>NC_050463.1:44931458-46186458 GCF_903995425.1 Onychomys torridus
ACTTCCCTGATATACTCTATTAATTATTCTTCAAGAGTTGAATACCACCTGTGAAAAGCCATTGTGTGCCTGCAGTTTGTATTAATTATACTTTATTTCTACATTTTCTACATCTGCTTAACAGTGTGATTCATTATAGCATAATTTGGACCGTATTTTTCTCCCCAGTAAGTATATGATACAGTCAGTCGATCAACTTTCTGTTTGAACTGAAAAATATATCACTTCTGAAAGTCCCATACTTACTACTGAGTCTTCTACACAGTGGAGCTTTGGAAGGAAAGCTGCAACAGACTGCATTGTCAAACTGATGGCAGCTTTCCATATCATCTCCCAGAAGGTTATATTGCCAAGGTAGTCATGGAGGTGGTGGAGGTGGTGATGGTGTGTGTGTGCATGTAAGCCTCCATACTGGAAATACGAGCTTTAAAAATACAAATCCCCTATTGGTGTTAGTGGAAACTAAAGTATACTACAAAGTCACTGTATTCCCAGCAAAACGTGATGTCATGTTCATCACCATTATGTTAATGAAGTAGACGTGTTAGTGTGATAGTATATGAGGATATGGCTGGAAAGAAGTCAACAGGAAAGGATGTTCAAAGAACCAGAGCTACAAATTTACACTGAAAACACTGTTTCTGTTATGCTGTGGGTAAATGTATAATGACCTCTGACTTCTTTGAATAGCTTCCTTACCTACGCTTCTTCTCACCAACTAGCATACAGTCCCATTCTGATGACTGGTGGGCTCCTGATTGCTTAGCCAAAGGGGTAATGCGCACAAAAGAGGTGTCAGGCATTCCTCTGTATGTTGGAAATATACCACTTGCTAATTCGGGCCTTACAAACCCTGTGACACTCCACTTCATTAATTCCATTGTCAATTAGAGATGTTGAAACAAGAAAAAAAAATCAGGATAAAGTACTTTGCTTCAACCGTGGAAATATCAGGTGAGTCTCAGCAAACAGGAAAAATGATTTATAGTGTTCTAACACACACACACACACACACACACACACACACACACACACTGAAGAGACAATTGTATCCAGAAGACAAAACACAAAATAACAAGAAGAAAATGAAAATGCTGATTGTTCTAACTGGTCAGTGTGCAAAGTATACATGCCTAAGAGCTTTGTGGCAACGTCCTCCAATTTGAAACATTCCATCCTGGAAGGAGGCCCCTTGAGATCTTAAAACTCAGGAACTAATCATAATTTAGAAGGAAGTCGTAAAATGATGAATCTCAGGAAATTCCTAATTCTAGAAGAGTCACAAGGCCCCACCCCAGGGTCATATAGGCAGCTGACAATTGCCGGTTGTCTCAAACTGTCCCATTGCCTCCTGAACACCATTGAATGAGCTGCAGGATCACAGGTTTTGTGGGTCATCATCTTTACTAGGCTAGATTTTTTTAGTGATGCAGCTGCCTCTAAGTTAGCTGTGCAGGATCCTGTAAGCAACCTCTCACCTAATTCTTATAGACAACTCCAATAAATAAATTCACTAGTTTGTCAATGGCCATTGCTACTTTTGTTTCAGTGGTCTGTTGACAGTACCCTATATTAAGAATATGTGTGTGTGTGTGTGTGTGTGTGTGTGTGTGTGTGTGTGTGTGTGCATTAATATCTTACCCAGGAGAACTCACACAACAGTTAGAATATGACATTATATAAAATAAATGTTTATATCTATTGGTACTGATCCAAATTTAGAAAATTATTTAAGGAAGAGATGTGCTAGGTATCCAAACTTGATATTGTTTACCACATAATAAATTGTCACAAACCCCCAATAAATATGCATACTTTGAATATAATGAGTAAATAAGTAATATAGAGACAAACTCCTTATACAAACTCAAACCAGCAAACCAAACATGGAATGAGATTACTATGGCGACAGTGAATGTAATTGATTATGTTGAATCTGATAGAGGAAGTGTCCTACTGAAGATTGCATCAGGATATGGCCTGGAATTCTATCTGACCTCTTGCCATTGTTCTGCTGTTTCTCTCTAGCATCTCTTCATGCTCCTTTCTAAGCCACTGTCTCATGTACAACCACCCATCTCTGTCTCTACTACTGCATCTCTAATCAAAATTTCTTGTCATCAATACAAGATTTTTAAATTTAACTAATTATTTTCCTTAGAATTATATTCACGAAAATACTGTATATACATTATTTCTACCCACCCCTCTACTCCCTTAGTGCCTCTTTTGTCTCCCCCCATGCACTCTGAAGTTCCTGACTTCTTAACCATTATTGTTACCAACACACACACACACACACACACACACACACACACACACACACACACACACACACACAAAGGCAGCATGCTGAGTCCATTTAGTATTCCTCATATGTATATTGTTTACAGCATGGCATTTGATACACTTTCAGGGATTCACCTCTGGAGATTGAATCTCCCTTCCTTAGCAGCTATTGTTTGTAGCTCTTCATCTAGATGTAGATTCTTTTTAGGTGACCCCCATTCACACTGGCACATCAACTGGCATTGACATTGCCACTTCCTAAACTAGTATAATCACTAACTGCATGCTAAACACACTTACTCTTACACCCGCGGCTAAGTGCAGCTCTTGACCCTTATCAAATAGACATAGTTATGCAGTAGATGGAGATCATTACAGAAAACTACAACTGGCCAAAATCTAGACAACAATTAACCTGTGGTGCCCATTACCATTATTACATTTACAGTACAAGTCCTGCTTATCAGTCTCAGGAAAACATCCCACAATGGGGGTAGGAAGATTGTAAGAACAAGGTCCAGGAAATCTGCTCTCAGAGACAGTCTTCTCTATGGGACAGGAAGCTGTACTCAGGCCAAATTTCGATCGCTTTCTCCCTCCCTTGATTCTTTTAACATTCTTTAACACTAACATTTAGAACCTCAATATAATAATTATTATATTTATATTTCTCCAATTCATAATGAGAACTCCTTAATTCATCTTATAGTGTCAGAACAAACTCGAATGGTTTTCCTTTGAGTTATGAGTTTCTGCATTTTTGTTGAACAGATAATAGGAAGTCTAATATAAAACAATTACCTTTGAATACAACAATCTCAGGTGTCAAATAATGACGATAAAACCAAGTTCATTCTGATATATTAATTGCTCATGCAATGGAAATATTCCTCAAAGCATATGATTTTGAAACTGTATAACATTTTAATTTAAATTGTTTAATTGTTATGTTTTTTAATCTCTTTGTGATTATTCAGGAGAAAACAGGAATCTCATTAAGCATGGAAGGCTAATAGTAGGAAAGAAATACCTCTGCAATTTGAGTTTCAGATTGTTTATGAGAAAGTATGGTGTAAAGGTGAATCCCGGTTATCTTTCAGGGCATGATAGAAAATCCCTTTTCCTAATACAGCTTTCTCTTTGCAGACTAGGATAGACTCAATCAGCTCTCATATACTATATGGTCCCAGAATCAGCACTCACATTTCATTCTATGTAGGTAGGTTCTCTTGGGTGGTTGACCTTGGGGTCTTAAATCATCTGAAAGCTACTATTGTTAAGTTACTATTGTATATAAAAATCAGAACTTTCATATGCTTTAGTAATGAGGAGAAGAAAGTGAAGTCTACACTTTCTATTACAATTTCCATTACAAAGCATAGCATATCTGTTGTTTTGGGCAATGTTTAGTCTGGGTGTGCAGATGGTGTGATTTTGCCCTAAGTCGATTAGCGACATTGCTGTTTTACTTGGTCCTCAAAATAAAAATCACAAAACACAATTTTACATTTTTGATGTAACAGTCTAGATCCTGGGTGAAGACTCTGTTCTGGAAGGTCAAAAGGATCAGCCTAACTAAGAAAGTGCTGTCTCAGTGGACAGCTCTCTCTTCTGAATAGGCTGTTCCACTTTCCACCAGATGTAGGACAGAACGAGCTCAGAAGGAACCACTTTGGCTTGAAGGACATGATCTCCACAAAGTGAAATTCACTTCTTCACAAAAACCTTTGCTCCAAAATTAGTCTCAGAGTCCTACTTAATGACCAGCCAGGCTGAGAAGACCTGTGCCTATCTGAGCACTTGATAGCAAGCTGCGGCTTGGGCCCTAAGGCTAAGATGAATAAATTGGGAACAGATTTTTAGAAAAAGAAAATCAATGCCCCTGACTTTGGAAGAAAAACAGACTAAAAGGAGAAGGTGACAGAGTCAAAACCTTTGAAGTTTGCTGCATGGATCACCAATGCCTGTCACCTTGTTCAGTATTTCCAGGAACAGAGTTCCCTAGGAACAATGCCTCAGGCAGTGCCTTTCCTATCCTTTCTGAGAGTCGCCTCTGCAAAAGAACACTTCAGAGTTAAGTTGCCATCCTCTGGATCTCTTTCTAATATATAGTAAGCTGAAGACAAAGTTGATATACATTTAAGAATGTGTGATGTTTAAAGATTCAGAAAGTTGAAACACACAATTACAATGGAATTGAGAGGGTTTTTTTTCTTTCTTTTTTATTTAACCATGAAGCCACAGTGATGTACTTCCAGTAGAATATGTATTTTGATGTGTTGGCACCTAATAACAAGCAGTAAAAACAAAGACCTCTAATGGGATGATGGAGAGCTACAGGGGACCATAGTGCTTATTGATCCATGTCTGTTATGGTGATGAACAAGCAATGCTCAACCTAGGATGCTAGGGTGCACAGGATTGCTGAGCTGGGTTATTCTCTAGGTTAAGCACTTAAGCTCACTATGGGCTCAATCATTTTCTGCTTACAATAGGTTTGTTATCAGGTACAATTAAAAGTCAAAGAACAGGTGTAACAGTTAGTTTTAATGATTAATTTAGCCCAATCTAGAGTCATCTGGGAAGAGAATCTCAATAGAAGATTCTCTAGATAAGGTTGTCCTGTGAACATGTCTGTAAGGGAATGTCTTGATGATTAGAGTTGACGAGGAAAGACCTGTGTTGGGTGATGCCATTCCCGGGATCTGGAGGTCCTGGACTATGAATGTGTAGAGATGACGTTGAACAGAAGCAGCATCCATGTATTCATCCCTCTCTGCTTTTGACTCTGAAGGTGATATGATGAGCTGTTTTAAGCTCCTGCTTCCTTGACTACTCTGCGGTGACCAGCTTTAACCTGGAATTCTGAGCTAAGATAAATGGGGTATTTATTTTACCCCATTCTGAGTTAAAAAATCATGGGAAATAACAAATGGGGCATCGCAGAAGGAGAAAGGGTATTATAAGAAACTGGTTCTGACGAAAGAGTAATGAAGAAGTTGGGCAGACACCATGCACAGAAAACCACTGAAGATAATTGAAAAAATATATTTTAAAACCATTTTAGATGTGGGGGAGTGAACAAAGGGTACAAATAGTTGGTAAAAAGTTATTCTCATAAACTATTCTGGATCAGTTCTGCAGCAGTAGCTTGGTGGCCTTCTGTACTCTAGATTGTCCCACTATCGCTGATGAAGGAGCCATAATTCACTGGGATGCAAAGAGGGAAAAGCAGCTTCAGTGAAGAAGCACAGGTCTTCTGAATGAAGCACAAAATTGTCTCAGAACCATTCATAACACCTACAGTTCGAAGGACTTCAAAATACAGTCTCAGTGTTCTAGATGGTCATAACAGTAGGAGCTAAGACAAATAAATAAATAAATAAATAAATAAATAAATAAATAAATAAATAAATAAATAAATAAATAACAAAGTATGTAGAAGACAGTGAAAGAGATTACATAAGCATGACATACTCAGTGGAGTAGTGGTGGCTCGTATCTTTAATCTCAGCCCTCTTAAGGCAGTGACAGGCAGATCTCTGTGAGATTGAAGCCAGTCTGGTCTACAGAGGGAGTTCCAGGATAGAAAAAAAAACCTGTGTCAAAAACATTTTTTAAAAATAGAATGACATACTTGTGTGCATGTCTAAATTGAGATTACTTATAATCTCACTAAAGAGGTCAACAGTAATCAACAAAAACTAACTAGAGAGATGGGGATGCTGGGGACAGACACAGAAGCACTGGTGAAGAACAAGAGTTATGCCCAAGGTCCTGTCACACATAGCATGACTACAACTACCATTAATAGATTGTTTGTTTCAAATAAATAGGCACTTTTCATTGTTTTCATCATGAATAAATGATGAATGTTTTAGGACTGGGCATACTTAGCCAGATTTGAGTTGACTGTGTGTCCAAACATCATGTGGTACACCTTAAATACATTCACTCTTATGTGTTGATTAGAAAAGCTTTTAAGTACAATAAAAAGGGAAATATATCACAACCAAATATTTGTTCCATCAATGAAAACTGAAAATCATAATAGACCAATATGTAAGCAAAGAATAAAAAATATGTCATGTTGAAAGGTGAAGAAAAATCTACGTGGCAAAGTGATGGCAGTCACTAGCTCCAAGAGGAATGAGAGAGAGCATGTTCCTCAAACTGAGTAAATGACATCCTGAAAGATTCTGAAATAACCTCATTCAAATTGATAATAACCTGAGCATTTTCTATCTACCTAAGATTATCAAGATCTTAATAATGGAAATGTTAGTCATGGAAATATTTGCTTTGAAAACTTCTACATAACACAGTATCAGAGGTACTTGGCTGATGTGTAAAATTAAAACACAAATATAATAATAATAATAATAATAATAATAATAATAATAATAATAAAATATTGAAAAAGATTACAACATATATTCAAAAGGAAAACTAGTGATTTCAATTTCAAACACAATCATTAACATAAAAAAGAATAATACAGGTCAGATGTGGTAGCACTAGCCCAAATTTAAATCCCAGAATTTAAAACACTAGGAAGGGAGAACTACAGGCTTGATCCAGCAAAGGTATGTATGTAGTAAGTTTGAGATGTAACAGAGCTACATAGTGAGATCGTCTTGAAACAAAAGACAACACAACAAAATTAATTCTCTATAATTTGTAAAAATTTATCACAATAAGTAAATTTCCTAAAGCAATGAATCAGCAGTTATACAGAAAAACAAGCTTTACTTCATGTAATATTATGAGCAATACAATGTGGAAGCATGGGACTCTTCACAGTATATCAGCAAGTGAAATATGAGAAGTTGCAACCACAAACAAACAATGCTAAGAATGAAGAATTTGGACATTGCTACCCAAGAGGATTAGAGGGCATCTGACTGTTGAGATGTCAGGTCTGCAGAATTGACAGTAAGCACTTTCGAAGTCCCCCCCAACCTTGGATAAAATCAGCAAGTTAATTTCAAAATTGATAAAGAAATGCAAATGATTCAGGAAAAAGAACAATGAAAAAGTTTTACAATATAGCTTACCTAATTTCAAGTGTATGAACTATAAAATCATAATTACAGCACAGTATTAAAATCAACACAGATATGTGTTTCAGTTGGTGAAAATAGAAATAAGCCCACAGGAATGTGACCAACTGTAGTTCAAGGAAAGTATGAAAGGGATGCAAGGGGAGATGACTCCACAACAAAAGTTGAAACAGCTGAATACATGTAGAAAATAACATTGATCCTTACTTACAACCTTAACAAACAATGAATAAAAACAGACTATAAGCCTGACAATAAACGAAAAAATTTAAAAAAAAATACTCAAACTACAACCTCTCAAAAAATAAAGAGGGAGGGGAAAAGAATCTTCATAACCTATGCATAATTAGTTTTTATACAACAGCAAGAGCTTCTTTCTAAAGAATATATATGCATGTCCTTTGTGTGTGTGCAGGTATACATGTACATGTGCACATGTGGGGGCCAGAGGTTATATTGGGGTGTTCTTTCTGAAACACTGTCTACCTTCTTTGAGACATGATCATTCATTTACCTGGAGCTCATCAAGCAAGCTGGATTGTCCAGTGAACTCTAGGGATCTGCCTTCTCTGTTTCCCTTGCACTGGGATTACAAATGTGTAACACCAAATCTAATCTATCTTATTTATGTGGGTGCTGGGGATCTGGGACCTCATGTTTGCATCATGTTTTTTACTGTGAACATCTCCCCAAGAACTATTTTTGAAGTGGTGATTCTGATTTTACCAAATGGAGAGGCACTATTGTAAAATTAAAATGTAAGATATAGATTTGGAGAATACTTTTAAAAGCATTGACAAACAACCTGTGTCCTGAATCATTTAAAGTACAATCAAGACAGAGACAAAATAAAAATAATCTAAAATGATGTCTAATTTCTTGAGTTCTTAATATATTCTGGATAGCAGCCCTCTGTCAGATGTGGGGTTGGTGAAGACCTTTTCCCATTCTGCAGGCTGTCGCTTTGTCTTGTTGACCCTGTCCTTTGCTCTACAAAAACTTCTCAGGTTTAAATGAATCCCCAGGGGAGTCTTGGCCCTGGAGGAGATGGGAATGGAGGGGAGGGGATAGGGGGGAAGGTGGGGGCGGGAGGGGGAAGGACAGGGGAACCCATAGCTAATGTGTAAAATTAAAACACAAATATAGTAAATTTTTAAAAAAAAAGAAGGGGGGGAAATTTCCTCCCCAGTTACTAAATTTAAATAATAATAATAATAATAATAATAATAATAATAATAATCTAAAATGACGAAATTATTTGTCTAATGTTCTGCCAAAGAACACACAAATGTTAAAAGAGCACAAACAAAAACACTCATTAATATTTGCTAATAATATTTAAAGGTGGAAATATGTAGCACGAATCCTAATAAGTCTTTTAATAAAAACCTGGAGCCAGAAATTGGGGTAAATACTGAAAGATCAGAGAGACAAAGGAACAAGTCACCTCTTACCTCTAGGATTTCTCAGCTGAAAGGCTCAGCTGAAAGACTTTAGTTCCTGTCTCCTCAAGCCTTATATACCTTTCCCACCCACCCATGTCATTTCCTGTCTCAACTTTCCTAGTGCTGGGACTAAAGGCATGTGTGATTCCAAGAACTGGATTTAAAGGTGTGTGACACCACTGCCTGGCTCTGTTTCTTTCCTAGTCTGAGTCAATCTCATGTAGTCCAGGGTGGCTTTGAACTCACAGAGATCCCAACAGATCTCTGCCTCCCAGGTATTAAGATTAAATGTGTGTAACACCACTGCCTGGCTTCTATGGTTAATCTAGTGGCTTGTTCTGTACTCTGGTCTTCAGGCAAATTTATTAAGGTACACAATATATCACCATATTTCCCCTTTTTTGTCTAAAATAATAAAAGGTTATAACTAACATAAGAAAAAGTATATAAAATAAGTACAATAAGCATATATAATATATACAGTCAAGAATTATATTAACAATGTCCAGTCTATAAACACTTGACAATTTCAGAGAAAATACTCGATTATTTATCCAATTTTGGTGAGTGTGCCTAATTCACTTTCTACCCTAACTTGTATTACCAACTGAAAATTATCTTTTGATGTCTTTCAAACTTACACACTTTACACCTCTTTAGTGAGTTTCTTTTCTGAATTTGTTAACAAGGAATACTATTATCTAGTCTTTAACTCCCTCAGAGACCTGAGATGGAAATATTAACTAAGTAAGCAAGAAGTGCAAAAAAGTGACTTCCAAAAAACGTGAGAAATGACAGAAACACCTGGCTACGTGGACAGTCACCCAAGGTTCCTCTGCAAGGTTCCAACAGGACTAATATATCTGACAGACTTTTCTGTGAAACAGGATATTCTGAAGGGCTGTCCTACTTGGTCTTGGCAACGTTCGGCAGTCCTTTCTTTTGTGTCCTGCTTGTCCATTTGGACAGCATGCTCTCAGCAATCGAGGCAAGGGCATTCTCTTGCCCAGTGGCCAACTTGCCACAAAGAAAATGAACTCCATATGGAGTTTCTTCAATGCCCATCATCTTCTCTGAAATGGATTGGTGCTGCCAGGAACAGACATATCTTATTGTAAAAAAAAAAAAAAAAAAAAAAAAAAAGAATCTATGTTATTAAAATGTCATATTTTGTAGATCTCTGAAGTATTTGAAGGTTATCCATCTATCTAAAATATATCTGTTTGACCTTGAAAACATACATATTATGACTTATAAGTTTGATTGTAATGACTAACTACTAACTTTCATTCTTTTAAATCCTTATTAGTTGGTAATATTAACTTTCAAGGACTAGCAATTTGCATTACATTATTAATGTATTAATAAACTGTATAAGTACAATACCTTGAAAAAGACTAGAACTGTATGTACAATATGTTCTAACAAAAATAATCACAAATTTGTATCAACATACAAAATTTGTATACATACAAATACAAAAATCCAATCCAATGCAAAATATTTAAAACTAGTTGTTGCTTTTTTTTTTTTTTTTTTTTTTTTTTTGGTTTTTCGGGACAGGGTTTCTCCGTAGTTTTGGAGCCTGTCCTGGACTGGCTCTGTAGACCAGGCTCCAGGCTGGCCTTGAACTCACAGAGATCCACCTGCCTCTGCCTCTGCCTCCCGAGTGCTGGGATTACAGGTGTGCACCACCACCACCTGGCTTAGTTGTTGCTTTTTAAAAGTAGATTCAATAGTCTACCCTTTTATTCTATCATTTATATATCTTTTTTCAGAGTATATTTTAATAATCTACCTTTTATCTTGTCATATCCATATTCACTACTTTTTTCTTTTCAGAGTAGATTCAATAATTTACCCTTTTATCCTATCATTTCTATATAATACATTTCTGTATCATATCCCCATTTCTTCTTTTAAAAAGAGATTGACTATGATCAATAATAATTTTTAACCAATCCCTAAACAAAGACAAACATCCATAACCCATTTTTTGTGAATGTGGGTATAGTTTTCTAGACTACTTCTTGCTGATTGGGGGCACTGGTAGTTTTCTGGGGACACAAAGAAAATTTAGGATTATGGTTAAGTCCTGACTGGAGTAGTCTGTGAGGCTGTATCATCTCAGCTAGCCATCTTGATATTATCCTGAGCAGTTTGTAGTGCAAAGTCAATCTTTGGGTGGCTTTGAACTCACAGAAATCCAGATGGATCTCTGCCTCAAGAGTGCTGGGATTAAAGGTGTGTGCCACCACTGTCTGGCCTCTATTTTTAATCTTGTTATCTTTAGGCAAAGTTTATTAGGGTATACAATATAAATACATAAATACATACCCAATTAAAATGCTAAAAATTTAGTGTTTACATACCTTTCTGGTCACATTTTTACATTTTTTATTTATCGAGTTCTACATCTAAGTATGGAGGGATGCCTATGAGCACAGTGCCTACAAGAGGCTAGAGGAGGATTTCCAATCTCCTAGGATGGCAGCTATAATCAGGTTAGAGCCACCGCACACGGGCGCTGAGAAACTGGTTCACGTCCTCTGCCAAAGCACCTGGCAACACTTTTAAACTTAAAATGGCATCTTTGGAAAACAGCATGGCAGTTCCTTCAAATGTAAAATGTACCTCCGGATGGTTCACAGCTATTCTACTGGCAGATGTTTACCTAAGCCAAATGGAAACATATGCCCATGCCATGCTTGTATGCTACAATCTATGACAACTGTACCCATGATAGCGAAACACAAATTGGCTTAAAAAATGCTTTACAGACGTGCAACGTGATAGCTCTCAGCAATCAAGGAACAATATAAGAAGCAAACTGCTGGTCTAACACACATCACAGGGAGCATGAAGTTGCAAACAGGAGGATGATGAACGTGGGCAGGAGCAAGAGCCTGCTTGGTGTAAGTCATTTACACATTTACCTTTGGAAATCCAGAGTATTACAATGCTTTCTGTGTTCATTTCAACCCACAGGCTAGACAAAGCTTCTAGAAAGAAAGGAAGAAACATCTTTGAATGCTGACTTTGTAAAACTGGCTTGTGAGGATATAGCTGCTGTCACAGAATTCCCTGAAACTCAGAGATGTAAATTTTAAAAAGACAAGCTTTGGGCTCAAATGAGAACTGTGGCTATTTTTGCAGAGGGCTTGAGTTCAGTTCACCTACATGGTAGCTCTCAACTATTTCTAACTCCAGGTCTAGGGGTCATCATTGGATGGCCTCTTCTGACCTCCAAACACGTGTAGTATACATACGTATACGCAGGCAAAGCACTTACAAACATAAAGCAAAATAAATCTTTAAAAATATTAAAAAGGTAGGGCTTATTGTATGCATTTTTATTTAAAATTTAGAAAAGTCCTAGGATATACACCAAAACTGATCAACTCAAATTTGATGTGTGTATGTTCTAATAAAGGAAAGAAATGAAAAAAATTGCCCATGAGAAAGGTGGAGCACAGATCATCCAAAGGTAAATGTGTAAATGACTTGTAACTTGTTGGCAGTGTGCTTTCTAGAAGTTTCGAGGCCATCCCCAGCACTGCATAAACCAGGTGTGGTGGTGCATGCCTGCAAACCCAGCTCTCAGGAGATAGAGGCGGGAGGTTTAGATGTTCAAGGTCATCAGCAAGTTTAAGGCCAGTTTGTAACATATGAGACCCTGTCTAAAAATAAACAAACAAAAAGGTGCCAAAGCAAAACCACAAGAATAAAGGGGCATACAGGGAGCACAAAGGCGAAGCTCTGTAGGAGAGAGGAAGAAGAAATGACTTGTTCCCAGACCAACGCCCACAGGGAAATCACAGTGTTCAACATCCATAACAGTAAAAACCCAAGCATCTCCTCGAGTCAAAGGAACTCATTATTTGTATATTTGTGTGGCATCACTGGGTAGCAGAATGAGTGTTAGCCTATTAAGACAGAGACGCTTGAATTCTATGGGGAATGAAAGTGGCAGTTTTCACTTAGATTGCATTTGTAGTATTCAAAACGATTTGTTGGGCTATGCACTGAGCGGGGACAGGGGAATATCAAGATGTCAGTTTGCAAGGCATTGCAAGGTTCCCCTTTTCCTGTCTGGGCCAAAGCTTGCCTTCTGATAGAGACGGAAATGTCTTCAGCTTAGTGGGAATTGAACAAGGATATCTTGTTTCTTTACATGACAAGGCTGAAGTCTCCTGGGAAATGAGAGGCCACGCTGTTGTGCACAATCTCAAACAGAAACGTGGTTGGGGGAAGGTGGAAAGTGTGACAAAGTCACCAAAGTTCTGGAGCTCTTTATCTTTTTTCTCGTACCCCAACCAATGACGCCAGTTATTTAAACTGTGCTTCCCAGTCACTCCAATTGCAATCACTAGCTTTTCCATATCAGACTGTGCACTTCGAGTGCGAAATACTCAGAAACACAGTCAAGGTAGGAAAGAGCTGAGGCTTCGGTCTCAAATCTCAGGTTTGGAACAAAATCACTACTCTCACTGTGTTATAATCTTCCAAAGATATTTAACTTCCCCATCACAAACATGACGGTTAATGTTCATCTCTTGATGGTATTAGAAAGAGCAAGATAAATAATATTTTGAAAAGCATGAAAGCAAAAGTACTTTCTTAATCTGAGACTATAGTCGGTTGCATAGTAAAGATTATATTTCAGATATTGCCACTGAACAGACCCTGACATACATATGAGGACAAATACCAGTCCTTCATTTTCACTAGCTGGAGCAAAATACAAATCATTGATGTAATAGCATAGGTGCTTCTGGAACATGGGGCACATTTAGTCACAGACCACACTGGTAAGAGAAAATTATTCTCATACAAACCTTGAAGAGTGTTTATGGAGAATGAGGTTAGGGGTTAAGATGACACCAGAATTCCTGGTAAGCCAATTGTTTGTCTATCTGTTTGTTTCCCGGCTGCTAGTAGTACATGGATGATATTTAATTAAAAAACACCAAATTTTGTCCTGGCTATAATGACTAGGGCCAGTTGTCCTTTGGAACATCTAAGACAGATTATTGGCTATCTCAGTTTTCTAAGATGGGAAGATTCTGCCTCTTGGCTATTGTACAACTGAATTATAATCATTTTACAAACAAATTAATTACATAAATGTACTTCATGGCATTTATCTCTTCCTCACCCACCATCGAAGCACTCTCAAGAATACCAATGCCTGAAATAGAGATGCACATGATATATCAATACATATAATTATCACAATAAAAGCACTAAAACAATCATAAGTGTAACAACTGCAAAATGATTCTACAAAAAGGCAGGTAAAGAGTATTGAAGACCTTTATTTTATGAAATTGTAATATAATTAGGCCGTTTTCCCTTTCTTCTCTTCAAACCTCCATATACATCCCTCCTTGTTCTATTTCAAAACATGGTCTTTAAAAAAAATAAACTGCTGCTGCATACTTGTGTGTGTGTGTGTGTGTGTGTGTGTGTGTGTGTGTGTGAATATTGAAGATTTTAAAGACTGTATTTTTCTTTGTCATATACTACATCCAGCACAGCTTGGTCCTGCAAACCTGATTGGGGCAGGGAAGGAATAAAGACAAGATAGACAGGCAGAGAGAATATGAGGTCAGGTGAGTTGGTCCTGCACAATCTGATGGAATGGCACCAACTACACAGCAACCTATAACCTCAGAACCTCAGCTTGTTTATTAGGAGGGGAGTTAGCTAGTCTCAATAGAACATATCTTTAGATGAGGTCTATACTGTAAACATTTAAGAGGGGATTGCTGGGATTTTTACACATTGGTCAATCCTTTATAAACACCCCTATTTGCACACAATGTCAATATTTGTACTTGGACCAAGAAAGGCTTTACCAATTCCAAGCCTGATTTATTCTGTATGGGGAAGGTTTTGCCATCTCCACGGATCTGAGGCCTTGGTTCTTGATGTGACTATGCACATGTCAACAATCACATCCACTCAGGACTTCTGCTCTGTAAGCCTTCATTCTGAACTTTCCAATTACTCAGTTCCATTAGTAAACTCTTAAAGTAGCCAGATATGTACAAGACAATGAGAGTAAGTAGCTACTTCAATTAAATTATTGACACTAAAGTCAGTATTGGCTATTATTATATAAATATTATTCATAAATGAGCAAGCAACAGAAGATAGTGGCCTGAGGCCATAGCTGCTGGAGAGAGGAGACACACTGAGTGACTGAGCTACAGCAAGTTGTTCCAGCTCTAGAACAGAGCTTTTAGGAGGTGTCATTCATGCTGGGCATGTCTTTCTGCCTTTGAGTCATTTGTGCTCCTCTTAGTAACCCCAATAAACCCACTTATTCACTAAGCTAGACATTGCCAGACTGGTTTGTTTCATCTGTTCTTGATGCCCTACTGGGAAGAATAAATGTTTTTTAATTTCTCCACAAGAGAAGGCACATAAGTGCCCACCCCACCCCCCTCAACTTCTACCTGCCCAAGTGTCTTCTCTATCTGTTTCACTGAATACCATCATCAGGATTCTTGGTGCTGTGAGTGCGCCTCTGTCACTTGACGGATGCCTCTGATCCTCGTTCTCCTTTGAGCACAGGAAAGATCATGGGTGACAGAGCTATGACTGTTTTGTGCTGTTGGAGAAGACTGAACTCCTAGGAAATAGAAAATGCTTTCTCTTGGGTTTTAAGGCTCTTTCTTTTCTCTTTCAAGATATTTTGCTACATAGACTGTTACAGCTGGAAAGGAAACTAGACCCACGTATTCCACAGATCTGTGACACACAAAGCTACACCATTTAATTAAACGTGGAGGGGGATGGAAGAGCAGGGGAAAGAGAAAAATATGGGGAGGAACATGAGCACTAAAGACCTTTGGGAAAACAATACGGAAACATACCACTGTAGTAGCTTCCTAAAATCTATGAAAAATCTAAACGGTGGCACCAAGTAACGGGAGAGACAAAGGCCCAACTAGACATCTTTTACCACCTAGTGAAACATCCAGTGCCATGAATAGGTTCAGTCTACATGAGTCTTTTCCCAAAGGGTTCCCATGCCCCAATTTCCTACTAGACATCACTGGCTAAAGTTTTACTTACGTCATCAAATATGAGGAAGTTGAACAAGAAGCTTCACCCCCTACAGAATAGTGTCCATGGTAACGGAAGGCACTACTCATGAGGAAAAATGTAATTATCAGTATCAACCAGCTACAAGCCCTCAAACCTACAACAGTCACCTCCCTACAAGATATACTAGTGCATTCCTACCATAAATGTTTTAGGAATAACCAACCAGTTTTTTAGTGGATTTAAGACCCACTCCAGGAGATAGAATCCATACCTGACACTGATAAACTGGCCAAGAACCTGTGACTAGATATGTCACAGGCCTAAGAGAAGCAGACTATTATTATTCTGTTAAAGGAATGTAGCAATAAAATTATTCTTAGTGGCAATTTCTCTACCCATAGATCAGTGAATCACTGAGCCTTCATCAGAGAAACTTCATCTTGCAGTAGAAGGTAATCAATACACAAAAATCTACAACTCTACAATGGACAGAGAGTGAGGGGCTTTGGAGTACTCAGTTCCAAAAGGAATGTCTTCATCAAGACAAACCCTACCCCCTGCTAATCAAGGCTCAGGGATATAGGGAAAGAAAAGGCAAGAAGAAGGTAAAAGCCAGACATGGTAGATGAACCAACAAACAGTTCTTCCAGACACAACAGGACTCATAAACATGACCTAACAGAGACTATGGCAGTACACACACAACTTGCACAAATTCAAGCCAGATGTGGTCCTCAGACTGAAATGCTAACATGTGCACAAATTCTCATCCCTAACAAGACTCTGTTTCCAATTGATAATTGCTTGGAAAGGGAAAATCCATTCCATCCAATGGAAAGTTATTAGGTATATCAACCACATTCCAGGGCAGATCCCATGCCCAGAAGTAGTTGACCCACACAAAGTGATCTCCATGTGTGTTTGTTTGGTATTTTGGAGGTGTTTGGTGGGCTGGGGGTTGGTTGTTTGTTTGGTAGAGTGCTTTTAGTTTCATTTCAGTTGGCATTGTAAATCTTATCCCTTTTGGTTTCTTTGTTTTGATTTTCACTCTTGTTTTATTTTGTTTTGAGAGGGAAGACATTAAGTTGCTGGGGAGGGAAGTTAGAAGGATATGGGAAAAGTTTAGGGAGGGGAAAACATAACATCTTTAGATAAAAAAAAACAGTGTATCTAAAAAGGGAATGGTCAATTGGTAAAGTGCATGTTAACAAACATAAGAATAATAAAATAAAATATTTTAGAGTAAGAAGCACAATCCTGCTGCATTGCCATTTTTGTTATTGCCTGTTTCTCAATTCATGAGGACAGCTATCAATCTGCCTTCTAAATCACTTACATTATACCAAAGTCCTCTGTCTCCACAATACCATACCTACTGACCTGTTAAGTGTTCAAGGAAAAGTGTGAAAAAATACATATCATGAATATATGCTTGAAAATGTCATGCTTTAGTGAGACTTACAGCTTTCCCCTTCAACTTAAGTGCACAGAATGACAGGTTAGCACTTTTGCAAAAATCTCAGCTAAAATCTATGTGAGACGTACAGTGGAATGAGGACTCGATGTGATTATAAACTTACTGGAAAGTACATATCAGTGCTTGAACAGGTCATCCATCATATAATCAAGTGGGTATTGGACATTCTGACCATCAATCTCCCTAACCAGAAAACCTTGAAACTCCACTTTAAAAGCAGAATAACGTCAATGATTTTGCAAAAGGATAAAAATGCCTTTCATTAGTACCTAAACTACTGAAATTTATAATTACACCTCAACAGTCATTCTTTAACTATTATATGTTATCTCATTTTACATGTATCTACTTTATCATTGTCTACTAACAATTCATTTTACATACCAAAGAAATACTCAAGGAACGCCCAAGAGTGTTAAATGTACTCAAAGTGGGAGAGGTTTGAAAGAAGATGAATTAAATCCTGAATTCCCCATTTATTAACTTTACAATTCTGAAAAAAAAAATCCAACTTAGAATCAGAACCTTAGTTTACACATTTGAAAGTGAGAAAATGTAAGTACTGAACACTATGTGCCATGATGAATAAAATAATTGCTTACATGTTGAGCATAGTAACACTCAAAAGCATAGGGCATAAGAGCTGCAGAATTGCCCACAGGTCATCTTTTAACCATCTTTTGACTGTTAGATGCAGAAACTTGTGACCAGAGAAAGGGCATGTTTGCTCTGAAGACATCTCCTTCTTGTAGGAGGGAATGGGGGTGGGTTGGGAGGGGGAGGCTGGAGAGATGAGAGGAGGGGAGAAGAGGATCTTTGAATGGTATGTAAAATGAATTAAAAAATTTCTGAAATAAAGAAAAGGAACTAGGCTATGGAGGTCATTAGTGATCTTTTTACTTGTAATTCAGTGACCCTTCTCTGTATTACAAGTGTTTGCTGTTTTCATATATAAAAATAAAAATAAAGTAAGTCTTATTATATTTGACGTTTTTCTAAAGCTTTAAAACATGTAATTTTATTTTATTATTTCTATTATTTGTGTTATATAATATTTGGGACATGCATATGGCAAAGTATATTTTATCCTTCTGGTGTTTAGAATTAGCTGCATAAGCTATATTTTCTGTTTGATCCAGTTGAATAAGAAAGGGTGTCAAGACCTCACATCAAAAGCATGAAGTTTGAAACCTGTGAAAAACGTGGTCAACAAATATCACTCTCAGGCACAAAACCTACTTCCCCTTGAATGCACAACCTGCTGTGAGCCAGCTTTGAGTGATTGGTGGAGCAGAAATCTGGACTTCCTCCAGTGTTTGCAAGGCACAGTTTTCTTAGCTAGGATTGTGTCTCACCACTCACTGCATACTAGATGCATGCATACTTGCCTCTCCTAATTGGGTTTGCTCCTAGATAATTTATATTTATCTTTTTAAAATTTTAAGTCAACAAGTCTGTAGTGTAGCTACATCAATGGCTTAAAACAGTTTTCATTTTCCCATTTATTGAAAATAGATTCTTTTCTCACATAATACATCCTGGTTATGTTTTCCCCTTTCTCTACTCTTCCCAGTTACTCCCCACCTCCCCTCCCATCCAGATCCACTCCATTTCTGCCTATCTATGAAAAGAACAAGCTTCTAAGAGATCATATTAAAGTATAACGAAGTAAAATATAATACAGTAAAACAAAACTATGACATGGAAGTTTGCCAGGACAAATCAACAGATATAAAGACCCCAAGAGAAGGCACAAGAATCAGAGACCCACTCATTCACATACTCAGGAATCCCATAAAATACTTAACTGGAAGCCATGATATATACACAGAGGATCTGACGCAGACCTGTACAGGCCCTGTGACTGCTGCTTCAGTCTTAGAGTACCATCTAAAAATGAGTTTCTTGTTAATCATAGCTATGGTCCCAGGACCACACCAGCATTTCACCTACCAACTATAGATAGTCACTGTGCCTTATCTTCACTATCATCACCATCAAGGAAATGTCCATTTATCACCAGATTTTTATACTTCTAGAACTGTGGTAACATTTACACTGAAATTTCACAACTACAATCTTGTGTGAATATAAATCTCAGGGATTCACACAAACTTTTCTAATGAAGGAATTATATCCAAAAATGTGTGTGTGTGTGTGTGTGTGTGTGTGTGTGTGTGTGTGTGTAATTTACAAACACAATAAAATATAGCACATCTGTGTTTTGACCAAAAAGATCGTGTCTTTGACTAGTTTCTGACCATAGAAAGATTATATTCATGTATATGAATCTTGAGGGGGGGGTCCCTGTAGATGGCATACAGGGAAGCAAACCCCACAAAAAGATAAGAATGTAAACCCAATGCAGATTGATGTCATCAACCTGGATCAGACTTTGGGAGTCTGATGCCAACAGTTCATTGTCGGTATATTTAAAACATAGTATAATTTGGAAACAAGTTTCTCGGTGTTATACAATCCACAGTGCACAAGGAAGAATAATTACAGCAAAACTCACCTCAGGGTACATGCCATTTCTTTCCAGAAGAAGGGTGCTTGAGATGGGCTACCTGTACTAGCTTAAGGGCCTAAGGGTCTGGCCAGGCCTCAATCATACAAATAGCATAGAGGTCATTTGGGGTATTAACTACCTCCGGTCCTCCATGGAGGAGCTTGGGGGAGCCTCTGGCTATAAGGATTATTTAGATTACTAACCACTTCCAGTCTCGGGAGTAAGAGCTTGATAGGGCCTGGTCCAACAGATAACACAGGTCAACAGGCTGTTTATCGCTTCAGTTTTCAGCTCTCTGGATGGAAGAACAAGATTTTCATCTTTCCCACTGGAAAGACAATAACAAAAATGTGTGCTTCAACATTCCTGGTTTCTCTGGAGATCTGTGGGCACAAGGACCTTTGTGTTATTCTTACTATATGCCAGGTACTGCCCTTTATAATACACAAATCAAGTCAGAGCCTCTTCCTGCACATGACAATATTATCATTCTTTTATAACAGCATGGCCAATCAGTTACCATCAGTACAATGAAGAATAACAGAATAACCATGGGATATCTAAAGTGCTTAAACCATGTTATACAGTTTTATGTTAATTAGTTACAGAAGAAATTTCAGGATATGCAAACACAAAAACACATTACGCTTTTCTGGTGTTTAGAATTAGCTGCATATCCTATATTTTCCGTTCAGCCTAGTTTAAAATAAGAAAGTGCCACAGGTACGCAAATCACAAACATGAAGTTTCAAGCTCAGGGGAACTTTGCCCAACCGTCGTGACTACATGGGAAAAGCATTGGCTGCCCTTAAATACACAACGCACTGTGTATTTTTTTCTCCTTACTTGCAGGATTCAAACAAAGGCAGCGTGCACCTGCACAATGACTTTAGAATGGAATACACTCTGTTCTCGGGCACAGGGCAGTCCTGTTTTATACCTGGCTTTTCTGCTACTTTGTCCCAGAGGACAACATCACTGCATTACCAGTGACTAGAGACATTTCTTGGAAACTCAACTCAGTCTTTTACCCTGAAAACCTAGAACTTGAAAGATCTTTAGAAGCCAAAGCCATTGGCTTCATTCTTGTCCTAAGAATCCTGGATCAGATTTCAAATTGAAATCCCTGGGTTCATATTGGATGTTCCTCCCAGCACACTCCTGCCGTGTTAAGGACCACACATCAGCATCCCACCATCCAGAAAGAGAGGATGAATGTGAACTCAGTGAGTGTGTTCATGTTATAATCCAGAATGTGGCATTGTGTTTAAGCCATCAAACCTCACTGCAGAAGATAAAGGAGAGTGGGTAGGAGAGCTACCTCAAAGGTACATCAATGCAGATACAGAAAAAGGTTGGAAGTCACGCTGCTGTTGACTTCAATTATGTGTAAAATTAAAAGAACACAAAAAAATCATTATTGTTCATCATGTTGATGATAACAGAAGTTCAATGGTGTGAAAGAAGTTAGCTCCTCCTGTGGACGATTTGCAAAGACCAACTATAATGACATTGTGTTTAGTTATGTATTTCATTAAAACTATAAAATACAGCACCTTAAATAGGTTTACTGAACTAAATATAAACTGGCATTTGAAGAACATACTTACACTTTCTTCATACTAACTCTGAGAAAGAAATTCTGAGCTTATTTCACATGCTTCAAACGATGACCCTAAATATATGGAACTCAGGAGGCTGAAAAGGCATACTGGATTTCTCTAGCAGATATTATTAAGTTTTAATTGTATATAATTCCTACTCAGTAAATCTTAATGAACAAACTCAAACTTATTGGTGAATTAATATTTTTAAAATCATTTAAATTCACTTTGGTATTCTCTATTACAAATACAACAAGTTTCCATAGGTTTCCCAATGAGTATTCTATAAGGGCCTCTGTTGAATCATGGAAAATGTCTGTTCTTCAAATATTTTATGTCTATAAAACTGCAACTGTTCATAGTTCATCCAGTACATGCAATGAAGACTTCCACTGCAGAGGACTGTATCAGGAAGGAGCACATGCTTGGGATCTTTGGGGAGAAATTCTTTCAGTGGACATTGGCCTTGGTACTTACTTGTCTAGCTGACTAGATATTGATGTATGGTAATCTGTAACTTGTCTTTTCCAAATTAAATTTGAGGAAAAATTAGCAAGAGTCATGATTTTTTTCCCCAAGATTAGGAAAATGAGTCTTGAAAAACAGCAAAAGAAAAATGCAAACAGAGAAATACAAACGCATCCCTGATAGTCTGACACCCAATTTAAAGACCAAAAGGTTAGCTCTAAAACGTCTGCTAGATGAAGTATTAAGGCTGATGTAAATGAGACTTGGCAGGGCCTCTATTCAACTTTCCTTTCTAATTGCTGTGATAAAATACCCTAACAAAAGCAACTTTAGGAAGAAAGTACTTATTCAACTCCCAATTCCAGATTATAATCCATCAGTGTAGTCAAGTCAAGGCTGGAACATGAAGCAGCTAGTCACATCCACAGTCAAGAGCAGAGCGATAATAAATACATGCATGTTGATGAGACAGTTGTGTAACTAGATCTGCTTGGGGGTCCCCTGGTGGTAGGATAAGAATCCATCCCTGGTGCATGAGCAGGCTTTTTGGAACCTCACTACCAATGGTGGGACATCTCGTGCAGCCTGGAGGCAGGGGGAAGAGTTTGGACTTGCCTCTGTTGCATGTGCCTCCCCATGGGCGGTTTTACTTTCTTGTGGAAGGGAGTGGGGAGTGGGTTGGGAGGGGGAGGCTAGAGAAACAGGAGGAAGGGAATCTTTGATTTGTGTGTAAAATGAATGGAAAATTTTTCTTAATAAAAAAATTAAAAGATAGATAGATAGATAGATAGATAGATAGATAGATAGATAATAAATACATGCATGCTTACTCATCTTCAATACCCTTTATACACCTCTACAGTTCTGGATCTCTTGCCCAGGGAACGGTGCCACCCACAGTGGGTAGATCTTCCCACTGCATATAATTATATCTGAAAATAAAACTAAGCTAGTGTATAGCCTGTGTTTTAGAAAACAGTTTCTGTTACCCAAAACTCAGGATTATAATTGTCCTAAAAGAAAGAGATGACCAGTGGTTATTCTCTTATTTCCTGCTACATCTCCTCCCATGATTGTGCTTTCAGATGTTGGGGACTAAGAACTGTTAAGTGTCTGAACCATGTTCAATTTGACTTAGCCTATTGTTTTAAAAAAGGCCTGGAGGAATCTTGCAAATACCTGATAAACAGATTCTCTGTTGCTATCTCCCCATTTCTGATTCACTGATCAAAGATTTATCTATATCCTATAGTCCTCTGAATGGACGGAAGCTATTCTTTAGATTGTCAGATTAGAACATTAGCACTGTAGATGAGAAAAAAAATCTCCTGCTAAAATTTTTAAATGGCAGTATATATATTTTTTTTCAAAATTTTCAGAGGAAGTATTTATTAAAGAAAATGTACATACATACTATTTTAGTTTTTTTCAATAAATAATGTGCCAGCTATGACTGAACCAGTGAATAATGAAGTGATATACTTGAATGAATTTTGTCTTTAACATATTGGTCTTAAAAGAAAAAAATAAGACATAATAGAGTGTGATTTCTAGCTCCTTGAAAAATGGGATTGTCTGTTCTCTTTAATTATTGTCATACTATAGAAACAATCCTGCGGAGCTGAACATCCACTGGGTTCTTCCTAGCAGTCAGCCACACACGCATCGGCGGCTATTGGCATCAGCGATGAGGAAAGTGGGCTTAAGAACTCATAGCAACCTGCACACCCAGCTGCCATTTCTATCTGTCATGACCCAGAGTCATCTGGGCAACAGATGGCATCACTCAAAAAAGAAAGCACATTCACCAGTGAACAGTAATAGGCTCTGCTGCCACCTGCTTTTGGTTCCACTTTATCAATCTGGTGTAGGCAGAAACAACACTGTGGGATAAGCTAAGCTTCTGAGGCTTTTGTCCTTGTGTTTTTAACCCAATACGGGAAGAATGGCACAATTAATGACACAATGGTATTTATATTAAATGGTGACTTTGGAGTATAAACTTTATGTAAGGGTGACACTATAGTCATGAAACTTTACATTATAAATACCAAACTCAGACAAAACCTTAGAAATGTTGAGATTTCTTTAGAGGAATTGATGTCAATATGTTCAAACTGTCACTTTCAAAGCCCCTTCAGGTACTGTATCACATGGCCTTAATTACTCACATTTTAAATTCAGAAGTCAACTTCAGGTCTTTTTCTTCCATTCATATCCAGTCAATTAAAAAAAAATAGCATATCACCCTTTGTCCAAAGTATCTTACTCCAAGACTGGCTGTGCTATGATTATTCGCTGATCTATCTACTTAGGTAGAAATATGAACTGAAGAAAAGACAGAGCATTTCTTGTGTTTTGTACCTCGCATCCTAGAGAGTTTGTGTAGCTCACCAAAGTCAAATACACGAACATGGATGGTTCAGCCATTCCCATGTGTGTGAGAGATGAGTTTTGAGAACATTTTGCTTTCATGAGTCCTGTAGTATTTGCTCTTTTTAAAGAGGCTGCTAAAGCAGAAGAGGCAAAGAAAATGTTGGGTGGTTAGAGACATAGGTTTATTTAAAATACATCAGATCTTATGAAGCCAAGTTCCATATCTCTGAATAGGGAGAAACGTCTTCATCTTACTCCCTGATAGTCTCTTCCAGAAGACATCTTCAATCAGAAGTTTAAAATCCAATTTCATATCATTATGATAATATTATCTTCATCCCTTCATGCTCTCATGAAATTTAATCAGACCTTTAAAATCTAATTTTACAATTCTTAACACACTGCATTAATTTTGTTATTGAATGTACAATTATAAAAAGAAAAATTCTGCCTAATATCAGCCTGATTCAAAAGTTCGTAGACCAAGAGTTACCCTATTCCATCACCCATATTTTTTCCTATGTAAATAAGGGCAAAGAATCTGGATTTCAAAGACTGAATGATGATAATAATGTTGTTTGGGCTCTCTCTCTCTCTCTCTCTCTCTCTCTCTCTCTCTCTCTCTCTCTCTCTCTCTCTCTCTGTGATTCATGTCCTGAATGGTAGTTAATTGACTGACTGGATTGTCCCAGCAGCAACTAAGCCCAATTCTTTACATGAAAGAAGGCAGCATAAAATACTTGATTTGTAGAAATTTTAGGACAAACAAAAAGCTGAAGAACTTTCACTTCAGAAACCAAGGCCGAGCTGGCGAGACGATTCAGTGAGTAAAGTATGTGGCTTGCAAATCAGAACTAAACATAGGATCTCCAAAACCCTCATAAAAGAGAGTGAGTTTGGCCATCACCAGTAATCCTGAGTGTAAGGAGGGTGGAGACAAAAAGAAAAAAATGGAGATTCCCTAAGCAAGCTGGCTAGGCAGACCAGCCAAAACAGTGAGGTTTGAGCTGGCAAAGATGCTGTTTCAATGCATAAGCTGCAGCATGGTGAAGGAATACAACTAATGTCAACCTCAGGCCTCCATATGCATATATATACACACATGTGTGCCCAAACACAGGTGACCATGCACATGCAACACACACATAGCCCAAAAAAGGGAACAAAAGTGCATCTACAATTGTATTAGTATTTGAACAAGTTACATTAATAAGCATAACTATATGCAGTGTGACAGTTTTAATGTTCAGTAATGACTATTGACATTAGGAAATAATATTCAATACTTCTGGTGTTTGACAGGAAGCATTTCTTTCACGCTAGAATAAAATGGTCTGCATTCTTTCTTAGACCATATGACACATTCATAATTGACCACGAAGAACATATTGTCTAGTACGTTGTTATTTGCTCCTTTTTATTAGTATTTCCAACCAGAATACGGTTGGCACACCTCCTGAGTTATCAGTTCATCTTTGATTATACCTGGCAGACTGCCTTTCCCAGAATGCTAACTTATTAAATATTGATCTATTGAGCTAAAGATTTCACACTTCAAATGACTGCCACTGCTTTCTTTGGTGATACCTTACAATGAGTTGGGAATGCCATATGACATATTTGAGTGATTCTCAAAATAAGATTTATTCCTCATCCGTAGTTTAATAGTTGGAGAAATTTGTTTAAAGCCCAGAATCCTGGACTGTATGCTGTCAGAATGAAGACATAGTACTCTGTTAACGAATATGGGCTTCTGATCATCAAATAATTAATCATTACTGAATATATTTCTAAGTGATACTTGTTTAATTATTCAAACTTGAACAGGGAAATTATTTCCATTCAAATTATGTAGGTAATCATATAATTATGTACAAGCCCATGTGTATTTCAGCCATATGTGAACATTTGATCTTGGGGAGAGAAGTATATGTTCTTTGGACATTTGCTACTGCTTACTATAAATTTTAAATGTTAATTTTAAATTTTCCTTCTTTCAGATGAAGGGAAATACAAAAAATATTCATGACTGTTTGAACTTTCCTCTAGGAACCTCAAGAAGCAGACCTTTGGATCCAACCCCATTCCCACGAACACTAAAAACTTGCATTTCTCCAATGTATGTCTCTACATTTTGACTGTTGTTGTCTTTAATAAGTGTAAATTACTAACAATTTGACTTCAAAGCTAATTGGTCAAGTTAAAGTCAACCACATCAATGAATCACATCAGTCTATACATGTAAAAGAAATTATAAAAAAAAGTGGAAAGATTGTGTGAGTACCAGATACAGAGCACCTCCATCCCTTGCTACTACACTGAGTGATAACATCTCAATTTCTCATAAATTATAACATAACACTTGTTATGATTGTGATACTTGCTTAATACTTATTTAGCAAAAGCAAGGGATGCTACTGGCTTGGGAAAGGAAAAGGAAGTGCATGGTGCTAAATACTGGTGGTTTGTTGTGCTCTTTCTTTTTGCAAAACGTTGCTGCAAAATGTTGCTGAGTCCTCATGGCTTTTGAGACCATATCTAGGGCAAGACGCTTTCAGAGAATAATCATCTAAATCTTTCACACTTATTGCCTTGAAACAAAAAAGCCAAAAATTCACAGTTGACAAAGCTTTTAAACACAGCCTAAGAATAATTGTGACAATTTTTTATCTTAATGAATAGAAAAATTAAATGCATCTGTTAACCTTTATAGTCAGCATTCAGAAAGCAAACATAAGCAACTTTTGGTGTGTGACTTATTTATTGTAGATGACCACAATAAATGTGATATATATATATATATATATATATATATATATATATATATATATATATATATGTGTGTGTGTGTGTGTGTGTGTGTACATATATGTGTGTATACATATATATGTATGTATGTGTCAAATATACAGGCATAGCAGGAATCTGGTTTTGCAACATTCAAAGCCACTTTTTTCCTTTGTTCTCAATACCTACAGACCCAGGCAATGTTGCAAGGGGCATTTTTTCCTCGGCCTGAGTTTGCTAAAACAGGTGCTACGCAAACAGAAAACTTCATTATCCTTTCTGTTAGGGGCTTATTGTTAGGGAACACAAAGAAGGCAATTTGCCTGAGTCCTTGATTTTCTCCTCTCACATGTATTTATATTTTAGAAAGACAATTTACATAGCTTTTGAAAAGTGTTCTCTGAATATTTATGCATGGAGTTCCAGAGTAAGCATTTCTTGAGACAGGACTGAGTGAAGAAGCTGAATTCTCTTTAGAGGCACCAGTCACAGAGCTTGTGACACCATTAGTTGCAAAGTCTTTCTATCGGAAGTTGCAGGAGACTTAGTTCCTTAAAATTGCACTTCCTTCAACACGCATTTCTGTTAGATGAAGAAAAATTCATAAGATACATTGGAGGTGGTGCCATCAATTAGTGAATTTTTGCAAAATTTCCAAAGGGTGTTTACATGTGTACAGTTATCGGCCTTCCAAAAATATTGTAATGAAAAATTAGTCTCTACGCTATAAAAACTGGAATGTACTGAGTTGAAGCAAAATCTTGAAGTTATATATGTGATAAACATGGCATTATGTTTTATATAGACTTCTAACATACAACATTAGGTTCTTCACACTAAGGTATATGACACTATGAACACTTCTGTCTCTTTGTGTGTGTGTGTGTGTGTGTGTGTGTGTGTGTGTGTGTGTGTGTAGGAAAGAGGGAGAGAGAAGGAGGGGGATGGATGGAGAGAGTTGTGAGGGAATATTTGTTTCCTGGTCAAGGATCACGTTATTGACTTACTGCAGACACCTAAGGACTTCCCTGTTCCTAGTCAATGTGTAATGAACTGAGTGAGGAACCCAAGAGAATTCTCATGGTCCCTTCTCTGCTTCCCCATTAGTCCCGTGATTATGAATTTTAATTCCCAAGAATTTGGTGAGAAGAGATGCTTTTGACAGGATCTCTGAACACCCTAGATGCATAAAATCCATCATCTATTTAAATTCATCAATCTTTTGACTGATTATTACCTTTAATTTTATTAAATACTCATTCAACACTAATTGGAGCTTAGGCTTGAGCTCAGTGACTAAATTTCCAGATAGAGAAGATGTTAACCAGACCATAGTTCATACTGGACTAATGAAATACTGAAAAGAAGCTATAATGTATTCTAAAGCAAAGCCATCTGTAGTGAATCCAAAAAACCAGGGATGCTACATTGGATTTGTGACCACTGTGGAAGTCATAAAACATAATGTACTCCATGGAATTCAACATTTTGATGACATTCATTGCTGGACGCTTGTCAACCCCATAGTTCCTTTAGCATGAGAGACTTATAGGGCAAAGAGTCATCTGGCCTCTCAGCCATCACTGTCAACAGTTGCTTTATGTTTACTAATTCACTAATTCATCAGAACCAACATATCAGATACATACTGATACCATCATTCACACTTCTAGATAAGGTAATTAAGACACTGAACTTAAATAGCATCCCAAAGTCACAGAGACTATAAGGAATAAAATTGGCCATCCATTCAGATTGTCTGCCTTGTAAATCTCTGATTATTAATTTCTCTTCCTTGGTACAACTCAGAGACAAGCATGCAACTATCTGGTGAGTCAGGATAGACTCTGAGAAATCTGAAGTTTAATTACATATAAATTGAGGTTTTAAACAATAGTAAAGCCTTGGAATCATATTAAAAACACATTTTGTGGTGGCTTTTGTTGTTGTTGTTTCCGTTTTTGGTTTTTGGTTTTGTTTTGTTTTGTTTTTTATTTTTCAAGACAGGATTTCTCTGTGTAGCCCTGGCTATCCTGGAAGTCACTCTGTAGGCCGGGCTGGCCTTGAACTCACTGAGTTCCACGTGCCTCTACTACTGGGGTGTTGGCATTAAAGGCATGTGCCAGCACTGCCCAGCTAACATTTTGTGTTTGTGTGCATGTTTTAATGCATGAGAATACAACCTTTCTTCCTATAAAACCATCTTACATAGTTGATGGAGCATAATTGTGTCTGTGTATGTGTGTGTGTGTGTGTGTGTGTGTGTGTGTGTGTGTGTGTGTGTGAGAGAGAGAGAGAGAGAGAGAGAGAGAGAGAGAGACAGAGACAGAGAGAGAGAGAGAGAGAGAATTGAGGTATAAGGGAGACAAGAGGGAATTTTACAGGCAAATGAGTTGTTTTGATTGGTAATGAAATGGATTTATTCAATTGCAATTTTAAAAGTCTTTTTCTATTCAAGCAATCTAATGCAAAATTTAACTTTCTTTTCACTTTGTCACTTTGGGTACAGAGATTCTGCAAAAGAAGAATGTAGACCTTCAAGTTCAATTTGGGGATAAGAACAGAGAACAGAATTGTGGTTGGCATTTGGAGCTCATCTGCACATGTTCAGAGAAGGTGCCTGCACCGCCCCATTGGGGTGCTGACTGCAGGAGGGCCTGTAGGACCACCATCCATGCTACTGGAAACTGTACTCAGGCAGCCTACTGTTCCTGAACAGGCTGACATTTTATGAGGACTATTAGAAATGCATGAATTCTGCACATGAAATGTCAACTGATATATTAAGAAAGAGCAACTCATTCCAGTCAGTAGCAGTAAAATTTTCCTAGCTTTAACCCCATTCTGCTTTGTGGATATACTGTTCGTGTGCTCCTACCATATCAGATGGGCTTCAGCTGCCATCCAAAATATATGCGCAAGTAAAACGTCACAATAAGAGGATAAAACCTCTGACAATCATATCATTTTTCAGTCTGGAGTTTAAAACCTATGTCATGGACATGAATTTTAAATCATCAGTAGATCACTCAAAAAATCATTCCTGATAGAAAAGGCTTTATCAACTTGTGGATTAAAGCCTGTCCTCCATGCTTTTTATGTGGATAACTTTTCAAAACTGAGTACCAAAACAAAAAGGTAACTCTTATTATAAAGTGGCTCTATGGGAGAGCGTTTCTGCATTAAATATTAGAATCAGTGATGTATTCTTCCACTGTCAGGAAAATTGGAGGAAATAAAAAACTGGAAAGTAAAACACATAATTTATAACTGTAACCCTTTCAGCCTGACATGATGAGGAATAATTTTCTCTGGAGAAGGAGATTAGCCATAAAATTGGGCCTTGTAACACAGAAACTGTCATATGGGCAACTGGTGGCTTTAGCAGCAGGTAATAACCTGTTCACAGGATTTCCCGGGTCGGGGTCTTGGGACACATGCTGTGTGACAGGTACTGAAGCTTGTCCTTAATTTCAGTGTGTAACATGGCAAAACACTGTGAGACCCATTGCTACACTTACAGACATTTCAAGTGATCTCACTATAAATTCCTGAAGTCCATTTGTTACAAATGTGTGGGTGATGCCATCTAGGATGCGGTTTCTATGGATAATATTCCACAGCTCTGCCTATTATTCACATAATTAATAGATAAATAAAAAAGAGGTCTTTTACATTGAGGTTCTGAAAATTCCACACAGACAGGTAGACACTGTATCTTGATTATATCTACCCACCATGCACCCCCTCCAACTATCCCTGAGTCTCTCACAACACATCTCCATTTACTTCACATCTTCGTTTCATGTTTATTTACTTGATATCAAACAGAGACTCGTTAGTGAGTATGATCCACATGGTCCTGGGTGTGAGGTCATCCACTGGGGTATGTACGCGCAACCTCACAGTGGCCATCCACCAAAGATAACTGACTCTCTCCAACAGTAGCAATCTACTACCCATAGCTCCTCAGTTAAGGGCTGGAATCTCCTTACAGTGGAATTTTTAGGTCACTAAAATTGCTTAGGTCTTGTTTAGGTAAATTCACGTGCTACGAGGTCACACGTGTGTGTCAGTTGTACCATGACTATAGTGCACAGCCCTTCTCATCCTTCATCTTTTACTTCCTTTCTGCTTTCTTTTCCATAATCTTCTCTAGCAGTTTGGCCAGGGGTTTAGCTCTCCCCTTTCTGGCTGGATGCTTGATGTCACTTTGTTTCAGTACTTTGAAGAGTTATGAATCTCAGCATAACCACTTCCCACTGCAATAAGAAGAAACACCTCCAACCAAGATGGAGAACAGCAGAAATCTATGGCTATGGGCATAAATAGTGAGAAGGCAGTTTGACTGATGATCGTTAAGTAAAACACCATCACTAGGTTCTTGACTTGGGCCTGTGACTTCCTTGGCTATGGTTTTTTGACCATGCTTTTAGAATTTCCTCCTTAGGAGCAGGCTTCAAGTCCAACTCAGAGAGGGGTTGGTTACCCTATGACCAGCCCCACCATTATCACACTAGTGGGCACATCTTGCCTGGCAGATTGATATTGAGGTCTACAAGGTAGAGCAGATAAGAACAATAATGTATTTTTCTACCCTAAAACCTACCATAACACCTTTTAGCAGTAAGAAAGCTAACTATCTAGAAGATAATTTCCTGGTCAGTACAATATTGATTTCTTTATGTCCTGCCCCCAAAGTCTTCTCTGGATCCAGCATTGGTCACCCATGCTGGGTACAATAGGTAAACTGTTAATATGAAGTTGAGTGTCATGAAAATTAGTTTTATTTACTGGATATTGATGTTTAAATTTCCTTTTCCATATTTAAAATGGAGAGAATTAGAATTTAGAATTTTCCGTTAAAGACACAAAATGTTCCATGCAGAAAACTTACAGGGACCACTGGAAGTGACTTCAGTCTCTACATATACCCTAAAAGTCATAAAGGACTGGGGTAATCTCAAAACTTTGCTTATGCTTATACCCATAAAGACCAAAATGGTCATTTGTGAACCATTTATATTTGAATAATACAGTCATTGTAACACCTATAGTACTATTCAGGTTTTGTTTGGATGATGTCTTACTATGTAAGTTTGACTTTTATATGCATATATATATATATTAGAACATATATCTTTAATTATACTTTAGAGGGGACTTGTTGGAAAATGGAAGGGAAACAGAAAGTTTGTGACATCATTTGTGATATATTGAATTATGAAATGAAAAGCAGAACTACTTGCTGCATCAAACACCAAGGACATAGCAGGTAAGAAGGGTGTTGTTTTTAAAATATTAAGTACATAAACTGAAACATTTTGTTTCTTTTAAAATTGATCATGTAATTGGTCATCACACTTGATGCATGTACAGCTGTAACTTAAAGAAGGAAACACAAAAGGAGATGGCCGAATGCAGTGTTTCAGAATGAGAGTCTTGGAAGTTCATGTTTGATTTTTCCCATCATGATTCTGAACACCCTTGCTCTTATAATACTTCCTCCCTCTCTTCAACTGAACTCCAGGATCTTGGCCAAGTGCTTGCCTATGGGTCTCTGCATCTGCTTCCATCAGGCACTGGATGTGGGTTCCATGATGACAATTATGGTAGACACCAATCTGAGTGCTGGGGAAGGCTAGTTCAAGAACCCTCCCCACCATTGCTGAGTCTTAACTGGAGACTCTCTTTGAGTTCCTGGGGTTTTTCCTAGCTGACCCAAGCTAATGAGAGCTCACGTACTCTGGATTGATAGCTGGGGAGCCTGCATGGGACCGAACTAGGCCCTCTGAATGTGGGTGAAAGTTGTGTGGCTTGATGTGTTTGTGGGTGCCCCAGCAATGGGACCAGGACTTACCCCAGGTAGACACACTGGCTTTTTAGACCCCATTCCCTGTGGTGCAATGCCTTACTCAGGCTTGATGCAGGAGAGGGGGGCTAGGTCTAGCCCCAGCATGGTATAACAGCCAGTGTTGACTACCCAAGGGAGGCCTTACTCTCTATGAGAAGAGGATGGGGTGGGATGGGGGAAGTTGGGGGGAGCAGGAGAATAGGAGGGAAGGGGATAAGTTGGTATGTAAAAGGAAAGAGAATCTTTTTTAAATAAAAAGTTACATATATAAGAAGTTCATGTTTGAACCCTTCTTTTATACATGCAACTGTGTGATCTTAGATGAAAGGTATAGCCCCCCACAAACCATATCCTCATCTCAGAAATGTTCACAAAAATGGCTTCTGAGCTAAGTGAAATTTTAAGAGTAATGAATACATACAGCATGTGCAATTGTCTCTAGGACCATATGTAATGAAGCAGTATTTTAATATTATTAAATTAATTTTTAACACCATCATCAATTTCCATTCTTGAAGGAATTAGAAGCCAATTCCACAAAAGAACGCTGCACTTACACAAGCATTCTTAGTAGAATGATTGTTCTATAAGGAAAATCACTGGAATACAAATGAATCTTGAATATAGATATATGGAAAATTATTAAAAGGCCATTAATTAGCTATTTAAATCCTGAAGTTAATCTCCTAAATAAAAAGAAATGGGAATTAAGATTTTAATTAAATGTTTTTACCCCATAGTAATAACAAAGTATATAGACATAGCAAAAAGCTATTATAAGGAAAAATGACCATCCCTTATACTCTTTCAAGAATCATACTCAATAATTTCATGCATTATCCTTCAGTCTTTATGGTGTAATTTTTATATTCTTGATATTCTATTGTACATAAAGTTTTATGTATGTTTTAGTATTATTCACTATCACTAAGAATTTGCCACAACTTTAGAAACTTTTTATTAGTATCATTATTAAATCTTCTCAAATAGTTTGCATTTTATTTGCAAATAGATTATAAATACAAATAGAGTTGTAAATGTTATATAGCCAGTCTGTATCTTGACAGAAATTAATGAATATGACCAAACACAAGCTAATAATGGTGATGCCCTAACAACCACTTCTGAAAACTGAGGCTCAATGTTTAAAGAAACATTTTATTATGTCAGAAGAAATTAGATATTTGGGGTCATTTATTGAAAAGTTAACAGGACACTGCTAAATAATAATGAAAACATTACAGTATATAAGAGAAGGTGATCTTATGAGGGAAAAAAAGAAAAGAAAAGTAGAGATAGAGACCAGGAGATGGAGCTAGTCAGGCTGGCAAACTGGATCTTCAAATAAAGGTATTGCTGAGCAAAATTTGTCAGAGTTTATTCCAGACTCATTTAAAGATAGAAGGAAAGAACCAACTCTGTGGGGTTATGCCCTGACCTTCACTCATGTGCCAGGCCATGCATGCCCACATATGCACCGCATACATACACAATAATAAAGTTTTAAAATTTTCTAAAGACATGGTGGTAGTTGTAAGATCCCTTGGATATAAATATTTCATTCTTAAAATGTTTCAAAAAATTTAGTCATGTTGAAGATGAATGTTTCAACAACACATTTTGGCTTTTTAAGTGTTTCAGCATTTTTTCTGTCTTACATAGCATTTCTTTGTGTATGATAAAGCATGAAGACCACATGAACATAATAATCCAATAATGAGTTTGCTGGAAGATAAGCACGTGCCTAGGTGACTTCATCATTTGGGAGTTAATTCTTCATGCAAAGTGTGTCCATTTACCAGAGGAAAGTCCTGGGAAAGGGAAACCCTTCATTATATAATTAATTCTCAGACACATTTCAAACTCAAATCTTATGTTTCCCTTCATTTTACCCATGGAAATATGTTAAGGATAAAATACCTGAGGACTCCATGTTGGCCCTCAAAATAGTGAAGACTTTTTTTTCCTTGCTAAAATTCATTGTGCTAGAGTATAAGCAGATATAAAGAATGTTTAAAACAAAGCATGTTAAATAAGGTAACTGTAATGATGAATGGATAAATAAATTATACCCAAACTGCATGGAACTTTCATAAAATCCATGAATTTTCTGTTTTAGGAAGTCAGAGAGGACACTTTTAATTAACAAATGCATGGCCTGGACTTGGACTTTACAGGTGTCTGCAGCCATTATCTGAAAGCTCATTCAGTTATACATCTGGCTTTTGTCTGGGATTGCCCTCAAGGTTGGAGATTGGACTAAATCAGCTAGACTTTTCTCTCCCTTCCCCTGCCCTCCCCAGCCCCTCTTTCTCCTCCTTCCTTATATGATGATCTTTTTGGTATATTGTAGCCATATAGGATGACTCATAGACTCAAAGGTAAGTACTTAAATAAAGAAGGAAAGAGAAATCATACCACTTGTAACCAGGCCTCACATCCCCACTTTGGATGTTGCTTCCATTTGCTACTCTATTTACTCAAATGTCAGAAGATCAACTTGAATGATCCAAACAGATTCAAAGAGAGAGAACACAGACACTTACTCTCCACCAGAAAGTGTCAATACAACACTGCAGCCAGAGTACAAAGAACAGTCTATACCTCACGCTGATCTTGGGAAAATGAAGTTTGCCTTAGACATAACAGCTCCTTGTGAACACTTGAGTGTGGTGGTATTATGTTCCCCAAAATATTTTGCAACCTAATAAACTTATCTGGGGTCAGAAAACAGAAAAGCCACAATATTAAACATAGAGGTTAGGCAGTGGTAGCAAACGCCTTTAATCCTAGCATTCCAGAGGCAGAGATCTACCTGGATCTCTGTGTGTTCAAGGATACAGCCAGGCACCTTTCATTCCAGAAAGTGAGCCTTTAACCCCAGGGAGTGACGGCAGAAAGCAGAAAGGTATATCAGGCGTAAGGACCAGAAACTAGAAGCATTTGGCTGGTTAAGCTTTTAAACATTGAGCAGCAGTTCAGCTGAGACCCACGTGGATGAGGACTCATAGGCTTGTCTGAGGAAACAAGGTCAGCTGAGGAAGTGGTGAGGTGAGGTAGCTGTGGCTTGTTCTGCTTCTCTGATCTTCCAGAGGTCACCCCAATACCTGGCTCTGGTTTTGATCTTATTAATAAGACCTGTTAAGATTCCTGCTACACTTGAGTTCCAACTGCCAAGTCAAGAAATATTTGACCATTGCCTATGAAAGACTTGTATGCCTCTCTTGAGATATAAGTCTTTTTCTCCACTTTGTCTACTTCTCCACTGATTCACATTCTATACCCTTTCCAGATAGTTTTACCTCATATGATTTCATACTCACCTGTAAAGGATGGATGTGTGTGTGTGTGTGTGTGTGTGTGTGTGTGTGTGTGTGTGTACATCTGGGTCTCATATGTTCACATTTAATAGATTCTACAAGCTCCTTTGTTTTCCATAGCTTACATTCTTATCGTGTGTTCATTAAGCATACGTTTTTTTCTACAAACGGCCCTATTTGTTGGCAACAAAAATCAGTTGGTGCTTATGGCTCCGTACTAAATTTCAAGATTCCATATGCAAATATGTCCTATATTCAGTTTACTCTTCTTGAGGTAATTAAATAACATTAACTGTATGCTAACCCTAGCTTGTCTTTATTCTCTCATTTCAGTAATTATCAAAATGGTTCACTCTTCAACTGTCTAATCCGTGTCTCTCCTATGAAATTGGGAATTAAGTTTCTAGTCTGAAGGCTGGAGAGTTTCCTGTCCAGCATCTACATCTGACAGCTCAGATCTACCTCTAACCCCATTCCAGGCTATCTGACAACCTCTTCTGGTCTCCCTGTACATCCTCATGCACATGACATATACACCAGGGAGAAAGATATACACATGCACATAAATAAATCTGTAAGAGGAAATCCCAGTTTAAAATAAAAACAGAATTTGTATTGGTGCGGCATTAAATATTGGCTTCATTTTTACACTTTTCTCAGCATTCCCTGTGATGCTAAATGTCTTCTGTTTGGTATGCTTGGTTTGGTTTGTCTGTTTCTATAGAGCTCAGAAAAGCATTTCTAGCCATTAATCACTCTTGGTTTGTTTACCCAGACTCACAATATGCCCAATATGTAAGGCATATTGTAATGGAAGAAACAGGTTCTAGGAATTATGTGTTTAAATAAAAATATAACTTTATATTATTTTCTTTTCTGAACTGTAATTCTGACACAGCTCTTATCTCTTTCCTCTTTCAAGTGTTACTAACCTCAGCAATTTTTGATTGTGGGGGATGACCAAAAGACAACCTCTAGACTCAGCTCTTACCTTTAAAATGGTTAACAGACAAGCCTGTATAGGTTCATCAATGGCCTTTAACAACAGAGAAACTCCAGGCTTTAGAAGAGCTGGTAGAAGAACAGTTAAATGCTCAGCATATTGAAGAATCTACTAGCCCATGGAATTCTCCTGTATTTGTTATTAAAAAGAAATCTCGTAAATGGAAAATGGTAATAGACCTTAGAGCAATTAACAAAGTAATTCAGCCAATGGGCTCTCTACAATCTTGAATTCCTTTGCCTACTCTGTTACCTAAAGGATGGCCTCTCATAGTTATTGATTTAAAAGACTGCTTCTTTTCAATACCCCTACAAGAAAAAGACAGAGAAAGATTTGCTTTCACGGTGTCTACTTACAATAATTCTCAACCGGTTAAAAGATTTCAATGGAGAGTTCTTCCACCAGGAATGTTGAATAGTCCAACCCTGTGCCAATATTTTATACAACAGCCCTTGGAAGTGATCTACAGTTTACCTACTGTGTGTTTTAAAATTCTTCATATTTTGTTTTTGTGTCCCAATATGTCTGGAAACTAGACACAGAGTAACTCATAAACAGTAAGTATTTGTTTTTCTTTGTTAAGAAGACTGGAAATCCATCATCAGAGAAGTAGTAGGTTTGGGGTCCCCTGAGAATTCCATTTTCATATGCATAATGGTGCCTTCTCTTTGTGTTCTCACATGGGAGAAAGGATAAATTAAGGTGTTATGTCTGTTGGTGGGGTATTGCAAGCATTTACTCTGATATTAGGAATAAGAGAAAGGAAACACTACTCACTTTTATTAAATATCTGTCTGAGACTTTCTAGCTAGACCATTGGGAGAAAAACAAACATTCTATGTACTGAGGCAAAGCTCTGTTACTATTTGTAGACATTGTCAATTTACAGTTTATACAGACACACACACACACACACACACACACACACACACACACGAGTATCTAAAACATTTGTGGTTAATTATCAGAACAGGTGAAATTCTCAATTGTTTAACATATAATTGGCTTTACAACTGTCTAACAATATTGCTTGGAAACTAGGGTTACAATAAAAGATGTTAAGAGGATATGTGCATTTAAACCATAGTATTTGGATTAAAATTATTTCTATAAATCTGCATTTCCCATGACTGTTATCTTTCATTTTGGCTGCTCTACCCTTCTTTGCAACATAGATACGAATTAATGACTTAATCATTTTAGACAGTGCAAAAACGTTGGAAGTCTTCTGGAAAATTAATTCTCCATAGAGACACCCCAGTTGAATTAGAGACACCAAAATCATTGAATTATTATTTTTGAATGGTCCATACGCATACAGAAAACCTGAGCCAAGTGAGATTGAGCTAGATCAGCATGTGAAAACACTTGTCACTGTGCTTGGCAGCCTGACAACCTGAATTTTGTCCAGGGACCTCCATGATGGGACGGGGAAGAAGAAAGGGTCCTACTACTTGTTCTTTGACCACTCATGTCCTATGTCATAGCTATGTACACACATGAGAGAGAGAGAGAGAGAGAACAAAGAAATAAATGTATTTTCAAAGTTAAAAAAATCTGAAGTCAATATATTTATTTCTAAATTTCAAGCATGTGTATGATGTCTCTTCAGCGTCTCCCCCTCAAACCCCACCTTCCTCTTTCTCACTCCTTTCTCTCCCATTATTTCTCTCTGCCTCCCTGCGCAGTTTTTCTTCCACTTTCATGGGCATATGCACATACATGTGTTTATCAAGATATCCAAGTATAGGGTTGGAGATTTAGCTCAGTGGTAGAGCGCTTGCCTATCAAGTGCAAGGCCCTGGGTTTGATCCCCAGCTCTGGGAAATAAAAAACAAGAAAAAAAGATATCCAAGTAACTTCTAGGACTCAGGAATAAGAGGAAACATTATATTTTTTCCCTCCCAAGATTGGCTTAATTCATTTAATACAATAATCTTCCACCTCATTCATGGTCCTGCAAATGATATAAGACTTCTGTTTGTGGTTTCAAACTTTTCCATTCTGCCTGTTGCCATGTTTTCCTCTTCCATACCTCTGAGTAGGACATCTGGGTTTGTTGCACAATTTAGCTGTTGTGAACAGTATTTCAAGGAACTCTGAGGTAGAAGTATCTCTGTGATAGGTTGGCTTGGAGTCCTTGGATAACTTAAATACAATTATTTATCAACTAATATTTATCATAGAGAAGATCTGAGGGACATACATCATTGTTAATTGTTCTTTATCTACATTTTAAAGTATCTAGACAGCAGTGCTTTCTGTTCTGTACTATAAGTCATAATTTGGTATATTTTTATTACCAAATTTCATGTCTTCAACTGGGAGAAAAAACAAGGCTACAATTACTTGCAATTCCATTGTTCTCAAAATGCATTTCTTCAGAAGCAACATAGATTTTCATCTCTGCAATTCTCCTGTGCCAATTATTTATTTTAATAAATTCTACTGTGTCTACTTAAGGGCTATAGTGTAATGTTAGAGGATACAGGCAGATGGGAAGAGGCTTGTGGTACCCGTGAAGTACTGAGCACACAAACAATCCTCTTACACAATAGCCCTGTACTGTGTTTGTGGCAAGAGCACCTGAAAGCCATTGATTTAATGGTGATCCATATATAGTGTATTTCTATGTAACATTTGTCTACACAGTTACTAATGATTTTGCAGCAATCACTGTTCTCCTGGTAGCAAGTCTGGCCTGCAGCTGTAATGTTGTAACTCTTAGTCAGAATTTTAAGAAAAATATCAAAGATATTTCATATTCTGGTCCCATTAACTAGTTAGTTCTTGGTAATCAAATTGTAGAGTATTTTTGGTTGTGAGCCTAGCCTTTAACGACTGAGTGATGTTTCCATACACCATATTTTCTCTTCACTCTTTGTGTGCAGGTGTGTGCATATGAATGTGTATGTGTAGTGCCTGAGTGTAGCTTTGTGTATTTGTTTGTATATTTAGCTGCATTTGTATATGTGGGGGGGGGGCAACAAAGGTCAGTATCTTGTGTCTTCTAATATTGTGCTTTACTTATTCTTTTTGATACAGTGTCTTTACTAATTCCCAGAGCCAATCAGTTGCCTAGACAGGCTAGTTAGGGGCCTGTAGGGAGTTGCCACTCTCTCTGCTTGCCCTGTGCTACAGTTACCAGTATGTGCCATCATTCCCAGCTATTTCAATGGACCCTAAGATTCTGAGCTCTGCATATCCTCAGTCCCCTTTAAACTCTTTCTTTTTAATTTTATAATTTAATTTAATTTTACATATCAGCCATGGGTTCCCCTGTTCTCCCCCCTCCCACCCCCACCTTCCCCGCAGGCCACCCCTCATTCCCATCTCCTCCAGGGCAAGGACTCCCCTGGGGATTCAGCTCAACCTGGTAGATTCAGTCCAGGCAGGTCCAGTCTCCTCCTCCCAGGCTGAGCAAAGTGTCCCTGTGTAAGCCCAAGGTTCCAAACAGCCAGCTCATGCACTAAGGACAGGTCTGGGTCCCACTGCCTGGGTGCCTCCCAAACAGTTCAAGCTATTCAATTGTCTCACTTATCCAGAGGGCCTGATCCAGTTGGGGGCTCCACAGCTTTTGGGTCATAGTTCATGTGTTTCCATTAGCTTGGCTATTTGTCCCTGTGCTTTTTCCAATGTTGGTCTCAACAATTCTCACTCATACAATCCCTCCTCTTTCTCTCCAGTTGGACTCCTGGAGCTCCACCTGGGGCATGGCTGAGGATCTCTGCATCCACTTCCATCAGTTATTGGATGAGAGTTCCAGCATGACCGTTAGGGTGTTTGGACATCTGATCACCAGACTAGGTCAGATCAGGCTTTCTCTTGACCATTGCCAGTAGTCTACAGTGGAGGTATCTTTGTGGATTTCTAGGGACCTCTCTAGTACTTTGCTTCTTCCTATTCTCATGTACAATGGAAAAAAAGAAAGCATCTTCAACAAATGGTGCTGGCATAACTGAATGTCAATGTGTAGAAGGCTGCAAATAGATCCATAAATGTCACCGTGCACAAAACTTAAGTCCAAGTGGATCAAAGACCTCAACATAAATCCAGCTACTCTGAACCTGATAGTAGAGAAAGTAGGAAGTAGTCTTGAATGCATTGGCACCAGAGAGCACTTTCTAAATATAACACTAGTAGCACAGACACTGAGAGAAAAATCAATCAATGGGACCTGTTGAAACTGAGATACTTTTGTAGAGCAAAGGACAGGGGCAACAAGACAAAGTGACAGCCTACAGAATGGGAAAAGGTCTTCACCAACCCCACATCTGACAGAGGGCTGATATCCAGAATATATAAAGAACTCAAGAAATTAGACAACAAAATGCCCAACAGTCCAATTAAGAAATGGGCTATAGTACTAAACAGAGAATTCTCAACAGAGGAAGTTCAAATGGCTGAAAGACATTTAAGGAATTGCTCAACATCCCTAATTATCCAAGAAATGCAAATCAAAACGACTTTGAGATATTACCTTGTCACACCTGTCAGAGTGGCTAAGATCAAAAACACAGAAGACAGCTTATGCTGGAGAGGATGTGGAACAAGGGGAACTCTCCTCCACTGCTGGTGGGAATGCAAGCTTGTACAGCCACTTTGGAAATCAATATGGTGCTTCCTTAGAAAATTGGGAATCCATCTCCCCCAAGACCCAGCTATACCACTCTTGGGCATATACCCAAGGAATGCTCAATCATACCACAAGGGCATTTGCTCAGCTATGTTCATATCAGCATTGTTTCTAATAGCCAAAACCTGGAAACAACCTAGATTCCCTTCAACTGAAGAATGGATAAAGAAAATGTGGTACATATACACAATGGAGTACTACTCAGCAGAGAAAAACAATGACATCATGAGGTTTGCAGGCAAATGGATGGATCTAGAAAAAAATCACCCTAAGTGAGGTAACCCTGACTCAGAAAGACAAACATGGTATGTATTCACTCATAGGAAGATACTAGATATAAAACAAAGATAACTAGACTGCTACTCACAACTCCAGGGAGGCTACCTAGAAAATAGGACCCTAAGAAAGACACAGGGATCACCCAATGACAGAGAAATGGATGAGATCTACATGAACAACCTGGATGTGAGTGGGAGTAATGAAGGCCAAGTTTCGAGGGAAAGAGACCTTAGGGGAGTGGGAGATCCCAGCTGGATCAAGAACAAGGAATAACAGACCATGATAAATGACGACCCTTTAAACTATTTAGGCTACATCACTGGGTTCCTAGTAAAAATGCAAATTTTCTCAGTGTTGACCACATTTTGGCCTTCTATTATAAGAATATATGAGTGGTCTATAGGCAGAAAAACAAATAAAAATAAGTTGTTTTTATGCCTCTCATGGTATGAACAGTTCATCTACAGATGGATCCATCTCCTCTAGATGGTGAAGACTAAGATGTTCTATAGAAAAGAGCTAATCTCTCTCTTGAGAGCATGCATTAAGTATTCATAATGCTTACATCTTTTTCTGTAGAGGGAAATTATTCAGATGTCAAAAGTCAGGCTTGCTGGTGCATACCTGTAATCCTGGATCTTAGGACCCAGAGGCTAAGGCAAGCCCAGGGGGGCTTCCTGGCTTGATTCTCTCTCTAAAACACGTGTAGTTGGAGTTTTTCTGCCTGGCCCAGTCAGGACAAATGTCTCTTACCCACCAGTCCCACAGTCACTCAGACCCAAACAAGAAAGCACATGGAAACTTACATTGTTTACAAACTGTATGGCTGTGGCAGGCTTCTTGTTATCTACTTTTTCTATCTTAAATTAACCCATTTCTGCTTATCTATACTTTGCCACATGGCTTGTGGCTTACCAGTGTCTTTACATGTTGCTTCTCATGGTGGCGGCTGGCGGTGTCTCCCCAGCCTTCTACTTCCCAGAATTCTCTTCTCTCTTGTCCCGCCTATACTTCTTGCCTGGCCACTGGCCAATCAGAACTTTATTTACACAGAGCGACATCCACAACAGACACGTAGATAGATAATAGGTAGGTAGAGATGATAGATAGATAGATAGATAGATAGATAGATAGATAGATAGATAAACTGGTAAATTGTAAAGAAATAAACACTCAGTATCTATACTCTGTCTATCTGCCTTTATGCTTTTTGATGATATTTTATATTGTTTTCTCCTTTCTGGTTATGATATTTTCTTGTTATGTAGTTAACAAATGTTCCTTTCCACTTCTGCATATTACTTTATTGAAGATCTCCTTTGGTTTTTTCTAATAGCCTTAACCATGTATTGTTTAACTCATTATCTTACATATATTTTTTAATTTCTCATTATCTTCCAAATTTTAATTTTGTAATTTAGTATTTGAAAATGATTGTAGCTATAATTTCTGTGTAGTAATATGCATTTGGGGGTATCATTTGGACTACTTTATATTTTCTTTTTGGTTATTTTATTTTTTCAGTTTTTATAAATGACTTTAATTGCAATTCAGACAGTATATAAAATTTATAAAACACCAATTAGAAACTGTGGATAGTGGTGTGTTTCTCTGGAGAGAATTACTGGTAGTTAAAGCTACAAAGTTAAGAATTTTTGTCTCCTATCAGAAGGCACAATTTCTGGTTTTCCTTTTCCTCCTAAAGAAATTATAAGCCTCCTTGCAAGTATAAGCTTAACATCTAACTTTGTGTTCTTTACTTTATTTATGTATGTATGTATGAATGTATTATGTATGTGTATATATGTATTATAGAAGTATGTATGTATGTATGTATGTATGTATTTGAGTTCTGTGAGGCAGGGTCTCAGTACTTAGTCCTGGCTGTCCTTGAATTCACAGAGCTGTCTTGTTGTTATTGTTTTTGATGCTTCGTTTTGTTTTGTTGAGAGGTTGAATTTCCTTTTTCTTTTATTGAAATTAGATTTTTTTTCTCATATAATACAACAGAAAATCCAACTGCTTCCTGGGAAGGGCACCAAGCACCTGGCTCACCCTCTTGTCCTTTTCCTGGATTCTGTCTGGAAATTCCTTTGTTCTTCACCCCTATGGTGATCCTATGATGATAGTGTGAACAAATAAATTTGCCTGAAGATTAGAGGGCCAAGACAGCCATTAGATTCAACACAGAGGCCAGGCACACACCCTTAATCCTAGCACTCAGGAGGCAGAGGCAGAGATCCATCTGAATTTCTGTGAGTTCAAGACCACACTGGACTACATGAGATTAATCGAGTCTAAAAGAGAAACAGAGCCAAGCAGTGGTGGCACACACCTTTAATCCCAGCAGTAGGAAGGTTGAGACAGGAAGTGATATGGCTGGACAGAGAAAGGAATATAAGGCAAGACGAGACAGGAACTCAGGTTCTTTCAGGATGAGTTAGTGAGGTAAAGGGTGGTGGCTGCAGCTGGCTCTGCTTCTCTGATCTTTCAGCTTACACTCTGCTATCTCGCTCCAGGTGTTTATTACAAGACCATTTGGGTTCATGCAACACTCTCCAATGCCTTCCATATCTTCACCTTTCTTGTCTAAAAATTCCCAGCTCTTTAGTGAGATAAAGAGTCTGTAATGAGCAAATCAGACATCACTAGACTGTCATGTTGCTCTGAGTTTAATGGAGATAATTCTAGATTTCCTCTAATTTTTTCTTTAGTATTATTACCATCTTTACTCATAACAGTCAGTGGTTCAGATTGTGAATATTCTGGGAGCAATTGTCTACTAAATATAAAACTGCAGTGTAGAAAGAAGGTAGACAATTACAAGACCTTAACTGTCTTGAGGAATTTATCAAGAAATTTTAAGATGAGCACTTAGATACAAGTAAATAGCCCACACCAGTAACAAGAGACAATATTAGTTGCATGTATATTTCACTGGGTGTGAATGGAGTGGTCCCTCACATCTATTCTAACCATTTTAAAAATACTTTATTTCATTTTGTGTATATGTGTGTAAGCCCAGGTGTATGTATGTGCCATACATGTGTGCAAGTGCCCATGGAGGTCAGGATCAAGTTGGATACCCTGGAACTAGAGTAACAGATGGTTGTGAACTGCCATGTGGATGCTGGGAACTGAACATAGGTTCTCTGGAAGAGCAGGAAGGGTTTTGAATGGCTGAGTTCTTTCCCCAACCCATACCAGCCAATCATAACAATGGTCAGGAACATGGGAGGGCTCATTTTTTTCAGTTTTATTATGAGAACTTTCAAACCTAGTGAAGCAGACCTGTATCCCCAGTTACTCAGAAGGCTACAGCAGATTTGATGTATGTGGCCATGTTATTATGCTCAAGAGCAGCATGGGCAACTTAGAGAGACTATCTCAAAATAAAAGGTAGAAAAGAAATCATGTGTAAGGATGCTTGCCTGGTGTGTGTAAGTCCCAGTGTTTAATCCACAATAATACAAGAAGAGGAAGAAGGGAGAGAAGAAGGAGGGAGGGAGGGAGGGAGGGAGGGAGAGGAGGAAGAGATGATAAAAGCTGAGGCTTGTTGTTAGGCCGTGCTGGTGCACACCTTTAGTCCCAGCACTTGGGAGGCAGAGCCAGGCAGATTTCTATGAGTTCGAAGCCAACCTGAGCTATAGAGTTTGTTCCAGGAAAAGCTTCAAAGCAACACTGAGAAAAACCCTGTCTCAAAAAAAAAAAAAAAACAAAAAAACAAAAACAAAAACAAAACCCTGAGGCTCAGTCTCTCAGTCTCTTCTTCATTACCTCCCGGTGGGAAGACAGCAAACTGAAGATGTGAGCATGCCTTTGAGCACATCCTGTATGTGTGAGCACGTGTCATATCTGTATGTCCCCAAAGCCCCCTGTTCCCTTTCTATTGTGTCCCTTCATTTGGCTACATGTATTCAGAGTGACTGCAGACTCTAATCTCCTCTTGGGGGCCAAGGAAGGTAATATTTTGTCTCTTGGCACTCTGTGTTACAGAATATAAGTAAGCATGCAGAGAAAATTGCCTGCCCTCAATTACTCTGATTCCTCAAGCACACATTATTAATTACCTCAGCTTCTCCCCTTGCTCTGCAGTCACAATGGACGGCTTCTGTTCCCATCTTTTCATACAGGTCATGTATTAAATAGCCTCACTCCTGGGTCATTCCTGAATCAATGAAAATTGCATGGTTTGCGAGTCAGCTTAAACTCATGTTTACAGATCAGTTTCTTTCTGCTCACTGCCATTAAGTCCGAATAATTATTTTTCCTCTAAGTTTAGAGAGAGAATAATAGATGTGTCAGGGTAGAAACTGGATTTATTAACTCTTCATCAATGTAAATCACTCAAAACTACTGATAATTTTGCAAGTTGGATTGGAAGGTCTCAAGATCCCACTTACTCATATGTCTTTGTAGCAAATGAGATAGCTGTAAATGATCAATTATCAACCTGTGGCTTTAAATTAAGAATCAACATTTAGGAAAAGGATAGTGTAATAATATAAAGGAATAAACTTGGGGTTTGTGATTATGGCCACCTTAATACAATCTTACTATCTCTTCTATAGTATCAAATGTGTGACATTACAATGGTTATAAGAATAGTTTTGACTATTAAGTAATGGGTTGTTAGATTTTATTTATCCTCTGAGATTTAGATCTATGGAACTATTTTAGGCTAGACACACACCAAATGGTTTCTTAAATGTTTGGCAACACTATTCAATATTGTTTGTATTTGATTTCTATAGTGGTATGTCTTTTATATTCAAAATTTGGATGGATATTGTGTAAGTAAATATCACCTATAATTTTATTACTTGAACTCTATTTCCAGGGAGCATTTCTTTAAAGAAAACTTTGGAAAGTTAGTTTAATCATGGCCAAGGCTCTACTCATCCTTTGATATTCATGAAGATTCCAAATACTATTTATTTTCCATCCTTATTCACCATCTCTCTATCAGCCTAAGCTTTGAAGGTAATAAGAATGACAATTTCAGATGATGAATTCTAGTTTTCCCAGGATTCTGAAGACAAACACAGAGTTATTGAACTATTACTCTCCAGTTCTGTATGTTTCAAATCACATGTCCTACATAGTACTGTCATTAACAATCCAGTCACTTTGTTTTAAATAAATATAAATGATCTTCATCCTTGGTAAATGCATATAACAACTTAGTTGTAAGTGCATTTTCATAAACTTCATATGAAACCATGTTATGGTTTTGTGTATACATGTTTTCCTTAGAATTTTTTCATATTCGTTGCCTACTGTGCAAACAAATGAAAACAAATTACCTTTTCTTGTATAATAAATTGAATGCTATCTCCAAATTGCCAAAGTGTGTCACTGTCCCTTTAAATATTTATTATCATTGGCACACTTCATAGAAGTAGAACATTTCTTGGAATAGTCTTTACTCCCATTTACCACAGATTTCTTTCCAAAATCTCTAAAAATATATTTACCAGAATTCTCTCTGCAGTGCCCTCCAGGTAGCTAATCACCAAGTTGATTCAATTGTCTCTCAAGTTTGCTCCCATACCACAATTATTCATAACCAAAAGTATCCTTTGATTCTATTTCCATGAATAAATGTCCAATTTAATTTTTCTTAAAAGTTCTACATGTGGCTACATCAACAATAAGAGAAGTAGGGAGAGAGTGAATTTGAAAGACCAGCATTCATTCCCATCTTCATGACACTAAAACAATGCATGAAGGAAAATCTGAAGGGAGTGACAGGGAGTGAGGTACACACACACAGGAATTCAAACGCAAACACTAGACAGATGTGGGAAGCCAGAAACAGCGGTTTTTAGATCTGTAAAAGAAACAAAAACAATTAACATCCGTCACTAAGCAACATGTTGGAGGAAAGAACTTTCTTGCCCCATAGGGCTTCTAAACCAGAGGGAAAAATACATCCGCCAGCTCCACAGTCACACAGGCTGGCACTCTCAAAACAGTTTCTGATAAGAGATCTGTCAATCTTGTAGCAAGTAAATGCTATGGACGTTAGATTCCTGCCACCATATCTCACTGGTACTGGTACCTGTTGGTGAACCATTTTCAGAAACTATCTTACCATTAAACCTTTTGGCTCAAGGGGTCAGAAACCCCTGCATTTTTATATTCCCAAGCTCAAAAGACCTCCAAACTTCAAAGACCAAGTGCGAAACCACTGATAATCCATGTTGGACAGGGATCTGGTTGTATCTTGGACAAATGGACACAAATCTAAGTGATTGGAAACAGAGAGACGCACTGGGGGGAAAAGGGGCAGAAGTAGGTTCTATTTGAGAACATACTCTCTCAGAAGTGCGAGACCAGCTGTGTGTGGATATAACCGGGAGACTGGGACAGAGACCAGAGTGAGAACACACGGGTATGCTCGGTGCCTGCCTGCAGCTCACACTTTTTATACTGTACAGATAGCTCTCACAGCATCAAGGATATCTCTGCGGAACAGCATTTAGTCAGCCTTTTCCACGGCCGTGCCTACTGGCAGGGTGACTCCAGTAAAAAGATACATCTCACTTGATGGTCCCAGGGCACGGGAGCAGCTTGAACAAAGGTCCTCCCCTACTACTCCCCTGCTCATCAGGTCTGGGTAGAGACACACCGGAGGAAATTCTACCCAGAGGAAGTCAAAACAGCTTGTAAACATCAACAAAAGCCAAAGCAGGGCTCGGTCTACAAATGGGGCTTTGGGGCACCACTAGATTGGATCTCAGGGAGGAAATGGCTCACATTCTCATATGCAGCAAATAAACGGTAAAAGGAGAAGCCGAGGAGAAAAGCCAACCATCTCAAACTTCCACATTCTCAGAAAGGAAGAAGTACAAATGGATCTGCATTGTTATTAGTCATATTTGCTTTATTTCCCCTCTGCGGTCTTGTTCTTTCCCCCTTTCCCTGCATAGACTTTTTATTACTTGATGATCAATATTTTCAGATGCATTGATTTAAAAAATTAGTGTATCCTATGCATAGTTTAGCCCTTTATTTTCTGCTCCACTTGGTGGTGTACTTGTTATTTCTAGATGTTCTTTATATAAATATCTGGCTTGCTTTTGAGTGGCTGTTGCTGATGTTTATCTCTAAGAATGGAAGAGATAGCCCCTCACCACAATCAATGCATAAACCTCAACAGCAACATGAGAAATATGAATAAGCAAGAAAATGTGATTCTTTCAAAAGTTCATATCTCATAATTAGTGGAATTTAATGAATTGAATACATATGCATTGAATTTAATGCATTGAATAAAAATGCATTGAGGTGTTTGGAACATCAGACAGAAACATTAAACAGTGTAATTTTTTTAAATGACCAATGATCTTAAAGGAGATAAAATTGAGCAGACAAGGAGAGGGAAGCAGTTGGTTAAGAATGAGACAAGCAATTCACCAGAGCAGAAATTCCGGGAGTGGGGGCAGATTGAACAAAAATGGAGACCTCCATAAATCCGATTTAAAGTCTTAGTGGAATCACCACACACTAGAGTAAGTGAAAGAGGTTATAACAGTGATTAAGACAATGAAGGTGTGATGGTTTGCATAAGAATGGTCCCCATAAGCTCCTATATTTAAATACTTGGTCACTAGGAAGTAGCTTGATGGGGTCTAGAAGGTGTGGCTTTGTTGGAGTGGGTGTGGCCTTATTGGAGGAAATATATATATATATATGTATGTACACCCTCAGCTACTTTCCAGCTCCATGTCTGCCTGTGTACCACCACACTTCAGATTAAACCTCTGAAACGGTAAGCAATCCGCAGTCAAATGCTTCAAATGCTTTCTTTTATGACATGCCACCGTGGTCATGGTCTCTTCACAGCAGTAGAACAGTGACTAAGACCAATAGGTACTTATTAAATTAAGATATCAACAAAGAAACCATAATCCACTGTGACCATAACTTCCTTGAATATCAGCTGATGGTTAACTGACTAGTCTCAGGTCTAAGAAGTGGAGGCACAAAATAAAGTCATATAAAACATACTCAATGAAATTCAAGCCAAAGTTCCTAAAAGCCATAGAAAGAATGTATATCAAAGTAAAGGAACCTGAAATACACATGGCCACAAAGCAATCTCTCCATGTCACATTCTAGTTAAAATTGAGAGACCAGAGCTAAGAATAAAGAAAAAAATAATAAAAGTGAGAGGACAGAATCATCATGTCATTCACTAAAGTTACTCAAAATAGCATAGCACTACCCAGCAGAAACTAAAGGGGAAGAATGCACAGAAGGGATTATCTGAAGCCCGGAAGTTAAACAGGACTCCTAGCCAAGATCACTGTACCCAGCAGTCATCTCTTCATGTGATGGAAAAATACAGAACCCACAAGGTAAGCATAAAGTAAAGTACCTCATGACCACTCAGACACCACTGATGGAAAGATGAAGAGTTAGTCTCTCTCTCTCTCTCTCTCTCTCTCTCTCTCTCTCTCTCTCTCTCTCTCTCTCACACACACACACACACACACACACACACACACACACACACACACCAGCCAAAATAAGCCAGAGACATATAAATGAATGTCACCCATCTTTTCCTCATATGTGGGGTTTAGAGCTCTGGGAGGGGGGTGGGAAGATACATAAGAGGCGAGAGCTCATGTGTAAGGGAAAGGGAGGGAAATAAGAATTAAGCAGAGTGTGAATGGGAGAGGGTACTGACACATATAGAAGATAAGTAGACAGACAGATAGATGATGGATACAGATAATAGATAGATAGGTAGATCAATAGGTAGATAGATGATGACAGATGATAGATAGATAGATAGAACACAGAGATATACAGCAATTTCAAAATTAAGCCCACTCTTGCATAATTAATGCATGTGACGCAAACACAGTAAACTAGAATCTTGTCGATGATTCCAAAGTGCTCCACAATTGTTGTGAACGCAGGAAGGGTTAAAATGATGTTGCAGACCCACTGATCTCCACTAAGGTTCAGTGTCATGTAACATGTAATTGGGTAGCTGCTCGAATGCTCAAAGGGCTGAAAAGAAATTAAAAATCTATTATCCTACTGGCTCGTGTGAAGCAAAAAACCACAGGCTTCATACCCCAATTGACTTCTGTGTAATTCAGGGGATATCGCTGAAACTTATGAGGCAATTATCTGTAAAACAACAATTAGCAATATCCCCTTGTCTCCTTTTTTAAAAAGAAAAGAAATAGCTGCATTTATTTTTCCCATTTCTCTGCTCTGGGAATTGCTTCATGCCAAGGATTGCCTTACAGTTCTTGCATCCTCTGTTAGTGCAGAGTTTGACACATACATATCACTCCACAGATGGACGGAATAAACAGATGGCTAATGGGATTATTAATGCTCATGAGAGGAAGAATTAATTCTTATGACTGGTACATTTAAAGATCCCCAAAGAGGATGAGAGTTGAGCTTGACACCAAAGGACACATGGGACAGTTAAAACACAAAGTCCTTCCAGTCATGTAAAGGATTCCTAAGGTGTCCATGCACCTTCCAGTGGTCACAAGAACATGTTTCTTTCTGCATATAATCCCATAGAATGTATGCACTGATAAGCATATTTCCGAGAATTTTCCCAAGTGCCCCACATCCTCGCAGGGCTTACGATTATCAAGTAAGCGAGCAGAAGTACTTTAAATTTCAGATCATCTGCCTGTAATGTCAGAATTAAAAATAGTTGGAATTCAATTACATAAAACGTATCTCTTTCTCTCCTCTCTTTGCCGTCCCTTCCACTTCAAGTCAATTTGAAAAAGAATGGTCAGAAGAGGCTGTTTCATGGGTCGTTGCGCCCTCTGGTGGTGATTCTGGGGCGATGCATACATGCTGTCAAATCCATCGGTATAAAAAGTTCTATGCTCCAGGCTTGGAGGCTGTATTCTCCCATCTGAAATAACAGCTACATAATAAAAGACATAATTATGTGGATCTAGGAACAGGTCAACTACACTTATCTTTCATAATTATCTTTTAGAAACAACATGGCCTCACGCTGGTTATTAAATGATCTGTTTTTAAAATGGGAATATTTCCCCCATACAAATGATTTCATAAGGGTACTGCAATGGAGCTCTGGGATCATTTACAGTACAGTATTCAATATAAGCTAAAACTGCTATATTATTGCTACATTTTATATTGCGGTTCAAATAGGATGCCTTTAAGGCCATGAAGCAATGGGATAACCAACATTCACAGAAACGTGGTAGCTTTTAGTAGTACGGTGTGGGTTTTTTGTTTTGTTTTGTTTTTGTTTTGTTAATGCTGAAATTAAGAAAGTAAATAACTTGATTTTCTGTAAAAATTGTTTCTATCCACAGTAAACTTTAGATTAATTTACAAGATAATTCTTCTTTTCTCCCCTTGCACATGTTGGGGAGAAAAGTATTCCAACAGTAAGCTACACTACACCTCAAGTTAATTTTTTCACTGGGCATTTCTTACATGTATACATTTAGATTATATCCACCATTCCCTTTACCCCTGTAACTCCACCCACCCCTCCTCCAACCTCTTCCCTCTCCTCCCTTCCTCCCCCTCCTCCTCTCCTCCCCCTCCTCCTCTCCTCCCCCTCCTCCTCTTCTCCCCCTCCTCCTCTCCTCCCCCTCCTCCTCTCCTCCCCCTCCTCCCTCTCCTCCCCCTCCTCCCCCTCCTCCCCTCCTCCTCTCCCTCCTCTTTGCTTCATAAACCACTGAGTCCAGTTAGTGCTGTCTATGTGCACATGGGTATAGGGCCTTACACTAGAACATGGGCCACCTAGGAGTGGCCACACCAGCCTTTCATTACCAACAGCTACAAGCTGCCAGCTAGTGTGTGGGTCTTGTGAGCTTTTTCCTGCCTCATCCTTGCTAGACTGGTGACTGGATTCCCCTCGTTCAGGTCAGGCACAGACACTGATTCTCTGCTTTTCTGAGTACAACAGTCCTGCCATGGTCAGAAGACAGTATTTGCAACAACCCTCCCTCACCTCTGGCTCTTTGGCCAAAAGCAATTGAGAAATTGAGTACCACTCAGCACCAGGAGGAGCTTGACAGCATCTCCCTCAAACACTGGCAGACCGCGGTGATAGACAGTAAGCGAAAAGCAGAAAAGTTCCCCTCACCAGGCATCTGCCTCCCCAAAGCAGGGTGGGGTTAGATGTGAGGACAGGCAAGCTGTGATTAGGTGAAACTAGTCTGCTCTGATAAGCAGAGAGCTGGTAATGTGTTAAGGAGCACTTCGCATGTTATGCTTTCCTGTGTTTATGTGCTAAGATACAATTCAGGGCATGGATTCAAGATGCAGAGACTGATTTGAAGCCAAATTCAACCCAACACTATGCTTTATTCTCCTGCATCAAAGACTTAGAAAGCAATAAACCAGACCCTTCATTGGGCCAAAAAACGAAGAAGGGTTTTTATTCTTCATTGATTGAATTGCTATTTTAAAAATAACTATATGAACAATGGCATCAAAGGACATGTTAACATGAATGGGGGAAAGTCCAAGGGTTTCACTCCTAGACAAAGAAACCACAAACAACTAATGACTTCTGGGAGAAGGAATACTAATCAGTCCCAGATATGAGCCCCCTTATTGGATGTATAATGCAGAGTAGTCAGCTTTGAAACAATATATTCACAAACAACAAAACTGGGGTCAACAGGTTTTGTGTGTGTGTGTGTGTGTGTGTGTGTGTGTGTGTGTGTGTGTGTGTGCATACAGATACATGCATATATTTGTATGTGTATAACAAAAGTAATCAAAGAGAGAGAAGCTATCAAGTAGAGAGTACGGCACATGGGAGGGATTTGAGGGGAGATGAATGGGGGGGCTGGAGGGAGAAAAGTGATGGGGGAATGGTGTAATTTTACTCTAGTTACATATTATTTTTTAGAAAGGATGATAGCAAAAAACATATAGAGGTTGTATTAGTTCTTTGAGAATTTCATACAATGCATTTCTATCATACTCACCTCTTCCCCTACTCCCCCCAGATCCATCATCTCTTCCTTATCTACCACCCAGTTTGTATGCTCCACTCTTCTAAACCCATCAAATACAGTGTGAACTTCCCATATACTCCTGGGTGCACGGCCTTCACTGGAACATTGTCTACCTCCCAGAGACCACACCCTTAGAGAAAACTATCTTCCCCTTTCCTAGAAACTATCTATTGCCATCAGCTCACTATCTAGGGGTAGGATTTTGTGCTCGCCTGCCAGAGCTTTGTTTGCCTTGACTTTGTGCAGATTGTGTGTATATTGTCTCAAATCTGGTGAATTCATATGCATTCAACCTGTCTCCCTGAAGCCACCCACCACCCCTGAATCTTACTACCTTCCCACGCCCTCTTCCATAATGACTGCTGAACTGTGGAAGCAAGGCTTCGGTCGTAGATATCCCATTGAGGACTGGCCATGCTGTTGTCTCTTCTGCAGGAAAATAAAATGTGGCTCCTCCAATGAGTATTGACAGACACTGATCCTTCAAATGAACTTTAAAAGCAGCCAAGGGGCAGAGACTGGGGTTATAGGTCAGGGATACAGTGCAGCTCTGTGTGCTATTTCCGGTCCTGGGGGAAGTGGGAAGTAAAAAAGAAAGTAAGGTAGAAAAACTCATTCCAAACAACTAACTGCAAAAAGATAAAGGACTAGTAAGGCAAATAGGAACATCTTTACCGGTGACACTGTCGTGAGCAGATGGAATAAACTGGCATTACATAGGAATGAAATTAATATCGAAAATGACGAAGATGGGATTTTCAGTACCTCGAAGGGACATAATGACTGTGTGCATTCTCTTTAAGATCTGTCATTCACTGAGTCATCTGTAAATAACACAGACAAAAGCCTTCTAAGCTGCCCAGGGGATAAAATACAAAGTATATTCAACGCTCAATGCCTTGCAAGCACCAAGTAGCTAAGCATTCATCATACCTAAGAGGAGATGGGCATTCTTGCATTAAAAAGAAGAGTTTGGCTAATGACGTAAATAGTTTTAATGAATTTTTGGATCATACAAGTGCTGTCATCGGCAGAATAAGAATGTATTTCTTCGTTAATTTAAAAAAAAAAGTAGTGTTTCTACTTCTTGTTGGAAGCGTTTCATGGTGCTTCTAAGCTGCATTTTGAATCTGGTCCTTTTCATTTTCCTGTAAAATGTGCAGTTCTTACCTTGTGGAGAGTGACAATAAATAAAACTTTGAAACTTACTCATTTCAGCAAAGACTGTATGTAATTCTGCCTCCGGCTTAATTCCTGGTCCAGCTAGAGTTACTTATTTCCTTGTGTTGTAGTGACCTCTGTTTTAAGGAAAAGACCAGAAACTATTTTTCCTGTTCTGTCTCCTACTTAATTAGCAATGAATCATCCAATTCAGAAAACTAGAAATGCCATCTTAAAAAGGATTTTTCACTCTGTAATCATTTTTACTAATTTATATCAAGAATTTGATATGTGTGTAAACTATACTTTGATCACATCCACTTCCACAGCCCGACATACACACTGCTTTTCTCTCCCAAATTCATGTATTCTTATTTCTCAAGCCTTCTGAGTTCCCTTGGGCACTCTCTATGTATATGGTCTAAGACCATCTACTGGAGGACGGGTAGTCTTTGAGGATGCATCCATGAAGAAAACTGACTCTCCCTCCTGTGGCATCTATTACTCAACAATGGTAGAGCTGAACATGTCAGAGCCCTCTCCCATCTATGCTGGGATTATTTCCAGCCTGAGCTTGCAGAGGGCCTGTGCATGCAGCTCCAGCCTCTGCCATGTTTAACAAATGTCATTTCACTGCAGGTGTCCACTAGCACTGGATATTACAGTCTTCCTACTTCCTCTTCCAGGATGATCCTTGAGCCTTGGTGGGAGGGGTGTGATATGAACTTTTAGGGGCAATTATTTTAAGGAAGGCGCAACTTCCAAATTGTGCATGTCATGCCCATAGCTACCTAAGCAAGACTGCTTCTCACACATTCTAGCTTGTGACTTTTATCTTTTGTTTAGCACAACGTAAAATACGTATTCTTGAAGTAAGATGGTTCATTCTGTTAAAAGAACAGTCAAAACCATTGAATTTTTATTTATGTGTTTCTCTAAAACTGTATTCTTTCATATAACCGACAGTGTTAATATTAAACAGTGGTTGTTTAAAGATTATTATAAAACCTGAGTTTGTACTCAGAAGTCAAGATGGTTGGAAACTGGACCCATTTATAATCTTTTCATGTGTTGGTCAAAGGTTCCTGTTTCCAGTGGGGTAAATAAATGCTATTTACTGTTAGGAATGGGGACGTTAGTTGTGACAACTGAACTGACTGCTACTGTCACCTTCACGTTTCTGTTTTGGTGATTGTGACATCCGGGAAGGTTCACGTTTTATTTCTTTAATTCCAACTGAAGGAAAGTATGTGCTGTTCTTTCATCTTGTAGGCAAATCCTGGAAAGCCACAGGTTCCGGGGAAGTCCTTGGTGATAATGGTACCTTGAGATCCTCATCTCTATCCTACGACATTGCTGGACAAATGCTCAGAGCCCTCTACTGGCTGAGCTACACACACAGCTCTAGAGACTGAATATGGAATGTTCTTTTGTGTGCCATTCAATTCCTTTCTGAACTGAATCAAAATCTGTTTTAGGGCAAGAATTGCTTTGTTGAATTGAATTCGGTAATCATTTGGATTAATTGTATACCAAGTCTTTTTAGACTTCAACACACACGCATCTTTTTTTGCTTTCACTCATATGTTATTTAAGAGAATAATGCTTTCAAGCAAACCTTTCAGTAAAGGTTGTATATAAGCTTCTTTTCATTTGAAATTTTCTTTTTCTGACTAAGCTTGGCACAGAATTTGTCTATGAGTATAAATGTATTTAGAAGACAGTGTGATGAGGTCATGCCACCTTAGCTAAACAATTGTAATAAGTTCCTCCATGAAATTTAAACCTCCTCAGCCATGGAGATATACAAAATATATACATAGCTATGTACATATATATGTGTATGTCTATGTATATACACACAAACATATATGTGTATGTATATGGTGATATATAGATATTTATAGGTATTTATATTCATATATATAGAGAAAAGTTGGTTCCATAAGTCAGCTACTGTGAACTTGCTTTGATAACTGGGTCATACAGCAGATCTATTTCTAGTTCTTTTAGAAATAGCCATACAACTTTTAAGAGAAAAAACACTCCTAATATCTTCAAAGGAGCCAACAGTCCTGCTGCAAATTGTTTGTGGACAAGAACCACCTCTAGCAGCTGAGAACCATCTATAGACCAGTGTGGAGTTAAGTTCTGGCTTCTTGGGATAAAAAGAGCTCATGCTTTAGGTGCAAAAGCAACCCAGATAGCACCTAGACTGCAGTGACCTTCTCTACAGAGCAATAACGTATTGCTCATATCTTCTGGCATTTGGTCTTTTCCACTTCATATTGATCAGTTAAAGATTAGAATAGTCTTTTCTAAGCTGTTTGTGTAACTAATAAACCACCTCAACCTATACATACATACATACATACATTATATAACTCATTATATTATTGATATGTATTGTGATATTTTACATATATAATACCACTATATCTTTATGAATAAATCTGTGAAAACCAGGCAAGACCATCTCTTCTAGCAGCAGCAGATGTTGCTGGCCGTGTGGGATAGTGTTCCTCCACATGTGGTCATGTAGTCAGCTGGGTTCCTACCACTTCTGAAGAGGAAATGTAGAAGAGACCATGTGAACTAAATTACAGGAAATGATGAGTCCCTGGTGGGAGTGGGTCACTCAGAGTCCTCTGGCGCCTTAGCATCTATGAAGCAGAGAGCATGTTCTTTAGGACTAGAGAGCATGTGCTACTTTGTAATACCACAGTGAAAGAAGACATTTCTCAAAGTCATGGGATTTAACCAGTAATGCCATTTTGTCCATCACTAAACTCTAGGGAATCATCAGCCTCTGCCTTCTGCTAAGAAACTGTCCATTTCATCCCTGTAACTCCTCACCTTTCAGCACCCCTGTGAGGCACCATTGCATATTCTGCTGCTATGAAATCAACATTCTTAATTGCCAAATGTGAGCATGATCATACAGTGCTCATCTGTCTGTATGTCTTTATTACACAGTATGTCACGAATTCTAGCACAGTTCAAGAGACAGCAACCGATAGGACATTCTTTGCTACAACCCAATGGTACTTATATGTGTTCATTGCTCAGATTTTTTTTTAATCTATTCATCAACACATGCTGATGAACATTTCAGTTATTTTTCATTTGTTGGCCATTTTAAATAGTCCTCTCAAAATGTGAGGTTATAATGCTTCTGTACATTAATTTTCTTGAGTTGTATATCCATGACAGAAACTGATAAAGAATAAGGAACATCCATTGTTAAATACGGGCAACCTCCATACTATTTCCTATAATAGCTGTGATAATTTTACTCACAGCAAAATGCCTACAATATGTTATTGAAAAGTTGAATAATATAGATCTCGTGAGATCTCATGGTAGTGGTTATTAAGGATTGTGCCAGTGAGATGGCTCAGATCAAGGCACTCGATGTCAAGCCTGTTAGGAGAAAAGAAAAAACCGCCAACTCCCTCAAATGGTCCTCTGACCTCCACATGTATAGCATGATACACATGCCTTCACAATCACCCAGAGGCACAAAATAAACAGAGGAATTTCATGAAAATTTGATAAGAAGGTTAGATAAAAGCCTTCATGAATGAGGCAGATTTAATACAAGAAACCAGAAAATGCTGTGGTTTAAAGGAATATCTCAAAAAGAGTATGAAAGGCAAACAGTGGACATGTCTAAAACAAAACTAAGTGTTTATTTTATGCAACAGTGAATGTTTCAGAAAATTTAAACTCCAGCTTTAGGAAATAATTATAAAATAATAAAATTAAATCGAAAGTAAGTCAAACCATTTTCTATTACAAATTATAATTGAAATAAAATTTTAACTTGAAGCCGTAAATGTTTACAACATAAAAAGGAGATAAACTGTTCATCTCATTATTGGGTGCATACCTCATAAAATTTACAGTGAACCTGCAAAGGGTTAGGTATTAACATTCACATGTAAGAAATTCTTAGAAATTAAAACTATACTGAGATGTAACTCCTCAGTTGGATGATTAATCCAATTCTCTCTCCTGTCTCATAATGGGCTGTCAGTTTGTGACACTCTCCACAGTTCAGAGACATTATCCAGGCCATCACACGCATATGGACCATGTATTTAAGAAGGTCTAAAGCAACATATAAAAAATATACTTTGTGCTTAGAAAACTAAATCAACGTATGAGAACAACATATAAAGGGAGTTACTGTGACCTTGACCCATACTTTCATAACTGGCTGCTATATTTGACAACCCAAGTTCAAATATTTCAACAGAGGCCAAGCTTGATTTTTCATTTTTAATTCCAGAACTAATTTTGTTTCTCATGTTTGCTTACTCACATGTACTTAAGTATTCAAAATCTTCTGCTCTCTAAAGCACACAAGAAAATGATTCCACAGACCTTCAGTATAGACTAATATACATATGTAAATATTTATAAACATTGGAATGATGAGCTGTAATAGACTTCAACCAACTTAATTTGTGGAACATAACTTCCTTAAAATGAATACATTTCAGCCAGGAGGAGGTGGATTTGAGACAACACCTGTGGAGGAATTCAACATGTGCATGTACAAATAGAAGTCTATCCATGTTCCTTTCGCCTCCCAGACAGGTTGGGGAGAGCACTCGCGAAAATAATAGGTTAGGTAATCAAACTGTTCTAGTTAGGTTTCTGGGGCTATAATAAAACACTGACCAAAACCAAGATTAGGCAAGAAAGGGTTTATGTGACTTACAGTTTACAGTTACTCATCAAAGGACATCTCCAGCAGGCAGGAAGCTGGAGGCAAGAACTGGAGCAGAGACCATGGAGGAGTGCCGCTTACTAGCTTGCTCAGCTTATCTTCCTATAAACAGCAGCACCCGCTCCCCAGGTGTAGCACGACTCACAGTGAGCTGATCCTCCCCACAGCAGTCATTAATTAATAAGAAAATGCCCACAGATGTGCCCACAGGCCAATCCAATGCAGGCAGTTACTCTACTGAGTTTCCTTCTTCCTAGACCTGTCTAGATTGGCTAACCTAACTGATACCTAAACCTGTGATTAAACCCAGACTTGAAACCATGCACACATTTTCTAGAAGCCAGCACAAGTTGTGTGAAATTTTTCCATGCCCAGACTTCCTTAATAAGAAAATAATATTGCCTCCTTTATCGTTCTGTTAGAGATTTTTAGTGGAAGAAAGGGGAAACACAACCAAGATATGCTCAGTTACAAGTGGTGTTGTTCTTTCCTTTTCTGAAGGACCGAAAGGCGAGCCCAAGGGTCAGAGAACATGAGTGCTCAGTCCAAGAGAGCAAGCATCTTGCTCTTTGTGTGCTACTCAGTCTTTCTTGTTGGACACTTCCTACCACATCAACAGGAACAATTCTCATCATACTGAGTCTGCTAAATTCTTCCACAAAATAGCACCCACAAAAAACAAAGCATGTCGTGACATCAACAGCCTGAGCATTCCTGAACCCAGTGAAGTTGACACCTAAAATTAACCGGTTCAGAATTGAAGATGTAAGTCCTCATATCCGATTAGGTCTGATCCCCAATCATCATCGTGTCACAAACTGTAGTAGGGGTGACAGTGAATCACCTTGTTTATCAACCAAAGCTAAGTACTGCCATATCTTGTTAATCTCAAGGGAGGCTGTAAATTGGAGAAACAGAACCTAGAAATGTCAGCATTTGTTCTGCCTGTGAACACAGGAGAGAATTCCCTAATAAGATCACAGACCTTACTGAGAATGTTGTGTCTCCTCAGTTAGGGCATGGAGAAAACTGAATAGGAACTTCGCACCATAGCTACTGTCAGAATTCATTGCCCAAACCTAAAAGAAAAATAAATACATAAGATTTAAAGAAACAGATTGGACAGTTTGTGTTCTCTATATCTTGAATAGGAAAGATCCTCATAATGAAAATATGGAGTTGGGCATGAAACTTTGTGTGCTGTGACTGTGGGGTTCTTGAAGGGAGAGTTCTGTTACCAGAGATGGAGTAAACACACTCCTAGCAAAGCTGCCCACAAACATTCCAACATGAGTCCTTGATAAGAAATGAGAAAAAATGCTTAAAATATAACATTCCTTTTTATCTCATTTTTCCCTAAACCTTTGACATCAGAGATTAAGACCAATAATTTCACAAAACTCATCCCTGTCTGAACCAAAGTCTAGATAATTCCTCTCGGGTATAAAGGGACCAGAAATATGACACCGTGACTTGGCTCCCATTTAGTGGTCCTTCAGGTCAGCAAGCGGCCTGAAGGAGATCCGTCTATCACTGTCTCCAGGGAATCCATTCTGGAGAAGTATTTGTAAGACCTTCTAAATTCTCTTCTTGGCTCCACAGACAATAGTTCTTGCTCACAAGTGGTACTTACCCCATGCCCATTGTGGCTTCAACCGCAGATCTCAATGCTAACAGCACACCTGCTGTGCTGGGAAAGCCTGCCCAATAGAGTCTCAGGCACCTTCATCTGCTTCCTTCTATCTTTGCTTTGGGGAACAATAATTAGGTGGAAGTTAGATCATACACCACTCAGGTCACTCTGTTTAATCTTTTTAATATTTTGTTTGCTTGTTTGTTTGTTTACTTCACATAAGATAATATGTTTGAGAATTTTTACCCCCCACCCCACTGTTAGGCTTATCCAATGTTTCCACTTGTGTAGACTTGCTTTATCATTTCATCTAGTTTATTTCTCCTTGCTAGAACTCCCATTAGGTCCTCATTTTATAATTTTCCTCTGAGGAGGGTCTACGTTTTTCTTCATTCTAATCCATCACTCCTTATGTCTGTGTTGACTGCCTGGAACATCTTGGTTCATCTCAGGATGTGTTTTTCTTGCTGCCTTTGTCTTGATTTTGGTACATCACAGGCAGAGCAGACTGCAGCATCTGCCTGATATGATGCCGGGCCTCATCACATGTGGTTGTATTTACTGACATGTGCTTTTGATATTTGCTGGTTTGTTTCTTCTTTATTCTGCTACGGCCCTACTTCATTTCTCCATAGTCCCAAGATGTATCACTAACCAGGCAGCACAGTCCTCATTCTTAACTCATAGTCATGGCGGCTTCCCAACTTAATGGTTGAAGATCCCACACAGATCTCTTTAAGTCTGCCAGAATGACATATCTTTGAATGTTTCTGCTCATTTCTTGTGTGTGTGTGTGTGTGTGTGTGTGTGATGCTCTTTTATATATATATATATATATTTGTATTTTATAACTAATGTAATTTTACATATCAGTCACGGATTTCCCCATCCTCCCTCCTCCCACCCCCAGCCTCCCCCCCCAATCCACCCCCACACCCCACTTCCTCCAAGGCAAGATCTCCCCTGGGGATTCAACTTAGCCTGATAGATTCAGATGAGGCAGGTCCAGGCCCCTCCTTCCTACACCAAGCCTAAGCAAAGTATCTCAGCATAGGCTCTAAGTTCCAAACAGCCAGCTCATGCACTAAGGACAGGTCCCAGCCCCACTGCCTGGGGGCCTCCTAAATTGTTAAAGCTAATCGACTGTCTCACTTATCCAGAGGGCCTGATCCAATTGGGGGCTCTTCAGCTATTGGTTCACAGTTCATGTGTTTCCACTAGTTTGGTTCTTTGTCCCTGTGCTTTTTCCAATCTTGGTCTCAATATCTCTTGCTCATATAATCCCTCTCTCACTGCCGGTTGGACTCTTGGAGCTCTACCTGGCTTGGCCATGGATCTCTGCATCTGCTTCCATCAGTCACTGGATAAGAGTTCTATCATGAAAGCCAGGGTGTTCGGCCATCTGATCACCAAAGTAGGTTAGCTTGGGCTTTCTCTCGACCATTGCCAGTAGTCTATAATGGCATTATCTTTGTGGATTTCTCAGGACTTCCCTAGCACTCTGCTTCTTCCTGTTCCCATGGGGACTTCATTTATTGTGGTATCTCTTTCCTTGTTCTCCCTCTCTGTTCTTGAAGCAGCTGGAACCTCCCGCTCCCCTAAACTCACTTTCCCATGACCCTTGCCCTCCATTATCCCCCTCACCCCCAGTTTGCTCATGTAGATCCCATCCATTTCTCTGTCGTTAGGCAATCCCTGTGTTTTTCTTAGGGTTCTCTTTACTAGGTAGCCTCCCTGGAGTTGTGTGTTGCAGTCTGGTTATCCTTCGCTTTACATCTAGTATCCACCTATGAGTGAGTACTTACCATGTTTGCCCTTCTGAGTCTGGGTTACCTCACTCAGGATGATTTTTTTCTAGTTCCATCCATTTGCCTGAAAACCTCATGATGTCATGTTTTTTCTCTGCTGAGTAGTACTCCATTGTGTGTATATGTACCACATTTTATTTATCTATTCTTTAGTTGAAGGACATCTAGGTTGTTTCCATGTTCTGGCTATTACAAATAATGCTACTATGAACATTGTTGAGCATGTGTCCAATGTTTTTGCTCATTTCTTAACCCTATATCTTACAATGGCTTTGAGGAGCTTCAAGCAATGCATAATCAAAGTGCCAAGAAAAAAAAAAAAAAGAAAGAAACATGCAAGTCTCACTTCCCCTCCACACTTCTATACACTTCCACTTCTTCTAACACTTTGCAGTCCTGGACGTCTCCAGTTTCCAGCCCATCAGGCTTCCTAGCACTCTTCCCTTCGAGTCACCTTCCAACTACCCTGCACCAGAGAAATCAGAATCTCCAATTAGATAACCTGAGCTAACGTGGTCCTCCACTTAGTGGTCCCAAATTGTCAAGGATCACACAGCTCTTCTACCTGGTATCAAGTATGTGTATACAATTGTCTCTTAGAGTTTGTCTCAAGTAAGACATTTCAAGCTCCATAGACAGGTGCACTAGTTAGTTTATTAGGCCTGCATGATAGAGTTCCCCATCCCCTTGATATGCTTGGACTCTTAATTTGTTTGCATATGACTAAATTTTTTTCTTTAAATATTATCCTCACTATAGTAAGAGTAATAATTTTGGAATGAAATGTTACATTATTAACAGTATTAAATCCGCAATAAATTACTGGATTCTAAGATACACCAGGCATGCTGTGTATTGCACATATGAAATTCTCATCATGAAACTAAAATTTAGAAATTTACAAGCCCAGTACTCCCTCCTTAAATATTGGGAGAGAAATAAAAGACAATGAACTAGCCATCAAACTCCCATACACAACTCTGTACTTAGGAAGAAAACTAGAGGCGCTCACCCTCACTGCTTTCACTGCGCTATCATTCAAGAATATTGAAATCATATGAAAAAGGAGAAAGGCCACCATGGTGATCAGCACTCAGAAAAGAGGTTTTAGAGGAAACTTTGTGAGAGCCATAAAACAGAAGCATAACATTAATTAATATACAAGCAGAACAGAGTGAGAAGAAAAAAACGCGTTCCCAGAAATGCTCACAGTTAAGAAGGTACCAAGAGGAAAATAAGCTTAGTAATTCATGCATAGAAGAGGGAAATTAATGACTATAAATAACTAAAGGTTGAAATGAATTTAGTGTTTGGTCTTTGAAGGAAGAAGCAAGGAATACAAATCCCTAAAATTGGATGCTAGTAAAGAACTGGTGTGAGATTTCCTGCCTATGAAAGATTTGTAAGTCAGCAAGGGGCTGCACTATGGTTATCTAAAATTCTTAGGGGATTAACTATCACCCCCTAGGGATTAAGGCAGCTTTGGAAAAATCAGTCATTTCTGGCAGGACCTTTGGAACAAAATGAACCAGGGGTCATGGAGAGTAGAGTTATGAGCCCTGCAGCCAAACAGCATGTGCACTGAACTGAGTCTCCTCAGTTCTTCTCTTGGGTCCTCTGCTCTTCCACAAGCCCAACAAGGACCTAAATTTTGCAATATTTCAAACACTTTCTAAATCTGCGTGTTCATTTTGACATTGGAAACTCTGAGATTAAAGTCAATGTAAATTAAATCAACCGGGTGTGTGTTACTCACCTAAATTATGTCACATTACATTAAATTTGGCTATGAATTATTATGGTTTAAATGTGTCCTCACCCACCCAATTCATATGGGAGTGGTATCTGAAGTTGGGACCTTTGAGAGATCACTGAGTTATATAAAGTCTGCCCTAGGAATATCAAAATCTATTCATGAATTAATAGGTAAATGAGTTAATAGCTTACTGATAGTGGCTTTGTTATTAAAAAGAGCTATCTCTGGCAAGCTCTTCTGAGTGCCCTCGCCAGATTCTAGCTCCATGTTTTGGACTTCCCAGTCTACAGAACACATATTAAAGATATCTTCATTCTATTGTTGTCCAGTCTCAACTATTTTTCATTTGCAACAGAGACACAAATCAATTATTAACAATGAATCCCTGAGGTCTTAAAGCAGTCACACAGCTAATCTAGAAATTAATCTAGTAATGGATTGACAATAGCCCTGGTGCTCACCAAAAAATACTTTTAAATTACACTTGATTGAAGTTTTGACTAAGGTCATTCTGGTCAATAATAAATCAAAAGGCAACAGGAAATAATCTTTATAGGAAATATGGGGAATCCTAAGCCAACAGGAGACAAAATACAGCATGGAACTCTTGGCCATCAGCAGTTTGCTTTCTAAAAGCGCCTCCCCCCCCCCTGTTTCCCACAAAGAGCCATATCATATTAGGTAAATTATTTAGTGGAACCTCAGAAGCTACATCTCATAGATTACCAAAGATACATAGAAATAAGAGAAGCATGCCTATGGAATACAGTGTAGATGATATGCCTGAAATATTAAATACTTAGTAACTGGCTACATCTGGCTGCTCTCCTCTATTAGCATGAAGACATTGATATTACACTGGCTATATTTTGTTTTCTTTCCAGATTTCCTTTGATTTACAAAATAAATAAGAACTGGATATATGAATGGTAGCAATGCACTTAATTCAGATAATTATAAAATATAAATTGTCCATGTGTAAGCAGATATCTATATATGATAACAAGATTTTACAGAAGACTAAAAGGCAGTAACAGATTCAGTATAGTTTGTTTTTATTATTAAAAATATATAAAAAATTGCAGGTATTAACACTTTCCTATGTAACCTACCAAATGTAGCCATTAAAACAAATTTGACCTTTGTGTGTGTTCATGAGCAGTATGTGTGCATGCGCAGTGTGTGTGCATGTACAGGGTGTGTGCATGAGCATTGTGTGTGCATGTACAGTGTGTGTGCATGTGCAGTGTGTGTGGCAGACAGTGCTGGCTGCCGTTCATTGTGTTCTGTCTATCTTGTTTGTTTCTTGCTTCCTTTTAAAATCAGTTGTTACACTTATTTATTTCTGGGCATGTGTGTCAGGGCAGGCAACTTTCAGGGACTCAGTTCTCTCTTTTCATCACGTGGCTCTGGGGATCCAACTCAGGTCATCTGCCTTGGCATCAAGTCTTTTTTCTAGCCATCTTGCTGTATCCTGCTCCCATTTTGTTAGTTGCCTGGAAGGTTAGTTGCCTATCCAGTGAGCACAAGGGAGCTTCTTGTTTCTCCCTCAAATATGTTTTAATTTTTCTTTTAAGGTTTATTTATTATGTATACAGTGTTCTGTCTGCATGTATGCCTGCAGGCCAGAAGAGGGCACTAGATCTCTTTATGGATGGTTGTGAGCCACCATGTGGTTGCTGGGAATCAAACTCAGGTCCTCTGGAAGAGCAGCCAGGGCTCTTAACCTCTGAGCCATCTCTCCAGCTCCCATGCTTTAATTTTTTTAATGTGATTTTCATGGATTTAACTCAGACTTCAGTGCTTGGAAAACAAACACTTTTCTGATCCATCTCCCCCAGCCCTATTTTTCTATTTCTTTTCATTTAAAATTTAGAAGAAAGCCACGTTGTTCCTTTAGCTTTAATTCTTTCGTATTTTTTACTGAAGAAAACGTGTATTGTTTACTCTCAAACAGAAATCAAAGTGAATATTTTATGTTCGTGCCTTAAAGGAACGTCTAGAAGCAGTGTGACTGTAATAGAGAAAATAGCATCCTTGGGTGGGGATAACATCCTCTGAGAGGATGATCCGTTACATTCCAGAGGATTTTATCTTTAACTGGATTTGAAAAAGCAAAGTGTCTTGATAGATTTAAAAAAAAAAAAAAAAAGTGGGAGGAGTCTAGCCCAGACAAGCAGATGGTTGGTATAGATTGGACCCAGTCCTGTGCTAAGTGCATAGAAATGTCACTATGGGGATGTGGGGAGTCCATTCTTTTCAGATTCAGAAGGAAGTGGAATTCACAATTAAAGAATTAACAGTGCTCACGCCAAAGAGCTGAGTGGAGTTGCTGACTTTTTCCAGTATACAGAGAGATGTCAAGTGAACTGTATCGGAGGGAAAGCAACAATAACACCAGTTATGTAAGGGGAAAGATATGCAACAGACCAGATAGGATGAAGAAAGACAAGGATGCGCAGAGCAGAGGTAAACGCAAGTTTCCACTGAGAGGTTGTGGGGAATGGGTGTGGCCTTTCTGTGTGAGTTCTTTCTTATGAGCCTGGCAAGCTGTCCAGACCACAGCCATAGATAGCAGGCTCCAGACAATCTTGAATGGCTGTCTACATTGCCTTCCTTCAATTGCCTGAGTGGTCCCCTGGGCTGCTCTTTGGTCACACTTGGCCACTACTGCTTCCTCAGATCTCTGGTTCTTTTTTTTTTTTCCTTTGAGTTCAGCTAGACCTCTTCTATCTCCTGAATCCTAGTTTCCAGATCAGGCATTGGGGATCCAAAGCTCTGTAGATAATATCGAAAACTACCAAAGTTGGCCAAGTAGATTCCACAAGCACCCTCACTGCAAAAGGCACAAAGACAACTCCTTCAGTACAAAGAATGTTGCAATGTAGCATTATTTTTGTCTAATACAATGATTCTGAAAAGGTTCTGACTTGCTGTTCAAAACTTCCACAGCTGACTCTTCACTCAGCTTCAAAACATCCATAGAATGTTCTACCCTGTTCTGTTATATCTCTCCGTTTGAAAAATTGGTAGAATGTTTGATTTGCTGTACTATATACTTCATTATATTTTTAAAAAAAATTGTGTCTCCTCTCCAATCCCAAAGGAAGTTTAAGTCTATAGAGAGCAAAATCATTTTCATTGTGTTTGGCACACATAAGAGATATTTAAGAAATGTTGGATAAAGTAAAAGACCATCCTGTAATAAAGGATTTAGTGAGTCAAATACTCCGAGTTTTACTAGCTTGCTTCATTTGTGTAATTTTGCTTTTTTGAGTTTGAGTCTCACTATGTAGCTCAGCACAGCCTTGGATTTTGTAATCCTCCTGTCTCTGCGTCGTCCCCATAGTCCTGCTTTACTACACATCATTGTAAAGTGCTGATGAACAGATTATATGGCATATTCGGGAAACCAAGAGGAGGCAAATGCAAGTAAATCCAGGCTCAATTGAGAAAAGAACTGATTAGGCTGAATCAGTGAGCAAGGCTAACTTCATCTTTACATAGGTTAGTCATCTTTCACCTGTGGGGAGCTGAAACTACAGGACTGTTATCTTCTTTAAGGGCACACTTTTCTTCTGCCAGGGCCTACATAGGTTTCTATCTTCTCCCGTGGCAGCATTGCTTGGCAGCAAAAATTGACCTTACAGGCCTGGTAGGACACTCCATCATGAAACAACAGCAGCTCCAAAGGATGGATAATACAGAAAGACAAGAGCAGGATGAACATATCCTCTCACAAAGACTTCACAGAAATAGGAAGCTCCAGGAAAACCTTGGTTTTAACCCATGAAGACCCAAGTCAGCCTTCTACAGGACTATGAATGGTACCTTTGTTTTGATTTCAGCTACAGCCTTAGTAATGATTTTGCTTTGCAAAAACCACAGGAAATGGACTCCCCAGCCTCTGTGAGTGAATGACAGAGGCTGAGATGAACACCTCTGCCATGAGCTGGTGAATTTCAATTGTTGTTTCCTGAACAGCACCCGTAGATTGCACAAGATTCTGGTTTCAGGTCAAGTTGTGGTCGGAACATTTAGGGAAATCTTCGCAGATTCTTGTAAACAGTATTTTTATGTTACCTATTGTTAAATAGAAAACCTATAGACTGGAAATAAATTACAAAACACATTTTGAATCTGATTCTTGTTATTCGTATAGATATTCTCTTCAGCTATTTTTATTTTTAGAAACATCTGTGAAAAGAAGAGCCACATGTGAAATAGCATGGAAAACAGTTTGTTGAGAGGAAAAATAAACCCTCATTAATTACTTTGTCTTAGGAAAATGTACAAGTAAACTTCAAAAACTGCCCAGAGTGAATTATAAAGACACGACTTAATGGGGAGTAGGTTTTTAGATTATTATTTTTCCTCATTAGAAAAAAGGCATTAATGTGTTAAAGAAAGGATATATTGTTGCTGGGTATGGTGGCTCAGTCCTGCAAGCCCTGTGCGATAGTTTGAATGAGAAATACCCTCTACCCCATAGGCTCACATATTTGAACACTTATCCCCTGATGGTAGTGCTTGATATAACCTTTAGAAAGTGCTTAATCGTTGCCTTGCTGGAGAAACTACATCACTATGGGTGTGTTTTGAAAGCTTATAGTCTTGTCTCAAGCTGGACCACCTTGAACATGCTCAATTTCATCTGAGAGTTTGGGGTCTTGTCCCATTCCTGCTCCACACTCTCTCTGCTTTATGTTTGTGGTTGAAAATGTGATCTCCCTGTTTCCTGCCCCCACCTCCTGCTTCCCCTTCCATTATTCTTTCTCTTTATCACTGTCAGCCAAACACATCTTTTCTTCCATTTTGGTCATGGTGTTTTATCTCAGCAATGAAGAGTAACTAATACACCCATTTTGGAGAGGCTGAAGCAAGAGTTTAATGAGTTCACATGAGTTCAAGGCTACCTAGCATGTTTGAGGCCAGACTTGTCTACATAGCAAGACCCTATCTCAAAAATAAAAATGAAAAGAAATGAAGGAGCAAAAGAAGGAGAGAAGGAGGGAGGGAGGGAGTGAAGAAGGAAGGAAGGAAGGGAGGAAGGAAGAAAAGAAGGAAGGAAGGAAGGAAGGAAGGAAGGAAGGAAGGAAGGAAGGGAGGGAGGGAGGGAGGGAAGAAGGGAGAGAGGGAGGAGGAGGGAGGGAGGGAGGAAGGAGAGGATAGGAAAAGGGAAATAAAGAGACAATGAACAGGATGAATACTGGATTAAAAATAGGATAATGTTGCTGATGTAGGCTCTGGACAGGTTTAGGCTGCATGCTTACCACAATTCTGAATTTAAAGGGTTTCATAACCACACGAATCATGATGTATGACCATATAACATCCCTACCCTCCAAAAGAATGTATTGCACAAACCACAAATGTAAAATATGAGATTGAGATTAGATACCACTTAGATGTGAAAAACAACTTTACCAAACAAAAGAAAGGAAGGAAGGAAGAAAGAAAGAAAGAAAGAAAGAAAGAAAGAAAGAAAGAAGCAGTTGGAGGGTGCAGGATGGTAACCCCAACACTTGGGAGGTGGAGACAGGCAAATAGGATTTTAAAATAGCCTTGATTTCATAATGATTTGAGGGTGGTCCAGCCTACATGAAACCTTGTTTAAGAAAAATTATTTCAGAAATCAAGATTGCAACAGGGACCATGAAAGCAAATGAACAATGCCAAATATTCTAGCTCCAACAAAACTCATAGGAAAGAAAGCATTTTAAAATAAAGTTGTCACTGAAGAAAAACAGTCAAAATGATATAAGTGATAGATCTATGAAAGAAAAACAGTACTTAAATAAATTATAGACCTAGAAAATCGATTGAGAGCAATTAAATAGGGAGCTCATTATAAATAAAAAATTACCATTTTCAAAAACAGAAGATCATTAAACTTGAATAGTAAAAATGTGCACCAGATTTTCATATAAGACTTAGTGGCCTTTAAAAAATTAATAAAAAGACATCAGGAACATTTTATATTTTTTTTAAAAATGGCTCATATGGGAACCAAAACCAAATTGACCTCTGGATTTCTAAACAGAACCTGTATAAAATGAAATGTTAGTAATCCTAACAGGAAACTCTTTGTAAAGAAAGAGAAATATGATATACCCAACTACCTGGTGGAAAAATGGTCACAAAACAGGACCATCTGGCTAGAGGACTGATTCCAGGGATAAAATTCTTGTCCCCAAATGTAACACCTGGAGTTCAGATACCCAGAACTCAGCAAAAGCTGGACAAGCATCCCCAAGGGCCTTCAGTCCTAGGATAGGATGGGGATACAAAGGGATGTCAGGACAAGCTGGCTGGACAGCAGGATTGGTGAACTCTGGATTCACCAAGAGTCCCAGCCTCAGTAACTATGAAGAGTGACCCCAACTGACAAAGACGTCTGAACACCCAACATCAAGCTTTAGCCTCCACACACAAGTGCATACATGTGCACAGGGGCCTGTATACATAAATGTGAACATGCATGTACACATGCACCTGCCCATATATATAAACACATATATAATGAAGTAGAAAAAAAATCCAGCTCACCTTTTGCAGAAGAAGAACTACTTCAGTTGTACAGAAGTGTAAGAAATGGGAACAGAGCCTCAGGAGCAATGACAGACGACATTGAAATATGATTTCTTTCTGTACCCTTTCCTTGTTAAAAATTCAAGCTTGTCCACATACCCTTTTGGCAAAACAACAGGGAAGCAGATTTCTCACACGTGGCCCCTAGCTTTGCCAAAGGCTATGAGATTTTAGGAGGGAGACTTGGCCACATTTAGCAAGATTAGATATGCATTGCTTTTCTTCTCTAATCCAGTAATGTCACTGGCAGAGCTCAATATCATGGAGACAGCTGCCATGTCAGTGAAAAAGACATACGTACAAAGCTATTCATTGAAACACTATTTAAGATAGCAAAAGAGCTGCAGTCTTAATGTCCAATACAAGGCAGTACTATATATATATATATATAATATATAATGTGGGTGTCTTTAAAAACTCATGTGCAAAAAAGCAAGTAGAAAGAGTATATGTAGGTGTCCACTGATTTTCTAATATGGAATTTCTGTAAACATGGTAACAATAAGATGTTATTTTGGATGTGAAACCTTACAAAAAAATCCACAATAAAACCCATCAAAGGAGCTGTGGGACATAATTCAGTGGTTGAAGTACCTTTTGCTCAAGCTTGAAGATCTAAGTGCAAATGCCCAGCATCCATGCACAAGCCAGCAAGGTGGTCATATGTCCTGGCAATGCTAGGGATGGGAGACAGAGACAGACAAACCAGGGACTTGATGGCAAGTCCATCTATCTAATGAGTAAGCTCAACTTTCAGAGAGAGATCTTGCCTCAAGAAATATAGTAGAGGACAACAGAGAAAGACACAGGACATTGACTTCTAGTCTCTGCACAAATCTGCCTGGATACACAGAGAAAGAGATGCAAATAACACTTTTTTAAATGAGGCAAATAAAATACAGCAAGTGCAGAGGAATTAATGAGTTCCCATTTACATCAAACAAAAGACCTCTTGGAAAGCTGAAGAGATATCTGAATCTTACTTTTATTTAATTTAGCATCCGTCCCATTTTCCTCATCCAATTGCATCTCAGAATAACCAAGTAGTTTATAAGAAGCAGATTTTCTTTGTAGACACATTGCATGTAAGATACAAATGAATACTGGTAGAATTCTAATGTTAACATATTACAGACTCTGCTCAATCATTGGTCATTCAGAGATGGTGAATCAGCATCATAAAGTATCAAGTGATCCAAGAGTACACAAGTTGACCAGGATGCAGTATACAAGATGACCAGCTGTAAAGTGGTCGGACACAAAAGTGCATCTCGCCTTAGCTGAGTGTTCATGTGCAACTTCAACTAGAAAAGAAACACAAGGAGAAGAGAACATGATGAAGCCCTCTATATAGACACAATCTTTAAAATTCACACCCTGAGTAGAAATGGATTTCCATATTAAACATGGAAACCCAAAACAAGAAAAAGTTGAAGGAGGGAGATCCACAGTGCTTTCTAAGGCAGAGAGACACGTTGAATATGCAAAACATCTAAATTTTATTTTCCTTAATTCAAACAATGGGAGGTCTAGTATCCTAGTTTGATTTCTGTTGCTATAATGAAACACTGAACAAAAGACACCTGGAAAGGGTTACTTATGGTTACAATTGATCACTGAAGGAAGACAGGACAGGAGATCTAGGCAGGACCCTCTAGGCGAGAACCAAAGTAGAGAGAACAGAGGAATGCTGCTTAATGGTTTGCTTGCCCTGGCTTGCTCATCGACCTTTCTTGTGCAGCCCAAACTCATCTTCTCAAAGGGATGGCACTGCCCACAGTGAGTTGGCTCTTCCTACAACATTTACAATTGATACATTATCTCCACAGACATGCCTTCAGGCCAATCTGATGGAAGTGATTCCTCAATTGAAATTCTCTCTTCCTAGGTGGGTCATCAAACTTACAAAAATCTGGGCTGCACATACAGTATGAGAGCAAATAGAAGAAAGAGCATTTCCAGGATGTTTGATGATGTCAAAGAAGCATGATCATATTTAAGCCTGTTCTTTCTAGGTAGTAGTTTAGAGACATATGGGGAAACATTACAAAGTGAATTGAGTGACACTGGGATTTGTTTCAATTCAGTCTAGAGGTAGAAAAATCTAGGTGAATTTGTGTCACCAAAACCAGACTAGCCATAAGATAATGTCAGTTAGAAACTCAGGTTGATAATTGATGATGATGATGATACTACTACTACTAATAATAATAATAATAATAATAATAATAATAGACAGTGATGTGAAGCCAAAAGGGAGACAGATTGGGGAGCTCAGCGGGAACTGGAGGAAGGTAGTGGAGGGTAATGATTAAAACACATTATATTCAGCTGGGCGGTGGTAACGCATGCCTTTAATCCCAGCACTCAGGTGACAGAGCCAGGTGGATCTCTGTGAGTTCGAGGCCAGCCTGGTCTATACAGCAAGATACAGGACAAGCACCAAAACTACACAGAGAAACCCTGTCTTGAAAAACAAAACAAAAATAATAATAATACACTATACTCATGTGTGACATTTTCAAAGAATAAATAAAATTATCATACAAAAAGAAATCTAACTAAAATATGAAAGAAGATACTCTAGGAATCTTCATTTTTATCCAAACAGTCCTCCATGGTCACTGCAGCTATCCGGTGGAGAACTCCTGGCTTCCTCATGCACATTAGAGACAAGGGAAAAGCCGGAACCATACAGGGCCTTTTCTCTGCTCACTTTTCATGGGTCAGAACTAGTCATGTGACCCTGCTTTCCCTGCAAAGCCTGTACAACAGTAAAAGGGAATGGTCAGAATTATTGGGGGCCCTGAGGCTCACTGGTGATAACTCACCCTTTGCAGAACATTTTGACATGCCCTGCTTAGTGCATCATAGAACTTTAGTCTTCAGTTTCTGTACACATTGTTCCCACTTAAACCTGAAGAAAATATTCCAGGCTTCCTAAGCTCAGATGGTGAAGCAAACACAGTCAAAACTTCTGACTCCTTGTGTCTTTAAATGTTTTTGTAAGGACTAAGAATGTTTATAGATTAAGAATGTTTATAGATTCAGAACCATTCTAGACAGGAAGGATGTTAGTATCTCTATATAGAAAAGAGATTCACCTTTCTCTTTTTCTTCCTTCTTTCCTTCTTTCTTTTCTTTCTTTCCTTCTTTCCTTCCTTCTTTCTTTCTTTCTTTCCTTCCTTCCTTCCTCCCTCCCTCCCTTCCTCCCTCCCTTCCTTCCTTCCTTCCTTCCTTCCCTTCCTCCATTCTTTCTTTGAATGATCACTCTGGCACAACTACAGGGTGCTACACAAGAAAGCTCAGGAAGACACCATTTACCTTCCAGAAGCACTAGCATGGTCTTTCACAGTGGGCAGCAAGGGAAGTCCTCTTAGCAGACAGGAAGTAGGAGGCAGAGGCTGTGAGGAGTGAGGGTGCCCAGAGCACAGGCTTTAAGGAAATCTGAGGACTACACAGGACACACGAAGCCATGCAAGACTGGCTGGTGTGAGCTCGGAACTGCAGACGTGGTGCCCAGTTGCCTGCTGCCTGGCTCTGTGATGGCAGAAACTGAGGATTGCTGCTTCTCATGAGTATACTTACCAGATGGAGCCGGCACAGCTCTGGTGGCTCTGTGCATCAGCATTGTCTCCTGTTGTACCCCTTGACTTCTGTAAGAACTGGCTCAGCCTTACTCCGGCAGCTGACTACAGTCATGGGTGTCTATACTAGAAATACAAGTCTAGAAGCAAAAGGCTCACTGATTTTAATGTGTACTGTATGTGTGGGTAGCTTCGAGCTTTGGGGGCAAGAAAGCGGTAAAGGCATGTTGTAACTGCAGCTGTGGGCTAGCCTCTGCCATTAGATTCACAGCTGGTCTCTGACTTGAGGCGCTAAAGCATTGATAGAATTAGCTTAAAATATCTCTCTACAGGACTGATCAATAGCCACAAACCACAGCAATCTATCATCGGTGCAAACCCACCGTCCTTTGGCACTCTTGTCGAAGAGACTAGGAAAGAGGCTTTCTGATCCATAAATACAAGGGAAAAGGAACTTGTTTAGATAATTTTTTTTTTCCAGAGCTGAGGACCAAACCCAGGGCCATGCGCATGCTAGGCAAGTGCTCTACCACTGAGCTAAATCCCCAACCCCTAGATAATTATTTAAAAGCAGTTTTCCTAGGCAACCTGTACAAAGGAAACCTAGAAAAAGGAATCTGGCCACTGAACTATAGTCACTGTAAATTTGTAAATTGCATTTAGTCAGCGAAGAGCTTGAAAATTCCAGTTTCCCTTAAAGCCCCTCTGCTCTATCTCCCTGGCAGGAGCTATCAGGTTTTCCAGTCCTTATGGGTGCGATGCATCTCCCTATACTGACATTCAGGAAGTTCAGTATGTATACACTAATTTGATCAACTTATCAAAGCTTTTCTGAGCTGCTTAAGTGGGGTGAATACTCTCAACCCCCTATTCCTCCTGTTCCTCAGTACTCCTCAGTCCTTTGAATCCAATTATTGTTAACTCTGAAGAAGTGTTTGGCTACAAGTAGCTCTTGGTGTAGCTGTGTTATTACATGTTAAGTTTATTGAGCAAGAGGCTAGGATTTCCTTTTTTGTCTGTATTCTGAGCCCCATCAATGAGCAATACTGTGGGCCAAATGTCCCCATAGACTGAAGGGTGGGAGGCTGAAAATGAAGTAATAATAAAAGGAATCATTACAGCTGAGGGTATGCTCAGTCATTAGACTGCTTGCCTAGCATGCAGGAAGCCCTGAATTTACTCCCACTACCCTTTATGCTGGACATTATGGTTCACACCTGTAACCCTGGCTCTTGAGAAGGAGGTGGAGGCAGGGGGATGAGATTTCCAAGTACTCCTCAGTTAGCAAGCTAGAGAGTTTGACAGAAGCCTAGGATATAACAGACTCTGTCTCTGATTAATTAATTTTTAAGTTAAAAAGAAAAAAATTGCAACTCTCTTGGGTATAAACTTAAAACCTCACCCTTTGCAAAATGAAAATGTTCTCATGTAGCTGCCTAACTGAGCAATTTCTGTACACGCTAGCTTCTGAGAATGCAGAAATCTTACTGACATGCACTCTTATTGCAAAGAGAAAAGAAAAGCATAGATTTTAAAAAACCTGGTTTCACGTCCTCTCAAATACTTTACACTTTAGCACAAAAGTCCAACTATTTAAGACTGTCTTCTGTCGCAACAGTTTTTAACTGTGAAAAATTAAAACTGCCAGTTCTGTGCTCAACAGAAAACCATCCCACAGCCAAATTGGAAACAACCTGAAGATGGATGATATTCTGCTAGTTGGTGAGGCAAGAGATATCTTCTGAGCCTGTAAACCACTTATTTAATAAGAGTTATGATTGGGCCTGCCTTCCCCCTGCCTAATACATAGCTTTTTCAGAGTACTAATTAAATTTTCATATTAACATATGAACTATTTTTCTGCCAATGATTCAGCTCTAAAGGGCTTGGGCTGTGCTCTCACATTATTTTTTCAAATTGTCTCAGCAACAACAATAATAAATGATTTTTGTTTTACTATTTATCAATAATTACTAATAACAGGATACACTAAGAGCTATGCGCTGGGTGGAGACTGGCCATGAACCATTATCTCTAAACAGTCTAAGTTTATGTAAACAAAGCAGATGTGCCCTCTGACTCATAAGGAAAAATCTTATTTAAACCTATTAAGGAAGTTTTAATACAAAATTTTATTTATTTTAATTATTAGAGTGGATTTTAAAAATACTTCTGTTGATAAACAAAATGTAAAAATTATGTATTCTACTATATACTGTACATACATAATAGCATATGTGCGTTGTGTCACTCAGTGGTCCAGTTGCCATCGCGTAATACCCTGACAAACACAACTCCAGGGAAAAGAGTTTCTCTTAGTTTCCATTCGAAGGTCATGGATTATGGTGCGAAATCAAGGCAGCCGGAACTTAAAGCAGCTTCTCAGAAGCTCAAGATCAGAGCCCATGCTTAAGGTGGGTCTTCCCCCTGCAATTATTCAATATCGTCTTTCACAGGCATGCCCAGAATCTCACCTAATCTAACTAATCTCCCACAAGTGTGCCTGGAGGTTTCTCTCCAAGGTAATTCTAGATCCTGAAGTTGATTGTCAACAGCTACCATCCCACCTACTGTCCAGGCTTTATAACTAAGGGCACAGCTGAATACAGCAACATCAACACAGTCACAGGACTGATGTATTATGTTAGGACATTAAGAGAGATGCAGCATCATTAGGCCAGGGGAGTTCTTCAGATTCCTCATACTCTTAGCTTGGTCTGTAGTTAACTGAAAGACCCTTTGCAACATGTGACATGGTAGCAGTACCATCCTTAGCCTAGTCTGGAGAAGTTCTGCCCTCGGTTACATGATTACATGGATACTGACCAGCATCATGCTGTCCCAGCATGATGGAGTGTGCCCCAGTCCTAAACATGAAACATAATGTGTCCTACCTAGTGTATCCTCTGGTCCTACACAAAGTGCCGAAGCCAGGAACCCTGAAGTGCACTTGGCAACTGTGGGAACTAAAGAAATCTGTGTTCCAAGTGTGCTGATACAAAATTGACTTAGGGATAAAAAGGAAAGGAAAGGAGAAAAATATCCCAGAAGAAAAAAAAAGATACTTAAGAAGAGGAATGAGATAAAATGAGAAAGAGACTAAACTATCAAAGTACACACTAAAATAATAAATGCCAACAATTAGATTTTTACTTAAAGATATGATCTAAGAACATGTTTCTGAAATCATAAAATGTCTGACATCAATATAAGAGCACATTTTGCTTGGGGAAAAACAAGCCCAAAATGATTAGTAAAGAGAAATTTTGTCCAAATTATTCAATTAAGGGGGGAAAACTCCCCTAAGGAAAATGATCAGTATCTGGAAATTAACATAAGACTTAATACAACTTCAATCATCTCCAATTTTTAATTCCAATTGGCAATTAAACTGCACATTTCCAGGGAAAAGCATCATGGAGTGCATAGCTAAATTCTGTTTCCAACTTTCAGTGTCTGCTGGCTCTCAGGTTCCTGCAGCCTTGCTCCTTCTGGAAGGCTAGGAGACATCCATAGATGGCAGTCAGGACTGTGACTGGACACGATTACAAGTACCCAGCATTTCTCTCCCATGCTCGCCTATCTGCAGAGCATGCTTTAGTGTGAAACCTAAGATGCCACATTTAAGTTTAGCTGTGGAGAAGTAGCTTCAGAGCTAGAGAAATGGCTCAGCAATTAAAAAGCAGTGGCTCTTCTTCCAAAGGTCCTGAGTTCAATTCCCAGCAACCACATGGTAGTTTATGACCATCTAAATTGGGATCTGGTGCCCTCTTCTGGCATGTAAGCATACAAGCAGACAGAACACTGATACATAAAATACATTAAAAAAAATAATAAAAAAACAATAATAATAAAAAAAGGAAGTAACTTTCATTTCCACTTTCCTTCCAGGTTAGGCTAACTAGCCTATCCTTGGAGAATTCATTTCTAATCATTTCACTGCTCTAATGGAACCTCAAACGTACTGACAGATTCTCCTCTTCCATGGGTGAAACCCTGGAGCTCACAGCTGGGTGTACTAGCTAATTTTCTCTTCATTGTTGCCAAAGACTTGACTGAAGCAAATTAAGGAAGGAAGGATGTATTTGGGATGATGATTCAAAAGGTACAGTCATGGCAAAGGAAGGCATGGTTATGGTGATATTTTATTTGTACTGAAATGTGATTTTATTTGTATGTTAATAAATAAAGTTGCCTGGGGGTCAGAGCTAATAGCAAGCCATAAGAGAAGCCAGGAGGTGGTGGCGAACACCTTTAATCCTGATCACATGACAGGTTCAAGGATACACCTAGCTTGGAGACACGCCTTTAATTCCAACCAACCACAGAGACCTACAGGTCTGTATAGACAGGCAGTGATGAGGAAGACATGTGGTTGGGTTTACAACCAATAAGAAGGCAAAACAGAAAGTCAATAAAAAGACAGACACACAGGAAGTAGGTCTCTTTCTCAGGGGAAGGATGACAGCAGCAGGAAGGGTAAGAAGGTGGTTTTAAGTCTCAGCTCTTAACTACTGCTCTGACCTCTTGGGCTTTTAACTCTGCATTTGGCTCTGTGTTTCTTATTTAATAAGACTGTTACATCTACACATGGTGGCTGCCCTGAAAGCAGCATGTGCCTTGGAGGATCTAGATCTGGAGGGAGAGAGAGCTAAGCCAGAACCAGTGATGTGCTATAACATTCAAGTGCTGGCATCCACAAGAGTCTATCTGCCATCTTCCAATAGGTTCCATGCCTCCCAAAGCAGCACTACCATCTAGGGACCAAGGGCGTAAACACATGAACTGGTAGGGCACATTTCATTTCCAAACCACAAGACAAGGTGAGTATCCTGCTGCTGAGAGATTTTGCCATTCCTTGGTATTGTGAGACAGAGACAGAATCTTTCATAACTCAAAATGGCTCAGGACTCTCTTCCACCTACACATTTCTAGAACTAGTATCCACCAGGTATGCTCAGTACCTTCAGATTTCTATAAAAAAAAAATCTAGTTTATCCATAACCACTTGAGGGCCCACATGCAAATGCTGTGAAAACTCTTCCTGAGATTTTGATTAGATGTTTATTTTACAAAAAAAGCTGAGTTAGGTCAGAATTGACATTCTTAAACTGGAACATATTGCATCAAAAAATAGTGCAGATGGTCTTTGACACTGAATTCTATAAATAAACTTTTATTAGACACTGGCAAGACCTGTGTGGTGTACAGAAATATTATTTTTAAGGCTGAATTGAGCCCTAATTTATCTGCCCTTCAAACTACATCCATGAGCATATTTCTCTTCATTTATATTAAGGCAGAAAGTAACAGACAAATTTACCCACATCCTTCAGCAGCAACACAGGATGTTTATGGAAAGAGACTAGAGAGAATTCTCAGCATCTTTTCCAATTATCTTAAGCTTGGAGCATAAATTGACCTAAGTAAACACTTAATTCCTGGGGGAACCAGGCAATGAGCCAGCTCTTTATTTTATACCATCCATTAACAGTCCATTGTTAATAACATATAGGCTTCCTGAATTTCTCTGGGTAAAGCTTCAACTTCAGGCTCAAAAACACATGGTTTGGTTTTTGGTTTTATTTTTTGTTGTTTGTTTGTTTATTTGTTTTCAGCCTAACAGCAACCTCCATTTACTTATGAGATGGAGCTCTGCCTATCTTCTTACTTTGTTGGTAGAATGTGAGAGGGGCCAGGCTCACTGTTACCTGGAAGGTAAGTCAATGTCCCAAAGGGAATAATAGAATAGGAGCCAACCTGTGGTCTTATTAAAAATTTCACAATGCCATATCCACAAATGCCTGAAGAGTGAATTACAAATTTACAAATTATTCCATCCTGAGCAATCATGAGGCATATTTGTTGTTTTGTTGATTTGTTTTGTTTCATGTCATACATGTATGTGTGCATGCATGTGTGTGTATTTGTGCACACATTTGGAGAAAAGAGGTCCATGTCAGTTTCTTCTCTCATCTTTTTCCTCCTTATTTTTGAGACAGAGCCTCTCATTGAACCTCACCAAATTAGTAAGAGTGGCTGGTCAGCAATCCTCCAAGGTCCTCTTGAATGGGTTATCTCTGTGCTGTAATTACAGACATATACCAAGCTTTTTATGTGGATTTCTGAGATCTGAACTTAGGTGTTCATCCTTGTGTAACAAGCATTATACCATATGGGCCACACCCCATCCCTACAACTGTATTTTCTTTTTTAAAAATATTTCTTTATTATGCATATAGTATTCTGCCTGCATCCCTGCAGGCCAGAAGAGGGCACCAGATTTCATTACAGATGGTTGTAAACCATCTTGTGGTTGCTGGGAATTGAACTCAGCACCTCTGGAAGAACAACCAGTACTCTTAACCTCTGAGCCATCTCTCTAGCCGACACTTGTATTTTCATAGTGGTTATTATGATCAAATAAAGTCCCCGTCCCTGACAGCATGCTGTGGGAGAATCATGAAAATATCATTAAAGAATCTGTAGAAATTTATTTTATTTCTATGGAGGAAGAAGTTTCATATTTCATCTTTTGAAATAAATTGGTTCCTTTAATTTGCTTTTCAGCCGGTGGTGACAGATTATTACAAACTTGATCACACCCACACTGGACTGACTTTAAATTATAATATTGCAAGGGAAACAGAAATGCTTTTTCTCCATCTCCCAAGGCAATTTAAGAAGACAACCCCTTGGAAGGAGTTCACTCATTTTATAGAGAAATGACAACATCTTTTCATTTAAATTACAGCAATCTGTATATTTTTAAATCTTTAATAAATACTTAAAGCTATGTCTCAGAATAGCATGATATATAACAAAGACAAAGAGTACAAGGAGCTGAAAGAGAGATTTGCTCTGATGCTGAACAGCTAGCAAAAGAATGAAATTGTAATGAAATACAAAACGAAATTATGACCCAGAGGACTACTTATTATTCTGCTCTAGGATATTTATACTCAAGGTTTTAGATTTACTTTCCTGACATGAATGTAGCCCAAATGTTGTGGAGAAAATTTAAAAACTAGAGGGAAAAGGTTGTAGGTGAAAATTTTTAAGGCTTCTGCTAATCCACTACCACTTTGCTCCTCTTATTAAATTTATGTATTCACCTTTCATTGATGGGTATATATTAGGCAGTGGGAAAAACCTAAGATGCACCCCCAACCAAGAAGAAAGCCATGAAATCAATGTTGGGAAACACCAGGCTAGATGTAATGAACACATTTTGTTGGCTTTACATCTTCACACTCTGCTTAAGCTCACACAGGGAGGCTTTCGGCTTAAAGGCAACTCCCAGAAGCTCCTGGTATTTACCAGAAACCATGTCTATTTCCCGTGACTTACACCAACTCCCTTTCTCCAGTTCCTGGCCTCATACACTCCAAGACTAACAGGAAACTCTGCATTCTAATCTGTACTTCTTCCATTGGGCAAATGCCCAGAAGTGATATAGCTGAGTCATATTTTGGTTCTACTTTTAGTGTTTTGAAAAATTCAACACTGATTTCCTCAGTGGCTGCATCAATTTACACTCCCATTAGCAGTGTGAGAGTCCCATCTTCCTCACACCCTCACCAGCATTTGTTGTTGTGGGTTTTCTTGATGACTGCCCTCTGACTTGGGTGAGATAGAATGAGTTGCATTTCTCCCTGAAGATGCTGAATACTTTGTAAAGTGTCTACTGTTTACTAGTTACTTGTATTTCCTCCTTTGAGAATGATCGGTTCTACCTGATCCAAATACTCTTTGTCTTGACTCATCTTAAGAAGCCGAAACTGCAAACTTAACAGATTGTCTGTCTGTATAAAAATAACAACTAATGGGGTAATAGATGACATGGAATATGATTTTAGTTCTGTCTGTCCCACTTAGTACTACTTCTCGTTTTTTGAAAACTTTCCTGTCAACGTCTAGGATCTACTTGTGTCTAGTGTCTTTGACTTCATGAACATGTATTTATCTGTTTCCCACCTAAAATGAACCAATTATTCATTCTTTCCACTTCTAAATAACTGCCATCTGACTCCCTTCATTCATTTCCCTCCCTTCTAGAGAGCACAGGCAATCATCCATCAGGACCACAACTAGGAAACAATGAAGGGCCACATGCCATCTTTACCCTGGAGAAATTCTGTCTGTAGGGGTGCTGGACCTTTACACAGATACTTTCAATACTATTCTGTAATGATGTGTCCATTCTCTTCTCCGTTTGGGCAATTCTTCCAGAGTCCCCTGGAGCAGGCACAGTGAGTCGCCCTTTCTTGCTTTCTATACTGAATTCTGTTCATTCTACCCCTTCTAGTGACTGCACTCTCCTCTTCATATTATCGGTGCATATGTCTCTCCTCTCCCTATAACCACTAGTTTTGAAAATTGGGGTTAATAAGAAATTCCCTAAAAACAAAGACTAATAGTTTTAGAAAAGTGTGATTTCATAAACATGCATTTTATTCCTTATATATTTAATCTTGTATACCATATATTATATTTTTAGCATATGTTCGAAACAAATACACAGAAATGTTCTGGCTCCTTACATACTTTTTTCACTTTATGATTTTATTTGGTATATCATCTCATTTTTGGAGGATATTTGATAACAGAACAGACAGCCTGCGATCTACAACCCAGTCCTTCTGGCAAATGTGGTCTTGCCTTTTGTTGCACCTGGTATTTTCTCAGGAAGTCTCCACTGTTTGAACTCTTAACAACCAGAGGCTCTGGGCTTGCTTCTTCATGCTCATGGTTAGGGATAGCTGAAAGTGACCAATTTCAGAGATCCAGCACCTGGGATAACTCATTTCCTAGAGTAAATGATCAGCTTAGATGATGGAAGAGCAGGATAGTGGTGGTGGCTAGATGAAACAGTCTTGAGAGTATTGAAACCACGCCCAACATGTGCCATCAACGCTCTGTTAATGTCAGCTCAACAGCATGCAGAAAGAGCAAGAATGGTGAGATTCTATGCAGAAACAAGTCTGCTAATCTCCATCATTCCTTGGAAGAAAGCCAGGGCAGGTAAACACTCAGTCACTTGTTTACCAGCTATGGACAAACACTTTACTCTTCAATCCCCCTCACCAGCAAAGGCTCATTCCTAACAGTGAAGCCCTATGAGAGAGTGCAAAAGCAAGGTTGCTATAGCATCAGAACCTCCCACATCACTCACATGACCACAGGAGGGTTTTCACTTCTCTGTGCTCCTTAGCATTGACTCAAGTGGAAACAGGAAGACCAAGAGTTCAAGCTATCCTAGGTTTGGAGGAGGTGAGACAAACCAGGCTTATATGAGACCTGAATGTGGGAGGTGGTATATAGAGAATGGAAGAAAGGGAGAGAAGAAGACCGGAAAGGAGAGAGGACGGGAGGGGGGAGGGGAGGGAGGGGAGGAGAGAAATAAATACCTCTCCAGAGGCTAAAAACTCTAAGCCCCAACGGATTTGGTATCTGATAAGAGCCTGTTTCATGTTCATATGAAGAATGGGGGCCAGACAAGTACTCGGAGTACAGAGTAATCAAAATCCTGGGGGCAAATGAGTCCATGGCTGCATGGGGTTTCCAGGGAATAGAGTGTTCTGGCATTTTTAGCATATTGCATGTGTGGGAAGAAGCAGTGGGATATGATGCTGTGGCAATTTCAATGAGTCTAATTAGATATGAAGGAGGAAAGAGAAATTTGCTGCAGAAATAGTGTGGGGTTTTCAATTTTTCAGGTTACATCTTTTCATCTTTAAATCTAAATAGAACTTCGTGTTTTTGTGGGGTTTTTTTGTTTGTTTGTTTTGTTTGTTTTTCCCCCCCCCAAAGAAAAGGTTTTCCACTGCTGGAATGATGAATTTTCTATGTTTTCTTCTTATGCTCTTGCTTCAAAGAAACTATGTTAGGTCACATGGTTTATAAAATAACAAGATAGCTTTTCTTGGAGGTTAGAAAGTCCACAATCATGGCTCAGAAAACCATGAGGAGTTAATTGCAGATGGCTGGTGCTGTCTGTGTCTTCACATGGGAGAAATGAATGGCAATTGAAAGCCATGGGACCTATCACCTCCCAGGAAGCTTCACCTCTTGGTAGCATAATATGCTTTATATGATAGTACTGAGAGTTACTGTTTCAGCGATGAGATGTCTTGGGTCACAAATATTCACACTGTAACCATTGTAAACTTCCCTGAGCCATAAAGCACCCAGATATTTGGTCAGACACCATTCTGGATGCTTCTTTGAGGATGTTTCAGGATGAGTCTGGCACTTAAAGTGGTAAAGTGAGTCAAGTCTGTAGCATGAATCCTAACTGGTCTTCATAATGAAAACCCAGAGCCAGATATCAGGGTAAATGCTGAAAGATCAAAGAAATAAAGGAGCTAGCCATGGCCACATCTTACCTTGCCAACTCCTCAGCTGAAAAGCAGGGAGCTCCTGTCTCCTCCTGCCTTATATTCCTCTCCCAGCCATATCACTTCCTATCTCCACCCCCAGTGCTGGGATTGAAGGTGTGTGCCACCAATGCCTGGCTTCTATGGTTAACTAGTGGCTAGCTCTGCACTCTGATCTCCAGGCAAGCTGTATTTGTCAGAACACAAACTCTCACCACAAATTCAATCCCCCTTTTGTGTGGATGAGCCACACCCTCTCAGTCTGAGCCTCAAGAACACAAAGACCTATCTTTTGTAGAGTGGAAGGTAATTCCTCGAGCCTGTAGGCTTTTGGACTGTAATTGTACCATCAACTTTCTAGTCCTTAGCACACTACCAGACATCATAGGTTTCCATCGTGCTGACTCAACATAAAATCCTAGCATTTGAAGCCCCTAAACGTAACTGACAATTCCTAATAAGAACTCGCTCTCAACTTTTCCCGCTCCATTGATCTTTATACCACAGCATGTCTGTACTCGCTGCTCTGTCTAGAGCTACACCACAGACTTTGCTTCTCTGTAGAGTTCTCATAAAAAAGCCTAGAACCATCTTGCTAACCTATTACCCAGGAAGTGTTTACCTAATTTATAGTCATACTTCTAAACAATCCACCATCTCTCTCTCTCTCTCTCTCTCTCTCTCTCTCTCTCTCTCTCTCTCACACACACACACACACACACACACACACACACACACACACTGAAGCGGAGAGAAAATTGCTCAGGATTTTGAGTCTACTGATCTTAATTGAAATCCTTGGTTCATTCCATTTCCAATCACTTGTGTATTCACAGGCAAAGGACTTCACTTCAGCAATGCTGGTTAATTTTTCCATGAAGGAGAAACAGTGAGGTTCACCCAAGATGACGATACAAAGCACATGTCATGTGAAAGTGCCTAAGAATATTCAGTGTGTTTCCCTACTTCCAGTAAGAGCAAGGATGTGTGAGCTCCCCACCACGCTCCTCTTCTCTTCTTTCAGTCTTCTTATACATCCTCCTCTCCCTTCCAAAAATGCATGGCAATGGGAATGTAATCCATTTTGTAAACCTTTGGCTTTCATTTGTGTTCCCAATACACATGAGATCCAGTCCCCTTTGGTTTACAGTCATGAGAAAAATTTTAAATAAACTACCATTTCTGTGGCCAGGGGTATTTATATACCATGAGCTTAATTGTCAACTAACAAATAGCTAGCTGTACCCTTCAATGTATATTTATTGTCATTTTATTTTATTTGTATTTGTACTGAGTGACTTAAATGATGACAAAATTCAAGAAAAAACGAAATTTAAGGCATCAAGTAAATTTGTTCCTGCAGGCTGGGCTCTCTCCCAGCACCCCCCTCTCCCCCCCCCCCCCCTCTCTCTCTCTCTCTCTCTCTCTCTCTCTCTCGCTCCCTCTCTCTCCTACACACTCATAAACATTAACAGCCACCCACAAACATGCTTTATGAGCTTTCATGAAAACCCTTCTTCAGAACTTTTGCAAAGTCACCTGGTTAATCTATAAATTAATCTCTATGTAAACAAAAGTGCTGCAAACCGCTCTGTGGCTGACCCCTGAAACCAGGGAAGCCTCTGCCAGTGTGTTGTGGACTTGATATAGACCAAAGCTTGTTCCGTCCTTCCTTTTCTCATAGGTACATTGTGTGCTTTATCCTGCACTCACAAAACTCTGCTCTCTCTCTCTCTCTCTCTCTCTCTCTCTCTCTCTCTCTCTCTCTCTCTGTGTGTGTGTGTGTGTGTGTGTGTGTGTGTGTGTGTATCTCAGTATTTTCCCCATTCCTTCGGTGTATATAAAAACTATAAATATGCTTTTAGTGTCTTAAATTCCAGAGTCACAGAATTTTGCAAATCTAAGGGAATCTAGACTCACCTAGAATTAACCTCTAAAATTTTGATCTCCCAGTATCTATTTCATGGGCTGGCTATGTCTACTCAAAAGTTTTCAAGACAGGGTTTCTCTGTGTAGCTTTGCACCTTTTCCTGGAACTCACTCTGTAGCCCAGGCTGGCCTTGAACTCACAGAGATCCATCTACCTCTGCCTCCCGAGTGCTGGGATTACAGGTGTGCACCACCACCGCCCAGTGTGACCTTTCTTGAAAACAATCACTGCAGATGTGACAAGTTAGAGTAGTGGCAATTGTGTTCTTAATCCATTACCACTAGTTCTGTATAAGAGGACCAGGCACCAGATGAAAAGTGCACACAGAAGGTCATTCAGAAGTATCACCAGTTTTCCATCTCAGGACTGATTAGTTACCAAATGAATGAGTTGCTCTGGGGCAAGGACCTCTTTTGGTTTGCTTTTTTCCCCTTTCCTTTTTCACTAATCTGGCAGCTAGAGCCCCTGGAAGGTAGCATGTTCATACACTTCCCTGCCTCTAGAATCATGAGATACATTAACTTCTTTTGGTATAAACAGTCATCTCTCTGGTGTTCCTCATAATGTAAAAGTAGAGATATTTATATCCCTCTACTCTTTGTATCAAATGAGCAAATATAACCATATATTTTACTTTATTTGGAGGGGCAGGTTATTTCTATATAGCCCAGCTGGCTTTATATTCACTATCCAACTCAAACAGGCCTCAAACTCACAGCAATTTTCCTGCTTCAGGCCCCCAAGTGTTTAGATGACAGTGATACATCGTCATGTCTGGCTTCACATTTTACCTTTTTAAATGATTTTCTTTCAAGATCTATAAGAAACCCAGAAATTCTAATAGCATACCATCAAGCTTCTCACTCTATATATTATCAAAGCCCAAAACACATCAGTAGAAGCTAGCACACATCAGCAATGCCTAGCACACATCTTCAGCACACACCATCAAAATCCAGCACATATCATCTGTACCCAACACACATCTTCAGCACCCAGCACACATCAGCAGAGGCCAGAACATATTGTCAGGGCCCTGAACACATCAGCAGAGAGCAGTCCACGTAAGTACTGCTGTCAACAACACTACACTTTCAATGTAGCTTTGTGAGTGGTAATGAACTTGATTTTTTTAAAACAACAAAGAGTTCTCAAGTTCACAAAAGTTCACAACTCCCTAGACAAGGACATCCAGGCTTGAGAACAAAGAGTCACTCATGGCCATGGTTTTGGAGATGTCATAGCACACTGTTCTCTCCCATAACAAGGTGTTGGCCTACACCTGGAAAGGTATCTTCCCTTTTCCGTTCAGCATGAATACTTGACTCGTTACTCAAGATCCAACTATCAGTTACTTTTCTCATTGACATGAGAAAGTATTTCACAAGGAGAAATTTAGAGAGGAATGGCCTGTTCCGGTTTATATATCTGTGGATATATTCTGATTGTGGGAAAGGCGGGGAAGCAGAAGCAGGAGGTCACATAGGACCTACAAGCAGGAAGAAGAAAACAATGAACCTCCCTGCCAATGTTGCCTCTTCATTTTTCTTCAGCCAGGAACTGCAGTCTACATAATGACCAGCTTATGATCAGAGTGATTCCTCCCACACCAATTAATCTAGATAACCCCTGGTAGACATGCTCAGAGTCTTATCTATTCAGTGACTCTCGAACCCTCCAAGGGTCTCCCAGTATTTACCAGCACACCTGGTGAGAGCATTTCTCTTCCAAGGACTTCCCACACAGGCATGGTGCTTTGCTCATAAATGATGCCTGGATAATCTCTAGTCCTCGGTTAAAACACTGTGTCACATGACTGATGAGCTACATTAAACCATGATCACTTTGAGGACTTGAAACCAGATATGACGGTGTAACAGAGAAAAGGGAGGAGATGATACTTCCCACAAAGCAGAAGGAGGTGTGACAATGGTGTCTGTAGAAGTCTGAGCTGGGAAAAAAGCTTTGGGTTAAATGTCATACCTGCCTACCCTATACATCCAGTGATGGCTTGGCCATCACTGTTAAGGGTCTTTTACAGACGTCTAATAACTGATACAGTTTTACTTTCTTCCCTTGCTGGTTTCACTTTGGGATGCTTCCTTAAAAAAATTTCTCATACTTGAAGCAGATCTCTTTATCAAATCCCCACCAAAGATTAGTGGATATGAATGGCTTTAGTGTTGGTGATGAAAATCCAAGTTCAATTACATCTGCTGTCAGTCAAAACTCACCCTCACTTTAAGGATGAGGAAGTGAGCCCAGCCAGACTTTAAAGACCAATAATAGGAAAGGACACACAAACAAAACAACTTAGACCCACCCTGAGTTGTATGTAGAGAAGTTCTATATTGAACCAGCAATAATGAAGCACAGGGTAAGACAAGGCAAAGGATCCATGGGAGGTCAAGCAAGCTACCATTAGTGTTATGGTCTTTCTCAAGATGTCCCAAAGGCAATTCCATACTGGGTTGTTTTATCAGCCATCAAATAGGTTTTTGGAAGATTCTAGAAGCACTGGGGTGCAGGAAGAACTCTGTGTTAGTTTCTAGATTGCATTCTAACAATACATTAATAACAGCAATAACACATAAAGAAGGCAGGAGCTGACTGTCCTGAAACATCACACTTTAACACTTGGCTGAAATATTTAATAATTAGAACCTAAATACCATCATACAGTTACTCTTTTTAAAAATTATTCATTTATTTATTTTTATGTACGAGTGCTCTGTCTATATGTAGGCCTGCATTACAGAAGATGGAGTTAGATCTCATTAGAGGTGGTTGTGAGCCACCATGTGGGTGCTGGGAATTGAACTCAGGACTTCTGGTAGAGCAGCCAGTGCTACTAACCAGTGAGCCATCTCTCCAGCCCCCCCCCCCCATATAGTTACTCTTAACTTGTTAGTTTATTTGTTTAGTAACAAGACAAAAACAACCTCAAAAATTCATATAAAGCTTATCATTTATTTTAGCTAACTGCTATTTTTTGAGGCCCATTCTGCAACTTCTGTCCCTTCCTACTGACATTTTAAGTACAACCCAGAGGCTTCCTTTAGTTATAAATATAGGCCTTCTTTTGGAAATTAAAATGCTATGAATTCAATAAAGTCCAAGATTTCACCTCTTGTCTACTTCACAACCTTTTCCCCAAAAGCTATTGACTTTGTGGCTCAATGGGAAATATTTTTTCTTCCTTCACATTTTATTGCCACATCTTTTATAAGTTTTCTAAGTTTTGGCATGAAGATACAGAGAGATAAGAAAATGGTGTTCTTGTTTTCCTATGTCCTTCAAAAGACATGTATTGGATGCTTGATCCTTTACATGGTAGTTTGGAGATGTTAGACCTAATGGGAGGAGTGAAAATCATGGAGGTACCACCTTCATGAACTGATTCACATCATTACTGCAGCAAGAAGTTTCTTACAAAAGGTGAGTTCAGCCCCTCCTGTTATCTCTCTATCTTACCTTTTGATTTCCTAACAAAAGATGACACAGTACAAATATCATTACCAGATGCCATCCCCTTGATTTTAGACTTCCCAACTTCCAGATATGTGAAAAATATTTTTCCTTATTGTAAATTGCTCTGTAATATCTTCTACTGGCAGCATTGATGGAATAAGAGAGAGCCAACTCCCACAAATTGTCCTGTGATCATCACATGCATGCCTCAATCCCCAAAATACATGCACACAAAATAAATAAAATAAAAATTTTCATATTTCTAGTAGTGTGTGTCAGTAGTTAATACTGGACTGGGAACAAGGCTCAGTGGGTCAAGCAGTAGCTTTGAGAACATGGGGACCTGAGATTCCCAAGAACTCACAGAAAGCCAGAAGCATTTGTGCATGTGATGGCAAAACAGAGGTCCGGCTACACAGCTGAGGTAATTCCTGTAAGCTGCAGCCAGCAGCCCTGGAACACACAGGGATGAGCAATGGGAGACCCCATCATTTCACACAAGGAGAAAGGTAAGGCTAAATACTTAGCTTATCCTCTGACACTCATACCTGAACCTTCATTCACACACACACACACACACACACACACACACACACACACACACACACAAAATAAGAATATATGTTTTCTAGCTATAAACTTAGAGAATTACAGAAGCTATTTTATCCTGTAGAAACCAAATTATATGCTAGCCACAGTTTAACTGCAATGCCCTGAATGAACCACATCAGAATGTATTCATGGATATAAAACAAACAAGCACTCCAAGAAAAAACAGATGTGATGCTCTTACAGCTAAGATGTAACTAAATGAAATGTCAGTTTTAACACAAACAGTATATAAATTCAATTCAGGACTAATAAGTGCTTTCAAACAAGCATCTTACTGTGAATTTTTTACCTGAAAGAATAACTGATTCAAAATAGACAAAAGATTGTTGATAGGGACTATTAAAAGGAAAAGAATTGATTTAGCGAGAACTGAAATGTTTCTAACATTACTGAGGTTGCATCACTGATTATGTCAGGATACATCTAGAACTCACACAGGGAAAGTAGATAATTGAAAGTTAAACCACAGTATTTACAAGACCATAATGCAGCAAAGGTATTATTCTTATGTTGAGTGGAAAACATAGCAAAAATAACACACTGCCATTCCATATGAAAATAACATTGCATTCTAGTTTTTAGCGTTGTAAATGAATTCAATAAATGCAATTAGCAAAAACACAATACCCTAAAAATATAAAAGGACATGTCTCAAAAGCCAATGTACAGAAGGCCAACAGATACGTAAAAATGTTCAGTATTATCAAGAACTAGGCAAGAACAAATGAAAACCACAATGAGATGCCTGTCACCTAATCCCAGAGAGGACTGTGGCCAGAAAGATAAAATGTAAGTGCTGGGTTCGGTGTAGAAAAAGAGGGACCCTTATGCACCGTCAATAGTAATGTAAATTAGTATAGTCATGGTACTCTGTGACATGAAATAGCCTTAAGAAATTAAAAATGAATCTCACTTTACAATTTAATATTTTCAGCACTGGGCATAAACCCAAAGGTAATGAAATAACCATGTCAAAAAGATAGGTACACTCTCATATTATAGAAGCACTAGCAATGGCTAGGATCGGTGCCAACTTCGATGTCTATCAACCAACAAATGGGTAAAGGAAATATGTTCTATATACACAGCCATACAAAGAGAGCAATCCAGTCATTGGTGACAGTAGGTGAGGTGCTGGAAGATGTTATGCTGAGAGAAATGTTAAGCCAAGAAAGGTGAGTACCACACAATCCTAGCACTCACAGATAGACTACAAAAAGGTGATCTAAAGAATATGGCTGGGTAAACAAGAGTTACATAATCACACTAGTTGACTTACCAATGTGGATGGGGGAATTTCACAAGGTTCCACACCTAAATGAAGAACTGCAGGCAATAACTGGCTACTGAAAGAGAGAGAATTAGTGTTTTCCAGGGATAAGCTGACTGCTGGGGCTGGATATATACAAGTTTATAGCACACCATGCATACACACGTGTGTGTGAAACAACAATAATTATAAAAAAGGAGGTCATAAAATTAACAGGGATGGAGAGACACAAAAGCAAGGAAGAGGAGAGAGAGGAGTTAAGATATGTAAATTCAATATTGTATGTAACTCTTAAAAAATAAAGAAGTTAATTTATCCCAGTTAACTGAGGAGAAATTGGTAAAGGAAGGGACCATCGAGAAATTCAAGAATATAACTTGAGAGAAAAAATACGTTCTGGTGGTCTACATTGTACCAAGGTGAGCAGAATTAACAGTAATCTACTTTATACCTGAAAAATAATTAATCTAACTCACTATAAACAAATTTGGTGAAAGCTTAAGATGATGGACAGTTTAATTTCCGAGAGTTTACCCCTATCCATTATAAAAGGGGTTCAACATCTCACATTCCAACTGGTAGATATGTGTAAATATATCAGTCAAAATTGAAAACACAAATTAAAGTTCTTTCAATACTGGGGACTATATAGTTCATCTTGAAAAAAGAATTATTCCTCTGGATAAAGAGCTTAAATGATTGAGAAGAGCCCCGAGCCCAGCTCATCTACTGAGTGCAATGCCTTGACTTGCCACTTTAACCAAGGCTCCAAGTTTAGTTCCATAAACTAAATGAGAGTACTGCAAGAGAAAGGAAAGAGAAAAGGAAGGGAAGAAGGAAGAAAGGAAGGAAGGAAGAAGGAAGGAAGGAAGCAAGGGAGGGAAGGAAGGAGGGAAAGAAGGAAGGAAGGAAGGAAAGAAGGAAGGAAAGAAGGAAGGAAGGAAGGAGAGGAAGGAAGGAAGGAAGGAAGGAAAGAAGGGAGGGAGGGAAGGAAAGAAGGGAGGGATGGAGGGAAAGAGAGAGGGAGGGAGGGAGGGAAAGTAGGAAGGAAGGAAGGAAGGAAAGAAGGAAAGAAGGAAGGAAAGAAGGGAGGGACAGAGGGAGGGAAGGAGGGAAAGAAGGAAGGAAGGAAGGAAGGAAAGAAGGAAGGAAGGGAGGGAGAGAGGGAAGGAGGAAGAAAAATTAAAATACCAAATATGGGGCTGGAGAAATAGCACAATGCTTAAGAGCACTTACTGTCCTTCTAGAAGACCTGGTTTGTTTTTCACACTTACATGGAAGCTCTGTCTGTAACTCTGGTCCCAGGGAACCCATTGTCCTCTTCTGGCCTCGTCTGGTACCAGGCATGAACATAATTCACAAACACATCTGCAGATAAAACACTCATAAACATAAAATATAAATAAATAAATACTATGCTTGGTTGTTTTCCTCTTTACTCTTTGGGGGCCAACAACCCAGCTCTCAAATAAATACATGGAGGCTTAGTATTTATTATGAATGTCTGACCTTAGCTTGGCTTGTTTCTAGCCAGCCTTTCTTAAATTATCCCATCTACTTTTTTTTTTTTTTTTTTTTTTGGTTTTTTGAGACAGGATTTCTCTGTTGCTTTAGAGGCTGTCCTGGAACTCACTTTGTAGACCAGGCTGGCCTCGAACTCACAGAGATCCACCTGCCTCTGCCTCCTGAGTGCTGGGATTGCAGGCATGTGCCACCACCGCCCAGCTCCATCTACTTTTTGCCTCTGAGCTATTTCTTTATTTCTGTATATCTTTCTTTACTTCTTACTCCATTGATTGCCGTGTAGCTGGGTGGCTGGCACCTGGAATTCTCTTCCCTATCCTTCTCCTCAATCTTTTCTTCCCAGGTTTCTCCTCCTATTTATTCTCTCTGCCTACCAGCCCTGCCTATCCTTTCTCCTGCCTGGCTATGGGCCATTCAACTCTTTATTAAACCAATTAGATGTTTTAGGTAGGCACAGAAAAGTAACACAGTTTCACAGAGTTAAACAAATGCAACATAAAACACTGCAACACATCTTTGCATCATTAAACAAATGTTCTACAGCATAAACAAATGTATCACAACTTAAAATAATATTCCACAACAAAGTACTAAGCAAATAAATTAGATAGCAAGTGTAATTTCCTATTAAACACTGTGCTCTTCTCAGAGGACTGTACTCTCTAGACTTCTCGTTCCCAAGAGCTGCCATAGTCTTGTTTCTGCTGGAGGATTCACCAGTTTTAAATGATTGCAAATGTAGGCCATAATCGAGGAGTTGAGACATAGAGACTTAGGAAACATTTTAAGGCCCATATCAAGCTATAGTTTATAGAGTTCTGGCACCATAGTGCATGTTGGCATTTCTGCAATTATTTTGGTTTTCATTTTTATATCCACTGACAGTTTCATACACATACATAATAAATTCTAGTTATTTTTATCCCTGTACCCTTCTCTAATCTCCCTCCCTCTCCCATTGAAACCCTCTTTGATATGAATGTTATTTTGTATGTAATCTGGTATTTTGAAAATGATTTTGAATACCACTCAAGTGCACTCCATAACAATTTAATACTTCAGGGATCATCAAAATGTCCAGGTGAAGTGTTAATGACAAGATTTATTAGACGCTTCCTTAAACTTTTGATCTTAGCAAAATATTGTTTTCTTCTGATTTGCATATCTGAGCCAGGAATGGCAAAGAGGGCACATTTTTAAAGCAAAAGCACTCAAATGTTAGACTTTCTATTCTCTTTCACAAGCTTCTGTCAGGCCCCAGATAGCCAGGATACACTGTGGTCTTAATGCTACTTCAAGATCCAAAGCGGAGCCCACAAAAAAAAAAATTAAAAAATTTTAAAAATAAAAATAAAAATGGCAACTACCTCTCTGAAGGCCTCCTCTGGCTTGGAAATACTATGAAAAACTGTAAGATAGCTGTCTAGACAGAGTTTCACTCACAGCATAGATGTGGTTCATTTCTCTACTTAATCACAATGCATTTCTCAGATATTGCAGGAAATGCCTCTTTCTAATAAAACATACACATGACATCCCCTGACGCATGTGAGGAAGCTCGACATACATGATAGCGGGTGCTACTAGGGCCCATGTCACATACCCACAGCCCACATGCCAGCACCACAGTTTCTACGACTCACCAATGCCACCTCCTCTCTCGTGGCCCTCTGGCTAGGACATCTTATTAGTGGATGGTTAGAGAGTGTTAGTGTCTGGCTCACTTGCTGTGTTCTGCTGTGGCATGTACCTAAATGACATTCAAGACAGCGATATGTTCTGCTAGAAACCAGCATTGCTCAGCATGGTCTATAGCTAGTTGTCCAGTGAGTTATGAAAAGTTAAGTAGGGAGAGCTCAGGGAAAGTTTATTTTAAATGACACAGAAAGGTACATTTGTTTCTTTTCTGTCCCCCTTTTTTTTTTCTTCTTCCCTTCAGCATCTGGAAATGGGGATGCAATAGCTAGTTATTTAACTTGGTCTCGGGGGTCCAAGAAGCAACCTTGACCCTGGAAACATTCTTCTAGCAAATGATAATGCACAAAATAGACATAGTGCAACTCTCATGCTATGGTGCTGCCCCAGGATTCCCACTTGATTTTTTTCTAATAAATCCTTCAGGTATGAGATGAGAAGAGAGGCTAAATATGTATACCTCTCTGATGTTGGCAATTTGTTGTTGTTGGTGGTGGTGGTGGTGGTGGTGCATGATGCTAATGGAACCCTGCAATGACTTTCTCCTGAACCAAGGTATGATAGTCAGAATGAGTAATGTCTTCAATAGGCTTGATATTTTTGAATACCTTGTCTCCAGGGAAATATGCTACCCAGCTAAGCTTCCAACACATAAAGAGAGGAAGACAAAGGGGTTGCTTGATTCTAGAATGCAGTTACTTCAATATGCAAAAGTTGCCACTAACATGAAACAAGGGGCAATAGTCCATCCCAAGCCAGAAGCTGAACCTGGCAGTGTCATCCCTGTGGTACTAGCCTTGGTAATATGAAAGATGTGAGATTTGGGCATCCCAGAGTCTTTCTCTGAGGTTTCAGAAAGCAGCTGAGGCCAGGCGATATCTGGTAGTTCTGGTGTCACTGTAAGAAGAAAACTCTGAGGGGCCATTGTGTAAAGCTGTGAAAATGAACCCTGTGTTTCAGAGGAGACTGTGTAGTGAAGAGAATGAAATAAAATTTTTGTATGTAATTCTCCAAAATATACATTTTATTTTTAATAAACATAGAGCAAAAGTAAATCTTTGCCATGTATTTATTCCATAAGGGATTAATAACCCCACTACATAGAGAATTTAAGAAAAAAAAACAGTGAATTAATAATCTACTAAATAGACAGACACTTTCAAATGAAAATGTGTAAATGAACAATAAGAACATTTACAAATTACCAAAACCTTTACCCATCAGGTAAATGTAAATCAAAATGTATTAAGGGCAAATGTTTATAAAATGCTTTTAGGGATTATGTTGGTTCAGAAAATTAGAGGCTGTAGGTTCTCCTTCCATAATCATGATTTCACTAGCACTCAGTAGTGGCTGGTTTTCCAGTATGTCCTGGTTTCCCTCTTGTTGAGCAAGTTTAAGTTCAATTAGAGAGCTGCTGGTTACTGCCAAGGTATGCATACCACTATTGTGCCCTTAGGGTTATCATGCCATGCTGGTTCTTGATGTGGTTCACAGGAATCAGAGCTAGGCAGGACTATTGGTTGCCTCCTTCCTTTGGAATCGTGTGTGATGCCTTCTGGTACCATGAAAGCTGGTCCTCAGGGAGTGAGCATTTAGGTCACTTCCAACTCAGGGGTCTATGGGCACTGTTTCTGGGGTGCATACTATTTTCAGCAATAGGAACTTACCTCCAACCTTTCAGGCGGTAACCAAGGGCAATAGCAATAGGTTTATGTTTTGGAGATCTCTTGGACATCCATGGCTGATGACTCAGGAGAGAGTGTCTCATGTCTGATATTAGGGTTTTTTGGTTTGTTTGTTCTGGTTTGGTATTTTTGTGGTGGTGGGGGGGGGATGTTGTTTGAGACAGGGTTCCTAAGTGTAGTTTTGGTGCCTGTCCTGGATCTCACTCTGTAGAACATAGAGTTCCACCTGGCTCTGTCTCCCAAGTACTGGGATTAAAGGCGTGTGCCACCATCGCCTGGCTGATATTAGGGTTTTTTATTAGGTGGGTCTTTTGCTCTTGGAGGGAGTACCATCATCCAAGATAAGAAAGTTCATTAAAATTATAACAATCTATAAACAATTGTCCTTATATTCACACATAAGTATAGTCTTCACCCCTTGTCAAGAAAACTTCCCTTTGCAACAGGGGACCACTGCAGAAAACCACAACCAATCAAAATGCGGAGTTGTGGAGTCTAGTCCCAATGGACACCTCTATAAAACACTTCTGCACCTAAACAGTATGGAATAGGGGACAGACTGGTTGTAACAGCCAGAGGAGAAGGGATTTTGCTGTAAGACTCTATCTCCTAGTAACATCAGAAGGTACACCCATTAAAGTCTCACACATGACTGATGAAACATCAGCTGAAATAGAACGATACCAACAAACATGTCAAAGTGAATGGATAAAGGCCCACAAGGCCTCAACCCTACACAAAGAATCCTAGGCAACTGAAGAAAGCTGGGAATGGAAGAAGTAGCCTTACCCGGGAAAGAGCACACCAATTGGTTGTCCAGAGCCAAATGGTCAGTTCTGGAAGCATACATACAAGTAACCTTATATGGACTGATTAGTAAGGAATATATATGGTTATATTTAGGAATATATCATGGGGCATAGTCAGTTAACTGGACATACAGCTGCAGCCCCATGATTCTTGTTGTACTACTTACAGTACCAGCCTAGATGTCTGTCCATCAAAGGATAAATGACTAAGGACAAAGCTATGCACATGTACACATGTGGTGTTGTACTCAGTCATATAAATGAATGCAATTATATCATTTGTAGGGAATTGAATGGAACTGGACATCATTATGTAAAGCAAGATAAACAACACCCAGAAATGGAACCATGACTCCTCTCATACACAGACTTTACTGGATCTTCAAAAGAACGATAAAAGAAAAGAAGATACATTAGGGATAAGGAAGGGAAGCAAGGTGAAGGGGGATAAGAACCATGATAGGAAGAAATGATTAAATATGTTGTATACATGGACATGTCATCATGAAAGGCATTACTTGGAACATATATGTGACTGGGCTGGTGGCACACACCTGTGAACCTAATATGCAAAAGAACAAAGAGGAGCCACCATGAGTTCAAGGCCACTCTAGACTATATATGCTGTTTCAGGCCAACTTGGCCTATATAATGAAACCTTTTCTCAAATGCACACTCTCTCTCTCTCTCTCTCTCTCTCTCTCTCTCTCTCTCTCTGTTTCTTTTCCCAAAATTTATGTCAACTATCATTTTAAGCTAAATGTTTGTACCATAAATTAGGCAGAAATAGCCATACTTACACTTCAACAGGAACTAATTAAGAAGGTTTTTTTTTGTTTTTTTTTTATAAAATGCTTTTGGCATCAGAGCCCTGACTATCATTTGGAATTATTATTCCTGATGACTTTTCCATTGATATGATAAAGTCAATGCAACTACAAATATACATATACACTTATACCTACATACATACATACACATACACATATACATATACATACACATATACATATACATATATGATTCAAAGCTCTGGACTAAGAATTAAAGTTCTTGTAGGTCTGAGGAAGAGCAGAGGATATTCATCATGGTTACAACAATAAGGAAATGCATATTTATCCTAATTTTCTCCCAAATGGAATTGTTCTCACTATATTGACCAGAAAGGCTATCTAAATATCTAACTTGTGAACTCTGCTCAAATACATACCTTGTTTAGTGACAACCTCTTCAGAACATACAGCACATTTTGCCTGGAGTTTAAAAAGGATACCAAATGAAGCATGCAACTTTGAGTTTTAGAGCAAAGATAGCAAGAGAAATCTCATTTTGCTACAGAAGTAATTGGGTTCCCTCCCTTAGCACAGCTCAAATCCCCAGTCCCACATACTGCTCCATATGAACACCTAATGACCTTTCCATTTGCTGGGCCAGCAGAGGAAACAAGAAAATGTTCTTTCCCACATTAGCTCCCTGTGTGAGTCACAAAGAACAGACCATGATTAATGAGACAGTCCCTCACACAGTCCCAAGGGTTCCTGGGGAGATTGTATTGTTTATTCACACTCAACTGTATATTTCAGGATCAAAATAGCACTCCATTTAGATGTGTTGGAGACCTTGGCTTGTGTGGTTTCCATCTGCTTCCTTCTTTCTGCTGAAATGTTAGCATCGCATAGCAAGAATGTCAGTGTTTTAGGCAGCTCATGTTCAGTAAATACATCTTAGATGAATGAATATATAAATACTCACCCTAGGAGCAGATTTCTTATCTAGTTATCTTTATCTATCTATCTATCTATCTATCTATCTATCTGTCTGTCTGTCTGTCTGTCTGTCTGTCTGTCTACATGCCTACCTACATATCTATCTATCATATCTATCTATATATCTAGAATAGTATACATATATGTATATGTGTGCATGATAATGCCCAACTTGAGAAACTGACATAAGTATACATGTGTATCTCTGTGTATGTGTGTGTCTGTTTGTACGTGTGTATGCAAAAGACAATAATAACCATTTATTGCAAAATAATCTAGCATTCTTTTAGTCAGGAAGAATGTAAAAAGGTGTAAAAAAGCCCAATGTCTCTGCCAGAATGTGCTGGGAGGGGAAGAGAGAGACACATTTATTTTCATCTCAGCATACTCTAGAAGTTACTTTCCCCCCTCAAAAGGGCATATTCATGGTGACATACTTCTCACGGCAGGTACCATGGGAGGCAGCATTCCACACATCAGTAAACAATGGTTTTAATAATGATTTTTTTTCTAACTATAACTTTGAGCAACATGAACAGAGTCAATTTTCTGCAAATAGCTAGAAATGGCTAATTTAAAAAATAGAAATTCCCAAGGTTACTGCTTCCTGTGAGTCATAAAAGCTTCAGGGCTCTCCACTCATTATTTTATTTAAGCCTCACATGAACATTCTCATGTGCATGATTTATGAAAGGCTTGCTCCAACAGAAGATCTAGAGGATGAACTCTCCATAAACTTTATCTCTAAACAAACTCTTCAAGAAATTATCTTTTAAAAAGTATTTTATTTTTGAACATTATAATTACATCATTTCCAACCTCTCCTATGCACTCCCCTCTATCAAATTCAGGGCAGACAACTGCTCAGTCTCTGAAATATTGTTTATATTCATAGAATATCAGGACTGACAATTTGGTATTAGATAACCAACTGGGAGTGGGTTGGTTCTCCAAGGAAGATTTTTTTTTCTCTCAACATTTCTTAGTAGCTTGTAATTCTTTGAATGGTGTTGGGGCCCTGTGAGATTCCCCTCTTCCATGTTAGCATATTTCTTAGTGCCTTCCTTATTGAGGTTTGTTTAGGCAGCCCTGTCATCAAGACTAAACTACCTGGGGCTACTGAGGTCTTGGATCTTGGAGGGGAAGTGATGACCACCATTTTTCTAAACCAGTGTCATTCCTAACTGCACTCTAAATATTTATCTTTATGTGCACAATTAAGCTCACATCCTTCAACAAAGAAACTTCTCTTTATACCAGATGGAGATCATTACAGAAAACACAGCTGATCAAATCCCGCAGAACAAGAGATCAAAGGATGATACCCCCAATTGATCCATCAACAACACAACCCCTGCACCTAAGGCTCAAGGAAAATCTCAGAAGTAGAGTCCAGTGTGAGATTGCATCTGCTATGAAGTCCCTTTCTCTTTTTTTAAATGACATTTGTGTCACAGAGCCTTAGAGGAAAGTGGTACATCAGCGGTCGAACTCCTGCTCTTTGCCAACAGTGTGGACCAGCAGTGTCTGAAGAGAGTTGGGTTGGCATTGACTGGATATCTCCCCACTTCCCAGGTCACATTTGAGAATGCTGATAGCAATTGAAGATGAAGTCTTGTAGAGGCCATCAAGTCCTGAAAGAGTTTCTCTCTCTATCCCTACCTATCTCCCTCTTGCTCTCCCCCTCCCTCACTCCCTTCTCCCCCTCCATCTTTCTCCTCTCTCTCTGTCTCTATCTCTCTCTCCTCCCCCATCTCCCTCCCTCTCATCCCCCTCCACTTTTACTCCTCTCTGTCCTCACCTCTCTCCTTCCCTCACTCCCTTCTCTCCCCCTTCCTGTTTCCCCTAACCCACCTCTCTCTCTCTCTCTCTCTCTCTCTCTCTCTCTCTCTCTCTCTCTCTCTCTCACACACACACACACACACACACACACACACACACACACACACACACACAGAGCTACATTGTGTGTCCATCTATATGTAACCTAGAAGACAGCCCTTTACAGATCCCACCAGGACAAAACTCTGACCTTGGACTTAAAGCTCTTAGAATGGTAGAAAAATAAAATGTCTTTACTTTATACATTGACCCCATCCAGGGTGCTCTGTTGTAGTAGCCTGAGAAAACTGAGCTGTGAGTTAACTGCAGTCAACTACCCAACTACCCAAACCCATCAAAGCACACAATGCTTGAGTCATCTAAGAAGTGAGTCTCTGTGGGGAAGTATTTACCATCTTGTAATTTTGTTTCATTTCCTTTCTTTCTTTCTCTTTCTTTTTGTTTTGTTTTTCTGTTTTTACATCTAATCATGCTAGCTTCTTTTCCATATAGAAACAGATATTAGCAGTCTTTGAAAAAATGGAAATTCTGAAAGAAATTGAGTGACTCAAAGCCACACAATTATGAAGTATTGTACCCAAGAAATACAAGCAGTGGATTCCATTAAACAGCAATGGAATTTTGTTCAAAGAGCTGAATATAAACAGTTACTCTGACCTAGATTTTCCAACACTTCCGCTCTAAGGAAGAGTCCTGTGTGACCAACAGTCCTAATAAATCTGTACTGTGTGCTGTATAAGCATGCTGCTCTATGATATAAAGCAAAACTCTCCACTATAACTCTAATGCATTGAAAAGTAACAACTCCAAACTCCATGTCCTCCCTAGAATCCACAGTGAGAAGCTGTTTATTGCATATATGAGGAGTTAAGATAAGATGATACTCCAGGAAGACAGGCCCTTGATCCAATATGACGTATGTATTTATAGTGTGACACAGAAGAGAAATGTCACACCAGGGCAGAGGTGGAGCTCAGAGTGATGTGTCTATGAATCAAAGGGCACTGGTGATATACAATGGCCATCTCACTGGAAGCAGGTTCGTCCTTGGAGGAACCAACTCTATAGATATCCTAACTCCGGGCTCAGCCTACATGCTTTGAAAGAGAATCAATTTCTTATTTTAATGACCAGTTTATGGTTCTAAATTGCCATATTCTTTTTTTTAACTACAACTACCCTACTGATCTGAAATGTCCCATCATATAAAATTTAGTGCACAGTAAAAAGAAATAAGCTCCCAAGCTTCAAGAAGCTATGGATAACTTGTAAGTTAGTCTTACTAAGCAAGAAACACTTGCTGTATGATTCCAAATATGTGTCATACACAAAAAGGTGGTGGACTCTGACAATACCCTGTACTCAGCTCCAACAGTGTGATGGGCAGAATTTCCCAAATCATTGGTAGCCATAGAGACCTTGTACTTACAACGTGCTCTAGAAAGCTTCAGGAATTCAGTTTCCTTATCCAGCCCATTGAAGAGGTTGTAACTAATAGACTGATGCTCTCTCTGTGAGTTATACATACATGTTCTGTGTGCATGGAGAACTGAATTTCTGTGGAACTCGGTGCTGCAGTCGTTACCTTTTGTTGGGTAGGAGAAGGTGGGGGTGGAGATGAGCTCATGGTGATACCATATTTAGAACCACAGAGTATGATTGACATGTTCCATTATTCTAATCATGTAGCTAACTCTGAAAACTCCCCTTTGCTAGTCTTCTTTGACTCTTCCAACTGTCTCTCTTCATTCTTCTTGTGGCACTTGCTGATAGCCACATGGCTGAACATTTAATTAAGGAGTTCAGGAATATCGTTCTGTTTTTCTAGACTCCAGTAGCCTCCTAAACAGCACAGAGATCATTTTTATTTTTGTTTCCCAAACAGTTCCTTGGTTAAGCACAGGATAATGGAGTAACTAAATATGTGATTAACAGAGGGTCTTGGGGTCTATCATTTCATCCATCATTCCAAACTCCTTCCTTAATCTGTTTATTTAAACTGATTAAGTAGATACATGGAGCTCCTTTTCTCTAAATTTCTCTATTGGTGATTGTGCATATGGTTTTCAGCTCTGTGTTATCATTTTTTTGTGTGTGTTTCCTCATTTATTTTTGATAAACTGCTCTTTTCTCTTCTTTGGTTCAAGATAAAGGATTTTAAAGCTCAGATTAAAACCATAAAGTTATTCTCAAGAAAGAGTTTTTTAACTCCCTGGAGGAGTTATTTTTTTTTCATTTCATAATTATAATAACAATCATGCTCACTGGGACAATCTTCCAATACCTTCAGACAATATTTTGCATAAACACATTTGTCGTTGTTAATGTACTATAGATTCCTGGGAAGCAAAAAGCTATTAATCTTGTACATTTGAGTGTGTTGCCAGCTGGAGGAACTGGTTTCTGATACATTCAGATTGCAGTTAATAGTTCATTGATGTTTAGCTAAATAATAAACTGAAATTATCTTAGAATTATGAGGCACTGGGAAAATTATTTTTAAAAAATAGAAGTCTTAATTTCCATAATATTTATCTCTGTCTTCTTTTAAATATTATTATTTCAAATCTGCTTACACACACACATATATATATATATATAGAATGATAAAAATACAATTGTGGAATAGCCAGATGAGATCCCATCCCAGAGCCAGAAGATAGAGGATAAAATGTAGAATAGACTAGGAGAGGTCTCACTAAGATAAACTCACACTCCAGGCTAGTCAGTCTTCTGTCCCTCACCTGAAACACATGCATAAGGAAACAGAAGGTTTCTTCCTTGTTGTGACTTCCTATTTCCTTCTTACACTTCTTTCCTTCTAGAAACATTTATCATTGCCTTGTGGTAGAAATTTCAGAATCTCTTCTAGTTTTCTGATTCTGTTATGAAAGATGGCATCTGTAGTGAAGATGTTCAGGTCATTCTAAGAATTTTCATGCCATATTTGGCCAAGGAATATACAAACATGATCCCACTCACAAACATGTGGGCAGGATTCTTTGGGGGCAAGTATGATACCTCGGTGTGAGTACATGCTGACTCTATGTTACATTTGGAATACTCATACCAAGTGGTCTGTGTTCAGTGCCAATACTGTGAGTCTGGGATGCTCTGAGTGAGTTTTAATGGCATCAGGCAAACAGTTGAGCATTCGACAACCTCCTTCATCACAAGGACTAACGATAAAAGAAAGAATGGCCTTCCTACTTCTTCAAAATCTCTCCACATGTAAGTTTTCACAGAAAGTCTGAATTCACCTCAAATGTTTTTGAGTCATTTCACCTCTACATCTAAGGAACTCTGAGCTGAAACAGACTGTCCCAACTGTCACCTATTTTGCCGCACTGGATGGGATAGGAAGACTTGGGCAGATGTTGTCTCCACAGCCTCAACTGTACATTGCTCCCTTGACATCTTGTCTTGTATCCTGGTATGTGTTATCTGGTCCTATAGCACTATACTCTCTTGCACTTAGAAACTGACTCCTACTTTCTTTGTTACTTGCTTCCTCTATTCCATAAATAAGACAATGAATCTCTTTCAGAGAAAGGCTACAAAAACTATGCCAACCTGTGCAGCTAGGATGGGAAACCCAACTCTGATGAAGAATTTGTTAAGGGCTCATACTTCTCTACGGTGTGAGATAAGGCAGATTTCTATTCAATTTCTTCAAAGCGTATGGCCTCCACCTTGATAAGTCAGAGCCCTGGCCATGGGATGTCCATAAAAGAATCTCACATGCACTCTTCACACAGAACATGTTTATTTCTTCAGGAGAGAGACTACCTAGTCCTTGCATGAGTCAATGAAGTCCCTGAACTGAGGTTTAGCCATTAAATACATGTTTTCTCTAACTCTTCAGTTTTCCATTAAAAAAAAAAAAATCCTAGTTCTCAACTGTCAACTTGACACAAACTAGAGTCACCTGAGATGGGAGTCTCAGCTGAAAAATTGCCAAAATGAGATTGATCCATGGGCATATATGTGGGGGATTTTCTTGATTATTATTGGCGTAAATAGGGCCATTCCACTCTGAGAGGCACCATTGCCATAGGTGGTTCTGGGCTACATGGGAAAAGCTAGCTAAGCATCAGTCCATTAGCAAGATAGCATGCTGTATTCCCTCATGATTTCTGCTTCCAGTTCCTGCTTGAGTTCCTGCCTTGACTTCCCCCAATGAGAGGCTCAATCTGTAAGCCAAATAAATCCTTCCCTTCTCCTAGTTGCTTTTGGTCATGGTGTTTGTTTTGTTTTTCCTTTTTTATCCTGGCATGATCAGACACCTGATGGCCCAGGAATTGAACCCAGGTCCTCTAAAACATCTGTCAGTGCTCTTAACCACTAAGCCACCTCTCTCCTCTCCTGGTCATGGTGTTTGTTACAGCAACAGAATGAGACTAGCCCACACCACCAGTGCCACATGCTCATAGAAAACCCATCGGCTAGATTCTATCCTAGCATCTGCTGTAGATATGGATGTGCACATGCAGGTGCTTGTGTGTGTGTGTGTGTGTGTGTGTGTGTGTGTGTGTGTGTGTGTGTTTGGATGAGTGTGGCATATGTCTGTGGTGTGCATTTGGGGCCTGTACCTTTGCTTGTCCGTGTGCAGGTGCTAGAGGGTGTCGTCAGGAATCCTTGTCGATCCTCCTCCATCACTCTGTCAGATTCCTTTGAGGCTGGGTCTCTCCTTTTTCAGATAAGCTGGGAGCCAAAAGTCATCCACCTGCCTCCACCCTTACACCACTGGGGTTACAGATAGACATGACCATGCCTGGTGTTTTACATAAGTGCTGGGGTCCAAATTCTTTTTTTGTTTGTTTGTTTTTGTTTTTGTTTTTTTGTTTTTTCGAGACAGGGGTTCTCTGTGTAGTTTTGCGCCTTTCCTGGAACTCACTTGGTATCCCAGGCTGGCCTCGAACTCACAAAGATCCGCCTGCCTCTGCCTCCCGAGTGCTGGGATTAAAGGCGTGCACCACCACCGCCCAGCTGGGGTCTAAATTCTAGTACTCGTGTTTGCTCAGAAGGTGCTTTTACCCATTCTGTCTATCCAGAACCATGCTGTAGCCCTTTCTAATGATGAGGGTCTTTCTGGAAAACACCAATAAATGACTGTGATGTGGATTTATGGGTTCTTAACTCTCTCATTCCCTACAGTTTCCTATTTACAACCCCTGCCCCTCATTGGAGATTGGTGCACTTGACTGAATAGAGAATGAGGGCCTTCCCTGAACTCTCATATATATATGGTAGTTCTTTACTTTGAAGATTAAAACTATTCTCTCTCATGAGAAAATCTATTCTCATTTGCATGTCCTTTTATTTCATCATGGTGGTTGTTAGTCAATTTTAAGCCCTATTGAAATAAAAGAGAACATGAAGAGGAAGTACATTCATATCAACAAATGTAACTCAGAGAAGAAAAAATCATGCTTTCCCCAGCTACTTAGATCCTCTTTATCAGACTTCAGACATGGGAGTTTAATTTTGAAACATAAAGGCATCAGATTTATAATAGGTCTTTTGGTATTTCACAGAGAACAGAGGTCAATGAGAAAAGCTTGTCTCTCATAGAAGTTTATTCTCAAGTGGAGAGACCTGCACACCAAAGTCTCCATGTCTTCATAATGAATACTACTCACCTCTCAATGAACAGTTAATTTACGCACTGTAGAAGTATCATTTAATGTCATAGGACATGGGTGTGGCTTTTTGCCAAGTTGAAACTTAATAAATTTTAATACAATTACAACCCACTATAATAGCTTTACTTTTAAATTTCCTACTGTTTTTCCCTAAACAAACTTAAAGTTAAAATCAATGAGAGCATAAGAATAATTTGAATTTTTTTTTCTTTTTAGATTTTGACCACCCTTTAAGCTGTACTGGGAATAAGCATTTACCACATTTTCAAAAGGAAAAATATTTTTTAATGGCTACAATAAGAATAAATGTATGTTTGTGTTTGTGTGGTATACGTGCGCATGGTATTTGTGGTGTGTGTGTGTGTGTGTGTGTGTGTGTGTGTGTGTGTGTGTATGTTGTATATTTGGAGGTATGTGTGTGTTTGATGGGCATGTGGTGTGTCTAGTGTACATGTATTTGGTGTGTGGTATGTGATATATGTGTGTACGTGAGTAAGTGCAAGTTTTGTGGCATGGTGTGTTTAGTGCATATGTAATGTATGATGTGTGTTTGTGTATGCATGTACCTGGGTTGGATGTATTCACTTATATACCCTTTTTAACCAGCAAAGAGCTTTAAAAGTGTTGTTACCAGACATAATATTTGTCCAAGAAACAATGTTTAAAACAATTGGTGATTAAACCTCACAAGGAGAAATAGTTTAGTTTAACTCATGACTTTAACCCAGTCCCACTTTGGCCAGCTAAAATGAAGATTACTTGTGCCTCACACAGGCCATGCATCCTGCAGCCTTTTTCATAGGACATTTATGGTGTATGAGACATTAAAAGTTCCTTACAGAAAGTTTACTTGTTTCCTGGTTTCTCTCAGTGTGCACTAGGTACCAGGTGAGATGGAGCTCATTAGTAGCTAATAGGCAGGTATGTTTACCCATGTTCTTAAAGCTCCCACCAACTGTCCATACAGCACAATGGAAGCTTATTCTATCGCAGATAACAAACTTATACTTTCTGAGAACTCTGAATTGCCTGTTCACACTCATGTCCCAGAGCATTTCTTTTCTGAAATTTATAATGGTATCTTAGATCACATATTTACAGCAGGGGCCCATTAAGATTGATATTTCTAAAAATATTGAAATGTAAGTGATGAATCCATCAGCTTGATGCCAATTATTAGTCCATAGAGTGGGTATTTATGTAGTTAATTGCATTAACTCTTGATGCTAATAGGAAATATTGAACTGCCCACCTAGACATTTCCAAGTCTCTGTTCCTGATAATATAAATTTCCTTTCACTTTTGTAAAAAGTAAATTGCACATTCTGGAACCCTGAGCTCATTTCTAGTGTTCTCAAGGCAGATCACAGGAGACCATTAATGTGTCACACCCAGATAAATACAAGAAAAGCAAACAGTATCTGTGTGATAGTGATGCTTGGAGAGGTAAATGGGATTAAATGGCTTGTGTGCTATTGGCATTTGGTAAATGACATTGGAGCAAACCTCTTGTGAAATGTTACATGCATAAACCCTGGACAGTGGGCTCTGATGAGAAGATTTTACCACCATAAGTCTGGGTGGTACTAAGGACAGATGGATGTCTAGAGCTTCAGGAATACTTAGCTTTTATTCAGCGAGCAAGGTTCCTCTAGGGCAAGTTACTGCACACCTCACAGGCCCAATGCTGTCATCTGTGAGATGGAAACAATAATATTGGCTTCATAAAGTTTCTGTGAGGAATAACAATGAGATGGCATGTAGACAGACCACAGTGAGTATTCAAAAGCATTGGTATACTATTGTCTAGTTACAATGTGTTTCCACACACTTGGAAACAAAGCTACCCAGTATCTTTTTGTAATTAATCCGCATACAATGCTGGTATTTGTTGGCAGGGTAAACTAGTATGATGGGATGTATGTATATATTGTGAAATATTTCAGTCAGGGTCATTAGCCCCTCTCCATCTCCATCCCCACAGCCATTCTGTGTACTGGGACATTTTACCTATTCCTCCTCAGTTATTTTTCAAACACATAATAACTGATTACTGAGTATAGTGACCCTACTATGATACAAAAAAAAACCCTAGAACTAATTCCCCATTCAACTAAATTTTGCCTCCTGTTCCTCTCTTCAGAGAAAAGTATATTGCAAATACCTGTTCAGCCAGAGTCTCCATAGTCAACTTAGAAATGAAGATGCTTCATGACTCTCCTTTCATGTCCTTATTTATTGTCTTTCCTTTCTGCTTCCTACATGGTGGGCTTAAAACTTTCATTTTGTATTTATTCTTTCAAAAATTTTCCCCATAGAAACACACATAAACATGTGCATATATATACATAATACCCTTTGTGTCCTCCCCTTCCCCTCCCTCTTCCCAACAAGTTGACCTTTCATGTTCCTGTCTTTTGTTTGTTCATATCGCACTTCATTTCATTAGTATTACCCACATGAGAATGGGGTGATGGATTATTTACTCAAGCAAGGACAACTTACCAGTGGTTATACCACCGACAAATATGAATCACCTCATCCAGCAGCCATTACCTGTCAGCAGATCTCAGGGAGGGGTGGGGTCTAATGAGCCCCTCCTCCCTCTATGATGGAATGTTAAGGGACCATTTTTTGTAGGTGTTGTGTAGGTACCTATTGCCATTGTGAGTTCATGGAGGCAAAGGCCACATCACATCTAGAAGACAGTAGTTCACAGCAAAACAACCTTAAGCCACTGAAAAAAATAAGTTAGAGAAGACACTAAATGTTGGAAAGAACTTTCAAGCTCTTGGATTGCCAAAAATTAACCTGTCTTTCCATGTAACTTTTCTAAAATCTTATCTTCAAATGGAGAGGAGACAGAATCCAAACTTAAAAGGTTTATAATAGTAATAGTAATCATCATCATCACTGGGGATTCAAGGCTTCCCTGGGCCTAAGATTTTGCTAGATGTCTCTAGTAATTGTACATCTAGTGATTACTAAAAAGGATAAGCAATTGCTAGTTCTGTGTACCACCACCTCCCCACCATGCAGAACAGTCTCTTTTCCTGGTGGATCACACTGAGGTGATGATAATGTACTCCCAGTGTGCAGAGGCAAACACTGGCCTTGGCTCTGTTATTCCATATTTTCTGAACACACTGAGGGAACTCAGAAAAATCTGGTTTTAGCCTCCATGATATTCTTTCATTTTGAGACTCCACTTTATGATTCTAGATTTGGCAAGTAACTTTTAGATGGGGGATTATTTTTTGATGCACAGATTGGGTTCTGTCCACTGTTATCTTTTCAGAACAGCTATACAAAGAAAGCACTCACTAACAATCCCTGAGCCTTCACTATAGACTAGTTTTAGTCCAGAAGTGGGAGAGAAGAAAAGAAGAAAGGAAGACAAAGTCCAAGAGGGAGAGAGAGAGAGAGAGAGAGAGAGAGAGTGCAAGCAAGAATGCATATGAGGAAAAAAAGGAGATCAGAGGAAGACCAGGGAGGGAAGACACGGGAGAGAAAGTAAAATGAGGAAGAAAGGAAATTTAAATTATTTGAGAGAGAACATATTCAGTTAAAACTCACAGTTGGACTCTTATCTCTGAATAGCAACTACCTAAGATTTCAGAATACCAAATTCCTTCACACTTTGCAAAAGCAAAATCTCCCTCGATGAAAATTCACCAGTGACTGAATAAATAGAAAGAGCATAAATCTTGTCTTAAGAAGTTTGATTTCTGTTTTGAGGGCTTAACAGCACATCTATCATACAAGGATTTTATGCTGTCATTGTTTAAAACCCTCATATTAAACATGTCATTCCTAATGGCAAGATAAGTAAATTCTAAATTGATTTTGAATTGAGGAAGATTGGGAAGGAATTTAGTGGAGTCATTATGTTGCCAAGAATTCTTCATATTTTCAATAATTCCAAGGCTAATTATTTTGTTCCAAGATCACTCCAATTGTGTGTCTCCTTTTCCTGTGACTTTTCTGCCTTGACAACCTCAGTGTTGTTTCTGAAAAGTCAACAGGAGACTGGAAAGGACACTTCATCCTGATGCAATACACATAGGAAAGCACCTACCAAACTCCATGAAATCTAGGTACTTCTAGGGTTCTGACTACCCATGATCATCCAATCCAAGAGCACAACTGTCTATGAATTGCCTGTGTATGATAAATCACCAGATGCGAACATCACTGCATTCAAATGCACTTGCATACAATTCTATTTCTCTTAACAAACACATAAAATGTGCATGAGCATCAAAATATATATAAATTTTCCTAACAAAATCTCTTCATAATCTCTCCCTTCCCATATCCTGTCCTCTCAGACTACTAGCTTTCAGAACAATTTATTTGTTTGAGTGGGATATTCTAAATGTTCACATCAACCCCTAAACCATGCATTTGATTGTGTTTGGGAAACAGAACAATTGTCCATGTAATTGACATGAGGTCCTCAATGATGAGGAAGGCTCCTGGTTGCAAAGACCATGGTGTTTGCCAGAAAGACACAACAAAGGAAGATACAGAAAGCCATCCAAAGGGAGAAGATGGATTTATGATCATTTTTCCTTAAACCATGGATGAGCGAGGAGGGTCAACCACACAAGAAGATAGTATAGCCCATTGTAGAGTCTTCCAACTCTGCACAGGGCATAGCTTACTGATACCTTGATTTTTAGTTTCCAGTCTCTATGACTGGCAGAAAATTGACTTTAGTTTTCCATAAGCTGTGGAATTTTGTGACATCAGTTCTGAGAAACAAATCCATGTCCTGTGATACTCATTTTCATGGGAGGGACTGTGAGAGTATGATAGTGCCAACTCTAAGCCTTCTGGGAAAGGGAAGATATCATGAAATATGTTGAGGAACACAAGGAGAAGTGTGTTTTCAAAATGCCTCGGTGTCGCTCATGTCTGCCAGTATTTCACTGAGCACATGTCTTTCCATTATCTAACCGTTTCTTAATTTGATTATTTATTATGCTCTAAACATCAAGAGACGGTGTAGCAGGGTAACTTGTGGCTACTCTATCACTAACCATGTGAAGTGCTAAGCACATGGAAATTGTCCATAAATATCTGTGGAAGAGGAACAAAGGGGAAGAAGCTAAACTCCCCACAGATGAAGTCGAAGCCTAGTTCAAATTTATTTCCCCAAGCTCTGGTGATGCCAGAAAAACACTTGCGATCCATGACTCTCTTTACAGACTTACTGAAGAGCAACTTGGCCTTTTATTGTAAAATATAATTTACCACTTGTGTTAATGAGGTCATTAAATTTTATGACATCTATTACGTTCTGCATTAGGGAAAGGAAATAATAATAGACTTTGAGTGTTGTTAGGGACTTTAGCACAGTCTTTTCTACTTTACCTTTGTACACACTGGAAACACATGGTAATGAAACCTGGGTGTCCCTACTCCCAGTCCGAGATCTTGCATGCTGTATCACATTATACTTCAGGATGTCAGACATGGTGTTTACAAGGCTTTAAACATACAAGATAAACATAAAATCCATGTTCATCCATGGAATTCATGCCAACGTCCATTGCAAAATGTTGAACCTTAAGAAGATCTGGCCTCCCCAACTTATCATGGATGGACCCAAGTCTCTTTCTTTCAAAGGCATTTTACTTTTTCTTTGAGAATTCCATCCACGTGTGCAATGTAATATTATCATACCCATTCTTTCATTATCCCCTTCTCCTTCCCCCACACTCCCCCCAACATGTCTCCCAAACTTCATGTTCCTTTTTCATTTTATTTTGTACATATGTGGGTGTTTTGCCTGCATGTATGTCTGTGTACCACATGTATGCAGTGCCTGTGGAGGCCAGAAGAAGGCATCTGATCCTCTGGGACTGGAGTTACAGACTATTGTAAGCTGCCTTGTGGGTGCTGGGAATTGAACTTGGGTCCTCTAGAAGAGCAGCCAGTACTCTTAACCCCTGAGACATCTATCTCTCCTGTCCCTCATTTTCTCTTAACCCTTTAAGGATATCTTACTGCATCTAATTAGAGCTACCCCGTATCTGGCTTTCTTACTTAATGTATTGATGATCTCACACTGAATATTTTTGAATGCTTTGTGAAATGTAGAACAGTTTGTTCTATCCAACATTTGGGACCCGACAATACTTTCTTGGTCTTCATAGCCTAACCACATAGTTCCTCTCTGACTGCAGTATCGATTATCGATTCCCATCTTCTGGCATTCTCTCCTAGGTCTTCATCCCTGTCAGTGAAAATCAAGGTGTTGTCCAACTAAATGTCATGCCAAACTGATCCAACCCTTTTGTTGTTGTTGTTGTTCTAACTTGGAAAAAATAAATGTTAGTTCACTATAGTAGGAAAAAAAAAAAGCATTTTAACCACATTGAAGAGACCAGCCCATAATTTAGAATTGGTTGCATAAACTCCTTGACTTGAACATAAAGATTGTCAAACTGGACTCATTGAAGGAAAAAGGAGGAGAAAATTAAATTTGCCCCAAATTTAGTGACAAATTAAAACCTTGTATGCATTAAAATGTCTCCAGACTTTCTCAAGGCACCAGCTTGTTTTAACCAGCTTTATTTTTAGTATACTCTAATACCTGGCCCATAAATTCCCTCTGTTTACTGATAAACGGTCATAATTTAAGTAACATTGGGATCCATTTCCCAGGCATTTTATTAGCTTCTCTGAATTGATTAATGTTTCATAAACTCTGCTTGAGGGAGGAAAAAAAGATAGCAACCGTGGTTTTGGTGTCTGCTTTTTAAAACCTTCCTTTCACTTTACTAGCTGACAGCACAGCGCCATCTGTTGGAGAGAATGGACTTCCTTCAGTAGAAGCCAAGACTAAATCATTCCCTACCCCAAGCCTCAAGAGAGACATCAAATTAGTTTATTAGCAGTAATGGCAAATGTTGAAAGGAATATCCAATTTAAGCACAGCACTAAGCTCTGAAAAGAGCAGGAAGTCGTCGGGTGGTAAAAAGAGATTATAAACACATGTGCTCGGGCAGACTTTTGACTGCTCTGTCCTCTTCCTAATTTGCATTAAAAAATAGTGCCCTTAGGTAGCCTAGAGATATAGCACAGTGAGTAAAGGGTTTGCTATGTAAGTATAAAGATCTGAGTTCGGATCCCCAGAACCTGTGTAAAACTTGATGGCATCCCTCTGTAATCCCAGCACTCCTAAGGTAAATAGGAGGTGCATATGGCAGAATGCCCAGAAACTTGCAGTCCAGCTATCCTAGCAAACAAGACTGTGTCTCAAGCAAGGTAACATGGACACACACACACACACACACACACACACACACACACACACACACACACACACATACACTCAGGCACTCATGCCTGTACTGCAGCATTATAATCGATGTAATCATTACAGATCAGGGATGGATAATGTTTAATACACCCTGAGCTACTTGAATCTTAAGTCAAATTTTAGAGCTATCGAGTTAATATTAAGAACACTCAATGTATGATTTTAATCTGTATTGTAGCCAGCGTGTTCTTCTTATTTGTTTGGGTCTTAAGTACTTACATTGCGATTAGAGTATGGAAGAAAGGATCTTCAGTAGAGGGTGCTGCAACAGGAGAGATATTCAACCCTGTATTTTATGCAGGTAAGACTGTACACAAGTTGGCTTACAAACAGCAGTAACTCCACTAGCAATTCTTGTTATAAACCAGACTTTCACACCATTACAACCAGTGTCTGTGGTGTCCTTAGCACAGGGATGAGGAGCATGCTGCACACAAGATCTCTTAAAGGTAGTGATTTTCAATGGTCCCACGAATTTCCAGCTTGCAGGAGGAGTAAAGTGGGAGATTGAAAGCTTCCTAACAGGCCACATGTAGATGTCACCTGCAGTCAGATCTGTAGGATGCTGGCAATGTGGACAGACTCTCTTAAAGTCCTCCAGCACCCAAATTTCATCAAAGAAAAGATTCTTTCAGGAGGGATTAATGAGAACAAAACTAGATCTTATTAAACAATCACAAGACTACATATTATAAAGATTTTTATAGACTAGTCATTATTTCAAAATTGCTATTAACTGCCAATGCAGGAATACTTGATTGATAGATAGATAGATAGATAGATAGATAGATAGATAGATAGATAGATAGATAGAAGGTTGGATGGGTAGATAGATGGATAGATAGATAGATAGATAGACAGATAGATGTTAGATAGATAGATACATAGATACATAGATAGATGATAGATACATAGATAGATAGATAGATACTATGTTCAGAACATACATTTAAAACATGTTCACAATGTATCTCAATTATATCCACCTATACTCCCTCCAAGCAACCCCTAGTCCTACCTCATCATATCTCTCCATTCCAACATCATATCATTTCTCTCACTCTTTCTCTCTGTGTGCATATGTGTGTATGCATAGATATGTATACACATATCTAGATGTGCATGCATATGCATAAAATATCCCACTGAGTAGGTGCTGCCCACATACACGTGTGTATGGAGTCATCCACTGTGGAATGAGCATTCTACTAACAGCCATATTTCCCAGTGAAAAGAGCTTCTCTTCCCTCAGTACTCATGACCGTCAACTGTCAGTGCTCCTCAGTTAGGTCTGAGGTCTTGGGAGCTCCTTCACACTCCATGCTGGAAGTTGTCCCGGCTTGATCTTTTGCAGATAAGTACAACTGCTGTGAGTTAATGTAAACAATAATCATGTCCTGTCCAAAGGACATTTCACAACACTCTACTCTTAGGCTATTGCAGTATTTCCACCCTCTCTCTTTTTGATGTTCCTTGAGCCTTGAGGTTGGGAGTGATGCAGATATCCTATCTATTGATGAGCACTCACAATCATGTATGCCCAACACTTGACAGTTAGGAGTCTCTGCACTGACCACTAACCAATGCCATAAAAAGTTTCTCTAACCAAACTGAGGGTAGCACATGTCTGTGAGTATAAACATAATTATTTAGAAGGCAGTTTAACAGCATGACCTTATAGCAAAACCACATCAATTGATTCACCCACCCCTTGGGCCAATATTTTCCCAATCTTCAGTTCTGATGACATTTTCAAAGCCAATATGAATTTCTACCTACATATGTTAAAAAAAAATCCCTACTCTTCATTTAGAAAAATTGTAACCAATATTTTTGTATGATCACTTAGAACAATACTAAATGTTGTCCTTAAAGAATAAGTTGAGTACTACCAATTATTTGCATGGTCTAGGGCTGAAATACTACGTTTTCCTTTGGAAAGGGAAAGGATGAACACAGGTCACTGGAAATTGCCTCAACTAGGAGAAGGTCATGGATGGTGCAGAAGAGTAGATAGAGCCACATTTCTATGTTATATGAAAGGTAGATACTATGCATATGATATTGACCAATAAGTTTGTGAAAATAAGTATCTGACATGAAAATGCAGCCATATGAAAATGTGGCCTCTCCAATTTTTGCACCTATGTAAATGAATCCAAGGCGAGTATGACAAATGTTGAAGTCTCTAACCACTAAAACTTCCTATGTATTCCACTGTTCTTACTCAGAAAGACAAATTATATGTTTTGTCTCATACACTGAACCTAGGTGCATATATGATTGCACAACATATTTATTAATGCAAAATGGGGGGTGTTTTATATTTTAAAAATACTTGAGCCACACTTTGTTCCTGCTCAGCTGTATAACAGGCGCAGCTGTCATATCTCTGTCTACCAATTATTTAAAAAAGACTTCAATAATGATGGTTCCATTTTCATCTTCCTGGACTTATCTCTAAGATCTGTGGAGAGCATCAAACTCTAGGAAAGTAATTGTAGGGCTGAGGGAATGGCTCTGTCCTCAAAGTGCACACTGTGCAAGCATGGAGCCTGAGATCCATTTCCAGAACCCCTGCAAAAGAGCTGGTCATGATGAAGAGTGTTTGTCACCCTAGAGCTAAGTAGACAGAGATGGGAGGATCCTGGGGGCTCACTTGGTGTCTGGGTGAGCCTAATGGGTGAGCCTGAAGTCCGTGGGAGACCCTATTTCATATGAGGTGGATGATACTGTCTAAGGAAGATACCTGAGGCTACCCTCTGACTGCCACATGCATGAGTACAAACAGGTATGCACACACACACACACACACACACACACACACACACACACACACAATCATGAGTGTGTACATACACACGTAAAAGACACAACTTATTATAGTCAGTCCACCTTACTTGTCACTGTTAATGTTCAAAGGGGACTCTCTGTCACCAGTGTTCTTCACCTTCTGTTTGTGAACTGAGTAATTCTGCCACTGCATTTGATTACCATTTTTTTGTGATAAAAGTGAATGAAAAGTCTAATACCACAACCCAAATGAAAGGCTTGGGTCCATATTAGCAGGCTACCAAAGACCCCTCCCTTACAGTATTTTAGTCTCTACTTCTGCATTCACTGTTTGCAAAATGATTACATAAACGTAGCAATATCTAAAGCAAAATGAGTAATTACTTACTTGTGTTTACACTTTCTATTTGAAAATCCATGCGTGTTGATCATTTGAGAAATTAATAACAAAGATAAAATTAGTGACTCCCTAATTCTACTTCATGGGTCAGTAATCACTCCTCATGATTTCGACCTTGTAAATATCCTTGAGAGTGCCTTTCCACTCATCACAGAAACATGAACTGCTGTGGGATTCTTTAGTGATGTTTACTAACAGAGAGGTGGTTTGTTAATCACATTGGCTAACAGAAGGCGAGCGTGAACAGGTACATGTCTGAACTTCCTGGGGCACAGGAGCTGCTATTCATTTATAAACTTCTGGGCATGAGTAAGGTTTTAAGTACAATGATGAAAATAGATCTTTTTAATGAAGGGAAGGCATTGATTCTATTATTGTCTTTTTGTAAAAGTTAAAGATGAAACACTGTGCCTTGGTGTTAGAATCAAGCTGTGAATCCATGACTGTCCACCTCTGAATCCTTGGCCTCTTCCACAGATTCAGGGAGAAGAGAGCTGACAGTCTGATAGGAGATGTGGCAGCAATTTGAAAAAGGGGAAGAATGAGAAAAACAAACCAGTGTTCCTGATCATTGCTTTTAGAAATAGTCAATTTTTAAAACTAAATGAAATTATTCTGGTTCATACAACATACATTACATTGGGTCATAGTGGCCTCTTCTGGTGAAGATGAGAATATCAGAAATAGTTATTAAAATTATGAATGTTTAATATGGTATCCCAAGCACAAGTGTGAAATTTCTCCTTATTTAGAAATGCCATATTCCTGTGAACACAAATTTGAAAGAGGTATTCATGAATGGTAGATCCTCAGGATGATTTTCTTATGGGCCAACAAAGTATCAGCATTTGTCATATTGGGCAAACACCAGGATGAGTCTTCCTAGTGACATTACCTTAGGCAAATTTCTTACCCCTTACAGAGCTCAGTCTTCAAAACAAAATAATAATAATAATAATAATAATAATAATAATAATAATAATAATAAATAAAGAGATATAACAACCATGCTTCTACTTGATGACATGTTGTGATTTATAAGTGTCCACTGTGATAACATAACACACTTCACCAGGACCCTATGAAATCATGGTCACAGCTCAGAAATTACACATGAGAGCAATGAAGATCAAATTTCCATGTCTTCCATATTGTTCCTAAATATACTTCTCAATTGGGAACTCAGCTGTCAGATCGACCTCCTTCATGGTTGATTGGCATGTCTGCTAAAGAACAGATTACCAAGGCAATCCCAAATGGCATCTATCCTTCTTACATACGTAGACCCATTTCTCTCTATTTTTTTTTTTTTGGTTTTTTTCAAGACAGGGTTTCTCTGTTTAACTTTGGAGCCTGTAGACCAGGCTGGCCTCTGGCCTCGAACTCACAGATATCTGCCTGCCTCTGCCTCCTGATTGCTGGGATTACAGGCGTGTGCCATCAACACCCGGTACATAGACCCATCTTAACTTATGTTCATTATCCCTACTGCCATTTTGGACTAGACAAAATAATGGAAGGAAAGCTAATGTTCATTCAGCTTACTCTACAAGTACATAGGTTCAGAAAAAAAAAAAGAAAGAAAGAAAGAAACAGGCAAATTTCCAGGTCCTTCCCATGGTAAATGTGCATAGCTCTGGTTTAGGTATGATAATGATAATTTCAGAAAATAAATGTTTAACCTCCGAAATACCATCTGATTTGTACAGAAAATCAAAAGAGCAGAAAGATAACCTACAGAATAGGAAATACATCTTTGCGAACTATACTTAAAACAGGGAATTAATTACAGGTTCTATAAAGGACTACACAGTTAAGCATGCCCCTTCAAAAACTTGAGTTCCAGACTCAAGAACATCGTATGACCTGGGATACCTATCTCTTATGACTGATTAATCCCAGACTAGAGCCAAGATGTCTAAATGAACTTGAAACTCCATGCTAGATGACCTCCCTAAGCATACACAGGATATAAGCCTATCCATTGGTAACTGTGTGTCCCCTTCCTATATAGGTAGTATCAGGATGTATCAACAGATTATAATATTAAGTGTAGAACCAATATGACTTCCTCAGAATATGATGATAAACCCCTATGGGTAGTCCATGCTTGGTACTTGGAGTGATGGACAGTGATGTTCTGTAGGGTCCAGGTGAGTATTGGTTGTAAAGTCAGTGAGGAGCATTTCATCTGTGGCTCATAGGCAGCTTCACCTCATGGTAAGCACAGACATGCAAAGCTTTTCAAACAAAAACTCCTGCAACATGCTTGGGTAACATTTTACAGATGTTATTTCTTTTTCAGTATTATTTATTTTTATTTAATATAATTTGTATACTTCATTGTGTGTCTATGTAGATGCCTGTGTTTGCTCATGTGTGTGCATGCATGTGTGTATTTGTTTGCAAATGTGGAAGCCAGAGGTTGATATCAGTTGTTTTGCTCAGTCACTGTCTACCTCTTTTTTTTTTTTTTGAGACCCTCACTGAACCTGGAACTCACTTATCTGACTATACTGTGAGCTCGACTGAATCCCAACTTCACCCCTCAGCTCTGGAGTTGCACACGCATGCCGCTAAGCACTACTTTGTGTGGGTACTGGGGATCCACATGAGGTTTCTCATGCTTGCATGGTAGGCGTGTGTCAACTAAGCCATCTCCCTAGCCTGCCAGATGTCATGTCTCTTTTTGTAATTATGAAAGTTCAGCCTTAGCTTAGGCTTGTTTCTAACTAGCTCTTTTCTTAAATTATTACTGTTATTATTATTATTAAGAGATTTTCTATTCATTGTACATACCAACCACAGATTCCCTTCACCTCCCTCCTCCCACCCTCCAGTCTTACCCTCCAACCCCACCCATTCCCACCTCCTCCAAGGCAAGGTCTCCCCTGGGGAGTCAGCAGAGCCTAGCACACTCAGCTGAGGCAGGTCCAAGCCCCTCTGCACCAAGGCTGTGCAAAGTGTGTGCAGATGTGATATCTTAAATGGAACCTGCAGCTCCTTGAAAATTTCACCTTCATTTTTTTGTTTTTCTCTTATTCATTAGACATTTTCAAGCTATCACCCCAGACTTCTTAAAGACACAGCTCACTTGCTCAGGCTCTGAAGGCAAAAGTAGTGAGCCTTGTAGCTCCCGATTGCTATGGTCAGCATGGGGACAAATTCAGAAAATGTCCTTAATCTAACTTTCTCCCAAGCCGAAATAATTCACTTTTCAAAAACTCATTCAAGACCAGCCCAACTTTATATTCCATTTACACTGGGCACAACCTGCATCGTCCTAACCTAAAATAAACCAAGCAAGTCAGGAGTCTGTAAAGTTAGGAACCCCATGAACCTGGCTTCTCTGCAATCGGCTCTCAATGACTGTACTCTGATGAAGCAAAGAGGTTGATCTCTTCCTCTGTGGTTTGGTAATTACCCCTTTTCTCCTGCATTTCCTTTTGCCCGGCTGCAGGTGGCTCTGCCATCCATCAATGTGCAATTTTCTTAAAGTAACTTTGTCAGGGAATGTTTCTACTTCTGCACAGTATAAAGAATAATTTATCCCATCGTTGCTTTGATTTAAATATTTCCTACCATCTGCTCCTTTCTGGGATGTCCATTCTGACATAGCTTTCATCTGAGAGCTCAGGAGAAGCCTCGATGAGGGATGAGGTAGTCTTTCTTGACATTCACATTGGACTCCTGGCCCCTCAGTATTTGAATTGGAACTGACAGTGGCTTTTTACAAAAGTTCACATTAAGTTGAACTGCAGTTTTCTATGAACCTGTCATCCCCTCGCTGAATTATACATTGCTGAGCAAAGGGCTGCATCCCACCCATGCTGCTGTCTTATGGACTGTTTGTACAGAGCAGCCCCTGAAACTATTACAAAATATGCAGACTTGAGTGGTGATGGGAAGACTGAAGCCAACTTGGCATTGTTTCCCACACAGACAGCTCCTTCATGCAAGCTGAGGATCAGAGAATAGATTTGCTTGATGAAAACCAGAACCAACAGCCTACAGTCCATGCACAATTTCCAGATTAAGTGAGGAATGTCAAAGGGAGGAACCTCACTGGGACATCATAGCTGTTGGTCACTGTCTGGGCCTCTGGTACCCAACTGGACTTTGCAACATATCCTCACCCCTTGATTCCCATCCCCACACTGTCCCATCAAGGAGAGAATGGTCATCTATAGTCCATTGAACTCAGCCTTACCTTTGAGTCTAGGCTGTTTGGTATAAATACCGAACCTCACATTTATCTGACTAAATCCAAACCATTAATCACTGTCTCACTATTCAAGAGATTGTTGTAGTTTGATTTGGCACGTCTTGATATTTATGTGAAACTATTTTATTAAAATTCTTAGAACAAGAGTTTCTTCCTTTCCTGATGCTCATTCTCTTTTACTGTAAATGTTCCTCCTACACAATCTCCTCACAACAGTTTGGAATTTCATTTTACAGTAGTTATGGATATGGATCCTATATAGGATCTTAGTTCTTTTCATCAGTGTGAATTTTCTCCTGTTTGATCATATGATAACTTCAAGATCATCTTGTCATTGTATGGTGACCTTTGGGTGGTAGATCTCTGCATGTACAAAGTCAAGACTGGCCTCACACCATCCATCCTGCAGGTATCTACAGGTCAAAGCTTTCCAAATCCTCCTAAATATCCCCACATTCTCCCACTCACCAAAGAGTATCACCTCTGAACTTTCAGATGACATGAAGTCACTCTCTGCGCCAAACCTGTGGGTACTTTGCTCCCCGAATTTCTGTGCCATGCACCACCTCTGGCTTCTCTCCCACAAAGCTCAGCTTAGATGGACTACCCAAGAGAAGTTTCTCCTGCCTTTTCAAGAACCATTCTGGGGGACTGCAAATAATTCTCACATGTTGTATCTCCTTACTCTCTTTTTACACCATGAAACAATGTAAACATCTTCGATTATTTCCAATACTCAACAAACACCTTTCCACTGCTCCTTAGAACTCTCTAGATTTCCTTTCTTCTTTCTTTTATAGGTAGAAAGGCCAAATATTTGAGAATATATATAAAATAAATTGAACCCCCCATTCCAAAAACATAGTAGGCATCTATTACATTTTTTTTTAATTTTCTTAATTTTTCTTGTGATAACTGTTCATCTCTCATTGCTTATATCATTAGATAATTAATACTTGTGGTGGCTAGATTTAGGTCAACTAAATCATCTGAGAGGAAGGGATCTCAATGGAGAAAACACCTTCATTAGATCAGGCTGTACACAAGCTTGTAGAACATTTTCTTAATTAGTGATTGATGGCTGAAGGACAAGCCCACTGTAGGTGGGGTCATCCCTGGGCTGGTGGTCCTGGGTTCTATAAGAAAGCAGGCTGAGAGAGCTAGTAAGCAGCACCCCTCCACGGCCTCTGCATCAGCTCCTGCCTCCAGGTTCCTGCCGTTTGAGTTCCTGTCCTGACTTCCTTTGATGACAAAGAGTGGATGGAAGTGTCACCCAAATAAACCCTTTTCTCCCCATGCTGCTTTTGGTCATGATGATGTTTTGTCACAGCAGTCATAACCCCAACTAAGAATGATTTGGAGTGTTACATCAAAAACTATTTTTAAGCATGATATTTAACTTTTACTTTTAAAAGTAAAATAAACTTTATATTGATTTTTTTTTTTCTTTTTTGAGACAGGGTTTCTCTGTGTAGCTTTGTGCCTTCCCTGTAACTCACTTTGCAGACCAGGCTCGAACTCGCAGAGATCTATCTGCCCCTGCCTCTGGAGTGCTGGGATTACAGGCATGTGCCACGACTGCCTGGAAGCAAATCAGTAGACTCTTTTTTATTATTATTATTTATTTGGAGCTGAGGATCGAACTCAGGGCCTTGCAAGCGCTCTACCACTGAGCTAAATCCCCAACCCCTATATTGATCTTTTATTCAGGTTTTATTATAGAAGATTTCCATGTGTGCATATAATGTGCTTTGATCAAATCCATTTTCCTCCACCACCAACCATTTCTCTCCCATCCCACCCCTGCTTTTTCCTTCCATCCTCATGTGATTGAGAACAACCAGAAAAACTAAATCCGCCCGGTGCTGCTTGTGTGTGCATGGGTGTAGGACCATGTACTTGAACATGGGTAGCCTTTTAGGGGCCACATCCCTGAAGAAAAAAAAATGACATTCCCTCTCCCAGTAGCCTTCAGCAAGCCAAAAGCTCCTAAGATATAAATGGGACTTCCACAAACCTCTCTCTCATCCCTGCTAGGATTTGAGCAGGCTTTATCTGTGGAAGACTTCAAAACTGGAAGACATTAATTTCTAATCTTTCTAACTCACCCAGTGTAGTTATTTTCTTACAGTAGTAAAAAAAAAAAAAAAAAAAAAAAAAAAAAAAAAAAAAACCAGAGCTATACAACACATGTGTCTACTCTCTCAAGCTTATACTACTGCCTCTAACTATCCACTATGATTGGTCCACTTCCCTTGAATTGCAAGAAAAAAAATATTATACATTATGATAAATGTTCAGAATTGAACTAATTTTTTTCTTTGCAGAAAATGATTATCTTTTATTCTAAAATATTTAATCATGTTGACACAACCTCCAAGATTTGCTCCTATGTTACTATGTGACATTTAAGTCAGTCAGGCCTTGTAGTGCAACATTGTTTTTCTGAGGAATCCTTACTAAGCAGAAATTAACAAAGTCCTGCTGAAAAATAAATCAGCATTCTTGGCTATGGTTTTTTAAAAAATGTATTCAAAATACTCTCTCAGATCATCTGCTCAGGGAAGGCAGGAAGTGGGTTATCAGTCCCTCTGCAACAGCATCCAGTGAGGTCAACAAAGAAAGGAAAGCATCCTGTGATGCCTCTTATCTGTCACAGCCATGGCTGGCTGAACTCTGCTTTCAGCCAGCTGAACTCAAAGTCAAAGCAAACGGAAAGTCATGAAGGCAATTTGCAGATGGCTTTTTGGATCCTCCTTTCTTTCATCCTTCTCCTCCTTCAAATAGTCTCAGTGTAGGCGTTTGCAGAAAGAAGAAAGACCTGCTGATCTCAATAAGAAAGCATTCATGTGAAGAGGATGACTCTGAGGATGGGAAAGTGAGCTCGGCTCCTGAATGAGAAATAGAACTAGCATGGAGGTGGGAGGCTTTGGTGGCAAAGCCACTGCCCTATAGATTAAGCAGCTAGCCTGGAAATGTCTAGGCAAAAACAAGGGGTAATGATCAAAGTTTTATTGTGAGAAAATCGGGAAGACAGCCTATCCACAATTATCAATAGTCATCAATACAAAAGTGAAAGTGTGGGAATCTCACATCTAAAACTATCGATTTAGGCTATAATGAATTTAGAAAAACATTTCTCCCTCAGTAATAGGAAAGTTTTTTTTAAAAAACAAACTCTGCTCATGGGCTAGAGTTTGCATTCAATAATCAATACAGATTCACTAACATATTTGTAGAAAGGGTAAGTGACATTCCTTTGAGTATTAGAGTGTGATGTTACAGACACCTGTTAGCATGTTCTTACACATGCTAATGTATCTTTGATCTTGAAATGTAAAAGCTACTTTTTTTTGTCCTGTGTGTTGATGTGTATTACGAGGTTTGGGAGGGAGTTACTATTCATACTTATGGCACAGAAGGAACACTAGAAAAATAATGACTACTGTTTTTAACATTTACTAGATGGCCAGATTAAACTATGCCGTAATGATATGGTAGTTCAACAGTGATAAACTGATCAGCTGCAATTCTCATTCCAACCAATGTCTCTAGCAATGGGGTATGACTTGGGTAACAGCACAGGCTCCAGCCAGGCAAGTGCCAATGGAGGCTAGAAGGCCTCTTAAAATGTAGGCCTAGAAGCCAGACACCATCCCTTCTGATGCATTCTTTATTTTGCTATGCAAAACAACATATAAATAGTATAGAATTCTTAAGCCATCTTTGAAAATGTCTTCCACACTAGCCTAGTCTCTCAGGCAAGCTGTCTGACTTCATCTGTTTCTTGTTCCCATAACAAAGAGTTGCATCTGATTTGTTCATAAAGGAAGAGTAAAAGATTATGCAGTCTCCTGGCTAGGAATACAGGGAAGCCCTTGAGCATGCTGCCACAGTCTGCTAAAGTCTGTCTGACTACAGGCTAACAAAGCCGAGGCCATCACATAGTAAGACAAAGAGAGGATTCCAGCTCAGGCTTCACTTTCTCTCCTTCAAAGCCCACTAATGCCATCCTGGGGGCTCCAATTTCATGACCTCATCTTCTCTTCAATTACTCCTCAGGGTATCATTAATAGATGAATCAGGAGGACAGGCTCCCAACTCATGAACTTCCAGGGTAGGGGGATACAGCCGAGTGATAGCACACACCATTAGTGATCTCCACCAGAGAACTCTCATTTTCAAGGTGAGTGCTCTGTTGAGAAAGTGGAAAGAGATGTACACAGGGAAGACATGGGGAAAATGAAATGATTCACGGGGATTTCTCTTGCCTTAGATCACTCAAATTCTTTTATGTACTTTTATAAGGAGGAAAAGAATTTTATATCTTTGTGACTAGCAAAACATTTTCATAGATAGTGTGACCAAGAGTAAGTCCCTTTCAGAGTGGAAACACAACACGGTGAAAGAAATACTCTAACAGTACTGCCTATCCCTTTCTATAAATATTTATTCAGATTTTAATATATCATATTTCCCTTCCCTTTCTTCTCTCCAAATCCTCCTATGTACAACACTTTGGTCTCTTTCAAAGTCATGGCCTATTATTTCTTTAATTGTAATACACAAATGCAGACGAATTTCTAAACAGCCTTATTAAATAAGAAACACGGAGCCAAATACAGAGTTAATAGCGTAAGAGCCAAAGAGATCAGAGCAAGAGCCACAACCACCTTTAGCTTACCACCAGCAGTAGCTTCCCCCATAGAGCTTCTAATGTCTGACTTGTGTTTTTATTGCCTTTCTGTTCTACCTTCTCATTGGCTCTAAGCCCAGCCACAAGACTTCCTTGTCACTGCCCGTCTGTACACACCTCCAGGGCTGTATGGTTGGTACTAGGATTAAAGGCTCCTGTTACCACGCTTGGCTGTGTCCTTGACTACATGAGACTCTGACTGCCATGTGATTGGATTAAAGGCGTGTGCTACCACTGCCTGACTCTGCTTATGGCTCCCTTTGACCTCTGATCTCCAGGCAACTTTATTTATTAACATACAAATAAAATCACATTTCAGCACAAATAAAATATCACCATACACACATTTAAATACAGATATATATGTATGCATATATACATTTATGCATTTAGGTATACATATTTAGATATGCATAGATATACACATATATCTAAATGCATAAATACAACCAGCTCACTCTGTATAATATTGATTGTATGATTATGTTTTCAGAGCTCACCATTTGTTATTGGATAACCAGTTGGTGTGCTCTTTTTATATATTTGTTCAATAAATATCTTTATTTCAGATAGATAGAACCATAGAACAAAAATGGATCTCATGAACTCTTTCTCTGTTAAGCGGCTTTGGTCATGTTGCTTCATCACAGCAAAGATAATCCTAAAACAGCAGTTGGTACCAGCATAATGAGGTATTGCTGTGACGGACCTGACCAGGTGTTTTGGGGAGGATTGTGGAAGGAGTTTGGAACGTTGACCTAGAAAAGCCATTGAGTGTTTAATGCTTGGTGGTATGTTCTACAAGAGCTTGGAGAATAAGAAAGTTGAGAGCAGTGCAGATGATGGGGACCTGGCTTACGAAGATACAGAGGAAGTGTGAGAATCTCTTAGTAACACTATCCAGTCCATTTACTATTTTGAGTTACAGACCTCTGGTTCTCCAGAATACAGCCCACAGAACCAACTAAGCAGGGCTCATAGGGGGCTCACAAAGACTGAAATGGCAATCACAGAGCCACTGTCTGAGCTAGGTCCTTTGGATACACCTTACTGTTGTGTAGCTTGATGTTCTTGTGGGACTCCTAACCATGGATGGGGTGTTGTCTTTGACTCTTGTCTGCTCCTGTGACCCTTTTCCTCCTACCAGGTTGCCTCCTCCAGCCTTGATTATTGTGCCCAGTTTTATTGTAACTTGTTATGCCATGTTGGGTTAATATCCCTAGGATGCCTGCTCTTTTCTGAAGGGAAACAGCAGAAGAATAGTGTAACAGAACTGTTAGAAGTTCTTATTAATAAAATCAAACCTGAGGCCAGGTATTGGGGTGAACGCTAGAAGATCAGAGAAGCAGAACAAGCCACAGCTACTTCACCTCGTCAGTTCCTCAGCTGGTCTTGTTTCCTCAGACTGGAAGCTTCTATGTCATCATCCCCATGGCTCTCAGCTGAACTGCTGCTCCAAAGCCTAAAAGCTTAACCAGCCAAATGCTTAACTAACTTAGTTCCTGGTCCTCACGCCTTATATACCTTTCTGCTTTCTACTATCACTCCCTGGGATTAAAGGCTGGATTTCTGGGATTAAAGGCGTGCGTCTCCAAGCCTAAGTGCTTCTAAAATGGCCTTGAACTCTGAGATCCGGCTAGTTCTGCCTTCTCCCAAGTGCTGGAATTAAAGGCATGCACCGCCACCAGCCAACTTCTGCTATGGCTTGCTCTAACCCATTTTCTAGCCACCATTTTTGGCTTTGTCTAGTGGCTGTCTGTTCTCTGACCCCAGATAAATTTATTAGGGTACACAATATTGTAGGGAACACAATATCACCACACAGTAGATATAGAGGATAGGGAAGGTAATTGGGGGGGGGGGGACTGGAAGGAGAGGAAACTGTAGTTGGGATGTAATATATAAGAGAAGAATAAAGAAAGAAAGAAAAAAAGGAATCCATGATTCTGGTTAACTGGTGCTGAAGAATCGGCTGTGATTAACAAGATACCAGGATCACTAAAGTGAAGCCTTTGTTCTACTGGGACAACTGATGCTTTAACTGGAGCTGAAAAGTTAGCTTTGGCTATAGAGATGCCAACATCATTGAGGTGAAATCTCCTAGGAAGTGTTTCCAAGTGTTGCCTGAGAATCAGCATATAGAACTTGTGTTTCAAAGGCTGCCAAGGTTGTACCTTGTGCTGGATGTAGAACTTGGTACAGTAAGAGTTACCCAGGTGGTGCTGGTTTTGAAAGCATGAAGGGGTCATGAAGAACAGCTGAGGCTTGGCACAGTGTGGCAGAGTTGGAGTCCCTGAAGAGAGGCCAGGAAAGGCTATTGGTAAAAGTGCAGACCCCAGCGTTTTGGAGATGCCAGTGGTAGAGCACTTGCCTCACAAGCACAAGTCACTGGGTTCGATCCTCAGCTCCAAAAAGAAGAAGAAGAAGAAGAAGAAGAAGAAGAAGAAGAAGAAGAAGAAGAAGAAGAAGAAGAAGAAGAGAGCAGGCTGAGCAAGTCAGGAGGATCCAGCTAGTGACCAGCATTCCTCCATGGGCTCTGCATCAGTTTCTGCCTCCAGGTTCTCCTGTTTTAAGTTCCTATCCTGACTTCCTTCCATGAAGAACAACCCTTTTCTCCCCAAGTTGCTTTTTGTCATGGCGTTTCATAGCAGTAATAACCCTAAATTATTTTTATTTTACCCCCTTCTTCTTAGTGTAGCTACACTAGATATGAACAAAAAGAGTACATAAAACAATGCTGTTTTATAAGATAGTGGGCCAATATTAGTATATTTACAGTCCTATACAGGGTTTATGTCTAATCATAGAATCTTTTAGCATTTAATTATTATTCATAGTTATTTCTGTATGTCTACCTGGCTCTGTCATGAATTAGTTGTAATTCTCAGGGGAGTTATGTCCTAATGTTAAAATACTCCTTTGTCTCTTCTGACCTTTATGTAGATAAGCTATGATACTTTTTTTTTTTTTTTTACAATTTAAAGACTTCACTATCATTTTCTGACAATAAAAATATATTTCCCAGAGTCATAAAAGCCAAACTACATTCCAGACCCTATTGCCAGTCTACTAGCTCAGGATCATCGAATTACTCTATGGTAGTAACTAATTGAATTATACTCTATGGTAGTAACTATCACCTGTTTTCATGAATGAATTTTTACTGTCACACACCAAGTCCCTCTCATTTACATGTTGTTGGTGGATGCTTTTGTGTTACAACAGATACGGTTTTACATTTGTTTCTTTTCTAAAAGAAAAAGAATGTGCTAACGTATGGCTTATTTAAACACTAAGTATCTTCCCATTTCTAGTTTCTAGAATTCTCTGATTCTATGAAGTTGTCCCATAAAGCTGGGGGCTATGGGAGGTTTCTGGGTCCAGTGTAGGTGTTATAGGTGCCCTTGAATTATCAATTTCATGGCATATTAAGATTGGAAAGACAGCCGGGCGGTGGTGGCGCACACCTTTACTTCCAGCACTCAGGAGTCAGAGCCAGGCGGGTCTCTGAGTTCAAGGCCAGCCTGGGCTACCAAATGAGCTCCAGGAAAGGCGAAAAGCTACACAGAGAAACCCTGTCTGGAAAAATAAAAACAAAAACAAACAAACAAACAAACAAAAAGATTAGAAAGACACTAGTGGTGAGAGCAACAGGTCTTTTACTGAAAATTCCATGCAATGGTTTATTTTTTAGTTAACTAACACAACCATTCTATAAATAGGATGAGTTACCTTATGAAACAATTTTGTTTCATATCAACATTATTTACAGATTTGACTGAAAGAGCATGCCTGCCATCATTACTATATCCCCCGGGGATGAGCAAAGACATCAGGGGACAGCTATCAAGCTGAGAGAAAATAGATATGAATATTGAAAGGTACAAGAGATAAATCTTCCAAACACATGCGCCATAAAGGGGATGCTGTTAGACACTGCTCCTTGTCCTTTACATTTTCCTTGCAATCAGCAATGATTACCAGCAATAACTTAGCAGTAAATGACAAGGGCAGCTGTGTCCTGTCTCCCTGATGCATTGTAATCAGATCACTGAAAGGAAACTGGGCAGCTAAAAGCTATCTATTCTCTTTGCCATGATTGTATAATATAACTCACTTTATCCATGTGTCATGGCAGAAGAGAGGTGCTCTGTTATGTGCCCTCAATGCTGAGTTCTGCCGGCATTGTTAACAGTTGAACTTGTGTACACATCATTAGCTCAAACTCTTGAAGGCCCTATTAGCTGTTCCTTGCCTATGGTTCCTGGATAGCAAGAAGAAAGACTTCCAGAAAACACTTATCATCTAAAAATCATACATCATAGATGTGTCAGTTTTACTGACAGCAGCCATGCAGTTCAAGCTTTTGTGTACAAAACTCAGGCCCTTACTCATTCATTGTCAAGGCCCTGTAAACTCCAGATACATCCAAAAACTACCTCATGGTGTACTTTTTTTTCTATTTAAAAGAATAAAACAACAAATACTGGTGAGGGTATGACCAGAAAGGGAGCCTACAGATGGGAATGTACACTAATCCAGCCAGCTATTATGAAAGTCAGTGTTGAGACCTCTTGGTAAAACCAGCTGTACTAGCCACAGAGAGCTTCAAATCAGTATGTCACAGAAATGCTTGCAAACCAACGCTTACTGCAACACAGAGTCACTTCAGCTAAATTATGGAGCATACCTAGACATCCAACAACAGAGGGATGGGAAAGGAAAATGGGGTGAATATAGAAGAGTAGAATTGTACTCAGCCACAGCAAAGAATGAAGCCATGTGGTCTGCAGCACCATGGGCACAACTGAAGACAATCACATTATGTAAACTAATCCAGTCCAGGAAAGGCAAATGCCATCTGCTTTCTCTTGTTTGTAGTTCTTAGCTTTTAGATGATCACATCAAGTCATCTATATGTATAGACTAGGGAAAGAGAAGTGAGATTTCCTAGGAAAACACATGGGGGCGTGTTAGTTAAGGTTACTACTGCTGGGATAAAACACCATGACCAAAAGGAACTTGAGGAGGAAAAAGATTATTTCATCTTACACTTCTCAGGCCACACCCCATGGCTGAGGAAAGTCAGGGCAAGAGCTAAAGCAGAACAGGAACCTGGATGCAGGAGCTGATGCAGAGGCCATAGGGGAGAGCTGCTTACTTACTGGCTTGCTCCTCACAGTATGTTCAACCTGCTTTCTTATAGATCCCAGGACCACCAGCCTAGGGATGACACTGCCCACATCGATCACCACTTAATTAAAAAAATGTTCCTCAGGCTTGCCCACAGGCCAATACAATAGGGGTATTTTGTCAAATGAGGGAAGTTTCATCTTCCCAAATGATTCTGGTTTATGTCAAGTTTATATAAAACTAGTCCCACAGGGGGACATGTGATTGGGCAAGAGAAAGAGTAAGTGGGCACATGGGGAAAGAGTCTGCTAAATGCTTATACAAAGACTTTATAAACCTAAACTTAGGCCGGGCAGTGGTGGCACACACCTGTAATCCCAGCACTTGGGAGGCAGAGCCAGGTAGATCTCTGTGAGTTTGAGACCAGCCTGGTCTACAGAGCTAGTCCAGGACAGGCTCCAAAGCTACAGAGAAACCCTGTCTCAGGAAAAAAAAAAAAAAAAAAAAAAAAAAAAAAACCTAAACTTAAGTTAAAATATGTTAATGGGAGTATGGTTCTTCTTTCTTCTTCTTCCTCCTTCTCCTCCTCCTTCTCCTCTTCCTCCTTCTGCATTTTAAACCTAGCTTCTTCATATGCAAAACAGAGTTATAAATGCCTACCCCACAGTATTGATACCCTTTGTAATAAGATGATTTTGAAGCAAGCATATGCCCAATGTAAGAGGTACCTGCTAGCAAACTTAATATATCAATTATCTCAGTACATATAAAGTTTGGATGTGTACCAGACTATACATGTGCTCAAACATGTGAGTTTTTTAAATTTCATAACACTCATGTAGGCCTCAAAGGAAACAGTATTCATATTTTTCTAGTATATTTAAAATTCCATTGGACCCTTTTCTAGACAATTCTAGCTGTCTGCCTCCAAAGAGAGGAAGCCACTTTGGGGGTTTGGTCTTAAAATAAATGGGATTTTCCACTACATCTGTGGATATGGCTGATTTCTTGGGATGTGTGCAGATTTTGAGAGCCAATCAAGTAGCTGAGCATATTTTTCTGTGTTACTACTCAGTTCATGAATATACCAAAATTTGTCTGTCTATTATACTGTTGATGGTTATTGGGTGGATTCCAGTTTGGAGCAGCAATAAAAGTTTTCATAATCTTCCTGAACAAATCATTTTGCATACCTACTTTTATTTCTCCTGAGAAGCTATGTTGAGAAAAATGCTAGAAGAGGGTGCATCCATGGCTTAGATAAAAATGCCAAACCTTTCTCATGTGCCAGACTATGTCATTCTTCCAACAGGACTGCAGGAACATCCCACTGTTATATGGTCTACTATATTATTTAATGTTTGTGGTGCCATCAAACCAAAGATGTGGGATGAAACTATCCCCTTCCAACCACAGTTTGGTTCAGTTGTCAAGACTGATAAGATCAGTCTCACACAAAAAGAGTGTGAGAAAGATTTACCACTCGCAGAATGCCCTTTCCTGGGGAGACAGCCTTGTTGATTCCCAACTATATCCAAAAATAGCAGGAGAAAGCAGGAAGTGGTGTTTGGCTGGGGTTCCATACTTCTGTTGGTGGGGTTGGCACATGATGGGTGGGGGAAGTTCTTTGTGTGGGCCAGGTCTAACATGGTGTAAATTTCCAACTAGTGTCAATAAAGAAAGCAGAAGCATGCCTAGATGTAGGCTACAAGTTGAGGTAGTAAGACCTGAAAGTTTCTACCCAGTAAAACTTCAAAAACCTAAATCAGACAATCAACACCAACACATGTTGTCTTCATAATTTAAATCTTTTCTGTGAGTATGGAATGCCTCATTTTAATTTTAGTTTTCTCCATGAATATTGATGTTGTTCAAAGTCAAATGACCTAGCAGTCACCCAGTCTGTCATTGCTGAAATAGTAACTCAAAGCTCAGGAATATTGGTTTCTTTTCCTTTGTGTTGATGTCCTGTTGAAAGATTTATATGGTTTGGATATGGGCTATGCATGATCTATATACATATGGAGGGATGGATAGATATAAGCATGAACACACATATCTGAAATATGTTTCTTATAGTACTTCTTTACAGAAGGTAGGCTACATTTAGCACTTTTTGCTCTTATTGTTACTTTGTGTTTTCATGGATAATGAATGCTTTTGCCAGATAAATCTGAAGCTGAAAGGGTTTTTTGCCTACTCAGCATTTTAAATATTCAATTCTATTGTCCCAGTTCACTAAATTCCAAATGCTAGTTAGCTGATCTCCTTATTACTTTTTTGTCTTGGAAACTATCTTCTGCCTATGGCAGTTTCTAAAACTTTTCCTTTATCTTTCATTGATTTTCCAATATGACTCAGTTTACCCTGGGCATGGTTTCCCTCAGATTATTTTACTGTAGCTAATGGCTGTGGGAACTTTGACTTGGTATCTTTTAATTTGGAGATTTCTAAGGATGATCCTTTCAGATATGATCACAGGATCTGTAAACTACCCTCTCTTAGTTTCTATCTTGGGTTTGACAAACCATTTCTTTCACAAATTGGTATTTGTTAGTGATTAATGTTTCAGTTGACCCATCTTCACCTTCCTGGCTCTTTCTATTTTGTGTCCTTTTTGCTCTTTAGCTCAACAAATTGGACATGAAGTGGGAATACTGAAGCTTCTAGGAGAGAGAAGACAAGGTGGAGGAAGGAGGTCAAAAGCAGAACATGGGGTTAATGTGGCCAAAGTTCATGATATAATAAAACATATCCCTATGTCCAGTGGACACACACATGCAAATAAAATCAAACTCCCACTGGGAACCCTTGCTCCATCGCTGTCCTGGTTGCCTGTCACTGTCCTTGGCCCTGACACTTTATTTGCTGTATGCATCTTTCACTTGTTTACTATGCATCCCACGCACCCTCTTTTATACAGCTCTGTCTCCAGACTTTAGAGAGCAGCCACAGTGTCTCCATAGCTTTGCTGAAGTCACAGAGGTCAGACGTTCATTGGTTGTCCCGCATTTGAGAAGGTGATGGACACTAGAGGATCTTGGTCTAGCTACCAGCTACTGTCTCAAAATGGGTCAGAAACCACCACACTGGGCAAGGTGACAAATACTTACAATTTTCTCACTTGGACATTTCTGAGATCCTTGATCAGTATCATCTATTTTAAATTTGTTTTTAGACTTGTAGACTAATATACAAATACAATTTGTTACCTTTATTTATTATTAATATGCCAGTGTCTGAATCTCAGGCTCCTAAAACTAAGGAAAACCTTTGACTTTTTTTTTTTTTTTTTTTTTTTTTTTTTTTTTGTCTCAAATCCAGAATATGGTAACAGCAGCCATACAATAATAGAATCAAGCCAAACTTCCACTGTTGGGAATTCATGTTTCCCTGTGCTGTGTGCACGTTCAGAAAAACAGACAAGCCTGATGTTAAAAAGCCATTCAAAAACAATCTCAGATTATCTGGATTAACAGAAAACAGTTGTCATTTTGGCAAGGAGGGCTTCAAGACCCAAGCACCATTCTTGTATCTCTTTGCCATCTCAAATCCCTTGTCCTATCTGCCTTGATGGCGGGACTTAGAAGCCCTCGTGTAGAAGGGTTTAGGTTCATTTCTCTTCTTTCCAGTTCTTTCCAGAAAGTACACAGGAGTTCACGCTGATGTACATTTCCTCACGAATTTTGCTTTCTCATCCTTTGCTTAATGCATTGTCAGTGGCAGGTCAATTCCCCAGTTTCAGAATTTCCATTCTGCTCATTATGCTCTCTCTGTGGGTACATCCAAGTTATTTTATTTTATGTTATCAGAACCGTCTCTGAATGTCTTATTAAAGGAGCCGGTTTGGTCAGAATATTCAAAAGAATGTTGACCCTACAGTCTATAATTATGCAAAAAAAAAAAAAAAAATAGCACAGTCTCCCCAGCATAGCATCTGGAATTGCTCTTTGCTCTTTGTCCTGAGGCAAGACATCTGCAACAGGCTGGTGTCTGCTTTCTGAAGACCTTATTTTGCCAAACACATCAATTTTTTAGGAATGTAGTTGAAAATATACACAGGAGTGTGCTCACAATACATGCAGGAGTGTGCTCACGTGCACATAGGCTCCCATCCATGCACACTCACCCCGTATGTGGGTTTTTATCAGAAATAGAGATGTTGCCTTTGAATAAACTGTATCTATTTAAACAGATCACCCACTTTCTCTTTCTCTGGTTTCCTGCTATTCTTTTTTAAATCATCAATTCCTTCTAAATGTCCACCAAAAAAAAATGTCTAGTTTTTTACCCTTCTAGAAATTCAGGTGGAAAAAAAAAATCTATTTCCTCCTTGGTTGGATTATTTGTATGACGGAAGTTGGAATAGATTCTAAGACTTTTGCTAACTGGTACACTGTGCATATTTCAAGGTAACTTATGTTTTGCTTCTCACTTAGCTATAGACTCTATGTGTGTGTGTGTGTACACCCAAATATACATAGAAATATATATACATATTTCTAATGATTATAACAACTGAGTTAGTTTGAAGATACTAAAAATTTTGTTTTATTTTGCTGCTTCCCTGTTTAACAAGTGAAGACTGTTAAATACATTGTGTGTAGTGGAATCCTAGACTAAATCAATACATTCCTGTGGGTAAGGAGAAACGGAGACCACTGACCACCATCATCACCAGGTGATGCACCAGAGACACGCAGTGAAATGGTCAAGTCTAGGCTCCAAGGGCACTGGAAGGTTTACAGGAAATGGGACTAGGAAATCTCGCCTCACAGGCATGGAGAAGAGGAATGATCTCAAGAGCAGGACAGCCCTAGCTGCATCCTGGCTGGAAGTGGAATTCATTCCTAAGAAGTTAAAGGGGAGAGGGCTGGAGCAGAGGAAACAATGTACCCAAACACCCAGCAAGGGGTGGCATCCTCTGCTACTTGAGGAATTTTAAGTAGTTTTTGGTAGCAATGCATGATGACAGATAAGGTCATGGAAGGTCTCCTAAGCCATGTCAAATATTTATATTTTATCTTGATGGACAGGCACAGTTTTGAAAAACATAGAATATGAATCTTATAACTAAAATAAATATGTTGCTTACAAGTCTAGGTTATATACACTCTATAATACTCACTTTTCTAATATCTTAAATGGAACCAACCTTGTATGTAGTTAGAAGATAAAATACTTTTACCAATAAAACATGTTTCTTTCAACTCCTTTTTTCTTCCGGAAGGCAGCTTTTTATTGTTAAGTCTTACAGTATTAGCTCCCAGGATGTAGACTCTAATATTTTGTACAGTGCCCACTTTCCTCCACAACCTTTTATAAGAAAAGAAAAACACAGGTGAAACTTTATACCTCGTTATTCATCAAGTTTAGCTCATTCTTCCTTGAGAGAGCTGGGATGACAGAAAGTTTTTCTAAGCATGAATATTAGGACTGGGGCCATCATTCCATCTATTGTATCCCACTAGTCATCTGAAGTCGGAACTTCATCAGACTCCTGTTACTAAGGAAAAGCATTAAAGATGGCCACCAGTCAACAGGAGATGCTAATATTCATCAAAAATGACAGCCCAGGCAAGGTGGGAGGCTAGAGATGGAGACGACCAGGCAGGAAGTCCAGCCAGAGGTTTGACCATGAGAAATCAAGGCTAAAATTAGCAAGTAGTAAGAGCAATTTCATTTCAGGTAGATGGGGAAGAGATTGCCAATGTCCGGAGCAAAAAAGATAACTATACCCAGCCAAATGAGTAGACAAAATACCTTTAACAAACCAAAACAAAACAGAAATGTGCTGTAAACCAACCTCCAGATTCACAAGCTCTAGTAGAGACTGTAAGGTAGTAGCAGCCTTTCTGCTTGATAAATTCTAAGGGTCCTTGGTGTATACCAAGCCTTCTGTAACCTAGAGCTAGCATTTTTGAGCCTGCCTTATAAGCCACTAGCATACAAACACACTGGAGATGTCTTCAAAAACAAACAAATAAATAAATGTCCAGAAGAGAAAGGCTACATATAAAAACCTCCCCTACAAGCCCTTTCATTCAGAACTAGTAATCAAAGTTTTAAGATCTCCACTGACAGAAGACAGCAAGAAAGCAGGTAATTATAAACACCCACTGGAGCTGTGATAGTTCACACACCTTCTGTTTTTACCTCCTTTTCTTTCCTTCATGAGTTGCCATCTGTGACCCCCCAGTAAGAAGAAAGGAAGAGCCTAATCCTTGAGAAAACAGGTCTGTTCTTCCCCAGGGCACCAGGTTACAGCAGCAGCAGCAGCAGTAGAAGAAGAAGAAGCAGCAGCAGCAGCAGCAGCAGGAGGAGGAGGAGGAGGAGGAGGAGGAGGAGGAGGAGGAGGAAGCAGCAGGAGGAGGAGGAGGAGGAGGAGGAGGAGGAGGAAGCAGCAGGAGGAGGAGGAGGAGGAGGAGGAGGAGGAGGAGGAGGAGGAGGAGGAGAAGAAGAAGAAGAAGAAGAAGAAGAAGAAGAAGAAGAAGAAGAAGAAGAAGACGACGAAGAAGAAGAAGAAATATAAAGTCTCAATATGCTGACCTTCTGGAACAAGACTTGGAGGGGGGGGAGGAAGAAAGGTGAGAAGAAGAAGAGAGGAGGGGAGGGAGATACAAAAGTCTGTCCTAGGCACCAGGCGAAAAGTGCTATTGTGTTACCTGCATTATGTCTAACCCTGTTCACCATCACGTGACGTCATCCTTATCACTTCCACCTTATAAATAGATGAAGAAGCCTGTTCCAAAAGATTAAGAGCTGTCCATCAAGTCTGATTCACAACTTAGAGAACAGTGGCACAGTTGTGTTCAAATAGTTTATTTCGATAGGACTAAATCCTGACCTGTCTTCCAGATCCAGCCGTGCTGGACCACAGTGAGGAATGGGCAGTGGGAGAAAATGAGAGCATCTGGGTCAGTCCGTGCAAAACACTGTCCAGCAAGTAGAGGAGCTGGGCTGTGTCTCCCTCCTCTGAAGAGCAGTGCCATTCCCATTCTGCATCCCTGCCTATCTTCTACTTACTGAAAAGCTGAGAATCCAGGATGTAGCAGGAGGACACTGGATGACAAGGGTGATCTGAGACTCCCACCCATTCTCTGTCTTCAAATTTGTTGTAGTCCCAATCACAGTAATTTTGGAAAAGTGAATGAGTCAAAGCCACATAAACAAATGCCTAAATGATCAAGTAAAAGCCTTTACTATTTGGTAAAATTAAGATGTATTGTTTATATGCTTTATGTGTAGTGACCATAGATATGCATGTATACATCTGCAAATATTCACATAAATATAAGTATTGTCACTTCCCGACCAATGAGGTTAGGCCAGTTTATGTTGTTGGGGGAATATCAGAAAATATATTTGTGTCCATTCCCTTGATTTTATTCTACTAATGTGAATGTTTCAGTGTAGTGAGTAGCTGTTCGAGCTTTCCCCTGGAAGTTCTACCCCCATCGAGGCTTCTGGTAACTGTCACACCTATGAGATGCAGCTGAGAGAGGAGCCTGAAGACCCAAGACCCAGATGCACCATCTGTCTTGGTTCCTGGACCCTGGACCCTGGATGCTGGAGGTAGACCGAGCAGAGTTCTCCAGAGAACACCACCAGACTGCACCACACCTTTCCCAGACCCTGCAACCTATCCCTTCATTTATAAGTTACCCCACAAAATAAACCTCCCTTTTAACTATACGGAGTTGCCTTAATACTTCCACCAATACTTCAGGTTGTTTCCATAATAAGTCCTTACTATTTAAGAGTCTACTCTTCCACTTGTTCAGTTACCTGCTCCCCGGCCACTATTCATTTCCCAAATCTCCAAAGGCAATCTCTTTTGAACCACAGCGAGAGTGAGAAATCACTTTCAAATACAGAGTAATCCATTTTAGAGGCCGTTTTCATCTGAACCCTGAGACTGTACAAGACTGCATCCATCAACTTGGGAAATGTGAAGCAGGGCACAGAATTGTGTCCCCTTTCAGGAAAACCACTCTGTGTTGCTTATTGTATTCATGTACGTTCTCATTTGAACATTGTTCAACTCTGATCTTGGAAAGATATGTTAATTCCTCATAGGTTTGGCAGTGATAAAAATCTAAGCAGAACTAACTCACATACTATCTGAAAAGCCACACTCTTGTCAGACAGCACTATTCATAAGAAACCAAACTGCACAGGCATTCAACATTGGGGTGCAGGATGGCATCAGGAACACTGTCTGGGTGAAGAATTGCCCCTGGCCCTGTCTTCTGAGGATCAGTTAGAGGGTTCTGCAGATGAGAGAGATGCAGCCCACCTCCTCTACTTGTCAGGACAGGCTTGCATTGACTTAAGAAGTGAAGGGAACAGTGTGGGAGCCTAAGAGAGCTCCACGTGAAGCATCCAGGCTATGCACGCATCCCTTGGCCTTCCTTCCAATCGGTGTGGCCCAATCCTGAAACACTTAGAATTCCACTGGTCCAGTACAGATAGCAACTTTGAAACAAAGATTTTGCACATTCTCATCTTCCAATGAACAAACCATCCTTTCTTGCTAGACAATGAGTCATAGCTGGTGTTTTAGAATCACCTCAGCAAACTCAGGCTGGAATCCCAAAAACCAAATCCTTGCCCTAGCACTCTGGACCACTCAGGCTCTCCAAACAGCCTCTGTCCACCTGTGAAGACAACTAGAAACCAACTGAATCAGGAGTTTGAAAAGAAATTCTAGAGTTTTCTCAAGCTACCAATTCACATTCCTTGGAATATCTGCTGCTGATTCAAGAAATCTAGAATGTTCTCAGGAAAAAAAAAAATGTTTGTTTTTTTAAATTCATTCAGGGGCATAATGACAGTAGCTTGCACGTAGGAAATAGTACACGAACTTAACATTTTCTATATCTTTAACTTTTTCACAGATTATTTATAAATCACCATTTTTTATTGTCAACAAATTCTAAAATGACAAAGGTTGTTCTACCTAATCCAAAGAGTTGGCTCTTTGAATATTTCAAATCTAACCAATGGATCTATTCTAATAACTGACAGGCTCTCATTCTATTGAAGTATCTAAATCACCTATGTTATACCCTGCAACTGTCCCTTTAACTGACAAGAGGTTTCTTTTATCTCACTTACTTCATGTACTGCTCTGAAACTAGACACGCCGGCATTGTCCAACCCAAGTGCATGGATTTGAAATACGTCAGAGTTCAGTCTGTCTGGCTTACGGTTGACAAAGGTTGTAAGTTCCTACTCCTTCAATATCCAAACATCTCCCAGGTGGGACCTTAGAGCAGGGGGAGCATTCAGATGTCGAGGCCAGTGTGAACTTGACAACAATGCTTCCCAGCTGAAGATCCCAGAGGTCAGTGTGAACTTGACAATCATGCTTCCCAGCTGAAGATCCCAGAGGTCAGTGTGAACTTGACAATCATGCTTCCCAGCTGAAGATCCCAGAGGTCAGTGTGAACTTGATAATCATGCTTCCCGGCTGAAGATCCCAGAGGTTGAGAGTTCAATTTAAGGGGCTCGGATTTGTGTAAAATCGTTTTCTTGCTTCCAAGAATGTATTGTGGGGTGTGGGAACGCTCACAGGTGGGTGCATGTGTATGTGCACGCACGTGTGAGTATGTGTGTGTGTACATGCTGCAGAGGCTAGCAGAGGGCATCAGCTGTCCTTTTCTATCACTGTCCTCTCTGTTTCTTTGAGGCAGAGTCCCTTGTGACACACAAAGCTTGTGTCTTGGCTGGCAGCTGGCAAGTCCCCAGATCATCCTTTCTGTTTCCAAAGCTATAGCTCATACTGCTGCACACTTGGCTCCTACCTCTTAGTGTCGGCAAAGCAAACATATACAGCAAGTGCTCCCAACTGCTTAGCCATCCTCCAGCCTCGAAATAGAGTTTCCAGTCTAATGAACTGTGCAGATTCTCCCTCACAATGCCCAGCGTCTCACTCCACTTCAGTAGGCATTAAGTCCCACCCTTAAGTCATGAGTGAGCCCTCAAGGCAGTTCTGGACCAGACACACTCATCCAGACTCATGGAGGACATCCACTGCTCACCAGTTTCCATGCAATTTTGCCCTGATTCCCTCCAGTATAGTTGACATTTCTTCACCTTTGAGCATCAAGATTTTCACTTCTTTCTTCTCTTCTTATTTTTCCACTAGACCTAATATCCCTCACCAAAATAGTATACCCCCCTCAACCATCTATCCTGCCTTACCCCCACCCCTCACATATACCCGGAGTAAAAAACCAAGGCTCTCTTTCCATTCTATATAAAGTCAAGAACTCCAGGTTCTTCCTAAAAGACAGTAGTCAGCCTTTGTTAGTGTGAATTAAAATAACAAACAAGAATACTTTAATAAATACTCTGTATCAACCAATCAGAAATCAGTTTGTTTATAGTCTTGGCTGTATTGCAAATGTTATTTTTTAATATCAATGCCTCTTGGAATCCCTGCTGTCCTGCTACCTGTAAAAAGCAAACAAACAAACAAAAAAGAATCATCTCTTTCTTCTTCTTTTCTTTGAACCACGTCTTTAATCCCACCCATGTATCCATCAGTCTTTAGGCAAGACTTCCAATGGGTCCTTTCACTCCTCCAGGAACTGGTGTCCTTGAAGTTGCAGGAAATTGTGGGAAGGGTCACCAGGGGGCGCCAGAGCCACATTACAATGCAGCCTCTGCTGCCTCCCAGAAAGGGGGTGTGGCTTCCCTGCAAGCACAGGGGTTTGCGGTTTGTCTAGATTCTGTTCCTCCAAGCTAGCCCTGAAGGAGGTCTGGACTTTATCTATGCCTGGTTTCACCACACCTGCTCCACCGCAAGCCGGAAAAAATTGTCTGCCACTCTCTACAGAAGCTGAAACCCACCAGGATAAACTAGAATTTCCGTTTCCCAAGCCAAACAAATAGGTCATTGAATGTGATGAGCTATATGGCTTGGCTCTGTTCTCCTGATTTGAAATCTACCATTTCTTTCTTGGAAAGGGATTAGGAGTTCCTCTACTTGACTCTGTCTCCTCACCACTCACGGAGAAACTGAGTTTGGGGAGGGAAGGTAGCCTTGGTAATGAGAACCAGGCAGTTAGCAGCAGCAATGGTGATTAAGAGAGAGACACTGAAGTTCTAGAACCTTCATTCTCTCTGGTTTCCTCAAGGGGCAGCATTCAAAGTTTTGAATCCGAGAATAATTTTATTTTAAAATGTCAGTAGTGAGTGTGTGTGTGTGTGTGTGTGTGTGTGTGTGTGTGTGTGTGTGTGAAACTATAATTAAAGAAAAGGAAATGATGAATTTGAGGAGTGGACATGGGAGAATTTGGAGGGCAAGGAAGGATGGAAATGAAGCAAATATAACACTCGTACAAAATTCTCCCAAAAAAAGGTCTAAATATTAAAGAAAATGGAACTTCCAAGAACGGAGTCACATTCCCTTGGAAACCTGTGTCTTCCTAAGCTGTGGGTTAGTGTGCATCAAATGTGTGGTGAAAACGGATTCTTTCTGCACTGAATTATTTTTTAATGAAGTGCTAAAGCCAGGATGCTGTGAAGTCTCACTCAAGTGTGGTTGTGTGAAGTGCCCTCTCTGTGGCAGACAAAGGACTCACACACCCAGCCATACTCCTGTCCCCTCACACCTTCACACTCCAGGGAAGGGAAAAAAATCAACAGAAACAGGTTGGGGGCTGGGAAGGACACAGAGATGGAATGAAGCAGGGACTGGGTGGGAGCAGGCAGAAGTACTTGAGAGACCAGACCCACAGATGTGGAGGGTGTGTGCAGGAAAGGCAGTCTACCCAAGAGCCATAATTGTCACAGGTAGGACATGGCTGCAGTGTGTCCCCTGCTGGTATGTGTGTTAAAGCTGTTTCCCACTGTGAGGTGTTGAGACCCTGGGCTTAGCCTAGTGTGTTGACCCGTGAGTCCTTTACTTGGGCATCAGGGTAAAGTCTTCATGAATACATTGGGCTGTCTTTACAAGAAGAGAAAGAGAGGGGGAGATGGACCAGAGAGCACATGAGTTCCCTGCTATTTCTCAGGACCCTGATGATAAAGAAAGCCATTACCAGATGCAGGTTCTTAACCTTGCACAACTACCATTGTGAGCTGAAATACTCTTTAAAAAATGAGGTACCTAATTTCTGCTTTGTTCATTATAGTCACAGAAATCAGAATACAAAATCCAAAGCTTTAGAGAAAGGGATATATGTAGGTAGGTAGGAAATCCAGGAGAAGAGCAACAAAGGTAGTTTCTGAATGAACAAGAGAGAGGTCAGAAAAGAGCATATCCTTTTAAGATTTGTTTTTATTGTTATTATTTAGGGCTGGGGAGATGGGTCATTGGATAAAATGTTTGCAGTTCAAGTGTGAGGATCTGAGTTCAAATCCTGGGAGCCCAAGTGAAGACAGACAAGCAGCACCAATGTCTGTAATATCAGGGCTCTTAAAGGGAGGTGTGGGGTAGAAACAGGAGGAATTCCAGAAGTTTCTTGTCATACAAGGAGGCGAAAAAGAAGATACCATGTCTCAAGGTAGATGAAAGATGAGGCTCAAACTTAAGGTTATCTCTGAACTCTGTGTGATCAGGAGCATGCACACACCTGCATTCCTATATGGAGATCACATCTACTGCATATATACTACATACACATATACTACACATGCAAACAAAATAAAATAGAATCTGTACTAGATATTTTTCTGTGGATGTGATAGAATACTAGGAGCTAATCAGCTTAGGGAAGAATATTTAGTTCAGTTTACAATCCCAGAGGGGATGCAGGCAGTCTTGGCAGGGAATGAGTGATAGCAGGGCAGGAACCTAACAGTCTGGAAACTGAAGGAACACATCTCATCCTCACACAAGGAAGGAGGGAGGGAGAGCAGGAAGTGGAACAGAACTGTAAACCCTCAAAGCCTGTCCCAAGTGACATACTTCCTCCAGCAAGGCAAGACTTATCAAAGTCCCATGGCCTTCCCAAAGAGCAAACCAGCTGCAAAACAAATGTTCACACACACGAGCCTGTGGGGGCCATTACTCATTCAAACCACCACTGATGGCTTGATTGATTGATTCATTTATTTGTTTATGGCATAGTCAAGGAAGCAAAGTTTTGTGTGTAGGCACTGTAAGCTAAATTCTCATGAAATAATTCATAGTTTTTCTTGGCACCACTATATAAAGTACATAGACTATGCAGATTCCTGATCATACCCCAGGACTTGGTAGAAGGGAGAATGCCATCTGAGAACTGCTATGGATTGACTAACATTTGAATAATTTCCATCTCAGATAGGCAATTCTACCTTCTGCAAGAGCTGTCAACTAGGATTGATCACCTAAGCTTGGTTAACCATAACAAATGAAGATGCTCCCATGCCTATAATTAATGACCACCTGAATGAGATTCCTAAACAACCCAGCCCATTCAGCTTGCAATTTCCTCTTCTAAGACAAGACTGTGTATCTCCTCCCAGCTCCTCTCAGAACCTGCCACATGTAATGTTATTTCATTTTTCTTCCACTTTTAAAGCAGTGGCGTTTGCAAGCTGTACATAAGGAAATAAAATTACAATTTCTATGCCAGTTGAGGGTAATTCATTCTTTTTGTTTGGTTGGTTGGTTTTGTTGTTGTTGTTTGTTTGTTTGTTTGTTTGTTTGTTTTTCGAGACAGGGTTTCTCTGTAGCTTTGGAGGCTGTCCTGGAACTTGCTTTATAGACCAGGCTGGCCTCGAACTCACAGAGATCCACCTGCCTCTGCCTCCTGAGTGCTGGGATTACAGGCATGCGCCACCACCGCCCGGCTCAGGGTAATTCATTCTTGATGAGAATTGTATCTGCAGAAGAGTTTGAAGTTCACTGGCTCCTTCTCACACTGCATCTTCCTGATCCCTCTCTGGTCCCCACAAACCAGATATTTTTATTGTCATCATTAGCGTGTCTATCTATTGTGTGAGACCATAGTTAAAATGCAGCTTCACAAGCCTCTCTGGCCCCCTCCTCCCCATCAGGCTGCCTATGGCAATTTGTTTGATGTCTCAGTGTCCTTTATACTCTCATTCATTATTTTAAACCCATCAATGGACAGGGCACCACCCACATGGGAAAACAAACATCTATTGGACTGAATGGAATTGCCTTTGTAGTTGGATACCCTCTTCTCAGCATATACCCTCCTTTCCATTCATTTTTTTTTTCCTTAGAACTCAAATGAGATGAGCTTCTTTTGGCAGCATGAAAGGGGAGAGGGGCTTCTGCAGCATATATTTTACTTTTCTCTCCTGCTGTTTTCTGTGCTTTGTGCATATATCATACAATTGTTCTTTACACAGAACTTCTAACCCTGTCATCACAACTCATATTTACTGAGCAGGGGCATCCTTAAGAACCATCTATCACCTTTGGAATCTAATGGGAGAGATCAAATTAGGATGGAAAAAAAAAAAAAGAAAAAACTGGGTAATACTAGTGTGTTACAAGCCTTGTAAAAGCCATGGTAAGAAAAAAAAAAAAAAAAAAAAAAAAACACCAGAAATGTTGAAAAGGCAGGAAAATATCCCCTTTCACTTCATAGAACTTGCTGGCTAATGTGTGGTCATCATATAAGCAATGGCAGGTATATACAAATGAGTGAAAAGGAACACAGGCCATTGGGATTGCCTTCACCCACACTTAAAGACTGGTGGGTTTGAGGAGAGATTGAGAGAGGAAAAAATATTTGAAATACATTCCAAAGCAAAGGAATGCCTTCAGAACACAAAGGGTCCCTCCAGAGACCTGTGAGATGAGAGAAGGATGTGGGGATCAAAGGTCCAGAGTGGAAAGACCAAGACCATGGCACAGTGATGGGCAAGTTAACAGGATTGACAGCAGGGTTTCTCACACCTTTTTCTATGCACAATCTCATTTTCCTCAAAACAGTTTTCTACAACCCTGGGGATATGAGTAACTAAAAGAGGTATGTAAGTTAAATATTTACTGACAACAAATCATAAGACTTGTTTATTTTAAAACAAGTCTTTATACACACAAAAAATTGACCATTTATACAGATGAAAGCATTTTTTCATACTAATGAGACGTGTGTGATTGTTATCTCTACATAAGTAATAAATCTTGCATGCATATTTGCTGTTGGAGGACACAGAGCATCTTCAATATTTTTCAGAGTTGAGTGATAGCTTGGTTTTATAATCATCAATGTTGATCATAAATATGAAATACAACATGGCAGAAGTATGTGCAAGGCCTTGTTGGAAATTCTGTCCAAATTCAAAGTCAAAATTTATTTGATGTTTGTTTTATGCAACCCAAGTAAGCAAATAAAATTGCAATTTTTCAAAACAATCAAACATTCTACATCATACCATACAAAGATGTACAAGTTTATGTTTATACAATGGGGTGTGATGGTAGCAAAATACTAAATCTGCTTTCCGTAAGTAACCTATTATGTTTCTGTAAGAGCAGAAACCTTTTGCAGACATTAAAGTAACTGGAATTCATAATCAATAGTCTCTGATTTGAACAGCGTTGCTTCAGGCCTGAAACACTAGTTCTCTATGGTATGATAACATGCATCATGCAAAGTGCATATACCATGTGCTGTAATTTCACCCAGTGGAACACAGATGAACACTGCCACAACCTCGGCCTCATTATACAGTTGATTTGGAATTCACTGCGGATATGACACATTCAGAAACACTTTGCAGATGTCAATTTTTTGTGACCTCTCCCCCACCCCACATTCAATTGTGTGACCCAGTTTGAGGAACCATGGCCTAGAAGACAAGAATGAACTGGGATTAAACAGGAAGGAAGAGAAAATGCCACAAATGTCAAACAGAAAAATGTCTCTTGCAACATTATGTGGCCATATTCCTGCTCCCTTATGGGCCTGTTCGCTTTTTCAGGGGGTGGGATGTTGTTGTTTGTTTGTTTTTTATCCCCCCTTGTTCTGGCTAGGATCATCAATGAGTGTCCTAGGATGACCAAGTCAAAATCCTGTGGGAGTCAGCACAGTAAGAGGGGAGAATGGGCTGTCCTGGAGAGATCGGCAGTGGTATCTGAGCAGTCTGCATTAAAAAGCAACTTCTCGGGGTGATTTTTTCCCACATTTACATGATGGAAAGTTTACCTTTGTCCCTAACAACTGATTTTCTTAATGTCTAGCCATCTTAACCCAGCAGTGAAAAATTCATTTCTGACCTTTTTATAGATAAAAGGCTTGTCTAGGGCCACAGTAATCAAAGATTCTACAACTTCAATTCCCTGATTCATCCCTGCATTCATTCACTAACATAGGATCAAAATGAAATTTCTAATGTTCTTTGAAGAAAAGAACTGCAGCTTGAAGGGTCCACCTTGACTTCTGTTTCCTGGAGTATCAATCAGTTTCAGGAGCTTTTTTATGCTTTCAAAGAACTGGATTACATAAACACCAAATTGTTGGTTGGCAAAACTGTTCGTGTTAGTATGTCCCTCTGGCAGGGACAAAAGCAGGCGGGAAGGAGAGTTTATTCGATGGCACATTTAGTTGATGGACTTTTTTTTATGTTATCTTTTATGTATTGCATGGTTTTTTGGTTTTGTTTTGTTTTTGTTTGTTTGTTTGTTTGTTTGTAAGAAATCAAGAGGATGGAGTTTTTGAAGCAAAATCAGAATATAAGTATTACGGTTTTAAGTGTGCAAACATAAGTCCACAGCATGAGGCTGAACTTGCTGAGGTAAGCTGCCAGTCAGGAGTCCCTCACCAGCAGCAGTGGCTCTTCAGATCTATATATGCCATACCCTCCTAACATGGGCTGTGGCTTTTAATACTGGGAAAGTGTTGCACTTAAGTCACCATGTTAGTTTTGGGAATTCACTAGACTTCCAAACATCCGAGCTCCAGTACCTGAAAAAAAAAAAAATTGTCAGCATTATAGCTTCAATGCAATGCCCTCACTGTTTACAATTCTACCTGCTCAGAGGTCAGGTTTTCTCCATCCTCTGTCCACCATTCACCTTAGTCTCTCTGCAGGAGATGGTGCCCCTCCCATAATTTTCTAGTACAATGAAATAAAAATCCTGGTGTGGTGATCAGTTTGAGAAAATAAAACCAAGATGAACTAGTATCCACCACTGATCAATATTTAACATGCATGGTCCAAATCTCTCTGCCAACTGGAAGAAAAAAAATACCAATCTTCTATTCACAACTCAGAATTATTGGCCACATTTCCCCAAGCAAAGATGGTGACTTTGGCTCATTCCCTGGGAGATTTTTCTTCTGGTCTTGGCACTGGGGTTTGCTTTCCTTGAACAGATTGTAGCAATGCACCTTTCATTTGACCCAATTTATTCATTCAAAAGATAACCAGGCCCAAAAGTAAGTATATGAGAAGTAGCGAGAAAACAAGCAACACACGCTGTGATTATGTCCCCACCAAAGGTCACCAGGAAGCAGGCACCACTGGATGCACCTGTCCGTCAACAGCATACCAGACTGGTTCAGCAAATGACCTGTTAATCCTGCTGATTCATTCTGGAATTATTATAATGTTTCCCAGATGGTGAAATTCACCTATTAGGACAACTTCATGGACAGTAGCCATTGTTCCAACAATTATGCCCTTTGAACTCCTAAATTACGTGCAAATTTTCCTAAACAGCACTATCAAAAGCCCTTCCAGTAATGAATATGACTCATGATCTGAATTTCCAAGCAGCTACTGAATAACATGAGCAGAATGTTTTGTCCGTGCCCTTGACCTGACCATTTCCACTTTAAGAACATTTTGGCTGGAGCATGAATTCCAGAGCTGAGGTAGGTGAGAAGTCATGGTTGTGCTCATTTCCTGTTTCTACATATTCCCCACGTAGTCATTTTCCTACTAAAATAAAATTTCAAAAATGCTAATCCAATCCTTTCATCCCTCTGCTGAAAAGCCAAAAGTCTCCAAATCATAGCCACCACTAAAGAACCTTTCCCTCCAGTAACTACCAGTCTCCTCAGGTAACTACCTCCCAGTGACACAGCATATTTATTCATCAAAGGCCATATATTTCATTCATGCATTTCCATTGGTCCTAAATCTCTGTAGAATGATCATGACTTGTCTTTTTTCTCCCAAACAAAGTATTACTCAGGACCCAGAATGTCTGGGACGCCCTGTCTAAAACACATTCATTGACAACTCTAAACACAGGGCCTATATCCTGCCTCAATCAACTCATCTCTGGCTTCTGATTGGAATTTCTTGCTGGTTAATAGACATTTTTGTTCAATGACCATATTTTTCTCACTAATAGTTGAGAGCATTCCTATGCCTTGTTGCAATTATATAGATCACTGTGTTATTTATGGTCGCAAAGAATGACTTTTAGGATTCTTCTTCCCCAACGTTATATGTTCATCACAGAACTGTGTAGCCCAGTGGTTCTCAACCTGTGGGCCATGACCCCTTTTGGCAAAACTGTTTCTCCAAAAATATTTACATCATGGTTCATAACAGCAGCAAAATTACAGTTATGAAGGGGCAACAAAATAAGGTTATAGTTGGGGGGGGGCAGTCACCCAAGCATGAGGAACTGTATTAAAGGGCCACAGCATTAGGAAGGTTGAGAACCACTGGTGTAGCCCATTAAAAGGAACAAAGAAACTTGCCACATGGGCAAGAACAATTTCAGCAGACCAAAAGCAAGTTCAGAGATTCATTCTTCACTAGAATGTCCAAATCTTGGGTGAACTGATTCTCCTTAGAATGCCAGGTTCTATCACATACTCCACAGCAAGAACCACTGGTTTGCTTTGAGTAATTCTAAGGGAAAAGAAGGCATAGTTTGGTGTTAGATATTTTAATTGTGGTAGATAAGGTCATCAGAAAAAGGAAGCAGCCAGAGAAGGAGGAGGACCCAGGGGACAGCCACCCAGCTACACAGCAAGCCACAGAGTAAGAAACAAAGAAAGGTATACAGGAATAGAAAAGGAAAAGCCCAGAGGCAAAAGGTAGATGAGATAAGTTAAGGAAAGTTGGCAAGAAACAAGCCAAGCTAAGGACAGGCATTTATAATTAAGACTAAGTCTCCATATGTAATTTATTTGGGAGATGGGTTGTAGGCCCCCCAAAAGAGTAAAAAACAACAATAGAGAGGAATAATTCTTTGTTTACATAGATGTTCCCCTATGATGTCTCCCTTTGTAAGGAACCTGTCCAATATGGGATTGACACTGAAACCGTATATGGTGGTTATATTTAATATGTGTTCATGAGTAATCTTACTTGCATTTGGATGTTAATGAATATGTGATGGGAACAGTCATTGCTATGTCAACTCTCACTGAACACTTGCATAATGTTGGAAGACTCGCACCACAATTCCTGATCTTGAGGAATGCTGGATGCCTGTAGAGATGGCACAGCTAACATTCAGCAAGGTTAAGTTGCTGAATGGCCACTTGCCAAAACCTTGTTGGCTAGACTCTACAGAAGGTCCTTGGACCACTGCCATAGCCATTGTGCCCGACCTTATGCTGCTTTCTGGCACATTAAAGGAGGCTGCTCTAAGTTTCTAAATCTTGTCTATGAGGCTGGTCATCTGAAGATGTAAACACACCACGAGGGAGTTACCACCGGCTTCCACATCAGGTGGAAGAGACCAGGAGACCATGAGAGAAGCTTCCCTGAATGGAAAGGATCGCTGACCAAGGAAGTTTCTTGGGAAACCAGTTAAGGTCCTGGTCCCAGGGAATACCTGGATTTCTACACACACACACACACACACACACACACACACACACACTCATGTATGCATACACTTACAATGTGTGTGTGTGTGTGTGTGTGTGTGTGTGTGTGTGTGTGTGTCAAACTGCTCCTCTCTGTTGGCACATGTTGCTCAGTAAGAAGACCTCACCATTTCCCAGGGATATGAATCAATTTGATGGTCTCCTTTTCGATGCTTAGAAGTTGCTCCACCATGATCTCGTTAACCTCTGCAACACCAGGGAAAATATGACAGCAAAGGCCATGTGAGTCCTTGAGAGTGTTTTAGATCTGAGGACTTATCATGTATTCACTAGGAGAACACAGATATCTCCCACTGACAACTGACATCATCCTGTCAGCACAGAACTCTACATAGCTCCTACATTACCCCATCTGAAAAAAGAATTCTTAGAAAAAAAAATGGCCTTTGGTACCACAATCGCATCTCTGCACACTGTGGCTTTCCTTTCCTCGCTATCCCTGACCCTCTTGTTTTGTTCTGAATGTCCTTGAGAATCCCTCTGATTTTATTAATTGGTTTTCAGTTCTTTCTCCTGAGTGACTTTGGATTAGGGGGCTGGTGGGGTAATTACTGTGACTGCTTTTCACTCAATGTTAATAATAATAATAATAGTAATAATAATAATAATAGTAATAATAATAATAATAATAATAATACCACAATGTTCTTGAAACCATCTGTGAAGATTCTCCAGCATGTCTAGGAATTTCCACCATCACCAAGCTCAGGCCACAGACCCCTTAGTTGCCGCTCACTTATACCCAACATGAAAAGTCTTGATAGGTGCATGGAAAAATAAAAGGTTGTGTCTGTCCGTCTAGTCAATTTACTGGACTTTTTAAAACAGTAACATTTTGGTTTTATCTTTGGCAAAGACGGTAGAGTTGTCCTTTAGTCTCCAAAGACATTGCTCTTATTTTTGACGTCATTTCTAGACAACAGCCCTGGTTTCTCCAACAGCTATAGATGGATAGAACCAGCAAACCTTCTTGGCTTCAATAAAAGCACAATTCAGAAGCACACCTACGGATTGGCATGGGCTTCCTGGATAAACTTCTCCAGTAACATCCAAGTGACAATTTGATGCCACTTGAGAATAAAATAACGATGGAAAAGAAATGATAAGTCCAGGATGGGGAACTATGGCTAGAGAGACACAGAACTGCCTCAATTAAAATAGATCAAATACCTACAAGTGTCTAGGAGACATGAATGTTCACGGGATTCACTGCAGGGTACAGAATGCCTTCAGTTGCTCAAGCTTTAACCTGAACAAGGAGTAAAGTGAGTTTGGAATCTCATCAACCTGCCCAGAGAGCTTCATTCAAAATTCAGGTCAGATGTGACCAAAAAGGGCTAACAGAGGACTAGACAGGAAAAGCCACCAGCCATAATGTACTTGGTTTTCATAGACCCTCCTCTATTGCCAAGGTATAGGCAGCTTCTGTTCAGGGATGATCATGGATGCTGAGAAAATAATATTTTCTTTATATTTCTAAAGAAGATTATGTAATAGTTTAATAGCCACTCTTCCCCTCCACTGCAGTGTGTGTGTGTGTGTGTGTGTGTGTGTGTGTGTGTGTGTGTGTGTGTGTGTGTATACGTGTTTAAAGGGATGAGTGTGATTACATGTTGAAAGTGGGTTTGGCATTTTCACATGTTAGAAATCTAGACTACAAAGACTTATCCAGATCTGACTTGTGATGTAATTCTTGATGTTTGACAGTCAAGTGATTTGATGGGACCTTGAACTTGTATCTTAGGATTGGGGTGGATTTGTTTATATATGAGAAGATGGGGTTGATTCCCAGGGCTCTAGTCCATTCCAATTTGCATAGAAAACTGGGTAGCTTATTGACACTAGACTTCTATTTCTCAGCAAATTCAGTGTCTGGTGTAGTACCACTTTCTTCTAAATGGAGACTTCATTTCTCAGTGTGACTGTGTGTAATGGAAGGGATTAGCTGGCTCTGTGGATCTCTTCTATAAGTTCATTGATCATATTTTCAAAGTTTTCAAACGAGTGCTGAGCATCTCTTCAAAGCCTTATCTCTTTATCACACCATGTGGAAGATCAAGTTTCAAAACACATCTTAGGAGAACACAAACACAAGTTCAGAACACCACAATGTTGAAAATCGCCTCATCTCCCTGCCTGCTCAGCTAATGGACTCCATACCCCGACCTCCTTACAGATATGTCACATGACAAGGTCCTAATCAATGATGTTACATCCAGGACTCAGCCATCAGTGCCCTGCTCAGCTCATTATAGGTGCATCATGTGACTAAGTGCTAGGCAATCCTAGTTCTTCCAGGACTCGGCCATCAAAGTCTTCCAGAGTTCTACTCTGTCCTTCTCCACATGCAAAAGACACAGTGATAGATAGATAATAGATACGTCGATGCATAGGTAGACCCCAAATTTGTGGAAATAAAGTAATTCCTCTTGTGTTAACACATTTAGAGTTGGAGTATTTTCCAGATACCCTAATTGTTGTAACAGTCATCAGAATGTGAGCTGTAGTGTCCATTTTACATGCATTCTGCAAAGGATGACATCACCGCTTCTCTGCCAATAGCTTGTGTGACCTTGGCAAACAAACCTAGTAAAGGATACTACTGTGGAAAATTTAGCTTCTGCATCAAAGCCAAACCTCTAGCATTGTTCCTGATGAGCCCTAAGTTAGTCACTACTTGCCATCCTACACAGGCTCTTTACAGTGTCTGTTGCCATCATTCAGTTCTTGAGTATTAGTCAAAGGTCAATGCTTTAATGCATGGTCCCAGACTGTTACTCTACTGAGAGATAGCAGAACCTTCAGGAAGTGGTCTAGTGGAAGGTTAATAATCAGTGGTAGCATGTCCTTGCAGGAGATTTTGGCCCCTGGTCCCTTCTTCTCATACAATATGATTCCTAAGGAGAATGTCTTGTGTCCCCAGCACCACACACTGTGCTGGCATGAGACGACAGCAAAAAGCAATAATAAGTTGAAACTTCCAGAACTGTGAAGCAAAACATACCTCTTATGCATTCCGTTGATAACTTTGGGTATCTTGCATGAAAATTGACTCTTACAGTAAGTGAAAGTAGTTCTCTAGGACAGCATCATACTAAGAGTAAAGAAAATCAGGGAAATAAATTAACACAGCACATTGAAAATGATATTTATTCAGTAGTGTATTTTTTCATTATTCATTTTTAGTCTATTTTGACTGTAAATATGAAACATGTGATCTTAATATTTCCAAAGTGATGTCAGTTAACTATTGGAGGATTGCATTAAAATATTAGATTTCAACATTCTATGGAGAAAACTTTTATCTCTTGTTAAGAAGAGAACAATTGACTAGAAAATATGGTTACCAGAAAACACAAATAATCCAACATCTTATGACTGTTTTAAAGGAACATATAACAGCATTGTTTCCATAGCACTTACTTACACAAGCACACATACACATATACATGCACTCACACATGTGCACAATTTGTCCTTTGAGCCTTTAGACATTCAAAATATGAAAGATACTCATTGAAAAACCTCAAGAGTATCACAGTGTTGTGTGACACTGTTTCTGACGAGATGTGAACAAAGTAACAGAGAATCAACAACAGACCAAAGCAAGGGTGGTAGCTTAATCCAACAGGAGACAAGAGACTAATATAACTCACTCTCTCTTCTAATTTTGTGATGATACAGCTTTAAGTTAATAATAACAATGGCCGGGCAGTGGTGGTGCAGGCCTTTAATCCCAGCACTCAGGAGGCAGAGGCAGGTGGAGCTCTGTAAGTTCGAGGCCAGCTTGGTCTACAGAGTGAGTTCCAGGAAAGATGCAAAGCTACGCAGAGAAACCCTGTCTAGAAAAAAAAAATTAGGAAAATGGGAACTTGTTACAAACATGATTTCTATTGTTTAGAGTAGTATTTTCTCAACCCAAGTCACAACCCCTTTTGAGTTAAAGGACCCTTTGACAGTCAACTAAGAATATAAGAAAACATAGATATTCACATTACTATTCATAACAGTAGCAAAATTACAGTTATGAAGAAGCAACAAAAATAACTTTATGGTTGAGGGGTCACCACAGCATGAGGAACTGTGTTAAAGGGTCGCAGCATTAGGAAAGTTGAGAACCACTAGTCTAGAGAATAATTGATATATCCATCCTATTCTGTGTATGCTTTCCATTTTTTCTTGACCAAATTCTGAATTTTATTAATAATAAAATGGAAAAGAGGAGATAGGTTAAGAAGAAGAGGAGGAGAAGGAAGAAGTCATGAGCTAACAGTTCTCATGGACTTACTTTTTCCTCACTGTGTGCCAGCATTTACAAGGATCCCCTCAGTCCATTGTCACTAACATGGAAGTGAGGCAGGCATTGCCCTGACTCCAGCTTCCCATGATGTGTGGGGTGATGTGTCATTGGAGACTGTGGCTAAGGTCCCAAGGACAACAGAACTTTGAGGGCTCCCTCTCCAACCTATAGCACAGCATAGCAGCCATCATTAATCACAACGCATTAAATTCTCTAGACTTTCCAAGAATGGACAAGATACTTCACCACAAAAAAAATGTGGTGTAGGGGATAAACCAGGCTAATTAGTTGGATTCAATCATTATACAATGTACACATATTTCAAAACATCATGTGGTGTACCATAAATGCATACACATAAAAGCATAAGTATTCATATATACACAGAATTTTAATTTGCTGACAAAGATTTTGAAAGTTTATAAATAAAATTGTATTTCTCAAAATTAGACCAAGTTATGCAAGGAATCGTCTGTGTGCATGCAATCTTCATTTTGAAATGTTCCTTTTTATAAAGAATTCTCCAAATAAATACCGTATCATCTATTGGATTCATGAACGACCTAACTTGTTTTACTTTTCAGTACTAACATTTGTGCAGAAGCTTTTAACTAGGAAGCCAATTCCGATAATTTTCCTGAAAGAAACTTTCCTTAGACAATTCCCCAAATTACCTCTTGGATTTCACTTAGTGACTAGACAGTAATGTAACTGGATGTATTGAATATAGTATCTGAGTTTTTTTCATGTAATTACAAATTTTATTTTGTGAACTTTCAATATGCCTTGCATTTTCCAGGAATCCCACTGTGTGTTTTAGGAAACACATGTTTAACTTCCCTTAGCTACTTCCTCAATTCAATCAATACTATGTGTGGATGCCATATTACTGACTCAGTACCTTAATTAGTAGCTTAAACTGATACTTTTATATGTGTGCATCAACTTGACTTTTAACCAATATATTGTGACAGATTTGCAAGTTCATTTACTATCTCTTACATGTATGCTTGCTTACATACAGAGCTACATATAAGTAATGTAATTTGACAAATGATTAAATGATTTCCTGCTGTATCTTAGCTTTGTATTATCTTTCACTTAGGATAACATCTTCAATGGAGCTTTCGTGTATGGGGCCAGTCTTAAAAATGAAAAGTAGAAAAGTGATTGAGGAAGATACTGACAACCTCTGGCCTCCATTTTCGTTCATGGAGATGTGCATGTGTACCTACACACAAGCATGTACACATACACACATACACACACTACACACATACACACACAAAAAGAAAACTAAAATCTTGTTTAGGAAACATGGGTTATATCTTTCTGCTTCTAGAGATTAGCTTTTATAAGTTGTCATTTATGAACATATATGTTGTAATATACATATTCATGCAACACCAATTCACAACAAAAAGAAACCTTGAACTTGAAAGTGAGCAAAAAGAGGGACATGGGAGAGTGTAGAGGGAGGAAAGGGAAGGGGGAAATGATGTAATTATATTATAATCTTGAAAATAATAGAAATAATTTCAAAGGAACAAAAGTTATCTTTTCAGGAACTCTGCATACTAGCCTTATGGATCCAGCCCCCATCAGTGTTCTGCAGGTTGTATGTAAAAGAATTAAGGTTGGAGAGTTGGAACAGGAATACAGTCATAAACAAAATGAGGAATGTAAGTGCCCCACAACTCAGAACTCACTATCTGACATCTAACCTCCTCCCTCACCCCTGCCAAACACACCTCTGCCCTTTCTAGGAGACAGTATCCTCCCAGGAGTCACATGTTAGCTGTCATCAGCTAGCATAGACAGAACCTGGCTTGCATCGATTGTTAATGGTGTTCTTGGCTCTTCCTTCGGGGCTAGAATCCTTGGAGAGTATTAGGGGTGGGTCTTGCGGTTTGGGGTCATTTTCCTTTACCACACATTCCCTCATCTTACTTCTCTAGGCCAATGAGACTCTGGGCCACTTGGAACTTTCTACAAATGAGTGTGGTATCCATGTGTGCAATACAGTCCCTGCTTCTCATATGCATATGCCTTGGCAAACTCTCCCATTCCCTTCAGGAAGTGAGAAACAGATGTTTCAGGCCAGCTAATCACTGTGCTTCTGTATTTGTGCTGGGGATTCTGCAAACTTCTATCCAGTAGGTTGGAGATAAGCAAGCACACAGTGTGCCTAATGAAGTACACCAACGATCTTTGATGAATTAAGAATCATTTTGTCACTGAGGGCCCTATTTACTTACTTTAAAGTGTATATGATATATGTGAACCAAGAATTGAATTGCCACACTGCCTGATGGCTGGGGCAGATCCATCATGCTACATTTTCCTGGGACTGCTTCACGCAAATCTTGGTGTCTCCTACAAGCGCAGTGACTAGGAACCTGTTACGGTTTGGATCTCAGATGCCCCCCCACAGGCCAATGGTTTAAGTGTTTATTCCTCAGTGAATGGAATCATTCTGAAAGGTTGGGGGCCCTTAAGGAATGGGTCAATGCCACCGACACCATGGACTGAGCTTCTCCACCAAGGCACCCCACCATGATGGACTGAAGCCCCTAAGAAAAAATGAACACTCCACCTTTCCGTGTTAAGCTGTTTCTGTTGGGAGCTGTGGTCAAGTTGATGCTGAAGTAATCAGTACAGAACCTTAAGGGGCAGTGTGACAGTAATAATACCACAGGACCTTTGCGTGGTAACATATTCACCAAGAAGGGAGCCTCCCATGAATAAGGTCATTGCCCTTAGAGGATGAAACCAGGAAAGGGCCATCTATCTGCCAGGCACAGGACAGCTGCCTGCATACCTGGCACAGAGAACTCACCAGATCCCAACAACATTGGCAGCGACCTTGGTCTTCTAGTCTCCAGACCATAGGAGAAAATTCTGTTGTTAAAGCTATTCTTCTTATGGCATTTGTTTAGAACAACCCAATTTAATACCATGACACAGTGACATTTCACCTTGTATTGCTTGCTAAGTAATTACATATAGCTGGTATCTACAAAGGGAGATAACAGCTGTCTAAGAATATGATGAGCTTGATTTATGCTCTATAATTGACAGAAAAAAACTGTATATCGTTTTATACAGTTAAAACCTTTCTCTTTTTCCATGGACACTCATTATCAACTATATCCGAAACTTAGAAAGTTAAATGAACATCAGGTACTGCATGCAAGGAGCTCATATATTCATGACAAACAAGGATAGAGACTTAACTCATTTCCTGGGATATAATCTCTCTGAAAATCATCACTGCTATGCACAGAACTTCCCATGTTCTCCCACTCTCAGCCCAGTGAGAGGGTAACACAACAGATGGAGAACCGGGGACAGCTAGTGAAATTCACCCAGCATCCTAGTTGGTGTACCTACTGAAAGATACATGGTCTGGGTTCTGTCTACTTTTTTTGTTTTTTACCTAACCTTCTTTGTCGCAGTTTGATAAAGGAGGGGAGGGTTAGGGGGCTGGAGGGTTAATGAGGAGCTTGGTGGGGAAGATAGCAAGATGTGTGGAATCTAAAGTTTGTATTACACAAACTTATTCTAAAGTTGGTATTTGTGAGTCTTCTATCTTCAAGAGAGGGAGATCTGTGAAAAATAAGCACCATAACCCACACCATAACGAGGAAAACAACCCACCCACTCTTCCCTGGAGCCTCCGCTCAGCCTTTCTGCTTATTAGGTTTGTTTTTTAATTTATTTTTAAACAAGTGTGCCTGCAGCATGGCTTCATCACACGAAGACTGCTGTTCACTATGGAAAGTGGTGTCCATTTTTCACCTGACTCATTATTGGCTACTCTGTTCCCATCCAGCCCTGACACTTTGCTCATGTTCTCCTGGCTCAGCTTCTTATTTGCTCTAAAATGAACTAATTGAATTAGGTTGGCAGTCATAGTGCTATGGTGATGCATGCTGAACTTCTCCTTGTGACTTTGGGATTTGTTGCCGGGTTCAGTGACTCAGACTTAACAATAATCCTCTCTGCCTTTGATGCAGACAGGAAACCCCTCTTTTATTTGTTCTCTAATATACAGCTTCTGTTTAGCATTTCTACTTTTATCATCTATTATGGTAGAGATTTGAGTATGGCTACCAGTAGGGCTTGAGCCTTGGGTAGGGAGAGGAAAAAGGAATATGATGGAATGATGTGGGAAAGAAGTGGGCTGGTCCCTAATTGGGACCATAGAAGATAGCCAGAAAATGGGCCTGAAAATCAAGGTTTTGTGAAGCTGCGGAAATCTGAGTTTTAAGTCAGATAGATGATTTGGGGAAGATGGTTCTTCAAATCAAGAAGAATGAGATATAAACTTATTTTAAAAGCATGAAAAGCATAAAAGAAAGTTATGATCCTTGGTAGTCCCTGGCATGGTAAAAGGTACAGTGGATGAGGGGGGATGTGGAATAAGTCTAAGAAGTAGAGATGAGAAGTGGATGAAGGAGCAGAGTGGGCAGGTGCCTTATCCTGAAGCCTGATGAGTCTCATCTTAGATCCATGAGCCTATAAACACCCCAAACCATCTAACATACCTTACAAGCCACATTTATGGAGCAATGTAACTGTTGGGGGAGATAGGTGACAGTATAAACTATGAGGAGCTTTCAAAGGCATTCTTTGCCACCACCATTTCAAAGCCATTTCCATAGGCAACAATGTACCATTGTACATTCCCAGATGTAGAGGAAGCCAGCAAGGCAGAGCTTTGGAAATGCTTCACATGCAACTAAACCAGTTGCTTTCATGTCATTAATAGGAATAAAATACACTTTTTGTTTCTGTGGTGTACAGAAGAGTACTCTGTGATAAGCTAGAAGAATTTAAAGTTTTTTGGCTGGATGTGCAGACTCATTAAATTTTGGCAAGTTGGGTGTTTACTTGAAAAATTGGTAATCTAAGGAGTCTTAAGAAGATATTATTTGAAAACAAAGTACTCTGTTTGCAAATGCTTGCTGACTTGGCTGATTGGCAGCGTGGTATTTGGTGAAGTGGCGTGTGGCCAGTGCATTGGGTCTGTGGGCAGTAGCCTGGGATTAAACACAGACTGGTTGACACATTGGCGTCATCAGCTTTCAGCATTTACATATTTACAGCTTCCACATGAACTTTTTTAAATGCTCATATTTTTACAGAGGGCAAAACTACAAAAATCTGCAAGTCCTTTTGGAAACTTACATGGGGGGTTAAACAGGATCTGAACCATGAACTTCTCTTACGTCCACTTCATATCAGTGATGCAAACTCTCTACAAATGGGAGAAATGTTAATGAATGTTGGGAATAATTACAATTTTGATCATGAAATAAATACTGTATTTTTCTGAAGACTGGATGAAGCAAAATATACAACAAGGTGATTGTTATACAAGGTTTGGTCCAAAGAAAAATAATGGCTATTTTTAAAATGGTAGATAGTAGAGACGGAGAATATGGCAGCCAATGGGTTCATAAGTTGCACTGTAAAGGCCTTAGTCCAACCTGCTTTAAGTAAATGAATGCGAAGTCTAATGCTTTAGTGGACTCATAAAATACCCAAAATAACTCAATTAGGACTTAGCAAATATGTGTGTGGTTTTCTTAAATGTGATCTTTTTTCTTGCTTATTTTTTTTGTTGTTGCTTAAGTAATTTTTTGTTGTTGAGCTTATGACTACTATTGGGTTTTTCTTTTACCTTAAAGATGAAGGAGAGAAGAGACCAAGACTGTTAAAGGACCTGTTCAGGGGAGTTAGTGGACACACTTGAGTTCTTTGTAAGGGTTTGATAATAATAGCCCCAACAGAAGTCCCCTAAATGCCAGTGACCCATCAGAACAGATAATTTCTCTCTTCTTGGTCCTATATGGATGTCATAGGATTCAGAGTTTTCTGGATAACATGTCATCCACTTAAGTCTTGGCATACCTGTTTCTATATTTGGAAGGAGAAAAGGGCATACCACTCTTAATGTGACAAGGCTGTGAGTTGTCACATGATCTTAACCACAAGGCATCCACTTCCCAGAAACCATGGTATACTACAAAGAGTCCAACATTATAATTGTGTAGTTCAGTCTGTTAAGAGCTTTTGCATGATGTCCATTTTAAGTTATTTATCCTCAGCCCAATTAGAAACAACTGCTTTCTTTGCAACATAAGCAACTGAATAATCCTTCTACCGTGAGGGACAGGAAATCGTGTCATCTACCCGCATAAAAGTTGTTACTATAACATAGTTGTTTATATGTTTTATATAACATAAAGGATGAATAAACGTAAAAGGAGCAATAGATAGTTCAAGATATGCATACCCAAAAAACTACATAAAGACACCGTGCCTCATATATTTGTGCATTTATGTAGCATTACTATGCATGAAATGGCTGCAGACACAAACCAACTTTTGCATTTGGTATTACACATCCAAATTCTGTTAGCACAGATGCCTTTGGGTACATGACTTTCCAACATAGCACAAGTCTTAATAAAGATTCGAACAAAAGAATTTATAATATTCCCTCAATATAAACCAAATGCATTCATACACTGCACATTAAACTCATGAAAACATTACTTTGTTTTACAAATATCTGCCAAAATAATTATGAGTAGCTGTTGTTAGGTTCTAAGTCTCCACGAGTTTCAGGCTGGGAGGGCTTGGGAGGGGCTGGGAGGGCCTGGGAGGGCCTGGGAGGGCCTGGGAGGGGCTTGGAGGGCCTGGGAGGGGCTTGGAGGGCCTGGGAGGGCTTGGGAGGGCCTGGGAGGGCCTGGGAGGGCCTGGGAGGGCCTGGGAGGCTAGCAACTTCCTAAGGTCTAGTGGATGTCTAAGACTAGAGACCACTTTGGGCTCAAGCTAGTATTTGCTCATTAAGTTCAAGGCGCTCTGACAACAGACCTGCCTTCCAACATTAATAAACTGCCCCTCATCCTCCCCCTCCATCTTCCTTTCATCTCCTTTCCCCCTCTCAAGTCTGTCTGTCCTTGCTGATGGAAGCTGCTCTAGCCTTGTATATTTGGACCCATTCTTCAAATCTGCCATTTTTGAATGAACTCAGTTTTTTTCTGTTGATGATTCATATTAGCAACCGACTCCTAAGTGTTACTCTGCTCCTATAAGATTATGGTCTCCAAAACCCCTAGCTGAGGGTCCAAGGAGGTGTGTGTGTGTGTGTGTGTGTGTGTGTGTGTGTGTGTGTGTTGTGTTATAGTGTGTATAGTATGGGAGTATAGAGCATATAGTATGTAATGTGTGTGGTGTCTATGGTATATGTGGTGTATTGTGTGGGATGAGGGTTAGTGTATGTGTGGTGTGGGCTGTGTGTGATAGTGTGATATATGGTGTATGGGGCATATATATATATATATATATATATATATATATATATATATATACACACACACACACACACACACACGTGTGTGTGTGTGTGTGTGTGTGTGTGTGTGTGTGTGTGTGTTGTTGGCTGTGGGAGTCTAGTGGGTATATGTAGTATCAGCTGTGCATGTTTGGTGTGTATGGTGTGTGTATATAATGTCTGCTGTGCATGTTTGGGGGGTGTGTGTGTGTGAGATGTGTGTATGTGTGTGTGTGATGTGTGTGTAGTGTTGTGTATTGGCTGTGCAGGTCTGGTGTGTGGTGTGTATGGGTATGTGTATGTATGTGCATGTGTGTTGTGTATGTGTTATGCATGGTATGGCTGTGTGCATGTGTTAACCTCACTTATGTATGTATATCTTTATTTCTCTACACAATGGTCTATGTATTTCTGAACACAAGCTCTTGCTGATGTTGGCCATGCTAGTGTAATTCAGTATGAGTCAGCTTCACATTCTGGTTCATCTATAAGCTGTCACTCAAATAGTGAGGAGTTGGTTCCTCCTGTTCCTCAACCCTTTGTTTGAGTCACATGATCACAGCTGAGCTACAAGGCTTCTAGCCAGTTCCTTTTGTTTCTTGCTCATGGACTCTGTTGATTTCCACAACTTTCTCACCCTCACATTCAAAACCCATTACACTGTGCATGCCTTTCCTAGATTACTCACTCTTTGACATACATGTTTTCAGTTGCCACACATTGAGGTTAGTGAAGTAAGTTTTAGTAGTTAGACAAACATGGTGTCATTTTGTTTCTATTACTAACACTTCTTACAGAGTAATTTCATCATACAAAGTTCCTGTTCCTTGCCCATGAATGCAAGGAAGCCATCTGCATTTTTACTACCCCTGTAGTTTACTATTTTAGAAATGTATGGAAAGAGAAGCATCCCTCTATGTAGTCTTTTCAGGTTAGCCTCTGAATTTAGCAACATGCATTTAAATTAAGATTCACTTAGGTCTTCATGGAAATGGTAATTTATTCCTTTATTCTAACTAATATTGTGCTGCATGAATGCAGCTCAGTTGTTAGAGTGATTGCCTAGGATGTACAAGACTCTAGAATCTCATAAACTGGGAAACGGTGGTGCAAGTGTTAGATCTCAGCACTTCAGAGGTAGAGGCAAGGGTCAGAGGTTCAAGCTCATCCACAGCTACTTAAATAGTTGGAGATTAGCCTAGGCTAGAGACCCTATCTCTAACTAATTCATCGGTTAAGTCATTATCTACTTTAAAAAATACAAAATCGTCTCATGAATGCATTAAAAAGTGTGCAGAATGTTTTAAAGTTTATAAAGCAATATTCCAAAAATGCTAATGATAGTAGAGGTGAAATTTGGGAGCTTTTGTGAGAAAAAAACAAAAATATCATTCATCATTCAAAGATTATCCTAACAATGAAAAGATTATCAAATAAGTTACTATATTAGGCTAAGAAAGCTTTCTCCTGAAGAGGAGTATTTCTGATTTTTTAGATATTGTCACTTTTTCCGTGACTCTGAGCCAGTGTTCCCTTCATAGAAAGTGGTGACAAGAAAAAAATGAGAGACAACAGCAAAAATGACAGAAGAAGCCAGAAGACCTTCTCTTCCCCAGGTTCTCTCTCTCTCTCTCTCTCTCTCTCTCTCTCTCTCTCTCTCTCTCTCTCTCATGTGTTTATGTCCATGTTTCCAAATGAAATTTTCTAGAAAAATAAAAACCATCTCAGGCAACCACCCTCCTCCACTCATTCAGAGCCTCTCATGTCATTTACAATATCAGCACTTTCTACTAAGACGTAGACTTTCTTTTACATTGTCATTAAGAGGGAGGCAGAAGAATAAGGCTAAGGATAAAATGCTTCCAGAGAGGAGATATCTCTTTAAAACTATTTTAACTTCTCATAAGAAAGGCAATTTTAGCAGAAGACATGCCTGGCAACTGTTACGTGTGGAGTCTGAAGGTTAGGAGAGAATTCAGAGAATATCAAGCCCTGGCCATTTCCAGCTCACTGATGAGAACTAGTTGGACACATTCACAAGAGGAAAATTGCATCAATAGGGATGAGTTGGGGAAAAGAATGTTCTTTTGTGCCATATAGATCTGGGTTATGAGCCCTTCTCTAATTCTTTTTAACTGTGTAACCTCAGACAAGTGCCTCTGCCTCTGGGCCTCAGTTTTTCTGTTTTTTTCATCCTAAAATGAGGACTCTGGCTGGTTTATTGAAAAAATTCAATGCACAGATATCTGACATTCTTATAGACACTGAAATAATACCATTCAAAAATTTCCAGAGATTGAAATGGGGAGCTGGGATTCATTTCAGTCAGTTTGCTGGATTTCTGTAAACTAATTTTTTAGGAATTGAATATTGTATTATCTTGAGTGATACGTTTCACTCTGCACATATGTGCCATCTGTTGCTTAATAATTAAGTACTAGAATATTATTGGCTTCTAGCAATAAGTTTGTTATTTTTCATGATTCTGCAGGCTAGACGACCATTTCAATATTATTTTGATTTGTTTTGTTTGTTTTTGTGTTTTTGTTGTTGTTTTGTTTATTTGTTTTTTGGGAAAGGCCTTCCTGTATCCCAGGCTAGCCTTGAATTTGCTATGTAGGCATGAATGACCTTCAACTCCTGATTCCTCTTCCTTCACCTCCCAAGTAGTTGGATTGTAGGCATGGACCATCCAACTATTCATCAATGGGGATTGAACCCAGGGTTATCTGCATGCTACGCAAGCTGTTTACCAGCTGTGCTCCATCCTTAGCCCATTCCCTCACTTTAGGATGTGTCTACACTGAAGCAGACACTCAGCTATGCCAAGATTCTGTACAGTGAGTTGAACGTGGTGGTTCATACACCAGTAATCACACCACTTAAAAGGCTGGGACCCTCTGATTGCTATAAGTCAAAGGCCAGCCTGAGTTATAGAATGAGACTCTGCCTAAACAAACAAACAAAGAAAGAAATAAGTAGATGCTCACTTAGCCTTTGGTTGTCTCCAGCAGACCTTGAACTTTCAGGTTGACCAGATAGAACATGCTCAAGTGAATAAAAAGACATTTCAAAATATAAATGGCACAGCTGTGAGGAATTCACACAGGGTCATCTCTACGTGTTTTTCCTGCCTCTGTTTATCACAAGGAAGCCTAACTCAAGGAGTGAAGAAGACCATGCTGTCTCTTTAAGGAAGGAGCTACAAATACGCTGACTTCTTTTTCCTTTCATTCTATCATATGTTTTCGGCCTTGAGATAATTTATATCTAGTGTTTTCTGAAATGGGCGCTATTAGTTTGATATATGGTAACAAATTTAGAAAGAAGTGGTATGTAATAGTTTAATGTAAAGATCCCAGAAGAAATAATTTCCTTCATGAGAATTCTAGCACTGTCCATTTCCACCTCTAAGCTAATTTTGTAGTCTCAGCTAAGTCCTTTGACTTATGAGTTTCCTAATGTTGCTCTACCATATAGTTAAACACACACACACACACACTCACACACACTCACACACCTCTTGTGAAGGCCTGAAGTCTAAGCCTCAGAGGATGGAGTCACAGAATCTACAAGACCATGCTCCTCCAGAAGGGACTGCCAAAAAGTCCCTTCACTTTTCTATCTTCTGTGAGTATCACATTGCCTCCCTCTGCTTCATTATCTCAACTCTAGTCTCCTGTCTCCCTTTCCTAAAGACATTTGGGTTAGATTTAAGTCACCCAGATAATCTAATCTTCCCAGTTTAAAACCCTTAATGTCATCACATGTCCAAAACCTCCTTTTGATACTCAAGGAATCAGGATGTGCTGAGCATTGTTATCTTTAATCCCAGTACTCCAGAGGCAGAGGCAAGTGGATCTTTGTGAGTTCAAGGCCAGCCTGGTCTACAGAGTGAGTTCTAGGATAGTTAGGACTACACAGAGAAACCCTATTTAAAGAAAAAAAAAAAAAAAGAATCAGGATGTGAACATCTTTGGGCGAAGGGAGTATCATTCTCCCTGTATCATGATAACAAGCCAAACACGAGACCTTTAATTTGCTCCTCTGGTAATGGAAATTCTAACAGCCAGATTGCATCTGTGTCTCGAGGACCCTCGGGGTTAAATGAGAATGGTATACCCATCAGTGCCTGTCTGAGCAAGTTTTCCGTGAGTAGTGACTTTCTGCCTCTCTAGTCATTTTTACAATGTTATGCAGCTTGCTGAATGGAGAGAGAACATTCAGACTCAGCCTGCTGCCACACATAAATTCTGAACAAATCTTTCAGCTTTGAAATGTATGATTTTGATGCATTCTGACTGGTGAACTCACTTATTTGTGGCAAACCCATACAACTATCCAGAAACAGTGCCTGTTAAGCGCATTGGATGAGATTATTCCAATGTGGAACAGGAGCAAATAAGAGAAGTGTATTCAAGCATACTTTATATAACAAAACAGTTTTAAGAGTATTAAACTATGTCCAAAGGGCTTGCTAGCGGTCACAGTGTTGTGCATTTTTTCGTATTTAGTGGCCCTGCATATGGTTCCAATGTCCTTCATCACAGTGACTTGCCCATCAAACTCCCCATTACTATTTTAATTCTTCAGAGGGGAAAAACATCAGCCTGGTTGGGGATCCTGAGGCTTGAAGTCATTCAAGTCAATCCAGACAGGGAAGTCCTGATCTTATCCACTCTGGTTTGGCCTTTTCTGGGAACTTACAATAAACGGCATTCGGTGCATCTTGGAACTTACAATTTTGCTTGCCTTGTTTCTAGTGAAGCGTTGTTGGGCTTTCTTCCCTTGCCTTTCCCAAACCCATGAGAGGGAGAGTGCCTGCAGAGCAGTGGAGATGGCAATCTTAGAAGTACAACCCTTTTGCAGCCCAACCTGGAGGCAGCTAAAAAAGGCTTTCCCATAAAAGCTCTGAAAACAGTTAAGCAGGTTTCAAATTTAAACAAGGCTCGCCTGCCATCGAAGCCAGTTAATGCATCTTGGAAAAATGAGTATAAAGAAAGGGTTCACATGTGGGCACCAAGGGTGGGTGGATAGAAACAGATACTCTCCCCAAAGAAGGCAGCCCCAGCCTGGGTGGTCTTCACAGACATTGCTCCTACCAGACCAGGATTTGGGGACAAATGCCGTTATTTACAGAATTCTCTAGAGTCTGAAGGGGAAGGAAGACAACAAAGAGTAAATCAGGAGGTGTTGGGAAGTTATCTGGGAAAGATAGTTTCACAAGAGAAGGTTTCATACATTCATTATTTGCTTACACAATGCTTTGGAAACTACTGTGACAATAATGCAGGAAAAAGCAGCAGATGGTTGAAGCAAGTATTTTCTTCAACTTCTGCAGTGAGGTTGAACTAAGTATTGTCCCCATTTTCCAGATGAGGAAAGGCGGATGAATCTATGGGAGGATAAGTATCCATAGCAACATGTCAAAGCTAGTTTGCAGCAGTAGTAGGAACAGAGGCAAGGGGTTTTGTCCCAGATAAAGCACATTTCCAAAACCATGAGATGTACTCATCTCTAAGATATTCTTGTGCCTTTCTAACCTCTGTGATGTCTACAGGCTCTGTTTAGAGAAATAAGTCAAGGGTATTTAACCAATAGTATCATTACCAATGTGTGAGTAGAGTTAAGTCTTGAGTATAACCTCAGTGTTTGTCTAGCTCTGCAGCCTGAAAATATCTAGACTCATTTATTAGGTCTGGAGGAGGTGAAGGTGTGAGACACTGGGGTGTTGGAGTTAGGAGAGAAAGGATGTCTGGGAAGTTAAATTAATACAGCAGATAGAGTGATTCTGCAACAATTGGTCCTAAGAGTGCTGGGAAAGTGTTGGTTCAGCCTCCTATCTTCTCCACTGTCATGGGCTCCTCAAGATCTCCCATCCACTGAGGCCAGAAGTCAGAGCATTTGGTGCTACTGAGGAGCATGCAGATAAGAAGGAGCTGCTCTTCAAGAAGGCAAGGGAGAATTTTCAACTCACATAATGACTGCTGAATATTTCAGCAGCCCAAGCTAAGCAGGAGTCGAAGTCCATTTTGCTGACTCTAACATCCTTCATAGTTTGCATGTGAGCTCAGCACTGAACTTGAATTGGTGACATCTTGTTTGAATGAGCCTTTGTCCGAGGTGTGTGAAGACTGTTTTGACAAGTGATAGACTAATAGTGAATAATGCTGAGCAAGAATTCTGGAAGTAGCTTGGAGAACATCTCAGAGGTGTGATGGTAATTACTTTAGAACTGGGAAGACATGGCTACTTTTCCTTCCTGTGGAAAGTAACAAGATTGGAAGTCAAAACAGAATGTGTCCCAAATGTGTCCAGAGGACTTTTCATATGGGTCTTACTGCTGGAGGGCAAAGCAACAGTTCTCCCAAATACGACTTGACAATTGGTGTCCATGCATTAGGATCTGCACAGAAAAATCTAGAAAGAAAACTTCTCAAAGCCAGAAACAAGGGCTGGAGGAACAGCTCAGTAATTAAAAGCCATTACTGCTTTTGCAAAAAAAAAAAAAAAATTAGTTTGGTCACAGTACCCATATCAGGTAGTGCCAAACTGCCTATAACTCAAGTTCCAGAGGATTCAACACCCTCTGCCCTCTATGGTAGCTACATGCATGTGGGGGTTTGAATGGAAGCGGCCCCATAGGCCCATAGGAATGATAATATTAAGAAGTGTGGCCTTGTTGGAGTAGGTGTGGCCTTGTGGAGAGATGTGTGTCACTGTGGGGTGGGGTTTGAGGTTTCAAGTGCTCAAGGCCCAGTGGCTCATTCTTCCTGCTACCTGGGGATCCAGATGTAGAACTCTCAGCTACCTCTCCAAAGCCATTACTACCTGTGTGTCACCATGCTTCCTGCCATGATGACAATGGACTAAACCCCTGAACCTGTAAGCCAGCCCCAGTTAAATGCTGCCCTTTCTAAGAGTTGCTGTGGCCATGGTGTCTCTTCCCAGCAGTAGAAATGCTAAGACGATACACTTGATGTATATAAGCATATGTAGATGTACACACATTTATGTAACTAAATCTACTTTAAAAGGGAAGAAAAAGTACCAAGAAAGACTAGTTAGAGAATTGCATGGAGACTTAGTGAAGAGCAGTGGTTCATAATAGGTTCCAGGGATTGGGGCTGCAATGGAAATACATTGTTTTGTTGGAAATTGCAGAAAGTATCTGAGTTTGCCAGGCCATCCTTCAATACTGAGATTATTTGGCCCTCTACATGTGAACCTTTTTGAATACACAAATGCTTTGCACCCTAGAACCTACCATGGATTCTGCCATATTTATTTAAATTTCTCCAGGCTATTACTATTAACCCTCAGTTACCATTATCCTCTACATTCTAACCTGAGGAACTATTCTCCATGGCAAGCCTGCTCAGACCAGGATCCAGCTAATCACAGACAGGTCCTGTCTATGCCCCAAGCATCCCGCTGTGAGAACAAGATTCTTCACCCATCCATTGTCTCTTTTCATTAGTAAACTCTTGAGTGTGTGTTTTCAAAGTCTGAAAACTAACCTGATAGTGCCCCTCAACCCAAATGGGAAATTGTAAGGACTTTTTCATGTGAAATACTTTTCCTGTGTTATTATATACCTCTTTGTGCAGGGGAACACAGCTGGGCTAATATTTGGGATCCTGAGTTATTTTCTTAAGGTTCTTTCTAATTTCCTTGCATCTATTTCTTCCTTCAATTGATTTTTGTTGCAATGGGAAACTCATTCTATTTCAGGGGAAGCTGAGTAGGTCCGGTAGGATAGTCTTTGAACATTAATGTCTCAGAACTATACAGATTATAAAACAAACAAAAATGCAAATACATTTTATAATGTACAAATGGATTTCTGGGCATTTTCATACAAGGACATACTGTACTTTGAGCATATTCATTGAGTAGACCAATGTCCTCCTCTTTCTCCCTACCCCTACCCTTCCTGTTAGTCCCCTTTCTACTCCTGGACAATTTGGTTTGCATATAGTCAATGCAAAAGTCAGCACATGATAATTGCATATTTTAATGACACATAGATTAATGTCTTAACTTGATTTATATAACAGTTTTCAGCTATAGACATAGAAATTTTGAAAAATAGAACTTTTTAAAATAAATGTTGCCTCGATTCTGGTTATGTAACAACAATACCAGACTGTCTGGTGACTTCCAGAAAATGTATTTGTCCAGGTATTTTCTGTATGATGGTAACTTGTAAGCGTAGTGAATATCCATTTACAGTAATACATAGCCAGATTATTTAAATTTATTTGAAGTTCAGGCCACATTACTAATCAATCAGTACAGCTAAGCATCTAAAGTGACAGAAACTGTAGCCTATGGATCTAGTCACGGAGTGATGGGTGGTTAATCCCATGATAAGGTGATAAGGGTCTAAAAGGAGACAGGCACAGTAGCAGTCCAAGCTGTGTCTGGCAACATGCATCAGATTTTTGTTTTCTGCAAATGCATGCCATCAGGGGGCAGTTGTTGAGTACAGGTGTGGCTGTCTCTGGAAGTGGTGTGCTCCCATCACAGGAGAAAAGAAAACAATATTGAGACGCATCTTTTCCACACATACACAATTTTAGTTCTGTAGATGAGAATTGAGATGGATGGGGGGGAAAAATTCCCACTCACTGCTCTAGTGTTCTTTCTTGCTGTCTTCCAATTATATAACAAAACTCTGGCATTTTAGCAAGCTGAGGGCTTAAAAAGAAAAAAAAAAGATCTCTGAGAACAGAGGAACCCAATTCAACTGTAAGCAGAGTGGGAAGGAAGCAGACAGAGTGATCTCATTGTTGTGTTTCTAGGAAAGATGACTCATGCAGCCCAGTCAGCTCAGATTCGGGGTAGCTGGGGGGAAGCTGGACAACCATGATGCTTTCTTCTTCTTTAATAGGGACCAGAGTCTCAAGTTTCTCTTAAAACACAGGGAAGGAAGGCACTTAGACACGGGCCCAAATCAAGAAAACATCGCTAGCATGTTCTGGAAAATATAAATACATCTGCTTCAATTTGAGATTAATTGAATTGAGGGTGGAGGGTAGGATAGGAAGGAAGGGTCGTATAAACCATCCGCCATGCCAGGCTCTCCTATTTCTAACTCCACTCCAGCCTGCAAGCATCCCTGAGTTCCATTTCACCATGTTCCCTTTGATTTCCTCCTGCGGACAAAGGACCAGTTCAGAGGAGTGGAGGGTGAGGAAGGACAAAGAACAGGGAGCGGGCAGAGGCATCTGCAGCTGCTTCAGCCCCAGAGAGGAGGGGTCTAAAGCAGAAATTCCTGCCTCTCTCTCTAGGACAAACTTTTTGTCTGTCACGGGTGGAGTGTGGCAGCCACAGCTCGGAAAGCGCTTCCTTCTGAATAGCTCCAAACTTTACACTGTGGTTTTATGACGCTGTAAGCCAGCATTTACTGGAAAGTCTACGACGAAACAGGTGCCGTGAAGCCGGCGGTGGTGGCGCACACCTTTAATCCCAGCACTCGGGAGGCAGAGGCAGGCGGGTACTGGAAAGTCTACGACGAAACAGGTGCCGTGAAGCCGGCGGTGGTGGCGCACACCTTTAATCCCAGCACTCGGGAGGCAGAGGCAGGCGGGTCTCTAAGAGTTCGAGGCCAGCCTGGTCTACAGAGTGAGTTCCAGGAAAGGCTCAGAGCTACACAGAGAAACCCTGTCTCAAAAAACAAAAAAGAGTCAGGTGCCATGAAGCAGCTTTCCAGATCTGAAATTGCCAAACTGCCTAAGTGCCATCCAACCGCCCCATACTGAGAGACTAGTTCTGGGGATAATGATAGCTTTACCTATTCTAGAAAGCTGGGTCACTTTAGCGGTCACTAAGGAGAAAAGGAGAAAGAGGTCACAGTGACCTTTCGCAGAGAGTGGAGAAATGGAAAAAGCACATTTTTTTTTTTCTTGATAGTCCGTTTCATCTTCTTTATAACACAAAAACAGCTTGGAAGCCTATTGTGGATTTTGTTTGCTTTAACAGCAGGCTGGTGATGAGGGCCTAAAATTAGAGCTGAAATTCTAACAGTATCCAAATACAGCACCCCTATAGGTTTGCTTTGAAGTTTTCCCAGCTATTAAACACATTAATAAAATCTTAGGAATTTAAAATATTCTCCTGAAAATTTCATACATATAAGCAATGAAATACAATCATATCTAGCCTCTATTTTGCCCTCTAAATGGCAATCTATAAACTTCATGTGTATATATATATGTGTGTGTGTGTGTGTGTGTGTGTGTGTTCACATGCGCACACACACAATTGTATATGTTTTATGTATATACACCAATAAAATTAGTGCTACCTATGGATACATGGAGGGGCACTTGGGTGATTAAAAAAATACTTATTTATATTATTTTTATTTATGTATATATGTTTGACTGTGTACGTGTATGACATATGTGTTCAGCTGCCCACCAAGGCCAGAAAAGAGTGTCAGATTCCCCTGAGCTGGAGTTATAAGTACTTATGAGCCACCCACCATGGCTCCTAGGAAATAAATTCAGGTCCACTGAGCCATCTCTCCAGCACCATCTTAGGGTTCTTTGAAAGGATTTCACCGTAAGTAATTTTTCCTTCCTTCTCTTTCTTTTGTTGTTGTGCAAGAAGGGATCCAGTCCAGGGCCTTTCATGTTGGAAGTCTGGCAAGCCCAGGGTCTTGTACATGCTAAGTAGGCACTGGACCACAAAGCTTCCTTCTCAGGCCAACTTGCCCCTTTCTTAAGCTAGGAACCTCAGACGCAGCCAGGACAATGACTTGTTCAAGGTCCCAGAGGTTCATAAGGTAGAAAGTTGCAGTACAACAGTACTGTATGCAAGGTACCTTAATAACATACCATGTCATGTGATAATTGTTTTGCATAGGTTCGACATATTCTCTTCCTTCCATGGTTAACAGTGTGACGTCAGATTTTGGTAAACACACTGAATTAGTTTTATTTTTATGGTATTTTATAGTATTATATTTATAATATTTTATAAGAAATAAAAAATATTTCAGGGGATAGAAAGGCGGCTCAGCTGCTAAGAGTGCTTGTTGCTCTTCCAGAAGACTGGCATCCAGTCCCCAGCACCCATGTAGTATGGCTCACAACCTCCTGTAACTCAAGCACCAGTGCTCTTAACTGCTGAGCCATCTCTCCAGCCCCAGGTGATTCTCTTTGTGTCTGCTTTTATGGCTCCAGAACATGTTAATTACTCATATCTTTCCATTTTCAGCTCTCATACTCATTTTACAAGTTCTAATACAGGAGCCTCCTTAAAGTAGGGCAGTTAATGCTGCTGAGAAATGAAGATGGAGTAAGAGGCTTCACCCTGTCTCCAGAGTCAGTCGATAATTTGCTTGTATACAAATTCCATGATGAAAATGAACTTCAGAAACTTTTGGTTATATTCTTCACTTTAACAGCCAATGTTATTGATGAGAAGACAGTGAAATTCTGATTCTTGTACATTTAAAGAAATCATTATCATCCATAGGCATTCATTCACATCATTAGCATCCATGGATGTCCATATCATTAACACACCTGGACATTCCTGAGCATGGATTCTGTAATCTCAGATGATAATACACTACAAAATCTTTGACTCTATCTCAGTGTTATAGATGGTGAGTCTTGAATTTCTACATGTGTCTATCATTCTAATCTGTCTATGTCTACCAGGAACAAGACTCATTGTTTTACTTCAGCAGAGAACAATCTATGTGTTCTGTGGTGGTTGGTGGGGGTAACTGAAGTTCAGACAATGGAATAAGTGCTATGTGTTGGGATGTTTTCTAAACACAGGAATGGAGACTTGGTTTTTTAATTTGGTTGTGTTAGCTGATTTTATCATAGTTGTAACCAAATACCTGATAGGAACCAGGGTGGAAATACTTATGTTGGCTCACAATTTTGGATAGTTCATACTTGTTTGACCCATGGGTTTGTGCAGAACATCATGGTAGTAGAGGCTTATGATGGGAAAACTTCCCCTCATTGTGAATGGGTACAGAGAGGATGAGGGACCAGAGACCAGGTATAGCCCCTCCCTGTAGTGGATAGCCATCCCAGCATTGGCCTGGAAGTTCCAACCTCCACTGAGGCTTCAGTAATGATCACGCCCACAAGGCGGGGCAGAGGAGGGAGGGGAAGACCGAGGAGCAGGAGGAGGTGGCTCTCTTGGTTCCGGGACGCGGGACGCAGGAGGAGACCGAGCAGAGTTCTCCAGAGAACACCGCCGGACTGCCCTATACCTTTCCAGACCCTGCAACCTACCCCTTCATTTGTAGGTTACCCCACAAAATAAACCTCCCTTTTAACTACGTGGAGTGGCCTTCATAATTTCACCAATACCTCCCCCCAAAGATATGTCCCCTGTGATTTCACTAAGCAAACCCTACCTCTTAAGGTTTCTATAACCTCCCAACACACCCCCACCTGATGGGCAACAGGCAGTAAACCCATGACCTTGTACCAGCGTTTTATGTTCAGATCTGAAAGGATTAGAATTGGGACAAGACACCCCAAGATCAAGCTTTCAGCACAGAGGGATTTATTTGCCCCAGGGGGACAAAGCACTGGGAACAAGAGACAAAGACAGGAGATAGAGGATAAAGGAAAACGAGAAAGAAAAGACGGAGAGGGGGAAGGGATATTTGCCCCAAGAAGAACAAACATTGCCTCTGGATAGAGGTGGCTCCTAGGCAAATGGCCACTTTTAGAGGTAAAAGGGGAAACCCCTGTGTTAGAATGAGTTGGTTAATTTTGATTGGACATGTTAATTAGGACATCCAAGAGGGAGCTTTTGACTGATGGACTTCAACCCTTTGATAGCTGGGCCTTGGAAGTCTGCCTTAGGAGCTTAAGTGGCCAAATAAGGAAATGGAGCCTGGGGTCTAGTTTATGGCTAGCTTTAAGCCAACAGTTTATCAAGGCAGCAACAATTCCAGAAGGACAAGGCCCGCTGGAGTCATGTTTGCCATGCTCTGACCTGCTAGAGTCCCTTCAAACCCACTCTTGTCTTCTAAGATAACTCCGGAGTCCCTAACCAGTTACTGAGTCCCCTAACCAGTAACTACAGTGGAAATGTGGATGCTCTGGACTTTCTTAATTGCTGTAAGAGTTTTGGCATCTTCCCAAATTGCTTTTGGTGACTCTCTCATCTTCTTGTCATCATTCTTTTTTTTTGTAGATGGCTTTTGAGACAGGATGTTACTTACGTAACTCCATCTAACCTTGAACTCATAATTCTCCTGCCTCTGCCCCCAACGTGCCCTTTGAGCACATCCTTTTACTGTTGTGTATACCGTTTTCCTAGGTGATTTGGGAAGGTAAACATGTCATCCATCATTCAGTCCATGTCTTGGGGTGGTCAAATGCCCTTTCTCATCCATGATAAGGAACCTGAGACTCGACCATTTAAACAATAAAAGGGTGATTTTCTTACATTGTGGGAGTCTAAGATCAAGGGGTCAGGAAGTTATTTGATTTGAAGGTGTGTTTCTTTGTTTTTGTTTTAGTTGTTGTTGTTCACTTTGTATGTTTCTTGTTGCTGTTGTTGTGTCCTTGTCTGGTGACACTTCTCATTTTGGCTTCCCAGGGGATTTCTTCTGCAGTGTGTCTGTGGTGTGTCTTAACTACAGCTGTCAGGAAAGCAATCAAGCTAGGTAAATGCCACCCATCTGACCCCACTGTACTTAACAATCTCTTGAAAGGCGACATTTCAAAATACAGTTATGTTCTGGGGAATTAGAGATAACAATTTGGGAATATCAGGATTTGGGGAGGGGCATAGTAGTTTGGTAGTTTTATGTAATTGGCCCCCTTAAATTCATAGGGAGTGGCACTATTAGGAGGCGTGGCTTTCTTGGAGTAGGCGAGGCCTTGTTGGAGGAAGTGAGTCACTGAGGAGGTAGACTTTGAGGTCTCATATATGCTCAAGATACTGCCCAGTGAGTCAGTGGACTTCCTGTTGCCTCAGATCCTCTTCCAGCACTATGTCTGCCTGCCTGCTACCAAGTCCCTCCATGACGATAATGGACTATAAGCAAGCCACCTCAATTAAACATTGTGCTTTATGAGAGTTGCCATGGTCATGGTGCCTTTTCACAGCAACAGAAACCCTAAGACACTTATGGAAGAACACAATTCAACCCATGCCGTAAGTACTTCTTCACGGTGTGATATATTTTTTTCTCCATTGTACAGAATTGCTTTATGATTCTCATCCCCAAAAGTCCTCCACAGTTAGTGTTTTTTTTTTTTCCATTGTATGCTATTGTCTCTTAGAAATAGGGCATTTCTTGCTTCAAGAGAAAAAAAATCCTCTTCTTTTGGAAAATCTAGAACTTACTTTAAAAATACAACCAAGGAACATACTTAATGAAGAAAAAAAACTGATTGAGTTTATGTTCCACAGTGCTGTAATATTTTGGGAAGTGGACATAAGGACAGCATCCCACCTTCCTGGTGCAGCTTGCTGGTCCCAGGAGCAATATGGACAGCAATCTTGAGTAAAGAGCTGAGGCTGTTTTTAGCCTGCAGGAACCCCCTTGGGTGCAGCCTTTATTTGTCTCCCCCCCCCCAAGGAGAGGATGGAGCAGCCTCTTGAGTCTGTTCAGCTGAGTGCACTTAAAGACACACACTGGTTATGACCTTGTGGGCAGTGGAGATTGACTAAGCAAACAAAGAAAAGAGCAGAAACCTCAGGCAAAGAGTCTAGGGAAGGATAAAAGATGGGATTAAACACTTAGAAACAGTTTTGCCTTTAATATAGAGCTGTCTGGGTCAGTTCAGGATGAGAGAATAGTGCCACAAACTATGTGGTTCATGTAATCTGAGAGTGTTTGTTTTCTGAGTGATTGTGGCTGGGAGGTGGAAGATGAAGGCAGAGCCAGTGTCCAGGCAAGAGTATCCTTTTTAACAGCCGTGGCCCCAGCGGTGAAGAAAACAAAGTGTCCAGGGTCTGTGAAGGCTGTAACTCCATTCCTGAAGTCGTCCCCCCCCCTCCCCGCCCACAACCCATGCTCTTGAAGAGTCTTGTCAGACCCTCACATTGGAAGGTAGGACTTTAAACACAGCATTCCACCCCAAAGCAGGAATAATAAGGATGTGTGTGGGGGGGAGGGGATGCTTGAGTCTAGACACATGCTCAGAAAAGACTTGAGAAAATGCTAAGATGTCGTATTTGATTGACATTGGGGCGCTGTCAAAACAGGAAGGTGAGGCTAAAGATGGAGTTATAAACAGACCAGATAACCCTGGAAGACACTCCCGAAGCTGTGGAAATCTGAGCGAGCCCCTTCCTCCTCCAACGGAATGCTTGCAGGCTGTTGTTCACAGTTGCTTCTTCTAAGCATCTGGGGTAAGCCCTGTTCTCTGGGATGCAGTTATCTGAGTCTCTGTTGTGTTAGTTTCGTGGAGCAAGAAGTGATTTTATAGAGATTTTGGAATGTGGGGCTTAGAAAAAGAAGAAAGAAGGGGAGGGGAGGGGAGGGGAGAGATGAGGTGAGGAGAAGGGAAGAGGAGAGGAGACTCAAGACAAGCTGTGGTCATGGTGTTACCACAACTGTCCTCCGTGTGTCTTCCCCCGGTAGCCTTGATGCTGCTCTGGCTATGCTCCATACAGAGCAGCTCCCACTTGGAAGGGCAGCTCCCACTTCCTGCTCATCAGCAGTTGAGAGCACTCCCTCACCAAAATTCACCCCCACCTCTGCATAACTTCCCACCACGTGTAACTATTTATTTCCATTTCCTTTAATTTAGAAAACATAAGCCATCGTGAATCCTTTCTTTCTCTGCTCTATTCCCCTGACATGCTTAGCCAATATTTATCTAGATAGCATCCTGGAATGTGTAATGGCGGTGATGGCAGTGGGTGAGGGTGGAGGGATGAGGAAGTGGTCCAGGTAATGGTGATGGTGGTGAACAGGTGAATGGTGGGATAGGCAATAATATAAGGAGACATCCTACATTTGTGCCATTCTTTTAAGTACATAAACTATTTTTTTTTTAAAGAAAAGAAAGAAAGGTTTTTAGGTGAATTGTCTTCTTCCCAGGAAATTGGACGCTCTTGAAAAGATAAAAATTGTAATTATGTCTTGGCTGAAGTTGAAAGTCAAGGATAGCATCAGAACAAAAGGTCCCTGATTGAGTCAGGATGACATTTAGCCCTTCCATTTGAAATTCAATCATCCACTCCAGTGCTAATGATCAAGCATCATGTCGTCCTAATGAGGAAGACTTGATTTTTATCCTCTAGCTGGAGCATTTACCAGTTAGCTGACCTAGAAAATTCATTTAGTTGTTGAGTTTCAGTTTCAAAATTATAAAATAAGGGCTACAAAACTACATTCCTTAGTTTTATTATGATGAAAGAGAAATGATAGAAATTATTCTACAGTTGTGTGAGAAACAGAAAGAATAATAATAGCATGTGGAGTTGTGGCTGAAATTAAAGTTTGTTAACTTATTTCTTTTCTGACCTCCATAATTTATCAATCAGTCATAGTTCATGTTGCTGGCAATCAATAATGAGTGCAGAGATATGCACAGAATTGACCACCCTCAAGGGAAGGGAAGAAAAACTATGGAAATAATGGTATTGCTTGATAGTTTAACCTGAGCTAATAGATCACCAGCCAGCCTGAAGTCTCCATAGGAAGTCTGACCTGCAGGGAAAAGCAAAGGATGCATGTTTACAGGACAGCAGCAAGAAGTCAACCTGAGGAATTTTGCGTGACCAGAGGCCACCTGAGGGCTGGTGGCAGAGTATAGTGGAGTCCTGGGATACATAGGGCTTCTCACCTACCCGCTGCCTGCTCTCCACTCTGGGTGTCAGATGGAAGAGATAAGGGGCTATTTTTAAAATCATGCAACCTGGAAGAAGAGCTGCCACTCTGAGAAAGGAAAAACCCCTTCTTCACTCAGAATCTTGAACTCATCTCCCCTGCAGAGCAGGAACCTTCCAGTGAGAGGAAGTACCACAAATACGGCTGCTCTGAAGCACAGGGGACATCTGTTGCAGGTAGTGGAAGGGGGCTGACAAATCATTCTGATGCAGGCAGGGGAGAAACATACCATGGCTACAGGTTTATCAATGGCGGCTCATGGGGGATTTTCCATGCTAGAGTATTTAGGAGTCTGTACTCCTGAGACCAAGGGACGCCACTCTTGTCTGAAATGAATCACAGCACAAGGACAAACCTGAGCACAGGTAAAGATGGACTATTGCTACAAGGACAGGGGTGACACCCCAGCTTGCAGACACTCTCCCAGAAGAACAAAGAGAGAATACTGAAAGCTAGAGATGAAGTCTGTCTTGAGGGGAAAAAATAGAAAGAAAAATAAGTTTAAAAAAAAACAGCATAAAATTAGTCTCTGTTCTAAAACCCCAAACCCAAGGTATTATAGTAAACATGAAGCCTATGGGACACTCATGCAAAATTGAAACTTTAAAATTAACCCAAGTCTGAGTCTTGCTTATGTTCAATTAGGAGGAGGCAGGGAAGGCATGTCTGAAGCCAAGGAAGCCGATTTCAAGACCAGGAAAAAGTTGACTCCACTCTCTTCACTTCAGTGTTTCTGGCTCTCAGAGGAGAAAAAAAATGCATGCCATGCAATGAAAGGAAGGGGAAATAAAACAATGGTGAGACAGAGAGCAAACACTAGAACACGGTATGAGGGGTTTGGAGCCCTCGGACAGGGCGTGAAATAGTAAGACTAATGAATATATTACCGGCCCCAGTGGAAATGGTAAATGCTGTAAAAATTACATGGGTGATTTTAACAGAAAGAGAGAATGTGTAAGAGAAGAGTGAAATCAAAATTGTGTAAGAAACGTGGAGTTAGAATCATAAAAATGCCCCGAACTGAATCCCAAAGGGAGATTTTAAAAATAGGAGTATGGGCGGCGGCGGCGGCGGCGGCGGCGGCGGCGGTGGTGGTGGTGGCGGCACATGCCTGTAATCGCAGCACTCGGGAGGCAGAGGCAGGTTCCAGGCCAGCCTGGGCTACAGAGTGAGTTCCAGGACAGGCTCCAAAGCTACACAGAGAAACCCTGTCTCAAAAAACTTAAATAAATAAATAAATAAATAAATAAATAAATAAATAAATAAATAGATAGGTAGATATACATACATACATACATACATACATACATACATACATAAAATAGGAGTATGAAGGAGAAGGAAGAGGGTGGGATGGGGATGGGGAAGATTGAACACCCAAATCCCAAGGGACAATTTTAAATGACCTAAAATACAAGTAACTTCAATTCCAAGGGCAGGAAAAAAAGAAAATTCTAGGAGAAATTACTGGGGAAAAGGTCTGAATTAAAAAAAACAAAAACAAAAACAGTGACAATACCAACAAGGTAGACAGTGATAGAGAAAAACATCCAACCCCTCCTGTGGCACACACATGCACACACACACAGCTTACACACATACGTATACAGAAGCATGGTTTTGGGGTTTTTTGAAAAATCAAAAATTAATTAATTAGAACTATAGTTGAATATAAGATATCTTAAAACATGTTTTAGTAAAGCTCTTTACTTAAAATGTTAAGAATTAATCGTAAATATGTTTTATTTGAACAGCGTATGTGTGAACGGAAGTGCTAGAATAAAAATAGTATGTCACATGCAAAATACCATGACATTCTCTTAGCAGTAGAAGAAACCAACATACAGCTCTCACATTCAAGAGAACTTTGTAATATAACGGATCTTTCTGTGATGTGGTTTAATTATGAGTGTGGTAACTTTTACTTTTCAGGTGGTGAATTTGAAGTCTAGTCAAGATTCCTTTGGCTGCAAGAGCCCCACAGTGATTCCATCTCTCTCTCTCTCTCTCTCTCTCTCTCTCTCTCTCTCTCTCTCTCTCTCTCTCTCTCCCCCTCTCTCTCCCCCTGTCTTCCCCTTTACTCTGTCTCCTCCCTTTCTTTCTTTCTTTCTTTCTTTCTTTCTTTCTTTCTTTCTTTCTTTCTTTTCTTCTCTCTCTCTCTCTGTCTCTCTCTTTCTTCCTTTTCTCCTCCTACTTTCTTCCCCTGCCTTTCATCCCTCCCCTCCCCTCTCCCTTTCTTATACCCTCTCCTTTATAGTCTTAAATTCTGCATTTTTCTGTAGAAATGAGGAAGGCTGTCTTCACGGTGGTGGTGGTGGTGGTGGTGGTGGTGGTGGTGGTGGTGGTGGTGGTGGTGGTCCTTTATTCCATGATAAATCCAAGGTTTGTGTATACTGTCTGCCCACAGAGAGCAACAGAAGGCTCTGTACCAAGTAGCTGGACTTATTTTCAGGTTGGAGTCTGGTAGAAACCACAAAGGTGATGGAATAAAGGATAACCAGACAGATGGAATCACTGGCCTAAATTGATCATTTCAGGCTTTTTGAAGTTCATGGGCATAAAGTAGGAAAGGAAATCACTGATGATATTTAAACACAGAAAACATTTCTGTTGGCACAGTTGAGAAAGCTAGAGTTTCTTTCTGGGAAGCTGATCCCTTTGCCTGAAAACACCAAAACCATCAGTACAACACCCCAGCCACAGGTGGGAATGTGTCACATAAAGGAAATAACAAGATTCTCTCCAAGAACCAAAAATGCAAGAAGTTCTCAGGGTCCAAAAAGAAAACACTTCCCAGGTGCTGGAGAAATGGCTCAGTGGTTAAGAGCACTGCCTGCTCTTCCAGGGGACCTGGGTTTGAGCCCAGCACTCATATAGCTCCTGACACCTGTAACTTCAGTCATGGGGGAATATGAAACCTTTTTCTGACCTGAGTAGGCACCAGACATCCATTTGATGCATGAATCCAAAGCACCCAAACAAGTAAAAAAAATAACTTTGTAAAAGAGAGGATAGCTTGATCTCACATCTTGATAAAGTAGAAGTAACTGGGATTTTTTTTTAAATGTATTTTTTTTCCAGGCCAAAGAATAAGTTGGCATCTATCAAATGAAATGGAAGGAATTATATCTTGGAGAAATGATGTTCCTTAGAAGGGAATGAAGGGCAGTGGAGGCGTAAGCTATTTCCACTGCCCACTAGGAAGAAACAAATGCTCTCTGTGTTCAGGGTGATCCAGAGTGTGGCAGATTTTATGAAACATGGCCCAGGAAGGGCTCTGGCTGAAAATCTGGGGAGAGTTTGCAAAAGACTGATAAGGTCTACCCTTAATCTTTCTCTACCTTCACAGAAAAAGGCTGCTGTGATGATAATTTTGACTGTCAATCTGATTGGCTCTAGAATCTATACCTTACCATGATGTCTTTGAAGATATTACCAGAAAGGCCTGATAAACAGAGAGCCCCTCCACAAGAAAGCATGGCACATTTCAGAGTCCAGACATAAAGATGTCCACAGTAAGGACAATGTAGCTGCTTTGCCTGGGCTTTGTTCTCGCTGGTGAGCACACCCATGCTGCTTTGTGTGCATCCTTTGCTACCATTGGAAGAATCCCAATACTTTAACTTTCCCATATGTCCTGAAGACCAGCACCCCTCCAGGAATCCCCCAGACCTTCCTCACATGACTGGGACTGCTGAGGCTTCTGGCCTCATGAAATGAGCAGCTACTGGGTTCTAGGTTCTCAGGGTACAGCTGGCCTCTAATACCCTATCAATTCCCTAACATTTCAGTTATAAACCTCTGTAATATATATTCATGCAATTGATTCTGAAACTCTGGAGAACCTTAAGGCACCTTATGCCTTTGAGTCTCTTACCAGAGAGATTGCCATTGGTTCTCCTGTGATTTCTAAGTAACTGCAACAAGAAGACTCCTGATTTTAACGCGTTTACTTTCTTTTGCATGTAAACTTCTTAGTAAATTCTTTGTATTCCTTCACCTTGACTCATTCCTGAGGCTCTGTTTTCTGGAAACAAAAGTATCGTTTTGGCGGATATACTTAACATTTATTCTTTTGATTTAACCGTCTTTACTGGCTCTGTAAATTGAAAATAATGGCGAAGTTTTAAGCAGTTTTGTAAAGTGTAGACAGGACAATTGGGGACATGGAGTGGGAGAGAATGTCAAAATTCCAGAATAATAACCCAAGAAGGGAGTAAATGAAGCATCAGAAAACCAGCTGACAGGGCTGGGCAGCGGTGGCGCAGGCCTTTGATGCCAGCACTCAGGAGGCAGAGGCAACCAGATCTCTGTGAGTTTGAGGCCAGCCTGGTCTACATAGCGAGCTGTCGGACATGCACCAAAGCTACACAAAGAAACTCTGTCTCAATAAAGCCAATAAAATAAAATTAAATTAAATTAAAAAAAATTAAAAACCAGCTGACTGTCCTGAATATACTGAAAGTATTCAAAATGTGGCTTGATGAGAAGTGAGCAAATTGTTCTCAACTTTTTCAAATAAAATTGAAAACATTTCCATGGCTACCAGTAAGAAAGGGTTTTAATAAACAAGAACCGAAAAGCATTTACTGTAGGGAAAGGGAAATTTAATTAATTGGTTTAGCAAAAGAATTCTGTTTATTTAGAGATCTCATTAAGAGAACCAAATGTCAAACCACAATTAGAAATAATCCATGCTTTATCTCCGTCTGACTTACTGCTGCATACTTTATGTTCTTTTGTACTGTAAATACCAATTTTTTCTTTAACTGATTGTTGCTCATGGAATTAGCTGCATTTGGATAATTTGTATAAAGCAACTGTGCTAAACTTGTATTGATCCTTGTGATTGATCATTGGGATCACTGTTGAAGTTTTTGTGCACACAGATGTGTCATTTAAAGTCCCACTGAATCCTTAGGAAAACATTTTAGTTTGGGCTGTTTCCTTGCTTCTCTCTAAGAGCCATTGACCTCTAGAATGAAGTAAAATCCAGAGCTCACTTACCATCAAGCATGTTTTGGGAAGGGCCTCCCTTGCAGAGTGCTCTCAAGGTTAAGGTCCTACGAGGGTAACCCTAGTTCTGCTATACATTTGTCTTTTCAAAAAGTAGCTAGTGGACTGGGGGTGTAGCTCAGCTGATAGAGTGCTGGTCTAGTGTGCACAAAGCTCTGGGTACATTCACTAGGGCCACATACATTCAGTGTGGGGGTCATTTCCCATAGTCCTAGCTTGTCATCTGGAGGGAGAAAGATCAGCAGTTCAAGATTATCTTTGGCTGCTGAGAGATTTTTGAGGCTAACCTGGACAACACAAGATCTCATCTAAAGAAAAGTTGCTACTGAAATCAAGAGGATAATTTTCTCTTTTACTGTGCCATTGATGTACCCTGCATTACTGAGATATATTGTTTACCCTCATAAAATTTGCCTAAAGATCAGAGAATAGAACAAGTCACTAGATTAAACATAGAAGCCAAACAGTGGTGGCACACACCTTTAATCCTAGCACTTGGGAGGCAGAGATCTGTGTGGATCTCTATGAGTTCAAAGCCACCCTGGACTACATAAGATTGACTCAGTCTAGGAGAGAAACAGAGCCAGGCAGTGGTGGCACACACCTTCAATCCCAGCACATGAGATCTCATGCCTTAGCTTGGGAAGCACACAGGCCTTTATTCCCGGCACTGGGGGTGGGGGGTGATATCACTGGGTAGAGAAAGTATATAAGGTGTGAGGAGACAGGAACTACAGCCTTATTTGGTTAGAAGGGCTTTCAGTTAGAAGAGTATTCAGGCTGAGGAGTCCTAGAGGTAAGAGGTGGCTTGCTCCTTTGTCTCTGATCTTTCAGCATTTACCCCAATATCTGCTACTGGCTTTTTAATCTTAAAACCATTTAACATTCTAGTTACACTACTGTGGGCTTGATACAGTATTCTTCACATTCTCTACAGCTTTTAGCAGCTTTTGAGAGGAGAGTAGGTGTTTGCTTCTCTGTCTTTGAGCAGATGACAAAACTCAGGTTTCTGCCTTTGTTTCCACTACATATCTCCAGTATTTAACTGAGAACAGAAAGCTACCGTATTGTCCATCCCTCTTTGCAGCCAGATGTAGTCATGTGATCATAGTCTAAGGAACAGGATATAAGTAGAAAAGGTACATGAAAATAGGCAATGCCCAAAGTGAGCTACCAACAATGTGGTGTAGTGAATGTTTGCCAACAATAGTATTCCAGCATCATCCCCATCTGGAGACAAAGATAGTCACCACAGTAATCGGAAATGGTCGCAGATTTGAGTGACCATGAGTCAGCTCAAATCCATATAAAAAGTCAATTAAAATTGAGGTTTACATAAATGTTACCAATCATGGTGTGGTGCCTCTCTTCTCTTTGTGTTTCTTCTTATTCTTTTGCATCACACTTGAACAAGTCTTTACGTGTCAGGGATTTGTGAGCGTTTGCTTATTATATTATTATTCTGGAGTTGAGACCCTTCTCCACTAGAAAATGAAATCTGCTGAATATACCTTTCAGGTTAGGGAGGAGTCCGTTTCTGGGCTGGAATTCTTTGCTCTAGAGGAATGTGGCTTATTATTCAAATCACATGACTTGCCCAAGAAAAATAATTCCCCACAAGGAGGGGGTGGTTGTGAGTTCTCCACAAGTAAAAACAGTAAGTGTTCAATGCAGGCTCTCTGGGAACAGGTCCTGTGATGGCTCAAATGAAGAGGACTGTAGCTGAGGACCAGACTGCAATTACAGGGTAGACCTGCCTCAAACAGACCTGCATGGAAGGAGTCTGGCCATGAGTCACACCTGCACCTGGAGTTCTTTCAGCTAAAATACAGACTACAGAAGCACATCACAAACCCCTTCTAGAAGCATGCCTGGGGCTTCTGCCTTCCAGAATTTCTCTGCAAAGGACAGCAGAAAGGTGGTACTATCAAGTCCTCAAGGAAAAGGAGCTGCGCTCCCTCCCTTCCCCTCTCTCTCTCTCTCTCTCTCTCTCTCTCTCCCTCCCTCTTTCTCTCTCTCCCCATAATCTGCTCCCAGGAAAGTCTCTCAGAGCCCTGCATTATATCCCTCCATATCGAAGTAACCTTGATTTTTCTCATTCTTCCTTTCTTAGTAAGCTCTGCTTTCTTTGGTGGCTTTTAAAACTTTTCTTTTTTAGCAGCCTTTAGGCTTTAACTCAAATTTAATGGCATACCTGAATCCCTGTGGTAACTACAGATATAAAGAGAAGAAAAATGACACATTTGTCTTCCAGCAGCTTATCAGAGGCTTGGGGGAATCATTGCTTTCCCATTTTCTCATGACATCATTGTGAGAGCTCCTGCCATTCTGGAGTGTTTGCCTCTTAGGATTCCTTTGGTGCTCATGAACTGATTGCATGCACTCTTTTTATATGTGTGAAACTGAGTAGCTTTGGTTGTAGTTCACTGTCGGAATCCTAGGACTCTTGGGATTAAAGCAGGTGGAGCTTAAGTTGGAGATCATTTTTGGTCTCCTAGTGAGGCTAGCTCAGGCTATAATGACCCTGCATCTCCAAAAGAAAAAAAGGAAAGGAAGGAAGGAAGATAAAACACTAAAAATGTTATTTGTGTTGTAGCTCAGTGGTAGGTTGGGTGCATGGTTAGCATGTATAAAAACTTAGGACTTAGGGGAATAAAAAAGAACCAAACAGAGTGCTCTTCCCACCTTCCTGTAATTATTCTGGTCTCAGAGACCCATGCATGAGCCTTGCTGATAGCAAGATGTCTTCAAGAAATGCCAAAATTGAGCATCCTGCCCCTTACTTCAAAGCCACAGCTATGTTGCCAGATGATCAACTCAAAGCCATCAGCCTTGGTGAAAGAGTTCTTCCCTTGTGACTTTGACTTCCCATTCTGTGTACCCCATGGAGATCATTGCTTCCCGTGATGGGGCAGAAGAAGTTAAGAAACTGAATGGCCCAATGATGGGTACAACTGTGGAGTCTCACATCTGTCATCTGACATGGATCAATACAGCCAATAAACAAGGAGGACTGGGACCCTTGGACAATCAAGCCCTTGGTGTCAGATCCTGAGTGTACCATTGCTCAGGATTATGGAGTATTAAATGTTGATGGAAGTCTGTCTTCAGGGACCTCTTTATCATTGATGACAAAGGTACCCTTCACTGAATCACTAAAAGTGGTCTGCCTGTTGACTGCTCTGTGCATTAGATGCTGAGATTAGGCAAAGCCTTCCACTTCACTGAAACACATGGCAAAGTGTGCCCAACTGGCTAGAAATCCCACAGTGATAACATTGAGTTTGATGTCAAAAAGAGCAAAGAATTTTTTCCCAAATGGAAGTGAGCACTGACTGTGTTTATGCCAGACTGCATTGGGCAGCCTGTAAAAGGACATCTTTTGTACTTCTTGTACAGAAACACAAGGAGTGGTGTGATTTAAGACATGCCTGCCCTTCAAGATGGTAGGAGGTCACCCTTCCTTGCACTGGTAGAAGTGGTCTGAGCTGTTTTGTGGACAAATCATCTGGTGTGCCAGTAACAGGGCATCAGCTTATTATTCTTCTGTAGTGTCAATTAAACTTGACTAGACTAAAAAAACTTAATTAAACTTGAACTTGACTCAGGAAAAAGAAGGAGACAAATCCAAAGAAGGACACAAACAAGGAGAGAAACAAACCGCATTCCCTAAGATACCTGTAATGGACACTAGGACTGATACTGTTCCCCAAACACCATTGTACAGCTTTCACCTTGGCCTAACTTTTTTTTTCAACCATACATCAAGTGCCCCAGGCTGAACACTGATGGTCCAAGCATCAGAGAAGGGCAAGTTTGAGCCATGTGGCCATCCATTTACTTCCAGCCACAGCTATCATTCTGACACTGTTTGAAAAATTATGGCCTTAATATTTGAATCTCTGGAGAAGAGCCATACAGAAAAATATAAAATATAAGATATATATTTCCGGAGCCTGCAGTTTAGACATATGCTTTTAATTGTAAGAAAGTCGTTTGGTAGAGAGTTTCCCAGGGCCTTGCTTCCATTGTAGATGGTGTGGAAATGTTAAATTACTTCCACAACAAGAAGGAAGACCAATGACCTGAACAAAAAGTCTCCCACCCTCTCATTCACCTCTCGGTTGTCACCATAATACCCTGTGACTTGAAATTACATTTCAGCTCAGGAATACAAAACATGATTTCCTGGTATCGGAAGAAAGTCATTTTCTCTTGTCTAGGCAAAAAAAAAAAAAAAAAAAAATTGACCTTCTTGAGAATTCCAGTGTTTTGAGAGCCTGAGGCAAAGTTAACATTGCAATAAAATCAGAACAAATATGCCAAAAGATGTATGCTCTTGGGTTGAAAAATGTCCTTGTCCAATATTTTATAGGACAGAGTCAAAGTAAAGAGAAAAGTGCAGGCAAGAAGGTTGGGGACAGCACACATGGCTGCTCAAGGAGTTCTGTGTAGAACTGGTAGGAGCTCCATATGCCCTTGAGCTGACAGGCTGTGTTTAATGGACATGCTGATTGGTAGTCTCTAAGTACTGAGGTCTTTGGCAGGCAAAGCTCTCAGAGAAATGAGTTTGAATGTTGCTTGGATTTATGGATCACTGATACGTGTTGATTCATCCTACATCTGCCCTGGAGAAGCGCAGCTGTTTGTCGATGTCTTGCTCAGTCACAGTGGCAGGGTGAAAGGAGCAACTAGACTGTTAGGTTCTAGGCTGGGCGGTGGTGGTGCACGCCCTTAATTTAGCACTCAGGAGGCAGAGCCAAGCGGATCTCTATGAGTTCAAGGCCAACCTGGTCTTCAGAGCAAGATCCAGGACAGGCACCAAAAGGACACAGAAAAACCCTGTCTTGAAAAACCAAAAATAAAAACAAAAACAAATAAAGTTAGGTTGTAGGAAGTATGAGTTAATTGCTACTTCTGTGGATGCTCTTAAGGGGGCCATTGCAAATTGACAAATTTTAACACTAACCTTGTTTATCTAACTTACATTTTTTCCGGTGGTGTTGATTTTGCTTTTTATTTTTATTTATGTTTTTTTTAAGACAGGGTCTTGGTATGTATCCTAGGCTGTTCTTGAATTCATGAACACTTCCCCCCCCAACCACCACACACACACACACACACACACACACACACACACACACACACACTTTATTATCTCAAGTGCAGAGATTACATGTGCACACCACCCTGATACTTCCATTATTTTAATTAATGCAACAACCACTGGTGTGGTGTAATCAGCTCACTGTACAAGGGGTTCTTGTTCCTGAGGGGGGCATGATGTCTCATTTGTGGTCCCTGCAGCTGGTATTTCACAACACAGGGATTTAACTCTGTGGGTAAACCTAGCACTCTCCCCCTTCATCACTCACCCATTCACCACCAACAAAGCAGCCCGTGCATTATGGCATCTGAGCTTGGCTATCCATTTACAGAGTTCCAAGGAAAGAGAGATGTATGCAGTGTGTGCTCTAAGCAATTGCCATCAGTAGAGAATGGCCTTTATATGTTAGCGTGGGTTTTTCACTATTAAGAGAAAACACATAGAGATTAAATAATGCAAGGGCTCATTTCTAAAACTGTGGGTTGATGGTTAGGAAGAAGCAATGGCTTCTCTGGTCTAGTATTTACCACACTATTCTAAACTCCTTACCTTCTATCCTTCCCTAGATCTGTCCACTTATGCTAAGTGTCCTTATTTCTCTGTGCTTCTCAGAGAATCAATATCCATTTGCTTACCGAATCAGTGAATGAAACTGCAAATGAATGGCAACCTCCACACTCTCAGGGAAATCTGTTTTGTTGAGGGTAGCACTCTGGGACAGGTGGGGAGTATCTGAAAGCTGGAAGACAGGTTGATAGACTGTACAGAGATTAAAGGATTCAGAAGAAAGGAAGAATGATGTAAGGCTGCTTCTTGTTTGTTTTGGGTTTTTTTAATAGCAAAAATGGCATTTCAAAGCAAAGCTTAGGTATAGTCTTAGCTGATATCTCCCTTGGGGGCATCTTAGAAGAAAAGGGAAATGGAGCTAAGAAATAACAGTCAGCCTTAATATTTTATCTCAATTGATAGCTGTCACAAGACTTAAATGCGAGTAGATCATCATTGTAGAGTAGAAAAAGCTTAGGCTAAAAGAGATGCAAATAATCTTGTCTCCCTGTAGTGTATTGAGGTGCTAAGGTTTGAATAAAGGGCTAACGGGTGCCAAATTGGCATTCTCCCTGCTAATTCACAAGACCTCTCTCATTAAGATGAAGGGAAGAAAAGGAAGAGCAACATCCTGGAAATGGAAACTACAGCAGCATGCATCACTATGACATTGTGTATGCTGACTTAGAGTGATGGAGAGGGACAGCTAACAAGCTAATTAAACACAGTCCCAGGCAGGCTAACTGGACTGAACAGCCAGAAGCATGATATATTTATTTCCCATTTCCTCTCTGTGACTAGAGATTTAAATGATAAAGTCATTCAATATCTTTCAGATGTGTGCTTTTACTGGTGGAATGAGTATGCTGGGTCAGGAGGGATAATGTAGTAATTGGCAGCATTTATTTATACTTGATGAACCGATATATGAATCAACCCAGCCCCTCATCTATAGTCAAGTGTTACTGGAGATCAGAGATGTATGCTTGCAGCATAAGTTCATCAAATCTTTCCTGCCATAGGCAGAGTAAGTTGAAACAAAGCTGCTTGCTGTCTTTGCTACTTGCCAGATCATATTTCCTGTTGAAAAATGGCTAGATTTTTTTTTTAATGCATGGGAAGAGGGTAATTAAGAAGTCAGCAAAGTTTTAAGAACTGACCCAAGTATTGAGCAGTGTATTCTTCCCAAGACTGTGATCAAACACTCTGAAAGAGCAATTACTAAGAGAGAAAGGTTTATTTGAATGCACAATCTAAAGGAAGTATCTATCACGGTGAGAAAGCCGTGATAGGATCTTGAAGCCACTGATCACATGGGGTCACAGTCAAGAAGAAAAGAGCTACAAATGTCCATGTTAAGCTGGTGTTCTTGGTTGTATGCACTCTAGAATCTGAGTTCACAAAGTGGTATCACCCATTTTGATGTGTCTTCCCACTTCCGATGACATAAAGATAACCACCCATGGGAAGCTGAGAAGCGTGTCTTACCGTCCCTGGCAAGTTGACAATAGTAACTACCATAGACAGTTACCAGACCATCTTTGGTTCTAGTTTAGTATTGTTTGCTACTGAAGGGAAAATATGAGAGGAACAGCCATTTCTTCCCCAAACTTGGGCAATTGGCTTGAACTGGAGTAAGAAATGTCTGTGTGATTCAGCTATCTCCCAGGCTTGTTTGGGGCCCATCTGTCCCCTCGGGATTCTTGGCACTGATCTGTGTAGGAAGGGCCAGCCTTCACACCCAAGGCCACAGTCACCGTGTTCGCATTCAGTGTTATGGCTACCAAGCTGCAGTTGGAATTCCTTCTCGGTCAGAACTCCTGTGCTCATGCAGGACAAACGTCTATCATCTGGAACTTTACAGCTCCCAGATGCTTAATTTGCATCTGCACCACATCAGACTTAGATAATGCAAGGACATCTGGCCTAAAGATGGCCAAAGATCCGCAGGATGCAGTCATTGATTGGGGTGTTCCAACTGCTGCTAATGTAGCCCAGATGACATCATGCATGGAGTGATAATGGACACCCCTGAATGACTTGAACTGCCTTTGCTCGGTTGAATTTAATGATACTATAAAGGAAGTGGGCTAGGGTCCACATGTTTGTATTCTAGAAATACATTCTGGAGCAATCCTTACTTTCAAAACTATTTTTAAAACCTTCTTCCTGGTCCTTCAGGAAAATGAAAACTTTGGCTTAGAGAGAGAGAGAGAGAGAGAGAGAGAGAGAGAGAGAGAGAGAGAGAGAGAGAGACTACTTCTACACAGACCCAGTAAGCAATGCAAAGAGCAAAGCTTATATAAACACCAACAGTTGCAGTAGGGATTTAAGGACAGTGCCATGAACTAATGATAACACCAAAGACGAGTGAAGTCTATGGCATCAGAACCATGTGCTCAAACACAGACCAGCCTATATAAGGTATGGGTGGGCCCTGCCTGATCCCTGGGTTTGTGGGGGCTTAACTGTACTTGTTCTTTCAATTACCACAGTTTGAGTATCTTTCTAGAAATTCTAATTCAAAACTAAAGTGGAAGCATTAGTCAAATGCCAATCAACCCATGGCTGATATTACAGATGCTCTGACTACATGGCTCCACATTGGCCAGCCAGAAGCCTGTCTTTGCAGAACATTGAAAGAGTGTAATTTACAACCATAATTCTGCAGGTGCCTCAGACAGAGCACTCCCCCGCCCCTTGACTATCAGAGACTGAAGTGCACAGCTGGTCCTGATGCAGAACCTGGGTTCATATAAGGCCTGTGCAAAGGAAGAGTTGGCTGCTATGGAACTATCAAATCTCTAATTAGGTAAATCAGTCAGAAGCACATAATTCCCTGGGAGCCATCACGTGGTTCTGGAAAGTGTGATCTGCCCGGAGCTGGAGCAACGCATGACTTACTGTAGTATGATTTGCACTGGATTATTGTACTCAAGTTTCAACTTCGTTTTCATTCTTTCAGGAAGATTGTCTAGTCTGTAATAAAATACAAACTCTGTCTTACAGACTTCCATTCAGCCCGCCGAATTACACTTCAAAGTCCTTGTTCTTTATTCTCATATTTATTCATTAATTTTCACATTTATCTGTCAACTATTTCCATCCAGTAAGGATACCACTTAGCCTAGGATCCATGTTCAGTGGTAATGAAAAAAAAAAGTCTATTTTATAAGTGAAATAGAAAGTAGATATTACTAATTTTGAAGCACATTTGACTCATCATTGTAATAAGGTCTGAAACATCTCAGAGATTAGAAACCAAATAACACAGCGGGGTCACAGTGACTACCAGTCTTCTGGTGGCCACTATAGATTCATTCACTGAGCCCTCTGGACTCAGTCTGCTCTGGAAGATAAAGGCGGCAGTAGCTTTCATAAGAATCCATCCTGCCTGAGACACGAGGTGGGCGAGTATGTAAATGAACACAGCCTGCCATTGAGTGGAGGGACTTTGAAGATGAAAGGGAGGATGAAACGGGAAATGCCCTGACTGTTCCAACCCAAATGCTCCCCCCAAAACTTAATCCCATTTAAGAAAACTAACTGCCCTCCACTCCCACAACTATCCATTGCATTATAGTGAATAACCTACACCTTCCAAGGACATATTAGTGTCACTCTTAATAACATGAATTCAGCCCCTCATGACCATTGGCAAATCCACCTGAGCTCCCAGTAACAAGATGAGGTCTGATCTCAGACCAGCTTCAGCACTGATTACTCTCCGAGGGTGTGCCTGAGAGTAAAGACAGAGTTAACCCACAACTTAGAAAATCTGAATGTCTAAGACCAAATGACAAATTGGGGTAAGGGACCAGAGATAATTGAAAAGAGAAAATAAAACTCAAGATTTAAATCTAAAGTGTGGTTGACTAGGAGAGAAAGAGAGAGACTAGATAAAGAAGAGAAGTGGGCATAGGAGAGAAGGAGAAATAAATGGAGAGGAGAGAATGAAAGAGGAGAGGGACCCACTTTCTCAGTGTCTAACTGAACCACAAACCTGTAAGTGCTCTGGACTCTCAGGGGAGAGTCTTATGTCTGGTTTCCAGACACCTTGATATGTGCTTAAATAACTGTGAAAGGTACAGACCAGACCAACATGTTTACCTCTACCTGGGTGAGTTCCTGTAGCTCAAGACAGTGTGTTCTGTAAACAGCCAATGGGAGGGAAGACAATCTGGTATTTACCCTATTCTCTTGGACAAAGAAAAGTTGACTACTACTCATTGTTGATTTGCTATCTGAGAAAATTCGCTTGGAGGATGGATTCCTCCTGGTTCCTGGTTCCTGGTTGCAATGATTCCCAAAGAGAATTCCACGTAATATGACTTTCAATCAAAACCTGACTCATCTACATGCAATCTCTTAATGTTTATTATATTTACTTCTATTTGTTTTCCTTCTGTCTTATTGTATCACTAAAAATTGTGATTCTCTTTCCTGTGTCACCAACAAAAATTCACCAAGTTTCCAAAGGATACCTTAACATAATGTTTCCACAGACTGTAGAGAGATCTGTCTATAGTAGTGACAAGGAAAAGATGTCATCAGCATATTTGATCCCCTGAAGCAGAAAAGAGACACCTGGCTGCTGACCAGCACTAAACTGTGCTGACCTTGGCATTTCCATATAGCCAGTCGGAGAATTCTGAGCCTGTTGTTACCAACTCCAGCCGTGGTGGAGTTTGCATCCTAGTAGAACTGATGATAATGGTGATGATGATATTCAAATCCATCCAAATAAAACCTGTCTCACCATGAATTTTCAGGTATGTGTCTTGTCTCCCTCCTGCTTTGATTATGAGGATTACTAAGCCAACATTTTTCTGTTGAAGATGAGGTATAAAGCCCTAAATGATCCAGGTCCTTATGGCTCCTCAAAGTGAGATAAAAAAAAAAAATACCCACTTCTTTCATGATCCAGATGTTATGAGTTTAATCCCTGCCTTAAAATGGCCTCAGCACAAGCAATCCGTTTCCATTAGGGGGTATCACCAAGATTGCTGAATCTAAACATGTTCTAGTCATCCTCTCCTTGCCTTCTATGAGTTTTTCTTTCCAAGGATGTATGAATTATACAGTAGCAATCCATTGCGGCCTCCTTACATTTTGCCTTTGGGCTTCAGAAATCAAGGTTATGGCTCTTTTTATTCTCTGGAGAAAGTTTAGCCTCTAACTAAATGTATGAGTGAAAAGCGTCACATGGAGAATGAAAAGACCTTCACATTAAATTGAATCCTCCAGGACAGCCCAAGCTCCGAGGCTCATGTGCAAACAAAATGGACTCTGAAGGTAACATTTCCTTTGATCCCAAAAGCTAATCTCCTGAGGAATTTTTAAGTCCGAACTCTATACATGAGAGAATTCTCTGCAGCTATTTAGATAGAGTGTGTCATAGCACCTAGCCAGTGCTCCAGAGACCTGATTTAAAGTCATGTACTGCTGTCCTCAGCTCTCAAGCTAATGGGAAATTGCCTGTGAACTATTCTGTGGTTGTTAATTGCATTGCTAGCTCCCCAAGAGATTCTGAAGAGCACAATCCAGACCTGTACCTCTCCAGCTGCAGCACCAAGTTTCAGCAAATGAATGACTCAATAAATGATGCTCAGAAAGTAATTTTGGTGTGAATTGAATTGAGGCATGTTGGATCAAGAAGAATTAAATCCATGTTGTCCATCAATGAGGCTATTAATAACTTGACTCTGTGCAAGTCACACTTAGATGCCATTGAGATGGCCCCTCACACTAAAACCACATGGTCACTGGGCCTGAAGAATAATCATGGATGGCCACAATGCCTGTGACCTCTGAAGTGACTGGTGATCCACCTCTCATAATGTTTTGAGAACATATAAGAAAAGAGAGAAGTCACAGCTTTCAAGTCTGAGAGGCTTGGATAAAACCATTCAAAGATGGACATGTCATGTAACATCTTGACATTTTTCTTTGAACCCATAAACATTGTAATGATATTGCTTACCTATAATCCATTGTGCAATTTAAATAGGAACCCATGTGTTTGACCTACTGTACAGTTTTTTATTTGTTAGCTTGGTTTCCTTCCATTCTACTCCACTTGTCAGGTGGTCTAAGAGTTCATCTCAGGAGAGCATCAAACACAGCTTTAGCCGGATGGATTACATCTAATTCTTCTTCTTTAATCTTGTTCAGTCACATTTGGTGGACACAATATAGTGTTAAAAGCAGAATTATCTATGGATAGAGGAATGTGCACCTGCAATTTTAAAACTTGGCAGAAAGAGGCAGGAGGGTCACTGCAAGTTGGAGTCCAACATGGACTAGCTGTTGAGCTGCAAGCCAGCAAGGGATACATATTATGAAACTTCTTGAAAAGCCAAACAAAAATCCTGAATGTGGCCAGGCGGTGGTGGCACACATCTTTATCTCAGCACTCAGGAGGCAGAGGCAGGCAGAGCTCTGTGAGTTCGAGGCCAGCCTGGGCTACAGAGTAAGTTCCAGGAAAGGTGCAAAGCTACACAGAGAAACCCTGCCTCGAAAAAAACAAACAAACAAAAAACCCCTGAACATTTGGTGCATACATAATTGAATGTTTTAGAATGATTAATAGAATTCATAAGAAAATTTGAGGTACATGGAAGTCCATTCATGAGGATTGTAATTCTAGAGCACTGTGAATTGAAAACCACAAGGAAACAGATTGCTCTTCCTTAAGCAGGAGGGAAAGGACATCAGTGAGTATATTGGGTGAAGGCTGAGTACATCAATAGCCAACACGCTAAACTTTACTCAGCATCTTTGTGTTCATCATCAAGCACCATTTTTAGCCTAACAAAGTAAATACAAGTGTAAAGCCATATTTACAATGTAAACATTGTTTAAAATCACTCATTGGGTCTTCTTTCCTTACTTCAAAAGTCCTGGGATTATAGGAGTGTATCTTCTTCTCTAATACAGTACTGGTGATCAAGCCTAGGTATTTCTACATGCTAGGTAAACACTCTATCCACTAGGCCACATGACCAGACCTTAATCATTTTTTAATTTAAATCACAAAATAAATTTATGTGACTATTCTTTTGCTAGCCAGCATACAAGTACCTAAAACACATCCACTAGAACATGACACAAGTCACCAGTTAGAAATGTCATGACCCACTCTTCACTGTTTCAAAGGAAAAAAAAATACTATCTATCTTTATACCATTGAAACTAGTAAATTTACAGTATTCCTACAATACATTAGATTAAATACATCTGAAAATTACAAATTCTAACCTTAAAGAAATGAATTTTGTCTTTCTGTTTTATAGCTCTTCAGATGTGTCTGTTATCCAAACTAGCAGACTAACATCACAGAGTATGCAACACACGTTTGCATTCTGTTTCATAGTCTGCAATTTATCATTTGTCATTCTATCCCAGTGCCATAATATGTCATTAAAAACATCTTAAACAGTGACAAAAGCCAGTGTCCCACTGATACTTTGCCATGGAAGCACACTATTCTGAGGCGTTGATGGACTGAATGTGGGTTCTTCTTCCATGACTGCATGATTTCCCTGCATCACCGCTGTAGATGCTTAGGACTTATAAATCAGACTAAAGAGTCTTCTCAGGGAGGGGGAGAACCTGGAGAGGTGAGGGAAGGGAAACTGAGTCTGGGTGTAAAATAAATAAATAAATATTTTTTAAAACTTATAAAATATCAAGTTAAAGATTCTATTCTAATATAAAAGGAAGCCTAACTAATAAAGATTCAAGATTGAAAATGAGCAAGTAATGATGCTACCACCTTCCTGATGTGTGGACATCCAAAGAAGGATTATTAAATCACTAGAAGGAGTCATTGAATCTCATCATTTTTATGGACAGAAGTTTAATAACAGAGAAGAGTGTCTGGGGCTGGGGTGCAGTGGCAGGCATCATGATTAATCTGCTGAAGCCCCAGTTTCTATTCTAAGGCCATGAGGTGGGTGGGAAAAGGGAGAGACAGGAGAAGACAGAGCAGCAGGAAGAGGTGATGGGAAGAGGAGAAAGAGATGAGCGGGAGAGGAAAGAGACTAAAAGAGGAACTCCAAACTTGAGGAATAAGATTTTAAAATAGAATCACTTACAACAACATTTCAAATACCTATCATAGACCTATGGACTCAACAAAGTTCCAAACGAGGTACCAGTAGATGTTTTGTGAGAAAGGACTGAGCTAACTCCAACAGCATAAGGAAATGTAAATGACCAAGAACACAAAAGACTGTTGAGCAAAATGTTCAAAAGATCGAGCTGGGTGCATTACCAGATGTTGACAGTCTCACACAGTGGCCATAATTAACCAAGACAGCACCTACAGAAGAGCTGACTAGGTGAGCAAGGAAACAGAGAGCAGAGCCCTGACATAGGCCAACACATCCACTGTAACTAATTCATGACCAGAGTACCCTAGATTCTGATGCAGAAAACGGTTGGCTTTTCAATAGTGACTCCAGTTAATTGCATAGCCACATTAAATAAAATCTGTTAGACTTCACTCTCCACACAGAAACGAATGCCAGGTGGATTATACACAAAATGTTAAAGAACAAATATAATGCCTAAGTGCTAATGGAATATAATGGCTAAGAATGAATCAACTACATTTACTCAGTTTTGTGAAGACAGCATTATGGATACATACATATATCCATAAACAATAAAGATAATAAATTAGATGTCAGTAAAACCAACCAAGAGTCACTACACACACACACACACACACACACATACACGCACGCACACACACGTGTGCGCATGCACGCGTGCATGCGTGTGCGTGCGTGTATGTGTGTGTGTGTGTGTGTGTGTGTGTGTGTGTGTGTGTGTGTGTATAGCAACCAAGCAAGAATAATACGTTCACATAATGCACAGTCAAGAAAGGACTCAGCCTGAACATCTAAATGTTTCCAGAAAAGCAATTAAAAGACATAACCTGAATGCTCAAATTGCTAAGACAATATAGTCATATTCCTTATAGTAAAATCAGGACAACCACAATGAAAAACTTTGGCATTGCCTACTAACAAAGAACCTTGGAATAGTTAGTATCCTGTTTGTTTGTTTTGATACTAATCAATGAAAGAAAAATTATTGCTTACTTGCAACACACTATCTTAGAATGTGTCGAGTGTTGTTTGGAAGTAGAAACAACAGAAAACCCAGTCAAAATACAAGGGGCAAACAGAGAGGTGTTACTATGGCCATCTGCAGAATGGACGCTGGTCACACAACACCAACAAATGCTAATTATTATAAACAGCATTGTGACTGAAAAGTGGCGTGTTTATATTTATAAGAAGTTAAGGGAAGGGAAAGTAACCTGTTATACCAAAGATCAGAAGGGCATCCTTGATTGTGGGGTGTTGTCCAGAAGGAAGAAAGAAGGTGATTTGGCTGGTCTACATAATATTTTATACCTGTTGGATGATGGCTGTATGTGAATATTATGTCAGACTGAAATGCAAGAATGTAAAGCTGCACAAAGCTTGACATTCTGTCTCTCACACTTCCCAGATGTTGACAGGAGCAAGAGTCCCACAGCTGGAAATGGCACAGAGTGCCTTGTCCTTAGGGTTATTACCACCATGCACGCGTAGCTCTGAAATGTAACTTTATGCAATTGCATATAACTGCTCACCATTGTGGTATTTATGGTGGACGATCTTGTTTGTGTCTCCCGCCCTTTCCTCTGAGAAGTCCTCATTGTTGGTACGCAAATAGACAATTTACAGAACCATTAACATTGGATGGCATGCCCAACATCCTGCTCAGCCCCACACTTCGAAAGTTGTCAAGTGTCACATGCCATACTCAGCAGGTGCGGAGCAGTCACCTACCAAAGCAGATCTGAATCCATTCTACACAGCTCAACATTTAACTTAAGTAATACTTACAGTTAAATCATGAACTTAAGGCATTGTGGATGGTGTCACGAAAAGGAAAAGGAAATTGAAAGAAGGATTTCGTTGACTCTTAGAGCCTAGTTTGTGCCCATAATTGTATATCAGTTGTGCAGTTATGTGTGGACCACACAGCCAGACTTCCTCTGATTTAAAGAGTGCATGTGTTAGTGTGTTTCTGGCATGTGAGCACTAACCCTCTTGCTATCATCACTGTGTGCTTGGGTCCACTAATTATGGGAAGTTAACAGTCACGTGTGTGAGTGTGGAGTATGAAGAGACTATAGGTAATGAATTTCATCAAAGGAGAATAGATTACCTAGATATATCTTAGTAAGTCACTCTGATTTATAGCTGGAGGAAATCACAGAGCAAGGGCAAGTCCATGGAGAGAACAATAAAGCAGAGTTCTGAAAATAAGGGAGGGGTCAGGGTGCTAAAAGCCAGTAAGATCGCAGTAGATGAGAGGAGGTGGAAGATAATGAAGAATTGGGTAAGATTTCACAAATAATGTTGTTCCCATTACAAAGAGAAAAGTCAGCAGAGCTCTAAAGAATAAGGCCGGACCAGCAATGACCTGGCTGCTTGATTCCATAATCCCTAAATTAACCTCTGTGTGTGTGTGTGTGTGTGTGTGTGTGTGTGTGTGTGTGTGTGTGTGTGTGTGTAAGGAGAACCAGGAAACAACAAAAGACTAGAGACCAAGGCCAAGATACACTGGAGCATTTGGCAGGGAAGCAGGACATATATGAAGACATAGCCATGTTTGGTGAAGGTTTCTTAGGTTTTTATCAGCATTGGTGCCTTGGATTGGATAATTCTTCAATGTAGGGAGCTGCCTTTCCTTCAGCATCAGATTCAGCAGCACCTCTGGCCTCTGTTTATTAGACACCAGCGATAATTCCTCTCACCAATAATGATAGTCTCCAACACCTTTGCAAACACCCTGGGGTTACAGAAGCAAAATCACAGCTGGCTGAGAAAGCGTAGGCTGAATGGAAAGAAATTGGACGCTCCGAGCAGAGTTCCTCCTAGCAGAGATGGAGGTATTATATATATCATTACATTTAAGTAGAATAGCTAAGGATTTTCAGATATGTTGTTGCATGAAATGTTTATTTATATGGTTCCCAAAATTCAGTTAAAGCATTTCTCAAAGTTAGATAATAGTTACACAGATTTTTTTTTTTCACTTAGCCTTCTTGGCCTTTGATATAAAGTTTGAGTGGCCAGAGAGAATTGAATCATCACCTCAGTAAGTGGTGCCTTAGCCCAGCTCATGCTCTCGAATTTACTCATTACAAGCTGATGCCGTGTCAGAGAAGGCCAGGAAAACTATTGGTGTGGTGCGGCCAGTTACATCTTAGACTCCTATAGTCAGAGGTGTGTACTGAATGCCTCTGTGTGAAGTTGTATTCCCTGCTAAGGAAATAATTACAAGGGAAATCTGTGATGATTTTCCTTGTAAAGCTCAAATTCTGGGAGGGGGAGATGCCAGTTCAGTGACAAGAGACAGGCTTGTGCAGGGCACAAGACACTTGGAGCATTTCCTCCAACATGGTTCTTGGTTTGCTGGTTCTGGAAGAAGCTGTGACATGGACATAAGCCCCAGGTCATTTAAGATGTCATTGCAAATTCCTCCCATGGCCCCCAGCATCATTCTGTGTCACTCATCAGAAGAGATAGTGGATGCTTGTACACAGGCACTTACAGGAACACTGCTTTGGAGATAGAAGGTTCTGCCTCTTAAGAGGCAACTGAAAAGATTCTAAAAACATCCCCTATTCAGGGTTTGAGGGAGCTGCTATTGGTCTAGAATCTACAAATAGTTCTAATGCTCATATCTGCTCTTGCATACCCTACAGTTCCCTCAAACTTTGCATGTCTACCCATCCACCTACCCATGAGTGGAAAAATAGTTTCATGTTTGCAAGTTATCAGCAGGTATGAAAGGACGTGACTTCTGACATTTTGTACTTATTTTCTTAGATGTAAAAATTAGTTTCTAATTTCAGGCAGCACACTAAATTTTCCCCTTCTGTTTGTTGTCTGTGGCTTCTCCTTAGAGACATTAATGACTAATGGAAGGACAAATTGACTATGTGAGGGTGGTAATTTTCTTCCTATAAAATTTGGCAATTTTGATGCCTTTGTGTTTTCTATATATGTATGTGTGTGTGTGTTTGTGCATGCATATATAGCTATATAACTAAATATGTCTATAGATCTATAGATAGATGATAGGTAGGCAGATAGATGATAGATAGATAGATAGATAGATAGATAGATAGATAGATAGATATAGAAAGACAGATGAAGAATAGTGAAATATTGTCTAAAAAATATTTTAGACAATATTTCACTGTTAATTCTGGCTAGACTTGAAGTTGCTGAGTAGACCAGGCTGGCCTATCTATCTATCTATCTATCTATCTATCTATCTATCTATCCTGTCCTCTCTAACTCTCCAGCTTCTCAAAGTGCAAATTAGTATGAAATTCACTAAGTAATGCATTGCAGGCTGGCCTGAAACTCCTGATTTTCCCACCTCAGTCTCCTGAGTACTGGGGTTAAGAATTATTCTCTTAAACCTCCTCTCTCTGTTGCTTATTTGCTTCTGTACCTCCTCTTTTGAGATCCATTTTTATTTTTAATTGTATAGATGGATGTCTATCTGTAGATGGGCATGCGCACCTATGTGCTATTGCCCATGGAGGACAGAGGAGGGTATCCACTCCCCTGGAACTGGAGTTACAGGTGGTTGTGGGATGTCAGATATGATTGCTGGGAACCCAACTCAGGCTTGCTGGAAGAGCACTGTGCACCTTTAGTGGCTGAGGCATCTCTCCAGCTCCTATTTTGTGTTTCTTACATCAACTAAGCCACCTGGCAGAAGACTCCCATTATAACTATGCGCATAATTGAACAGTGGTAGAATTAGAATTGCTTGACCTTTATAGCATTGACAAAGGAAAGGACAATGTACGTGACAGGGGAAGCTGTTGTATCACCACGACACATTCTATTGTTTTCATTTTCCATGCCTTTGTTGTGTAATGCTGTTATCCTGTATGTGGAAGACATAGACATGGAAGAAGGCATGTAGAATCAAGTTTTGTTCCCATAATCTTTGTGCTTCATTTATTTTTAGTAGACAATATTAATAGACATTTATTTTTTAGACAATATTTCACTATTAACCCTGGCTAGCCTAGAACTTGTTGAGTAGACTAGGCTGGTCTCACCCTCTCAGAGATGCCTCTGCCTCTGCCTCCTGAGGACCAGGATTAAAGGAAAGCACCACCATACCTGGCAAATTGTTGCATGTGTTCACTTAGCATGTGGTAGAATAGGAAGCATGTGGAGGTCAGTGAACAACCTTCAGGACTCTCTCCTCTCATCTTGGGGGTCCAGAAAATCAAACTCAATTGATTAGTTTTGGTGGCAAACTCCTTTATGCATGGAGCTGTCTATACAACCAAAGGATAATTTTGAACTCCAAATCCTTAAGCTTCTACCTGTCCAGTGCTGGGATTATAGTCATAGTCCATGTCTGCTAGCCAAGCTATGTTTATATCACAAACAAGAAAAATAACCTAAAGGAAAAATGACTGCAGGGAATTCCCAGGTCACTCGTGGAAAATGTGTTATTACTTGACTTAAATTTGACATATCACTGGTCCGTAATGCAATGATCCTCTGGCATCTTCCATTGTTCCTTAGTCCTAAACAGATACATATAGGGGAGACTCCAGCCTTGCTCCTGGAGATTGTGCCTTCCTCTATCTGTATGTTTAGAGCACAAAATACATCATTGCTTCTTCAAAGGGGCTTGAATTTCAGTCTCTTGAGTTTCTCCATGACTCACTCTCATGTGAGTTCATTTATAGCAGTTGTTGTAGATTTAACTTCTCTCTCTGGACATTATTTTTGTGTGTATAAGATAGAGATGGTATGAGTGTTATTCTCACTAGGTCATTACAGACATTGCCCATGTCGACACATAAGCATTGCTTGGGAAAGTCCTTGGTGTGTAATTACCTTGATGATTAGAACCCTGGGGCAATGCTGATGGTAGCGTTGCTTAACAGGGGCAGGAGAAGGAATGTTAGCTTCTGTGAGGGCTGTGAGCAGCATCTGCTATAAGGCTCAAGCAAAAATGACAACTTTGCAGCAAAATGCTCAGGGTGCAAAAACTAAATGAGGTATGAATACTCAGACACATTAATATGCAAAGTTAGGCTACCAAAAAGGGAAGTCTGCTAAGGGTGAACCAAAGAACAAAGAACACAGTAGAGGCCAACAACTGTCTCAGAAGGGCAGAGGATGTTCTGAGGTCTCATGGGAAAGGAACATGGACTTGAGGAGAGTGAATAATACAGAAACTGAGGGGAAAATTACTCTTCATAGCAAAGGCAGCTATCTGCTCTGGGTGGAAAGGGAAAGAAAAGCCATTTGGGCCAATTCAGAACTCTGTTCCAGCCCTGGGTTTAGAACTCACACAGACATAGAAAAGGAAAGAAAAAAACACCCCCAAATCCACAGAACTCAGATGTTTAAATAGTGCTGTTAGTATCTATTATATTCCAATACAAGGAAAGATAAAATTTAGAGGCATAGTTAAGCTATGTCTCAAAGAATCACCAAAAATAGTGTGAAAAACATGTACTGAGAATAATATAAAATTAAAAAAGGAACCGTCAGTAAAAACCAGTGGCAATGAGAAAAAGCATAGTTACTCCAACACAGATGATGAATACTTAATAGGTTTTTTAAAAGTAAAAATTGGAAAATTAGAAATTATAAATAAATATTCAAAACTAAATGAAATATTTGAAAAGCTTAAAAATGCATTATTTAGTTAAAGGCGTGGATTGTGAGACTGGTTAAAATGTTCTATCAGTTATGAAATCTTACGAGTTATAGAAGTACAAAGAGAGGAGAATGGATGCCATGAACACAAATACAGCTGAAACGGTAAAACCATTTAGATAGAGGTCCAGAGATAGGGTGAAGAGAAATAGTGTAAATGTGATTACTTCAAACCATAGAAAACAAAAGCACAAACAGTGTCCCACTGAATGGAACAGCGAAAGAATCCTATTGATTTCAAGAAAGGCATCATTTAAAATACAAAACAAAACGTGAAAGCTCTACATTAAGAAGTTGTTTTCAAAGACCATAAAATAATCCTTTATTTTTTTTAAGATAGCAAAGGCCTGTTTACAATGATCCTGTATCAGAATAAATTATGAAATGAATGCATAAAACACTTATTATGGAAACATTTGGAATCCACTCCTCAGTGGTGAAGGAGTAAAGAACATTAAATCATGATGGTGATACACAAAGCCATGTATTTTACTTTGTAAGGGTAAATGGGATATTGGGTGAAATGTGTAGGACCCCCATCTAGGAGCACAGGCTGCCTAGTCCACCAGATCAGCAAGGGATATGAAGGGTTCCACAGATGGAACTAAAAGTGTGTGTCCTCATGTTGAGTGGAAAGAAAAGACTTTGAATTAATCCTGAATACCAATCAAATACCAAATTTCTAATGGATAAAGACCTAAAATCTGAGTGGCAAAACTTTCAAACGTGGGGCTAGAGAGAGATGGCTCATTGGCTAAGAATGCATGCTGCTCTTACAGAGGACTGGAGTTAACCCCCAACACTCCATCAGGTGACTTACACTGTCTGTGACCCAACACCCTCTTTGAGCCTCTACAGCATGCATACATGTGCATATACATGCACACATAAAGAAAAGCTTTAAAGCAATAGAACTCCATTGGTGCTTTCAGGAAGAGGCACTGAGTCACTAATGGGTACTCCTTTAAAAGAAGGAAACGATTTTAAAAAACTATACAGTGTTGGCCTCACTCATGAAAGGGCACTCATCCTGTTTGCCATGTCCTATATTAAACCTCTAACATTACCAGAGGAAAAGGAAAAAACATCCTGATCAATTTTGCTAAGAGAAAATTAAGAGCCGTGCATGCACTTGCGCACGCGCACGCACGTGTATACACACACACACACACGTGCGTGCACACACAGGCACACACGCACACATACATGCACACACAGGCACACACAGGCACACACGCACAGCTATATCAACAGGATGAGTAAAAAGGTAATTCAAAGTCTAGGAGATTGTATTTTTAACCTCGTGATAAAGGCTGAAGCTGAAACAGTAAATTTTTAAAAATTATTTATGAAATTAAGAAGGAAGAGTGGAAGGAGAAGGAAGGGAGATAATGGGGAAATTGCATCTTGATTCTCTCCCCACACTTCATCTAGTGAGTAGTTTACTTTCCCAGTAGTCAAGACAGCCCTTTACGGAGCCACCGACACTTTCCCAAATGGTTCCTTCTGAATCATTTGTATACAATACCAGGCAGGTCTACTCAGCAGAACTTTCTTCAAACTGAAGTGTAACGTGACTGCTGCATGCAGCTACCGTTTCCAGCATTGGGAACATTTCCCACTGCTCTGCCTTGGTGAGTAACTCCCTGAAACAGGAACCTCTACAGGACCCTCTGAGAACTCAATGAAATGTTTTCCCTGGCTCTGGACTGCAGACCCAGCCTAAGAGCAGAGGCATTAGCAAAACACTGACCACAGCTTTCTATTTTCTTTTCTGAGGAATGTGACTTAGTCCTCAGGCCAACAGTGGGCTTTTCTCCTTACATAACCATTTTTACATTATTATTATTTTCTTAAGACGTCATTTAGATATCAACAGAAAAGATTCTCTTTTTGGTCCCATAAGCTGAACCAACTATCTAAAGGAGTCCCCACAGTTGTGAAGGCAGAGTGGATGGTCCCCATTCTGAGATAGGAAAAAAAAAATCTCACCCAGGCACATACACTCACACATACACTCAGTGGAAGGGAACAATGTATTGTTTGACATACTCATGCTTGGAAGCACAGTCATATGCCTACAAACACATCACACACACACACACACACACACACACACACACACACACACACACACACACCTGTATGAAGACAAGAGAGAAATTGTTTAACAGGTTGTAGCATCTGTGGTTTCTTACTAATCTTTATCTTATTTTTTGCTGAGCCGACATGCTGGTTTCCATGGCAACATGGAGTGGCCTGGATAACACGTGAAGTTAATTTCAGAGAGGTCTGCAGAGCCAGGCAAAGCACTTTCAATGAAAATTCCTTCCTTTCTCCCAGGAACTGTAGTCTCTGGGCGCCAGGATGCATTTGTGCATATGAAATCGGTAGCAAAGATGCTCTTCCCAGCTAGGAACATAAAAGAGGTCCTACTTTTAGTTTTGAGATTCCAGAATTAGCCAGAGGAGAAAAATCTTCCCATTCCATGCTGTGATTAACTAGTACACAAACTGTCCTGAAAGGAAATATCATCTCTCCTCTCCAGCAAAGATCCAACTGTCTTGTGGCCGATTATCAAAGTAGATGATGATAAATGAGAGATGGCAACACAGGAGGAGAGGGTAGACATAGATGAAAGTGGGGTACAATAGAAATTTAAATGGGCATTAGAGCATATGTAAACACAGACTATTAGATTGTTCTATGATTATTGCTCAGAAGGAACTGTGAATTCACCTATGCCTAGCTGTCTGAATATGTGTGTTTATCACACAATCAGAGCATGGTGACATCTTTGGGACAGATGATAGTGATGCAGAAGGAAATGGAAAAAAAAAATGTCATTAACTTTCTCTCTCTGTGTTTCGGAGAGGAGGATCTGGAGAATACTCCTTGAAAGAGATGATGTCAGAGTTGAGTCTTAAAGATGAGGCAGGTGTTAGGTCCCTAGCAGGGGAATCTGGAGTGGAGTATAGAAGAGACTGAGTGGAGAAATGCAGGAACGTGAGGCAGGATGCAGCCTGAGTGATGGAGCAGATGGATGAGGTTGTCAGGCAGTCTCTGAAATGAGGCACATCAGAAATGGGTGAGGACTAGGAGGGGTTTAGACTTTGCATCCTTGACCATGAGGAAATGCAAATCATGTGTACCAGAGCAGAGGCAGATGATTATGTCAGTCCTTGTGGTGGTGCCTGTGTGAAATGAACTGGATAGAAGTGATCAGACAGCAGGCATGCTTGATAATATGATGTAGAGGACACATCTTCCAACGGCGTTAGCATGTCAGCTTCACAAATGAAGAGTCAGTGAAGTGGTTAGAATCTAACATACCATAGACTCTTTATACACACATATTGATAAAATGGTAGCTTTTGTTTGTTTGCTTGCTTGCTTGCTTGTTGGTTTGAGATAGTGTCTTGAATATCCCAAGCTGGCCTTGAACTTTCTATGTAGTTGAAGATGTCCTTGTTCTTCTGATCCTGCTGTCTCTACTACCTTCAGAGCTCTGGGACCACAGGAATGAGTAGCTGTGCCTACTTATCTATGACATGACATAGAAGGAGACCTGGGCTAAGAACTCTGCAAACAGAGCTACCCCCTCAGCCCCAAAGAGTAATTGTTACTGCAGAATTCTACAGGAGCCCCTGGCTAGCCCCCCTGATGGCATCCCCAGGGGTTCCAAAGGGGTTTTGAAGATGTAGCTAAGGACAACTAGTTGGGTGGCTTAAAGCAACTGATCTAACTTAATGACAAGCGTCCTTAAAATCCAAGATATTTCTCTGCATAGTTGCAGAAAAGAAAATCAGGGGAATGAGCAGTGCGTCTTGATCTCTCAAACAAATGGATTTCTAACAGAGGTCTCCAAACAACCTCAGGACCTAAAAATTGTTCCTGGGAAGCATTCTTCAGGGAAATGGGTCATGAGTCCTATAGCAAGCCAAATCCTGGCCACATGTGAATGAGCTTGGAGTGGATTCTACATAAGATTCCAATGGGCACAGGGCTTGGCTTCCTCTGGAATTCTGAACAGAAATGCTAGACTAGCCCACCTAGTGTTCTGCCTCACACATAACTGTGAGTTTTGCTTGGACACTGTAAATATGGTCCATATAGGTTGCAATACAGCAAGAAAACTAGCAAATTAGACACAATAAGTTATAAAACAGCACACATAATATACACCTTTTTTATTTATACATTCATGTATTTAGGAGTATGCAGAAGAAAACCAGCTCAAATACATGCATAAAGATGCCAGCAGTAGACTTTTAGGTTGGTGAATCAAGTTAAGATGAAGAGGATGTCACCAGGAGCCACATAGGAAATCTGCTAACTCCTTAATTTTTATGGCCTAAATCACACGGAATAAACTTTTGTTGCTTTTTAAAAGATTTATTTTTTACATATGTGCCTTTGTGTTTGTCCATGTGTGAGCATGTGCACATGAGTGCAGGTACTCATTCAGGCCAGAAGAGGGTGCCAGATTCCCTGGAGTAAGAATTTACAGGTGGTTGTGATAAGGATGCTTAGAGTCACAGTCGGATCCTCTGCAAGAGCAACTCTATCCCCGCCGTGGAGCAAGAGCAACTCTTAACTGCTGAGCCATTTGTTCAGCCCTAAACTCGGTTACTCTTCAGGGGCCATTTGCCTCCCATCCCATCTGATCATTAGAATGAATCTTTCAGTGCTGCCTGTTCACAAGAGGTAAACTTCTGACTTTGGTAACTAGCAAGAATTAAGGTTCATACACTAGACTTATTCTTGTGTTTCAAAATGGGATGCTTTAAATAAGTAAGCTTCTACAGCTTTAGTTGTTTCAAATCTGAAGTCTGAGTGATGACCCTCACCATTCATAGTCACTGTAAAGCCAGTAAATTCCCAACGAATGGTACAATTCTTAGTAAACTCGCAGCATAACCCATAGAGGATACAGACTGGATTGTCATTCTTATATCTATAAATGTTGACTTTCTAAAAGTCTGTCTGATTTTTCCTACAGTCTTTCTATGATTGTGTCTTAATGTTGCCTGGTGCCCAGCACAATTCCTGGTACCTACCAAGCCTTTCATAAGTTCTGGTTCCCTTAGTGCATTAAACAATTGATGACGAAATGCCCAGTCTGACTCCTGAGACAATGTAGACTGCAGTCACAGGATGCTACCACGAGATGTCAGTGTACATAGGGGAGTGAAGCATGTCAGGAGTATTCTGGATCTCTTCTGAGGCTCTAGGGAAAACACATTTCTAAGACTATAAAGCCAGAAAGCAAACCCTTAGAATTTTGTGCACCTCCCTGTGTGGAAATGCATTAAAGACAACTCCTGGTGTACAAAGAAGTGCATCCATCGTTGCTCAGCTTGTGACCCTCAACAGAAACCCACGGGATTTCATTTGGGAACAATTCTCTAAGCATAGTTTTGTTCTTTATTCCTGCCATAAATCTGCATCTCTAAGGCTGGATGGGGAGACAGCATGATTAATGGGAGATGGGTGCGTCCCATGCAGATTCCTTCTCTTGTTATTTCTGCATCTGTCCAAATGCATTGGACTTCCTAGGCTTCGTTTTTTTCATGTGAAGAAAGAACAAAAGTAGCAGGCAGAGATCGCCAATGTCACATGGCCAACGCTGGGATTTCAGCAGAGAACACATTCTTAAAAAGGCTAGTTCTTGGTGTGGGCCGAGATTATGAAGAAGGGTTTTTGCTGCAGTTCTGGAAGGATTTGGAAAACGAGCCCACGGCAACTTCACTTAGAGCATTCTTTCTCCACCGGGTCCACCAAGCTCTGTGAAAAAGTCTATGTGGTCCCCAGTGGTAACTTCCCCTTTCCCAAACACACTCGTGTTGAGCACAAAGATTGATCACCAGCAGACTCTAAAAAAAGGTTATGAGTGTGATTGTCTCTCCAGCTTCCTGTGGTCTCCATAAAACTCCCAAGCGCAGTATTGTAGGCTCATAAAAATGTCCTCAACCCGTTTCTCATTTGCTTTAATGACGTTTTTTTAACGGTTGACATTGGCATCTCTTCTCTAGGGAAAGTGCTGGGAGGTTTTCTTCCCCCTTCCCCAGAATAGCTGCTGTGAATAACCCAGGAACTGGAATGCAGAAATTATATTGTCTGTCTTCCCACGAAAGGACACATACTCAGAGAAAGAAGAACCCTACCCCCCAAACACACATACACACACACACACACACACACACACACACTCTGCAGCATCAGGTAGGGGACCATGGATCTGCAAATATCCCTACCCCAGAGGAGCCCACACTCACTGTGCTTTAGTTCTGTGCTGTTCCCAGAACCGAGGGAAGGAAAGCAGAATAGACGGTAAAGGGAGCAACGTTCCTGAGCATCTTCTGTATGTACAAGAGGCTCTACAGACACAAAAATCTTCGTTTAGAAAGAAATGTGGTATTTCATTTAAAATAAGGACTTACTTCCTTTGGGTGGCCAGGCTGCTTCAAGGAAGTGGAGAGAAAAACACACACTAGCATAAATAGTTCTGGGTAGGGACGCCATCACCATCCTGAAACATAGGATGTCATAAGCACATGAGGTGGAAATGGGGAGGTGCCAGATAACATGCTGAGACCTCAAGAGGAAAAAAAGCCAGTTCTGATGGGGGACTTCTTGGCTGGCAGAGACCAGACCACCTCTTTATCATTATGTATTCAGAGCCTGCTCTGTTATGCATGTTGACACCCTATAAGTGAGACATCCTACTGCCTGGCTGAGCAGTAGCCCTAAGTGGAATTCAACTTTCCTGAGTTGATATGAAGATGAGAAACCATTAATGTCTTTCAACCAGAGGCCCACAGCAAAAGGAAAGTAAAAATGGATAAGGAGAGAGAGAGAGAGAGAGAGAGAGAGAGAGAGAGAGAGAGAGAGAGAGAGAGAGAAGCAAGGAATAACTTGCTTGCTAGGACAGCCCAGAAGAATCAGGAATCAGTGTACTTTCCATGCGGTTCCTTTTCCTAACAGAACTTCCCTCTGATTCAGTTTTCCAAACAACTCTTGCTGCTCTCTTTGAGTGCTATGTTTGGTTTTACAGAGCAGAAGTCATTTTTCTGATCATTCTCATGGTTGGAGCACATTCTCTAGGGTATAACAGAGACCTCAGGTTCAATCCTGCTTCCTCCCCCTGCAGATTCAGCTTCCTAACGCCTAGAGAGCACGAGGATGGTACGTCCGTGAGGATTGTGTTGTTGTTGTTGTTAATTTGCTGTCATTTTTTAAAAGTAGGCTTTAATGAGGATGATGTCTGCAGCTTCCATCCCAGCAGCGTAGACATAGCTGCAAACTCCCTGGGTGATGAATCCCACTTCAAGCCTGAGGAATTCGTATTCATTCTCTCTCTCTCTCTCTCTCTCTCTCTCTCTCTCTCTCTCTCTCTCTCTCTCTCTCTCTCTACTGGAAAAGAATGCAGCCATGCACGTGCCACCCTGTGAAGAGCAGCTGATAACAGCACTAACCCCACCTCACCCCCCACCCCCCACGCCCCGCTGTCTTCTAGGTATCATTGCATTTTTCTTCTTCCCTGGCAATCGCAGCTGCTGGTTTCTCTGCTAGCATGGATGCCGATATATCTTGCCTTTCCTTAAGCCCTCTTCATCCACGCCCCAGGAAAAGACCCTTCACCACCACAGTATGAGGAGATCAATGCCTGTGAGAGAGTCCAACCTGCGTGTGGGGAGACGAGGAGCTCATTACTCGTCAGTCTGTTTGTTTTGCTTTGTTTCTAGATTATTCTTTCAAATTCTCTTCACCTCCCATCCCCCCTCCCCAAATTACATTGCATCTGGGTGTCTAAATCCTGCGCACAGCTGTGCCAATGTCTTCTCCACTCCTTCCATCTGCCTGTTTGTTTTTCTTGGTGTTAGTTTGCAGTCTGCTATTTTGTATAAGCAAAATTATCCTTTCATGTCCTACCCGTTCCGACGGCTTCTTCTTCTGGATGTTGTAAATGGCTGCATCTGTGGTGTTTGTCTCCTAATTATGTTTTCAGCCTCTTAATAGGAAAGGTGAGGTAGCAGATGGGACAGGAATATAGAGTCTGCACCTCTGACCCCAAGGTGGGATTCCTCCCAAGATCGCAAAAGCTTGCTACAAAGAGGGCCATCATTAGGACTGACTTGTTACGATCATATATTAACTTCTGCTCTGCAGAGATGATTAGGACAATTTTAGACAAAGCTTCCAGGCACATTTCAATACAAATGAGTCATCACAACCAACCATAAAAATCTGACTCTGAAAGTAGATGTCTATCTCCAGTTTCCAGATTCATGTTCATATTGTTGCTTATGTCTAGACCAATTTAGGCAGCTGGGGTAGAGTAGGAGCAACTGTACAGAACTGAGTAGCTGGAAATCTGGTTGAAGGCACTGTATGGGATGCTGGGCTGGGATTCTAGGATGCTGGGGTTGGATGCTAGGATCTTGGGATGAGATGCTAAGTTGTTGGGGTGGAATCCTAGGATTTGGGGGTAGGATGCTAACATGCTGGAGTTGGAAGAGGTCAAAACCTTCATTGCCAAATCTATTGAGCGAGCAGCTAGACTAGATGGTTTCTGAAGTGAGCAGTACAGATGTGATCAATCTATCGGTCATATACTTACAGCGGGATAAAAGAATGCAAACTGAGTATGTCTGTGTCCTGAACAGCTCACTATCCCTATATAGCAGGCACCAGAACAAAAGCAATAATCACCTTTGCTTTCCTTATATGACTCTCTAATCTATGGGTTGATGCTTATATTTTTGTGTAGTGTATTATTCATGCTTTTTTAAATCTAGTGCTCTTATTATTGGGGATCTTTGTTCCTCACAATGCAGACCCTGAACCCCCAGGGTCCCCTTTAGCCTCCCCCCCGCCCCGTGCCATGGGGTCCTCTCTATTTCCTGATTGGATGCATCAAGCACCTGAAATAGATGACTTCCCTTCTGTGATTGATGGCTCCCTCCAACTGTCAGCTCAAATAAGCCCACCCACCCTTTAAAATGCTTTTTGTCACAGCACAAGGACAAATAACAGAGACAGAGGTGTTCCCCTCTGCACCTTGCACCATGGTCCATAGTATACTTCGTCTTTGTCTCACACCTGTCCACAGGCCCGAGTGACCATCTGTTATATTCAGAGAGGAGCCAATCCCCAAACTAGGTCCTCGTGTGTGGATCTACACACCCCAGCTCCAGTATGTGTTCCTCAAAGCCACTGATGCAAGTCTGACTCCTCATTTGATTTCATAACTAGGTCTTGCCTCTCTTGTTCCCTGTAAAGCACCAGTTCATGTGAAGAGAGCTCATGTGTGTCTTAATATTTTAGCATCTACAAAAGAGCCTGGGAAAGAAGCAGGTTCCTGGGAATGCTTTACAGAGAACATGGCAATGGCAGGAGCAAGATGCCTCGGTGGGGGATGGTCATCACCATAAAGTCTAATGACATGAGTTCAATTGTAGGGCCATACATGGTGAAAGGAGAGAACAGAGTCCCCAAGATTGTTCTCTGACTTTGACACATATGACATGCACACACACACACACACACACACACTATAAATAAATAAATAAATAAATAAATAAATAAATAAGCAAATGAAATAAATGCAGGAAATACATTTTTAACATTTATTTAGAGAATCAGAGGTCGGATTTGAGGGAATAAATAACCCAATATGAAGAGCAAAGAGTCTTCTCATCTATAGAATTTGTCTCCACCAATTACCAAAATATTTCACACTATCATTTCTAATTACTATATTAAGTATTTTTAGCATTAAAGACCATATATGATTTTTCTTATCCCATCTGTGCTGACCAATGTGCAATGACAATTATTAGTTTGAAAGTGAAGGGTACTGGTGTGAATTGATGCTTCATGTTGGCTCTATTTTTATGGTCAGTGTGGATAACAGGTGTACTTGGTCATAGAACCACAAGTAAGCATCTTTGTCTAGAAAAATCACTCATATTATGTGATTTTTTGAGCAACTATTCACATGTAAAATTTAAAACTGCTTAGATGTGCTTTCTTGCTAAAACTAAATGGATGCCATGCCATGATTTACATGTTTCCTACTGAGATTGAGTGACTTTCTTTAATTTGCCACATTTATTGTCAAATGATAACATAGTCCATTTCACATTAGTACAAGGTCTTTATTGTTTGGAATAGGCTTCTGGGGTGTGTGTGTGTGTGTGTGTGTGTGTGTGTGTGTGTGTGTGTGTTCAAGTTCATATGGGTATGGAATCTGTGTCATGTGTATGTATATATATGTATGTGTATGGACATGCTTCTGTATGTATGCTTGTGATGAATGTACATGTATCTATGTGTGTATATGTGTGTTCATTCATGTAAGTAGGGTATGATTTTGTGTATGGAGTTCAGGGGCCCATGTCCATGTTGTTCTTCTGGTGCCTTTTGTTCTTTTTGGCTTTGGGGATGCTGATTAGTTGGCTGACTGGCCAGTGAGCCCTAAAAATGTGTCTGTCTCTGCCCCCCTGGCATTAGGAATGCAAGCATGGCCACCAGGTTTTACTTTCTTTAACATTGATTTTGCAGATTAGTCAAGCCCCTCGTGCTTGCAAGACAAGCCATTTACCCACTGATCTATCTGCACAGACCACCTGGCTTTTATCATTAATTTTGTACCTTTTCTCCATCTCAAAACTCACATGTGCAGAGAAACAAATTTGGGGCCCCGTGGATCATGGTCAGCAACTGACCAGGTAGAGACACCTCCAGCTTCCAACACATGACCCAGCTGTGTCTGCAGTCTCTTTGTGGGCACCAGGCTTCACACAACCATCCCAGCACTTCCTGTAGGGCTCTTGTAGGGAAAGCTGTTTTCCTTCCTTGACTCTGTCAAAAGAATGAGGAAAAACATCCACAGGCATAGTCCTTAAAAAAATAATCTCTCTATGAGAAATAAAGAAATGAGCCCTTTCTGGTTTGCTGATGACAATACAATCACTTCTTGTACCTGATAGACCATTTGGCCCATGGATCATTTATAATACTTTCTGCAACCAATGGCATTAGAGATTCTTAATTGTATCACATCACAGGAAATCTGGAGGTGGGCAGCACCCTGCTTGGATGGTGGCTAAACAATGTTATCAGTGACCTAGGTTCAACTTGGTCATCCACACTGTGTTGGCTAGTCACTACCAAGTCCAAGCATAATAACCTCAGGCGCTTGGGTTAGAGTCAGGAAAAGGGGTGTTGGAGGAAAAGATACCACCTCCAGATTTTTATCTTAATTCATCAAAAAAAAAAATCTTTCTCAGAAGCCCTTGCAGATGTCTTGGTTAGAAGTACAATATAGTCTTATATATCAAGTAATACATAGCCAAGAAGAGGTTGTATCATGACTGATTGGAACTATTGATGATTCCTCACCAGGAATGGAAAAGAGAATTTTTTTCATATTCCATCCTTGCTTAGCAATTGACTCAAGAATTGGGTTGGGGTTGTAAGCGTGGTGCAGGAGCATGAGCCTGTTATGCACATGGCCCTAGGCTCCATTTCCAAAAAAAAAAAATAGGATGAAAAAAAAAAACACTAACTATAGCTACCCCAAAGTATAACTTCTTGGTAAGAAACCAAAACTTTTCATAAGAGACGATTATACTGTTCTGTGTTGAAAAACATCACCCTTTGAACTCTGAATGCGCTGCTCCATTGTGATTCAGTGTCTCATTTTACTAACAACTCTGGCACTATTTTTATTATCGTCCCTTTAAAATTTCACAAGGATGTGTCTCTTTTGATCCCCCCTCTCTCTCTCTTTCCCTCCATCTCCCTTACATTCCCTGTCTCTTTGGTAATTCATATTAACTGTATGGTCAGTTCAGTGTCATAGAGCTGGCTCACTGTAAGCCAAGATTTGGTCCTCAACAGCTTAGATTCCCATCTGTCTTACTTCTTGGTTTGACTTACTGTAATCCATCTTTGTTGCAGTTCACTCGAGGGAGATAAAGTTGAGCAGGATTACTTTGTAATGTCACTTCTGCTTTTAATCCCAGTGGTTTCTGGACTGTCCCAGCATACCATGGCCTTATTCAGATCTTCCCTGAATAGTGTTTTGATCAAAAGATTAGAGCTTGTGTCTAAATGACAGAATGTGTATATTGAACACAAGATGCTACCTTGTGTTAAACTAAATTCTGATGTTATAATATAGTCTAAGGTAGTGTTTTTGCCTTCTTGACTTGAGGCTTGCTATTCCATTAACAACAACAACAAAACCCAAACTTTTCTTCTTCTTCTTCTTCTTCTTCTTCTTCTTCTTCTTCTTCTTCTTCTTCTTCTTCTTCTCCTCTCCTTCTCCTTCTTCTTTCTCTTATAATTATTTATTGTTTAAAGAGAAGGGACTAGTTGTTGGAAATAGTGACCCACAGCTCCTTCAATGCATGTACATCTTGAAAGACAGGTAGCAATACTGGGTAAGCTGGAGGGATTTTTCAGTAAGAGGGAAAAACACACCCTGTGGTGCATATGTGTACATAACCTGACAAGACATGCTCACACCATCACAAATAGCTCCATCAGTTCAATTGGAGCCAAAGAGACCAGAAGGAAATGAGACACAGGAAACAGAGATCATTGACTAACTGGTCATATGTATTCAAGCCAGGGGGCTATTAAAATCAACTAGTCCCTTCCCTTCAGCTGTTGGTCATGGCCTCATATATGGTTACATATATGAATGTGGGGAGTCACTGAAAAATTGAGAATAGTAAAAGATTTCTAAACAGGTAACTACCAAAAATTGATTCAAAATCAGGGGCTGGAGCATTTGTTGCTCCTGTACAGGACCAGGGTTCGGTTCCTAGTACCTACATTTGGCATCTCACAGCTGCCTATAACTCCATTTCCAGGGAATCTGATACTCACTTCCAGTGCACATAACATAGAAGAAGCACTATCATGCAAAGAAAAGCAAAACAAAAATAAATAAATAAACAAACAAACAAACAAACAAACTTGATTCAAAGTCAAGTGTGTGATGAATCCAAGTTGTCCTGGTGGTGTTTGCCCATGTATATGGCTTTACCAGCCTGCAGCCCTGGTTCTAAATCTACAAGGTGTATACTTTGTGATGCATATGCCATTGTGTCAACCCAGCAATGAATGCTCCATGAAAGACCTTGGCTTATATTAGAAACTTGTATATAATGAGTTACGGTGTTTTGTTTTGTTTTTTATAAACTGTGCTCTCAGAAAACATAATGGCTTAATTATGGGAAACAAAGGCTTAATATTTTCCTACCGTCATTCCTTAGTATATGTCAAATTAGTTCATCATTTGAGTTGCTGAGTTGAGTTTCATAAATACCTGTTAAATAAACTTTGCCTTTGTATTATGACAGAAGTTCTAACCATTTCTGAAATATCCCTAAAAATACTTCTGCAGCTTTTACTGTGTATTTATGGAAAGTGGCATCCTCAGCATTGATGCAAACTCTGGATAAGCCTGCAACTCATTGAAAATACTATGTCCTGCAGTATTAAATATTCAGCCAAGATCTGTCTTTAGGTGAAAACAAATAAACACATTCTTCTTATGATCATACCTGTTTGCTTTTGTCTTCAGTAAATAATACAATCATATGCATGCATTGTTTTAAAATGTACTTCTTTATTATTTATTTTCAGTCATGTTTATTGCATGCCTATTTTATTTAACTGTATACCATGAGTCTCATAAAATTTGAGAGAGGGCGGGCTAGAGGAGGTCAGGAGTTGAAATGTTTACAAAGCTCTTATCTAGGCCAGTAATTTCCAAAGTTTATTTCTTGTACCTTACTTTAACACAGCCCTTCTAGTCCAGGGACAGTAAAGATAGTCTGTAGAGGGACAGTACTGCAGAAGGAGAGGCCCAGGCCCTATTACTATCTCTTTCATAGGACTCACTTGTTTAGAAGAGCCCAGACCACTCCTGCCTCCACTAACATCTGAGAAGAGTTGATCTGTAGGAATGGTGTCAAGCCAGCTTCATTTGGAACACTGCAGAACTTGTTTAAACACACAACTGGCCACATACATTGTCATGAATGAATCAGCTGATCTGGGGGGGGGGCATTGCTAGCACAGGGGCTGTAAAGGCTGTGTTGCAGTGTTGGACAACCACTGTCCTCAGTGAAGAAGTAAAATCAGTGGGGAAGAAAGTAGGTGAGCACACACACTGCACAGAGCTTAGAGCCAGGGTGACACACGACATAGGTGTCTCCTAAGATCTCTGTGACCCATGTAGTGTGTCATTATCAATGTGTACTCTGATTTCCTAACAATTCAAGAGGCCTTTTGATGAAAGCCTGTGTGCAGATCTAATAATAACTATGGATTTTGCTGAATGTCTCACCAGCTGGACAATCCCTGAGCAAGTGATGTCCTCCCAAAACTCAAGCTATCAATCTGTCTTGATGCTGAGATTGAGTTTGATTTTCTGTCCTTTTAGACTAGGTGAAAAGTCCTCAACAAGCCTCCTTCTACCAGGTGACATGTCTAAGACTTTCTACTATGTATGACAAAGCAGAGCTTTTGCAGGATCTAAGTGGAGTCTAAAATAGCCTCACTATTCATGAGCAGTCTTCCATGAACATGGCTTCCAAGCTCACTTAAAGGGTGCTATCAGAACCTGAAACATTAAGACAAGGCAATAAGAAATCGTTTTCCAATTTCCCTGGAAAACCTCACACACCTACATGGGTCTTTTGCCTAAACCTTGACCAATTACTAAAAAGTACTGCAACAATAGTAGACATAGGATGAACATTATGGTTTTAAACTCAGCAACTTCCAAATGCATTTCAATCACATATATATATATTGTTGGGGAAAGTTTATTATTTATTATTATTTTTCATGGAACTATCAAAGAAGCCTTATAAGTTTTTATGAATACTGTGTTTTATGATAACTTTTATTAATAAAGGGGTAATACTGTAATTGTTTCTGTGGTAACAGAATGATTACATAAAATGAATCTATTTAAGATAACTGCACACTCATTTCTCCCCTTTCTTCAGGCAAAGTACGTACATTGTCTTTAGAATCCAAATTTGTGCTTTGGGTAAGGCAGCCCAGTAGCCAACATTGTAATTTTATGAAGCCACAAAAGGTTCCCTGAGAAAGGGCTTTGACTTGAATGCACACTAAAAGGAAATTAATAGTCTCAGTTCAAACATCCTCCTTAATCCATCTCCTTTTGCCTCTTCTAGGCAAGAGAAGAATGCATTTGTCACAGTGGCTTAGGAAAGGGACGAGTGTTGAGCAGCAGGCTGCTGGCATGAAACCATGGAAGCTGGTCCTGGGGTATCTCAGCAGCCTTGAGAGAGCTGCCAAGTCAGAGATGTGTAGTGTGTCATTATCAATTTGCACTCCGATTTCCTAACAGTTCAAGAGGCCTTCTGACAAAAGCCTGCGTGCAGATCTAATAATAACTGGATTTTTGCTGAATGTCTCACAACCTGGGAACAGGCCCAGTCGCTGAACATACTTACACTGCATGAGTTTGTTTTACTGAGCCTAAAGGCGACAGCCAAGCTGATTAGAAAATGTGCTCTGAGGGAATGGTCTCCCTTTCAAATGCCTCTTTTAATAGAATTATTTCTGGTCATTTCTAAGTCTACATCCAACTGAGTAACTATTGTGATTGGAGATCATATACCTGTTTTCTGGGTCTAGTGTGGATTCAAATGGTCCTTATTTCTAATTATATCATATAATTCAAATATTTAATGGCCCAGACTGACCTACTTCCTGCTACTCAGACACAGAACATCTAGTCCTTTCATGAGTTACAATATGTACTTAAACCTCATGACCTCCCTCATGACATACTCCGTATCAGTTGAGTTTCTCATTAGAATATCTTTGGGTAATTTCTGTTCATTTTATTCATGGAATGTATGGAAATGTCTCCACCCCATCTCTAAACATTCTTGAATTTGTTCAAAGACTAGAGTGTTTTCTGACCACCTCTTCTGTCCAGTGCAATGTCCATCAAGGCAAATGGACCCTCCCTTGAACAACTTCCTACCTTGTCACCTAAGAGTCCCTGTTCTCTTATTGTCAAATAAGAGGGCTCTAGTGCATGCCAAAGCAACTTAGGAGGGAGGAGAGTGGGAAGGACAGTCAACATAAACTGGCATGAAAAGGGAATGGGGACAGAGCTCCCTCCCAAGACAAGGGATTTGCCATGCCTTGAACAAATGAGCTGAAACACCAATTTCTGTGTCATTAATTTTACTGTTTCCTTCAGCTCCCCAGTCCTCTGACCTTTGCATCTTCATCCCTGACTATTGTAATTTGGATGTGAAGTACCCTCCAAAGGCTGATATGCTAAAGGCTTGCACCCCCATGGAACTGTTGGGAGGTGGTAGCACATTAAGAGAGAGAATCTTCCTGAAGTTAAGTCACAGGGGAATGCCTTGAAGGAGATAGATATTAGACCCCTGACCCCTTCCTCTCTCTTAACTTGCAGGTTACAAAGAAGCTAACAGGCTCCTCTACCATGTGTCACTGCCATTATGCACTATGACATCCCGGGCCAATAGCCACAAGCCAAGCAAGTATGAATTGGAACCTTTGAAACCATAAGTCAAAGTAAATCATTCCTCCATCTAAGTTGTGTGTCTTGGGTACTGTGTCACAGTGATATAAACATAACTAGGATATTGGCTTTTTATACAACATATATAGATACTTAACCTGAGTTTTCATGTATCATTGACCCTCTTCACATGCCTAAGATGAGATAATGAAGAGCCTCGAAAACGGAAGAGAAAAACTAAAGCTAATTATTATCGAGCCAGGCAACGGTGGTGCATGCCTTTAATCCCAGCATGCATTAGTCAGAGCTAGGTGGATCTCTGTGAGTTCGAGGCCAGCCTGGTCTACAGAGTGAGATCCAGGACAGGCACCAAAACTACACAGAGAAACCCTGTCCTGGAAAACCAATATATGCATTTATAAATCAAACTCTTGTGCTGGTAGTTTTAATAATCTTGAAAAGCATTGTTAGTAGAGAAGGTTGACATTGTATTAATATATGCTAGGTGTGAGATTGACAGCATGGAACAAGCATGAGGAGACTTTCCATTACATGGAGTTGGATCACTCAGCTGAGATGAGCATGCCTTTTAAGACTTTCCCAAGAATTGTCCATCCAACTTCTCTTTTTGGGTATTTTCAGAGATATATTAGTCTGACCCTAGTCTACTAGTTAACTGATCACATTGTTGATGAATCCAGAATTATTAAAAAGAATTCTCCCTTTCACTGAATTCATCTGACATTCTAAAGATGTTCTTTAGTCTTTGAAATCACCTCTGCCCTCTAGGTGCTCAGAAATGAAAAAAAAAAAAAAAAAAAAAACATCAATATCCTCATCTACTGGATTCCTTTTGAAGCCATTCCAAATTTGTCATCAGATTTTTGTTAGACTGGAGCTTTGAAATGCTGTGTGTGTAAACCTCTTTAAACACTCTCTTCCTGGCCAAAAGGCCTCTAGTCATTCCTTCACCTCCTGCTGTTTATAGACCTGGGACATAAGGTCCTTCTTGGGGAAGAAGAAGGATCAGGTTCTTTTGTTGAGAGTTTGTAAACATATACAAAGTGCTCTAAAATATTCATATTGTCATCGTAACTCTCTCTTTTGTGGGAATTAGTCCTAAGGAAATCACTAGAACTATAACTAAAGCTTTTTACTGCAATGTCATCAACTTAGGAATGTCCAAAACAACGAAAGTTTCAAAGCACTACATATGACCAAACTTCAGGATATTATGAAATAGCCCATGAGTCATGGCAATAATGGGAAACTGGGAAGCTATTTAAATACTTCTATTAAACTCAACATATTGGCATTTGAACAGCACAGGAAGAAAGAGAACACACTGGAAGCATACTAGTGCAATAGAAAAGATAAATGCCAAATGCTTTTGTTAGCGGGAGTTGAGTATCAACACACAACATAATTTATCTCTTCTATAAACTGCAAATACATACATACATACATACATACATACATACATACATACATACATACATACCCCAAGTGCTGGAGAGAGAACTCAGCAGCAAAGAGCACTGGCTCCTAACCACATGTAACACAAGTTCCAAGAAATCCTACCCACTGCCCCTTAGCTCTATGGGAATCTGCATGTACAGGGTGCAAATACATATATTCAGGGACACACGATTACATATAAATAAATCATTCCAAAACCACCTTATATGCTGTGTAGTTATCTGTGTTCTTTCAAACGGGTCAGCAAGAGTTTAGTCTTGAAGAAAGCAATCCAAAGGCCCAAGTTTACCTGATTATCATGTTAAGGCAGTCTAAGCAGCTCCTGTTTAACCCTTCCTGCAATGACTATAATCAGACTGCTATGCGTGCAGATGAAATGAAGCTCCACCTTTCTATTCAAACTATAAAAAATGTGGTGATTATGAAGTCATAAGTTTGGTATTTATTGACCACTGTTCTGTGGAGCACTGTGTAGGTAGCAGACTACATCTGCAGTGGCAATCTTGATCCCAACTGAATGTTCTATCCATTTAACAGTCCACAGAACCATGGCCACACAAGAACAGATTCCTAAAAATACTAATGTCAAAGACATGGATGCCAGCCTACTGCAGCCAAAGAGTTCCGAGTTCTACCAGTGTGGATAAAATATCACTGACTTGGCTTTATCTTGACAATTAGGGTCAGCATAGCCAAGATGGTTTTCTTCTAAGTCAATGTTGTTTTTCCACTCAAGTGAGATAATACTTATTTATTCAAAGGTAATATACTAGCCAGGATACAAGCTATAAATTATTTTCTGTTTCCAGTATCTGAAAACAGATCTCTTTTTAAAGCTGGACATTTAGATAAGACTATACTTATGTTATCATGGTACAGTCATAAAATGGAGTTTGGGAAATATTTTCAGAAATATAGCATTGTGGAAAGGGATGTGGAATAGAGGTACAGAGCTCATATAGAGTGCACACGGTCCTGTGTTTCATCCCCAGCACCGGAATAATGATAATGATGAAGATGATAGGGGGTGGGGCCGGAGAAGAGAAGGAAGATGAAGATGGTGGATGACTTATAGTTTAATTGACAATTGTCAGGAATAGTTAAAAGTGGGTTATTCTTAATCTTTTAGACAAAATTGTCACTTGCATTCTAACAGTATAGTTGTACAATTGTTGGTGATCAAAGCTTATATTCAGTAGAATACTAGAGGGTATGAGTGAAGAGGGTAATTGTGCCTTCTTTGATCTGGAAATGCCAGATCAGCAATTATTAAGCTCACTAAGGTTTTAACTTCATTGTCACAGGAATAGCCAACCATGTTTATTATCTTGTTATTCTCATAGTGATTAGATATGATTGTCATTGTGAGGAAACTGAGGCTCACTTAGCTGCTTCTCACTCTCTTCGTGGACACCAGACTTTCCAAATTCTCTGATGTACCTCTTTTAACTCTCCATTCCTCGTTTCTGGAAGTTGAAACTCCTGCAACCACAGCTGACTCATTCATGTCCCCTTGGTATCTAGTGTCATGCCTAACACGCAACACATCTACTCCCTAGTATGGGAGAGCTTAAGAACAAACGGATGAGCACACAGGAGGGAATGAATGCTGACATAGTGAGTCACCTGCTCAGACTGTTGGGAGGAAGGTAACAGTAAGAGCCAGATCTCCCTGTCAGAACAGTCCTTATTTCCACCCACTGTTCATTTTACTAACCCCATCAAGCTATAGCAAATGACGCCAACCACAACTTTCTGCATGTCACTTTTTGCTATTAATGATTTCTACAGGATATTTTCCTTCTTGTCCATACACACACAAAAAAAACCAAACAAACAAAAAAGAAAAACCAAAAAACATGTGTGTGTGTCATAATATGTATGAATGTAAATATATATTTGACCTCTCTTAAAACAGAGATTTTAGCTTTGCCTGTTTTTATTTTCATTTATCCTGACATTTCATACATTAAAATATACTCTTGCTGGCCAAGTGAATGAATCCAGGGTCTTCTCAATGAAAAGATATAATGATTAAGACAACAAATAAAAATAAGCTGCTGCCTATAAAAATAATGTATATATAGAACTTATGACAAGAAGAGGCTATCCAAACTAATCATCAGTGACCAGATACCCTTCCAGTTTGTCATGTGACAGTCAACATTGGACAAATTCAGAATGTATCTACAAGCCTATTGCTATTTACCCACTCAATTATACAGTGAAGCTTATCTCAAAATGTGTTTTGTTTTAGCATTTCCATGTCAATATACCTGAAGGCTATTAGCAAAACTCTTAGCTAGGTGAATCTCTGAAACTGTTTCTGTGGCATATTTGCCTTTCCAGATTATTCTTTCCCTTGTTGAGTTTATTTGCATTGAGATGGAGAGACATTTTTTTTAAAATCTGTTTACAGCCTCATGCTCTTGTGTTTGTGCACAATTTTCATGATATCATACTGATATATTAAAACTTAAAATTGAAGTTACTAACATGTTGATAATGCTCCCATGGTTATTAAGCATGTAAAATTGTTGCCATTGTGTAAATATCCTGGGGGTGGGGGGGTAATGGGGTTAAGTTTTTAAAAATGGATTCAAATTCAAGCCTTCCAAAGCTGAAATTTAATGTTTGCTGCCCATCCATTATAAGAAATAATCTTTATCGGTCCAATATTTTTCGTTGAGTGTTCTTGAGTTTCACAAACAAGTACAGTGTGTGCAGTGTCCTGGACATTTTTCTGGCATCAGTACTCTGCCCTCTTGCTTTGCACCAAGTTTAACAAGCTTGCACTGTCACCATGAGCAATTATATTTTATAATTTCCTGGGATTTGGGATATCACGTTTCATGGCTGCTTGTCTAGGTAAAAGATATTGTCTTGGTACTGTTTTTTATATGCACTGAAGTTCACATTGTGGATTTTCACTCAGTCAAGATGATTCTTCCCACACCTTGGCTCATTCCATGAGAGCAAGGCAATTTCCAGAAACATGCACAGTTGTCTACACACATCGACCCAGTAGACTGTTGGGATTTTATTTAATATTTCTTCTCTTCTAAACTCCCAGACAGAATATGCTACCTATTTTTCTTCTGCAGTGAGCTTCAGTATGTCCTCTCTCTGGCTTAGATTTATAACACATTTTTGTTTGTGGTGTTCTACTTCAGGCTCCAGAATATACAGTCAGGTGGTACCTGACCAGCCTAATCCTTTCGAAGGTATCTAATGAAAAACTACTTTGAGAAGGTTGTGAATGTGTACTATGTGCAGATAATAATTTATAATTTAGAAAGTAGGTGGGGTAAGGAAAATAAAACAATTTTCTTTAGTACATAATTTGCCTCCATACAACAGGTATTCCAGGAGAGAAGTACAGAAAGTGTTGCACAGCCCTCAGCAGGGAAGCATCCTGGTGATCCTCAGTGTCCTCCCAGTTCACTCTCTTGTGAAAATGAATGTGGTTTGGGAACCACAGACAGTAGATGAGAGAGTATAAATAGGCTATTTGGCCTTGTTTCCAATGTGGGATTTGAACATAATCCCTCATTAGTAAAGAGATCATTCCTCAAAGCCACTCCTAAATGATTTCGGTCAAGACAAATTTCAGTGATTCCCTTTATTCATCCTTAATATTTAGCATCATTAGACACAGAGGATGCAGTCCTCGTGGCGACCTTACAGGTCACATTTATGTTTCCTCTATTTGTGAGCAACCTGAACATGAAGGCATTTGAAGAGTTCAACCAGTGGGTGGGGCCGCAGAGCATGACTGTGAGCCACAGGGCTTCCCACCTGACTCCTCCCTCCACCCAATCAGAGCAGTCAGCTGGGCGCCCTCCACAGTAATGCGTCCCTATGGACTTGTGGGCTCAGCATAAATCTTCCTGGTCTCTTATGACAGAACTAACTAGCAGCATGACATTTAAAATTCAAATCCAAAAACCCTGGAGCAAAAGACCTTAAACAAGTCCATTTCTCCTTCCAGGGGAAACTCATTCATCACGGGAAAGAAAACGTTAAAGAAACAATGAAGAAAGCTGAATTCCCAGAGGTGTTCGGAGGGAGCTGAGGGGACTGGTAGGTCTCAGAGGTTGGCAGGAAAGAATTCAGTGTGTCCTGGAGGAGGGGGCTTCTACCTACCTATGCTTTTCCTCTCTGAGGCTCAGTTTCCCAGCCTGTAAAGCACAGGGCTTCAAGAGACAAGGGTGTTTGTAAGTCCCCTAATGTGTAAACAGCCACCCCTAATCAAATGGATGTGAATGATCAATGAACAGGCAAAAGAATAAAAATAGATGAATGGATGGATAGATTACAGATGATATATGATAGGCATATAGATGATAGATAGAGACACAGAGAGATATGTAGATATATAGATATTTCTGTCTCATTCTCTAAAGTTAGAAGATAGATAGATATATGATAGATGATTAGTTGATAGATAGGTAGGTAGATAGATAGATAGATAATTAATGATGATCGATTGATAGATAGACAGTCAGACAGACAGACAGATATGTAGATGAAAATAAATAGGGGAATTCCTTTTCCAGTCCAACCTGACCTAAGCAGGGCCTTTGGGCTAGGAAGCATCTTTTATAAATCATCCATGACAACCATGCCCTAGGCAACTTCTTCTGAATCCTGCTTTGCATCTCACTGACTTTTATGCATTTCAAATTCTCCCTGAATTTTGCTATAACCACAGTGAAGACAAAAAGTCTCTCAAGTGCTTCATTTCTCTAGAGTTTTTTCTTACTTAAATTGATCCTATCAACTGTCCTCTTCACTTGTAAGCATGGAATTGGGATGGGTTGTAATTCTTTTACCAACCTGAGTGACATCTGTATTTAATTTCCTCTGACAGCTTTGTTTAAATTGTATTGTCACATCATATTAAAACAGCACACAAAATCAGTCCATCCTGTTTGAAGATTGCTAATTCTAAGCTGGGCATGAGGTACATGCCTGTAACTCTAGCACAGAGACAGAGGGCTCTCTGAAGGTTTAAGTCTTCCCTGGTCTACAAAGGAGTCTCCACTCAGCCATGTCTATATAATGAAATCTTGATTAATAAAAGGAGAAAAGAAGAACAATGAATTCAAATTCTGACAAGATAGTGATTGGCAGTAATGCAAAAAGGAGGAGGAGGCACAGGAGGAAGGGTGCAGGAGAAGGGGAAGGAAAAGAAGGTGGAGGGAGAGCAGGAGGAGGAGAAGGAAGAGGAAGAGGAGGAGCATCAGGAGGAGGAGAAACAGGAAGAGGAGAAGCAGGAAGAATAAGAGGAGAGTCTTCTCCAAAACCGGAAGTCAGATTGTCTGAACACAGGATGCAGGCTTGCAGAACTCAGAGAAACAGGATGTTGAATGTCGACAAGCATCCGAAACCCGGAGGTGAGACCTTGGCCCCAAATGAGCCAAGAGGTGTGATAGGACCACTGCTCATCCTCCCAGCACATCTTCAGTAAGTCAGGAAATAAAGTTCCCTCTATCATGTGAACTAGTAGGAAAGCTCACCTCTCTCCTGGAACCTCATGTGGGTTGGGACTGCAAACTTATACGACCCGAGTCAAAGGCAGAAATAAATATGAAAGGTTTTGTAGGTACATCATCAGGCACAAAGTCTTCCTAGGGTTTCCCACTGGCTCGGGGATGTGAGGAAGAGGCATTCCTAACTCTGAGTCACAATTACAAACTGCATGGAAAAAAAAAAAAAACACACTCTTTCCTGGACATAGGAGAATGCATACAAACAGGGAGATTGCAATGGGGCCAATGGAAATCAGTCACGAGAGCATGGGAATGAATGCATAGTAAATAAGAGGACCTGTGGCAAGGAAGAGCTAAGGGGTAGAGTAGGACTAATTCGTTGGTTGTGAGACAAACACTGCTTGTTTTCAGCACCCCGCTCCTCTTCTTGGACATGGATGCTGAGTTCTCTCAGGGCCAGGGTGAGGCTCAGCCACATAGTCACCATTTCTTGCTATGGAGTGGCTTCTACCTGGTAGACAGCCAGCCTCCTACGCACACAGTTCATTATAGCTTGGTTTTGCTTGAGGAGAGATTAGAAACAGTAAAATATGAATGGACAAGATGACAAATAAGATCACTTGCCCAGCTAGTAGCATAACTTTTCTAATGCTTTGAGCTGTGTTAATGTTCCCCAAATCCAAAAGGTCAGAGATGCCACTACCAATTATCTGGCTATGCTCTCAAGCAAATGTAGCTGTGTGTATTTTGTGTTCTGGAAAGTGGGGTAATGAAGATGGAAATTGGATTCTCTTCCAAACTCCTTGGTTTATGTGTGAAAATCCGAACACCAAGCCTCCTCATGCTGTCTGATACATAAACACTTCCTACCGGGAAGAGAAAGCATTTTCTTGAAAAGAGAAGATGGGGGCAAAAGGCAGAGATGAGGCAAAGATTGAGTCTGATGTGTTTCTCTGTTATCCTAAAACCAAGGTTGTATATCAAATGATTGTGAAAAGGCTCAGATTTAGAATAAAGTAGTTATTCTATGAGTATAGTAGTTCATACCTTTAATCTCAGCACTCAGGAGGCAGAAGCAGGAGGATCTCTGTGAGTCCAAGACCAGCCTTGTCTACATAGTGAGTTCTAGGCCAATCAGGCCAATATAGTGAGATGCATACCAAAATAAAATAAAATAAACAATTTTTTTAAAAAGAAATCCTCAAATTTCAACAGTAAAACATAAAATCCAATTATAAGCAAAATGCATGTATAAATAGTTGTCAGATGGCATAGATATTTGAATAAAATAATAAATGCATAAAAATATGAGCCCGCATAACAATCCAAATTAAGAATTATAGTCTATCATGATATAGCCATCAAATTAGCTGAATGCCCAGTGTTGGTGACAGTATGGAGACACTGGCCAGAGTTCTGATGGGAATCTGAAATGGTAGAGTTACCCTGGAAATCAAAGAATGACGTGACACACTTACTAGTGAGACTTGCGAGTATTTGTCCAGAACCAATGAAACCTGTCCTCAGGAAAAACACTCACACACATAAACACTGTTCACAATACTTCTCTAGCAGCAGTTAGTAGAGGACGGGAAGAATGGCAGGAAAGACGCATCACTCTGCTGCAATACTCACATTCAACTCTTCAATGAGGGAAGAAATAGAGCTGAAATGATGGAATGCTTTGGGAATGGAAGTGGTCATATTATTCATTATGATTACCATTTTTATTGATTTATTTTTAATTATGTATGTATGTGTATTTTTGTAGGAATACATGCACGTGAGTGCAGTTGCCTGCCAAGACCAGAAAGGGGCATAGGATATACGGAGCTGGAGTTATGGGTGGTTGTGTGCCACCTGATGGAGGTGCGGAGAACTGCACACACAGCATTCAGCAAAAGTGCTAGCCTCTCTTCAGCCCTTATTCTGACTGTAATGAAGAGAACAAAGAGAAGAATGAAAGTTAAGGGCCAGGGGCAAGGGTGGATCCAGTGTAATATAAAGGTGTGTCAGGAGAAAGATTTTTGAGGTGTCATGTAAGAACATATACATGACAAAATAATACAGGAGATACACACACACACACACACACAACCACACATGCGTGCATATTAGCCTCATACAAAATGGGTGAAACTTGGTAACAGTTGACAAGAGCATCTGTGTCTGTCTCCCAATGTCCTGATTGTCACAGTGTTCAGCCGTTATTCAAGACATTGCCGGCAGGAGACAGTGGGCAAAGGGTATTGGCCAAGGCACACTATTGACTCCAGTCTCCTGTCTGGTCACTCTGTGATCACTTCAAAATGAGAATTTATGAAAGAAAATGGAGGAAGGCATGCCAGGGAGAGTAGGGGTACTATGGTCCTGGCTTTGAGGTTAGGGGTACCACGGTCCTGGCTTTAAGGGACTGTAGTTCCCTCAGGCTCTATCTCCTTTCATGTGGAACACAGGTAGTGTTGTTCCATCTCATTTCAACACAGGGAAGGAAAGGACTTATTTGGCTCACTACTCCATCCTTAGAGAGAAGCCATAGAGGCAGGAGCTGAGATGACTTGTCACTTTATATCTACAGAGCCTGGAGAAATGCAAGCACCCATGCCTTTCATCTAACTCCCCTCTGTCCTACACAGTTCAGAACCCTCTGCCCAGGGAATCATGCTACCTGCAATGGATTGGGTCAATTAAAGATCAAAACAATTACTGATGCACAGACAGAGGCCAATCTGATCTAGACAATCCCTCAACTGAGGTTCTTATGCCTTTAATGCCAATTGTGTCCAGTACACAGTGAATACTAATCAACATAGTAGGTCTCCTCCTCTTTGGGAACTCTTCAGTGGTAAAGGGGCTGAGGGAGGGCTTAAAGATGGCAACAAAGGTTTCTGGTGCCACACAGCCTCAGATGTGTCCTGCAGCCATGCCTTTCTCCATGTCACAGGTTGCACAGGCAGGCACATGGCATCTGTTTATTTCACCCCTGCATTGGTCTTTCCATTGGAAAAAGAATTAGCTGTTTTCTCCACAAGTGGAGACACATAAAGACACCAGATCCACTTTCAGGTTCACCCAACAAATGATTCCGCAGCCTACACAGCTGTTGTCAGGCAAAAGGCTTCACATTCTGAGTTCGTTTCTTGGGATGACTAATGTTCCATTGGAGCATAAAGACGGCTGTTTGGGTCTTCTTATTATGTCTAACAGGATAACACTCAGTAAAGTAGGGGCCGATTATCCCACCCACCACCGCTCAGGCAAAGAAATGCCTACCAGTCGGCAAGTCTTTTAAGATAATCGGGGCAGGTAATTACTGCGAAAGAGACTGCGTGCTCGCTAATCTCCAGTGTCTGCTGCTAAGTGTGAAATGAATGGGAACAAGTGTAAGAGGCAGACCCCAGATAAAGGGTCTGCGTTGAGCTCCACCAAGTCTGCACTTACAAATAGCTACCCTGAATCGCGTGAAATAAATTCTTTGTAGAATCCCGTGGCTTTCTGGAGAAGGAAGTATCCGTTGCTAAGCCAGAGAGACGGACCTCACTGATTTCTGAAATCCTAGTCAACTCTTGATGTTTTCATCTTTCCAACAATTGCAATGATGTTGGAGGTATAATATTTGCCCCCGAATAAGCTGTGTTGTCATTTCTTTGCTGTGAGGAGCTTGGATAACTTTATTTACCTCTTAACTCTGGTCCTGTGATAGCGGAACCTGCTACATTCATGTCAGGAGTGTCAAGGCACATTAAGGGTGGAAATTGTTAAGCACAAGATCATGGGCTCACAGAGACAGCTCAGCCTCATTAGTTGACGACTAGTGAGCATTATAGGTGTTTTATCCTAAAAGAATAACTAAACAAAAGTCTTAGACTCAATTCCAGAGTGGCATTGTGAGAATTTAATGATGACTAAGTGTCCTTGTCAACTTGATAGGACCTAGAATTAACTAAGAGGTAGGCATCTATGTGCGTGTTGGGGGCAGTGTTTTTGGAGGCATTTTCAGGAAAGATTAAGTGAGGGGAGAATCCTCTGGAGTAGGCAGTTCCTTCCAGCAGGTAACTCACATAAAGAAGTCTGGGGAACAAGCAATGTTGCTTACCTGCCTGTCTTCACACCATGTTGGTAAGTGCATGTGTCCTGCTGCTGCTGCTGCTGCTGCTGCTGCTGCTGCTCTAGCCACCATCCTTCACTGTAGCTTCCTCCATCTTCCAATATAGGCTGAAGACCAGTAAGTCTTCAGGAATCTTAGCCTGGGATTTCTGAGGCATCCAGCTTAATGGGCCGGGGAGCCTTTCAGGAGTGCAGGTCGCCATTGTTGTATGTCCCATCCCTCATCAGTTGTGGGCTATTCTGGTAAATTCCCTTTTACATATGCTCCCTTGGTGCTGATCTTATGGAGAACTCTGCCTACTATAAAGACTACAAGGATGCTGTTGTTGCCCGAGTGTCTCCATTTGTAAAATGAAGACAGCTATGTCAGAAGCATCTATGACCTAAAGCCACCATATGCATGGAAATATTAAGGTCTTGAACAATCACAACAAGCCTTTGTTGTTCTACTAAAACCATTCCCTTTGAAATAGGAGAAATGTCGTGGGCCCACGCTGGACTGTACATCTTGTGTCCCTGTAAGACAATGCCCTCACAATGTGGACTCCTACGATATTTGTTCTCTCTCGACAGCTTTTAGAAAGCCCTTGATGTTCTTCCCAGCACACACCGCCTAGCCCTTCAATTTAACATCCAACAGAATCAGTCCTACAAAGAGAATCACAGTATCTCAGCATGCCATAATCATTACAATATTACTCAAATTTTTTCCCCACTGACTGAACTTTAGACTCTACCCTCAAGGCTGGTTCATGCACCCCCTCCCATAAGCTCTGCAGTTTCTCTTTGCATAACCTGTGTCCTCCCTTTTGGGTAGTGTGAGAAGCTACCTATGGTCATTGACATCCCCCATAGCCTACTAATTGGGATACAAATCCTACTACATGTTGTCCTTACCCTCCCAACTTCTCCATGGGAGCTTTCTGTGGCTGCTGTAGGAGGTTATCAGGAAGCACGTACATTGGTTTCCTCAAAGCTCAGAAGTCCCCAAATCTGCCATCAAGTTGGTGGCAGGAATGTTTGTCTTCCAATGATGCCATCAAGGAATAGATGCACACCTGTCACCGTCTATGAAGCCACTCTCAAGCTCCACAGAGAGTGGTCATCAGAGATACAAGAAGACCATGGGGAGAAGAGGCTGTGGATTGAAGCAGAGAGCCTTGTGTGACAAGGACAGTTAATGGTCCACTTCTCTCACAGTGACACTAGCCTAGGAAGCTTACCTTTTAAGACAGAAACCAGTCGTTATCTGAAAAACAGAAACATCGACACCAACATTTTACATATTGTATTTTAATTACCCTACCAGGGAACTGAAGGACTCTGCAAAATAGGGTAGCTTTACAGTGATGTTAAACTGATTGCCTCACCACCATCACCAGAAGCATATAATTAAAGTTACTCAATAAAGTTACTCGAAGGGCTAGAGAGATGGCTCAGCCGTTAAGAGTCCTTGCTGGTCTCTCAAAGGGATGGAGTTCAGTTCCCAGCACCTACATTAGGCAGATCACAACTGCTTGTAACTCCAGCTCCTGGAATATATGATGCCCACTTTTCTGGCCTCTGTAGGCACTGGCACACATAGGAACACACTCACACACAAAGACATGCACAAACATGAAGAAAGGGAAAATAACTCTTTTCAGATAACTCTAAAAAGTTGGATAGAGACATAAAAATAAAAGAAAAAATTTATAGAGCACTTACTGTCAAGCCTTGTAATCCGTGAATTGACTAATGTCTACTGAGGTCTGAGAAGGACAAAGGTGATTCTTGTTTTACACATGTGGACTCTGAAGAACTCTATGTCTTACCCAAAGTCATTGTAAAGCCAAGAGGAAGATGAGGCAGGGGCTTCAAAAGGAATGCTGTTATCCACTTTGATTTCAGGAGGCAGGAACCTGGCCTTCCTTCAGTTCTCCAGTCTCTGCACTCAGCCTGGGTGTATGAATGATCCTTTGTTGAATGAATGTCCTGGAACTAACAAATTATTCACCGGAAGAAGGGAAAGCTTAAAGACAGGCTGCTGTCAGATGTGGGGCCCAGAATAAGGAGATTGTGGTGAGCACCTGGTTCCCCATGGGCAGCCTTGGAATAGTATTTCTTACATTTTCTCTTTAAACTTTTGTGAGCTCAGCCAGGACACTTGGTTAAGCCCAAATGCAAACAGCTACAGTTTGGGCTGCTTCAAATCCTCCTAACTGAGTTCCTGTTTTCATAGCATCAGAGCTTGTTGAAACATAAACATCCCAGCTAATAATTTTAGCTTTGCAGAAATCATCACTGGTGGAAAAGGGCCCACATCCAGTCTGCATGTGTCCTGTTATGTAATAAACACTTGTGGAGGGCTATTGGGCCTCGGGTACTTATACACACAGTATCGACAAGCCACTTTTGTACAACATTCAGACCTAGCAGAGGACACAGACACATGGAAGAGAGTGAAATCAAGTCTTCAATTCTGGTGAGAGATTCTGTAGAGGGAGGGGAGGCAGACCAAGAAGAGTGGTATGTCCCGGCTGAATAGCCAAGAAAGATTTCAGTGGCTCATTGTTCAAATATCGTCTCCACTACAGCTCTCCCAGTTGACTTGCATAAGCTCACTGTACAAATACCACAGCATTTCCAATCCTGCTTTTCCAGAGGAGCTGCATGAGGTAGCACTGAAGAACACTGGCTACTGGCTTTCTGGGATGGCTGGCCTTTTTTTCCCCACACTGCTGTTTTGAGAAACATTAATGAACGTTTGGTGAAAGGCTGGCTGGCTGCCTCATTTGGCTCAACTAACGCTTGGAAGCAAAATTCTAGGGGGTGGGTTATTTTTTTTTTCTGACTCCTTAATTAAACAACTGGAGGGCACCATGCAATTCATTCATCTTTGGATCTTTTCGAAGGACTCTCGCTGAAAGAGTCTTTATGTGGAAGTCACTGCTTTGCCTTAAATAATATTTCTACTGTGTGTGTGCTGGCTGTTTGTTTTTATAGTTCTGTGTATTTGACCTAAAGCTTTTAACCTTGTATGTGTGCCCTGAAGTGACTTTTTTGCAAACCGGACTGGCTTATAAATCTAAATAATAAGTAATATGCAGGCATCAGAGGAGGAAAAGGAACAGAACTGTCTGTTCCCTGGAGAAATGGAATGGCAAGAAGGGAAGTGACTGAGAGATCATGTGTAAAGGGAGGCCAGAGGTGCATGGCCAGCTCCATGCTGAAACAGTATGGAGGACAGAGCTGTGATCAAGGATGCTGAGGACACCCCAACTACAGATGTAGGAAGTCATACGTCTTATCAGAGTGCACATTAGAGAAAGAGGGCAAAGCCAAGTCTCCAAAAAGACAAAAGTCTCTGATTTCGCCTGTCAGTTAGAAAAAGGGTCAAGAGCTTGATTTTTCTTATTGCAGACCTTCTTGATTCTGTGCCGATTCATCTACCTGTTGTGAAAAGTCTTTAATGAGATTGCCCAAAGGGTATGCCTCTGTCAATCAGACATTTTTTTAAAAACAGCTGCCATGAAGTACCAGACAGAATGGCTTACAATGAAAAACCATATTTCAGTGCACAGTCTCAAAGGGTTCAGCTCCCCTTCTTTGCATTTACTCTTTCCTAGCCTCAGGTTAGGCAGAGTATCATGTAACTTGACTGTATGCCTGGGAATGCTCGCCTCAGAGTCGGGGAGATGGAGAGAGTGGAAGTGGGATGGAGGACCAGGTAAAACATTCCAAAGCACACCTTCAGCTAGGCTTCACCTTTTGAGACTGCTACCATTTCCCAAAATAGAATCACAAGCCAGGAAAGAATGGTACAGTGTGGGTGTCTCTGTGGAACTTTTCATATTCAAATCTTTGGGCTTCATACTCAAGGCCTTTTGGCTAAGGTAGACACACCCACATGCTCCCAGAAGGAGATCATAGTGGATTCTTGAAGTTCATTCATGATAATCCCCCTCACTCCCTAGATTTCCCTCCAGTTATTTTATGAGCCCCAGGTTTAGAGCACTACTATCTTCAGACTTCCATATCTAACACACAAGGAAGGGCAGAGTGGCATTGCTACTGTGCAAAATTGAGAAACAAAGTCAGAAATGTATGAGACGCTGCCAGGACAATCAGTGTCCAATAGAAAAGAAATTGGGAAATGATGAGAAACCCCTATGAATGGCATCCTTCTTGCCACGAGCTCCTCGTGTTGTGTGGTGAACTTTGATGTCTTTCTTGGGAATTGTATCTCCCCCCGCCCAACTCCCCGTGGTTTCATGCCATTTCCTGTTCTCTTTTATCCCTGCATCAACACTCTTACACAGGAGAGCCCAGAGCCATGTCCACAATTCCAGCTACCAGCTTGCCTAGAGACTGTGCCCAGCACAGAACTTTGCCATGGTTCTGGTACCTCTTCTCATCACTGTATTCTATCCCACAATGCATCAGAAGTATGGGAGGGTCTGGGTCACTGGTCCCATCAGTCACAACAGGATGCTATTGCAAACCGGAACACATGATGTGGAGCAGAGGTGTACTTCTCAGTGGTGAGCTGGAAGCCACCCATCCAGGTGTTGGTGATACTGGATTCTGATGGGACTTCTCTGCGTTTTGTCCTCATGGGGCTCTAGTCCATGCTTTCATGTTCCTAACCTTCTGTCCTTTTCTCATTGTGTATTAATTTAATGTCCCAGTCCTATGACTTCATGTGAGATGACCTCTCCCCAAATGCCTCATCTCCAATTGCAGTCACATTGAGAGTTAGAGCATCAATGTCTGGTATGGAAAGAGGGGGTGAGTAATCTAGCCCCTGATTCAGATCTAATGTGGCAATCTATTTCCTTAACTGTCTTCTCTCTTTCCAAATAATGCTCTTCTATGCCAACTCCAACATGTAACACGAATCTTAAAAGGTCTTATTAAAAAAAAAAAAAAAACAAAAAAACAAAAAAACAAACCCAGAGCCAGATATTAGGATGAAAGCTGAAAGATCAAAGAAATAGAACATGACAGCCACATTCTTACCTCTAGGAAATCCTCAGTCCAAGAGAGCCACTTCCTGTATACTCATGCCTTACATGCCTTTCTGTGCCCTGCCATCTCACTTCCTCTCTCTGCCCAGCTACATCACTTCCTCTTTCCACCCATCTCTATCACTTCCTGTCTGTGTGTATAGACCTCCAGTTAACTGGTGCTGGGATTAAAGGTCTGTGGCACCATGCCTGGCTCTGTTCCCTGTGAGGCTTTGAACTCACAGAGATCCGGATGAATCTCTGCCTCCCAAATGCTAGGATTAAAGTCATGTGCTACCACTACCTGACTTTTATGTTTAATATAGTGGCTGGCTTTTTCCTCTGATCTCCCCATAAGCTTTTTTGGGGTACACAGATAAAATATCACCACACCAACATGTCTGCCTTATTTGACCCTTGACTGAGAAAATGAGTATTTCAGAGCTACCAAGCCTCATGCCAATGTGATTATTAGTTGCTTTTCTCATGGTTGAAACAAAAACACTTGACAAAAGCAACATGGGAGAAAGAGTTTCTTTTGGCTACAGTTTGAGGGTGCAGTCCATTGTAAGGAGGGATGTGTGGTTACAAGAGTGACAGGGACCATGGTGGCATGGGATGGTATGACACATTATACCTGTCATCAGGAAGCAGAGAGATGAAGTCTAGGGCCCAGGCTTCCCTGTTCCCCTTCCTCCTCTTATTCAGTCCGTGCACCTGGCCCACAGTTGGGCTTTGTCCTCCCCACTCAGTTAACTTTCTCTGATAGCATCCTTACAGACACACACGGAGATGTGTCTCTGGGATCATTTTTCTTTTTCTTCTTTTACATGCATTGGTGTTTTGCCATGGGTGTTGGGTCCCCTGAAACTGGAGTTACAGACAGGTGTAGGCTGCACTGTGAGTCCTAGGGATTTGAACTCCTCTGGGAGAACAGTCAGTGCTCTTAACCAGTGAGCCAACTCTCCAGCTCCTCTGGGATGATTCTCAATTCCCTTAAACTGACAGGGCCAGCTGAGCATCAGAATATTTAATAGCCTTTCAGATGAAGATACCTGGAGAAACAAGCTTTAAGTTGTGTTACTCTAAACACTGTGCCACCAAGACTCACACCTAGAGATCTCACTGCCTCTCACATTCTGTCACTCAAGGTCACCTACCACCTAGGGACAGGGATGAGAAGTGGTACCAGGAGAACCAAGGAAGGCCATGTGCCACTCTTATTTTCATCTATCTCCTGCTTTGTTTTCCACCAGTTGGATCCGGTAGACGTTCCACAAAATGTAACAGATCACAGCATTCAGTTCATACATTTCAAACTTAGTGATGACAGTTGAGATGGGAGCTACCCTCTTCATGTGACCTTGCTCTCTGTGGCTTTTCATTCCCTCAGATTCTCTTTCAACAAAGTTATCAGGATCATTTCTTTATTGTAATTTTAAATTTTAATTATATCTACTAAAATTTTCACTGGGAAGAAACATGAATAGCTACCGTGTTTAAGACTTAATATATTTGGCCCAACAGTTGGATCCTGTCTGTTGTCCTTTCTAAACAGCCATGGACAAGTACAACTTTAAACCCCTTCCCCTGTGCTGGGCTCACCAAATCCAGACAGTGGTACAGAATGACTTCTGTTTCTTTGGAGCCTTCTTGAGCAACCTGGAAAGCATAAGCATGACACTCGTAAATTGTCCACACATCCTGGTCTTCTGCCTGGAGAGTCCCCCTGGTATGATCATGGGATGGAACCAGGCTGGTGTCTCTGTCTCTTTCTCTATCTATCTATCTATGTCTGTCTGTCTGTCTGTCTGTCTGTCTATCTATCTATCTTTGTCTGTCCTTGTCTATCTGTCTCTGCCTCTCTCTCTCTCTCTCTCTCTCTCTCTCTCTCTCTCTCTCTCTATCTATCTCTCTCTCCACATATACACAACACACACACACACACACACACACACACACACACACACACACACACACACACACACACACACACACACACACACACACACACACACACACACCACACCACACACACCCCTTCAGAACCAGAATAGAATCCTGGATTAAAGTGTGGAACCTGTCTTTGGCCAGCTTTATGTCCTCTGGCAATTTTCAACCTCTATGTTTTTCAAAAATGGTTTAACAGCCCAATATAAGATTGTTGCAAAAGATTAAAAGTCCATTCAGGTGCTCCTGGTTGGCCTCTGTGAAGTTCTTAGGGCCTCGTCAGGAGGAACAACCGCTCAGATACTGCACAACCTCCTCATTGTTTAAAAGCTACCAAACTTTTGCATAGAGCTTCTAGAACTGTTCCTTGGATTTCTGAGCCAAGGCAGAGCTGTGATCAGGGGCAGCCAGTATCAATAGCAGTCCTCTGCCTGGCTTCCTGTCAAGAGCTGTCCCTCTGACACAATTACCTCGATTCCAAGGGCAGGTATTTAGAGAACAGGCCACACAGGAATAAGGGACTCCTACATGATCCATCAATGGGAGTTATATGACTCCTGTCTGTTACAGATGCCACAGAGTATCTGTCAATCAAACAGAGCCTAGATCCAGGTTCACAAACAATACTAGGGTTCATAGTCTTTTGCAGATATTAGGTTGCTGAAAAACTAATAGAATATATATTTGCTCTAAAAAAAAAATCATCAAAAAGGAAAGATTAAAAAGTCTGTGAAAAGGGAGGAAAAAGGAGAGTCAGAAGAGGCAGGGGCCATGTGGCAGCAGTAGCGCTGGAGACCTGAGTCCACTCAACAGAAATCGCCTTCATGGTGCTCTTAAAGCCTTTCTTTCTAAAACACAGCTAATTAAAACCATCTGTCAATCACCAGAAGCTAGCAGAAGCAAATCCCTGCTTACTATAAATGTCTGAATATACAAAGAAATGTGGGGGTAGGAATGAGGAGGGGGAGATTGGAAATAAACACAAAAATGTTTTGTTCAGAATACAGGAGAGTTTATCACTGTTACTGCCCATCCCTCCAGAGAGTAAAAAACTATTATGCCTCATCTTGCTTGTGTCCATTCCTACCGACCACCACTTCTCTCTCCACAAGATTGGGATGAGCTTCCTTCCTACTGTAGATGTGCTAGCAGTAAGTCTAGACAGTCCTGCCCACATCTCCATTGTCTTCTGTCAGGGAGCAGGCTCCTGACCTCTGTGAACCTTCAGAAAGAAGCCACCTATGGTGGCTCATACTACATGCTTCTTAAAAGGACTTAACATCACCCTGGAAACAAACTTTGGGGCTGAGGGAGTTTCTAGACTTGGTTAATTGACATAAGAAGACTCACCCTCAATATGAATGGCACAATTCCATGCCCTGGGGTCCTGAGGTGAATAGGAAGATGAAGAGCACCTAAGCAGGAGCATTCATTTCTTTCTGCTTCCTCAGTTGGGGGGTGTGTGACTGGTTGTATCCTCTCCCTACCATCATAGCATCCCCCTCCCCCAGGATAGAATGTACCCTGTAGAACTGAGAGCCAGGATAAACATTTCCATTCTTAAATTGCTTCTGTCGGGTATTTTCTTACAGTGGGGGGGGGGACAAATAATGAGACCATCCTTTGCCATAAAAGACAAGGCAGAGCCAAGTGGGACTTCTGGACACATCTGCATCAGACATCCACGGCCACCCTTGAGTCCTTGGAAGCAGCAAACACAAATGTCACGTCAGCTGGCTGGGGTATTCATTGCTCCCATTCTTTGTTTCACATGTGCAGAGTCCTTTTTCACGGAGGAGAACCTAAAACAAATGTCCAGGCAAAATCCGACATCAGACAAAGAGATTCTGAGCCACAGATGGTCTCAACTGTTCTTGCAGCTGTCTCAATCAAACGCTTCTCCAAGGAGACTAGTGGCTTCCTTCAGTCCCAAGCCTTGTCAATATTACATCCTCCCTCAGGCTCAAATCATCCTAGAGCTCCTTGTCAACACCCCGAGCCTTCTTTCATTCCCACTCCATATCATTCTTTCTTTATGTAAGAGGAGTTCAGTGTTTCACAATCTCTCTTACGTGGTGCTTACATGAGGCCTCGGAAGATTCCACAACTGTCATTTTTCTTCAAACCTCATGTTCACATCACTTTGCAATAAAAATGACATTATGAAAAGAAACAGAATCTCTGATTCCACTAAAATAATAAATAAATAAGAAGGGCTTTGGAGTAGAGGTCGAAATGAGTTCAGAGCTTCTGCTACTGATTGGTTTTGGCTTTGGGCACTTGACTGATTAATATGTGAGGTTGCATAGTGTCCTACCGTACACTGTGTCTCTGATCCCGGATTCTGCATCCATAACATGGAAACATCTTCCCTGACATACAGTGATGGTGAAAAGCACACCTATTCCAAAGGATGTCTAACCATGTCCAAACAAAACATGCCGTCAGCATCACTGCTAAGTCGGTTATCAGTATCAGTGACAATGAAGTTGGTGGCTTCCCTTTGGTGGCTTGTTTGGCTTTGTATTTACAAAGATTGGAACCTCATGGGTAGAACAAAGAATCAAGACTTCATCCAGCCCCAGACTTAATGTTTATTTGTCCTTCACTGGGTAGTACAGTAACTGACGCCTTTATGAGCTACTTAGGTCAATTCTTATTGTCTTTACAACTAATTCATTCTCTAGAATTCCTCTAATGCCAAGGGTGTCCATTCCTACAGATGTCTGCCACATGTTCTACAAGACTCAAATTGCCTCTCTGTTGTGAATATGTTTCCAACAAGTCCCAGCCATACTTCACAACTCTGCCACCTTCCTGAGAAGGAGCAGGTATCTATGCAAAGGAGGGAAAGTCACGTTTGACTTCCAGACACATCCATACCAGACATTTGCCTGTATGATCATATTCATTTCTATCAAACATATTTTGAATTGTTAATATGAGGAAAATAGGCTAAGAGATGGAAAATAGACAATTATAGATAGATGGATGATAGCTAAATAGATATATAGAGGGATGGTAGACATGTTAGAGAGATAATAGATAGAAAGAAGATAGATAGATAGATAGATAGATAGATAGATAGATAGATAGATAGAAATACACATATAAATGATAGCTACCTAGTTAAAACATATATACATAGGTAATAGATTGGCATATGCATATATACATACATACTTGCAAATATACATGCAGTAATGACTGCTAGACAGATAGAGGATGAAAAGATAGACAGACAGGTAATAGACTGAAATACTTGATAGATAAATGATAGATATAAATGATAGGTAGGTAAATGTTAAGAGAGAAATGGGAATAGAGATGAGAGAATCGTCAGTGCTAGCCACCAATCTGGTCCCTAAATTCCTCAAGTTTGTTACTTAGCTAGATTCTCTTTTGTGTTGTCTAAAAGGATTCTTGCTTTGGAGAGATGTATTTTTAAATCCTTTTGTGTTGATTGGGAATATTTTTATACTTGAGGAAAATGAACCATAAAATGGTTCAGAAAGTGTGTGTTTTGGTTTTGGGGGAATGGCAGTTATAGAAGGCTGGTGGGAGAGAACACAGTAACCCACATTGGTTGGGGCAGACCTGTTCTCAGGAAGAGCATATGCGTACATGATAGATCTGAATACTGACCAACAGAAAGCTGCCATCCCCTCACCTTGGAAGGTGCCTGAGGACCAGGGTACACATTCTCTCTGAGTACCACAGCTAAAGTAATGATACAGCTCGATTCTAAGTGTCATGCAGACATGGTATGGACTGGACTCATTGTGGTTATCAGAGAATTCTAACTTCTGAGAGTTCACGTCGCTGCCTAGTTACACTGTACAGGGCTTCTTCAATAAGGTTCTCTATTGTCACCATGCCATGAATCAGCTTGCTGCATCTTTCTAACTCTTGAGTTTAATCTAGTGTGATCACAGCAAGCCAGGCATGGCAACCCATTGACTCTCAGGCACTATTTCCCTCCTGTCCTTCCACCTATCCATGGCCAGCATCACTGAATGACAACACCTCTTCCAACTGAGTTGACATATGACTTTAGACTCTGCACAAAGCCCCAGGTGGCCCAAACAAATTACCAAACTTAAAACAAATCTGTTTTTATTTCCCATCTGGACAACTCACTGACCCATAAATATGGTGGAAATAAACACCATGACCCTCATGTGACTGTCTCCAAATTCATAGAACTAAAAAAGGCTTCTAAGAGTGCCAGCAGCCTCCAGCTATACTCTATTGGCCAAAGTAAACTCCTCGGTGCAGGACTGAAGGGTTAGAAATTGTGGCACACCTCTGAAGAAGCTGCTGGAAACTCAGCCTTGCAAAGACACACAGAGGAGACGTGGGGCAATATAGATAATCTAGCTTGTCAACACTTGCTCCCATCAATGTCTTGCTCTGTCGCTTCTCCCTGCTAGACTGGATATCACTGTTGCCATTGCTTGAGGTCACATCACAAGTTCCTGAGGTTTAATGCCTCATCTAAACCTTCCCCCTAGGAGTTCACAATCAAATGAACAATAATACTGTTCCATTCAGCACCACATAATCATCAGCTTAGATTGCAGTTCTCTCTGGCAATGGGGAGCCAAAGGTGACTCTGTTTCACACTCGAAAAAGCTCAGAAAAGAAGGGAAAGATGACAGGAAGCCCTTTCTTCTTCTATAATAGTCTTTGGCAGGAGCCATTGCTACTTCCTAATGCTCTTAGTTTTTCTCACCCCCTCCCACAATGTTCTTAGGAACAGGAACAAAAGTACAGACTCTAGGGAAAAGAGGGAAGCCCAGGCATGTGTGTACATTGAAAGCTCTTTGCTCTAGCAGCTGGTCGAGCAGCTGGTGGGACTGCCTTGCCATCCTGAGTCTCCTTGTCTCTAGCATGTGGGGCTTGGACTTGGCAATGGGGAGAAGGAGCCTGTGCCTTCCAAGGCCGGGAACTCTCAGATAAACAACACCGTTACTACCATGCCCCATGCTAACTAGCTCTTTGGAAGGTCTGTCCATCAAGGGTGGGCGATCATGGGAAAGTGATTAATTACTTTCCTATTGCTTTGCTAAAGCACCATGACCAAAAACAAGGTATAAAAGAGAGACTTCTTTGGGCTTGTGATTCCAGATGGATAAGCAGGGAAACATGGTAAAGCCACAGGCATGGCGGCAGCGGCAGCAGGAAGCTGGAAGATCACACCCTCACTGACAAATATGAAACAGAGAGAACAAATTAGAAGTGAGGTGAGGCTAGGAACTTCCTAGCCTTTCAAAGCCTTCCTCTCAGTATGTGTTTCCTCCATCGAGGCTACACTCCCTTCCCATGCAGTAGCACCAAATGGGAATCAAGTGTTAACATCATTCTGCTGGCTAGGAATCGTTGCCTACTTTGGGACCTGAAGAGAAAGGTGTCCCTTGAGTCAAACTGTATACAGTCTACATCTGCTGTGGATATCGCTCTGTGTAAATAAAATGCTGATTGGCTAGTAGCCAGGCAGGAAGTATAGGAGGGGGAAGTAGAGAAGAGAATTCTGGGAACAGGATGGTGGAGGCAGAGATATTGCAAGCCGCCATGAGAAGGGAGATGTAAGGTACTGGTAAGCCACGAGCCACGTGGCAACTTATAGACTAACAGAAATGGGTTAATTTAAGACATAAGAACTAGATAGCAAGAAATCTACCATGGCCATACAGTTTGTAAGCAGTATAAGTTTCTGTGTGTTTACTTGGTTGGGTCTGAGCATCTGGCAGGTGAGAGAGACTTGTCCTGACTGTGGGCCAGGCAGGAAAACTCTAGCTACATACATCCACCAAGCAGGCACAGCTGCACCCTTGCTGCATCATCAGCTCACACTTCTGGGTCACCAAATGGCATGGTCACTAAGCTTAACTTACCATCTATAGATGAAGATGGGTGAGAATCAGATTGCGGCTTCTGGGACCTGGTATCCAGCCTGCAACTTCTGATTCTCTTGTATTCTATATCCCAGAGAGCATTCCAGACATCACTTTCTGTCGCTGTTGTTGTTGTGTTGTAGTGTGTTTGTCAAGCTGTTGGAGACAAGCATTAAGTCACTACTGTTCATAAATAAATATTAGTGCCAGGGTACTCTCCCAATATGGAGCTGAGTGAGTAAGGACTGTGGCGTACCCCTTGAGTGAGTGAACCAGGGCCTTAAGGAGGCCAGAGTGGTCTTGGAACAGGGAAAGGACTCTAGCTGGAACCCACCACAGACTGACGGTGAACTCTGCCCATAGTGCTTCTTGCCAGCAATGTCCCAGCAGCCAGCAGCAGCCAGAGCCAGGCAGTGACATAACTCCCATGACCCATTCTTCTCGAAATATCAACTAGGCAGTCACTTCCTCTGGCCAGGAAGGACAGACCCTGGGACTGCACTCCCCACATGCTCTTAGGAATGTGAGCCTTTTGGCTTCCCAGGGACCCTTGGATACACGGCACATTCCCCTGGGAACGGCTGTGGGAACAACCTCCGGCATTACAGGAAGGAAGAAGGTCCAGGGAAGGCTGTGACCCTAGTTATTTTAAACACGAGTCTTCTCTATTCAAGTCACTCTTTCTGACAGGCAATGGGAGGCTCGACCTGATATGTGCTTAATAGGAAGAATAGCAGCCTGGGACTTCAGACATGGGACTTGGAGAGGTGGTATTTGAGAAAGATGGACTGATTCCTGCAACTCTACTGATATTCTCCAGTTGATGACTCCTGTTTAAGCCTTGACATCAAAGTCATCTATTTAAAACAATTGAGAAACTCCTGTATCAGGAGAGTTCTGGGGGCTAAAGATAAGGCTGTGGAGAGAGCAAACAGCCCTGCTCGCAAGATGATTTTATTCTTGTGATGGGGGAAAAAGAATAAGCAGATATAAGTGCATGACAGCAGGTAGTGACATGTAAGGAAAATAATGCAGAGTTAGTGAGAGAGTAGTGGCACCAGGGTTATGAGACAAGTAGGAGAGAATAGTCACTGGAGTGTTGAGGTAAAGGCTATGATGGAGCGGGCTACACAGTGTTCACAGCCAGGGAGCCAACATGAGATCAGAGGATAGACACTAGAGGAAGCCTGAGGACTTCCAGGACAGGAGCACAGTTGCAGGTTCAATGCACCAAAAGCAAGAGAGGCTGGAGAGGAAGAAAGTAAAAGCAGAGGCATTGTGGGTACTAGTCAAGACCTGGTACTTTGTTTAAAGTGGGATGTAGAGAAAGCCGTAGGAGGCTGTGGGCAGTGGGACAAGATGCCTCCAAGTATCAACATTGGGCCTTGCCTTTTCAGAACAGGGAGGGTTATGAATAAGCAAGCCACTATGAAGCTATAGAAGGAGGAGATTGGGCTTGCTGATAATCTTTCACAGCAAAGTCTGTCCTACTGAACCAAATCACAACATGAGAGATCCAATTCCATACATGTTTACATGTTTCTAAGCATGCCTGTGTGCCAAAGGCCAGCTCTTCATTTCCTTGCCTTCCTGGATCATCAATGGGGAAAGAATCAATCACACTTATCTGAGGATATGGGCAGAGCAATGGCTTCACATCTAGCCAGGATGTGAATGACAGTGGAGAGAGTCTATGAGCTTAGTGTTCTTCATGGAACTACCATTCTTCATTAGGAATTCATCCTTTGGAGTGTACATCCTATAGGAAACTTCATCCATGAATCAGTCATATTTTAAGCTAATATGCAAATTGTTTCTAGTCCTAAGGGAGCTCTATGAACTGAAAGTGTAGAGTTCATCCATCTAATTGATACATATGCTGTACAAAGGAGAAAGGAAGGTAGGAAGGGAAGATGGAAGGAATGGAGGGAATGAGGAAGAAAGCTCAGGAGGGAAGGAGGAAGGAGGAAAAGAAGGGGAAGAGAGGGGAAGGGAGGGGAGGAGAGGGGGAAGGGAAAGGGAAGGGAAGGATGAGAGGAAGGAAACTCTTTAGGTTGAGCTTGCTTTGACATGGTTGGATCCAGCTACCAATCATTCACAAAGTGAACTGCTGAAGGTAAGACAGGTTTGTTTGGTTTTTTTCCCTCACAATTTTGAAGTCTTTGTCCAGTGTTGACCCATTGGCTCTGCTGTTTCAAATCTGAAGCAAAGTAGCACATCATGGCAGGATCCCACAGCAAACCAATTTTCTTTCCTCATGTCAGCTTGGAAGCCAAGAGTAAGACAAAAATGAGTAGGTCCCTGTATCCCTTTCAAAGACATATCCCCAACAGCTTAACTTCCATTAACCTCCACCTTCTGAGGCTCCCACCTCCCAATAGCTTCAGACGCCAGGGACCAAGACATTAACACCTGGCCTTTGGGGAACATTCGAGATCCAAACTACAGCAGTTTACTATTACAAAGTTAATGCTATCATCCCCTAGGGAGTACTAGGAAAAGGTAATTCTAAAATTATGAATCACTGAAACCAAAATGGGAAGATTGGAAGAGAAATATGGGTTGCATAATTTAGTGGGTTGCTTGTTTGGGAAACTCTTTAATTGTTTCTAAGGAAAATGCCATCCCTTTTCACCTCTGGGTCATGGAGCAAGCCTCAGCAGGTCATCTGGCCCCTCACTTGCTTCTATTTGGGACTGAAAGAAAGCTATGACAGGAAGGGCCATTAAGGATGAGAATGTGGCATGCATTTAGACATATTATTACTCATCTGCTCCCTTCTCAGATTCTTATTTCAAAAATGAACCATGTATCTCAGGCCCTCTCAGCCACTTCCTACTAAATTTTTACCAGCATGCAGTTATAGAATTGTAGAATGAAACACAATTCTTTCTGCTTTGTTTAGTGAGAAGACTGAGAAGCATTTGTCCTTTGCTTAGGGTCATCGATTTATAGGACTTGGCATGAAGACTCTCCTTTGCTCATTTGTTCTGCCTAAACATTTGTTTCTTTGTAGCAATCCATGTATTTTTACTGCAAAGGTTAAAAAAAAAGAAAAGAAAAAGTGTCCTGCTTCTATAGTTTTAAATTTTTCAGACGTTACACCCATATTCACTGGACCCTTCAAATGAGGAGAATGCCCTACCTAGGACCAGGTGATAGCCTAGTATTTATTTGTTCAGAAGTTTAGCACTTAAAACTAAAAATCAAGATACATTTTGCCACTTTTTTTTTCTTCCACTAAGAAAATATTCTATGACTGCACGACCTCAGATTAATTTCAACTAGCCATAGCTCCAGCTATGTTTGTTTCCTGTAATGTATGACACATATGGCATTCGTTTGCCACCTTTGAGGAGCTTAAATTCAGGAGCAGAAAGCAGGTCTGCAAATGTCGTGTGTGTGTGTGTGTGTGTGTGTGTGTGTGTGTGTGTGTGTGTGTGTGTAGCAAATGCAATGTCCTTAGGTCATATAAACAGATATGGGTTGTCTGTATTTGCCCCTTGAAATAACCTTATCTGTGATGAAAACTTCAGACTGTGCCTTTAGGCCTTATGGGAAGCCAGGGAGTCCTGTTTCAACATACACCAGCCATAAAATGAGCAGTCTAATCTTTAAACACATTTGTTTGCATAGGCTAGGGCTTGCCAGCTGGATGCAGGGCATGGGTATTCAGACTGCAACAGGATGGTGCAAGCAGTGTGGAGGCTCCCATTGGGAAACATCTGTCAACCCCACAGCTACTCCATGGCCAGCCTCTTCTCCAACACCTCACAGTCAAGGCAGACTAAATGGTTTCAGAAGCTTCTTGTCTGGAAATGATGAGCTCATGTCCCAATGACTAAAATGGCTTGCAGGCAGTTCCCAGCCACGCCCCCAAGGCCCAAACAAGATCATTGCATCAAAGAGGGTTGTGCAATGTCTGGTGTCACACCTTGGCTGGCTGTTGCATCAGGACCCGCATCCGTTGTGTGTGTTGGCTGTGCGGTTCCAAATGGGATTCTCTGTACAAAGGTATGTATACAAAGCAATCACATATCCAGGATAAACCCATGAAATCATTTGCTCCATCTTCTTTCATTTATAGAGAGGAAACTGAAGCCCTGGGGAAAGGGGTGATTTCCAAAAACACACAAGGCAAGACAACTCAAAGCAGAACCCTCTATCTTGCTCACATTGGCGTGCTCCTTCCAAAATTTCACATGGATCAGGTTCAAGAATGCTTTCGCTACATATAGATTTCTTGAATTAACTGTTTATAGAAGAAGGCTTTTCTCTGTCTTCTACTTCTTAACTTGGTCCTCAAATACAAGCTTCCTCCTGGCCATGTTTTCCTTTTGGTTTAAATTTGTACTGGTTTTGATTTTCTAAATATTGTAGTAAAATGTATTCATCTAGCTTGTTGTATTATGGGTGTCTCTTCAGATCACACATCAGTAATGGCTACCTCATCACCCTCTTTCTGGTTTCTGTCCAATTTCAGAAGCTCAGAATACTTTTTTATAGCATGACAGGCGAGAAACATCTGAACATCTGCTCCCCTGGGGTAAATCATCTAAAGATGATGGCCTCATTGGAAATGCTTATAGAGAAGCACTGGAGAGAGGCAGGAGATGCTTATAGGACCAGTCTTCTAGGGACCACAAATGCAGAGGATGAGTACATGCAAATGAGCAGTTGTAGCTACATAGAAACAGGTGTTGTGCCACCTTCAGGCATCTTCTGAAGAGCTTCACAGATGGTGGCAGCCAGTCACAGAGAGACATATCCAAGGTTCAAAATAAGGCCTCAGATCTGTAAGAAGGTGATATTTCTTCCCTAAGCTTTGTCTCATACATGCTGTCTCTGCTCCATAGCATCATCAAGACCCTAGGATGGGTGTCCAGGGGGTACAAGGTAGAAGAAGGTGTGTATGTGTAGAAGAGTGGCAGCTGAACCACTGTGGTGGTTATTCTTCTTTGTTAACTTGAATGATGTGGAGTCACTTAGGAGACACACTTCTGGTCATATCTGTGAGGATGTTTCCAGAGAGGTTTAACTGAGGGAGGAAGCCTTACCCCGAGGGTGGGTTGCACTCTCCCTGTGGAGTCTTGGACGGAATATAAAGTAGAAGGTGGACTGAAGACCAATTTTGATCTCCCACTGTGGTATCCAGCTGTGGATATAATGTGACAAGCAACTCCTGCTTCTGTCGCCAGAGTCAAGAGCTGCTCTTGTCGCCACTTCCCCCCTCACACACACCACAATGGACTGACCAGACCGTTAACCCGTGAGACAAAGTAAGATCCTTCTCCTTGAAGATGGTTTTCTCGGGAAGCCAACTGGTCAACCTCAGCTTGCCAGAGCTAGAGGCTCAGCCTTCACGACTCCTTCTTCCTCTCCATCTTCACAGGCAGAACGTGGTCTTGTGATAACTTGGCTGCTTGTTTTTATATGCAATGGATGTTATTATCTTGGGGTCAGGGACCAGGTTTACTTCACTCACTATCACCAGCCTAGAAGTGATCCCATGAGCAGCGTGTCGGCTAAACACAGGACTGAAATGAGATTGACCAAAGTCTTCCTGGGAGGGACCAGCAATTTCGTATTTTAGGCTTTTAGTCTCTGAAGGTCATGGCTAGCTCTCATAACCACAATTCCTGCCCTTGAAGCCTGTAAGCCTTCCGTGGCTTGCAAAAAGAGAAAAAGAAAAGGTGAGTATAGGTTACAACCGGGCTTTACTTACGGCCACTGAAACTTGAATGTCTTACAATGTGCCTCTGTCCCAGAATGACTATTATTCCCTAGACTTTTTATCAACCATTAAAAATTTTTTTAAAAACCCACACACATTCTTAGCTCTTAGCAGCAATTTACCATTCCCTGAATCAAGTCAGCAAACTGTAGACTCTCTCACATAATTTTTTAATGCTTTTTTTCATACAATTAAAATCTAAGTTTGAGACAGTAGGCCACCTTCTGGATAAAAATTGTGACTGTAATAAATCAAGAGTCATTAGAAAAGACAGTTAGGAAATAATGAACCTGCAGCCATCAGCAAATGAACTGGGAAGACAGAGGCCCTTGACACAGGGCTTTCTTGGGTGACTGTTATTGTAGAATTTTCTGGGTTGGGGAGTAGATAAAATTTGAGGTCCTCTTTCAATTTTCATCACTGATGAATTTATGTGGAGTTTTGGGTTTTGTTGTTTTGCAAGAAAAGCCTGTCAGGACTAAGGAATTTCATTAATTCAATATGTTTCTCAAACAAATAACATACTAATTCATTTTGCACAGTCTTGTCATTGATAACTTATTTTTGTATGTAACCTATCCAAGAGCTCTGTGGAGCAGACGTGGCTGTTAGTGGTAGTGGTATAAAATAAGCCAGGGAGGCTCTATCAGTAACTGGATCATCCTGTAAATGGGAGGACCTGAATTCAGATCTCTGGCAGGTAAAAAGCCAGACATGGTGACAGGTCTCTGTGATCTCAGCACTGGTAAGGCAGAGACAGAAAGGTTTCTGAAGCTCACAGGCCTACAAGTCTTGCTAAATCAGGAGTGCTAGGTTACATGAGAGACCCTGGCTCAAAATAGAAGGTGAAGAGTGATAGAGGAAGCTACCCACCCAGCATTGACCTTGGGCTTCTATTTGTGTGTGTGTGTGTGTGTGTGTGTGTGTGTGTGTGTGTGTGTGTGTATGTGTGCGCACGCGCACGCGCACACACACACACACACACACACAATATGACTCACAGGATCACATAATCATATATATATATATATATATGAATATACACAAAAGTAATATACATAGAGATTAGAAATATTTGAGTGTTCCTTGTAACTCACATAACTGGAAAATTGTTAATCTGGAAATCACTGCCCTCTGTGAGCTGGGGTCAGGAGACTTCCCTTCCCCTCTTCTCTGCTGCCTAGAAGAACAGCATATCCTCTTTCCAAGGTGCCTCTTCATATCATTTTCTCTCACAAGTCAAGAAGTTTCCTTCTTTCTCCTATTTGAGTACACAATCCCCAGATGTTCCCAGAGGTTACCGCCTTTCTATTACTCATGTCTCCACATCAACTTCTAAGGGTATATTTCCCCAGATATGACAATGTTGTCTCTACATCCACTCCCTGGAATATCTTACCATGTCAGCTTTCTTTTCTCTTCAGTTCAGTTCAGTTGTGAATTGTTAGACACACTCACACAGTGTATGCCAACTCACATTCAACTCACACTTGGGGCAAAGCCCACTATCCATTCATCCAAACAAGGATAGTCTGGCAGTTAATAAAGGTCTAAATGCTACAGTGCAGGTGCAGGTACTACCAAGGTAGTATCTCTGAAAAAGGAACTGGTACATGCTGTAGATCCAGGAAGCAGAGTGGAGGGTGATGAGTGTGGCTGAGCCTATGAGAAACTTAATGTGGAGACAGGGTATGACTGACACAGTAGAAAGGAGGGGTTTGTGGATTTTCATAAAATAATTTGTGGGGCCATTCCTACATGTTTGGGCTTGAGTATTACCTGGCGGCAGTCCAAAGAAGTCTTCAGTTTCCATTTTGAATACCACAGGGTTCATGCAGTTCTGCTATTCCTGGATGATTCTGACCTGCTCCAGAGAGAATGTCTATGTAGATAGTCATAAAAATAGAAGGGATGTTTGTCACAAAGAGTCACTTTTATCCCTTTGCTTTAAGTCCCCATAGTTCCCATGACAGTCTGTTTGCATGTTTTGAATTCCCAGAAAGATTTATTATGTCCCTTCACTCAGCAGTGAGTCACAAATGGCACACTTTTGTGGGCACAAGAGCAATGCAGAGCAAAGAGTGTGAATCACAGTTCTGATGCTGGGGGTCGGGGAAGGGGTGTGGGGAAGAGGGAAGGAGGGGGAAGGGTAGAGAGAAGCGGAGGAGGCAGAGAGAGGGGAGAAGGGAATGGAGAGAGAGAAGGAAAGGGAGAAGGAGAGAGAGTTTTGAGCCATGGCAATATAGACCACAACTTTTTCCTGCCATAGCTTTTAAAACAGGAAGTTTAAGCTGCATAGCTGTGGTTTCTCAGCCAAGAATTGGGTCAATCTGTCCTTCCTTTTGGTGGCTCAGACCATTTACTGTCAGAGCTGGGAAGAAACCCACTTCAGCCTCAGTTTCCTGATCTGAGTAAGGAAGTGGTTGAAATAGATAAGCTTCAAGAGACCAAGATCTTCAAACATATTATTCTCAACCAATACTCACCAGAGGTTCTGCTTGGAGATCTCTCATATTGTGTACACTCAGTAAATAGTACTGACTCTCTGTTGTCAGATCTTGTTTCATCTGACATCATGTGCTTCCCATTTCCAAAAGGATGTGGAATACACAGCCTCTTATGTGTGCTAATTAGTTCAATTCCTTCTGTGTATATAAACCCAAAAAGCTATGAGTGCCCAGAAGAAGGGATTTGTGGGGGCATGTAACTGGGAAGTGTCACAGAGAGGTGATACGTGGTTCTTAAAGTATACATAGAACTTTATAAAGCACAAAGAACAAGTCAAAGAAAAGGCATCTGACACAAGGGAACCCAGTATGTCAAATCTCTGGTCTATGAGAGGACCTAGGCATGTAAAATAACCCAAAAGATGACCCGTAGTTGTCACAAGTAGATGTGTATTTTCCCCCAGCCCATTTTACTTAACTCTTAGGTCTGTCATGATGAGGGTTCTTCTGGAAGCCTCCTCCATTCCTCTCAGTGCCTCTAAATTTGACCTCTGGCTGGGAAGACCAACCTGTACCCTTCTACATTGCAAGATTTGCAAGTAGGTCATCCTGAGCCAATGCTAAGCAATAGAGCCCATTTGTCTTCTCATTTTAGTAGGGACAGATTATCTGTCCCTAGAGCTGCAGTAATAATGAAGATAAAGCTATCACATATGAAAAGCTAAGCTGAGACAGGAGACTGCTTATGAAAGGCTTTGACCATCTGGTTAGGGTGCCTCAGACCAGACCACAGACACCCTAGGTAAGATTTTTATCTCCATTGAGTGGCATGTTCTGCACACTGACAGTCCATCACACCCTTGGGTGTGGACTCCTCCAACATCTTCAAGGTTAGAAAAGCAAAGTCCTCAAATATATTCTGAAGTTCCCCCCTCGGGAAATGGCATCATGGGGGGGGGGGGTTTCATCACAACTTCTAGTGTTCCCAAGTCCATCTTTGTTTTGGTTTGAGCAATTACAAGTAAAATTTCTAGATATTTCACAGAAATGGGAGTCACGTGGTACAAATAGTATGCATGCATGCTTGTGTGTGTTCTGTTGTGATGTACATGATATGCACCGTTAGTGGTGAAATCAGACAAGCTTGATCTGATGATGGCTAGTTGCCATGTCTAATAAAGACACGAGGTCTAAAACATATGTGAATAGAAAGAAAGTTAGCAATACCAGTCAGCATGGAATGCTGCAGTCAGCGTGGGTGCTGGAAGAAACATCTGGCTACTAGCCCAGGATGCAGGCAACCTCAGTATCCTCACTTTGCCCTCACAGTGTCATCATAGCTTGATTTTTTTTATGGTGCTGGAGATTGAATCCAGGTATTCAGGGGTGCAAGACAAATGCTCTACTATTTGGCTGTGCATTCATCTCACATAGGCACATCTTAATATAACTCAGTTTTCTAGCAAAATTCCCTGTTAGGAATTTCTCCCCCGAAACAATAACACCATTTATATCAGTCCTGTACTAAGGGGTGAGGGTGCTTGGGTTCAGGTCAGAGCTTTGATGATGTTGCACGTGGACTGTTCCCTCTCTGTGCAGTCCACCCAGACAGATAGCTTGAGACGGACAGACAGGCTGGAAGGACACAGTTGTGATTAATTTTTCCTTTCTTCCTCTTGTGTTGGCTTTCTTTTTTCCTCCTTTCCCCTTCCTCCTCCTAAAGAAACACACGAAGATTCATCTTTGCTCTGGAGGCATTCCACCCTATAATCTCTTGTTTCCTCTCATTTAAAGATGTGTCTTACTCCTTTCCAAGGGAAGGAAAAAATAGCTATCTTTCCGGTTTCTTTCAGTTCGTGCTCTCTGCTAAAATAATCCATTCACACAAAAGCACTCATGAGCAATATGTAATTTACGGAGATTACATGGGGCCAACAGAGGGTTTACATTGGCCCAGCCAACAGCAAATTGAAATCTTCCTTACACATCTTTATGGTGCTGCAGATTCTTCACAGTGGGGGCTGATGGGGATGCCCACCTTCTCCCTTTTTACTATTTCTAATGTTCTTTTTCCTTCTTTGTCTCACACACACACACACACATACACACACACACACACACACACACACTGAGACAGGGTCCTTTATATCCCAAGCTGGCTTTTTACCTGGTGACTTTGAACTTTGGATCCTCCTGCTTCACCTCCTGGGTGCTGGAACTACAAGCATACACCATTATTCCTGGTTTATTAGTACTAGAGATTGAAGGCAAGGCTTCTTCCATGCCAGGCAAACGATCTGCCAACTAAGCTGCACCTCTAGACTCTTCTTCAGTTTCTGTATGGCCATCCAAAGTCCTCTCTGGTATGAAATGAGACTCTTCTACCTAACTACACATTTAGATTGAAACTACCCTACGTAGCCACAGCCCAACCTGGTATAAAAACTTCTCCCTGAGACCCTTCCTATTTAGAAGAAGGTGGTGATACATAAAGAAAACACATTTTCTTCTTTTAACACTGGGTGTTGAAAACCACCTGTGTATTCATACAGCTGTTGTACACCTTTCACCCAACAGATGTTAGAACACATTTTTATGCATAACCTTCCCTTGAAAGGTATGTAAAACTCTTGCCCATGGCCTTGTCAATCAGTGTCAGGTCTGTGACATCATGATCTCCATTTCTGTCCTTTTCATGTCTGGAGAAAAGCACTATGGATATTTTGCCTTAATTTAAAAACCATTGTCCCTGTTCCCACCAACAATTTGGCTGCTTCTTAGTGCATGAAGAGGAAGCCCATTTTAAGAATTCCAGTGGGACTTCCCATCTGACCCCACAGGCAGCAGTTTATGAAAATGGGACATTTGTCTACTTTTCTGGGAATAAATTTAGGTAATGTGATAACCAAAAATGCCTGGGATAAAGAAGAATACTTGGTCCCCTTCCCTTCTTAAACACATCACTTAGTATCACATTATCTTCACCTTATAGTATCAATTGTTTTATTCCTTCAAAAATTTGTTTTTAGTATCCTTTTGACCCAGGCACTGAATTAGGTATCCAGAACACTACAGAGAATACCCCAATGGGTCCACGAGGAATGATCATGTTGAGTGTTTAAGATATGAACCAGTATTATTTATAAGATTTAGAAGTACTGATGACCATATATCTATTGTCTCAGTTAGTGTTTCTCTTGCTGTGAAGAGATGCTGTGACCACAAGTCTTACAAAGGGAAACATTTAACTGGGGATGGCTTACAGTTCAAAGGTTTAGTTCATTATTGAAACATCTGGATCAGCATCAGGAAGTGACTGAGACACATTTTGTCCAGCAACACCACACCCTTTAATAGTGTCATTCCCTACGGGCCTATGGGGACCATTTGTTTTGTTCAAGTTACCACATCAATCATGATGAAGATGATGGTGGCTCATATTCACTTAGTGTTTATAGTATGGCCCTTGTCATACTAAATAGTTGACTACAGTTTCCTTCTAAGCCCTCCAAACAATTCATGACATCCATAGTATTAATATTCCCCTTGTGTCAACAATAGAACTGACATTTAAAAGGGTTGTGTTACTTGTCCCAAGTCACAATGTCACTATGAAGTAAAGCCAGATTAATCCCAGGTCTGTGTATGGCCACAGTATCTGCCACTATTATTATATTATACAAAGGTATGTGTAATGTACCTCAGTTTTCTACCAAAGGCATTTAATGTCCCAAATCAAACAGACTCACATTTCTTATATAAATGCCATGGCATATTCCAACTTATGCCTGACTCCCAAAGTAACCTCTGGTGCCCATGCCACCTCAGGGCAAACCCTTCATGGAACACCTATGATTACATCACACCTTGGATTAAATCTTTGCACTTGTAAAAAGCCGAAGCATTATTGGAACACTGAGCCCTGCATGGCCAGGCACCTCCGGCCGAGGCCCCAGAGTTGCACTTCCATGCAGTCTTTGCTGTGAGTTCAGTCCCATTTCAGTACTGTCTGCTTTCCCTAGACACGTCCTCTGACCGAGTCTTACTCAGCCGTCTCTCTCCCCCATGCTCTTTACTCTTCCCCAACTGTGCTGGAAACATATGCCTAGCTCTCATTGTCTGTCTCCCCTTCCTTCCCCTTACTGTGACCTTGTGTCATTACCTGGGAAATAAGCTGCCCTCCCATCCCTTTGTGAAATCAGGGCGGACACTGGCTGGCTTGGGTTTGTCCCTAACCTTTAGTGTCTTGGCCTCAGCTCCTATAACTCCTGCTATAGGGCAGTGGGTAGAATCCTTGGTGAATGAATGGTAGGTAACTAAGTGAATACACAAAATGAGTAGATGCATACTTGAATTCTTATAGCAAAGACATATATAGAACCCTAAAACCACCAAAGTTGTCCTCAATAAGAAAGTCAGCAATGACACCCTAAAAGGATTTCCTAAAGTATACTGGATTTTGAAGACAAGAAGCCAAGAGGAAGGAAGTGATAATCAACCACGGTACACCTTGACCAATGCTACTTAATTATGCATACTGCTTGACCCTGACCCAGTTCTTCCTCTGCTTATACCTAAAGCTCATATCAGCACCCCAAAGAGGAACTGAGGCCACTGGACCCCTATATCTGTTCCTTATCCTGTAGTGCGCTTGTAGTTAAACCTCTGCTTTTCAATGCTACTTCTCTCTAATTGGTGGACTGCAGAACAGGTGGCCAGACCAGAACTGACCCCTATGGCTGCTAGCCAGGGGCCCAAGAACCAAAGGATGTGGGGGAAAACAATGTAATGGTCCCAGCTGGGCTCTGACAGCTGCTTATATGTGGAAGAAGAAGGCTAGAGACACGTTATCAATGACTTCCCTAGAAAATCATTTTGCAGGCAAGCACTGCATCTCTGTGTGTGATAATCTGGTACATTCAATAGGCCCCAGGCTCATGACTTGTATTAAGTTGCTTTTCATGTTAACTGCCATGCTGTGCTTCCAATATCATGGCAGCTATACCCCAGTCTCACTCCTCCACACAAGAAAACATGTTAACAAGGTGTGCATTTTAGAGAAAAAAAAAACTTATCTAAAAACCTACATTCGATTATCAAATGAAAACCTTTGAGGGATGATTTGCGGTACAGCTTCTGGGCTGTCTGTGCAGGGACTTGCTCCTGGGAGATGAATCAGTCCCTTTCCTACATGTTATTCCTGATGTTTTTGCTATTGGCAGCTGTCAGGGGCTGCCAACTGGCAGCTCACAGAAGGCTTGCTCTCACCCGGAGACAGAAAAATCCCTGTCACACGTGGCCAGCACTGGGCATGCGGTCTCTGCCTGTTGTTGATCACAGAGAGGGAAACAATGGTTCCCTCTGTCAGAAGGCAAGCCTGTGATGAAGAAAGCAAACTCTGCTCTTGATTGCCTGTGTCAGCTCCGGAAAGACATGTAGCTCTCAAACCAAGAACACTATAAACAGAAAAGCCGTCCTTATCTCAAGATAGCCGCATACCTCTACCTTCTTTTTTGAAATTAAGAATTAAATTTATTTATTCATTCCACATACCAACCACAGATTCCCCCCTCATCCTTCCTCCCAGTCCCCCCCAGCCTTACCCTCCATCCCAGTCCACACCGCATTCCTTTCTCCAAAAAGGTAAGGCCTCCCATGGGAGTCAGCAAAGCCCGGCACATTCAGCTAAAGCAGGTCCAAGCCCCTCCCCTCTGCATGAAGGCTGGTCAAGGTGTCCCACCATAAACAATGGACTCCAAGAAGCCAGCTCATGCACCAGGGATAGATCCTATTCCCACTGCCAGGGGCCCCTCAAACAGACCAAGATACACAGCTGTCTTGCACACACAGAGGGCTCAGTCCAGTGCCAACCAGGCACCATAGCTGTGGGTTCAAAGTTCTTGAGTTCCCCCTGGCTTGGTCTGGTTGTATCCGTACATTTCCCCATCATGGTCTTGACGCCCCTTGCTCATAGCATCCATCTTTCCTCTCTTCAACTGGACTTCTGGAGCTCGGCCTGGTGCTTGGCTGTGGCTCTCTGCATCTGCTTCCATCAGTTGCTGGATAAAGGCTCTGTGATGACAGTTAAGGAATTCACCAATCTGATCACTGGGGTAAGCCAGCTCAGGCACCTTCTCCACCACTGCTAGCAGTCTAAGCTGGGGTCATCCCTGTGGATTCCTTGGAACTTCCCTCACACCAGGTTCCTCCCTATCCCCATGATGTCTCCCTCTATCAAGATATCTCCCTCACTGTTCTCCCATTCTGCCCTTTTTCCAGCTCGACCATCCCATTGCCCCATTCCCCCATGCTCCCATCCCCCTTCCCCTACCCTCCATTGCCTCCCATCACCCTCAGTTTACTCAGGAGATCTCATCTTTTTTTCCCCTTCCCAGGGTGATCTATGCATCCCTCTTAGGGTTCTCCTTGTTATCTTGCTTCTTTGGGGCTGTGAGTTGTAGTCCGGTTATCTACACTGCCAAACTCTTTTTATGAGGCTACAGTTACCCTGATACCCAAACCAAGTACCTCTGCCTTCTTAACTCCAAACAAGATGGACTCCACAATGTTCTTGCTGTGGTAGTGGGTGGCTGAGTTCCCAAATGGACTCCAGAGCTAACCCCTTAGAGATAGTCTCTTGACCTGACTCTCATTACAGATAAAACTGGGCTTCTGATTGATAATGCTATGATTTCTCTTATTTACTGTATCCGATACAATCCAGGGAACTCTAGCCCAGAGAGGCAGGGTTTCAGACTCAGTCCTATGTTGAAAACAAGTTGGGTATATGCTTACCTTTGAAGCCTTGCTCTTGGGAACTGTGGAGTCTCTATAACAGGAGAATAAATACTTAAGAAGGGCAGCCACCAGGAAATATCAGAACTAATATCAGCAGCTGCAGCTTGACATAACCCTTTCCTTGCCCACCTTCCATACACAGCCCTGTGTGGTGTCCACCTCTCACTGAATCCCCCTCTGCCCTCTGTTCTGTTCTCAGCTGGTTTTGAACACTTCCTCTCCAGTCCTGGGGCATGTTGTTCCAAATGGGAGCCCGTGTGCTTTTTTGAAGAAACTATGGACATGAGCCTTTTTTTTGTTTTGTTTTTTTGTTTGTTTTTTTTGAGCTGAGAATCAAACCCAGGGCCTTGTGCTTGCTAGGCAAGTGCTCTACCACTGAGCTAAATCCCAAACCCAAGACATGAGCCTTTTCAGAGACGTTTGTTTGTTTGTGTTGCTACCGGTTTTCTTGGAACAGTCATCATTCCCCAGCCTCCATGTGGCTAGAATCTTGTTTCCATCAGGCTCCGTCAAGATGTTTTCTCACTTGACTTTGAGCCCCTTTCTCTCTCTAGGTGTGAGAGCTGTCATTTGAGGACTCCTGGAGTAACTGTTGGAAGCCATGTGACTTTAGATATGAGAGTAGACCCTGTCCCGGCTCTAGTGGATCCCCTGTCACTTCTGGATAAGCTGCTTTGCTCCTTTGAACTCCGCCCCCTTCTGAGAAATGGATGTCACGCCGTCTGCTTCAGTGGGTGCTGTGAGCCGAAAGGGAGAAGAACTACATACAGACTCTAAAGCCGAGAGGCTCTCAGTGGACACTGGCCTCCTTCACAATCTTCCTTTGGGGACGTTTCTACTATTCCCTTTTGCAGCTCACTTTATGCTGTATCCTGTTGGGTCTAAACTACTAAATTTCAAGCTCTTGGAGATCATGAGAAATGCCATGTCTGGTCATGTCTCCCTGTGACACTAAGTAATGAAACAGATTCACAAGTTGCATAGCTTTGTGGAGCCAGCATTGCAAGAGGGACCTGAGGTTGAAAGGGGAGAACCAGGTCCCCCAGCAACAGAGGCTGAGAATCAAGGCTCATAAAGGTACTCATACTTCTCTCCCCCACATGAAGCTCAAATATTTCACCCATTTTAATCAAGGCCTTTGCTCATGCATTATATACATTTCTCTCGTTCTTCTTAACCTCCTTCCAAAGCCACCACAATAGCCCACTATAAAAGCCCCATTCACACATCCTACATCCTCATTCCTCCTTCTCTTCATACCACACAAATCCACCAGAGTAAAAAATGCCAGCCCTCGCAAATTCAAATGACCTTTGCAATTTATTGCTGAGATCCCTTCACAGCCTCTCCCCTGTCTTTAATCCAGATACCCACTGCTTCTAACAGGTGCTCTAAGGTCCAAACTCTACCCTCCTAACCCTACCCCCTTGCTTTAGTGCCCAATGCTTCTGTTTCATTCAGAAGAGATACCTGTGTTTCCTTATGCAAAGAGACCCAACTGAAGCCTAACAGAGGCCTCCTCACTGTATAATAGGTGTAATAACATTGTTTTCAAGACACACAGCCTGGGGTATAGAACATTAAAAAAAAAGTATCTGCTAACAGTGACCAGCCACACCTGGGTTTGGGGGTGTCGTTCCTTTGACTTTTTTAGAATGCCTGTTGTACAAATTCAAGGATAGGCGGGAAACTCAGGGTTCCCCAGGGAAAGGGAAGAAGAGATAAGAATCCTGGACTCCAAGTGGCCTGCCTGTGACTTTCAGTTTGTTAAGGTTTGTGTCTCTTTAGATGTTTTTCTCATGTCATGATTTCAAGAAATAAAAGACATTCGATGGGAGGTCAGTTCTGATCAGGCAGGAGTCACAGTCTTACAGAAACCAGGCACAACAGATACTGGATGAAATTGAACCCTTTGAACTTGAGAAACAACCTAATTCCTCTGAGTCAATTCCATATGAGTTGGGAGGGGGGGGGGGGGGGGGGCGGCAGGAGTATCTTGCTGGATTGTGGTGAGAACTGGAGCTGGTGAAGGAAAAACAGCTGACCGACCGGGCACTCAGGGCACTGGACATGGTGGCCCCTCTGTCAGTGACGGCGACTCCAATCCTTTTCATTAATTGATTGTTGTTGTTGTTGTTTTTTAACTCAGAGTCTGATAGACGTAAGACTACCAGAAATAGCAGGAGAGAGAGACAGAGACAGAGAGACTCAGACTCCCTTTCTTCCCTTAAATCATTGCACTGATTACTGATGACTTGTTTGTGCACCATCAGCCTGACTGTCCTTGGTGCTCTGGGTTCTCCCACACAGAGAGTTGCAACTCTAGAATGAGGCTGACTTGCAGACAGCAGTCCAAGCTGCTGCCAGTCACCTGGAGGTGTCTTCATGTCTCCTTCCTGTGGCTGCCCTGAGAGAGAGGCAGCCATGGAGACCCGCACAGTGCATCCTTTCTAACACCTGTGATGTTGAGATGGGGGTGTTGGTGAGGTTTGTAGTGGTGAAAGGGGCTATTAAGTACCTCGGTTGTGAGTGGAGTTTCACTGGCTGCTAGAGCCAGGGCTGCCCCTCCATCTACACAATAACTGTGGGTCTGGTTACATTGTGCTAAACACCCCACCCCTCTGTCCTTGTAATCCCAGCAGTAAGTAGCAACTTCCTTTCTTAGAAATAGACTTCCTCAGAGCCCTGTAGGGAAAGGGTTCCCATCCCCAATTTTCCAGAGCCGCATACACATCATCAAGTCTACCGTTGTCTTGGGATTGATTCATTGTTGGTAAAAGAGTCAGTTTTTACAAGCTTGTGGTACCCGGTGTCCACCATTATAGTGTCTCAAAGAGCCATTTCACAGCCTTTTGTCCTACCAGGAGTACATGTCCTTTTCCCGCAAAAAACCTGGCAACTATTGACTGTTTTATTCTTCTTTTGTTATTATGGTTTCTACTTCCTAGAACACTGTATGTAGTTTAAATCACATAATCATAGCCTTTCTAGGTTGGATTCTATCTCGTAATAGCATGCATTCATCTTACCAGTACAACTTCTTCAGCAAGTTCGCTAAGAATGTACTAGCTCACATTTTTAGGGCTGAATAATATTCCATATACTGGCTATGCCACAACTTACTTAACCATTCTCTTATTGAAGAACATCATAGTTGCCTCCAAATTTCTACAATTACAATTAAAGCTGCTGTAAATACTTGTGTATAGTTTGGGGGTTTTTTGTTTGTTTGGTTTTGCTTTTTGTTGTTGTTGGTTTTTGTTTTGTTTTGTTTTGTGTATGTGGTGTGTGTGTGTGTGTGTGTGTGTGAGAGAGAGAGAGAGAGAGAGAGAGAGAGAGAGAGAGAGAGAGAGAAATGTCATTTCCTTTGGGTAAATCTCAAAGAATACAAATATTGAATTAAATGCTTACAGGTAAATTTAGATTTGTAAAAAACTGCTAAACTGTCTCCTCAATGGGCTGGACCAATTGACATTTCCATCAGCAACGAGTGAAGAGCAGGATTGTTGCTGTGGCTCTGGTCCTTGCCAAAGTTTACCATGGATGGTATCTGGGAATTTTCCACTCTGCTGGCTGTGTGGTGCTGTCACCTATGTTTGCCTGGCAATCCCTTGACATAAAGCTTCTTTTTTAATCACTGTTTGTCACCAAATATCATCATGGGCAGTGAGCATATCCTGATCTCCCACTACGTTTTGAGTAGGGTTCTGATTTCCTGTTGTCGGGTCTTAAGAATTTCTCATCTAGAGTTCTTTTTCTAGTCTTTCAGTCACTTTTGTTTTTGCTTTTGCAACTAGCTGTGCACTGCAAATCCCCTCACTTAAAAACACCTGAAGCGGTGTCTGGTTTTTAGCTGGACAATGATTGAAACCTTTACCACATACCCCAGATTTTGTGATTTGAAGCATCGCTCTTGAAGAGCTGAAACATAAAGTATAGATATGTCCCAGGAGAGCATGATCCTGTATATAATGTGTGTGTGTGTGTGTGTGTGTGTGTGTGTGTGTGTGTGTGTGTGTGTGTGATGCATGTAGGTGTGCATGTCTATGTAAGTGTGAAGCCATAAGAGTATTGGATCCCTAGAGGCTGGAATTGCAGGTATTTGCAGAATGTCCAGCTGGTCACATGAGGGCTGAGCTACAACCTCTAGTCCTCAGAATAACACCACAAGCACCCTCAGGCAGCAGGCCACCACTCCAGCCCCTGCAGGTTCTTCTCTTGCTGTCTTGCAGCAGAAATGTGGAATTCGGTCTCTTTCAACCACCAACCACATTTCCACTGGACTGAGCTGAATTAATCACAGTTGATGACTCTCTTGACATCTGTATTTTGTGTCATTAAACAACACGCTGACATATGTCCTGTTGGAAATGTCATAGTCTGCAAGCAATCTTGGTCTGTGTGTTTGAATTCTACATGCTGTACCTCTTTGAAAGTCAGACATTGTTTCTTTGCCTCACACCATATCTTTTTCTTTTTCTTTTTGAGCTGAGGATCGAACCCAGGGCCTTGTGCTTGCTAGGCAAGCACTCTACCACTGAGCTGAATCCCAAACCCTCACACCATATCTTAATCAGGGTTTCTATTACTGTGATGAAACACCGTGACCAAAGAGTAAGTTGGGGAAGAAAGGGTTGATTTGCCTAACACATCCACACTGGAGTCTGTAATGGAGGGGTGCTACTTACTGGCTTGCTTCCCATGGCTTGCTCAGCTTGCCTTCTTATACAACCCAGGACCACCAGTCCAGAGATGGTACCACCCACAAATGGGCTGGGCCCTACTCCATCAATCACTAATTAAGAAAATGCACTACAGTTGGATCTTATGAGGTTCCCTCCTTTCAGATTACTCTAGCGTGTGCCAAGTTGACATAACCAGGTCAGGAAACATGCTATCATGTGTCTATCTATTATCTTAGAGTGCAGTAAGTGGCTGACTTCTCAGACTTCTCTAAGTCAGCTGGTTCTGAACACTCAACGGTGACATACGTATTCCACATCATTCTTTTTGGATGACATTCCATACTGCACAGATCTTTCAGGACTGGCTCTCATAATTGTATTTCTTATGTATACTCAACTGCTTAGAGATTGGATTTGGTTCTGTTTCCAGGTTATAGCTTCTTCACACCTCAAATAGGAGCTTAGAACAATGGTAGAGCATTTGCGTGACAGGCAGATGACTCCAGATTTGGCTCTAAATCTGTAACATCTTCCACATTTACTGACTATGATGCTTTTTCTTTGTTTTATTATGATGCTACCACAAGTGTAGACAGCTTTGAGAGCAGAAAACACCAGAGTCATCAGTGCATCCTTTGAGACTAGCCCAGTCTCAGGCATAGCATGGAAGAATTGGTTCTCATGTTTACTAAGCCTTCTTCTTTCTTGTTATCTGTGATGGTTTGAATTAAAAATGTCCCTCGTGGGGTCATTTCTTTGAAAGTTGGGTCTCCAGTTGGTAGTGATAGCTGGAGAAGTTATGGGACCTTTAGAAGGTGCAGGCCTGCTAGAGGAAGATCACTGGAGCCAGGCTCTGAGAGTTCAGTGCTCTTGCTCCACTTTCAGTCCACCTTCTTTTCTTCCTGTGTGTGGATAAAGATGTAATTCACCAGCTTCCTGCTCTGCTGCCATGCCATGCCTTTCCAGCCATCAAGGATTGTAGCCCCTGGAAGCAGAAGTCAAATTAAACCCTGTCCTCTACAGATTGATGTTGGTCATGTTAATTTCATCACAGCAACAAAGAATTGATACACCACCTAGTTCTGTTTTTTGCATTTATTCAGAGGCCAGACTCTAGGTCTCGGTGCGAATGCAAATAACTGAGAGACACACATTCTGCTATCCAGAAATGTGTCAGAAAAGAAATCAAATAAACCCACAAACATCTTCAGTTGATGACTGCACAGGAAGGAGATCAAAAGCAGAGTGGAGACAGGGTGGGAACTCCCTAAGAGCCAGAACTGTTTCTCACTGAAGTCAAAGTCACCCACATGAACTTCAGCAATGAGGAGTTACTTTTCTAGGCAGGCATTTTAGGTTCTTTTCATCCCACTAAAGGTGTTCTAATGATGACTGCTGATAGAAGAGAATTGCAAATTCTCAAGCTGACAATTGCTTTGACCAAAAAGTGCCAGAAAGTGAAATTCCTCTGGAAATTCACTAGATAGGCTCTGGGAGAATTAACACGTCCAATTTTCTTTAGGTAACATACATTAGAAGCCTTATTATTCTGCCTCAGTAATTGCAGGCTTTAGGATTTGGAAGACAAAATTATATGAAAGTATAGTAGAATCTTAGCATTGTGTTAAGAGGAAAAAGTTAGAAAAGAGTCCACTGATTGGCTTTATTTAAATATAAAACAACAAAAAGCACATGTATGTGTGTATATTTGTGTATATGTATATAATCTATGTGCCTGTATGTGTGTGTGTCCAATACTCAGCTCAACTCTCAGGTTATATATAATAGTGTTCTCTGGCTGTCATAAGTCATCACAAATTAACAAATTAGGACAACCATTTATTATCTCCAAGTTCTGTAGGTCAGAAGTCCTTATGATGCATGGTTCTATTGGGTCTCTTTCTTAAGTTCTACAGGGCTGAAATCTAGGTGTCTTCAGACCCATGCTCCTTGAAGTCTAAGAAAAATCTGTTTCCAAACTCATTCAGACTGTGTTGAGTATGCCCAAAGAGCTCACCAGAATTCCCACTAGTGGCTAGGTGACACTGGGGTCCCATCTTTGCTTCTGCCTAATTGATAGCTGGAGACCTATCTTTGCTTTTGGCTAGTTAATAGTTGAGATCCCATATTTAATCCTGGCTAATTGATAACTTAGAGCCCATCTTTACTTCTGGCTAGTTGATAACTGAGATCTTATCTTTACTCCTGGCTAGTTGATAACTAGGAGCCCATCTTTACTCCTGGCTAGTTGATAACTGAGAGCCCATCTTCACTCCTGCCTAGTTGACATCTGGAGGCCCATCTTTACTCTTGGCTAGTTGATAGCTGGGAGCCTATCTTCACTTTTGGTTAGCTAATATCTGGGAGCCCATCTTTACTCCTGGCTAGTTGATATCTGGGAGTCTATCTTTGCTTCAGGAAGTTGTGTTACTATTTTCTTCATGTTTCCCATATGAGTTAGTTCTGTATCAATTCAAACTTCTTTGACTCCAACACAAGAATACATTGGCCCTCTAACGTCTCACATAATTACAATGAATCATTTTGGATCACAATATTACTTTTTCTTTTTCTTTCTTTTTTGGTTTTTCCAGACAGAGTTTCTCTGTAGGCCTCGAACTCACAGAGATCCACCTGCCTCTACCTCCCAAGTGCTGAGATTACAGGCATGTGCCACCACTGCCCAGCCACAATATCACTTTTAATTGTGTTAATTTCTTTTATTTGTTTTATATAGGGTTTCATGTGAGCCCAGCCTCTCCTCAAACTCAACATGTAGCTGAAAATGGCTTTGCATTCCCAAATATCTTGTCTCTACCTCTGAGCATGATGGAATTTCCAATGTATATCACCATGCTCAGCTTTGATCTCTGCAGTGCAACCTGAAGTGTATAATCTCATTCTGCCTCCAAATCCCTTTGCCATAGAATGTAGCATAATCACGGGTCTGAGGTATTAGATTCTGGACATATGGTATAAGTCATTATCTCCAATACTTTGTTTGTATGTAGTTTCTCATCATATTAATATTCCTGACCTTTTCAGTTATTGCTCATGTAAATTAAACTAAGTTGCTTCATCTGAAACTTGGATTATGCTTTGTGGGTACAATGAGATTTATTGCACTTGGAAAGAAATGTTAAGAATAGAGATCATCGGTGTTGTAGGTTCTATATATAACACATATTCATCAAGTATGACTTAAGTATATTGAAGGCAACCCATGCACCTCACTGAACACACGTGCAGACTTTAACATCTGGTGACTGTACTCATGCTGCCTATTGCTCCTGAACAATATCATCATGAACATTCTGGGTCCCATGATCATAGTCTCCATTTTCCCATGGGTTGACAGAAATAATGTGATGGTAAGGAATGGTGATTCTCTTTGAGTTTTAGACTCTGCATTGTCTGCACTGCAATATGATTCAGCCTGCATGACATATGTATGCATGCAAATATAGGGGGGTGTACTGCAGCCCATGCCTCCCTGCTTATCATGTTGTGGTAGTCACAAACAGTCCCCAACAAATCTGTGTGCATGAATAGGAAGGAACATAATTGCAAAATCGGCTAGATGATGGCAGGTGGTGAACACCACACTGGACAATACCTTGACCAGTAAGAAACAAAACAAAACAACAAAAAATGTTTGATTAAACAAAGATCAAAGGGACGATATTAAACAGTCAGTCAGGTTTCTTCTTTTTCCCCCATTGGCACCTTATACAACTTTCTCTTCTTTTCTGTTTTATTTTATGCATATGAGTGCTTTGTCTGCATGTATGTCTGTGTACCATGTGTGTACAGTGCCTGAAGAAAGGATCATGTCCCTTGGGACTAGAGTTATAGAAGCTGTCAGCCAGTATATGGGTGCTGGGAACTGTATCTAGGCCCTTCAAAAGAGCAACCATTGCTGTTAACTGTTGAGTTATCTCTTCATCCCCTCAAAATCCTTCTATACCAAAAGATTCCAAATAATTCTGAATGCACATATAATATACATAGCTTTTAAAATATTTTACAAGTACAGTCAGTTTGTTTTCATCCTTAATAATGTTTATTTTTAAGTGCTCTGGTTTCTAAAATCATTGATGAGATCCAAGACTGAAAATATTATATAGCAATCCTAAAACTGATTGCAAAATATTACCACTTATATCACTGGCACCCACTCTTAGACATTTAAGCTTTCTGCAAAGTAACTGGAAAGCTTGCAGGGGTGAGTACTCTGTGCCTAGCCCCTTGTAACAATGGCCAAATGCTCTTGACTCTATTATATTTTAGTATTAATAGACTTTGTGACACCCCTGTCCCAGGATTATGGTAAATGCACGATGCCAAATTCCAAAATCCACAGAAATGCCTCTTGTAGTTGCTTTTCTCCCTGCTCCAAGAGCAGAGTTGCCACCCACATGTATGGTAGGGAGTGGTTCACGCTTCCTTCGAGACTGGGTAGGAGGAGGCAAGGAAGGAAAACAGGCCAGCCTTTCCCTGCCTCTGTGAACAGTGTGGAAAACCAGTCCGTTTTCAAAGGTAACTATTTAAAATGAGTGACAGTACAAGGATGATGACCCCACAGTTCAGATATAGCACATTATATCTGCCTAGATTTGTTTGGATTTACGAAAACAACAGAAGTCAACAGCACAATACTCACATTTGTATTCTCCTGGAATAGCCAGCTCTTGAATTTGGTGTATCATGCATGAAAAAGAAGCCCACTCCATTCATACCAACAAATTGTTTGTGTTTTCACTTTTCTCCTCGTGTGCACAAGTGGGTCAGACGTAGTTGAGCTGCTCACTTCTCTTTAATTCCCTCTGAATTTTTAAAACAGATTACTTCGGAGACGATTGTTACGGAACTTATGTGAAAATAGAGTTGAAAGAGTGAATCAAACCCTCATCCTCCGCTGTTTATTTAGTCCTGAAGTCTGAGTCCTATTGAGGCATTTTTTTTTTCATTCAAATATTTAAACCTTTAATTGATATGTGTTCTTTGGTAAAATTAACAGCTTATAATGATTTTACATTTGAGGATTCTCTTGTTTTGTTATTTATTATATTTGTGTTTTAATTTTACACATCAGCCATGGGTTCCCCTGTCCTCCCTCCTCCCGCCCCCGCCCCCACCTTCCCCCCAGCCCCTCCCCTCCATTCCCATCTCCTCCAGGGCCAAGACTCCCCTGGGGATTCATTTAAACCTGGTGGATTCAGTACAAGCAGGTCCTGCCACCTCCTTCCAGGCTGAGCAAAGTGTCCCTGTGTAAGCCCAAGGTTCCAAACAGCCAGCTCATGCACCAAGGATAGGTCCTGGTCCCACAGCCTGGATGCCTCCCAAACAGTTCAAGCTATTCAATTGTCTCACTTATCCAGAGGACCTGATCCAGCTGAGGGCTCCACAGCCTTTGGTTCATAATTCATGTGCTTCCATTCGTTTGGCTATTTGTCCCTGAGGCATTTTTAAGAAGTTACACACTAAGGGGAAAAAAAACAAAACCACTGAAGGATTCATTCTGCACTATATGCAAGAGATGTCATTATATTGCTATTCTCAGCCTCTTCTGGGCAAGATCCTAACAAAACACTGTATGTTGTGAAGTTAGACTCTCAGCCCCTCTGCAGTGCTGTGTTCCCTGGAGTTTATCTTTCTTCTGTGCCTTCTTGCTTTCTTGCTTCCAACCCACTCCTGTGAGAGGAGGAAGGACTCCTTTACCTGGCCAGTCAGGTAACTCCCCATGTATTCTAACTCTTTGCCCTTGCTCACTTCAATTCTTGTCGCTGATATTCTTTCCTTTTTCCTTGTTTGGGACTAAGAAGGCTTCCAGGATGCTGAATACCTTCCATCAAAAGATGCTTTAAAATTAATTCCCCTCATTATTCGTAACACATTCTTACTACAGGCCATGTGACTGAAAAAAAAAGAATACTGAAATATGGTGCTCTTAAATCTATTCCTAGATTCTGTAGGTCCAGGGACTCAGGCAAGGCATGCTGTGGTGAGCCTGGCTTGCTCTACAGAGTCTGAGATTTAGCTAGAGCTGTTTGAATGATTAGAAAGGATGGGTCTGAATGGCCTTGGATCTTGGTTAATAGATCCCAAAATAAACAGAGCTAAGAAATAAAGGTAGAAAAGGGGTCGTTACTTGTGGCAGGTAAGGAGGAAATTATGTCCTAAGCAATACCCTCCTCAAGCCAAAGAAGAGTAGAGATTTTCTATGGCAAGCCTGCAAATTCCCACATAGGAAAGCACTTGGCTATGGCACATTCCTGAGCATGTTCAGTCAAGAAGTATGCTCCTGAATATACCACGTTCCAGGTCATAGTTCAAAAAGGAAAGATGGCAGATTGATTTGGCGACATGCTCGAGATGATAAAGCACATGTTTGAAAGATTAAAAGGGCAGACAAGAACACATTTGACCATGTTCAACTTGAATCAAAAAGAAGGTCTAAAGGAATGCCACTGACATGCTCAGCTTTCTCCAGAATGATTTGCCTGAAGATAAAAGGAATGGGCACACTGTGGGTGTGTTGGTATAAGAGTTTGTGCCTAAAGCTGCTTGATTAGCTTGAAGACCACCATGTGATTCTATGGCCCAGACACTGGTCTCATCTGGAGTACCACCATCTTTATCCTATTGGCTGGGATCTCCAAGAGGGCCATCTTGAACTTTATATGTGCTTTTGCCCACATAGGCAAGTTTGGATCACTCTCTCTGCATGGACTCCATGAAGTACAAGCTGGATGACATTTTATGACCCAAGGTCAGAAGTCACTAGCAGAAAACCAAAACCAAAACAAACAGAATAATCCTAATCTCAAATCGAGAACAAAACACTCTACTTTTCATGAAGCATATTGCTTCACATTTTAAGAAAAGCCTATGAGGTGAATGATAGATGTAGTCCTCATCCAAAAGAACCATCTTCTCATTTTTTTCAGGTATTTCTATTTCATTTCTTTACCCCGTTAGCTTTGACTTTCATCTGTGTTCTTCAGTCCACACCCCCTTTTTGCCCACACTCATCTTTCTTCTGGTCCTGAGACATCCTCATTTGCTTTCCAAACATGGTGCTGGTCTTCCTCTCCTTGCCTTCCTTCAGTTGATTCTATTCACGGAATAAGAACAAAATAATCACAACCATCAATGCTCTTTAGAACTGTGCCATCCACCTCAGTAGAGAAAGAAATAAAATAAAGGTCCATTTTCCAGTGTGACTTGAGTCAGCAGAGGTCCTAATAAAGATGGGCAGAGTGTTGTATTTAAAAAAATGGTGAGGAGTCACACCATACAACAGGGCCCATGTGGGAGGTTTATTAGAGAGAAGGGGAGAGAAGGGACAGAGAAGGGGGCAGAGTCTGGTCCCTGGAGACGAGAGCAGAGAAAGGGAGAAGAGGTGGGCAAGGCCCACCTTTTATATAAGGAAATACAGCAAATGTACATAGGAGGTGCTCTTAGTGGCTGCAGCTGAGGACATATCCTGTCAGGACCCTAAGGGCAGGCCAGTACAGACACCTAAATGCTAACACAGAAAACACTGGACCTGTGCCAGAGTCTTCTATTCTTGCCACACATCTCCTACACAAACTGCTAGTCAAACTACCCCAGCCCAAAACAGAAGAAAAGAGTAGAAATTACTAATAGCCAAGCTTGCCTAACAACCTGCCATCATGCAGGGTAGTGCCCCCAGAAGTGTTAAAATAAACAGGATATAAATGTGGAGATGAAGTCACGAAAGCTCATTGTTAAGAAAAAGACAAACAAATGCAAGGGAGGGAAAATATGATGTAAATTGCATGTGAAATTGTGCCCTCCAGATTACTCAGCAAACATGGAAAGGGGGGGCCTGGGGTAGGGGCTACAGAAAGCTGGTTTCTGCATTTGAATAAAATCAGCACACTTGCCATTCCAGGTTAGTGCCTGGATTTGAAAACGCTTAAAGTAAATTGCCTCCTTTTCATTTTCTGAAGTTCTGGTTCTCTTATTATGAGGTGAGAGTTTGTGTGTCCCTCCAAGACACATGTGACTCCTTACACTTAAGTGAATGAAAATTAAACACAATTTAAAGATCAGTTTCTCATTTACTCAAGCTGTACATCAAATGCTCAAAACTCACATGTCAGTAGTTAGTGCAGAGCACTTCTATCCCTCCAGAAACTTCTATTGGACAATTCTTCCCCCAGAATTCACTTAACATAGCATTGTGGATTGAATGTGAACTGTCTTCTGTAGGATCATATGCTAAATCATTTAGCAAGCTTGTAGAACCACTGGGGTGTGCAGCCTCACTGGAGGAAATGGGTCACTGAAATTGGGCTTGGAAGTTTGTTAACCAGACCTCACTTCCTAGTCACTCTCTGCTTCCTGCTGGTATAAGGTGACCTCATGCCCCGATGGCCATGACTCCCCCACCATGGTAGACTGTTCTCTTAAATTGTGAGCCCAAAGCCTTCTTCCCTTAAGTGGATTTTCTTGGTATCTTGTCATGGCAAAGAGCAAAAAAACTGATACAGGAAGAACCTTGAGAATCCTTCACCTACAAAATTGGAAATTGGAGACCCTCTCTGTAAGTAGAGAGTCATGGTTGAGTAGACAATGGCTGAGGACATGTTGATACTGCCACATTTGACCTTTGAGAACTTAGAGCTCTGCAGAGGACAGAGAAAACGGATGAGGAAGATCCACCCAGCCCATGTAACTCATAACTTAACCATCGCCCAAACATGCAGATCCGATCCAATGTAATTAAAAACCGGCTCATATCAAAATAATATCTTCCTTGTGTTTTATCCAACTTACTCCTGACCCATCTGCTTGCATTTATTCCAAATATAGCAATATGGAAACATTCAAAGTACTTGCCATGAGACAAAAATGGCTTTTTAATTCAATCTCATTCACATTTAATCTGCAGCTTCCTTTTGCAAGACATCATGATGATTCCCTTAAGTCTGTTGGAGGCTTGTGCTCCCTTTGCAGCTACACTCCTTTTTAAATCTGGCGACAGGGGGGAGAAATGAATGACTGAATTGTCCAGAATATTCCCCAGCCTCAGTTCAGCTAGAATTAAACCATCCCACCCCTGTCTCTGGGGTTGCTTTTGCTAGACAGCCCTGTTCCTAACAGGAAGACCCTGGCCAGTCCTGCTAGATGAGCAGCTTTTGTAATGCTTTGTTACCTGAAGTGACAATGTGACAAATAATTGGGGCTTTCTGGGTGACTCGAGAGGATGACAAACGTGGGACCTTGTGTGAAGATGAGGTATAAGTTCATTGTCATGACAAATGTCCTGAACTGCTGTTTCAAATGAAGCATTTCACCCTCTCATCTCCTTCCAGACCCCTCGTGTTTACTCCCTTGGCCTCCATTTTGCCTTTCATTCTTTTCTGGTATCAACATTTCAAACTTTTAGCCATAGGCTCTCTTCTAGCCCCTATCATGTAGTTACCAACTCACAAACAGTATCCTCTATAGGGTTCTATTCACGCTATATCTCATTTCAGGACCTGAACTCTGGCTCAGTATTTCCCAAATAGGAGCCTGGGCCAGCCCAGTTTTTCAATGAGAAGTCCTAAGATCAGAGTCTAAGAGAGCAAAGATTATATAGCATGTGGGTTACTGTGGGAACAAGGGCAATGATTGCCGCCATATGACTTTAGTCTCACTCCATTACTCCCAACACTCTGATGTTCATGGAGCCATATTTACCAAGAACTTCAAACCATGTTAACTCCAAATAACTTAAATTTACATTTGTGTAATGTAGATCTTTTTCTGTTACTATAAAGAAAAGTAAACTCTCAAAAATCAAATCTACCCATCGAGCCAAGTTGCAGCCTAGTGAGGGTAAAAGCTAGAAAACAATCCTGATTTGAGCATAAGTGCCATGCTTGTCCATGCTGTCAAGGTCACTTCTATAAAGCAAGACAGGTCTCCCAACTTGGAACTAGTGAACTGTCTTCATATGGTCTCCAACGTTATCAGCCATCAGGGCTGACTTCTTCCGGAATGAGGGAAGCAGCTTTTAGAACAGGCTTCAAAGAATACTGATATTGGTTCCTCACATCCTTTGGAATTGCTTGCAAGTCGTTAAAATGGTATAAAAAGATCTCCACGCTTTGTCTTCCAGGAAATTTGATGAAGGTGAGTCTTAAAGCCACCTGTGCAAGTGACAGGGTGTGCATAAAGAGAAACCCCATAATTCAGTGCACTTTTCCTTCAGGGCTCTCGTGCCTTGAAACCAAAGTCTCTGAGCTTTAAGCAAGTTTGCTTTGGCAAATCAGATAGTGGGGGTGCACTTGAAAGAGACCTTGCAAGTCCTAACTCAACCTTCTCCCTCCGGAGGATTGGAAGCAATGCCTGAACTTATACTACACCAGCAGTGGAGTTGGAACCACACACCCTGTGCAACTCTTAAAAGGGGGATGCTTTCCTGCATCCCAGACCAGTTCCCCAAAAAGCCTGACACAACTCCACAGGAAACTGAGTAATATACATCTGCAATCCCAGCACTGGGGAGGCTGAAACAGGAGAACAGCTGTGAGTCCAGGACTGTAGCTGGAAGTTTCCCTGGGTCCCACCAGGTCTGCAGCCAGCCACTCAGACCCAAGTAAACACACAGAGGTTTATATTAATTAAAACTGCTCAGCTATTAGCTCAAGCTTACTACTGACTAGCTCTTACACTAAAACTCAGCACATTTCTGTTAATATATGTCACCACATTTTCCATGGCTTTACCTATATGCCATTCCTTGCTGCTCCCTGGACGGCAGGCTGGCATCTCCTAACTCAGTCTTTCACTTCCCACAATTCTCCTTGTTTGCTTATCCCACCTATACTTCCTGCCTGGCTACTAGCAGTGTTTTCTTAAACCAGTGTACAAAAGCATTATCCCACAGCATCGGACCACACTGAGCTACATATTGAGTGCCAAGCTAGCCATGGAAACACAGTGATACCATATCTCAGCACACAAACACACACACACACACACACACACACACACACACACACACACACACACACACACACACACACACACACACACACACACGCACATGCACATGCACACGCACATGCACACACATAAATAATTAAACAACAATTGTGCTTTTTCTGGGGCAGCTTTTCTGAGAGTGACTCTGTCTATAAGAGGTTGTGTGTGTTGAAAAAAGGCAAGCATGACTAAAATCAAACAGAGCTGAGATCACAAAGCACCAGCACCCCATGTGAGAGAAGAAAGCTCAGTGTGTCTACTCATAAACAGGAGCGGGACCACTCCTCCAGACCTGTATACTGATGGTAAAAATGAGTGAAGTACTTGGGGTTGGAATGGTAATCATAAGGAAGGTCTATGTTGGCTCCCCAAGATGGAGCTGAGATCCAACACCCAGCAACAGGATTCAACGTTCAAAGCACTCAAGTTGAATTTTAATGCAGAGTAGCAAGAAAAGAGGAGAAGGAGGAGAAGAAGGTAACTACTCAGCAGGAAGTTGCGGAAAGAGAACAATGTTTACTTTCCCTTCTTTGAGGAAGCTCAGTTTTTCAGAAAGGAAAACCATTTATCTGTCTCCCTCTACTACAGCCAAGTCTGAGAAGGAGGGACTGAAGAGACAGAGGAGGCTTAAGAGCATGTGGATTGACAGGAAGAAAAGGAGGAAAGGAAGGAGTGAAGGAAGGGAAGATGGATGAGGAAGGAGGGAGAGAGGGAGGGGAAGGGAGGATGAGTTATCTAGATTACACTTGCATGCTCTGTTTCGCCTTTGGCTAAGGTCTGGGCACTATCAGGTGCTATTAGAATATGGTATGTTAAGATGTTGGCGACAAGGACAGTTTGACTTAGTTAACAGTTGCTGAGCCCTTTGCTATAATGCCTGTTTGTCTTGAGTGAAGGACTGCAAGTCATGCAGCCCCTCTTGGACAGATGGCCGGACTGTCCTCATGGTGCCTCACTGCTCTGAACACTTTACTAACACCCCGAGGAAGCTGCAGTGCAATCACAGCTACTTTCTGAACATGGCTCTGGCTGGAGGGGGACCTACACCGGCCACACCTGCCTCGCTCAGCCTGTGCCAGGTTGCCCCATCATGAGCCACACTGACATGAGTTAAAGATCCCAACATCCTATCATACGTCTAAGAACGGTAACCCCAGCCTCTAGTACCTGAGGGTCTGCCCACCCAGAAGCGGGAATAGCAGCCTGTGTCCCTGCTGAGCTGCTGGAGCCCAGGGTTTATAGAGCTGCTCCTGCAGGGATGCTTATTGTTAAAATGCAGAGCAACAAGCCTCCAACACAAGGACCTGCCGGCCTAAACCTCTAGTTTTGAAACTTACAGCAGTGGACCCTTTCCTACCAGAGCTTGCAGACGAACTGGGACCACCAGAGGTACTTGTCTTTGCCTGCTTTTTTTTTTTTTTTATTTCTACTCAGATAGAGCAAATTATCCTAGATAGCTGAGAGGTAAAACACAAATACATATACACACATGTGCACGTGCACACACACAGATATACTCCATAGATACACTGCAGCTGTTATCACCTCCATCACCACCATCATCACCACCATGACACTTCCACCACCACTATTAACACCACACATTATTAACCCTTTCGTCTGCTGATGGCCACGCCTTTGGTTCCACACCCTGAGCACTGCAACTAACGCCACAAAGACCATGGTGGGGAGGGGAGGGGGCTGTCTTTTTTCACAGATCAACTTCCTTCCCTTTGGATGAAGGTCCAGAAGTGAGATGATTGGATCGTGCAGTAGTTCTGGTTCAGACTTTGAAATACTTCCACACTGTTTTCCACACCGACTTCACTGGTCACATGTGCTCACAATACCCATGGGTTCCCTTCCACGTGTGTCCTCACAGCGCTCATGCATCATCTTTATGATGATAGCCACTCTGACTGGTGTGAGATGATGTGGTTCTCATCAGCATCGGCATTGCCCTGGTGATGAAGGATCCCCAGCAGCAACGCATGTGCAGGGGGGTGGCTTGCATGTTCGTCATGGAGCCACACTGTGGACAGATTCCAAGAACAAAGAGGGGCCTGCCTTTGGCTTTATCTAGGGTGTTGTTGGTGTCTTTGGACTCTGTACACACGAGGCATGCTCTGCTCTGTCTCTTTCAGTGTGGTTCTTGGATGGACTGGAATCAAGAAGAGCATAGGGTCCAGCATCAGTGTGCAAATGACCTGAAGGGTCAGCTCCTTCTGTTCTCTCAGACTCTAAATGAGCTGGCTGAAAATAAGAAGTCATTGCCCTCTGTCACAGGAAAGTTGATAGTAATCTAAAGAATACATGATTAACTGTTGGTGTCGTGTCCCCCACATCCTTGACACTTAGTCTGTGAGAAAACTTGAATTTAAGTCCAGACCATGAAATGCTGAGCAGGCTGCCTGTGTGAAGACCCCAGGATGACATATAAGGACATGAGAGTATGAACACTCTCCTTGGCCAAATAAAGAGGAAGTAGAGGATACTAATGTATGGGGGTAGGGAGCAGACAGAGAGAATGAACACATACGTGTATCTGTGTTTATGCATATATGTGCATTCATATGTACACACACAAATGCGCTCATGTTTGTATGTGCATGAATATGTGGGGCAGGCATGTACGAGCCCATATGTACATGAGTAGGCACATGTGTAAATGCATGCCTTCACATGCATGGGTGAGCATCTGAGTACATGTGTGCCTGCACATGCCCATGTATGTTGGTGTGCACATATATATGTGTGCATATGGAAGTGTGGATCACAGATGGAGGGATCTCAGTGAGATCCTGTCCGAGAAGATGGAGGAGGGAGGTACCAAACTTCTCTTCCCCCAAGAAGCTACATTTCTGATCCCAAGAAGCTATGTTTCTGAACACTCTCAGTAGGGGTAAGCATTTGAGGTGAATCTTGGGGACAGAATGTGAACTTTCCATGTACAATTATGGACCCTTGTGTTATTTTAAAAGCAATCCTGAACTCAAAGAAAAAGAAAAGACCAGTTTTCATTTCTTGTTGGTTGTGCTGTGCTTTGCCACGTTTTGCTTTTGACGCGGTAGCATGGTCAAGACTTGTAGGAAGATGCAGAACGGGCAGCAGGAGGCCCACAGCTCCAAATAAATGTAGCAGATTTCCTAGAGGGAGGAAGTTTCCTGTCTCCTTGGGCAGGAGAATCACTCCACTGCTGGAAGGCGAAGGCAAAGTAAGCATGTTCCCCTCCTGGCTCCAGATGCGGCTCACCCTTCAGCGTTTCACCTTCCCCAGGAGAACGTCAACCCAGGAAACAGCCCTGTGCTCTCTGTAGGTGAAAAGCCCACCCACACGGTCCGTGTCCTGGACCGAAGTCCAACATCAAACAGTCCCTCCATCCACCGAAGCACAGGCTTCGCATGGCCCACTCTACCTGATCATACTCACAGCAGTAGTAATCTGTATTATTGCTTCTAAATTGTAACTCTTACCTTCCTGAAGCACTCTTTTGGGGGTTATTATATGAAAAGCCGGCTGGAAAAAAAATAGTAATAAGAAAAACAGACCTCTGTCAAGAAAAGAAAAATACACAGAAGGAAGAAAAAAATCACGGAAGTATTGTATTAAATGTCTTGTGGGTAAATGCCCTTTCCCCTACTTTCTGCCAATTATGTTAGATTCAACTGAAACATCAGTTTCTCCAAGAGAAACATCTTCCTCTTAGCCCAACGCTGAACACTGAGCACTGGTAGATGTCAGTGAACTTGTCACACTGTGACCCCCAAGCTGGGAAGAAAGGCTCTATGTGAGGGCTCATGCCTCCAATAACAGCTGTTCCCCTGTTCTGGGGGCCCCTGACTTCCGCTGACAAGTGCTGATCATGGCCAAAGAAATGAAATCCCCTGGGGAAAGTGCAAATGATAAAGCTAGAAATATGGGTGTTTTCTTGGTTGGGCCCCTTGGGATTCTGGGAAACCGTGACCACAAGTCAGAGGGCCTACTCGGCATTGTGTAATGTCCGTCCAGAAAAAAATAAAGTCTCTTTTGCCTCGGACCGGCTCCAGTTGGCCTGTCAGAAAAAAAAAAAAAAAAAAAAAAACCTTCTCTCTGGACTTTGCTCTCGAGCTCAGGTTGCATGGAAGAAATGAGCTTGGCAACTCCCTTCCAGGCGGCAGGAGGGGTGGCCAAGAGTGCCCGAACAAAGCAGAAAGCAATCTTCCTCTACCGGAGCAGGTCTGAAGGGGACAGAGTAGCCATTCTCACTGCTGGGCTGAGCTGGTGTTTGGAAAAGCCCTCTTGGACAGCAGCTGTAAATCACTAGACAGCCTCTGTTTACATGTCCGCAGCAGCCAAGGTGCATAGTCTGCCTCCTCAGCCAGCTTCCAACACAGCTTCATTTCTGGAGGTTAGGAAAAAGAAGGAGAAGAAGAAGAAGAAGAAGAAGAAGAAGAAGAAGAAGAAGAAGAAGAAGAAGAAGAAGAAGAAGAAGACTTCAAAAGCTAAGTCATGATCCCCAAAAGAAGGACGATAGAGACACTTCTGTAAGGAGTGGCCCAGCCAGCTGCTGCTGCTGCTGTGACATCTGTGGAGGCATGTCCATCCTTGGGGAGCAGAGCTGTTACTAGGCAACCTTCCCCTCCCTCCCACTCCTCCATGCAGAAATTGGAATCTAAGGGAGGTCCAATGCGGCGTCAGGAATGCATCCTCCCTTTCCCTGCCCCTGGCCTCCACGGGCTTCCTGAGACAGGAAACTTTAAATTGCTAGGATGGGCCACCCTAATTGCTACTCTTTTAATAACTTGGTTCACTCCTTGAAGCCTCGGTCAACATTCTGGAAGTAGTGGAATCAGAGCAAGGAGGGGGCTGCTGTGCCTCTTGCACGGGCCTCTCTTCCGCACTGAAAGGACTTCCCAGGCATCAGAGAATGCATCAGTCAGCAAGGTTCTGGACTCCTCTCCACAGCCCTAAAAGATTCCTGTAACTGATGTCTCATGTTGTCTGCTCCATACACCCCCACCCCACCCCGCTGAAGTCACTCCCTGTCAGATCTCATTCTCCAAACACCATGATTATGCCTGTGTTGTCTGTGTTCATTGTCCTGTCTATTGGCACCAGCCCTGAGCTTCAAATCCGGTCCAACATTTCTACCTTTCCCTAACATGATCCTGGAAAGGGCCTAGAGAATGAGTGGATTTTCAGGATAAGGATAGATTGTGGCCGATGCCTGGAGAGGTTAAAAGTAAGTAATAGCACCTTCCCTGGATGTCTAACTATGCAACATCCTATGAGAGCGGGGACCCTAAATGGGCTTCTTCTTTGGTTTTGCAGACTCCTCCTGCGTCTCTGGTTTAGGACCAGGACTGTCAGCACCAGCTTTTGTGGGCAGCCTCCAGAAAGACAGAAAATGTCTTTAGCATCTCCATATGGAGGAAAACGGTGGAAACAAGCTCTCGAAAACCAATGGAGTAAGAGTGAATGGGAGATGCACACCAACTCATTTGGCCCCATCTCAGTTAACAGACCAGTCCTTTTGATCAATGGTGGCTTGGGAATTCTGGACTTCATGATGTGGTGGTTTTCTGTGTCAGCAGGTTGTTAGAAACTCAGATCTTTGATGCACGGGTAGGTGGAAGGGTTTAAAAGGTATTTGCTTCTCGGTGATAGAACTATGATACTGAGTTTCTTCTGTCATGAAGGGGAAAAAAAAGACTGTTGAACTTGTTGGGTGGCACTATTCCTAGGAGATGTGAACCAATTTACTTACTCTTAGACAGGAAACCAAGGACAGAACCAACTCTGGATGCCACCAAAGTCCAACTTGGTAAGCAATGACTTTTGTTGAGGTCACTCACAGGAGCAGAAGTGACTCAAAGCTGGCGGCCATCACAAAGCCACCCCGGCATGGGTGACAGCTCACAAAGCTGGAACCCTGGGGCACACTGCACAACCTGCAGGCAGCTTGGCTATAGGATGGAGACCCGCAGGAAGCCCTGAGCACATGAAGTCCCAAGTTAATGTATATTTTGACATAAGTACTACTTGTCAAGGACCAGGACAAACTGACCCATGATAAACTGGCAAAGGCATTACCCATATGGGCCAGGCTCAAGATGGATGGCAAAGGTTTTTCATGTGAGCAAAAACAAGCAAATGCAGAATTCTCCTCCCCATTTTCATAGCTGGATGCTGCTCACCTACAGAGACTTCCTTCTGAGTCTAGCTACCTCCCCCTGCTGTGTTGTATTGAATAAACATGCTGAGGTTCCATGTTGCAGTAGTTAAGAGACTCCAACCTGATGCCAACTCCATTCTCTCTCTCTCTCTCTCTCTCTCTCTCTCTCTCTCTCTCTCTCTCTGCGTGTGTGTGTGTGTGTGTGTGTGTGTGTGTGTGTGTGTGTGTGTGTGTGTGTGTCCCTCACCTCCCCTAGCCATGATTCCTTTCTAGATAGCTCTGTTCATCTGAGCTTCTTCCAGGAATCTTGGCTAGTATCTCTGTTTTTCCCAGCCTACTCCAATTGCCTGAGCCTCTTCTAGGCAGCTCAGCTGGTCTGAGAGTGTCTCTCAGCAGACTTTACTGACTATATATACAGGGGGATGCAGAGGTCTTGCGAATATGATCACTTTCAGGGATCTGATGAAGCCTTTGAATCATTTACTTCTTGGATCTAAGGAGCTTCTTGTAGGATTCCAAGACGGAAGGTTTTAATCTTTGAGGAAACTGAAACACAATAATCTCCCCTTTCAACCGAGATATAGATGGGAACAGGGCAGTCAGAGATGCCTTACCAATTGCAAGCAGGTCAAATGAAGGAGCCAAGTCCAAAGATCTATAGCAGTTGTGAGTAGGATTAGAGTAAGATGGAACTCTAGTAAGGGTATGGCATGAAACCACACTAGGAAACATGTAGGGATTTTCTGTAGATTTGGGGCACCAGGATGTGCTTGTAGATGTCTGTAAAGGCTATTAGGTAAGTTCGTCTTTTGTGAGTAGAGTTGGAAAGGCCCAGGATCAGCAAGGATCAATTTCAGAAAGTGACATCTCAGTGAAGTCATGTGTTCAGAGACAAGAGATTTATTTATGAATCAAGTTTTGAATGGTTACTGTTTTAGTGGAACATGTTTTAAGTCTGAGACTTTTAGACCTAGGATGTTCTATGACCTTCTAGACATGAAACACTAAAACAAGGCGTTAAGGGAGGGGAAAAGAAAGAAAACCAGCAGGGTTCATGATTCTGGTAGGAATCTGAGCTTGTTCTAATAGCCACGTTCAGTGTATCAGTAAAGGATATTCAGGATACCAAAAAACAAACAAAGAAACAAAATGTGTTTAGACAGATGTCAGTACTAGCTGGGAGGGTGCTAGTGTCCATCTAGAGGATAGCCCACTGCAAGGAGACTTGAAGTGCTCAAATAGTAATTAAAGCTTTGAACCTCACAGGCAGCCAAGCCTAAATGAGAATTCTTTCTAGACTTGTGGTCTTGGGAAAATTACCTGAACTCTCTCAGGGTGTGTGTGTGTGTGTGTGTGTGTGTGTGTGTGTGTGTGTGAAAGAGAAAAGAGTGAAGGGAAATAAAGGATACTAAAGAGACAGAGAGAGAGAAGAAAGGAAGGAAGAAATGAAAGGGGAAGAAAAGGAAGAAAAAGGGTGGTGAGCATGTGGTGGTGACAATAGATGCCTGCCTGGCACCGAGGCTTGCCCTGGCATGGGAATGATGCAGAGAGTGTCAGCAAAACTCCTTTAGATTTCACACTTCAATCCATCTCAGAGTAGTCGTTCTTAGATCCTTCCGTTCTAGCTCAGACCTGGCACGGGAACTCTGCAGTGATAAGTTAGGGATTGACAATGTCTATCCCGAGGTTATTTTACACAGAATGAAACATAACGAGCCGTTATTGAGCCTTCATCTGCTGCACAGGTTTATGCAGTGATGAAACACCACATGGAGAAAAAGTTAGCTTTGCCACTTTAGTTGATCAGGGGAAGAGATTGACACCCCTCTGTTACCCAGAGATCATTGCTGTCCACAATTAAACATTGGTAGTTGTCTCCTGGGGATGGTGTGAGAAGAGATAAATGCTCTTTGGAAGGAAAAGCTGAAAGAGGTCAAAGATCAGGACTATGAAGACAGTGGTCATGGGCACTTGCTAGGAATCCTAGGGTGTTGGTGAATCATGCTGTGATGAAGTAAAATTCACCAGGTGTTTCTTCATGACCTCAGAGTTTTGAGGACACTGAGCGGAAAGAGTTGTGTTCTTCTGTACCCAAAAGATGTGATGACCCACGATGAAGAAAGAAGGTAAAAAGGATGAGACCCGAGGCCAGGCAGATGGCTTCAGCTTTCCCTAAAACTTCCTGCTTGTTTTGTAGGACAGGGCCTTGAGGCGGTTGTTTCCTTCTCTGAACTTGACCTTCATCTTTCAAAGCCCAACAATGGAACACCACAAGAACTTGTGAGGTGTGAAAAACATTCTTCTCAATGCTGACTAAAATAAGTGCCTTAACCACTCATAAAACCTTGAGAGACCAGGAATCTTTTTCTAGAAAGATTCATGTTGACCTCTTTAAATTCCAAAGAGGATTTTCATGAAACTGTGAACTCAAATTTAATCAGTTTCTGAGTGTCACCATATATTTTCTGTCTTCTCTTTTAAATTATTTTTACAATTTTATTTATGTGTGTGTGCACACCTGTGTGTATATATTAATCACATTTATTGCTTGATTGGGGGGAGGTGTATGGCCATGTCACCCTGGTAGTGGTCACAGGACAACTTCAAGGAATGAGTTCTCCTTGTCTACCACATGGGTCCCAGGAATTGAACTCAGGTCACTAGTCTTGGCAATACATGATGTGTATCCTTTATGATGCATGGACATTCTAGACAATAATAAATATTTACTAAGAATTTCTATATACATGTGCAATTTTCTTGTATTCATGCTGTGTGAGTCCATAATAGTTTAGCCGTGATTTTTTTAAAATTTTTTAAGCTGTGATATTTTTATATTACATGAAAATATCGTATTTAACAGGAAGAAAGAGAGCACTGTGTGTTAATAGAAAGTAGACATTTTAGGGATTGCCTAGCAAGCATAAGGTCCTGGGTTTGGTCTTCAGCCCTGGGGGGAAAAAAAGACAAAATAACAAGAAAGTAGAATAAGCAGTTGGAAATATTGACTTCTGGTACCAGAGGTTCTAAGGGATTCTGGGAACCTCTGAGACGATGACTTTATCATCCTGAATTTTCCTGTCCTCATTTAGGTTTTGTTTTTTTTTTTAAAGTCATTAAGCAGGAATGTCTATAAGAGCTCTGTCTGTTACTCATTTATCTCATTTTGTGCAAAGAATTTTTTTTCTCAGTGCAGCAAATCAGACACACTGAGGAGGTGAGTCAATGTTTCAAAGAAGCTTATGGTGGTCAAGGTGTTTACAGAGCACCTACTGTGAGGCCTTTGTGAGCCTGGGAAGGTTCCAGGTCAATTGGATTGTTTAGTTATCATGAAAGACCAACAAAGTTGTCGTATATGAGGTCACTGTGTCTTTTTTCTATGTAATCTTCGGTTTGTGAGGTCCTCCTACACAAATCCACCACAGACACGGCTTTATTTTTATCAGCACTGTGGATATTGTCTGTGAGGAATCAAGATCCTTCTCTCAAAAACTGAAGTGGCGTGAAAATTTGCACAGAAAGCTAGAACGGCAACAAAACCAGGAGATGATAAAGATGGACTCTCAGAGGCCTGAGAACATGGAAGGATGGAAAAACAGAAAACAGAACCAAAGGAGGAAGGAGGAAGCAGGGCGGTTGGGGGAGGGGGTGTAGACAGAGCACAAGCTGAAAGGGACCTTGAGTATTTTCAAATTAAGCCTGTCCTTTTTTTTTTTTTCCCATAATAACAGTTACTTCATATCCTCCTGAAGTTGGCATGTTTCTCTTGGGAAGATAAATCCTTTCTGGCAAGCTGGCCGTGTGCACGCTGTAGCAGGAAGCCCCAGTCATCAACTCATGCAATGCTGCGTCCGGCCAGTAATTGCCTTTCTGACATGCTAGCCTCCCACATTCCTGAGATGCGTCCAGCGGAGGCAGAAGATGAGATTAGATTGTGTTTGCAGCTAGCCACCATCACTGTCAGTCGGTGTATCTCCCTCCTCCTGGGTGCTGAATCAGGCACAGGGACCGCATGGGGACGAGGGCAGGTTCGCTCTCTCGGAAGTGTTTGTCTCTAGGTAGACATTTAGGAAAAGGTGGTATTTCAGAGAGGATTGGCGTGTGTGTGTGTGTGTGTGTGTGTGTGTGTGTGTATGTGTGTGTGTCTGAAAAGAGTAAGAATCCAATGGTTACAAAGTAACCAGGGAAAAGACCCCAGCTGACCGACTCATTGTCCCTGCCTGAAACTATGCAGATTCAATTACTTGGTATATGGAACACAAGTGAAAGTTCAGGGACATGAGACTGAGTTCTGTCACATACTATCTGTGTGATCGGAGCTGTTCTTCACTTTTTCTAAATCTCGTGTGTACATTAGACAGAATAATAAGCGCTCCCTCGGTTAGTGAAATGAGGAGATCATGTGTATAAAAACCCTTGGACCATGTCTGCCTGTCCATATGTGCTGTTTATGTTTCCTGGATATCTGTCAAGCGTAGGTCAGGCCTTGCGTTTCCAATCCTTTGCTCCCAGGACCTCAGCAGAGCGCTCTGCATCGAGCAGCCCCTGGGTGAGCAGTCCTTCCGAGCAGGGACTGTGGGAAGTATTTCTTTATCTCCAGCCCACCAGAGGGCTGGGTGCCTGGGCGGTCAGTGCGATTGTGTTAAATTAAATATCAATGGAAGAAAAGACAGAGGAAGGGGAGTGAAAGACAGGAAAAGAAGGAAGAAGACAATGAAGAAGAAGGAGGGGAGGAAGGGAAGAGGAAAGGCGGGGGGGGGGGGGGGGGAAGGGGGAAGGGAAGAGGAAAGGCAGAGGATGGGAAGGAGGGGAGGAAGGGAAGAGGAAAGGCAGAGGATGGGAAGGAGGGGAGGAAGGGAAGAGGAAAGGCAGGGGAGGGGAAGGAAGAAGGAAGGAAAGAGGGAGGAAATTGCAGAGAAAGGCAGGATTGAAGAACTGGACAGAAGGAGGGAAGAAGAGAAGGGAAGAGAAGGAAGTATTTAGGCAGGAGGAACAGAGGAAGGCAGAGAGAGGCTCTCAGACTTCGAAAGGCAGTCAAGCCAGAGGGAGAGTTAAGGTCTCACTTTTTGTCTCCTGATGCTCTCCTCCATTTGCTGATCCACTCTGCTACCCGGCTGAGTTTCCTCACTGGACCGTTTCTGTTTCTCCCCACACGCTTTACTTGTATGGTCTCCATGTCTAGGTTCAACCCCATCCCTGTCTCTTCAAGTCCTGGCGTCCTTCAATATCATACATATCTTCTTCCTGCGGGCATTTCTTGACACACTGGGCTGTGCCATCACCAAATTCAGTGACTCTCCTTGTCTTCCTGTTTCATGTCTGAATGTCCCTGCCCAAGACATGACTGTGTGAGCCCCACAGTCAGAGTTCTTCCACATAAGCTCCTGGCACAGGCTGTGCCCTACACTCTTGTCCCTCCGACTCCTTGTCTGTTGTGGACCTTCAGGAAGAGTCAAGGACTACAGATGTTTGTTCAGAGGACATCATGGTTCCATCAATACAATCAAAGTCAATGCCTGCACCAAGACACAGCACTTGAGGATGATACATCCTTCACAGAGAGGGAGCATTTTAAACACTGCCTGGCCTGTACATGTGTTGCTTAGCTATGCCCTCTTCCTTCAGCTCCAACCTCAGGAATTGTCATTTCTGCCAGTGCCCTGTGTCTTAGTATCCAAGAACTGCTCTAACTATACACTTCAGATTGTATGACAGGGAACAAAGAGGTTATGTCCAGGCGGGAGACTAGAGTGAAATCACTGTGGCTTTGGAGCTGTTGTACTTCGGAAGCCCTGAGAGCTTTCCTTGATTCTTCTGATGGTTTTCTGGAAATTTTGGCATCCATTGGCTCTCGCTCTGTCTGCTCCTCTTCCCTGTGCATGGTTTTTCCACATGGCGATTTCTCTCTCTCTCTCTCTCTCTCTCTCTCTCTCTCTCTCTCTCTCTCTCTCTCTCTGTCTCTCTGTCTCTCTCTATCTTTAAATAAGGACATCAGTCATATTAAATGTGGAATCCTTCCAACTCCAGAATGACATCGTGTGTACTAATTATACCTGCACCAGCCCGACTTCCAAATAAGGTCACATTCTGTTGTGCCTTGAGCTGAAATGTCCACATGTCCTTTTAAAGACAGGACACTTTGGTGGATAACACACTATTTTGTACATATAACCCAAGAAAGTCAAGAGGTAGAGAAACAATCATCAGGAGGAAGAGAGGTGAACAGAAGGCTAAATCAACTCATAGAAATCATGAAGTAGCTGGACAGGCTCTTGGGACTCATTTTGATTGGCACCCAGCTAAGTGGTAAGGCAAGCTGAGAGGGTGTAATGGTTTTAATTGTCACCATGGTAAAGCAGAGAATCGGCTAGGTAATAGGGGCCTCGCCACATGTCTGTAGGGGGTTATCTTGGTTACATTAGCCAATGTGGGAAGACCTGTCTTATTGTGGAGAGGGCCATTCCCTGGGCTGAGACTCCTAGCAAAGGGAAAAAGTACCTTAGCCCCAGCTTCCATCATTCTCTGCTTTTGGATTGTGACTATGACATGAGCAGCCGTTTCTAGCCTTGGTTTCCCCAAGATGGGACTGTGCCCTTGAACTATGAGCTAGAATAAACACTTTCTCTTTTAAGTTGCCTTTATCAGGGTGTTTTAATCACATTTACAGGAAGAGAAACTAAGATAGAGCACATGGGACAATCACTTCCTAAGATAATGCCCTGTTGAACAATGTGGTCTGACCTCAGGGAATGAGGAAGAATAAGAGTCATATGATCAAGACCTGTGAGCCCCAGAGAACAGGAGAGGGAATTGAGATGACTACTAACTCTTGTAAACCCTGAGGGAGGAGATTAAAAAGATTGTCTCATGGGCCTAATGAATGAGAATTGAATAGTCTCACCTCTCTTTTAAAAAAAAAATGTGTTAATTGTCCTGTCTTTATACTCTGTCCTTTCTGAGTCCTGCAATTTGCAAATTAACTATTGGCCAATTCAGGCTATTGATGGGACAATAAGTACCAAGGAGAGCCTGGTCTCTGAACTTGACTTGTGAGTCACGATGATTACAGATGACTCACATTGGGATCCTTCAAAGACTTTCCCTTAAGGTGCCAGCCCAGGACTCAATCTGAGCTTGCTCGGTTGTAGCTTAATGATGAAGGGGGGAGGGGTGGCGGCAAGGCCCTGGTAGGCCATCAACAGAGAGACTCTGGAAGGATGGATGTGAATGAGAGGGCCTTGTGGCTCTTTGAAATGTGTGTCTGTAACTGCCATGTTGAAGGCCAAGATACTATGCCAAGGTTCAGCTACTCTGATAACTCATTTGCTTTTTGAGAACTCAGAGATCTTGTTCATTCCCAGAGTGAGACAATCCATGGATAAGTAGGCCGCTGACAACAAGTTTTTTGAGAGCCTTCAAGACTGCACGAAACAAAAGAAAACATTAAGTGGAATTCCTTTTTCCTTCCTCTAAAGCAGTAGTTTTCAACCTTCCTAAAGCTGCGACCCTTTAATAGTCCTCATCCTGTGGTGACCCCAACTGTGAAATTATTTTGTTGCTACTTTATATCTGTAATTTTTTTTTTGAGCTAAGGCTCGAACCCAGGGCCTTGTGCTTGCTAGGCAAGCACTAGGATTTGCCACTGAACTAAATCCCCAACCCTATATCTGTAATTTTGCTACTGTTGAGAATAGTAATGTAAATGTCTGATATGCAGAAAAATCTAATACTCAAAAGGGTCATTCAATCCAAAAGGGGCCACGACCCACAGATAGAGAACCTTTGCTCTAATGAGAACCACTGGGACAAAGGATGGGGCAGGAGTGGTATCTCTGAAAGGAGAAGCAGTTAGACTTGAAAAGAAAGAAAGGAGTAGTTAGGGCCGGAGAGATAGATGGCTCAGTTATTTAAAGTACTCACCTTGCAAGCGTAAGGACCTGAATTCAATGCCCAGAACCCATGTAACAAAAGCTGGTATGGTGCTTTGGATGAGAAATCGCTCTGACTGGCTCACATTCTGAATGGTTCCCAATTTAGAGATCATGTCTGAAGAGGTTTGCTGGAGGAAGTATATTATTAGAGGTGGGCTATGAGACTTTATAGCCTTATAGCCCCCTCTCTCCCCTCCCTCCTTCCCTCCCCTCTATGTGTTTTTCTATGTGTCTCTCTCTGTCTCTCTCTTTCTCTGTCTCTGTCTCTCTCTCAGTGATGTGATATCACAGCTTCCTGCTCTGGATGCCCAATGACATTCCATCCTCATCATCATGGACTCTCCCCCTATGGAACCATAAGCCAAAATAAACTCTAGTTTCCACAAATTGTTTTTGCCTGTGGTGTTTTATCACAGCAACAGAAATGGAAGTAGCACAGAAGAGCATCTCAGCACAACACTTGAAATCTTCGTTGTTTGGAGGTAGAAATCTAGGGAGCCCTGGGGCTCAGTGGCCAGTCTGGCTTAGTTGTTGACTTCCAGGCTAGTAACAAATGCAGTCTCAAAAAGAAAAGGAAGACAGCAATTATGGAATGATAGCCAAGGTTGTTCTCTGATCTCCACATGCACCAAATACACACACACACACACACACACACACACACACACACACACACACACATCAGCTAAAATCCACATGAATGGAAGCAGTACAAAAGGCCTGTTTCCAATTGTCTTGGACATATTTCAGCTAGTAAGAGGAATACCATCTGACCTTGTGAGGAGCTCTCAGGATGAATCTGCTTCTCACCAGGTATTATCAGGCATAACATTGAGCAGTAGACATTGAAATGTTACATGCTTACTTGTTTTAAACACAGTAGGAGACCCACCCAAGCACTTATCCCCATGGCATACTCTTCTAAAATGGCTTACTACAGCATTACGAGAGCCTGGAAGCAAGTCCCCGTGCCCAGTCACAACTAAGTAAGAGAGAGCCTGAGCTCTACCAGACACTGAGTGGAGCTTCCAGCATGCAAGCTCTCAGCTCCTATTCCTGGAAACTGAAATGCTTGGCTGGGGATCAGGTAGCCATGGGGAGTCGTGTCCAACAGGGTGACTGAGGACCCATGTTCATCTTCTGGCTGAAGCCCCATGGGCTCCCGAGCTCCCAAGTGCAGCTCCTCAGTACACCTTTCAAAGAAACTTCAGATCCAGGACTCTTGGAACTGTCAATCTGAAGCCGGGCTGCGTTTTCCAGTCATGACAGCTGGCTTTGGAACTCATTGGTAGATAATGATCGTTGTTCCTACATGGCTTTGGACGCTCACAGAGTTTTCCATCTTCAAAGTGCTTTCTGCTCATCAACTAATTAATTGAGGATACAAATCTTGCCAAGGCCCAGAGGGCTTAAACTGCTCAGATCAAGGACAGTCTCTGTTGATGGTAATTTCAAGCCGTGAACACAACACACTTTTGTTGGTGTAGGAGGCTGGAGGATTAGCAGAGTAGCATTGTCCCTGTAGGCTCCTGCCCATTGCCTGCTCAGTCAGCCAGGCCTGCATTTGAGGCTACAAAGAGGAAACCAGAAACTCTTATACTAGTATATGAAGCACTGGTAATCGAGAAACAAGCAAATGCATTGTCTTTCAATTCAAAAAACCAAACCCACCACCTCTGTAAAATTTGCCAAAAGGGTCTTCACAGTGGAACTAACACTGTGCAAATGAAGAAATGGGTTCAGGAGCAAACATCCTGGTTGGACATATGCAGAGCATAGGAAAGGGTCAGAAAACATATATATATTTTTAATTGTGTGTATGTGGGAGGAGGTGGTCAGGTGGTCTGTACATGTGATTCCAATTACCCAAGGTGCCCAGAAGAACATGTCAGAGCCCTTGAAGGTGGACTTCCAGGCTGTTGCGAATCTCCCAACATGGATGGTGGGAATTTAACCCCAGTTCTCTGTCACAGCAGCAAGGCCTCTTAACCTGTGCTTCATCTCCCAAATCCCAGAATTATACTTCTTAATCTCCTCAGAAATATTTTCTGTAAAACATCAAGCAAACAAACAAACAAACAAAAACTAAAATGATTGATTGATGGAACACAAAATGAAGATTGTGACATGGAAATGTCTGTTGCTAGAGAAGTTCCGGGGGGCAAGAGCTAGGTTTTCCTTTAAGTAGTTGAAGATTTGATGAGGGGTCTTAAGTGTCCTGGGCTGCCCTTGAGTTCCGATGTCGTCTTGGATGACCCTGAACTTCTCATCCTCCTGCCTCAGCCTCCTGAACACAGGATTACAAGCCCATTCCACCATACACAGTTTCTGCCACACTTGAGACTGAACACCGTGCCCTGTGCATGCTAAGCACTCTTCCAAGTGAGCGGCATTCATCCCCAGCCCTGGGGGGGAAACTGGACTTAAACTTCACTGGCTCAGTTGCTTTCATTATTTTATTGGGGTGTAGATTACACTACTGAGCTGAATGTGACTGATGTGCAGTGGAATTGTGCACTGCACGTACATGAATGTGTGTGGAGGTCCAGGTGGCATGTATAGCCATCACTTCTAGAAGTCTCTATGTCCTTTTAGAATCCTTCTGGCTGACCCATTCCACCACTATCCCCAAGGACTGCTGATCTCTTTGGTTCCATTTACTTCACACTGTTTTAGTGACGCTAGTGGAATCATGCGATGTGTGATCTGGATTCTTTGATTTGATGTGATTATTTTGAAACTCACCCACATATACTGTGGGAAGAATCCTGAGAATGGTGTTTACTGAATTTGTGGATATGCCACAATGTTTATTTAGTCACCTAGGCATGGTCTCGCCTGGATTAATTCCAGTTTTGTACTATTTCAGATAAAATTGTGGTGAATAATAGTGTAAATGACTTTATATGGTTGTCTTTGTCTTTTTTCATTGTGTGTGTGAGGGAGGTTGAGTAGTTTCAAGGTTTTGTGATTATTGATTGTATTGTTTTTAAGGATTTTAACTTTACTTTTATGTATGTACATGGGTGTGCATGTATGCAGGCATGTGTATATAACAGATTCCCCTGGAGTTTGAGTTGTGGGTGGTTATGAGCCATCATTTTGATGCTGGGAACAAAAGAGGAGTTCTCTACAAGAGTAGCAAATGCTTTTAACTGTCTAGCCATCTCTCTAGCCCCTGAAAGTTAATTGCTTTTAATTTTTATTCATTTATTTGTGGTCCTGGGAATTGAACCCAGAGTCTTGCCTATGCTAGACAAGTGCTTTACTGCTGAGCCATACCTCTAGCTCTTGATTATGGTATCGTATTAATGTATTACATTACTCAGCTATGTGATTCACAGGTAAGTTCTTCCAGTCTGCAGTTTTACCATTGCATTATTTTAGAGCAGGTATTCATTTTTGCTGCAGGCCAAGGTAAGCTTGAGCATCCTTTGGATTTTCATCTAAGAAATGTTTATCTGCTCTCAAACCACACAGGTTTCATCTCTGCTTTACTGCTAAAAGCATTATAGTTTGAGGCTTATTCTAGGTATATGATCGGCTTTGACTCAGCTTTAGGTATCACTTTACACCTAATTTTTCTGATTTATGATTATACAAATTTTCTACCTTGGTTGCTTGAGATCACTCACCTTCTCCAGCTTGCTGCCTTTGCATTTTGTGAAAAATTAGTTGACTCTCTATTGATTTATTTCTGGACTTTACTGTGTTCACTTGATATATTAGTCTATGTTAGTACCAAAGTTTTATGACTTTCTTTAAGAAGCCCATACCCATGCTTGTCAGTGTATTTCCATATGTTTTTGAGAATCATTCTCTCCCGAGCTGCACACTTAACCCCATACTAAGATACCTTTAATATGGCCTGGGAGATGGCTCAACAGATAAAAATGCTTGCTACCCAGGCTGACAGCCTGAGTTCAGGTTGGAATCCACAAGTTGTGCTCTGATGTCAATACACACCACTGTACCTGCGCATGAACACACCCACATACATACACATTTACATTTTTTAAAGTTACTTTTAATAGAATACTAACTGTACAAAAAACAACACACAAAGCAACAAACGACAAGCTTGGTTACTAATGTCTGTGTGTGTCTTCAATGGGTTTTTTTTTTTCTCCTCCAACTTTATTCTTTCTAAGTTTGGTTAGATGCTCCACATATTTTCTTTTCTCCAGATGAACTTGCCAATTCTTTGCAGAAGAACCTCTCTGGCATTTTGAATAGACTCTCACTGAACCTGAGAACTAGTGTGGGGAAATTTTGCCTGCTCCTTGCCACTGCAGATCTCTTCGCATATTTAGCTCCCTCAGCAGCCCCTGTCTTCCTGCCTCTGGTTTCTATGACACAGGTCACCTGCACGTCTTTTCACAGATTTCCTCCAAGTACCTTGCATCCTTCCATGCGCTAGTGAGAGGGACTAATTTTTAACATTGTGAGTAGTGATAATCATAGCTAAGATAGTGAAATACTTATACACCCTTATATTCTGAAATAAATTAAACTTATTAGTTCTCATAGATTCTGATGCAAAATCCATTGGAGTTCCACATTAAACCTCAAAACCTTTCACTTTCGGCTTTACAGTTTGGGTGCTGGTTGGTAGTTTTGTTTGTTTGTTTTATCTCACTGGCTAAAATACTCAATAAAAAGCTGAGGAAAACCCATGAAAGCCAATCTCATTTTTGTAGCAAATTAGTATTTCCCCATAATTGAGCTGTTAGCTGCAGGATGATACACATACATAGTATGTTTTATTTTGTTTTGTTTTTATAATTTCCTACCTTTATAGAATGTATTTTGGTAATTTTCATTCTCTATTTCCCTCTCTCATCCCCTTCATACTCTGTCTTCCAAGTTCATCATGTAAATTTGTGTGTGTGTGTGTGTGTGTGTGTGTGTGTGTTTGTGTGTGGTGTGAGCGCACGCATGCACACACGCACATACACACACACACACACACACACACACACGCACACACACACGCACACACACACACACACACACACCATGCATACATGTGACTGAGTTGTTCAATTGGGGTTGTTTGCATGAGCATTGGGAGGCTTATGTACAGACCCATGATCAGCTTACAACACTAAAGAAAAAGAACTCCTGCTCCTCCATCTTAGGTAGGGAGTGGTGAAGCCTTATGATCTCTGTACCTCACCCCTGCCACAATGGAAAACTGAGAGGTCAACCCCCTGCACTCTATCATGGTCTTCCAGCAAAGACACACCACTTACGCCTCCGCAAACAGCGCCACCATCATGGGACCAAGTGTTCAAAATGTATGAGTCAATGGGAGACATTTTTCATTTAAACCATGACATTATTTAGTTGGCTCAAATATTTTAAGACCCCTTATACCTATATTTAGGAGGGATATTGGTCTGTTTTATCTTTCTTTATGTCTTTGTCTTATTTGGGGAAGAATCATGACGGTTTCTTGAAAGGCATTTGAGACTTTGTTTCACTCTTGATTTTCTTTCATACATTTTAATAAAATTGCTGTGAATATCTCGTAAAATTTTGATATAATCCACCTAGGAAATTGTGTGACACTATGGGAAAGCTCTTAGAAAAAATTTAAGCTCTAAGTAAATGGCTTTAATAGAGGGCAATTCAAGTTGTCCCTTTCTTCTTTAGGGACTTGGTCATTCTTGAGTGCCTTAGGAATTTGTCTCTTTCAACTAACTTGTTGACTTTCTTAGGACCAAGTTTTCTACGGTTCTCCTTTTTACCCTTTCAATACATGTGAAGCAGAAGTATGTTGTAGAGACAAACACAGAGGGGAATTTCTTGGATGGAGCAGGTACCTTGAACAACATTGTCAACACTAATCATGTGTTGTGTCTATCTTAATACTGCCCTAACTCTCTAAAAACCAGTTTCTGACAACTATTAAAATGTGTGATATTATATTCAGTGACATTTCTAATATTTCCTATCTGCTTTTATATTTTTTCATCTTATTTGCTGGTATATTTAATTCCTAAGGCTGCACCTGCAGAGGATTTTAAAAGCAATTAAATTAAAAAGTTATTTTTCTACACACACATACACTTGAGACACAATTTTAGAAGTTCTAATGGAATGTTTTCTTTAATTTCCCTTCTCCATACATACCAATGTCTCCTACATTCTTTGATCCTAACAGAATTTCTTTCAAAGGATCTAACAGAATAGGAGTCTAAGGCCCAAGGTTGGGTTATGATTAATTTGAAAAAGGAAAATATGTATTAAGTGTTTCTTTGAATGAATTGTTCAGTATTTACAATGAATATTTTTGAGCCAGTTTTCAAAGGTCTGAATTTTATACTTACATAATACATATATTTCTTCTTATGTTCAGTTATGAGTGACCATATCTTCAGCAAGCTTAAGTATGCAGCATGCCCTCCATGTCTGTGAGTGCATTATTGCTCTGAATCAAACAGGTAAAATAAAAGAGTTATAAAACAGGGTGAAATTTGAAATGAGTAATTTCAAATATACTAGGTTATCAATTTTTTTCACCTTCCACCAACCCAAAATTCAATCCTCAGTTTCTTGGAGATGTCTCGTGTTAGCTTATCAGAGGCATTTTTTGCATGTCCAGGAATTTTAGACACAATCAGAATTGACTGTTCAACTTCCTGAACTTTACTTATATTTGAAGCAAATAAAATGTTCGAAGATGGTTAGTTTCTAACTCCTGACTATGGAAATGAGCTTACTTATACTGACTGTAATTGCATGTTGGGTGTACAACATAGAGATGTATTATTGACAGTAAACTGTTCAGTGCCTGCAGCTGGGAGCAGCATGCTGGTAGATGGAAGTCAGCCACAGGTGTATATTTACACCACAAGAATTGACAAACGCTGTTTGGAGTTTGACTTTCTTGACTTTTTCAGGTTCATGAAAAAAAAAAAATGGAAATGTAGATTAAACTTAAATGTGTGTCATTTTGACAGCTGAAGGAAACACTGTAAATTAGCAACATGAACAACATGAATGACTATTCTCACAGCATTTGAGAACAATTACCCATTCAGCAAAGAAGTCACTGATAGTGCAGACAAATGAGTGTAGTTCTGATTCACTTCTTGGCTGTTTGGCTTTTATCTTACTTGTTAAGATGAGCGAAAATCTCAACTAACAGCCATGTTGCAACTATCCTTGTCTGTCAATTGAAACCACATTTTGTCTATGGGTTTAAGAGTCTGGCAAAGTCAACAAAAGCATACTGTGAGAAACAATTGCCTGTGTGGAATTTGCAGAAAAGATGATGTATGCTTTATTGTTTGTGAATGGCTCTCTGCCTATATTTCATGTCAGCAAGATGACGTACAACAGAGAGCTGAATGTTAAATATTTACCTGCATACACTGTCCAAAGTTCGGGGTTTATGGCCCAGTCTATGTATGTCTATATGCTTTGTCATTTCTGTCTTCTCTGATGACCTGTAGAACTGATAGGCTTTTAAAGAGCAGAACATTCAGGGGGCAAGCAAGCTGATGTTATGTTTTTCTTGCTAAATGTTTTCTGAACTGGTAACAGTGAATTATTGTCTGAGAAGAGCTAGTACAACTGGCCAGGCTGGACTAATTCCACATCAGTGACAGAAGACCTGAGTTGTAAGACTCATTCATACACCAAGTAATTATTGGCCTATCATCACTATGCCCAGGAATAATAGTATGTGATAGGCAAGAATAATAAATAGTATGTGATAGGCAAAATAGAGATGATTACCTCACAGAAAGTGGCCATCACGCCTAAAACACTGGAACTCAGACAGGTTTTATAATTAAAGGTGCATCATGGTTCATGGTTTCTGGTATGTTAATTCCAGAACTTACTTCCTTCCTTCCTTCCTTCCTTCCTTCCTTCCTTCCTTCCTTCCTTCCTTTCTTTCTTTCTTTCTTTCTTTCTTTCTTTCTTCTGAGCTAGCAAATCATTTTAACCATGTGAAAAAAGATATATGTTTCAGGGGGAGGGGGCGATTCCACTATCATTTTAAAATGTAGTCCCTGAGTGCTTTCATGCTGCGTGAAGATGAAAAAGCAGTTTCTTCAGCAGCGGGCAAGCAGGGTATGCCTTTCCTGGCAGTTGAAAGGTCTTCACAGGAAGGCACCAGAGCAAACAGAATAGGAAGAGTTCTCTAAAACGGAGGTGGAAGCTTGGGAAAGCAGCCTTGGTGAACATTTTAGTAAGGCCTGTAACCGAATCTGTAACTAACAACCAAAGCTCGTACGGGGGAGGGGCACCTGCATAGTGAAAATCCACCTGCCTGGGTTATGTATGGAGCCAGCCAAGCAGTGTCTTTCTTGGGATTTGGTTGACAGTTGATTTTTTTTTCTTTTATCATTATTGGTTTATATCTACCTCGACTGTTATATGTTGAGGGACTCAGATATTATTGGCATTTTCTATAGGAATGACTCTGAGGAGTTAGGAATTCTGTGTCATTGTCTCAATAGCAAAATGTAAGTACAGCAGTTTCTCTCAGGGAAGGAGGGAGCAATGGAGTGCCTACCCCAGGCATAACCACAAAGCAGCTTCTTTTGTTTGTTTGTTCATTTGTTTGTGTGTATGTCTCTGTGAGGATGCCAAATCCTTTGGAACTGGAGTTACAGACAGTTGTGAGGTGCCTTGTGGGTGCTAGGAATTGAGCCTGGATCCTCTGGGAGATCAGCTAGTGCTCTTAACCACTAAACCATCTCTCTAGCTCCCAAAGTAGGTTCTTACATGAGAATACTTTGCTCTTTAGCATTCTTGTCCACACTCTTCCATTAAGTGTTTCCTTCCTTCCATCCCTTCCCTTCCCCCTTCTCTCTCTTCCCCTCCCTTCCTTTGACTTCCTTAATACATAAATTATAATGCTTGTAGTAGTCTGTAGATAAAAGCCCCGCTGTGTTCCCAAGAGCTGTACATGACTGACTTGTTAACACAGTTCTGGGAGAGCCCATGTCATGGTGGGAATCTGGCCATCAGGGAAGTGTCAGGGAAGGGGGAGGTGGTGACTTCTGGAACTCCACCCTCCAGTGGCATGGGGTACGGAGAGGACAGGAAGTCAAATGCAACTACAAAGCCATAGAGGAAGTGACCATGGCCAGGATAAATATAGTCTTCTAAAGAATTCAGCAAACAGAAGGGAAGACATATACCTTGGCTTCCTCATCCTGCTCTAGGCCTACAGAAAAATGTGAGCCAAGAGCTCCTGGCTTCAAACAAGCTCTGTACTTAGACATGGAGAAAAGGAACTGTGTTCATACACAGAGCATGGAGTATTGCTGTGGATGAGTGATTGGTAAATAAAACACTGATTGGTCAGTAGCCAGGCAGGAAGTATAGGCGGGACAAAGAGAGGAGAATTGGGAGAACAGGAAGGAGGAGGGCACACTGCCAGCGGCCGCCAGGACAAGGAAGATGTAAGGTGCCAGTAAGCCATGAGCCACGTGGCAAAGTATAGATTAATAGAAATGGGCTGAATATAAGAGTAAGAGCTAGACAATGGTAGGCCTGACCTAATGGCCAAGCAGTTTAAGTAATATAAGCATCCGTGTGTTTATTTTATAAGTGGGCTGTCGGACTAACAGGGCTTGTTGGGGGCTGGAGAGAAAGTCTCCAGCTACAAAGTATTCAGCCAGAGGTAGGCCTTTCAGATGGGCCTAGTGAGCATTAGGGCAGGTAAAACATACTCATCTAAAACAACTAACTGTCCATCAGGCCACAGAACAGAGAAGATGTGAGGACTGTGAGTGTAGGTACAAGCCACACTCAGAAGTCCAGCTGTGGTATTAGGGATCTGGCAGGAACAACCTCGATACCATCTCAATGGTTGCTATGTAGCTATTTCATCCAGACTGAAACATTCCTTGGGAGAAAGAAACCGAGGCTGAGGAAGAAAGTTAGGACACTAGACTGGGAAGATGATGGCTCAGTGTACTGCTCTTGCAGAGGACCCGAGTTCAGTTCCCAAATACACATCTGATAGCTTATGACTATCTGTAACTCCAGCTACAGGGGATCTGATACCTGCCTCTCTTTCATACACACACACACACACACACACAGAGAGAGAGAGAGAGAGAGAGAGAGAGAGAGAGAGAGAGAGAGAGAGAGAGAGAGAGAGAGAGACTTAAAAATAATCTGAACAAGTCTTGTAAAGAAAAAATGGTGTAAGGCTCACAGGGGCCCAACCTGGGGTTATGAAGGCAGTGAAGTTTCTGCAGAGAGGAAACTCATTAGTGTAGCTGCCTACAAGTTGGGCAGGGAACTGCATTGGGGCAGCTTTCACTGATCATCTCTGCTCAGTGGCTTTCTGACACTGTAAATTGCTCATGCTCCTCTGAGAAGATCCAGTAAGCTCTACCGGTTCCATGTAGTTGGGTGGAAGCCTTCCTTTGGTCCGCCACTGTAGTTCTGTCTGAGGTGAATCTGTGTTTTGGTCTATCTTCCCAGAAGAAGGGGTGATGGTAATACCATCAGCATCCAGATAGTCTTTTCACTCTGCATTAGATCTACATTACATTGACATTGAAATAGGTAATGTAGTTACAATATCCCGATCATTTCTACAACACGCCATTAAAGGAGGTAACATAAAACGTAATACGGCTGACAAAATTCAATAGATACCCAAACAGGAAATCTTCCCCCCTAATTTAGCCTGGCTCCAAAATTACAGTTCTGCCTCCCACAGAGGTCAGCTCCAGTATCTATCAATGCAATTGGCTTTGGTGGGATCTCTCAATAAAGATATAAAAGAAAATGGCAGGGGACCAGAAATAAAGTTCATAAGAAAATTTCTTGGTACTTTGCAGGACAAATGTAGGCTAGTTAGAACAGAGGCTCATACTTAGGAATGTTTTCCAGCCGGGCTTATTGCTGTGTCTTCTGGGATTTATATTGGGTTCGCCAAGTCTGGACCAAACCCTCTGATATATAGCCATGGTGTCCTCTAGGAGATGAATATGTGTAGGTCATGCCTCCCTTGTTGACAAAGATTTACGGGGTTGAAGGGTGACACAAAAGTCTAATGAAAAAGATGCTATATTCCTCCCTGGAAAGGTTGTAGGTGGTAGATGATGATCTTGATTGTTAATATGCAAAGGCCATCTCAGAGACACACTTGCTGGGATGGAGACACAGGGGGCACATTGTACACTTATTTTTAGTGTCCTTTAATATCTTCTGATGAGCACAGCTCTGAGAAAAAGACTGACTCATTTCAAGGACACTTTCCCAAGGATGTCACAATGTAATAAATGCCTCCCCTTTATTCCATATCCTTTGTACATGAAATAAGGGAACTTTCCCTTCAGGCAGGTGGATAGAAATTTTGCATGTTACCTAGTTTAATAATACATCATCTTTATGTGTTCCATTCCATTGATGAGACTGCATCACCATCAAGGTTGAGAAACCCTTCTTAGGCAAATATATGCTTTCCATCTTCTGGGGCCCACATCCCAACCAGGAGAAGCAGAGGGCAGGATGACAGGGGGGACCACAGAGAAGCCAGGCCCTCACACCCCATTCCCAGTTTTGTCTTTTGTTTTTAGCAGACAAGGAAGAGAATTCTGAGACCTGGAGCCTTTTTCCTGAAGACACAGAGCACATAGATGGTAAAGCTCTGCTGACTTAGTGGTATTAGATGGAGGAATATTTAGCAAGGTCCAAATGTCTGGTCTTTCAAAAATAGAACTCAATACATTTCTGTTTTATATTTCTTATAAATTCTTATACATTTATGTTCTTTTTTTCTTTCCCAAAATTAAAAAAAAAAAAAAACTAGAACATAAATAAGTGAGACTCCTCCTGTATGTTTAGAGAAGGTAAGATGCATATGGCTTGTGTCCCCAGAGAGAAAGGGGACCTAAAGATGACAGCAGCTGCCTTGAGATGGCTCAGGTTCTGGTTCTACTCTTGCTCACAGATCCCTTATCCCAGATAGAGGGACACTGAGGTTCATGGGTACATTCTCCTTTACGAGGATGTATTCCCTAGACAACAGACCTTCCCTGAGTTCCTTGTGTCTTCAGGACTGAATAGATTAAGCTGTGGTCTAGTTTGTTCTAATAATCTCATTGACACCTCCAAAAATACCTCTGTCTACAGCTATGCTTGGCCCCTGCCATGTGTATATGAGAGAGGCAGGGAGAGAGAAGAGAGAGACAGAGACAGACAGAGACAGAGAGAGATGGGGAGAGAGAGACACACAGATTAGCTTGTCTTTCAAATACCATTGTAGGACTTTGTTAGCCAGTCACTGACCATGGCAAAAGGCAAAAGAGACACTGGTTTATCCCAGGATCCCTCTGGCTTTGTCTGGTACACTCTTGAGCAGCCCTAGGGAGCACATACAGACCAGAGCAGAACACAGTAGAAAACATCCCTGGCAGCCTCCAGTTCAACTCTCTTCCTGTGTAAACACAAGAAGAGGTTGAACTCCATGAAATGCTCACTGGACCTAGTGTAGCCTGGACTAGAAAGCATGCTCTCTTACAATCTGCCCTGGACCCGTAGGGCAAGATTGTCCCAGTTCATTCTGTTCTACGGTCGCGTTTTCCTACTCCTCTGAACTACAAGGAATAGCAGGTTTACAGGGAGGCTATTTACAGTTACCAGTTCTATCGTATTATAGTATGATTTGTTCAGCGGTCATGCCCTTACACACGGCTTCACACCCCTCAGAATGAGAATTTGCACTTCCCCTGTACAGCCAAAGATCTTCTCTTTGCAGAATGAAGTCACTTTCCCAAGGTGAAATCATGAAGCATGGGTGGAGCTGGGATTGTGACATGCACTCTGCCTTTACTTGTTCCAATACTTCCAGATATTGTCTCACACAGGAACACGGTCAGCCCCTTCGCTCTGGACTGACTTCATTTCCGTTGCTACAGAGCAGTGGGAGCTGAGCTAGCATATTGGAAACATCATCCAGGAATTGGTATGGCGGGGTTATATTTTGCCTCTGAAATTGGGATGGGAGGTGGAAGGTGGAAGTATTATGGTAACTGTTCAAAAGTCGTCATTTTCTGGCTGGAACGTAAAATGAAACAAAACAGAGCTGTTAAATGCTCCAGGTCAGGGATGACTGCTAGTTATGGAACACACTTCGTTCACCAGGTCTGTGGTGTCCTGATACAGCACAACTTGCTTTTTATGTGGTAGTCACAAAGCAACTCGAGTGCTCATGGGTAAATGTAGGAACCGGGAAGAATCTACAAATACTAACTATGCTGTGTAGGTGACGGGAGAAACAGAATAGAAACCCTGTAAATACTGGCGATGTCAATCAGTTCTTAGAGGGCCCTGCTGACCTGCCAGGCATCAGTCTCCAACACGGAAGCCTCTCCCCATACCGGAAGTTACTGCCGGAAGTAAATGATGGTGCTGCTGGGAAAAGGGATGACTTAAAGTGTACCTCTGCCGACCAGTTTGAGTTACTAGGAGCCACAGTGGGCTTTTGGGGTCATCAGAAATCTCTCACTTTGAGTGAAAAGGAACAGAAATTCAGCCGAGCGGAGGCCCACCTGCTGCCCCCATCCATGCCCTCGTCCCTACACTGTGCTCTGTGCACAGCTGGAGCAATGTCCCGCTTGTTCTTCTGGGTAGACAGGACACACTTTACCCAGGTCTTTCGAATGGCAACCTGGGAGACGACAACCTAAAATTTATCTTGCTACTTTCTTGAAATTAAAGCGAAGAAACCAACACCAGAGGAGAGTCTTGGACATGTAGAAGCCAGAAAATAATCCTAGTGTTGTGGAAAGCAGGACTAAGGGAATGTTAGACTAATATTGGAGGTGAACAGAAGTCAGATTAAAAAAAAAAAAAAAAAAAGGAAAGGAAAGGAAAGATAAGCCTATGCCAACAAGGCCTGAGGCCGTCCAGCCCCAGGGAGCCGAAAGGCCACACATGGGAATTCTCATGTCTAGGACAACATGTGAAGCAAAACTAAAACACAGCATAGTCAGAGACTAAGGCTTACATGAGACTTCTGGAGTTTTTTGAGGAGGGCTGCAGAACACTCCAATAAGTTTCAGTGCCATTCGCTAGCCATGTCCTTGTGCTCAGAGTTAGGGAGGTCTTTAAAAGACCATTTGTCTCTTCACCCCTCTGACAAGTCCTGAGACTCTGGGAGTCTAGAACAATGCAGAGTGTGTAATTCCCTCCCGTGTATCCCCAAGTGCTTCTCCAGCAAGGATCCAGGAAGAGCCCAAACTTTCTATTTGTTTGGGAAGTAGAGGTTGAGTAGATGATAGATATCAATTCATGGCTTCAGAAAGATCCAGAAGGAATCAGAAAGGCCATCTAACGTGAGAAGGCATTTGAGTTTCTAGTTTGTTGTCCACACAGCCTCATGAGCTTCCTCCTGCATAACTGCAGTAATCACAAGGTAACTCTCTGTCTTCAAAGCACTCCATGATTTTTGACTCAAAGTTTGCCAAGTCTCTCTTTTAAAGTAGACTAAACCTCACTTTCCCTGAACATCCATTCATTGACCCCAGAGGTCTCTAGGCCATGAAGGACACTCTATCCCTTCTGCAGTAGATCTTTCTATGGTTCTGCTTAGAAAAAGCAGGACCACTGAGGGTAGCCTTGGCACAGTGTGGTCTGGTAAGTGTCTTTCATCTCATCTGCCCATCATCCCAAAAGATTAAGAGTCTCAGATAAAATAATTCCTGTCGTTCAAATACAACTGATTTTTTTTAAAATGTAGTACTACCTCTCATTTCATTCTATTCTGTTAATGCTGATGTTACCTCTGAAGTTGAAGCCTGTCCCCACGGGAGTGAATACATGCCTGGTATGCTAAAACCTGGTCAAATATCCATGGGTGGGAAGGTTGTCGACCCTAGTGGTGACCTCACTATTATTGCTTAGTTAAATTGACAGGGCACCAAACTTCAGGATAAATAAATACTATTGCTTATATCCACAGACAAATTTTTGCTTTTATTCTTAATCCCAAACATCTCTTTGAAGTGAACAACAGGGAGTGCAGAGACTCATGGGTACCCAAGGTATTGTGACTAAACGATGTTTGAGTACTTAGCCTGAACAAAGGGCATTTATGCCATGGCCTCTAAGGCTCAGAAAATATTGTAGAGGAGGGCGTGGAAAGAATGCAGGAGCTAGAAAATGGGGAGAAGAGATGGAAAATGTCCCCCTTAGTTCATGATACAGTCACTTGCAAAAGTGATGTCACAGCATGAGACCAGAGAAGATGAAGTCTGTCATCAACCACATAGAAGAGCGGCTCCTGAGGCCCTACAGCTCCTTCCTGACCTATTGGCGGCTGATTCATTCTGGGAAGGGACAGTTAGTTAGCAAAGGCTGAGCCCATGCGGCTTGAATGGATAGCTCCTGACTCATGGCCACACAGATGGCCCTGGTTAAAATCAGTGGGTGACAAAACCAAACCAAAAGGCATGAATGTGGAGAGGGGATCTGTAATGAAGAGGGGAAAATCACCAGGATGGGAAGGAGGTAATAGAGAGCAGAAATGGAAGTAAATCGTCAAAGAAAATACTCATCACTAAAAGATATGCTGTTGATGAAACAATTACAGAGATATTGATGACATAGGTTTAAAAGTAGATTAAGCCCTAATTACTGGATCATAAACAGGCAACCACACAGTCTTTACAAGGCCTCAGAGAATGATCTTAGAGGCCATTCTGAGAATGATTAGTCTATTATAGATGACTTGGGATTGGTCCACACCCATCCTCTTAGCCTTGCATGTTCAGAAACAGGATAAGCAATGATGAAGTCCCTCCTTTTAGACACAATATACTGAAGATTCGAAAGCACATTTCTCTCTGAACCTAAACATACATGATTCCATAGTTTTCTTTGCAAAAATTTGATTTTATATATATTAGGTAAGCATTTAACAGGTCACAGGACATCCACAAGTGTAAGACATCATTGTACACATAAGGAAAGTAAGAAAGTTTTTAAATTTGAAAAAAAATACTATGGACAAAGGAATAGATTTCTTAGTGTTACAAATGTTCTATAATCTCACTTTTAGATAATATTACTTAAACTATAAATGATTCATATTAGTCACTAATAAATTTTTAAATTATAATACATGTTGAATAAATCTAGTTAAAAATAAAAACGCCACTATGTAGTTAGAGAAAAATATTTATATATACCTTAGATTTAGCTGTCTGTTCAATGTACTTTAATTTGAGCTGGTGAATTGGTCATTCAGAAATTATTTTCCTGGGACACTGACTACTCTACATATTTCAATTAATCCTAAACATACATCTTCATTCAACTTCTGGATTTGCTTAGTTCTTCATTTGGTGACTCTTTCTGAGTTCCCTGAGGACACCCAGCAGCCTCTGGCCTCTCTGTGGCTGCCTGTTTCAGGAGGAACATTCTGGCTGGACGAATCTCCACAGAAGACATTATAATCTCAGAGATATAGGATGGTCCGTCTTTGTCTGGGCATTTTCTTATGACAGTGCAGACCCTGGAGCTAAGACTAACTTCCTTCTCAGTGTTTCACAGAGCAGCATAGCACATATTCAATGGAAGCTGTTTGTGTATTCATAGGACGGCACTGGGAGACAGAGAGTTGTTTCCAACAGAACCCAAGAGAAACACACCTATGTCCATGCCTTGCTGGTGAACACTTGAGCACAGAGTGATAAGACAAGATTGTTGAAACTTTCCTTAATTGTAGATCCAAAGAATCATAACACAAAATAGTGTCTTGCTTGATGAATCTTGGCTTTGTGGATTCCAAAGTGAATTTGATAAGGATCTGTTTTATCAGTTGTATTCCCCCCAAATTAAGTATATCTCAGCATTTCTCAATTTTAAAAATATCTTTAAAACTAACAAGAAAGATTCTATTGTTTCCTCCAGATAGGCTCTTCAATGAGCTGTTTTATGCTTGAAGCTAATGATATGTTCTGAACTTCTAGAGTAAATCAATCCTGGTTAGAAAAACCTAAGAATGATCTCTTTGATTTGTGAATGAGTACTGTCTTTCAAAGAGAAGACTCAGCCTGACAGATTTACACATGTGGAGAGTGTTCATTATCCCAAAGAAGACAGGATAAGAGATCTTCTAGTGATCTGCGGGTAATAGATTTCTAAAATAATACCACAAAAAATACATCATGATAAAATAAAGCACCATGTGCATGAATGAAAACAGATGTCTTATGGAAACCGCTCTCTCCAAATGCACAAGTGCATAGTTTATTATGTGGACATTTCAGACATTTGAAAGGGTCCATGTGACTAGCCAGAGACAAACCTATTGTAGCTGAATGAATGCCAATAAAATAAATGACATCATTTTCTCGTGTTGACTTTCTTATTACTTGGGTCACATTCTTTCTTTTGAGGGGTTAGTTCTCAGGTAGAGACAATTCCAGATGATGCTCAGAACACGTTAAAAAGAACCACAGCAAAAGCCATCGCAGTGAACAAAAGCCTGGATGTGCTGATACAAAAATGCGCGAGCCTGCATCTGAATCTCTTCCACTTTCACTCAACGTCATTGTCCTCACAGGGTTCAGAAGCTACTCGACAGTCTGACGTCATAAAACCTCCAGCTGCCAAATTCCACTTTCCCAGGACAGTTTGCAGCTTGATTCTCTGTGAAAGGGGTGGTATCAGAAATGAGGGGAGGTGACCCATGGTTCCCCCAGCAGGCATTCCATAGGGTCTTCAAAAGGAAGCTTGTGAGAACAAACGGACAGGACTGTCTGCAGTTTTAGATCAGACCATCCCCGGAGGAGAACTGTGCCCAGGCCGGATGGCCTAGAAACCACCTGGAAGATGTGGGCATTCCACGTGGGGCTTGACGCCCTTTTCAGAAAGGTCATGGTCGCTCCATCATTCAGCCTGAGCTCTCTCACCTCCGCTTCCGTGGTATTGGTGAAATTATTAAGGCCACTCCACGTAGTTAAAAGGGAGGTTTATTTTGTGGGGTAACTTACAAATGAAGGGGTAGGTTGCAGGGTCTGGCAAAGGTATAGCACAGTCCGGCGGTGTTCTCTGGAGAACTCTGCTCTGTCTACCTCCAGCGTCCAGCGTCCCATAATCAAGAGAGCGACCTCCTCCTGCTCCTCGGTCTTCCGCTCCCTCCTCTGCCCTGCCTTGTGGGCGTGACCATTACCGAAGCCTCAATGGGGGTTGGAACTTCCAGGCCAGTGCTGGGATGGCTACCCACTACACTGTGGCCTGTCCTCCTGTCTACTGTCTGGCCACACCGCATTAGAGATACATTCTAAGTGTCTTTTGCCTGGGTTGCCCCCTCTGTCACCCACATCCCTGAGCTAATTCCTTGAAAGATGAAGTTCGGTCACCAGGCATCATCTCTTGCAGAAAGCTTCTCTCTCTCTCTCTCTCTCTCTCTCTCTCTCACACACACACACACACACACACACACACACACACACACACACAGTCTGTCTCTTTCTGATGTGTGTGTGGTGTATGTGTGTGTGTGCACCTGCACAGGCAAGCACTCAGAGGTCAGAGGTCAACTTTATATGTCATTCCTCAGGGCACTTATCTACTTTGGTGTTTTTTTGTTTTGTTTTGTTTTGTTTTGTTTTGTTTTAGACAAACTGTCTGACTAGCTCGAGACTCCAAACCCCAGAACTATTTTTCTTCACCTTCTCAACCTCTGGGATTATAAGCAAGTACTACCATACCTGGATTTCTTTTCTTTTTTATGTGGGTGTCAGGGAGACGACGCATGGTCTCATTCTTGGATAGCAAACGTTTTACCAACTGAGCTATCCCCCCAGCCTGCTTTCATGACCCTCTAAGCATCATCCCACTGTCCTGTGACTTACACTACGGCAAGGACTGAAGGACTAAGAGGGATGGGAAGACTCCAGGGAGCCCCTAGATCAGCGCTTCACATAAGGCTGCCCCTGTGGCACCAGCGTGGAGCATCCCCCTCTTTGTTTAAAGGCGTAGGACTGACACACACCATGGCTTTGTGCTACAGCCTGAAAGTACTGTTAGGAAAGATAAGCTTTGGACCTCAGTCTTCTCAGGACAGTAAGAATGTCAGCTGTGCAAATGCCAGTGGTGAAGCCCTCCCAGTCGCACATGAAGGGGCCACAATCCCACAGCACCTCTTGCATGGGAGTTAGCCAATCATTGCTGAGATGGTCTAACCATATGGAACTATACATTGAGCGTACTTGATGTGTTTGTATGGCCTGTGATCTTGAGTTTCTGTTTGTGGACACAGACCCAGCCGTCATAGGGAGAGACAGCTGTCCCACTGCCTCTCGAATGAACAGATGCGGACACAAAGCAAGTCACACAGAAACAAGGGTGACCCTCATGTATTGTGGCATCTTGCTATTTACTTAAGGTGTGTTCTCTCAACCAGAATGTGGGTCATGTGAGAAAGGCAGACCCAGTATCAGACTCAATATCCCTATTTCATCAGCCTCAGAATAATTCTTACAGCCGTTAAAGGGGAAGGGGTGGTCTTTCCCTTCACAGAGCACCTAGCACAGGTATCGAGATGCCTCTAAAGGGTCAGGGCAGTGTGTTTTGACCCTGTGGCTTTCCTTGCCAGTGCTAACCATAAACATTCAATCTATTGTCTTGACCTGTGATTTCTTGTTTATTTTCCCCATTGGCCCTTGATAGCTCTATGAGTACTCTGGTGTCCCCTCTAACATGTGACTTTTCTGTAGCAGATAGGCAGGTAAAAGAGTTTAGACACTAAATGTTTGCATACAAATCACCCTGCAGGAAGTTATCAAGGCAAGCATGGTGAGTTTGGCTTTTTCTCTAAGAGTGATGACAGTTTATTGAGTGGATAAACAGATGTGCCCACAGTACAGACTGGTTAGTCCATCTGGTCACTAACACACAGAGTAGGACTGTTCTTTTCCAGTTGTTCAGGACACTGACCTATTCTGAGTTCTTCTGGAATTGTCACACACACGCTCTCTCAAGCACAAACATCTCTCGTGCGTGCACACATATCTCTCTATCTCTCTCTCTCCCTCCCTCCCTCCCTCCCTCCCTCCTTCTCTCTCTCCCTCTCCCTCTCTCTCTCTCTCTCCCTCCCTCCCTCCCTCCCTCCCTCCCTCCCTCCCTCCTCTCTCTCTCTCAATATCTCTCCTCCCTCCCACCTTCCTTTTCTTTCTCTCCTATTATGCTTCCTTCATTATCAGCAGCCAGATCATTACTATGCAATGTATTAATATATGCTGGGCTGTTCGTTACTATACAATATACTCCATGTTGTTCTATTTCACACCAGCGTTTGTCCCCATAACAGGATCCTGCCTCTCTTCCTTGGTGCCACTGATTTCATTGATTTTGTTTCATTAGACGCTTGTTAGTGGGAGGAGGTTAAAAAGGAACTAAGTAACTTGGTTTCTGTGGTTGGCAGCAGTGTTGTTTTGAGAGTAGAAAGCATCGGAGGTAAAAATAAAAACGATAGAAGACTGGGCAACTTCAGAAGTGGGTGACAAGCCCTCTGAGATACCTACACAAAGTCTAAGTATCTTCTAGGAAAAAGTCATCCTTGTGGACAGATGGAAAGAGACCTCCCAAGGTCTAGAGATAGACCGCAGGGCTTGTGTGAGATGCATGTAACTGGCTACACTGTAGCAATGTAACAGGGAGTTACAGTCTATGAAAAGGGCAACTTGAACAGATAATCCTTTGACTGAAGACAGAATTTTTCCCAATTACGATGATTCTTTGCTTGTCACAGGGTGGTGAATTCTTAGATCATGAAAATATTGTCAATAGAAGGAAGCCTCCTGCTGGGAAGAAGGGATGTGCCCACAGTTCCTATAAACTGAACGTCCGTCTAAACTGAATGCCCATCTGTGTCTGCAAATTCCTTTAAGAGCTCTAGCTGCAACCTTGATCTGCACTCACCCACCCTTCAAGCCATGTTCAACCTTCGTCTCTTTCCAAGAATGGAATCTTGCCTCTTGACCCCTGAGCTTCCTTCATGCACAATTTCCTCTCTGCATCAACACTGTGCCAAAACGCCTTTCCAATTTCCACTGCGCTGCTTCCTCGTGTTCCGCTGCAGTTTTCTGCCTTCCTCTGGGGACTGCAACACCCAATTCCTGACCTTCTTTTGTGGGTTTCACTGTGTGAGTTAGACCACGCTTTCAGGAGCTGGGTTTTCTATCAAATCAACACACTCACAACAACTGCTTCCCACAACCCCACAAATAAATAGTGTGTAAAGAAGCAGGAGCTAGAAATGGCTGGTGAGAAACAGAGAACCAGTTTCCTCTGTAGACAAGATCTCTAATGGGTTGTCCAATCCCAAAGGCTCAGCCCTAAAATATGTAAATATAAACAATGCTAAATGGATTCTGGACATTGTATGCATATATAAGAAGAGTTCGTGAATTTGAGAAGAGGTGGAGGCAGACACCATTCAGTAGCTGGTGAAGGGAATGGGGGGTAGATACGATGTAAATATAGTACACAAGTATGAAGTTCTTTTAAAACATTAAAATTTTAAATTTTGAAAAAAATGTAAGAAAACGTTAATGTTGTGGTTTAAGACCAAGCCTCTGCCTTCAGATGGTTTGGACTCAAAGCCTGCATCCCTTGATTTCAAACTATAGGAATATGATAAACTATTTAATAGCATTAGGTCTGAATAGATCACTTGTATATCTAAATAAAATGGAACTTATTAAGTATTATCTTGAATATTTAATGAGACAATTTATCTAGAATGTGGTTGTCATTATCTGTAATTTTAAAAACATACATTTCATTGAGTGAAAAAAAAAATCTCAGTTGTTCAATGTCCAGCAAAGATACGCTACTACATCATTTTAAAACAGTTGGTGAATTTAATAATTTGTTTGTGTATGTCTATATGGGGGAGGTGCTTGTGTGCTGCAGTGCAGTTGTGGAGATCAGGACACAACTTGCTGAAGTCAGTTTGTTATCAAACCCATGTCATCAGGCTTGGTGGTAGCCACCCTTACCCACTGACCCATCTTTTTGACCCAAGAGCTACATCGATTTTTTTCTATATCAACTAAGAAAAACACCTGTACGTTTTCAACCACAGACCAATGATGTTCTCATTGTATGCAAAACAAAAGAGGTTAATAATTGTGGATCATTTGCCACACTGAAGTTTGTAGAGGAAAGTCACTGAAGGCTGTAGAAATTGTCAACACAGAAATTCATCCCACAGCCTCTTCTTGTACAACTGACACTTGAGGATTAGCTAAAGTTTGGCTGTCAGCTTCCTGGTGGCCAAACAAAAAAAAAAAAAAAAGAAAGAAAAGAAAAGAAAAAAGAAATATAATTAATGGCAGAATACTCAGTATGCACAAGGTGAGCGACAGATCAAGGAAGTAGACATTTGGCGGTCCTGTTCTGTCTTTAGTCCTGTGGTTAATTTGCCCCTCTCTGTGCTCTGTTGCTGGATCCACACAAAGTTACATGATCCCATTGGAATTTGGTTGGTCCTTTAAAGGTGAAGACTATTTCAGAGTCTCCCCAGCAGAAGTAAATTATCCTCTGAGGGGAGAGGAGCTTCATTTTCCAGCTGGCAAGCAGCTGGTGTGCACACTCGCCTTTTTTGATGAATGGAGCCATTACATTATCTGTCTCCTGTATTCGGGACCACCCAGCACCTTCTTGGCATTGTCTATGCTCTGGAATAATGGCGTCTTTGTTAGGCTTGCCAAAACACTGTTTCTGCAATGTGATCCGCTGGAGAAGGGTTTCTAGCTGAGCAATTTCCTCTCTGAGAAGTGTTGGCCCTTTCTTTTTTAATGTGGAAGAGCTGTCTAAAAACTAGAAAAGCGTTCTGCTCCCCAAAGACTAAACTCCTCAGTGAGTTTAGGATCTGTACACCATTGCCTCCACCCTCGTCTTTCCCACTGATGAAGAACTCTTCCTGTACTAGACAAATAGCACACACTTCCTCAGCTTATCCTCTTGGCAGGTCTAAAAGGTCTAGTTCTGGTTATATGGATGAAAAGGTTTAGGTCCATGAGTAGAACTCATCCAAGATCACACAGTGGGAGCAAAACAGGAAATCACTTCCATTCTGGAGTCCAGGCTCTTCTGGATACACAATAATCCCATAGAACAGGATTGCGTCAAGGACCCCACAGGTCAGGTAATTTGATCTCTCTCATTTGTTAAGTAAGTGCTTAATGTATGTCAACAATAGACGAAGCAGTAACAGAGGCCTTGGAGTGAAGGAGACACATACAAAGGTTCTTGGAATTTCAATTCCACAGCTGTAGACAGACAGGTCATGTGGTTTTAGGATAGATGTGTCCTTTGTTTTGCCTTATGCTTCAGGGTCTCCTGCAACACAGTCAACCTTGGACAACCATTTTCCAAGCTTTAATAAGATGTGTACATGGAAGTTGACTCTATATTAATAACAAATTATAAAGAGCACAGAGGCAGGCCAGATGACGCAGTAGATAAGGGTGCTTCTGGCCACACCTGAATTTGAGCCCAGAGACCCACACAGTAGACATAAGAAATTGTCACCCCTAGGTTGTCTTTGGATACCCAGAAGAGCACACTGGGATATGTGTGCCCACCCACTTCACACTAAATAAATATACAAATGTAATGAAATTGATCACTTAAAAATCATTCTTGATCATAGGATTCTCTGTCGTTTAATAAACCATAGCTGATCTATGGTTTATTAAACGACAGAGAATCCTTTTTCCTCTTAGACATTTCCTAGGCATCCTAGGGCGACAGAGGCTAAGAAAGCATGCCCTTGAATTCTTCTCGTTTGGGGTTTTTCAAAGGACCTTTCTCAGGAGAGTTTAATGTATAAATCCATGTGAGAAAATTAAACACTTTTCTCACGTAGCTCAAAAATCCCTTCTCACTGGCTTTGAAGCCTTGATGAACTGGAAATGACAAATGATTTATGTTTTCAAGAGTGGTGGAGTCCTTTGATTCGTGAAAAAACAGAGAGGTCCATTTGTAAAATGAGCCCAATAATTACAGCAATGGGATATTTTTCTCTGGAATCTTGGTTTCCTGACTTTCCATGCCAAATGCTATTTTTCTGTTGGATGATAAGTCTTATTTGAACTGCATTTCATCTATTTGTACAATTTGCTTCAGACCAATATTACTCTATTGACAATTGAGTCCATCTCCTCCAGACATGACCTTGTGTACCTGTAGTCCCAACACTCAGGAACATGAGGGAGGAGGATCATAAATTTGAGGACAGCCTTGCCTGCGTAGTGAGTTCCAGGCCAAAATGGGATACTCAGTGAAATCTTACTTCAACCCCACTCCACCAAAAACGAGAAAAAGAAATTTGACTTTGATTCATTATAAGTTCAATAAGCTTGTGAATCAAAATGTTCTTCCCAACATGAAGTTTTCTCCACACCAAGTCTTTGCCTGCTCGACCTTTAACTCCCAGTTGACCCAATCTTTGAATGTTGACACAAACATCTTTTATAATTTTTGCCCAAATGATCACTGACAAGCTCTTACAATTCTTTTTGCCTAGAAGATAATCATGACTTCCTCTCTATCTCAGTTCTAGATCCAGTCTCCACACTGTAGGGATTTCAAAGCACTTATGGAACCATCTTCCTGCAGACCACTTCACGATTTAAATGTTGTCTGTCATACTGCACTCAATTTTACCAGTGCTTTATAAAACTCCCACCTAATCCAATCCTCAATCCATTCATGCTTTTAAGAGTTCAGTCAGCTTCACAGCAGGGCAGCCACTATTTTGCCTCTGCCAGTTTAAAAGTTATCCCCCCCAACTTTAATAAATGCAGCGTGAGTACACTGGGGAACAAACAGGGCTGAGCTGGTGTGCAACATACTGGCTGGGGAGAGAGAAGCACACATTCCTGCCAGAGAATGGCCTGGTGAGCAACTAGGCCAAGAGCAACAGTGAATCCACCAAGTCAGCAAAGCGGATGTTGTCAGGGGAGTTGCTGTTGTACAGTCTACAGCTGAAGTGTGGATAAATGACATATTTGTTTAATCCTAGAGATTTCTCATCAATTTGTCTTTGTAGCATTCATGAAATTATATGTGTTGCATAATGCTCAGTGGCCATTTGTAGTAGATTCCTGTTTTTTCCCATTTCATTGAAATTATTTCCATTTATTTGGATGGTTTTTTATTCAAATATAATGTGTTAAAAATCTTATTTTAGGTCTCTCTGGAGATTTTATAAGTTTGTTTATGTACAATATAAATGTTTGTATTTAAGTGGTGAGTACCAGTTAGTCCTGACCTTTGAGGTTATAACGGGGTAGTTTTAGTAATCATACTGCTGTGTAGTTATCATTACAGCTTTATGAACCAATTTCAGTTGATCTCAAATTTCTATGTCAATAATTGTCATATGAAAACAATGTTTATGGGCTAGAGAGACAAGACCTGTCAGTGGTTAAGTGCACATAATGCTCTTGTAGTGGACCTGAGTTCAGTTTCCAAGGCTCAAATCAGGCAACTCACAAAGTCTGTGACTCCTGCTCCAGAGGATCCAACACCCTTTTCTGCCCTCTTTGGTCACTCACACACATCCATAACACACACACACACACACACACACACACACACACACACACACACACACACCACTTTGAAAAAAAAACTTTAAAAGAGAAACAGTGTTGGATTTGCCTCCCTTTAAAGAATATGTTAACTATTAATTTTGTCTGTTTGATCATATACTTGGTGCTCACTTCCATCTCTAAGATATCAGAAAAGGAAGGAGAAGGGAGGGGAGAAGGGGGAGGACAGAGAGTGAGGGAAGGAAGGAGAGGAAAGGGAAGAGAAGAAGAGGGAAGCAAGGAGGCGGCCAAGGATGGAGTTGGGGCAGGGCAAAGGTGGGCAGGTTAGGAAAAACAAACAAAATAATAATCAGATCTTAAAAGATCTGGAGCCGGGCGGTAGTGGCACACGCCTTTAATCCCAGCACTCAGGAGGCAGAGGCAGGTGGATCTGTAAGTTCAAGGCCAGCCTGGTCTACAGAGCAAGTTCCAGGACAGCCAGGGCTACACACAAAGAAATCCTATCTTGAAATAAACAAAGCAAAAAATAACAACAACAAAATATGGAAAAACTCTAAATATACAGAAAAACATTTTTCTAAATAAAAGAAGGCCTAATCACTCCCATGCTCTGTGCATACAGACTTCCTCTGTCCACTGACTTTGGGGATGACCACAAGATTCACCTAGACCAAGAGGATATAAGTGCAGGCAATAGTAAGGCTGAAAGGAACAGCCATATTCTTCTCCATCCTTGAAACTTCTGTCCCTTTCACAATGAAAACACTTTGGACACCAAGTCCTTCACCCCGGGATGCAAAGAGCAGACACACAAACACAGAACCCAGCCAAGACCTAGGGCTGTCTGAAGCCTGCAGATGATGGAGGACCCACTCAAAATTCACAAACCTATGGGCTCATCAGAAATCAAAGCCCTGGTCCTTATCAGCCACCAAGGTAAGAAGTAATATGAAAGTGCGGGAATAAACGACAGGGAAAGTGCCTGTCTTCATGATGCTAAGATTAAAGAATTCCTCCACTACTCTGACTAAAAATAGGTGACTAAAATTTAGTGATACAAAGCCCTGCTTGAGCAATATTAGAAACCTGTGTTGTCAACAATTGCCAAAGACTTAAAAGGGAAGGTGTGTTTCCCAAAATACTTCTATCCAGCCACATCACTAGTCTCTAAAGGTAACAACGGGATGATTGTCACTAAAAGATCTTTAAAAGAATGAAAACTTCCGTAGACCCCAAAACTGTTCTAGAAAAAGAATTGAAATAAAGATATCACATTTGAGAAAATTTATGACTTATAGTGAGATGTAGTAAATATGGAACCAATTTAGACATGGCGTCAGTCAAAATAGACATTTTCAAAGAAAGACTACTTTTAAATAAAATTATTATTGAAGTATTATTGCTGAATTTTGATTCAATCCTTCTTTACATCTTAATATAAAAATCTTCCTTTTCTCTCTCCTCTCTCTCTCTTTCTCTCTCTCTCTCTCTGTTTATCTATCTATCTATCTATCTACCTATCTATCTATATCTATCTATATCTATCTATCTATCTGTCTATTTATCTATCTATCTATCTATCTATCTATCTGTCTATCTACCTCTTTTTCTCCTTTCTGTGCTTGTGTTACCAAAAAGAGTATTTAGAAAAAACTGTATCCATTTCTCCAAATAAATATTATAATGTTTTCTGCAATAGTGTGCATATGTTCTAAGTCCTTGCTCTTTGCTTCTACAAAACACCTCCTTTTGCAAAGCTGAGTACAGAATCCAGGCCTTTGTGCATGCTACAGAAGAAGTCAACAATGGAGTTACACCTCAAGCCTTTGTGAAGGAAGCATTTTTTTTAATTTTTAAGGGAGCTTATTTCTCCTTTAAATTAATAACTTACCACATCTAATCTCTGAATTTCCATTTTGTTGTACACACACACATACACACACACACACACACACACACACACACACACACACACACACACACACACTGTGTGGAGTTTCCCCAGGGATTAAAGTGGGGAATGAACATAAAGATTCAGGTAGAGCATCCAAAACCAAAAGCATACATATGTGTATCAACCTTTCATATGCCAACATGATGCAAAATGTGGAAATTCCTGCGGCATGTTTAGACTGGGGACTTACATTGCTTATGTTATAAATACATTAAAATCTAAGACTATTCTAAGGGAATCCAGCTGTACTCACACCAGAGAAGGAACTCAGCATCTGGGACCCCTGGATGTGAACATAGAACTGTCTGTCCAGGATCCCTCTGTGATGTTCAAACACACCAAGTAGATGAATTTCTGGCTCAGAGAAATATGCTTTCCCAACAAGTGGGATGATGTCTTTCCTAGCTTCAAGGTTGAGATCAATAGAGTGCATAGCACATAGCCTCCACCCTGGAGGTCTGTATTCAGTGTCAGTTGGATGGACATAAAGCTTTCCCTTCACCCCCCACCCCCAGCCCCCAAGAAGAGAACTTGCTTAGATGATGTATTTCTAGTTCACATTTGTTTCAGATTATTCTCCCACCAAGACTACTCAACGGCATGTGGTCAGTGAGGACGCTGCGGGTCAAATACCCCTCGCTGTTCCCTGCTTGTCCTTCCAACAGTTCCCATTAAAACAGTCTTTGCTGGAAAATATTTAGGAAGATGAAGACTTCACTTAGTCATCTATACAAACTCTCTGAGAACTTTTCATACACGGCAGATACATTTTCTTTCTTTCTTTCTTTCTTTCTTTCTTTCTTCCTTCCTTCCTTCCTTCCTTCCTTCCTTCCTTCCTTCCTTCCTTTCTTTCTTTCTTTCTTTCTTTCTTTCTTTCTTTTTTTTTTCCTGGAGCTGAGGACTGAACCCAGGGCCTTGTGTTTGCCAGGCAAGTACTCTACCACTGAGCTAAATTCCCAACCCATAGACATATTTTCACATCACCATCTCATTTAATTTTCATTTACAGTTCAGGAACTGGGTACCATTGATTATACTGGAAGATGAGAACTGAAGAAGGAATTTCCTGAGAACTAATAAATACCAGTGGTCTATGCCTCTATCTCCAAGTCTTGTTTCACTGACCTGGAGATGCAAATGGAGAAAAACCTATACTCCAGTGAGAAAGAAGCCCTGACAGGATGAGACGTCCCCAATGTGCTTAACCATACCCTGCAGATGTTTTAAAAAAGTAAAAATGACCTACTAAATTAAAAACAATAGCGTGAGCAAATCATTAAAGAAGAAAATGAAATGGACAAGAAAGCCTGTTGTTGTATAGAAAAAGAAAATAACTTCGGCCAACACAGTCTTTGCGTTTGCCCTCTCTTCCTTCCTCTCTGCAAACATTGCTCACACAATGGAATGGAATCCTAAGGAGACCAAAATAATTTTTCTTTTCTCTTGGAACTCTGGTCCCTTGGAGTTGTTCCCAGTTCTTGTGTGGACCGTGGTTCAACTTCCACATCCTCTCTCTCTGACCCTAACATCCTCTCAGAACTCTTTTTGTTCCACAAATTCTCTACCACCCTGTGTGATGAACCACCTGCTTTGCCTCAAGATGGAGAAACAACATACTCAAGGCATCCCAGCGCTGCTGGTGGTAGATTCTCTGGCTCTCCATATGTTTGGCCCTACATAGCTGTGTGAATGAGTTTATCTAAGACAGTAATGCATCTCTGTTTTCAAACAAATGGAGCATCCAGTAGAAAGTGTTTTAAAGGGATGTTTTCTCTTCTTGATTCATTTGTTCATTTCTTTCTTTCTTTCTGAATGCCTTACTCTTAAGAAGGCTTTCTGTTTGACACAAGGAATTCAAAGATAAATAAATTACGTTCTCTGCATATAAGGGCACTAAAGTTGTGTAAGGGAGGCATATGAGAAATCATGACAATATGACATGGTATTTTACGTCAGAGAGATAATATATAATGGAATAAGAATAATAAGCCTTGAGTAGAATTAGCCAGCATTTGAAACCTGGCTTTCACACTGGCCTGGATGCATGCTAACATGTTAGACTCTTAGGCATTTTTGTTTTACTTTTACATCCGTAAAATTTAGATGAGAATGCTTAGCCAGGGCTGGAGAGATGGACTCAACGGTAAGAGGGCTTGCTTCTCTTCCAGAAGACCTGCATACAAGTTTGGTGCCTCCAAACTGCCTGTAACTTCAGCAGATCTGACACCCTGTTCTGGACTCCACAGGCCCTGTACTCAGGTGCACACATATGTACACACACACACACACACACACACACACACACACACACACACAAATTAACAATAAAATATTTTAAAAGAATATATACCCATGTTATTATTGAAATATTAAATGAAACCACATAGCACATTACCAAGAAAAGTGAGTTCAACATGGTTGTTTCTGTTGCCATGAATATAGAAAACAATAGTAATAATAGTAGTAATAAATAGCTATTTTTCTCAAACTTAAGCCCCCACAAAAAAACCACAACAGAGAAAGGAATTTTTAAATGAGGCCAAATTACACAAAAATTTGAAATAGCATGCTTAGACTTCAGTGTTTGCTCAATAAATACTGAATTAACTAAGGTATTAATAATTAAGACATATGTGTACATATGTACTTGTATGTGTGCATGTGCATGCACATGTGGATGCTGATAGGAACACAGCTTTGTAAGGCCTTATTTTCATGGTCAGGTAATTGTTTCAATAGCCCAGAGCTATCTTCTTTGATCACTCTTTAACTATTTAATTATTTAAAATGATTAACTCATATGCCACCACTTGTGCTAAAGAGGAAGTTAAACGAAACACAGTCATACAGAAAAGTATTTCTTTGCAAATTTATTTTCTTATTCTTTCATAATTTCATACATGTGAAATTTTACTCCAAAATTATCCATCCTTCCCACTGAATCCCTTCTTTATAAAATTTCCCCCCCAACACAAACACACAATACATTTTCATGTGCTTTTGGTTTTGAATTGGGGGGAATTTGTGTGTGTGTGTGTGTGTGTGTGTGTGTGTGTGTGTGTGTGTGTGTGTGTGTGTGTGTGTGTGTGTGTGTGTGTGTGAGAGAGAGAGAGAGAGAGAGAGAGAGAGAGAGAGAGAGAGAGAAAGAGAAAGAGAGAGAGCAGAGTACAAGTTTAGTTGACATTGCTTGCATGAGCATACAATATGGGATTCTTCACTGGACCATAGACAACTTTCCAGTGTCTACACAATTGAAGAAAATATCTCCCTCTCCTGCATTCAGCCATTACCTGTCAATAGCAACCCAGGGAAGGGGAGGGTTTCAGGAGTCTTTCCCAGATCTAAGATGTAGCGTTGAAGGTCTTACCTTACCCTAGGCAGGACTTGTGCAGGCACCCACAGCGGCAGTGAGTCTGTGAATATGATGTATGTCCTGTCTGGGTTTTTTTCAGGGTACTTCTCTTGTCCTCTTCCCATGGCTCTTACATCCTTTCCAAACCCTCTTCAAGATGTCTCCTGAGCTTTTGATGTCCTTCTTAGAGCCGAGAGCTCCCCCAAAGGCTTGTGTCAGCCCGACCAGTTGTTAGTCCATGTAAATGGTTACCCACTGCAAACAGAAGCATCTCTGAATTGCGGCAAGGTGGCAGCACTACACTCTGGTTATAAACATGAATATTTCAAAGACAGCTTAACACCAACTCCACTGAGCAAATAAAGCAGTTGTAGGCTCTTTTCCAAGGCTTATGACCTCCTGAGCTATGGGCTTTTGGCAAGGTTCATAGTACCAGGTATGAGTTCCTTCTATGGAGCAAGCCTCGGATCCAAGCATGCTCCCAACATCGTCATGTCATTATTTACACCAGTGAGTACATCTTACCTGTCAGGTTGGTGTTGTAGCATGCTGGGTTCATGGATGGAGGAAACCACTGAGGGCGACCTCTCCCCCAACAGTCACACCAGGAAAACTTTTAAAAGATAACCTTTAGCTTTAAGTCTGGAACTTATTGTATGATTTTTGGAGGTAGCAACTTGCAAGGCTTTAAAAGGATTTAAATAATTATTTAGTTGTCTAGAGTATGTCATGGAAAGAACAGAAGTACTTAGTGAAATCTGAGGGAAGAGCTCTGTAAGCACCTCTGCTAATGGGCATATGTACATCTCACCATTGGCCTCAGGAAAGCAGGATCTGGAAAATGCCCCCCACCTTGGAGGGTTTATGTGGGATCTTGATATAACCCTGTGTGTCACAACTCACACACTCTTCAAGTGTGAAAATGGAAAGACACCCAGTGTGATGAGTCTGAATTATGTGCTCTGCTCCCAGTATTGTTCTGCTGCTGCTGTTTCTGTTTTTATATCTTAAAAATAATTCTTTGGTGATTGGCCTCTGATTTCTGTTGGGCATGGAATCCAGTACTCTTTTATCTCCATATACAAAACTGATCATGGCCTCTCATTGGCCAAGTGTAGTAAGAACGATCTTATTTCACCCCAGATGCCCCAAGATCCCTTACCTTGGCTCAGGAATGAGCCTGTCAATGATGAAGTAGGATGTGTCATTGTCAAGGAAATGTTTTCCATTGCATGGCACATGCCATAAGCCAAGAGACTCTGCTAGCATTGCTACCCTACACCAGCTAGATTGTGCTGCTCCCAGGAACTCTGCCTTACTGTCCCCTCTATCCCTTTATGAGGATGTATCAGGATCCAGCCTCTCACCATCTCATCTCCATTATCAAGTGTAGTTGTGAAGTCAGGGTGGATGAACCTCAGAGCCATTGTAAATGAATTATAGGCTCTCTAGGCTAGGATTTAAACCAAGTAAGTCCATCTTCTAAAATCACCTCTGCCTTCCACCTTCTACCATTGTGGTGGTTTGAAAGAAAATGGTCCCCATAGGGAGTGGCACTATTAGGAGGTGTGGGCTTGTTGGAGTGGGTATAGCCTTGTTAGAGGAAGTATGTCACTGTGGGGACAGGCTTTGAGGTTTCCTATGCTCAGGACACCACCCAGTGTCACAGTCGACTTCCTGTTGCCTGCAAGATGTAGGACTCTCAGCCCCTTCACCAGCACCATGTCTGCCTGCACATTGCCATTACCATAATGGACTGAACCTCTGTACCTGTAAGCCACCAATTAAATGTTTTCCTTTGTAAGAGTTGCCATGGTCATGGTGTCTCTTCACAGTAATATAAACCATAACTAAGACAGCTTTCATGAGAGATCTGCACTTGGAGACACTGTGTGCTGCTATGGTCAACCCCACAGTGGAGAGACTCCCTCTGTTTAAATCTTAGCCTTACCACTTGTGTGACTGTGGAAGCTGAATGCACTTCCCTCAGATTCAGATGCCTAAATAAGAGCACCTGTCATCAGAGTTAAATGCCCAAGTAACTGTCTTAACATACTGTCTTCGCACAAGTGTGTTCAGGAAATTGGCTACTAGTATTAGTAACAGTACCAGTAGTAGTACTGGTATAGTAGTAGTAATGGTACTAGTACATCTCTATTTCAGAAAGAACCAGGGACCTATTTCTCCCTGGGCACTGGGCAGGTGGAAAACACTGTTAAAGCCCAATTATGTTAAAATAGCTGCTAGTATTAATGATAAATTACATCTCTAAGTACCTTTTTCGATGTTCCTATTCCTGTAAATAATTAGACACACTGAAATGGGGCATTTATACTCTTCTCCATGGCCCCCACTGCTTTGAGCAAAGGACCTGTCAGTCTCCCAGCCAGCCAGACTACCATTATGCCAGCACCAGCTGTCTTGAACAGTTTGCAGATGCCTGGAGACAACTGTGTAAGAGGTTGCTGCTGATTGCCCTGGCTCCTGAAGGACTGTTTGAAACAGTTTGTACCAGAGTTTTCAATTACAAACCTCAATAAACCATTTCCAGCTTAACCAGAGGGGGAGACTTCCCATGAAGGAAGGACTACATGAGGTAGCAAGGCAGTAGCAATGGGCCCAAAAAACCTTAATGACTATGATTGGCCCCAAATGAACTGCTACAATTGGTCAAACAGATGTCTCTGATTGGTTCAGGCATGCCTTCCTGGGCTATAAAAATAACTGTTCCAGTTCATTCAGGTAGAGCATACCTTCCTGGGTTGTCTCTCCTGACACTGCAACTTGAGGTCTAATAAAGACATCCCCAAGGGACCTTTCCTTGCTTGTTCTCAGTGATGCAGGCTGAGCTGGATACATCAATGGATGTTGCTTGGCAGCTGAGCAAATGCCAGTCTGGGCCGCTGGAGACGCCTTGACCCCTGGAGAAGTTCAATCGTGCTGTCACTTGATATCTGAAAACCCCTCCAGTGCTGTGCTGGGAAAGTAATAGCTCAGGAGCTGCACACGCTCCCCCTGGGGCCTGAGACCTGTAGACCCCATGGGTGTTGACACTGCCCAGAAATCTGAAGGGATCTGGTACCACTGGGATTCTTGAAGCCTTGGACCAGCTTCCAAAGGCGTTGACAGCATTGACAGCAACTTGATGACCAATGAAGCCTTAGTGCAGATACTTGACAGCTAAAGAGACAGCCCCCTGCAGAAACCTAGACCCGGCCTCATCATGGTGGCCTGGTCTCACAGACTGCCATTGATTCTACCTGAGAGTCCTACCCATTGTAAGAGAGGATGTCTGTTCCTGAGGGACCATGGCCATGTCCAGAACCAAATGCTGTTGTTGATAAAGGCAAGTGTCCCGAGTCATCCTGACAGGATCTACTGACATCCCAAGGAGGAGGCAAATGAAAGAGACCCTCAGCAGGAAGAAGAAGCAGAGGCAGTGAGCCCCAGGGCAGCTGATAAAAGACTCCATAGAACTAGAGAAGTCATTGTCCTGATGACCGGAACTCTAGAGAGATGTCAAGTCCTCAGGGCCAAGGGTGTCATAGTCCAGGCTGACAACTGTAGTACCGGCTGCTGACAAGGGCCAAGGGCGGGGATACCTGAGTCTGCACAGGCACTGTTGCACTAGAATACCACCTGCATCTGCTGCCCTGCTGCATGAACATCAGTATTGAACACTATGGGGAGCCAAAGGCCCCAGAGCACAGCGTATGGGGAGCTTCTTGTCTACCATGACTTCTAAGTAGAGCAAGAGAACCCTCAGCCAGCTGATGAGTGATATCATGCCCACCCCAATAAGCGTAATCAACTCAGCTAAGCTTTTGTGGCCCACATGCTCACAGCTAATGCAATCCAAGTAGAAATCTACATGCACAAATGTACTCACAACTCTCCTTCATTCCCTAACTTCCAACTTCTGCTGCCGGGATGTCTTTTAAGTATTTCCTTCCTCCTCGTGTCTAACGTACATTTATCACGCCTCCACCTTCACATATGAGCATGCTCATGGCTCAGCTGGACCTCAGCCAACTTGGATTGTAACTTCCATCAGCTCATAGCTGTTTCCATTCTTCGAGTTCCTTTGGCAGTGAGGTGAAGCCGAAGAAAATTTCCGGGATATTTTAAACATGAACGAAATAGGTCATATTAGGATCTCATTCTCGAGTATATTAAAATAAACATGTGATATAGTAATATGTGCACTTCTTTAACACATTACATAGTGTGGTGTGTGTGTGTGTGTGTGTGTGTGTGTGTGTGTGTGTGTGTGGTATACATGCCTGTGTGTATACATTGGTGTGAGCACCCCTCCTTAATTGCTCTCCACCTTATGCCTTTGAGGCAGGATCTCTCACTAAATCTGGAACTTGCCACTTTTTGGCTAGATTAGCAGCCAGCAACTCCCCCAAAACCCTTTCATCTCTCACTTCTTCACTCGGCCACCTAGCACCAGGATGACAGATATGCACCGCCATACCCAGCTTTTTGGGTGGGTGCTGGGTAATCTGAACTCAGGTTCTCAATTTTTGTACAATGAGTGCCCTTATGCACTGAGCCATCTCTACAGGCCAGCACATGGAATTATAAACAACCTAATAATCATCCAACAAATATCATGATTCGAACTTGTAACAAGTATAAACATTATTTTTCAAAACTGTCATAAACTATCCAATATGTATTGATTTTATAGTTTCTGAAAATAAGAGGGTGATTTTTGGCCTGTGTTGACAAATAAAATACATGCTGTATTTCAACCGGAAGTTAGTGAAAATAAAGATATTATTTTATCATCCATTCAGAAGTCACAAATGACTGAATTCTATTTTCCAATATTCAAGGATTCTGGGACCAGAACTCTAGAACTTCTGAGCTCTCCACATGCTAAACTCACTCTACATGTCCATGTGGGCAACAGAATCTTTCTCGAGGCACTGGGGACTCATATCTTTGCATCACTGTACCATTTCCTGTGGACAGGAATTGTTATTTCAGTGTTTATCTCAACTGTGTCTTCCTTAGAACATCTTTCTAGAATCCACTGCATTTGCTGGCCCCTGTGTCAAGGTTCTGTGTCCTCTGTCCAGAGCTTGTTATGATTCTCAGAAGCTGACTGGTTCTTTCACTCTGTTCGAGCGTTACTAAGTTAATCAATGTTCAAATGTTTTCCCTGCCTCAGACTACATCATTCTAATTTTGTTTTATGTTCATATGTGTGTGTGTGGGGGTGTGTGTTTGCACACTAAGTGTGTTGGGGTGCCCAAGGAGGCTGGAGGTGTCAGATGCCCTCAAGCTGGAGTTACAGGTGGTTGTGAGCCACGCAACATGGGTACCAAAAATCAAATTCAGATCCTCTACAAGAGGAAATAAGCCTTTAACCCCTGAGCCAACTTCCTGCCCCCTCATTGCTGCATTTTCAACAGCAGAAATCAGTTGAATCATCATCACAGTCTTAAAAAAATAACTGTGTTCCACAAAGCCTGTAAATGGTCCCATGTGATGCTTACGACACGTCTCCACAGGCTGGTAAAGTAGAGACAAAGTCTCTATACTACATATGAGGAGTACTTCATCTGCAGTCTAAGGGAAGGAATGCTCATCTAAGATGGAGAAACAGCATCTCTTTTCTCCTGGCTGTGTCTTCCTTTCGGCATCCTTGCAGAAGCACAGGCTCTGATAATTACAGCAAGACAGGGAACATCTGGGACTATTAGACATTTTAGACATCTCTTTATTATAAATCCCTTGAGCTGTGGTTAATAACGAATGAGAACAAGGGAGGTAGGAAGGGCTAGAGAAGACATCGCTGACCTTGATCTGCTAGAAGTTGGACTGTGCGGCTCTTTTCTTCCTTGTCCAGGCAAACTTTTGCTAAAAGCATTGTGAGGCTAAGGCTGAGTCCACTAAGGACTGCCAAAAATGGACAGGCAGAGCATGTAACCACCAGCAAAGAATCCTGGGGCACAGTGCGCTCATGTCAAAGAAGAAAGGAAATTCAAGGAAGGGGAGTGTGCATTGCAGAGAATCCTGACTTCTACTGAGATTCTAGACCGATTCCTTTCAGAAATCGGGCTCATCCTTCACACAACCTCTTCCTTTTCAAAGACATAACCACCGCACCTACTAAATACAAAATTCTTCTCAGACCCACGTTGAAATAAAACATTAAACACAGTCTTAGATTTCTTCCTTGTTAAGATTTCTCTACAAAAATACTCACACCACATATTTTAAGCCTAAGATTTGATAGGACTTCATGTAAGTATTATTTCTCTCTATACATGGAAACTAGTCACACATATTTCTTCATATGAATAATGAGAGATTGCTACATCACACATATACATATACAACTATGTATATGGTATAGTTATGATTAATATCAATATGCATATATGCTTATGAGTGAGCTGTAGTGTGCTTGAAGGAAGAAAGTCAATGTGTGTTTGCTCCTATTTGGAGATAAATAATATCTCCCTCTCATGCTTGTGTTTTAAATGCTTGGCCTTGAGCTGATGGCATTATTTTGGGAGGCTGTGGAACTTTTGAGAGGTGGGGCCTAGATTGCAGAAATAGGTCACTAGGGGTAAATCTTTAAAGATTCTCTGAGTCCCTGGTTCCTACCTGCCTTCTTGTCCACGGTGATGTGAAGAGACTCTTTCACACTCTCCTATCATAATGAACTAAACTGCTCAGCCATGCCATGGTGGATTATAACTTCAGAAAGTGTGTGTTAAATGGAGCTCGCTCTCTCCTTAAGTCATCTCTATCAGGATGCACTCACAGCAGCGCAAACACAACAGACCTATACACATCTGTGCATATGCACAGAAGCATGTGTATATCCTAAGATATGCATTTAGGTATGTATATACACAAAGCTGTATTGTAATTGCATACATCTAAGTATACATAGGATGATGGTGTAGGCATGTTCACAAGCATTTATATATATATATATATATATATATATATATATATATATATATGTATATATATATATATTACACTTAGACAAAAATGTTATTAAAATCTACACCCACATGAATTACTTCAAAGATTCAGAGTTTGTTTACTTGTCTTCCCTTTCCCTGGCCCTGACATTCTTTACTCCATCCTACCTCATCAGAAAACCCTTGGGGATAGGACTGTTTATTGAAATGTCTACGCCTACACACACCCTCATTCTTTTCATTACACACCCTGCCCAGTACTTCTTGTGGTCCAGAATGGAAAGTCATTGCCTATGCAGACAGGCCCAGGAGAGGAGAGAAATGGGATAAGGCTGAAAGGCAACTGTGGACACTGATCTTAACGATGTCCCACTGGCCAGCGACAGGACTTGTCAGCCTGGAACCCTCTTACAGAGCAGGGGCTTTGCTTCCTCAAGTGTGGTGTCTCTATTCCGTTTGTTGTTGTGTTTCTAGCTAACTCAATATGTGTGACTGCTGAGAAAGGTCCTGTAAACCATTATGTGAAGGAATACTTGTTTATTTTTTTAATCGTATAAAATTATGAAATTAAAAATGACAAAAGCTTCTTTCTCAAAGAGTAAATGACAGTCAAAGCAGGTATTTGGTTATTTGACAAAGATGCATATTCTGCTTATTATGTCTGTGGAAGGTACTAGAAACAGAATGGGAGCCCATCTGTGTCCTGAGGGACTCCTGGTAGTCAAGAGAGGGGCCCAAGCAAGCCAAAGGCTGGGTCAAGCCCTGAGATGGGCAGCAAAGCTTTAACTCTGGTTGTATGCTCAGGCATGGGCCTCTTGAACTAGAAGGTCAACAGAAGCTCAAGAAAGAAAGCAGAAATGTCCCCCCACATGGAAAAGCAGGGCAAAAGACAGTAAGGCAGAGAGATGGTAGAGACAACCCAACCATTCACTGGGACTGGAGAAACAAGGCTTGGGTGGACATTAGACAATGACAGACCATAAGGCTGGAGAAGATACAAGGGCCATAAGAATTTGCGTTTCCTCTTCTTCTTTATTTTTCATGAGAAACATTTTTTGTGTTGTTTTGTTGTTTGATTTTGTTTGTTTGTTTTTTATGTGTGTGTGTGTGTGTGCGCGCGCGCGCGTATGTGTAAGAGAGAGAGAGAGAGAGAGAGTGCTTGTGCCCTGTGTATGTGGGATGTGTTTGCAGGTGCATCTGCATGTATGTGTGTGTGCATGTGGATATGAAAGGTCAACCTCAACTATTATAACAGGTGCCATTCTCCTTGTTTGTGGAGACAAGGTCTCTCACTGGGACCCGGGGCTCACCAGTTCCACTAGGCTGGCTGGGTAGCGAATTCCAAGGATCTATAGTCTTTACCTTCTGGGCACTGTGATTACATGCTAACACACCAAGCTTCTTCTGTTGGTTCTCAGAATCACTGTACCTACTGAGCTAGCTCAGTCTTGTATTTCCTCTTAAAACCAGCAACCATCATGAGCCATAGAGATGCTTCTGGGTGCTTCAGCTCTTACTCTGAAGTGCAAGGCATCATGGTAGAAGATTCAAGGATCTCATTTTCTTCCACTTATCATCAGGTTTGAATAAATGTGATGGGAATTTTATTGCCCATCTTTGAATTGAAGTGTATAAGGTAATGTTGACATTCTAATCTCGTTACTAAAACTATAAAGATGTATCCTGTCCCCAAGCGTTCTACTTGTCATTATCAACACATTGGCCTAGTGTAAAGGTTATAGCTTTGGGTCAAATGATGCTATCAGGGGCCCCTGTTACTGGCTTCTACACAACCAAATGACACTTCACAATGTGGGTTGAGAGATGTCCTATCTATAATTAAAATCTTCTTCTTCCCTTGACAATGCACCTTATCCTGGACGAAAGTGTGAGCCTGACGTGTAATTGTGACAGCTCCAAACCCAAAGCATGGTTTCTCTGACCAGGGAATTCCAGGAATCCTTTTGTCTCTACCCTCTCCCCCAAGGGCCAGCTTTACAGAGGTACACTGCTACACCCAATTTTTGCCACCCGTGGTTGAGTGGCAGGCATTTTCCTAACTGAGCGATCTTCCCAGCCCCCGAGCACCTCTTCCTTAAAGCTGAATTACAAACCAACAGTTAATTTAAAGCAGACTCCTAGGACAGCAGACTCCAGGGCCTAATGACCACAACCTGGGAGCTGACTCCTCCAGCTGAATAGTGGGAACCTTCCCCTCCGCCTGCGCCTGACAACCATTCTTCAAGCCTAGGGACATCCCCTAGAGCTCCAGCAATGGTGAGCGATTGGAGTGGCGCATGCAGACCACCCAGAAGCCTTCACTGAGGCACTTGGCTGCCTAATTAACAGCATGACCTGATGGGAGCATGATGTTCCCGCAGCCTAGGCTTGCCAGGAGCCCTGACATCGACTCTCTGGGTTGCTCTCTGGGGGAGGCAATGCCTTTGATCTACAAAGCCTGCATCCACTTTGATCCTGGTCATTTTCGAGGTCAACCTTGCAGCAGCTGGATCTGCCTACTGTGTCAGTCACCTGTGTCTGGAGACAGTCTTGTTTAATGTTTTCAGAGAAAGGGAATCTGGGGAGAAAAGAAACTGGCTGAGTCATTGGTGTAGCCAGAACATGGTTTTGAAGGTGATCTGAGATGCTCTGAGTAGTTTTGTTTCAAACTTTACAATCCTGTTAGCTGTAGACAAGGAAAGATTTGGATTCACCAGGATCTTACTAGGTGTATCACCCAGAATACACTTGCAGTGCTGTGTGCCCTTATTTCCTAGGATGTCTACCTGTAAATGTGCCCTGTGTTTACTCATATTCCAACAAAATAATAATTTACTCTTTAGCTTTTAAAATACTAGTCTTATAGGCTGGGAATTTATAAGAATGTTGACTGTGATAACAAGAGAACCTGAGTTCAAGTCCCCAGTGATCCCCCAAAATCCAGGCAGACCCTAGGAGCTCAGTGGAGAGTCATTCTAGCTATAGCTATAGACTTTGGGTTCAGTGCACTGTCTCAACAAATATACATTCACCCATACTACGTAACTCTCACACACACAAATGATAGCTCTGACAGATTGGGGTGGAGAACCTTCTGAGAGAATCTATCTAGATCTAGATCTACATATATACATATGATATAGATATAGATATAGATATACACATACACACACACACATAGATATTAGTATCCCTTTATCAAAGGAAAATCACTAACAAGCATAAGCCTTTCTTGATGGTGTGACATCATAATTATGTGTGATGGGCTAATTCAAATGATCAACTTGATAGGATCTGGCATTATCTGGAAAAGGAGTCTCAGTGAGGAACTGTCTAGATCTGGGTGGCCCGTTAACATGCCTGTTGGGGATTACCTTGTTGTACTGGCTGGTTTTGTGTGTCAACTTGACACAGGCTAGGGTCATCAGAGGAAGAAGCCTCACTTGAGGAATTTTCTCATTTAGTGATCAATGGGGGTGGGTGGTGCCATCTGCTGGTCCTGGGTTCTGTAAGACGGTAGACTGAGCGGGCGAAGGGAAGCAAGCTAGTAAGCAGCACCCCTTCATGGCCTCTGCATCAGCTTCTGCCTCCTGGAGCTTGTTCTGTTTGAGTTCCTGCCCTGACTTCTTTCAGTGATGAACAGTAATGCTGAAGTGTAAGCCAAATAAACCCTTTCCGCCCCAACTTGCTTTTGGTCACGGTGTTTCAGTGCAGCAATAAAAACCCTAACTAAGACTCTTGGTTACATTAAGATAGAAAGATATGCCCACTGTGGGTAGCACCATTCCCTAGGCAGGGATTCTGAGTTGGTATGACTAGAGAAAGTGAGCTAATAGTTGTGCTTTCATTCTTTTTTTGCTTTTGACTATGACTATGTAGCTCTTTAAGTTCTTACTGTCTTGACTTCCCTGAAACAACAGACTGTAACCTGGAATTGTGAGTGAAAGAAATCCATTCTCCCTAAGTTGCTTCGGTCAGAATATTGTATTATAGCAACAGGGAAGGAAGTGATATACCATGGTTACCTGTTAGCCCTTCATCACTGTGGCCCATAGAGTTCTGCCCAGATCAGAGCTGACTCTTCCACTTTGCTGCTTTGCTACATCCTCCCATCAGGCTCTAAGCTCTTGCCTGGAGATATTTTTATGCAAGGCATTTTGATATTTCTAGCTGCTATAGCAGTTTTTTACTACTAGCATAATTGTAATCATCTGGGAAGCTCATTAGTAATGCAGATATCAGGTTTGGACCAAGAGAAGCTGGAGACCTTGGGTGAGGCTAGGAGCCACCCAGTTTTAACAGGCTCCCCAAGGATATACTGATGCAGGTGGTCTGGGAATCACACACTGAGAAATACCATGTTCTGGGCTCACAACCAAACCACTCAAGCATTTATCTCTTCAACAGATATTTTTCATGCTAGGTATTAGGGTAGGAGCAGGCAGAGATGAAGCACACTGACCTTGCTATGTGGGGAAGCTCCCAGCCCAGTAAAGCAGTAACAGTGAATGCTGGGCCAACGGCAATAATGGGTTCATGCTTGAAAACCCTCTCACCCTGTCAAGCTTGGCTTCACTGTGGCAAAAGCCAGATCATATTTAAATGGTGAGTTCTTGTTCCAGGACTAGATAGTCATTATAAGTAGAGACAATATGGAACACTAGGTGTAGAAATGGCAGCTACAGACTGTAAGGAAACGGAGGTGCAAGTAGCATAGTATGGGAGGTGTGTGGACTGATACTAAACTAGAAGACATCAAAGGTCATCAGCATGGGTGGTGAGAAGGTATTTTTTCAGAAAGCCATTGGGAGCCACTGAAAGGTTTTCTTGAGGTCAATGACATGTTCCAAGGTTCAGTTTTAGCATGGGAGTCTATGACGTCTTAGGGTTATTTTTAACTAGCCCATATCTCCTAACTTTTAGACCTAATTTCTGAAAGTTAGCAGAAATGGGCCAGTTAAAATAAGAGAATCAATAGGAGAAATTGATCCAGGGAAAGAGCATGGTACTGAGAACCCGTGGATCTCCACTGGTCATCTTGAACAAAATGCCCCATCTGTTTTTTATCTTTTACTATCTTAGACATGTAATTTGATTTCTAATCCAGTCCCTTGGTTGATCTTATAAATCAAGAATTTCAAAGCTTGTTATAATACACCAAGGAAGCAAAGCTTGAGAAAGGGGAAGAAACTCCTAGAGATGGAACAACTGGGTTCGAGGCAGAATTCAGCCTCAAGCTGCTTGGGTTCAAGCCCTGCTGTTTATTGGCCATTCTCAGCCTCAAGTTTCCAAGTGATAGGACAAGTGTGAGGATTTTAAAATTGGCATTATTCAGGGAACTATGCAAAGCATTGCTCCATCTATGTCCATTTTCCTCAGGTGTAACATGATAGCTGTTCTCCTACGGTTGGGTCTGAATATCTCCACTCAACTGTAGAACCAGTAGAAAATGGAATATTGTTAATCAAGGTTTTATTGTCCTTCCTCCCCTGTCCCAAGTGCCATTGTCATGCAGAGTCTAGGTCACTATGACACATGCTTCCATAGCATGGAATCCACAAGGTCTTCCCAACAGAGATGCCAACATCTAACGAAGGCAAATAGACAGGATTAGAGTCCAGGATTGATGCCCTTTCCCATGAAGTTCTTGACTTTGAGACAAGGAATCTTCAATTCTCTGGGTACCCACAGGGTCTCCTTTGTTCTCTCCTTCATTCCACCTCTTGTCTGTACATTTTTTCAGCCTTAAGTCGTTGACCTCCTAGTAAATTTGAACAAACTGCTAGTCTTAACTATCATTACTCTTTGGCTATCATATGTAGCTTCCAACAATGTGCTGTGACCCTTTTCTTTCTTATTACTAGGAATATATTATCTGTGATTTTCACTCTTCATTTTCCATTTGACTTGACTAAGAAATGCCTAGGGGATCTCTGTCTGTAGTGGAATTTCCAAAGAACATGAGCTTGCTAGGGCCCAATGGAGGTGTTGATTTCTTGATGGGCTCAGTCAGAATTTGTTGGAATCATTGCAAAGTGGTAAAAGGTAGGAGGTGGGACCTAGATGAAGAATGTAGGTCTCTAGGAGCATGTCCTTGGGAACACTGTTTTGCTCTGTCTTCTCCCTGTGTTCTTCCTTTTCCTTAATTTCCAGGAGGAGAGCAGTGAAGTTCTCTGTGCCTCCTTGTCACAGTGTTATCTCTGAAACTGAACACAACAAACACTCAGAATTCCTTTTCTTGTGTTGTTTTCTTGGATATTTTGGTTATAAAAATAAAAAATAATCAAAACCAAAACAAACAAAATACAACAAAACCCAATGCAGCATTATTAAATCAACAATAATTAGAAGACTAATATGCAATGCATCAGTTGATTTGAGCCTCACGGGTCTCTGCATAAAAACATTGTTAAAGAAGCATTGTTTTCTCATATCATAAAAAATGAGTCAGAATGATTGGCATTCAAGAACACAAATGTGGGACTGAGATAAAATTGTTGTTAGTATGCATATGTGTTTACTTTTTATGTCCCATATACTGACTTTAGAATTTAAATCCTGTTTTGTACTGGGACTCTTAACAAATTTCTCCTTACAATAACAGAAACACCCCAATATGTCTGGAGCACTTATAGACACTTAAACAAATGTATACATATTTCATAGAAACCTATTTGAATCCTGAGGACAACATAGAATCATGAAAGACAAGGCATTTGGTCAGACAAAAATGGAGAGACAATGGGAAGGATATGGCAATGTCAAGTTGACTTTTTGATGTTCAAATGTTTATTAATACCACTTGGGAACTAACTGTTAAATATGACCATGAAGGAAGAAAGAAAAAATTATCTTGTATTTTCGCCCTGTGAAGTCCCCTCTGTCTCACAGCTGTGAAATTTCAAGTGGGGTGAGAGGGAGTTTTGTGAGATATTTCAAAGATGGAATCTCCTGTAGGAATGAGCTGCGAGTCCCAGGGGTATAGTTCTGAAGCCCTTTCCTGATAGACTCCTTCTGTTTGGCTTCTTATTATTTCTTCCCAAAACTTTGCTCCAGGAAAGCAAATAATAATATAATTATTGAGAGTACTTGATAAAATACATGTTAAATGAGATTCTTTCACATGGAGTGCAGTTAGATTTTATAATTGAGGAACCCTTACAAGCAAGTTTGAAAAGGACAGGCCTCAACTGGGAGATGGCTGAGCTGTGCATGTCCCTAAGGCGATTGGAAGCTGTCTCCGGTCATAAATCACTCAAAGCCAGATTCCTTCGTAATACATTTTTCACATAATCTCAGGAGCCCATAACCCATTAGAATGCTGAGCGTTCACTGATATGCCCTTAAAAATGAAAAGACCCAGGAAGCGTGTGGCGCTCCTGTTACATCAACCTTGAGAGTGAAGCACATTTCATCAATAAGCTTTGTTCAACACCCAGCCCTGAGCAGTTCCTTCAAACAATAGGGAATGGGAGGGGAGGAGGGAAGGGAAAAGGAGCCAAGACCTCAGCTGGAGAATGAAGGATTCCTGGGCGAACCTGAATCGGAGCTCTCCAGAGAGGAGGGCTTCCTTGTCAGGAGACTGTCTGTCCATCCATCCAGTCCACCCATGGCAGCTCTTTGGGGAGTTCCCAGGTGGCAACATCCTGGGACCCTCTGATCTGGGATAAAGTCTCTTCTGATTACACTGATTGGCTTCTCTCTCTTTCTGTGATTACAGGAAGTACTATGATAGCAGGCTTTGCTTCTCTCTAGCTGTATTTACTTCCTATGTGGGTCCTGAGGATCGCTCTCAGGTCTTGCGCTGTATAGACTGACCTGTCCAGCAGCCCACCTGCTTCTGCTTGGTCAACACCTTTCTCTTGGTTCCCACACTTGGTACCCTTCTGCGGCACACAACTCACTCGGTCGGAAATATCCCTCCATCCTCACGCCCTTTACTTCATCCAAACCCCTCCTTCGCACTGTGACTGGATTGCATCATTCAGTGTCTTTTAACACTGTGACCTCCCTTAGTGTCCCCTCTTCCACACTTCTGATCCTCTGGGCCACCCTTTATGTATCATCTCCAACTTTAAAAATGTCTTCGCTGATATTGTTGGAAGGATGCTGATGAACCTGCATTTCCTAGGCGGCCTGTTTGAACTTCAGTTGGATTTGAAATGCAACTAGAAACATCCCTGTTGACAATCTCTTTTGACCTCACCCAAGCTTCACATCCCTAACCTATGTTTACTCCCTAAACATCCTTCTGTCTCTACTGATTCCTACAAATCATTTTCCACAAAGTAATCAGACCAGAGTCTCTGGGGAAAAAAAAAAAAACATTCATGTCATCCACAGTCAGGGGTTAGCCACCTCCCATTCTATCACTTTAGTTTGTCGGCAACGCCCACGCAGACACAGTCTGTTTGGTACTCCCTCATCCTCTCTGGTGAATGTCCATCCATTGTCTGTTAACAGATGTGCTCTCCCTCTTCACAGACCACACTCCCAGCCTTTGTCATGCAAAGTCCCCTTCCAATGGTGTCTCCTAGTTACCTCTTATCTTGTGAACCCCACTTCAACTGCTCACTCTTGAGAGGTTCTTCATATGCAGGCTATCTGAGTCAATTCTTCAACTTCTCTCCATCATGTAATCTTGACTCACAGGAACAGCTCTCTCTGGCTCATGGCTCAGGGAGTAGAGTCTACCATGGCTGGCAAGGCATGGGTGGTGAATCTATCTCCTGTCTCTGGCAGCAGGGATGTGACTTTTTCTCAGATCTTGGTGGATAAGAAAGCAGAGATCTTGGGCTGGACCCAAGTCCAGGCTACAACCATCTAGTCCCACCCACACACCCCTAAGCCCTGTGTCTAAAAGGGTCTACCATGTTCAAAAGAAGCACCACCTACAGTGAGTGTTGGAAATGTATTAGCCCATGGGGGACATTTGACATCCAAATCACAGCACTATGGATTGTGACACAGCTACATGGATGATCTTTCTTCAAATCTAAGTTTGGAGTTCTTGGCTTGGAGACCAGCAGGGATAAATGTGACCTCTTTATGCTCAATCATAATGTGGTGTCCAGAGCAAAGAGTAGCAGCAGTGTTGTGCCTCAGAATCATCTGTAAAATTAGAATAATACAATCTACTTTCATGTAATTATTCAACCACCACCCAGCAAGTTAGTCATAGAGGTGGAATTAGAAGTCTGACCTACCTCACTCCCAGTTTGTTGTATGCTGTCTGCCTGAGTGATGGGGTGTGTGTGTGTGTGTGTGTGTGTGTGTGTGTGTGTGTGTGTGTGTGTGTGTGTGTGTGTGTGTGTGTGTGTGTACAGCCCCACACTAAGCCCTGCAATCAACTGCCCTTCACTCTGCATCAACTTAGCCCAGCCAGAGGAAGTGAAGAGTTTGGGACTCTCCTCATCTGTGGCTGTGTACCTGAAGTGAAAATCATCCCATTCTGTATCATCAGACATTCTGCTTGAAATTGTAAGACTATGACCAGATGGTAGGAACAGCTGATTCTCCTTAGAAAACTTGGTAAGAAAAGGCAGGAAATAGAAGAATACAAAAATACTTTTCCAAGTTTGAGGGAGGAAACAGAAGTTGTGCAGAAGAGAATAAAAACTTCACTTTAAGATGATAAGGCTTAAGCTTGAGGGTTTTTAGAGAAAGCTTTACACGATGATGCCCAGAATGCCACCCCCCCCAACATCTCTCTAGAGCAGTGGTTCTCAACCCTCCTAATGCTGTGACCATTTAATACAGATCCCCGTGTTTTTGGTGACCTCAAAGCATAACTGTAATTTGCTACTGTTCTGCATCATAATGTAAATATCTAACATTTGGGATATCTGAGATGTGCCCCCCAAGGGGTTGCAACTCACAGACAGAAAGCCACTGCTCTAGAAGGAGGAGATTTGCACAACTGAGCTAATGCCACAGCTAAGTGACCAGAAGTCAATAGATGAAGGAGGGTAGGGAGAACGTTGACACCCTCAACAAGAATCTGTGCCATGTTATCTCTCTGGCTGCTAATTGTTTCCACTTCTTTCTGTGTTTGACACATAAAACTTTTATATGTGTGTACGTGTGTGTGTGTGTGTGTGTGTGTGTGTGTGTGTGTGTGTCAGCAGGTAACCTTGGCTGTCCTCAGGTGCTACCTACCTTGTCATCTGAGACAGGTTCTTGTATTGGCCTAGGATTTACCAAGTAGGCTGGGCTGTCCATGGGCATCTACATGTGACTCTGTGTCCCAGCATTGGGATGATAGGAGCATGTTATCATGCTGGCCTTATTTTATGGGGCTTCTGGGCATCCATCTCAGGTCCTCCAGTTTGCCTTTCTAACTGGCCTGCTCCCCTAGCTTATTAAAAACAATGATAATGGTCCAGCAACATATGTGTTTCGGTATACATTGAACCAGCATTGGCTGAGAATCTGCCGGTGTCAGAAAATAGCCTGAGCTAGAGTCACAGAACAAACCTCTCATTCCCCTTATGCTTTAGTGTGACTGGAACCATTGTTCCCTTGTACGGGTAAAAAGACTGAGGGTCAGAAAAGTTAAACCCTTTGTTCCGTGTGAAGAAGTGGTGTGGGGTTTGCATGGAGTCAGTGTGATGCTGAAACTCACTTATTAAAAAAGAGTTTCATCCACGGATGATGGCTTTGAAAGACCTTTCCTATCTATTGTCACACTCAAAATGATTTCTCCCCTAACCTCTCCTGGCTTAGTTTGATCTCTTGGGGCTTTTCTGGATATGTGAGTCCCGTGCTTAGAGAACCCACTTCCAAGGTCTCCCCCATGCTACCTCCATATTGCCAATGGGTGGGGATGTATGGGTATTCCCCCCCAGGTGGCGCAGCAAGCCAGCCATCTGTCAGTCAGTCAGTAGGCTCCGTGGCCCACTTCTTCTGGTACACACTGGCAAGAGAAGAAGTGTTAATTATTCTACTTGCAGCATCTACAGAAGCAGCAGTGACTGGGCTCAAAGGCAGGCAGGGCATGTGATCAACTCCAGTCACACAAGCGCCTCCTCACAGGAAGTCACCATACCACATCACTCTGGGGATGGGTACCTGGGCCAGGGCTGGCAGGGCGGCAGCTGTCTAGAAACATATCCTAAGTGACACAGTCATCCATCTCTCTGGTTTCACACTTCTTTATTGTCCTGTGTATTTGTCTCTGCTTTTCTCTCTGGCTTAACATCTTTTATATACAGCCTCCCTATACTGATCATTAGAAACTATGGATTCCTTACTTCTCTTCCTTCCTTCCTCCCTCCCTTCCTCCCTCCCTCCCTCCCTTTCTCCCTCCCTCCTTCCCAGCCCTCCTTCCTTCCTTCTTTCCTCCCTCCCTCCCTCTCTCCCTCCTTCCTTCCTTCCTTCCTTCCTTTCTTCCTTTCTTTCCTTCTTTAGTTCTCTCTCCAACCAGCCTAAGCACTAACTTGCCATCTGTTTTTCTGCAGCACATGAGCAGAAACAAACAAAACGCTGTTGTACAAGATAATCATTGCGAAGACTTTGTACATCTCTCATCTTGTAGAGCTGCAGGAAAGGGGAAGGTGTGTATCTATTAATGGAGGATCCAGAACCAGAACTCTCTCCCATGACAGTAATTACTACCCTAGTCCACAAAACACTCCACTAGATAACATAATCCTTCTATACAATACAAGCTGGTCTTGCGGTGAGACTTGACTAAAGACTTCCCACACACAGCTCAGCCATTCTCCCTCCCCACAGATCCCCTTCTTCCTCTGCTTCTTCCTTTGCATGACCTTCTCCTCACATATGTAGCCCACTCATCCATGCTGATGGTTCAAGGTGACCAGTGACCAATGGTGGAATTCTTAATCCAGACCCTTATCCTGGAAAAGAGCAGAGGGTCTCGCGGTGGAATGAGAATTCAAGAGTTTTTGACTTCAGCACCTGTATGCAACTACAAAGGGAACCTGCCCTGAGACACTGACGCTGCTGCCTTCACATCACAGAGCTGCACACTGGATCCTGTTGTTGTTAACTCAGAGTTAGTGCGGGAGGATGCACTGGACTATAGATTCTCTCTCTCTCTCTCTCTCTCTCTCTCTCTCTCTCTCTCTCTCTCTCTTAGCTTCTTTTCTCTTTGTTGAGACCAAACACCTGACAGACACAATGAAATGGAAGAAAGATTCTTTTTGGTTCATGATGAAAGAGGTTATGTCCAGTTGTGATGGGAACACAGGGCTGGGACCCTTCACGTTTCCATGGATTCAGAAGCAAAATCAGGGAATTGTTAGCACTCATTTCTTTATTCCTCTCTTCCATTTATCCATTGTAGACCCCCACACATGATGCAGCCCGAACACTGAAGGTGGGAAGGAAGGGTCTTCCTCATCTGTTGAATAGTTCTGGAAATACCTTCACAGACACTCCCAGAGGTGTATCTTTTAGCATCCTTGGCTTTTCTCAGTCCCATCAATTTGACAGTTATAATTGGCTATTACAATAGGTCTGGGTAGGAATTTAGAATGTCAAGGAATTTTTTTAAGCCCAGAGAGAGTCGAAGCTTGTTCCACGACAAATCTGAACCAACTGCATTCTGCCTCTCCTTCTGGTCCAGCGGCACTGTCCTGGAGAGAGACTTGTCCTCTCTAAGGAGGCAGTAAATGATGGATGCTTCTGTCCCTTTCTTCCCTCCCTCTGTTCCCAATTTTCCTTCCTGTCAGATTACAGGAAACATACATGGTGTTGCTCTTCCTGGGATTCCTCCAGATTGGGCTAGCTCGGAGATCTCTGATAGTCATCTCCATTAGAATTAGAGAGGCCCTCCAAGGGCTTCCGAGATCTTATTTTGGCCCTGTCTTCTTCCTATCACTTGCATGGAGCTAGGCTAACCTTGACAGACCACATTTTAGATGTTTCCACCACACCCTGACAGACTCCCACAGGACTTCCAAAGGAGCACGAGGAACCAGAAGTGCTGTTCCTTTGGCTGTAGATGTGGAGCTGTTGGCCAAGCCTGGATGTGCTCAGAGGAAGAAAGGACAGACAGAGAGGGAGAGCAGAGGAAGTCGGAGGTGGCAGGAGGAGGCCCCGTTTCTCAGCGTTATAGTCAGGCGCTATGAATACGGCATGTACTGCTAGCTTTGCCAAAGACGAGGGGGTAACATTTGCTTGCAAATTCCAGGGAACCGCAGCCATATAGCATCTTAGTGTGGGCCAATGAGAGCAGCCGTCTTCTTGGCTCTCTAGGAAGATGAATTTTAGGATCTTTCCCTCCAGGAAGAGATGGTGAGTCAGGGAGAAAGGGTGTGAAGCACAGTATGAGCGTGCCTGGGCTGAGAGATTGGAAGCACTGCACCTACAACCTATGAGAGGCTGGCAGAGACCATGGTCGAGTCAGCTAGCCAGAGCATCCCAGGCCTCTTGAGTATGCCACTGAATCTTTGTGGATACCATCTCATGTATATACTGGTTGCATAGCAACTGCCCAGCAAGATGGTTGTGGCGATCAGAAGTCCCTAGCACATAGCACCAAATGGCCACATGACAATGACGGGTGTTATGAGGAATCAAAAGAGGTCAATGTCATTTGGTCCTGCACATAGTGGGATAGTTCTGGACAGATTACTCCTCTAGGATGCTCAACACTGGCAGACAGAGTCCTTAGCCTGAGAACCTGCTGTGTTTCAGTGTGTGCCTGAAGGGAAGCACCCAGAATGCTCACCAGATGGGTGTTGTATAAATAGCATCTTTGCCCACTGTTATCACTGTCCAAATCTCTTTATCAAAGCAAGGTTTTCCGTGCTTCTCACCACTACTGGCTGCAGCCTCTGGTCACCCTTGACCATGTCCCTACTTCAGAGGTCCAAGAGCCCCTACAACTCACAGCTCCAGGATGCCACCACCTCAGCAGTGTATTCCATCAAAAGAGAGCAGCCCAGGGATCCGGCAACCAGCCGAGCAGATCCAAGTCTGCAGCAGATCCAAGTGTACAGGCGCGTCTCCATCTGGCAAAGTGTCTTCTGTCTGGGACACGACCACCCACGCCATTCTTTCTGATCAAACAGTCGGGCTTCCAGTGACTCAGCTCCTGTGGAAGCTGAGCAGGGCCCACTCTCCTTCTCAGGATGGAAGGTCTGTCTCCCAAATGAGCAGGAAGTGTGGGCTGTGCAGCCCTCTCCTCCTAGACGCCAGAGCAGCAACTCATTCCCAAGACATGGAGGCAGTTCTCCTCGTGCCCTTGGTTGTAGCCTCGTGTGCTTGCATTGTCTGGGAGAGATAGGCCAACAGAGGTGTGGAGTGGGAAGTCAGGGAGCTTTACAGTAAGTTATGATTTAGTCATGAGGAAGTGTGTGACCCTGTACTTCTAACTTGGCCTCTCCCATACTCACTTTCCTCATTTGGACAGTACCTGCCCATGCCACCATGGAGGCCTCTCTCCTCCACTCAAGATTCCAGAGATAGGAATGGACGCAAACGAGTCTTCCCAACTGTAAGGCCCCTCCACCACAGGCTCTCACTGTCACTCGCTAGGTCCCTGGGGAAGAGTTCTGGTTTAAGCATTCCTTTCCTATGTCACCTGAAAGTAAGTTGGAGGCAGAAGCTGCAACCGGACCTGCAGAGGTCGGCCAGAGAAAAGGCTGGGTATCTAGGAGTATGCAGGAGAGAAGGTTTGGGTTGGTTTTACATATATATGCGTGGTGTATGCATGCTCACAGGTACATGGCATGCATGTGCGTGCAGGTGCACATGCACTTGCGCAACAGTAGATACACAGCCAGAGGCTGACGTGGGAGGTCCTCCTGTGTCACACTTCACCTTGGGTATTGAGGTGGGATCTCTCTTCCTGAGCCCTGTGCTCATCCTTTCTGCTAGCTGCCTTGCTTTCTACCAGCTCCAGGTGGGCTGCCACACCCTCGGGCTTTACCAAGGGCTCAGGGGATCTAAATTCTGCCCTCACCCTTTGCATGGTAAGTATTTTACACCCCCCAACCATCTCCCAGCCCCAGGAGCAAAGTTATATAGTTTTCCTCCCTAAATCTCATCTCCCGTCTTGCATTCTCTGTGCGCCCAACAGAGAGAGGCAGCCTCATCTTTGCCAGACACTGATGTAGGTGCTGGAGTTGAAATCATGTGAAATCTTGCAGGAGTGGAGAGTAGGAAGAGGGCACAGAAGCAGAAGAGGAACTCAGAGACAATGTGAGCGGCTTGAAAGCAACAAGCAGCAGATGTGGGTTCCCCAAGGCGAGAAGAGACGGAAGGCCTTTCTTGAAGAATCCTGGAGCAGCCTTCTCAGACAGAGACGCATCAGAAGGTTGGGTGGCTTGACCAAGATGGCCAATGGTAACCTGTGTGAGCTGATCACACCTCAGTTGTATATAAATTGACTGGTCTCTTTCCCAGGCTTGTGGGCAAGCCTGGCTCTGTGGGAGGAGGAGTAATGATAACAGTAATGATAATGATAATAATAGTAGTAGTAGTAGTAGTAGTAGTAGTAGTAGTAGTAACAGTCTTTGCTTCATCGGGAGTAAGGAAATCATAATCCCCTTCTGAACACTGCAGTTCAAATTCAAAAGGCAAAGATGAGGCTGCCTCTCTCTTTTCGGCACAGAAATGCAAGGCGGGAGATGGGATTTAGTGAGGAAAACTATATAACTTCGCTCCCAAGGCTGGAGAGATGACTCGGGGGTGTAAAAGACTTACCATGCAAAGGGTGAAGGCAGAGGTTAGATCCTCTGAGCCCTTGGTAAAGCCCGAGGGTGTGGCAGCCCACCTGGAGCTGGTAGAAAGCAAGGCAGCCAGCAGAAAGGATGAGCACAGGGCTCAGGACGAGAGACCCCACCTCAATACCCAAGGTGAAGTGTGACACAGGAGGACCTCCCACGTCAGCCTCTGAGACCCACTCCCTGTGGGAATCTGGACTCTTCCTAGATTTAGATTACAGCTCTCTGGATGCTAGCTAGCTGGTCCCTTTCTTCTTTGTATGCATTCCAAAGATTCCATCAGATCAGGGCCTAAGAAAATTCTTTAGCCCCTGGCTCTGTACTCCTCTTACCCCACTCTCCCTAGCCCTCCCCCAGACTTCTCTAATATCCACTCAACCTTGCCTTATGACCTTTTTTACCTGAGGTCCCAGTACCTGGGCACGAAGGGGACACAAAGCCTTCAAACCCAGAAAGTCTGCCCTCTCGATCCATCTTAGCCTTTAGTCCTTGGTCTTCCTCAATAAGTGTTCTGTGGTCTTTGGGCCTTGGTTTCTTTGCCTCTCAAATAAGATCATTAGCTTTGACCTGACTTGGCAGATTCAGGGGTGGGGTGGGGAGTGGGAGGATGTGGCTTATGACTGATTACTGGAGACTTACAGAAGTGTAAACCATTTGAGTGCTGTCTACACACAGCCTAGTCTGTAGATGAGTTTCTGCTCTAGGAGACCCTCCTTGTCTTCAAAGGGAGGGGCACCTTGAATTCTATGATGTGCACACCATCTTTCCCAAAGTACTCATCTTTCAGGCAGATAACCCTTGTTCCTTAGGCTCTTGGAACACAAATCAATTCCATTCCAAACCTATCTGCTTGCAGCAAGTGTCGATTGTTTTCTTCTTTCTCCCACTAAAGTTTGTCTTCTAATGAAGACTTCTTCCTGCTATTAGTTATCTTGAGCCCAGGAATCCAATACTTGGAATGAGGTTCTGCGGATCCATGCTGGGGAGTTTGGGCCCAGCGTCAAGAGGGATCGCTTTCCAGAACAGTCTAGACTGTATGAGGACCCAGTTCCAAGGGGGAAGAGGCGGTGGCAGCACCGCCTGAGTCATGAGGCGATCGGGCTGGGACCCAGGCTTGGAGCAAGCAGCCTTGTCAGGAGTACTCTCCAGCTGGCTAGGTCGGGCTCCGGGTGACTCTGCCAAGATAAGCTTCTGCTACTCACTTCAGGCTCTCGTCTGTGGGAGACTACCACTAGCATTGTTGAGCTGTGTATGGTTCCTCTATGGGACATAGGCAAAGAGGAGCAAATCCCCCTTCACCCCACCAGGTCCTTAAAATGATCCCTGTGACTTATTATAGTCTCTGAGTTTCCATAGATGTCAGAGCAGGGAACATGCTAGGCTGCCTCCAGCAGAGTCCTGTGTCTGGCCTAGTTCACAAACTCACCGTTTGTCGTGGAGAGAAAAATCTGTCATTTCGTTTCAGCATGCAGGAATGCAAGGTGAGAAAGACAATGGTTTAATTACACGTCTACCACCTCACCGGAGACCCGCCTTCCCTAGCTTGTTCCTCGGCGACAGGCACTGTTGTGTTCATTTAGTGGATTCCAAGACGACATTATTTTATGAAGGAATGGCACACAAAAACAATGCTGTCCGTTAGGCTGGCCCACAGCTGACAGTAAAACACATCCTCGAAGCAGAGAACAAAAAACATCTTAAAAACAAATGAAACATAGCACCTACCCCAGAGGGCTACCGGAAAGACTAATTAAGATCACGCATCTGAACGTGTTTTGAAAACTGTTGAACACAGTAACTTGGCTGTTGCATTTGACACAGGCAGCACATTGCCAGGGGAAAACACAGCCCTAGGTCAACCAGCCCTGTTTCTCCTGCCAGTACCATCAGCTCCTTGCGGGGGAGGGCTGGACCACTTCTTAGACCCTCAAGCAGCTTGATTATCACTTGGTTCATTAGTTTGTACTCTGCTTTTTTTTACAAGCACAGGAACACAAGGACACACAAGATATGCTTGTCTTTAATACATACACACCCATATATATCTTTTATACATACATATATATTTTTAATACACACATACATGTGTATATATGTGTATATGTGTGTATATACACATGTATGTAATGTTTACCTGAAATTCAAATTCTTTCCATGCATGGCAACTTTGTATAAATTCAAGGGCCCAACAATTGCTGGGCCCAAGCTAATACAAGGATCCTAGGAAGAAAGCCCAGGCTTCCCCAAGGACTGGGTAGATTAAAGGTGAGTTTACAAGGATTAGGAGCTAGGGGCCATCAGAAACTTCCCATGGTGCTTGGGTCCAAATAACGGACATCTGAGTGGCAGCAAAGAACACAGCTTCTACACAAAGGCAGAACCTGGGCTGCTAAGGGATTGCAGGCAGTAGCCAGATCCACCTCTCCAGAGATGCCTCGGAAGAAAGGCCAAGACTTCAAATAAACGTTGTTGTTGTTGTTGTTGTTGTTGTTGTTGTTGTTGTTAAGAGGAGGAAGAAGAGGACAGAGAGGAGAAGAGACCACTAATTAAACAGTAATTATGGGAAGAATATTATGAGTTACAATGGGGCCCAGTGAGATGGCTCAGTGGGTAAAGTCACCCACCAACAAGCCTGAAGACCTGAGTTCAATCCCAGGGACCCACATGCTAGAAGGGAAAACCAAATCCCACAAATTGTCCTTTGAGTTACACACATGCATTTACTAAATATAATTGTTTTTTTTAAAAAAAGGTCCTCTTACTGACCAGACATCCAGGGATGCTGCATGGGACTGAGCTAGGCCCTCTGCATAGATGTGACAGTTGTATCGCTTCGTCTTCTTGTGGAACTCCTAACAGTGGGAGCAGGGGCTGTCTCCAACTCTTTCATGGGCGTTTGGGACTCTATTCCTCATACTAGGTCGCCTTGCCCAGCCTTAATACATGGGGAGGTGCTTAGTCTTACTGCACCTGGATATGCCATGCTTTGTTGATATCTATGGAAGGCCTGCTCTTTCCTGAATAGAAATGGAGGAGGGGAGGTGTGGGTTAGGAAAGGAAGAGGGAAAGAAAACTTTCAGCTACATGTGGGGGAGGGACTGGGAAGAGAGGAGGCAGGGGAAACTGGGTTAGGATATAATATAAACAAATAAATGAAAAGAAATTAAAACAGTGTCCTCTTTGGGACCTCATTAAGCATATACTTCTCTCTATACTGAAGAGGAAAATTCCTTGTGAAGGGGAAAAGGTTATAGCAGATACGAATGCTCCAATATTATTCCATAAATAAGCAAAATTGTATATTATTTATCTGTCGTGTTTGTAAGGGTTTCAAGTATTTGATTTTCCTTCTTGTTTTGTCTTTAGCTCTAGTGTCCACAATAAATGAACAAATACATAAATAAACGCAACGTTCCCATCATAACATTTTAGAAGTTAAATGTCAAACTCTATAAAAAATCAAAAGGGTGGAGTTCATTTCTCCCCTCTTAGGTCCCATTAGATCAGTGTTCTCAACCTGTGGGAGAACACTGGGGATCTCCTTAGACCATCTGCATATCAGATATTTGCATTACAATTCATAACAGTAGCAAATTATAGTATGAAGTAGCAATGAAAATAATTTTATAGTTGGAAGGTCACCACAACATGAGAAATTGTATTAAAAGGTCACAGCATTAGAAAGGTTGAGATCTATTGCACTAGATAAATTTCTTAGTAGCACATAGGCTTAATATAAGCAGAGGAAAGAGATTCTGTGACAAACAGTTTGTTTTGACTTTAAGCATTGCTAAACTCAGGCCTTGATATTCGGTCATGTTGCCGAGATATTATAGTACACTTGGATGTCAGTCAATAATAAGTGAATGGCATTTGTGTTATCTTGTAACACACAGGTAGATGGGAGTTATGACTCCTGGGTTAGCTATGGATGGGAGTTATGACTTCTGGGTTAGCTATGGGCTAGTGAGTCCCAGGGCTCCTACACAGTACTAGCCAAACTCGTGCGATAGGTTGGTGACAGCTGGATGCCAGCCCTGTTCCCCTCCCTTCCTTACTAACGGTCTTGGCACTCCAGTGAAACCATCTGTGGCTCTGTTGCCTAATCGAAGAGACACAATGAATACCTCTTTGCAGAGTGGTTTGTGAGAATCACATGAAGTAATATGTGGAAGGGTACTGAAATGAAAAAACAATATGTTGGCATCAACAAACCTTAAATATTTAGTTAGTTTCTTCACATGACTGGGCAAAGAACCTCAGCTTCCTTGAGTAAAGCCTGTTGTCTCTGTTCTCAACATATGCACCCTCAGGCATGTGGAGGAGAAAGCTGGGCAATTTTATGTTTTGTCTTGGGTGGGATCTCAAGTCACTGCTCTGGAGGCAGAGGAAGCTGGCCTTGCCTTAGGGATGCTCTCTTAGAAGGTGAATGAGGTAACACTGGTCACTTGACAGCTGATGGGTCGAACTTCACATAACAAAGAGAAACTGCAGAAGGGAAATACTTGGAGAGCTCTGAGTGTTTCATTAAAGTCTTATGTAATGAATAAGGTGGCTGCTCACATGAAGCAGAGTGTTATGGGTGGTGGAGATTCAAAATCTTCCTCAGGACAAAAAAAAAAGCAAGAGCTTTGAAATAGCTTTGAAATGACTTGGGAATATGAGACTGTATTAATTATCAATTAGGACCACTTTCTAAAACCAACACATAGAAAATGATAATGTCGATGAACAAACTCTATCTTCTAGAATCCATATTATTAGATATAGTCTAGCAATGTGTATTTAGAACAAGAATACCTCTTAGTAATCATACACTTGGGTTTGTGTTTTGAAGATGTTTACATCAAAGTCCAAATAAGAAAAGGATCTTGACAAAGCCACACAACAAATAGCAACTTAGCCAGAAACAGACTTCAGATCACCTGACTCCCAGAATTACTAACTTTTAGATACAACAGTCTCCTTCTGTCTTTTCCTTGGATTTTCATGCATTTTCCTACTGGGAAAAGTGAGGAAGCAATAATGTCATAATAACACACTCAGCTAGACCAAGGTTAATGTCAAGCCTTTTTATAGTGTACTTGATTATAGTGACTTTCTCAATTAAACTGACTTTATCACAGCCCCCATGGCCCTGCCTTCATACTGAGATATGAAGGGGACTTGCTGCTGAAGGGAAGATGATATGATTAGAAGTTATGTCATTAACAACAGGAAACAAAAAATACAATTATATCCAACTCTCTGTGTATGTGTTTCTATATGGGATAATTATAAAGAATGTTCTAGACTGTTCAAAATAAAGCATGTTCAGACTCCAACTTCTGATTCCAAATTTAAAAAAGGCAAGAATGAGGTGATCATTGCAATATTCCTAGATGGTCTGACAGGGAACACACTTGAACACAGAATATCAGTACTCTCCTTGGATTTCTTGCACTCCAGAAACAAGGCACTTGATCAAACAGTAATCAGTTCTTTAAATACTACTGGGTAAATTTACACAAAAGTTGATTTATTTGGGCCTGTGATTCTTGCTCAAGGTAAAAGGGGTATATCTGGAGATGGCATTCCAGTTGGCACTATCCTGAGGTGGTCTAGGGTGTCACGTGGTAAGAGACAAGTAGTGTTAGAGACTAACCCATTGACCCATCAATCTGTTAAGTACACTCATCAGGACAGCATCCTAATGGCATCCCTCATGTCCCAACTCATACCATGGGGCATTAATGGGAATTAAGTTCCATATAAGCTCCAAAGAAAACAAGCTGTGGCCAAACAATGGCAGTTATCAGGGAGTATGTATGTGTCAAATTAAGGAGAAAGAAAGAGTTATACACATTGTGGTCTTTTTGCCTGAATATATTTTCTCATCCTATCTTTCTAAAAGACTTTTTTGTTATTCTCTTTTATTCTGCTAAGGCTATCAATCAAAATGCCCTGTCCTTCCCCATAGGGCTTGACCCCAGAACATTAGCTTGACATTAAGAGTATACCTATACCCTTATCTGCTATCATTTGTTCAGTGACAATAAGGAAGGGACAGAGGAGAACAGACAATGGTCTTATGTGGGATTGCTATGTAGATATAAGGGGACAAAATGCCTCTGGAAGGTTATAGATCTAGATCTGTCGGCAACTAGAAGCTGATTATCATTAATCAAGTCACATGAATATCTGCAGAAAGGCAGCGAAAGCAAGAGGAAAAAATCATGTCATCTTTATTTAAGTTCTACATATACATATACTTACTTACTCAGTGTCAAAGAGTTGCCCTTCTCAATATAAAGGAGTCCAAAGCTCTGTCAATCTGAAACTGTCTGGTACATTTTATTGCTTATATCACTGGTATGTGAGCTTTTAGGCTTACAGCTGAGCCTCTACTGAACAATACAAGGAAGTGCAACAAAGTCTTGTCTCCAAAGGAAGTCTTCCATGAAGTCCCAGTATAGAGACATAACAAGACTACTATGATTGACAGGAGGGTAGGTATGGGAAGAGTGAGCCAACCTTGACCCCTTCTGTATCCTCAAAGAAGTGCTTGAGACAGCTCTGTAGAACCCTAGTGTTTAAAGAAGCAGTTAGAAAACTGTCTGCACAGGGTGGTCTGCAGACTGAAGAAGACTCAGTCAGGACAAGGCCAGTATCTAATTCATCTGTCTGATAGTTCTTGACACTGATACTTCAGTCTTTATCACAGTGGCTGAATGTAAGTGCCCAGATGTTTTATGAATGACAGAGCTATTTTCTTGGTGTCTGTTCAACCAAATGCCGTGTTTCTTTACTTAAAAACAAAGACTTTCCAGGGATGCTGAGAGGAACGTGTACAATAGCTAGCCTGGCTCCTTTACCTTCTGTCTCTTCAGTGTTCTGTAGATGTCTACTGCATTTAATAGAATGCACCTAAGACTTAGAATCAGGAGACCCATTCTTCGGGCCCAGGCCCACCAAGTCCCCATCATCTTGGACATCCATTTCCCTGCTGCTGGTGATGAGGGGGTTGAGCTGGGTGAGTCTGAGAGCCTGTCCAAGTCTATCATTCCATGGCTCATATAGAGCAGGATATTGATGACTCATTTAGCAGATAAACAAGTTGTCCCCATGTGCAGTCTGCTAAAGTAATGAGCGGAACTCTTTCTAAACAGAAAAAAATTTTCACACCAGACAGAGTCCAAAACCTCTGAGGTTTAAACAAGGGGAAGCTTAATGCTAAGCAGATGAATCCTCTGCAGCAACATGGCACCCCATCCTCTGTCTGGTCTCTCCTGAGCGGTTTGGCTGTTCTGCATGGGGACACCTGAGGTCACCTCCAGCCCTGGCCCTGCCCTTGCCCTTCCTAGGACTCCCTGTTGCCTCAACAGGTCCCATTTGGTACAGGAACCAAGGGGACTTCTTTTCCAGCACCTTTCAGGGAGGCCATCTCTAGTTTGTGATTGCTCTTCCTTTTTACTGCTCAAAGCAATTATCTTTTCCCAAAGCTTCCTGGAATTTGGACACCTAACAAAAATAATAGGAGCTGCCACATCTCATGTCTATCCCATGAGCATGTATCAGCATAAACACACAAGGTAGGTTATAGCCATAAATGAGAGGCAAGAAGAAAGGAAAACACAGAAGTGAAGTATCTTGCCTAATCATCATCTTCAAAGAAGTAGATCCATGGTCCAAGCCAATAGCATCTTGCTCCCTGCTCTTGCTTCATATGTTGGGGAGGGGATGAGGAATTTTCTGAGGCCTGGAGTCTCCTATTCAGGTCACCTCTCCTCACACCACTGCTTGGTTAGGGCTTCAGCTTTCCCGTTTGGGTGTTAGGCACATAAAACCTGAATCCTTCACAACCCTGGATATGTCTAGGCATATATGTTTTTCTTTCTCTTGTATGAGAAAACAACAAATAGGATGTGTTGGTTTGTTTTCATTTTATACATAACTATTTTCTCCAAATAGCACAGTCCTGACAACATAAACTGTAAGTCTTGTTGCCAGAAGGTTACAGTATTATCTCTGAGACCCATCAGGAAAATGGGCCCTGGAGAACAAAGTTCAGTAGCCCTCAGCTGATACTGGGAGATGGAGTCCTACCAACTGCCTTTCACAAGACCTGCTTAATTTGGGTAAAACTGAAGGCAGAGATGTCACACTCAGTGAACTTGACAGTAAGAGCCATGCAGCACCCCATCAGGAAGGTAATTCAATCAGGAAATTAATCAAGGCTCCTATCTAGAGGCATCATTCCATGGAGCCCTTGCTCATCATACTGGTCCCCACAGAACAATTTCCCTTTGCTAAGCTCGTATATTCCCTGCTGTGTTGTGCTGTCGAATTCAGTGCAGAGAACATGCTCTGTCAGACCTTTAAGGGATTCTAAGGCACAGTCAGGCAGAATCTATAGCTATGTCTCTAACAAGATCAATCCTGAGCACATCTCCTCATGTCACTGTGCTCTGGAAAGATTAAGAACATTCCTTGGGGACCTTTCAGGTTAATGACAAGACCATATGTTTTTCCTGACTAATGGATAATTCTTATTTACTCAGACGTGGTCTATGTCACCACCAATTAGCTTTGAGCCACAAATACCTGAATATCACGTTGTCTTCTCCATCGGCATTTCCTGATGCTTCTCTGGAGAAGTGCCTCTCTACTTGATTCAGAAATGCTCACTCACCTTTCAGGACTCAATCAGAGTCTCTACATTCACAAGGCTTGATTAGGCCCCCAGGACTCCTCAGGCTTAGCTAAATCATCGCCAACTCAGAGAGCACTTGACTGCCCTGTATCTTCTACTATCCCTCATTATGCTTTGGCTCTTTACCCACAGGGTCAGCTACTTACTCTTTCCTCGTTCCATCCTTCTGGTCTCGCCTAAAGTTACAAATCAGCATTTCATCAAGAAGGAAGTCAAGCTGCCTACATAAATGTATTAATGCAAGTAAGATCTCTGTGGGGTGGCATCACAATGAACACAATTGACAGTTGGGTTTGCCCTCTAGGACTAAGCATTCCTGGAAGTGGAGTGTTTGTGCGTCTGCAGCAAAGGGGGCATGCTGCCCTTAGACAGTGGAGTGCTAGGGAACTGAGTCGGCCGCCATTTTGATAAGAACTGCAAGGCAGCATCGCTAGACGACAGGGCTCATGGACACTGGGAAAGGTGTCTATTATCCAGTGGGAATGCTGAAGCCTTTGCAACAAGGACAGTGTGAAGCTCTACAGCTAAAGGACAGGAAGGGTCAGCTGTCAACCTGTCCCTTCCTCTACTTTCCAGCCTGCACTTCTCACTCATCACTCTCCTGAGGCTAGGTCTATTGGCCGATTATCTCAGGAGTTGTCAATAAATGTATCATTATTCCAGTGTGATAAATGGCAATTGGATTCAGAGTGTAAATGAGGGCTAAGTACACACATGGAGAGAGTGAAGAGCACTGGGCCTGAGCCGTGGTTCTCCTTATTCTCCATTACACAATACCTCTCTTTATCCCATCGACCTCTGAGTTTTGGACCCAGCGAGTTCCTGCTACCCCACCCTACTGGATGTCTCATGGTCTTTTAATGCCAAGGCAGCTGAAACCTCTGTGGTTTCAATGACATGGGTTATTGAGTCCCATGGTCTTTCCTTGTGATCTGGTGAGATAAAATTCATAGATACAGCTAGACATGGTGCCACATGCCTTCTCGACACTCCAAACATAAGACTCTGTCTCTAGAGGAGAATCCAAGCATAGAGACATTTCCCATGGGTTAATGCCAGAGTCTCTTTTGGGGTAGATTGTATGATGCTATGCACACAGCTTGTAAAGAATGCTACATAGCAAAGCAAGTTTATAGTTTGGTAGAGGAAAGGTATACAGTCTAAAAACAAAACAAAACAAAACAAAACAAAAAGACCCACAAACTACAGGAAATAAAATTTAACAAGAGCCCCTGCATAAATGACAATAAGCTATAAAATAAACTCATGGGAATAATATCAGAAAAATCTAGCTAAGAAGATAGAATTCAGAAATCCTCCATGTTAGCCAAAGAAGTAATTCTACAAAGGGATGTTTGGCACCGGAAGCAATCTCATTTTTCCTGGACTGAGCATCCTGGGCCCAGTGCTCTAAGTGTCTGTCTCTACAGAGTTCACACTGATGCTAGTGGACATTGTCAAAATACATAAATGAATCGTACATGGATGACAGTCACTTCTGTGTTATTGTAAATAGTATCTTGGAAGGAAAGTATTGAGCTGTATGGATTATCTAAAGAATCAGAAGTCTGCTAATCCAAGTATTCATTATTTCCACAAACATGTGTTGATGAGCAACTATGGATGAGATGTGGCATGAAATTTCAAGAGTAAATGTTAGCCACGTGAGGGTGGCACATGCCTTTAATCCCAGCACTTGGGAGGCAGAAGCAGGCAGACCTCTGTGAGTTTGAGGCTAGCCTGGTCTCCAAAGCGAGTTCCAGGAAAGGCAAAAAGCTACACAGAGAAATCCTGTCTCGAAAAAACAAAAACAAAAACAAAAAACAAAAAAAGAGTAAATATTATCTGGCCCACTCAAGAAGTTCATGTATGTTCCATTTCAATCTCTTAACTAGTGACCACAACACCCAACAGAATCAATGTCAGGAAAGAAAGGTTTGTTTTGAGTTCATGGTGTCAAGGTAATTTCAGTCTACTCTGCTTGGGGAGACACAGCAGGATTCATGGCGGTGGGAGCACTTGAGAGAGACTCTTCACAAGGCAGTAGACTGAGAAACAGACAGTGCAGTGAGAACCAAAAGTAGGAACAACCTCCTCCCATTGGCCTGACCTACTTCCACTAGCTACACCCTACCTCCTAAAGACTCCACATCCTTCCAAGTAGTACCACAGGCAGGGGAGGCCCAGCATTCAAACCATGTGCCTACAGGGCCTCAAGCCATAACAACGGGCTCAAAGAGCGTAAGTATTCAATCAGATCATGGCTGCGCTATAGTATTTATAGCTTTGTACACCACCCTGGCTGCCAGCTGGAGTTAATATATTAGAAACCACAGTCTCCTATGACAAAGAAAGTCAGAAGTCATTTTTAGAAAGCATGTCTTCTCCAACTCACCAGTGGCCCCTTGCTTTGCTTCCGTATGCTTTCTGCTTCTTCCGTTCATCTTCTTCCTTGGAATTCTTATCAGATCCCCATGCTTTGAGGAACCACGTGTCACATGCTTCTCTGCTGTGTCCCTTCGGGTATCTCTGGTTCCTCTTGTATTTACTCAGCATGCATTTGACAGTCCAGGACTGTGCTGGTACACATGTGGATCCCTGAGAAAAGAAAGGAATTCAAGCATGCCTTTCTGGAATAAGTGGCCCCAGAACTATACTGAAGGTTTGTGATTCGAGAACTATGACTATGCATCTTGACATCCTTGATCGCCAATGTCCCCATTCATGCAAGTAGGAACACCAACTAGGTAACTCTAAAGTTCCTTTACCAGGTGAAAAACATTGAAAGACAGGCACATAATCCTTAATCTAAATGGACCTTTTTGTACTATATATTCTAAATTACTTCTCTTGTCCTAACTCTGGTTCAATAGAGTTAGCAGTATGTTAACAATCTAAAAACCAGGCAGCTAACCCTGGCTCTATAGTATTTTACAGAGAAAGTATGATTGTTATGTGTGATGGTTAGTCTTGATTGTCAGCTCACTGGGATTCAGAAATCACCATGGAAACCAACATCTTGACATATTTTGTGAGAGGTTAATGGAAGTAGATGACCCACTTCAAATGTGGATGGATCATCCCATGGCCTGGAGTCCTGACCTGAATAGAAAGGCTTAAGCACCAGCATTCATCCCTCTCTCTGTCCTGACAGTGGATGCAACCTCACCAGCTACCTCAAACTCCTGGTGCCATCTATGACTTTCCCACTATGATGGACTATACTCTTAATCCACAAGCCAAAAGATTTCTTCCTTCTTTAAGTTGCTATTGTCATAAGGCATCCAACCCTTCCCAAAGGCTCATGTGGTAAGGGTGTGGTTTTGGCTTGGTAGATCTGGTCATTGAGACGTGAGGGCTTCATGAGGGCTCTGACCTAATACATGGATGAATTAATCCATGGATGGATTTAGCAACAGATAGCATCATTGAGAAGTCATGGACACTTTCAAAGATAGGGCCTACCTGGAGGGAGTTGGTCACTGAGAGTATGTCCCTGATGGGTATATCATCTCACCAAAATCCTTTCTCTTTTCTCCATTTCCCTCTATCATGGAATGAGTAGCTGCCTTCTGCCATACCTACCCTTCTGCTATAGTGTACCAACAGCCTCAACATAGGTCAATAATAATAGAGTGTGGCGTGTGGAGAAATAGACTGCTCCAGAAGTGTGAGCCTGAAGAAATCCTTCCTCCCTTAATTCACCTCAGGCGTTTTGTCCCAGCAACAAAAGACCAGCTAACATGATCCTCAGCAAAAGCTATCAGTGGAAGTCTGACTTCCTGTGGTAAATCTCCTCCCTCCATCTCTCCTGTCCCAGGCACTATAGAAATAGAAGCCACCCGTACAGAAGAGAATAAAGAGCAGCAATAGTCATAATGTGAGTGTGTCTCCTTCTTTTCCTCCTATATGCCACCAAAGACTCAACATTAGTCTTCCCAAGACCATTCTTATCTTCCTGTGAGGCCTGAAGTCTCTACCTATGCAGCCAGAGAAGACAGAGCATCAGGGAGCTCAGATTCTATCCAGGCCCACAGATCTCACACTTCCTTCCCAGGAGGAGAAGAGTGAGCTCAAGGGTGGAAGCCATTGTTGCTCCTTCCTGTGGGCTGGGTTGTTCCAGGAAGGATGTGTACTTCCCCTTGAAATCTTAATTTATTTACTTTTAAAAATGGGAAATGGGATTAGATGTTGGAATACCACTGAAGGTAAAATGCCTTAAACTTTGTGTTCCCAACTAGCTCAGAACACAGGCTGATACTCACACTGACCTCAACAAACTATCAGATAGTTACAGAGGGAAAGCAAACCCTCAGGGTAGAATCTACATTTCTTTAGGCATGAACCCATTTAGAACCCATTTATCTCATGGATGGTATGGAACAAGAGGCTTGACCCAAGAAAGCATGACCCAGAGCCTCCTTCAAGAAAGAACACTGTGTGTGTGACTCTTTGGCAGCCCTTAGCAGTCAGCTCTTCTAGATCTGTCTCTGATTACATCTGAGGTCATGGTGTCCTCAGAATGTTCTGAGATGACAGTACCCCCACTTTACATCTTAATGGCCAGTGTGTGCTGCTGAACTCCACTTTAGATTGACAGACACTTGTCAATTCTAAAACAAGGACTATGCTTCTTCCTTTCAGTGATATTTCTTCCTAACAGATCTTCCATCATGTGATTCCACCTTTACTCTACCAACACAGTAAGACCAGGGGGGTGATTCAAGATAAAGAAGTAAGGTGGGACTTGGGGGACTGGATTGTTACCCACTCAAATGGCAGTGGAGACATTGTTCCAGGAAGGAAGTAGGGCACAGTTAGTTATCAGCACATATTGTTGGCTTCATTGCTAAAACCTCTACCAGCAGTAGCTTTAAGAGATGACCTAGTAGTACATTGATTCAAATATTTGCAAATGTGGGAGAACAATTTGTAGAAAGATAATAGTACCTTATTGCAATGCCAGGAATAAGGAAAAGAGAATTTGTTAATCTCTTAAAGGAATAGAGCTGATAGAAAGAATACACACACACACACACACACACACACACACACACACACACACACAGGATTTAATGTATGCTAGAAGAATAAAAGAAAAAAAATGAAGGAAAATCCTTCACAAGCGAGCCCAGCTCTTTGAGTTATCATTGATTCCAGATGTAGTCAAGTTGACAACCAAGATTGGTGCTCACAGAGAGTTAATGAAGACTATGAAGACCTCTAGTAACTTAGAAGTTCTTAATCAGGCTCAGTGGGAATCATAGTCTGCTCAGGATGCTCTAATAAAACTACCTTGAACTGAATGGCTTATAAACAACAGACATTTATTTCTCAAACTCCTGAAGTCCATGACCAGAGAGCCAGTACCCAGGTTCTGGGGAGGGGTCTCTTTTAGGTTGTGTCTACATGGTTGTCACATGGGATAGAGTAGGTTGTTGGCCTCTTGCAAAGGCACTATTCCCGTGTTTGAGTGTATTGTATCATAATACAGAAGTTCCACATATCTCTAGATGCCGTCTCCTGGGGTGTTAGGATGTCTACAGATGAATCTTAAGGAAGGTGCATAGATACTTAGCCCATTGTTGACCAACACAAAATGCTGAGCTTCAGACTCAGGGTATAATACTTAGTGAAGAACCTCAAAGAAAATTAAATATGAAGGCAGATGCATTATAGCAAGACAATAATTGGGAAAATCGGAGTCTCTGTTATATCTTGGTAGATTTTCCCAAGGATTCTAGCTACCCAGATTCTCAAATGTCCAGCCTGAAAAAGTGTTCTTCCTCTCCCACCATTAACAGCCACCATTGCTTCTTATGGGAGGACACTTGCAAAGCCTCCATTCATAAATGCCAGGTTAACTGTTTGTGTTATGGACCTCCTCCATATCCTGGCTACATAGTCTAGATAACTTTATAACATAATGAATTCCAAGTGCTTCCAATCACAGAGATTGTAGCCATTGTGTACGAAGAGGGTTCCTGCTTGTGGAAGAGTCTGCCAGACATTCTGCAGGACACTGAAAAAAAGTGAATGGCAAGGCAGAATATAGTTAGGCAAGAAAGACAAACTGAATACAGGGAGAAAGAAGGGCAAAGTCAAGCAGACACCATCCAGCCACCAAGCAGCTAGATGCCAGCAGACTGGTAATACTACAGCCAAGTGGCAATACACGGATTAATAGAATTATGTTTATTTAAGTTGTAAGAGGAAGTTAGTAATAAGCCTGAGCCATTAGCCAAACACTTATAATTAATATAAGCCTCTGAGTGATTGTTTTATAAGTGGGTGTGTGACCAGGTGGGACACAGAAAAGCCTCCAGTTACACCATTGTCTGCCTTGTTTAACTGTACATGAGAGAAATGTGAGTACCTACTATGTGTTCAACTTTTTGATCCTGGATAATGATACTGTCATTATTATTATAGAGTTCATACTCAAAAGTCAGAAAATTGAACTATAAATTTTTTCATTTTTAGAAAATGCTGGGTATAGCTTGTATACCTGTAACTCTAGCACTGGGGGAGGTAAAGACAGGTGGATAGCTAAGGTTCTTTTGGCTGCCACACCAGTCAAACAATGAAAAACCCAAAGTTCAGTGAGGGAGACCATGCACACACCCCAACATATATGGATTTTCCAAGTGAAACTATGGGCATTTATTTGAACACCACAGGACACAGAACTAACTAGGCTTCTCAGGAATCTCTGGGTATAAACAAGATTTGGCCCTGATGCTCAGAGACTCTCAGCATGGCTCACTATTTAATGAGAGAGAGACACAGGGGCGGGGAGGGGATAGTAATAGTGAGCCCTTGCCAAATCCAAACTCAAATCAGGTCCACAGACTCTGTCAACATATGCCACGGCCATTTCCCTATTCTATAAATGTACAATTTGTAGCTGATATCCTTGCAGAAGCATACCTTCATCTGTGTCCTTGATCTATTGGATCAGGGTGGGGTTGAAGCGGGAACCAAACAAAAGGCTCTGAAGTTGGCTAGCCACCCACTCTACTTCCTTGTAGAAAGTAAATAAAGAACAACATTGCATCCCCAGGAAGAGGGTGACCATTTGCATCACCCCAAAAACCTTAGAGAATGAAGGACTTGTGGTTTCTCCCACATTTCCTGCAGAAGCTGGATGGATCCTGGAAATACTCAAACATTTTTTTTTCCGTCAAAGGTCACTTCCTAGATGTAGTCCCATTACATCAATGCACAATAAAATGGCCTCAGATACATGGTGTGTGTTCTTTAAAAGTATATTCATTTCTATTGAGTTCATCAAAGGTGAAAAAGAATTTGTACCTATGTTGTACAGACAATATATATCCTAGTTCCCTTGGACCTATGTTGACTGCTTCCTTCCACAATGGATCTAAAAAAGATACAGATTGTGAAAACTTCTCCATAAAGCATCACATTATGCTATTAAGTTGACTACATTATTCCAATCAAAGAAGATGAGAAGAGCCTGGAGAACAATGTTAAAATATCTATAATCAAAAGCCAGGAGATACGCATTCAGAAGATTGGGCGGTGGGGTCTGATGCTTGACCAGTGTTTTCAAAGTTAGGGACAATATAAATGGCTGCATTTCTCACCTCTTTTCTCAAATGAGAAAACACAATGTGCCCACGAAGAAATAAAAGATTGTGAAAGCGTATGTACTTATAAAGATATTTGTTTATGTTAATTCTATTAAAATACTCAATGGATTGACGCAAGGCAGTAACAATGCATAGTAAGTTTTATAACCCATAAAAATCAAAGTGTGTGACTACAAGAATACAAGATGCCTGAGGGTTATTCTTGCCAGCTTAGTGGGACTGACAAGTGCCTAGGAGAATAATGAAGCATACACTGACTGGGAAGCCTGAGGATATTTGCAGATAGTATTAACATAAGGAAGGGGATCTACCTTGAGTGTGGGTGGCCTCTCACCATGCCTGGGAGCCTGAATGGAATAAAGGGGGTTGGAAGAGCTGCACAGGCTCGCTCTCTCTCTCTCTCTCTCTCTCTCTCTCTCTCTCTCTCTCTCTTCCTCTCTCCCTCTCTCTGCCACCATGGAAACTCCCCTGTTCTGTCTTGCCTTTCTTCAACCCCAGCAATAGAATAAAACCTCAAAATTATTGGCCAAAACAAATCCACTCCCTCTTGAGTTGTTTTTCTTGGGCATTTTGTCTCAGCCATAAAAAGTGTGGCAAATGAAGAGTGACTGCAAACATGAAGAAGTTCACCGTGGAAGGTCCGTATGCAGCAAGTGATACATTATCACCTGCAAGTAGCTTGTGTAACTGTAATTCTTGCTTGATGTATGTAATTTTACTAGGTTAAAGTTAAAACCTTTCTTTTGTTTAGAAGGAAAAGGGGAAGTGATGGAGGAATGTCTTTTTGTATGCTGTGAAAACATGTTGCTCTGATTGGTTGATAAATAAAGCTATTAGGCCAATGGTGAGGCAGAATAGGGTAAGGTGGGACATTCTAACTATAGAGGAGAAAGGCAGAATAGAGAGGATGCTGCCAGCCACAGCCATGAGAAGCAACATGTAAAGATACTGATAAGCCACGTGGCCAAGTATAGATTTATAGAAATAGCTTAATATAAGATGTAAGATCTAGCTAGTGAGAAGCCTGAACCAATAGGTCATACAGTTTCTAATTAATATAAGCCTCTGTGTGTTCATTTGGGTCTGAGTGGCTGCGGGACCACAAAGATGTGGGAGCTGGGTGGGCACAGGAAAACTTTCAGTTACAAGCTTGTTTAAGATCAATGCTCTGGAATCCTAAAGTAACCATCAAAATAATAATGCAAACAGATATAGTTCATAAGACAACTAAGGAGATTCATTGGAATTATTAAAAAAAAAAATCTTGCACTAAACCAAAGCCAGAAAGATGAAGGGTAATAAACATAGATGAGATAGAAAGGGACCCCAGGAGGAATATGGATGATGCAAAATAGGACACATCAATAATCATATTATACATCACCAAAAGGCAAACACTGGGCTGGACAGATGCATCAGTACTAAAGTGCTGTGGGTGGCTCTTGAAGAGGCCTATTGCCTGCATTGGGCAGCTCACAACCCCCAGGAACTCCAGCTCCAAGAGATGAGATGCTCCTATTGGCCCTTCTGCATGCGCAAACTTGTAATTAAAAACAAATCTTGCTTAAAACCAGAGACTGTCACATTTATTAAAAAGCAGGGGCATGGAGTAAGCTTCCTGTGAGAAAGCCATCATAAATGTGACTAAATAAATAAATACTAAATATATTAAAACTGAGGAGTAATTTTTAAAAGATACATCATAAAGACACTACCAAAAGAGTAAGTGGCTAAACTAATATTAAATCATGTACATTCCAGAACAAAGATTCTTAATGACAGCTAGGAAGGGCATTTCATAATTATGAAGGAATCAATTCATTAAAGGAACTAATTCCTAAACAGTTATGGACCTAACATCTGATATCTCAAGTACAAGATGAACAATTCTTGTGAAAAGACAATTTAAAAACAAAACAAAACAGGGATTCCAGTCAGCGATGTGAATTTTTCATATCTTAGTAACCAAACCGATAAAACAGATATTGTGAAACTTAGGGCCACATAAATGGTCTTTATTCCTACCTATCTACTCAAGATTACTCTAGAGTTTTATATTGTGGCGACCTCCATCCATAAAAGTATTTCATTGCTAATCATAACTGTAATTTTGCTACTGTGGTGAATTGTAGTGTAAATATATGTTTTCAGATGGTCTTAGGCAACTCCTGTGAAAGGGTTGTTCAACCCTGGAGAGGTCATGACCCACAGGTTGAGAACTGCTGATCTATGTAGAAATCCTCATAGGGGATCCTCAAAAAGCTACAAGAACATAGTAGTAAAACTGCAGAAAACTAAGTATAACATTAAGAGCATCCTGAGGGTGTGTAGTATGTTCTGTTTATTGTATATCCACAGTACCTCAATACTTCTGTTTTTATAATATATAAAAATGAGACAGAGTAGATGGGAAAGATGGATTTGTGATTAAGAATATTAGCTAATCCTCCAGAGTACCAAGATTTGGTTTCCAGAACCCACATTGGAGCTCACAACTGTCTGTAACTCTAGTACCACAACATTTCATGCCCTCTTCTGGCTTTTGTGGGCACCAGACACACACATCATACACATACATACATGTAAGCCAAGCACCCATGCACATACAAATAAGTAAATAAATTTAAAATAATTTGAAGAGAAAGACAGACTAAAAACCAAAAGGACCAAAAGGGAAGGCAGGTAGAACTGTCTAATGTTTTAGGTTTTTATAACTACAAAATATAAGGTATGAGAAGAACTCAATAGAAGTTGAAATTAATGCAAAGAAATTTGCAAAAATTGACATTCAAGTATGCATACAGCCGTCCTGAGTAATAAAATGAGGCAGCTCCTCAATGAACATTATAACAAGAAGAAAATTTTATGAATATCTAGTAACTATTAATTGTCTTAGTCACTGTTTATTGCACCATGACCAAGGCAACTCTTATGAAGAAAGCATTTAATGGGAGCTTGCTTACAGTTTCAGAGGTTTAGTTCATTATCATGGTGGGGAGCATGGCAGCATGCAGGAAGGTGCTGGGGCAGCAGCTGAGAGCTAGGATGTCCTGAACCATAGGCAGAGAGAGAGAGACTCTGAGCTGGGCATGGACTTTTGAAACCTCAAAGCCCACCCTCCAGTGACAGTTCCTCCAACAAGGCCACACCTCCTCCAATAAGCCACACCCCCTAGTCCTTCTAGTTCTTTCAAATAGTGTTACTCCCTTCTAACTAAGCATTCAAATATATGAGCCTATGGGGACCATCTCATTCAAACCACCACAGTAATTAAAAGTAAAACCACACGTGGTCATGGGAGAATGTAAGAAGATTTTTGTTCCAGAAAGAAAGATGAGGTCAGGATGAAAAGAACCTGCATGCTTATAAATAGGCTAACTGGTGCTTCCCACGTTTCTGGATAGGATACGTACCTGGGACCTTAGTGCCCAACTGTGATGGATCACCTTGAGTGTCAAGTGGATCTGGAATCGACTGAGACAAGACTCTAGGCAGATTTGTAAGGGCCCTTCTAGGAGAATAAACCAAGGGGACAGAACCCTCCCCCAGGGCGGGTACACTTTCCAGGTGTGGCCTAGACATGAAGCCATCAGAGGGAAGCAGTCTGCTTTCTGCCTGCCTTTGTCTCTTGCTGGTCAGTGCATCTATTCAGTTATCATTGCTCCCAACATCTTTTGCTGCCATCACAACCCAGTTTCTCCAGCCTTCAAACAAAACTGGAGGTGAGAGACTCTCCAGGAACCCCATAGGCCCTTGCACCAAACCGGGGCTCCTGAGGCACCCAGCATAGTGGACGAAGCAGCGACTGGGTTCCCAGCCCCTCCTGTGTGCCCATAGCCATTGTCACACTGCCCAGTCCATACGCTTACACAATTTCCTTTTATATCTTAACTCTCTCAGTTCTCTTCCCCCTAGAAAATGCTAATCCACTACCCATGGTTTCCAGTCTACACAATGTCTTCTGTTTTACCTCTCAGCATCATTTCCTGTAAGTAATACCTGGTTGGAAACTGAGGGAGGGTGACTTTCTTCATGGCCTGTGTGTCTAGGCTGATTCCCAGCCAACCTGCCACTTCATGTGCTCTTTCCTGTTGTCCATCATCCCGTCCCACGGGAACCACCACGAACATCTCCAGGCAAGCGTGAAGTAAGGTTTTGAAATATCAAGCTTCAGTTCTCTTTGTGATACTAAAGTCTGGCAACACCACTTAAGGAGATGCCAAGGTGTGTTCGTTCTTAACATACTGCTTTAAGCAGCAGAAACGTATCTACTCAAAGTTCAAAGTCGAGGTGTTGACAGGCTAGGCTCACCCCATTAATTCTCAGGAGTATCCTTCCTGGCATCTTCTAGCTTCCTTCTTGTAGCTCTGAGTGCTCCTGGCTTGCATTTATACCACTCCACCTTTGTTTCTAACCTCATGGATCTCTCTCTCTGTCTGTCTCTCTGTCTCTGTCTCTGTTTCTCTCCATATTCTCCCCTTCTCTTCTAACGTATTAGTCTCATGGATTAGGAGAAGCCATAATTAAACACAAATTCTTAGCTCGATTCTATCTGTGGCATCCCTATTCCCCAATAAGCTCACATTTGAGGGTATCATTTGGTAGACATGATTCAAAGCATAGTACTAGGAAATACTATGACTTAATTCAGTGAAGGAGAGTTACAGTTCACTTTTGACCTGTCCACATGCATATAGGAATGCCACATACAAGATAGACAATGAGAGGCTAAAATGATTTCTTAAAGGTTCTGTCAGTCCTCACCTGGCCCAGTGGTCTGTGGGGGTAAGGTGAGATGAACAGCCTGAGTGGCTTAGCCTTATGTTTCTTTCTTTGAGAGACCTCACTCACTCAGTCTCCACTTCTCAAATTTACCTCAATGCCTGGTTTCTTGGATCAGAGGCTATGGGGGCATGGGAGCTCTTGAAGTAATATACTTAGTGGCATTGCCTTGCACTTTGGGTTGAGAAGCCAGAACAGTCCTCCAGTGCTGTTGTGTATTCACCTCCATATGAACCCTGCTTTACTCTCTCCCTTGAATCCATCTTAGAATGTTAATTTCAGTGCCTAAAAGCAGTAGTACCTTTGAGGCATTGGTCCATACAGAAACTTTGGTTACACTTCACATCGCAGGGTAACTTACCCCAGATGAGTTAAGTTGTCTCGGTTACCTATTTCATGGCAGAAAACTGAGACTCAGCAGTGAAGTGAGTGTCTTGCAGGGCACACATAGTGTATTTGCATTGTAAACCCTGCTCTCTCTTCATTCCAGATACTTGCTTGTGTCTGCCTCGGGTATGCTGAAACCTTCATCCCCAGTGATGGGATTTTCAGATGTGACCTTGGGTGTTGACTAGATGAAGGTGAAGCCTTCATGGGTAGGGATAGTGTCCTTCCTGCCTTTTTCATTTGAGGAAGCAGCAAGAAGAATACTGCCTAAAAGTCAGATCAGAGTGGTCATAAACCAGCAAATTTGCATCCTGACTCTGGATTTCCCCAGCTTTGAAATATGAGAAGGGTGCCATCCCAGCTTCCAGGGTATGATGGTTGTTACTACAGCCTGAGCAGGTCAGTACAATGCTAACTTGACCTTCATTGGCGGTCTAAGTGCAGAGAAATTTCTCTTTGGATAGGGGGTATTTATGTGTTCAAAGGCTCTTGCCCAAATCTGGTTGGATTACAATCAAGTTCAGGGAAAGGCAGAAACATTGCTTCCCCTCTGTTCTAGTCCTGAGTCTAGAAGCTACAGAAAGCATTCTCACAATGGGTGGAAGAGAGAGAGAGAAGGGGCTTGGCGACGCTCCCATATCTTGGTACTTATATCTGTATCAAAGGGTTGATGCAGAACCATTTTAGGAATTGGCATCCCTGAAATCAAATGTACACTTTGTCTTCTTATTTTCTACATGGCTTTCTTCCATTCATTTCATTTCTGGAGCCTCACTACATTCATTTGTGCAATTTGCTACTTACCTTTAAAGGTTGTGTGATCACGGAGTAGATGTTGCCTCCTATTTTGATCTTCCCTCCATCTCTAGGTGGATGTTGCTCAGGGTCTGGTTCCCCACAGTGACATCATATATACCTGGGGATTCATTTGTACAGACTAAAATTAAAAAGACCTGACAAGGGCTGTGTATGGGCTCACCATGGGCTTCAGCCTATGGAGCTGGCTGTCCCAGACCTTTTTGTCTGTTGAGACATGAGCAGTGACCAGACCTACATACATGGAAACAACTGACAGCCACAGATGATGAATAAGAATACCTTAAGGCATTTATGAATAACTACTATTCATAATTATTATAGATGAACACTTGACAACCACTGAAAGTTGGCCCCTGAGCTTGACACACAGGAGGATAGAGAGGACCTTGGACTATGGAAAGAATTGTCGACAAGAAGCACTGGTGCTGTGGAGAGCTATCCACTTACAAGTACATACGTATTTGAACCTCAGCTCACCCTGTATCTTCTGCTTACTGAGTGACACTGGTCTTTCCTAGGCCTGGCCTTCTCTGAACCTTGGCTACTTTATAAAAAACTAAAAGGTTACAGAGTTGGGCTTGATCAGTGGTTTTCAAACACGTCTTAGTCTGTTCACCTGGTATAACAAAGTACCTTAGACTCTAATTTATGAATAAGAATAATTTCTAACAGTTCCCAAAGATGGGACTACCAAATTCTGGGTGTCAATAGATTCACTGTTTGGGAAATGTGCTCACTAACTACATCAACAGCAGACTTTTTGTTGTATCCTTACATGGGGCTCCCTTCAGCCTCTTTCATCAGAGGGTAGAACTCATGTCTTAATCACTTCCCTAATGACCCCACCTCTCAGCAGGACTCTCCAAAGGGCACAGACGTTCACAGAAACAAGCCCTTCAGTTTCCGTCTACCTGAGTCTATAGTAGAACTCTACATGAAACGTTGGGCCAAGGGGACTTTTCTGGTCGTAGCAGGCAGACACTCTCATTGTGACCCTCTCCCTTCTCAAGGGCTCTTCAGAGTCCTGATTTGAGCACTGTAGATGAAATTCTAAATGGTCTTATTAAATAAGAAACACAAAGCCAAATGCAGAGTTAAAAACCCAGAGATCAGAGCAGTAGCCAAGAGATAAAACTACCTTGTCTTACCACTTGCTGCCATCCTTCCCCTGAGAGAGACCTTCTCCTGTGTGACCCATCTTTTTATTGCCTTTCTGTTCTGCCTTCTCATTGGTTCTAAACCCAAGCACATGACTTTACAGACCTCCAGGTCTCTATAGTTCGTATTGAGATTAAAGGTTCAGGTCACGGCTTGGCTGGCCGTGTCCTTGAACACACAGAGACCCTGCCTGCCATATGAACAGATCTGGTCCCCAGGCAACTTTCTATTTATTAGCATACGAATAAAATCACATTTCAGCACAAATAAAATATCATCATAGAGCACCACTCTGTGTTCCCCTTTACTGATAGCAGGAAGGGTTCCCATTCCATCCTGGCCCAGGACTAAGCCCTTGATGCACCTTAACTCAGTCACCCCTCAAGATACTTTTGGTCCTTATAAAAATAAAGTGATTTGCCAAGTCATAGCTAATGTGAAAACAGGGGTCCAGAGCCTGGGCCTGCCACCAACCATGCCTCTACTCAGTCCTCCCTGTCTCAGGCTCTTTGCCCTGTCCCGATGGAGTTAATCATATATATCTATGTCATACACACACACACACACACACACACACACACACATATATGTATATGTGTGTGTGTGTGTGTGTGTGTGTATATATATATAAAATCATATATACATATCCAGAGGTGTTAAAATAAAAGATGAAGTAGATGTGTTCAGACGTGTGTGTGTGTGTGTGTGTGTGTGTGTGTGTGTGTGTGTGTGTATGTGTATGTAAGAGACAGAGATTGCTGAGTCTAAGTTCCATAAAGGTAGATGTTCATTTTATATAGGCAGAGAGAGTGTGTGCCAGAGACCTCAGCATCCCCAGCAGCCACATAGGCAAAGATTTGATACAACACAATTCAAACGGGTATTCATTAGGCAAAAGGCCCATTCCTGCTTAATCACAGACAATGAAAGAGCAGCAAAATTGGATCAGCCTATGTGGAGGCCTGCAAGTACTTCCTGGCTGTCTTCTCATGACGTACATCGTCAAGCCTTGGGACTGGAAGAAAACTGAGCAGCTCCAGTCACCTGGCACCAATGACACATTGACAAGCAGCTATGTGGTGACTGTGTCCTGCCACTGTTGTCAGACTGGGCTACTGCTGGCCAGGTACTGAGGACACAGGGGTGATGTATTTCAATGGTAGACACTCTGAAGTTAGAAAAACGGCTTCCATTGGCTTGAAAGTCTCTGATTCCTCCATGTCCTCCCGTGTATCACCAATGGATCTTTGGGACAATGTTGAGGTGCTCTGCAGCAGAATGACATTCATGTGGCAAAACCAATAAGGGTTTCAACACTTGACACAGGATCCCCTCCCCCCACTGCCCCACCAAGATCACAACAGATTGCTGCTGTGGTTTCTCTTCTAGCCTCACCTAAATCTTTTTTCCAGGTGCCTCTCTTCCCAGAATACCTTCCAAAAGACCTAAACAAGTGGGGTCCCAGCACAGACAGTGTATATCCATGAACCCCACGTGTGACCACACACACACACACACACACACGCACACACACACACACACACACACACACGTCTTTGTACTCACTCAGTCTGTTGGCTCAGTGATACACTGAAAAGACAGAGGTGTTTATGGGATTTCCTGCATTAGGCTCAGCTGTCTTTCTGTCCTGAACAAGGAAGTTAATAGATGATTGTCTGGAAACCTCATCTAGCCCTGGAAATCCATGAATCTCAGAGACAAGGGTAATGGAGGTATCGTATCAGTTGCTGGAGACTGGGTCTTCTAGGATATTTCAAACTGAGTTGTGCTCGGTGTGGCTTTCCCCCAAACAATCCACATGGGAGAAGGGATTGAGCGGCAGAGTAACCCAGATAACTCTGGGGTGATTGCTGCACTCCCTGAGAACTCCTGGGCTCTGACATCATGGCCAATGAAAAGGTGTGAGACCAAACAGCTGCATGGCATGGGCGTCACCTCTGTCATCCACCAATTGTTTCCCTTTTGACAAAGGGAACTGACTTGCCTGTCTGAGGAAACAACACAGCTGTAAATGGAGCATGATTTATCCTCCTAGGAATAATAGGGTGGGTAATTCTGAGCTGTTACACCTAGCTTAGCCAGTATGAGCCCCAATTCAATGACGTAGTTAGCTCTGATGAATCCTGGTTTGACTGGAAAGAGTGTGTACGTAGGCATAGGGAAATAACGGATGTCTTGCTTGGTGTCTGATGGCCACAGACACATTGGTAAAAAAAAGAATCATCTCCTAGACCCCAGAGTTTTAGTTAAATACGCACAATTTTATTGATTGAAGAGATTAGGACAAAAACATTAAACCAGATACAGGACAAAGCACCAGAGGCCATTGGTCCCCACCATGCATGTTACCCATCTTTCCTCCCAGCCAGCGCTTAGAAAACAGGGAGAGGGAAGATACAAGGTCCTTCTTGCCACAGCACCGTCTTCCAAATGTAAAAACCCTCTCTCTGTATCTTCCATTATCAAAATAGAATCAAGGGTAGATCCATGGCAGCTTTGTCTCCCGATTATGAATGGGGAAGCCAACCTGCTGGGGACAGGGGTTCCTGTGGAGTAGGCGTGAAGCATCCAAGAGTCCGCACACACATGCCACATACTAGAGTGAAGCACAGATTCAAGTAACATTTACATACTAGAGTCCACGTGTCACCTACCCAAAAACAGGACCATTTCACAAAACATATGCAGGCAGTAAAACCCAAACGACTGAGGTACTGGGAACACAAATATTTATGCCAAAAGAGTTCTGTATCATACAGCAATAGAAAAGCCAGAATACAAAAGGAAAACATTTCGCCACTCGAAATCAAATGAGGCTACCTAGAAAGAGCCAAATGAAAGGTTATTCCAGGGACAGAAATACTCAAACAGGGGAACGAAATTATAAATGTTAACTACAGCATGTAACATGTCATCCCGTCGACCCGTAATTGAAGTACTGGCTTAATACATCACAATGTGACATTTTCCTTAATAAATACAAGAGTTCTTGAAAATACAAAGGTGCGTATTGGGACAGAGAGCTGTTTGTATTTATATCATCCCTTCTGTTCAAACCAGAGGGCTTTCCAAGCCCAAAGGATCATTCTTAGCAGAGAAGAGGAAATAGCTGCCCTATATTTTATACACATGGGACAACCTGTCTCGTTTTCCTAGTTTCCCATAAAGCGACAAACAAAACGTTGAGATCAGCATCATCGATGAGATCTGACTCCAGGAGCGCCCCCTGCCCTCTGGAAACCCTCACTGTATTCAGAGCGGAAAGCCGCGTCTACAATGTGAACCCTCCTCTTCCTTCGAAAGGACAAAAACCAGAAAGGAGTTGGATTTCTCTCTTTTCCTTTCTTCATCCCCTGGACTGTGATAGTACGTCTGGAAGTTTGACTGCTACACAAACCGGCTGATGCCAAACAGATTTGCCCTCCCCCCTCCCTCTTCCGCTTCAGGGAGCCTAGCATTAACATGTCACTTCCTAGCCAGAATAGGAAAATCATTTCTTTAGAAGAAATGAGAAGTGTGAATGAGAGACAACAACTGGAACTTTGCTTTTTCTTTGAGTTTAGCACCCAGGTTTCAGGTCAGTCTGTGTGCACCGAATTATTATTATTATTATTTTAAGTGAATCCCATTAATTAATACATATGTGGTTGGCCTGTTTTGTTTTGTTTTGTTTTGTTTTTAAAAAAAAAAAAAAAAGAAAGAAATCTTCGATCAATTGTCCCTTCCCTGAATCATAACAAGAAGTTAAATGCTAACAGTGCAATGCCAAGGTATTTGTTTGAGGCAGAAAAGTTCCAACTCTATCGATGTCTGCAGCTCTTTCTGAACAAAATGAAAAGTAGGGTAGATGAAGTAGCCCAACTGGCAAGGGGAACTCTTCTCAGACTACCCCAGGGAAGAGAAGCTTAGGGGAGGGGCTCCCGACCATCCAAACCCATTCCCCATCCCACACGTCTTGCTCCCATGCTAAGTGTTCGGTCAGCTGCTGGAAGGTATTCCTCCTCTGAACCAAGAAATGTGTAAATACAAGTGTCCGTCTTGCTTCCCAGCCAGGCCCCCTGTGCCCCAGAACTCTTTTCTGGGGCCCTCTCTTGCTCCTGGTACCTGCTAAGTGTCCGCGGGCCTTTAAGCTCAGTTAAAGAAAGGGTCCAAGTTCTCCTCCATGTTGACATCTGGCACCAGCTGGTCAGATGCCTCTTTAGCACCAAATCCCGAATTCGAGACGCTAAAATCTGTGGAAAACCAAGGATGGTCCAGAATCTCCTGCGAGGTCAGCCGCTCTGAGGGCTCCCGTCGCAGGATGCTTCGGATGAGGCACTTGGCCTTGGGCGACAGAGTTTCTGGAATGTTGAACTGGCCCCTGCGGATCTTACTGAAGAGGGAGCTGGGCTCAATGTCATGAAAAGGGTAACGCCCCACCAACATGGTGTACAGCATCACCCCCAGGCTCCACACGTCCGCGGCCTTGCCCGAGTAACTGCCAGTGGTGTTCAAGATCTCCGGGCTGACATAGGCTGGGCAGCCATGCTTGTCAGAGAGGGAGTCGTCATCACCCCGGAGAATGTAAGCATCTTCCAAACTCTCCAGCTTGACCCGAGTCCTGCAGGAAAGAGAGAACAGGAGCTCCTAAGGATGAGGGAAGGCACATCTATACATCTGTATATGAGGGCTCCCACTGTTCATCCATCCATCCATTCATTCAACCAGCTAGATGTGACTACAGGATAGGATACTGAGGCTGTAGCTTTGAACAATTTTCTTGAAGCTAAAAGAGCTGGGAAATGGACAAGGATGCCTCAGTTTACCTTTTTTGTTCTTTAGTGGCACCTAATGCTTCTCCTCAGGGCATAAGCACAAGCCGGAACAATTTCAGGATAAGCGATCTCCACCACTCACTCCTTCTAAGTCTGGCATCCAAATATCGAGCTTTTCTTCATTTCCAGATTTTCTCCTGACCTGCCTGTCACATTTCCAAAGCTTGGGGTCCTTGACCTGGCACCCAGCCCTAATTAGAGGTGTGTGATTCACAGCTGACTGTGTGCCTAGGAAGATGGGTGTGATAATTGCAGCATGACCCAAGAGCATTTTCAAACTATTAATCCCGTCCCCAGTCTACCCAGCTCTTCAAGAACTCTTGACCTTACACATACAAATGTGTAAGTCCTAGATGTGCAGGAGGAGGTGGAGAGACGTTGCAGGTGAACTTGTGAGGCGCTAACACCTAGTTTGCACCATCAACACAACGGGGCTCCATGGTGTCATCATTGGGTGTGAAATACAGACATACACAGTAAAACAAAACAAAACAACAAAACAAAGAAACAAAAAACCAACTGGGAAATAAGATGACGTCTTCCACCAGTCATGCTAAATTAGATTGGGGTGCAAAACACAGCGTGGCCAAGCATGGAGGTACACATCTGTCATCATAGCACTCGGAAGGTAGAGGGAATGAGGATCAGGAGTTCAAGGTCAACCTCCACAGCAAGTTGGAGGTCAGCCTGATCTGCAGGTGGTTCTCACTCATCACACTCCTGGAGTCCTGCTCAGAAGGTGGCTAGGCAAAGTTGGGATTCACATCGTGTGTGTGTGTGTGTGTGTGTGTGTGTGTGTGTGTGTGTGTGTGTGTTCCGCATCTCCAAGTGCACAAATCTAGGCCTCAACCCTGCTTGGGTGGGCAAGCCAGGGAACTCAAATGAGCAACCAAAAGCATTCAGGCAGACTGCAGTGGGGCCACCTGGGTCCTCAGTCACAGCCTGTGGCCCATGACCATCTTCCTCCTGTCTTCCCCCTCGTCTTCCTCCTGGTGTCTGTAGGTCTCGGGCTTTCAAGGTGGTCTGAAAAACCACTGACAGTATCTACTTAAGGAGAGCTGCTGGGAGCTCTCTATAGTAGATGGAGTGATGGAAGATGGGTTGCGTCTAGGGTCTCCTATAAGCAGGTCAGGAAGTCCAAAAATCAAACAGTGATTACTTTACGTGTGGTCTTTAGGAGTGTGGGTCCCAGGCCAGGTTCCATCTCTCCCCAGCTTTGTGAGCTGGGTCCTCCTTCTCCTCAGCTTTGAAGAGGAGCCTTGGAGAAGGCAGTGTGTGTCTCTGTCTGATTGGTTTTTGATTTTATCTTTTAATCTTAATGTAGCAACTTTTACATTAAGTAAAATTCAGCATAACCATTTTTTTTTTTTTTTTTTTTCTGAGCCAAGGTTTTCTGTGTAATAGCTCTGGCTGTGGTGGAACTCGCTCTGTAGACCAGGCTGGTCTTGAACTCACAGAGATCCACCTGCCTTTGCCTCCTGAGTGCTGGGATTAAAGAAGTGTGCCACCGCTGCCTGGCAGTCATAACCATTTTTTGAGCGTTCGTTTAGTTCACTCTCGTGATGCCCACTAATCAGCATGCATCCATCTGAACAAAGCTGCCTCGGTGTCTGTGCCAGGTCTAATGTTCCATAATACATAGCAACACATATTCTCCTTTGCCACTTGCTCAGCTGTCTTCTAGAACAACCCTACCACAGGTCATGTTTTTGAATGCTCCTGGAACTAATGGCCTACAAAACTAAGAAGGCTCTAGCTGTGTTAATCTGGAATTGAACTGATTAAAAACCAATCTTTCTTTCTCAGGCTTATTTCTCCTAATAGGAGGTGGCAGGTGGCAGTGACCCACTCACCAGCCTTACCAGATGTTCCAAGATGCCCGGAGAGGAGCTTCCGAGCCCAGAGGGAGAGAATCATGAGCTTGAGACTCAAGGGTTCCTTCGACTCTACTTCATCCTTAAAGCTCTTGCTTAGTGGGGGGACCAACCTGCCCCCCCTCTCCCAGCTTCCTTGGCTGGGCGGCAGAGTTACTGTTTGATTATGAACTGTAGCTTTGGAAGTAATCTCTCTGTGTGAATGGCTGCCAGTTCAGGAGGCAATGTGTAAGTCTTGGAGACAGAGGGTTCAGGCTGGGGCAGGATTGTCATTACAAAGCCCTCTAAGGAGTGTCTCAGGTCATCCACATGGAACCTTGTCTTGACTGCTAATTCCATGCCGGTGAACCTGTCCCCTAAGCACAACCTGTCTGTGGCCCACATTCTTCTCCATGCCTCAAAGGCAGAATCTGGCTCAGTCCCGCTGGGGACCTCTGCCCATAATGTCTCCATCTTAGAATGTTCTCCCCCTGTGGGTGGGTCTCTGCTTAAATGAGTGACATGAAGTACCCCACACAAAGCAGCCCCATGTCTCCCATCAGCCTTGTCGATGGTGCTCACATCTATCTGTACGGTTTGCTCTTCAGAACCCATAAATCACTCAGTGGTTATTCTGGAGGACCCGTGGCTTCCTTACCTCCAGGAGCTTGTAGAATTATAACGGAGTCACTTTTAACACAGACAATAAGACCTACTGTGTGTTGCTGCTGTGGCTTACACTCCTCGGCCCACTGCTCCTGCCAAGTGGCTTATAGGAAGGACTCAGACAAGCAGGTGCTAACTCAGGAAGTTTCAGCCCTGTTGTAAAGGAACAGTGGCCCCCATTCTCCTATCTAGCTAGTGTTATGCAGAAATCAGGACAGGCACATAAACCAGGCATGTGTTGGGACAAGGTGAACAGGATGTCAGGGAATGGACCCCTGGCTCCGCCTCGTCAGAAGGCAGCCTCTCATCTCTGCACTTTAAGCTAAGTCAAATCTCCAGATCTGTAGTCTGGTCTCTTGCACATCACAACTGTACGTCCTGATTCTTTTGCTCCTGTACCCACGTTCACAGCATCCTGACCCCTCCTCCTGGAGACCTGTGTGGCCCCGTAATGAGGGCTTTAGACTGTGGCCAGGGCCACCACCTTGTCCACTCCCAAGCAGAGTTCCTCTCTCTCTCTCCCTTATCTCAAGACTGCTTAATGAATGCATCTGCTTAATGAATCGGGATAAAATGACTCAAACCACTTGCCTGGTGCTGAGGCTGGGCTGCTCTTGGCCAATCTACAGGAGGCTTCACCTTCCTTTCTGTTAGGAAAGTGGTTCTCAACCTGTGGGCCATGACCCCTTTGGCAAACCTCCATCTCCTAAAATATTTATGTTATGATTCATAACAGTAGCAAAATTTCAGTCATGAAGTAGCAATGTAATAATTTTATGGTTAGGGGTCATCACGGCATGAGGAATTGTATTAGGAAGGTTATAAACTATTGCTTTAGGGGCTAAGGCCACTTTAGGCAAGGTCTGAGGATGCAGTGGGAAGCAGCTGGGTTTCCCGGGCTTACCAGGTTCCCCATGGGACAACCCAGATAACCAAGCACAAGCTGAAGTCAGCTTCAAGCTCAAGTTCACTCTTTAAAAATACCTAAGTACCAGTGTCAGATGTCATACGCACACATGATGCAAGCCAGGTGTTTATGTACCCGTGTCCTTACATTATGGCATAATCTACTGTGTTGGATATATGATTCTTTTCTCTGTGATTCAGGAGCCTTAGGCCCAGGGCACAAGTCAGTCAGTACACCTGGCTAGGCTGAAGGAGGCTGGTTACTCATTGTTTCCACAGAGCAGATTCAGCCACGGACACTCAGGACCACGGAATAAGGGAGGCTCCATGCAGATGGGCAGAGCCAGGTTTTATTTCCTTCCATAGCCTCAGCGTCCACAGCAGGACAGGGGAGAAGGGACCAGCAGGCTGGAGACAGGACAGAGAAGAAATGCAGTCCCTGAGGTACTTCCTAGCCTTGCTCCTCCCTGGAACATCCTCAGCTTGTTTATATCACTCCTAACAAGGGTCGAGGCAAGTGGTCTGGATTCTATCTTTAAACACCGATCTTCCAGGATGTTGCAGTGGGGCAAAGGGAAGTGAGGCAGGAGTTAGGGCTTTGGCCCCAGGGCCTGAGGTCCTGTTGTGCAACCACAGGAGCTACCCAGGCACTCCACTCCTGGCCCTCTCCTCTCAGAGATGGAGGACCGTGCATGGGGAAGCCATGTTTGCAGCAGAGATGGAAGCAGACATGAACAGGCTTCTTCTGAAGTCTCCTCAGCAGTCTGAGGGGTCGGGGGACAGGGGAGGATGATGAATTTCCCTGGCAGAGTCGATTTCCACAAAAACCAACAAGAGCATCTTGTGGGCCCGGTGATTCCAATAGCCCACTAATCATTCAGGCATTTGGAAGACGTTCCGGAGCATTTCCTACTCCACTTGAGCTCCTAAACTGGGCACCGGGGATATGTCCTTGACAAGGAAGGCAACAACCATTTGCTCTGATTTGTGGAGGACTGAGTGAAGTAATGCAAGGCAGGATACCCCAGAGAGCCTGGCAGGGCAGAATTGCCCATCACATGGTGGCAGCCATATGCTCCGGATCCTGTGGTTAACCCAAGACTCCCACCCTCAGCAGAACCTAGTGTCTCAGGCAGAGGAGCAGGTAGACATGCAAGGCTGGGCAGGTGGGCCTAACGGAGATGCTGTGCCCATACACTTCACTGGGACCTCTGCACTGGTGCATCCCTTGCTGGAGATGCTCTTGCCTAGCATGTGTCTGGTTCAGCCCTGACCCTCAGATCCTTGGGATGTGCACTGTAGGGGTAGAGGAGGTAGAGATGGTTTATGAGGAAGATGGATTTCTGAAAGCAACATGGTGGCCCAGGGAGGAAGAGACAAGGACAGTGGGCATTGACTGCACTGGATCAGGGAAGCTGGATCTCCCTGTGCCTGTTGCAGTCTGTCTCTGGCATAGGAAGGCAATCGCTTCTGGCCTGATGGATGAACAAGGAACACAAGAGGGCGGTCTGCATAGTCAATGATGGCCAGCCTAGTACCAGACCTGTATCACCACAGTCTAGTGCCAGCTGAGGACGCCAGGACCAGCAGAATGCGATGCCTCTCCCAGCATCTGTGGAGCATCAGGAGTGCCCCTCAAACTCCAGGTCTCCCTCACCCATCCCCAGCACAAGGCCCCAAAGCTCCTACAACAACCAGGTCCAGCTGGCAATGTAACCTCAGGCTCTTTCAATTATTTCTCTCCCAAGAGCACATGACTACAGGCTACGAAGAGGGCTCTTCTGGCTTCTACATTCCTGAAGACTCTGCAGCTGTCAGCCTGCGACATTTCCTAGAGGATACCCTAACAATCAAAATGTGATGATTGGAGACGCAGCGGGAGGTAACCACGCCCCACAGGCTAGACTAACCAGATGCTGCCATTGAACGGCCCGCCCTCTTATGCCTCATACTTTGTGACAAACAAGGAGACGGAGGTACAGAGAACTAAATACCCTAAGGCACACACAAGCTAACAGGAAAAAAAAAAGCTGACTCTGAATGGATGTCAGGAAGCTTCGAATGTCCTCCCCAAATACCGTGATCACAGAACATGTTGAAAAGCTATTCAAAGGCATCTTGTTGAGGAGATGGAGACTTTATTCGGTACCAGAGTTAACGACATTCAAACCCATCACACGGGTAACTAATTACCATATATAGTTCATAGGATATAGACAGAGGTGGATGGACCCACATACTTACTGAGGTACCAAAGGCCAAGGAGACTTGTCCAAGGCTACCTGGCAAGTAAGAGCAGAATGGAGATTCGAACTTGGGTTTTGTTTTTTGTTTTTAATCCTCTAACATAGTGCCCCATCTAAGACAGGAAACAAAACAAAACAACAAAACAGTCCCAACCACAAGCCATGCTTTGCTTTGAAACCTTCAAGCCTCACCCTGAGCTCATGGCAGGAAGAAGTGAGGACAGGGTGGGACAGGGTGGGGCTCAGTCAGTTCAGCAAAGTGGGCCTGACGGAGACCAGAAATCCAGGGACAGGAAAGCATTCCTAGCTGCAGAAAAAGCCAGAGAGGGTTGTCAGTCTCTGGGTCCAGGCAGACTAAGAGCCAGGAGGAAAGGTAAGCTGCAGCCAGGTTGGCCTTGCTCTGTTCCTGAAACTGTGCCCTCAGTAATCCCATCTACTGTGCAAGAAAAAGGCCCCCTACAGTGAGTAGCAGCAGGAGGTGCCTGGGAAAGAGCCATTCAGCACCATAGGTAGCATGCATGGCTCAGGTTCTGCAGCCCCACCAAACCTAGGCAGGCTGCTACACAGCAAACAATCCTTCATTTAATCTTGTTTCATGTACACACAGAATTCCCCAGCAACGAACTGCAAGCCAGTTTTGCTCCAGGGCCAGGATCTGTGACACTGTCCATCTCCCATCCACAGTAACATAAGTGAGCTGAGAAGCAGCTGGAGAAAAACCCTCCGTGGTGCACAGGAGAGATATTGACAGGAAGGGAGGCGGGTGCCAGGGAGGCTAAGCCACAGTGTCTTGCAGCACCACACAACCTGGGAATTGGTTGTTTGCACATATCGGATGCACAAGACAGTTGGAGAGACCCTGGCAGCTGAGAAAGGTAAAGGACCTGTCAGGACATAGCCGGGATGAGAAAGCCACCTGAGGAATACACCCACTGCAAGGGAGCCTCCAGCAGTGTGGGCACACCTCTGACTCACCAAGGCTACTGGACCCACAGGGGAAGCCGTTCCACCTGGAGTGCCATTCTACCGCTTGGAAGATTCCACATAAGCCACAGCTTGCAGCCCGCAGGGCTTCATGACTCTGGTCACCATGGAAACAGACAGGGAAACCCAAGCGAGAACACAAATCCGGGGCTGATTCTCTGTTTACCGCTTGCTTCCCGCACTTAGAAGAGGCTCGGGAAGGATCTTTCCTACCCCACATCCATCCATGGATTCACATCTCAGAAAAGCTTCTCCAGGACCTGTGCTTGGGAGATCCTCCTGTGGTGTGGATGCCACACTGCTCAGGCTGATTCTCTACCTAAACAGTTCCCCTCTGAGCCTCGGGGTTGGGGAGAGGCCAGTGCCATGGGGGCACGTGACCATGCACTCCAGGGCCGGAAGAAGTTGCCTCACCTGGCAGACAGCCCAACAACCAGGGATCCCCACAGTTGGCTTAGCACAGACTCAGCAATCCCCGGGAAGCAGAGTATGGTCCTGCTCTTGGCTTTAGTGCGGACATGTTTGGGATGTAGGGAATAGCGCTTGCAACCCCCACTGTTTCTGGTTGTCCTCTGATTCCAGGGGTCTAGAAAAACCCATCAGTGGCTCTTCCTGGGCTTCAGGTCCAGGGTTAGATCAGGAGTTACATCCAAGGCCCTAAGCCCCTGTCAGTCAGTCTCAGCCTCATTACTGTTTCCCAGAAGACCCTCCCCCCCACCAGCAGCAACTTCCTCTTATAGATGGCTCTTTCCTCTCCACCCCTGCTGCTGGAATAGTGAACTACCTATCCCACTGTCTTCCCCTTTGTGGGCTTTTGTTTTGTTTTGTTTTGTTTTGTTTTTCCAGACAGGGTTTCTCTGTGTAGCCCTGGCTGTCCTGGAACTCACTCTATAGACCAAATTGGCCTTCAACTCACAGAGATCCACCTGCTTCTGCCTCCCGAGTGCTGGGATTAAAGGCGTGTGCCACCACCACCACCTGACTGAGCTTTCATATACTGAATGCCTGCCCCACCAACATCTGGTATCACTGGCAGGCACAGTAAAGTACTTAATAACATACTTGCAAGATCATGTGATCTTTTCTAGGACCCTTAAAGAACTTGCAAGTTATGTTTGGAACCCAGAGGAACGTCAAGCAGATTGGATTATTCCATCAGCTAGAAAAGCCCCCATGAGTGCTGGGGAAAAGCCCCTTTGTAAAGTGCTTCTCTCCACCACCTTCTCTCCTCCCCCACCCCCATTCAACACAGACAGGGAACTTCCTTACAGTAAGAGTGTTTCTTGGGTGTGAGGACTACCGATACATCTATTTCATCAACTGTCACTCGCCACACACTCAAAATGCTAAGTCCCTATCTTAGGGCACTATGAAAGACATGGACCACGCCCATGGAACAACAGGCCTGCCTGTGGTTTAGCTTAACTGGTAGTACCATCTCTAAATGTCAAAACTCCTCAGAAAATGGAGCTTCAGGTGGATTTTGGCTGCTGAGTCCATTAGGTGTAGACCTGTCTATCTGCACCACCTTCCAGCAGCAACCTTCAACTTCCTTATCTGGAAACTTACTAAGTCTCTGCTAAATGGGTTTAAGTGTGTTAGTTTCAAAAACAGTGGTGAGATGGTTCATACAGTGGGATGAGATGCTTCAGTGGTTAAAGGCATTTGCTGCCACGCCTGGTGAGTTCCGTCCCCCAAATCCACCTGGTATTAGGAGACAACCAGCTCCTACAAGTTGTCTTCTGATTTCCATACATGTGCCACAGCAGCCATGTGCCTGAATGCACTTGCACACATGTGCACACACACACAAACACACAATAAATCTAAATAAACATGGTGACTAATTAGAAGTCAGTTCATTTAAGGACAGGTGTTAGGACAGAGTCAGTCTAATCCATGTAGCTCCTGTGAAAACAAGACACTGGTCTCATTGGGCCTGGTAGTCTCCAGCATCTAGAAGTATCTGGTACATAACTGGTGCTTAACAAGCATTACTTGAATGATTAAATGAATCTCCAAGCTTTAGAGTGATGAAGTTCAATGTCACTAGACTGGAAGCAGTGACGACAATGGTGTCTTCAGGATCTGGCCATGACACAGGCTCCATGCTGGGGGCTTTGCACAGAGCATCGTCTGCCAATTACAGAGAACACATTATGCCGTCATGGTGGTGCATGCCTGTAACCCCAGCACTAAGGAGACAGAGGCACAAGGATCGTGACCAGTTTGGGGCCAGCCAAGACTATATAGCAAGACACTATCTCAAGAAAGAGGAAAGGTGGGGTTCAGGGTGCGGGAGAGATGACTGAAAAGTTAAGAGCACTTAGTGGTTTTTTTTTTGCAGAGGACCCAAGTTCAGTTTCCAGCACATTATTTGGGTGGCTTACTACCACTTGTAAACTCTAGGGGACCCAACACTCTCTACTGGTCTCTGCAGGTACCGAAACACATATGGCGCACACACACACACACATACACACACACACACACACACACACACACAAACCTTGAGAAAAGTGAGAGAGAAAGCTGGGATCATAGGAGCAAGTGGGGGAATCAAGTCTTTCTCACTGGTGTACCACTTTCCTACTTTGCTACGGCCTCAGACTCTCGGGTCAGTTGACTGAGCCTAACCAGTGAGGTAGCCGTAAATCCTGCCAACGCATACCCAGGAGTTAGGCTGCTTCTAGGGGAAGAGCTGCCCTGGCAAGAATGTCCAGTTTTCACAGTGATGAGCAAAGCCCTTCCTAAATGAAATTGCAGTCTGCTGACCACAAGATCTTAAATAAGCTTTCCTGAGGCGTAAATCAGTAAACCGGGACAGCAGCAACGGGTTAATTTCTCATTCAGTGTGCGACTTTGAAAATAGCTTTCTTTGAAAAGGTGTCTCCATGGGGATCCATAAGTTTTCTGGGCTCCCCTTCTAGGCAACGACCTACATTCAGATGATTTCTATTTATCCCTGACTCTCCCTCGCCTTGTCATTGGAATCCAATCTGAGCTGCTCCTATGCAAAAAAAGGAGATTCTCATTTATTCACCAAATAGCCATGCCGACCATATTCTGGGAGCCGTGAATGAAAGGCCACTTCTGTCCCCAGAAAGCTCACCAGTCCAGTACCAGCAAGGACAAGACAACAGAGAGCAGCTTAGTAAGGGGTATTTAGGTCAGGCCATGAGAACAGAATAGGAAGGGCCGAGGAGATAGTTCAGTCCATAAAGTGAGTGCTGAGCAAGCTTGAGAATCTGAGTTCGAATCCATGTAAAAACCCGAGGTGGTGGGGTATACTTATAATCACAGCACTGGGAAGGTGAAGATAGGCAGATCCCGGGGGCTAACTGCCAAGTCAACCTCGCCTACTTGGTGAACCTTGGGTACCAGTGAGAGACCTTTTCTCTCAAAACAACAACAACAACAGAAACAAACTAACTAACAAGCAAAGAACAAGGTGGATAGCTCCTGACTTCTGGCTCCTGAAAAACAGCATCCAAAGTTGACCTTTGGCCTCCACAGGCACATGCACATATATGCATATACACTCACTAACGTGCACAAGAATAAAATAGGGGATGGGCTGCCGCATCGGCGAAGGGGTGTACGGAAAAAGGACACCTCGCCATCCTAGGGAGCTTGTTAGGGGTACAACAGAAAGAGAACTTTGCCCAAGGGTTGGTATGGGCACAAGGACATAGACTTGGTCTACCTAAATGTGAACATTTCCTGGAAGTTCTATCTCATCAAAGCTGAGAGAGAGACAGAGACAGAGAGAGACAGAGAGGAGAGAGAGAGAGATTGGATGCATGCCCTGAATCTTTTATTAGGTATGGAAACCTCAGTGGAGGTAGGGGCAACTTAAAGATCTAAAGGAAGAGCCGACCCAGTCAGCAGCACCTCTGAAAGACGGCCTCGACCTCTGCTGGTGGGGAGGAAGGAAGGCTTTTCCCAACAAAGAGGTACAAGTTGGACTTCTCACTCATGAAGCCCACCAGCATCCCCCATCAGCCTTCCCCATCCCGACAGCCACTGAGTGCCTCCAGGGGGTCTCAGCACGCAGACGACAGGCCTCCACAACAGATGAAATGAAAGCCACCACCTTAAGAGATAAAGATCTCTGCACCAGAGCAGTAACACGTAAGAAGAAGGCAAGTCTCTGAGTTCACATGGGACATTTCTGTGCTAAGAGATGTAAACAGTGATAAGAGGTTAAGGGGTGGAGTCTGGGGGTGGCAAGAAGCCTTGTCCCCGGAGGAGAAGCCAGCTGGACAAATCGGAAGAAAGGCCACTGCGGGCCTTCACAGTGTCCCGCCACTTTCCTTAGCAGCCTAAGGATGTGCAGATATAAAGGAGCGGCGGGGGCGGGGGCGGCGGCAGACATGTAAGAAGCCAAGGTCAACCTTAGTCCCCTTTCCTTCTATGAGGAAGGTCTTCCTAGTTCTATTTTATAGTCAAGGCCATCTGGGCATACAGGTTCAGGGTTCTGCCAAGGCTAGATTTCCTAATAAGTACAAGAGCAGGGTCTGGAACCCAGACAACCACTCACGCTCACATCTTTCAAGCTCAGCCCTTTCTTTGAGGTCCCTCTGAAACACATGGTGTCTCTAGCAATATGCTAAGCAAGGAAGTAACCCAATATAACACAGGAAAATGAAGGCCAGGAGGTACCGGGCATCCCCTGTGTCAATGTGGGTAAATTTTCTCCCTTCTATCAGACTGGCGGAAGCCATAAAGGGTTCTGCAAGATTGAGGGGTGCCCCAGGCAAGTTCAATGAAGGCTGGGGATTCATTTCTTCAAAATGAGGCTCCATGATGGTGGGTCCTCAGAGTGAATTCTGAAGTGCATTGCAGAAACACACCCCTTTCCCTAGTCTGGGAGGAAAATCAACCTTACACAAGAAGGAACTACTCTCCAAAGACAAGGCTGCTAAGGAGATGACATCATCCTTCATCATTCACCAACCCACCAAGTCTGGACTGCTCATGCACAATGACACTTTTTTTTTCAGTGATTACAAGTACAGCTGTCACATACTGAGTGTCTTCTCTGCACTCACACCACAGCATCTTCTCACTGAATGCTAACTACCTTCCAGGGAAGCGACGATTAGGTCCGTCCTGCTGAGGAGGCTGCAGCTTATAAACATGAAGCGGCAGTTCAAGACCAGGACCTGATTCTAGAACTTACACCAAAACCAAAGGGAACCAGATGACGCTGAGCTGTTGAAGACCCATTATAACAGCAGCAGGTACACTGGCCTTGGGTCTGCAGGTGACCTTGGGTGTCACCGAAACGACATTGTGTTAGTAAAGCACTGTCACCTCCATGGAAGAATCTTCATAGATGGCTCTGGGTTCAGTCAACGGTAATCTTCAGCCCAAAGCCTACACAGAAGTCAGCTCTTGTTCTACACGAGTGGGTCTCAGTCAGTTCTGCCACAGGGTGCTCTTTACCTTCTACTGTTCTTGGGATCAGAAGAGAGAAGACTGAGGCGGATGTGGTGTCCATGCCTACGTACCTGGGTGTCTCAAGCCAGAGGATACTGAATTCCAAAGCAGCATGGCTACACTGTAAAACTGTCTCAAAGGGAGAGTGGGTGGGAGAGAGGAGAGACTGGTGTTTGAAAAAGTAAAAGAGGAAGCCCTTCCCAGTTCTTCCAGGGCTGTGTCCATAGGACCACGGAAGAGAAGGTTGGTTAGAAATCAAAGGCTGCCTCTGGGTCACAGTCTAGTGTTGTCATAGGAGGAAAGCTACACGTCTTTGACTCACTTCATAAACTTATTTGCTGTGGGTGTGATCTTGGGATGTGACACCCTAACACTCACTGATGCCTGACTAGGTCTCCGAAAGAAAGCTTCATCATGCAGAGCCCATGAGAGAAGGCTAGGGCATTGGAGGGCTCTGGGCTCTGGCAGATGAATGGAGTGCTTGATGGCTGAGTTGGCATCCTAGAGGCTCCCATCCACCTTCTGCTCTTTCTCGGTGTTAACTCTGAGACCTCAACAGTCCTGCTTTTATAGACATTGGCTACAAAATGCACATGGGCTGGGATGTAGCTCAGTGGTGGGGTGCTTGTCATATTGTACAAAGAGAGTTTTCTCTGCAGTTACACACACACACACACACACACACACACACACACACACACACACAATCCTTCCCTCGCCATCTTTACAAAGAATTAAGTAAGCTGACCTACAACTGTATAGCAAGAGGTCAGTCAACACTGCATTGTACTTTTATAGCTGGACAGACAGTAAAGAGAATATCTTTGGCCAATCCATATTCATCTTCCAAATGAGAACACCCAAAGAGGCAGAACTATGTAGGTTAAAACTGAAGAAGAGCCGGGCAGTGGTGCACGCCTTTAATCCCAGCACTCGGGAGGCAGAGCCAGGAGGATCTCTGTGAGTTCGAGGCCAGCCTGGTCTACAAAGCAAGTTCCAGGAAAGGCGCAAAGCTACCCAGAGAAACCCTGTCTCTAAACAAAACAAACAAACAAACAAACAAACAAAACAAAACAAAACAAAAAAAAAAAAACAGAAAAAGGAGAATAAAAAGCTACCACGGAAAAGCCATGGCAACATAAGGAGGACAAACATGAGGTAGAGGGAGGGCACCCCAGGGTCATAAAGATTATTAATGGCAACAACATAAGGACCAATCACCTGGGTTGGAGTATCTGAACTGAAGAAGGGAAAAGGTAAGAATTGCCCACATTCCACATTCTTAGGGGAGCCTGTGTCTTTTCTTCCTTACAAACAAAAGAGAAAAGAAAAAAAAAGATAAACTATTTCAATAAAAGACCAGGACATTAGCTGCCAGAGTTGCTAGTACCTACCCACCCCACGTGTAAACATATGCAAAGGAGAAGCAAGCTTTACAGGCAGAGGAAGGCCAGGAGCTGAAGGCATGTTGTATGAACAGCTGGATTATTAAACACCCATGAAATTATTCCGTTTGGGTTAAGTAACAACAGGCCCTTTTCCTTTGCTAAGGCCCAAGTGCTTGCCAGACATTAAGTCCCCAATTAGTTCAAACCATGAAGGAGAAAATGAACAAACAGGAAGAGAGAGAGAGAGAGAGAGAGAGAGAGAGAGAAAGGAAGAGGAGGAGGAAGAAGTGAGGGAGGGGGAAGGAAGGAAGAGAGAGAGAAAAAAAGAAAGAAGGAAGGAGGGGGAGAGGGAGAGAGAGAAAGAAAGAAAGAAAAAGGAAGGGAGGGAGGAAGGAAAGAAAAAGAGAAACAAAGAAAGAAAAAAAGAAAGAAACAAAGAAAGAAAGAAAAGAAATGGAAAAAAGAAAGCAAGCAAGTACATAGAAATCACTAGATCTGGCGCATGGAGACAGGGACAATGGATTTCTGTAAACAATGGTGTGAAAACATCACAGGGCACTGAGCTGGATGTCAAAGAAAAGAAAAAGCAGAAAGGTCTACCCCCAAGGTCTGTGATCTACAGAGCGTCAGCAGGATGAGGGGATGAAGGAAAGGGACCAGAAGACGGCCATCAGATGGCCTAGCTAAGAGCCTTGAGATTCCCCTTGCCCTCTTCTCCAGTCCAGAATGACCAAGCTCAAGACGTGGGACTCCATGGACTCAGGTGCTTGGATCCTCTTAAACAAGTCTCGTAGAAGCACAAAGAACAAGTGAATGATGACGGCTCTAAAGGCATTGCCTGCCTCTCTCTAAGAAAGCTCATTCTTAAAAGGAAGAGCAAAGAGAAAGCTGGGCTCTGGCCAGGCTGTTTAAATGGAACCTGATGAGTTAATGGTACATCCATGAAGCCCAGATGCCTGTGTCTTAAATACATGCTTCTTGAGATAGTCAGGCCTCCTTGGTGCACAAGCTCACACCATCAGTTCCTCACCTGGTAAGCCAGTCCTTCCCATACTGCCCAGCATAGGCTTTTCTCATCCTAACTCTTTCTCAGTTCTTTAAGACCTAGTTAGAGCTAACAGGTCCCCGTCCCCCTCCTACCCCCATCACACAGGACCAGGGACTCATCTCTAGCTATTTACCGGTCTGGTGTCAATCTGTTTCTGACATTCACTACCAAGACTGTGGGTCACTCCTACAACACGCCTAGTTAACAGTGACCGCAGGAGTAAAAGAACTACAAACAGGATCCTCTAGGTAGCGAGCGTTCTGATGGCATGGTTCCTCCTTAAACCTGTCTTCGTTGACTCTCAAATTGCCATCCTCCTTCAGAATTCATCACACCAACCCCACTCATTCGGCAGGTCACAGACTTACCCCCATCCCCTAGCCTCTGTCTCACGGCAGGAGTAATGGCTCCTCCTCGTTTGCCAAAGGCATTGGGACACCACAATATTCTCTCTTTGTTCTCCTTGCCTTAACGCTCACTTGGACAACAGACAGCAGAACAAGCTCCCCTGCAGATGCAGATGGAGACACTTCATCAAGGCACTCGCACACGCGCAAACACACACACACACACACACACACACACACACACACACACACACGCACACACACACGCACACGCGCTTGCGCCTGGATGGGCTGAGCCACACTCACCTCTCTTCATCCTTGAAGATGAATTTCCGCAGCTTGAGGTCACGCAGCACCAGCCCTCCGTCGTGGCAGTGGGCCACGGCCGAGGCAATCTGGTAGAACAGTCGGGCTGCTTCCTCCTCCCTCAGCTTCTTGCAAGTGCGGACAAAGGAATGCATGTCTCCATAGCTCCGCTCAAAGAACACATAGGCTTTGGTCTCCCCTAGGAGGATTTCTGTGATTTGGTTGATGTTGCTGTGGGCAGACAGGCAGAAACAGGGGGCCAGGGACTCCTGGTAGCAGCTGATCTCAAACACCTAGGACAGAATTGACAAGACCCCGGTCAGCAGCGGTGCCTCCTACGACCCAAACCGCAGGACGCTGAAGCCTCCCACATGGCTTGTGCTTTGACAGGGCATCTACAGAGTATGAAACTTAGACCTCAAACACACCAGTTCTGCCTGCTACAGTAGAGTGCAGAACACATCTCTTGACTGCTCTGAACCTCCAAATCTTGGGCACAAAATGGGTAAATGAAACTTGATTCAATATTGAGGGGATTCGAGGAAGAAATGAAGGAGATAAACAAATGTTAAGTTTTATGGTTCAGATTGTGTGTGTGTGTGTATGTGTGTGTATCTGTGTGTGTGTCTGTGTGTGTGTGTATCTGTGTGTGTGTGTGTATCTGTGTGTGTATCTGTGTGTGTGTGTGTGTGTGTGTGTCTGTGTGTGTCTGTGTGTCTGTGTGTCTATGTATGGAGGCCAGAGGTCAACCCCGGGTATGGCTCCTCAGGAAACTACATACATGGTCTTTCACTGTCTCGGACCCAGGTAGCCCTGGAATCCTCCTGGCCCTGTCTTAGAGTATGCAACACCACACTTAGCTTTTTAAATGTGAGTGCCAGGGATCAAAGTCAGGTCCTCATGCTTGTACAGCCAGCACTTGACTCCCTGAGTGAGTACCTAAGCCCACAGTGTTATTATTCTTCCCTACAGATCACATATTTACAGAGGGAAAAAAAAAAGACTAGAAGAAAAATAATTCTAGAAAAAAAATCAAGTGACCCCTGGACAAAGACAAACATCTATTTAATTTTTTTAAAATGCACCAAAAATGTACACGACTGAACAACTAATTCATTATATATCTAGGCTGTCCTCAGTAGCTCTCCATGTGTGATGAATTATTCATTTTACAGCCATGCAAACTGAGGCCAAGAAAACCAGCTTAAACTCCTGCCCCCAGTGGCAGCATTAGGAATAGCACACAGGCCTTCTCCGTGGGGGAATCAGGCTGGCTTCCCCTTTCCCTCCACAGATATCTAACTCAATGAATCAATTATGCAATGATTTTCTATGAATCAGAGTTAGCCTGTGAAATGCCACCTCAATGTTGCTTGAAAAAGAAAAATGCACCATCAATACCTTCTGAACAGACCTAAGAGGAATGAACACAACAGACAAAATTTTGAGGGTAGGAAGGGGGAGCTTTTCATTCATTTCAAAGCCTATACTTACTCAGCTATACCAGCACCTATGATGTGATTGGGGTTTCCCTTGCTCTGGGGGCAGGGAGGGTGTGTGTAAAGGGAGGCTATTTGGATGTGGTCTGGGGTAGGTGAGGGGGCGTTTCATTTCAAAGCAGGCCTAGCAGGAACTCCAGCTTGTCTTCTGCGGCAGCAGTGAGCTCCTGTCAGCTGGTCCCAGGTGAGACCCCATCATCAGGAGTGTGGTGGAGAGCTGCAGGAGAAATCCGCTGTGTCGGGGATGACTGTTGCTCTGGAAAGGCCACCATTCATCCGACTAGGCCGGCTAAGGCACACAAAGAACCTCCCTCTTTGTAAACTAAACACCCTGACCTAGATACCACAACCTTCTGTGGGTCCTGATCCCACCCAGGAAGCTCAATCTCTCTTCTCTTTGCTGAGGAGGCTCAGTCTCAAGTGCATGTGCTAGCTTAGAATCCCTTGGAGGGATTCCTGGGCCTTCTGCAGCCCAGGCAGAAATACAGGCTGTAATGTAAAAATCCAGGAGTTAAGTAACTGCGCATTAAAAACAAAACAAAACAAAACAAAAACCTGTGAGTCAAACAGGGATGAGCACCTCAAGGGGCTGGTGCTAACCGGGACTGAGGAAGCAAAGTCAATAGTCAGGCTGTGAATGAGCCATAATGAGGTATCTCAGGAAAGTGGCCCAGCTGTTGCCACTACACCCTCGAATTTAAGAATGAATGCTTCAAACCTCTCCGGAGACCACAAATCACACCTAGATATTGTCAAAGGATGACCTCAGAGCAGTGACCTCAGAGGCCCACTCAATTAGGAATCTGAAATGCTTGAGTCAACCTTAGCACAGCCTGCAGGGCCACAGAAGGGAAGCCTCAGCAGTTTCATCGAGGAACACACACACACACACACACACACACACACACACACACACACACACACACACACACACAGTGGCTAATGTCAACAGGCTGCATTATGTAACAAGCTCAATTTGCTCTTGAAGGTCCAGGCTGTGGGTTCTGTCTACAGGGCCTACAGTTCTAATTATTTATAATACACTTCCTGTTTCCAGTTGCCTTTAAAAAAATAATAACAATAATAAAATAAAACAACCTTTTGCCCAGCACGGTTAGCCTGCTTTCCCACACAGTACAGCTGAAAAGCTGAATGGACAGAGAATTAAATGAAAGTACCACACAAATTCATGGTAGCTTTCCAGTGTGGCCATACCCTTGGCAGGAGAGTTGAAAAACTGCAAAATGGTGGACAGAAAAGGGAAAACTAAAAGAATTGCTTACGTTTTCCTAAATGGGAAGGAGCCAAACTTTTATTAGTGGCTGTAACAGGCATTTATAGGCTTGGACTGGTATTTAAACCATCATTCTCAAGTGCAAAAAATCAAGCCATGAGCCTGGATGCCAGGTCCTTTGAAATGTTTAATTGGGAGCCTTGGTTATATAATGTGACAGTTCAGATAAGGCCCTAGGATCAGGCCACATTCATCATGTCTGGGAGAAAAAAAAAAAAATGCCCATTCTGCCAGGATAGTAATTATGTCATTCTGCACAGTAGCCAGAAGGATTTCGTGAAAACAGCTAAACAAGCCTTAAAGATCCGCCCCTCCATTGGCTAACTAAAGTGGGCACGTGGAGACAACAATCAGGCTGAGGGATTTTGCTTATGTCCCTGGAAGCTCTCCCCTGCATCCTCCTCCCACAAAAGAATGTCCTACAGAACCCTCTGCAGAGTCTTTCCCAGTAAACACAACCTTCCTGTCTGATCTGCTCTGGCACTTTTCCCTGCAAGAACACCTAGCTAAGGAACAGGAACCCCCGTGCTAAGACATCATCAAAAGGAGGTGGCTTCAAGGTTGTAGCAAGCTAAAAAAGCTCCACGGTGTGTCGGTTAATAGCATCACCCTCACCAAACTCTCCTGGAGAGTCTGGGACACAGCTAGGCTTGTGGAAGTCACCCACATCACCTCGGGGAAGAAGGCAGGCGAACAGAGGCGGCTGAGCTGTAAAGGGGTGACCCCTGTCAAGCAGAACAATGATACTGCACTTAAATCTACTTGCAGCCACACTGTAATTGGTGAGGGGCTGATTCAATCTCTGCATTAACTAAACCAGCAGATTAAGTACAGTGTGGGGCCAGAGAGCGAGTCTGCAAATGACACTCTGAGGTCAGCTTACAGTGAAACATGTCTTGAAGGATCTGAAATGAGAAAGAACAGAGGCCAGAGACAAGCCTGGTTTTAAACAAAGAAATAATAGCAAGATGCTCCTGCAGAATTTGGCAGCAGACTCTCTTTACTTAAAAAAAAAAAAAAAAAAAAAAAAAAAAAAATCATCTCTAGCCTCTGGGAGGAAAAAAATAGTAAAATGCTGTACTGGAGTTGAGCAAAAGGAAGGGGAACGCTTACTGCCATGATGGAGCATATTTCATAGGAGAATGACAGCTTGGTGGAATTCATTCATTTCGAAGGATGACTGTCCTATTGTGCAGTGTGCAGGGCTCCCATCAGGCTCTGAGATGCCTACAGAATTCAGTGCTTTAGCTGGGCATCCTTGCTCTTGATTACATACAGTAACTTGGAGACGATCCAAAATCCCCCAACGCTTAGTACATGCAAAGAGCAATATTTAAAGAGTCTTTGGTTTCCTCTAAGTTCAGAAATAATCTCAAAACTGCCTGGAGATCTTCACCCACCAGGGTTTTTTTTTTTTTTTTTTTCAAGGAAGCGCTCCAATTCAGCACGAAGTAGGGCGATTTCACAAAGCAGCCAGTGATTAATGAGGAAAAGTGCAATACAGTATTTGTAGCACAGATGTGCACAGTACCCATTTCAAAGGCAGCACGGACCCCCACTTCCCCCTCAAGAAATAAATAAATAAAACGACGGGGAAAAAGAGCCCTAAAATTTAGCGGTAATGTATTCTTGATCTATATCCAATTCTAGGTAGTACTGCTCTCCACTGCAGTAGGAAACGGACTGTAGTCAAATATTTTGTTACTAATCCTCCTCAAGACCCATGTCTGGTACTTGGTGAGCGCACACAAAGACACACAGACACACAGAGACACAAAACGGTCACTGTTCAGGGTCAAAGACAAAAAGGAAATTCAAGTGCCCTTCTTGGTCTTAGCACAGGGGGGTTCCAAAGGGCAGTCTCTAAACAGGCAAAGGTGTTGTTGCGGGTGCTGGGGATGCAGCAACTGGGGTGTGCAGACAGGGAATCTGAAGATGCGAAGAAACCTAGACAAAAAGACCCAAAGGATTCCTTGTTTGCCCAAAAGTGCGCAAGGGGTTGATTTCCGTCCCAACCTTCCTTTCCAGGGTCCAGGCAGAAGAAAGGGCTTTAAAACTCCTTTTCCCCCTTAGAGCCTTGGGCTCGGCCAGAGGGGACAGTTTTTGTGTCGCTTTTAAAGGGCACCTTTGGAACAAAGGTTTAGCACCTGCAGGCTCCTAAGAACAATGGCTACAAAAGGAACCAAGTGAGCGACGTCTGAAAACCAACCAGGGATTCCCTAGTCCTTGCAGGGAGGGGATAGGGCTCGACCTAGAGAGAAATCCCCGGGTAAGGGTACCCGACCCGGTGCACAGGGGCTCCACCAACCTCCTAGGGCACGCGTGTCCGTGCCCCAGCTCAGACTCGCAGCCCTCCCTCCCCGGCTCTCCCCAAAACGCCCCCGCTGCAGCCCGCCCCATTGTCTGAAACGGTCTAAAAACTTCGCAACTAGTCGAACGTGGACAGACACACAAATAAACCCATTTAACAGGGCCACGCGTAATGATCCCGCGAACCTCCCGACCCTGGACTCGAGGGCTCCACGACCTTCCTCCTGGTCCCGGCCCCTGCCAAAGGACCCGGGATGTTTTTTTTTGTTTGTTTTGTTTTTTTTAAAGCAAAAGCAATGCCGGACTGGTTACCTTACACACCAGCTCCTCTCCGCTGTGCAGATGCACAGCGCGGAAAACGTGGTCTCCCTCCAGAGGCTCCAACAGTAAGTATTTCCCGATGCAAGAAACGCAATGCGACAAGTTCGGAGTCTCGGGCGGGCTCGGAGAGCCAAGGTTCGGGCTGAAACTCTGGCTGGGCTCAGCGGACCTTATAGACGACAGCTCTTCGAAATCCTGGGTTTTGTTCCGCGATCTCCCATATCTCGCTATTGTGATAGGGGTAGACCTGTGAATGTTCATGAGTGTGGGGATCGCACACGGCAAAACAAACAAACAAACCGAAAAAACCCGCCGGAGAGATGGATGAGCCGCGGCTGCAGGCGCCTTGGTGCCTCCGACTTCAAAGGATCAAAAAGGGAGGAAGAGTTAGGAGCTAGCCCCCGGATGGGCGCCGCAGGGCAGGTCCCCGGCTGCGAGCCCCGCTCCCGGGGGGTGCTCAGTGTGCGGGCAACTCGGGTCCTTTTGTTACCCCGAAGCCGCCAGCGCGGTGCAGAACCGCGCTCTGGAGTCTGTGGGTCTCTGTTCACAGCGTGGATCTGGACGAGTGAGTGTGCCTCTGGCGTGCGGAGCTGCAGCGCCGGGATCCCGAGCGATCCCCAGCTGAAGAGGATCCGCAGACCGGGCGGAGGAGCCCTGCGTGGAGTTTGTGCAGTCTTCAGGGAGCGCGCGGCGCCGGCTCGCCCTCCACGCGTTAGAAACCAAACAAAAAGGAAATAAGCACCAGTCTACCGGCTCACGCCGCGCGGCAGCCAGAATCCGCGCTGCACCCCCCCTTTTTTTTTTGGTGGAAAGGGTGGGGGGCGTGGAAGGGGGGTGCTAGAGAGGGCAGTTACCTAAGTCTTAACTGTAGATGGCGTCTGAGGCTTTTCCAAAAAATCGCAGAGATCTCAAAAAAAAAAGTAGAAAGGAAAAAAAAGCAAAATAGCAAAGAAGCATTTAACTTGGAGCGGTCCGCGATGCCAACAAAAGCTTGCAAAAGCAGAGCAGGGAGTGCGGGAGTCCGGCAGGCACAGGTACGGTGACAAAGCCCAAGGCTGAGCCCCGCGCGCGCGGTCAGCACTGGCTCCTGCTGTCGCGGCTCGCTCGCGTCCCGGATCCTCCTCAGAATGAAGCGAGAAGTGCGGGCGGTGACCTGGGCGGACCAGCGGTCTCTGTGTCCCCGGCAGGAGCTTCCGGGGGTCCCGCAGGAGCTGGCAGCAGATGCTCCCCGGACCCTGCCAACCTGCGGCGTTCCTTTTCCGTTGCACAACTGGGTCTTGAGCCTTGGAAGAATTTGCAAACCACTCTTGTCTTCCGATGCCTTGCGACCAAATTGCACGGCGGGGTTTGTTCTGGAGGAAAAAATTAAAATCGACGGCTTTTCTTCCTTTATTATTATTTTTCTTTTCTTGCCACCCAGAAGTAGGAGAGGATCGTGTATTTAAAAATTAAAGGGGATGGCCACGGCGCCCTAGGCCAATCCCGGCGCTCAGCACGCCCGCATCCCCGGGCGAGGCGGTATTAATAGTTACTTACGTGGCCGGGGATCTCGGAGCGAGCCCGGCTGTGTGTGCGCGTATGTGTGCGCGCGCGCCCCGCTCGCTCGCTCGCGCTCGGTCTCCCCATTCAATGTCACCGACACATTTCCTCTGAGCCCCCGCCCTCGTCGCCGGCCCCGCCCCACCCGCGCCCCAGCCCCTGTCATTGAGCAGGGCGCCCATCAATCAGCGGCGCCGCTACCAGAGCGCGCTCGACTCTCCAGCGCCCGCGGGCGGCCAGGGCAGCTGCCTTCACCCCTGCAGCGCCGGAGCCCCGGGCGCCGGCCTCGCCCCTGGAAGGCTCGGCCAGGCTCGAGGTAAACAGTGCTTTATATCCTTCCGCGGTCCAGGGCTCTGGGCACGCCTGGCCTGCTGCGCGCGCTGCTGAGCTAAGGATGCTGGGCTGTGTATCTACCCATGCCGCCCGCACGCAACCACGGCAGGCTCAGGTTAACTTTGGGACTTAGATCCTCTTCGATGTGGCTTTCTGCAGAAAGCCACGCGTCCTCCGAGCATCGGCCCCCCTCGGCTGAGATGTTGACCCCGAGCTGCCGGATTTCTGAAGAATGATTCTTGCAGCAGCCCTGCTGCCCACAGTCTTTAGAATTAGTTTCATTCTTTCCCTCCAGCGCTTCTCATTTCACAGAAGTGCATTGTGGGCTTTTAGTTGGTGTCGCCAGCCACCTCCTCCACCCCTCCCCCGTTCCTCAGTTAATAGGATTCGGGGTGCTTTCAGCATCTTTTGACTTCTAGGGCAAGGTCTGTTTGGAGGCCCGGGGAGACTTTGCACCCACAGCTCCACTGAGTGATGTTGGCTCCCAGCCACGGAGCTGGGCTTCTCAGGAACACATTCAATGCTGGGGTCAAATGAAGGCTGCACTTTCTCCCCCTGGCTTATTCTTAACTTCCTGGGAAGGTTCCGGAATACTGGCTTGAGCAGACCCGGGGAAAGTTCAGGCCCGTGCTGCAGACTTCAGCTTCTTAACCTTACCTAATGCATCCTGGTAAGAGAAGCACTCTAGTGGTGGGGGCCGGGGCGGGGGGTTGGGGGGGAGAGAAGCCGCCAAGGGGGTTGGTTGGGAATGCTGAAATGCTGAAAGGACCTTGCTTGTCCAGTTGGCTACCCTAGAGGACAGATTTTGAAAGAAACTCAAGCGGTCCCATGTCTCTTGACACTTCTCACATCCTTCTTCTCCCAATTCACCTGCCTTGGACTCAGTCCCCGATCCTCAATCTGTCCCGCAAAGGGTTAACTCCTTGAGGATGCCACCATGACCGAACACTGGTGTCCAGGACCCAGTAAGTCTCTGCCAAGTTCAAGAACAGCTCCTAGGCAATCACTGTGGAGGATCATCCATGGAGACAGGTTTCCTGTGGCCTCTGTTGGGTGACCACCACCAAATTTCCCCAAGAGAAGGCTTGAGAGACCTATGTTCCAGCGCCAGTCTCTGGTTTCAGAAGGGAATTGGGTCGGTACATTTTTTTTCCCCTCCCTGGGTCTCTACTTTTCATCAATTAAATAACAGCTGGCTCACTTCATGGGACCGCTAGAACTTCAGTTCTGGGAAATCTATGACGATTTACAACACTGGTTGGTCAAATGACCCTTCTACAGGGATCACATACCAGATACCTTGCCAGATATTTATATTATAATTCATTACAGTAGCAAGATTACAATTATGAAGTAGCAACGAAAATAATTTTATGGTTGGGGGTCACCACAGCATAAGGAACTGTGTTAAAGAGTCGCGGCATTAGGAAGGTTGAGAACCACTGGCTTACAGTAAATAAGCTGGCCTGTGTGCAGAAGGTCCAAGTCTGAGTAAGTTTTGGTCTCCTTCACCCAAGAGCTCAGTCTAGCCCCAGAGAAGGGATGAGAAACAAACAATCCCCTTCTATAGCAATGTGGCTGTTACAATATGAGGGCCCAAGGAAGAATGTGCTTTTCCAGGACTCCAGGAAGCTTTCCTGAACATGGGCTTTCTTCTGTTCCTAACCTTGAAAGAATCCAGAGAAAATACTTATTGAAACCTACAATGTGCCAGACACTGGATATGGGAATATGGAAATATGGCCATTGAAACTACCCATCTTCTTTCTTTGTGGACCTTGTAATACTCCGATGAGTCATAAAATAATACATGTAAAAGATTATTGTTGGTCTTTTAGGCAGAGAAAAAATATGCAAAGCAATGGGTAGGAAGGTCTTGCTTTCTAATAACAGGGCTGCACTGACCAAGTAACCCTTGAAGCAATTAGACAGGGAATGACTGGCCATGCTGTAGCTGAAGACCGTGGTCTTCTGGTAGAGAAACAGATTCCACTCCAAGCTGGCCTTTTCAATCAGGAAGTGGCAGGGTTGTACTGGGGTATTGGGAAGCCCAAACTGGTACCCATTATGGAGCTATTAACAGTGGGCATCAGAGAGGAGAGAGAGCATTCATTCTCTAAGCTTACACTGATGCCTGCTAGATCCTGCCCGCCATTGACGGTGAGTTCATCACTTCTTAGGAAGTGATAAGGCAGCTATTCTGCCCCGTGTTTAGGGTGAAATTCATGAGCTTATACAGTACAACATAAACTTGATCATTTATACCATAGACCTTAAATGTCCTTATATGTGCTGACTGACTCAGTAATTCTCAAGTTAACAAGAAACAGTTGGAAGATGAGTGGGAATCTCCGTGAACCCAGTTTCTAGCCACAGGATCTTTGATGATTTTAAGACATCTTAATCTCCAATGTGGGATTATAATCTGAATTTTGCCGACACATGAAATCTAAGGATACATATATAAACCAAAGAACACACTGTCCTACATATGGTATAAACTAGTTCCTGCTATTAGTTACTGTAACTTGGTGCAATGGCTGAATACAGCCACAGAAAGCAACTCAACATACAATAATTAATAATGTAAGTAATGGGTAAAATGTTTCCAGTATCAATAAGACATGAGAGTTATTAAACATAATTACAGGAATAGATAAATATGGTTTATAACCACAGTGAGATGCTGTGTAGGAAGTAAAACAAGGATTATATACTTAGAAAGGCATGACTTTTTCTCGATCCATGCTGAAGTCAGTCAAATGCTGTCACCATCTCAGGTTATAGGCTGCCATGCTATCTAGAATATTCCATTTACTCCTTCCTTTTCTCCCTAGCTCATTAGTTGATTCATTCAGCAGATTGGGGTGCTAACTGTACATAATGCTCTAGCTCAGTAAGCTTCTCTTGAGAAATAGAACATGTATCATATATAATTATATATTCTGCATTATGTTTCTCTAGGCAACATATATATGATATAATATATATACATATATATATGTGAGTATATTTATTTATTAGATTTATTAGGGCTGTGATCCACCTAGTCTACCAAAGGCTGTCCATCAATGGAAAGTCCCAAGAATACAGTAGTTGTTCAGTCCTCGAGGGTGGATGTCTCAGCTGGACAAAAGCTGAAGAAATGGGCTGTAAAGCTAGTGAAGGAGTGATCTTGCCAGAATTCTAGCAAGATCTAGCAAGAACAAGCATGCCAAGAGCAAGAACTTCCTTTTTTCCGTGTCCTTCATACAGGCTACCACCAGAACGCATGACCCAGATTTAAGGTGGCTATTCCCCTCAAAAGATCTGCATTTAGCATTGGTCTTCCCACTTCAAATGACTTAAGAAAAAAAAAAATCCCTCACAGGTAAGTATACCCATCTGCTCGGCTTTTAGTTAATGCCAGATGTTGTCCAGCTGACAACCAAGAATAGCCATCACCATCACCATCACCATCGGTGACAACAGTGCTCTCTTTGGTCTTAGGAGACGTGCCTCAGCACAAACGCTCATGAGAAACTTCCAGAATGAGCGGCAGGGAGCATCAGTTCATGCTGTGTGTAGCGTTCAGCCTACCCAGCACCCGAACACTTCCTTCCCATTGAGCTGCCTCTCAATGTCTTCTCTGCAGTGGTGCAAAATGCAGTTCGTTGTCTCCATCCAGTCTGGGTGCTATAACAAAATGGCAAACTGGGTGGCTGGTAATTGACACATATTTATTTCTCCCAAGTCGAGAGACTGAGAAGTCTAACATAAGCCCTGGAAGACATGGCGTCTTGTCAGGCCCTGCATTCTGGTTATACACATTTTCTTCACATGTGTCTTTGTATGGTGGAGAAGAAGAGGCAAGCGGCTGAAGCTTCCAGTATAAGGATGCTAATCCTATTCACGAGCGGCCAGAGTTCCTACTTCTGTTGCTGTCACAATCGATTGGTGTTTTGTCCTGTGGAGGTCAGAGTGCATACATCCAGCCCATAGCGGCACTCCTTGAAGATGCCTGGTGCTTGGGGCATCCTGCCCTTCCAGCTGGAGCTGGAGAACTCTGGGATCCCCTGGTGCTCTTGTCAGTCACCCAGGACTGTGCTTTCAGCACCCCAACGTCTCCTCTCTTTGCTTGGCTTGGGTCACACCCATTCCACACTTAGGGTGTCCTTTGTCCTCTGGATTGCTTGTTCAAGACATCCCCACCACCACCACCACCACACAACTCACTGTCCTTACACAGTTCAAGGTCTGTAGCTGGAGACCTTCTCTCCAGCCCATGCCAAGCCCTGTTAGTCCGACAACCCACTTATAAAATAAACACACAGACGCTTATGCTATTTAAACTGCTTGGCCAATAGCTCAGGCCTACCATTGTCTAGCTCTTACTCTTATACTCAGCCCATTTCTATTGATCTATACTTTGCCACATGGCTCGTGGCTTACCAGTACCTCACATCTCACTTGTCATGGCGGTGGCTGGCAGCTCTCCCCTTTCCCCAGCCTTCACTTCCCAGAATTCTCTTCTCTGCTTGTCCCGCCTATACTTCCTGCCTGGCTACTGGCCAGTGTTTTATTTATACAGAGCGATGTCCACAGCAAAGGTCATTTTTACCTATTTCCCTTCTTCACATTCGACTCTGTACTCCCTTCACGCCTTCCTTAAGCCTTTAGCTAATTCTGCAAAGTGTTGCTGTCACTCATGTCTGCTAAGAGGATGGGGCAGGGGAAGAAGGGGCCTTCCTTTGTCACTGCAGCCACTGGAGACACATTCACAGGGTTCACAGAGGTGCTGCGTTTACGTTCAGTGGAGAGCTTGAGATGCACGGGGTGCTGAGGCCTGGGGCACACTTCTAGGCTCCTGCACATATCGGTTGTATTTGCTCCACATAAATTGCTCCATTACATAGAAAATCTTCTCTGTGACTCGTTTCAGTATGTGTAGGTCTTTAATTGTGACTTTAGGGCTCTAAACCATCCCAGTGTTTCTCCTGGGCTCTTACAGAACACTTTGAATTATTGCCCCCACTTTACAGATGAAAACACTAAGACCTGCCTGGCAAGACTAATTCATTCCAGGATAGCCCATTACTCAGTAGCCTTGGAGGTCTTTGGCTCTCTCTCTCTCTGTGTGTGTGTGTGTGTGTGTGTGTGTGTGTGTGTGTATTCTGTGCTAGGGAAGAAGGCAAGGAAATGAATTTATTCTGAAACTGTTTTTTTTTTTCATGACATCATATCTATCATCACATTTTCTAGAATTGAGTAAGTCTTTGCTTTAAATGGGTTACTTAAAAATCCTCCCACAATGGTGATTTCCTTTCTCATTGTAATTTTTTTTTATACTGTTCATATTCTGGGAAGCCATTTCTTATTTACAAGGTGATTCCTAGTAGTGACTGTTAAAAGGTGACTTTTTGATTAAATATTTGTTGTACCCTGTCTAGCAGGAGAGGTACTTTTCCCATTGGATAAATGATCTACTAGGAAAGTCCAATGTATAAATCCAGAAAAGAAAAGAAAAAGAAATAAATAAAAAGACATACTGGGCTATTTCCCTGCTCTCTCCACCTTTGGGTCTTACTTTCAAAGCATCTCTTCTTCTGGGAATATTAGTTGTTGTGGGTCCAGTACTGAAATGAGATACAATTGGGAGAGTGGGAAAATCAACCTGTGGGAGTTGTCTGCATGTTGCAAGCTGCCTGCTGTCTGAATGGGCGGGGGGCAAAGTAAATAAAAGGAAAAGAAACATGAGAGTTCCTAGGTGTGGTGGCTGAGAAAGGTTATTGTAGATGAAAGAGAAAGCAGAGGCAGAAACAGGGACTTGTGGGAGAGTCCAGAGTAGACATGACCAGACTAAGCTGGGCCGTGTGAGGAGGGGGAGGGGGAGCTGAGAGAGGGGGACCCAGTGCAGCAGCCAAGAGGGCAAAGGTACAAAAGGAAAGAGACTGGTTAACAAGATGGTCAGATTATATAGGGAAGAGCAGCCTGCCCCCCTTTCCCTCCTGGGCTGGAACGTTTGAGGATCCTGTCACAGGTAGGGGCTGAGGGATGTTGGGCAAGCCTGACAGCTAGGTTCCCTTTGATATGTTAGATAGGCACCTCTGCCTTTTGTTCCCAGGGTTTGAGACTTACCACTGTCCATTTGAGCATCACCAAGCAGACCAAAGAGGAAAATGAAAACAGGTAGAAAGGACCACTTACTTAAGTGCTGGAAGTTACAGTCTAGCTACAGAGTTAGGTTCTGGTCAATCTACCATGTGCTTCCATGTCTGGCTCCAAAACAGAGCTCTCTGGGTGGGGCCTCAGCTCCAGGGCCAGGACATCCGTGTTTCTAAAGCCACTTGGAATTGATTGATCTTCATCTTAGATGGAACAGAGTCATAATATCACATTCACAAAGGGAGGAGGAGAAACAAAATGGTGATTACAGATTCCTTCCAGATGTTATCATGCAGTCTTCCTTCCAGATGTTATAATGCAGTCTTCAGTATGGTCAAGATGTAGGCATAACACAAGTAGACCAATGTGAATTAGGATGAAAATTGAGTTTTCATCCAACTTAGACCCCAATTCAGGCAATTAGCAAGTTGACTTTGGACTTGGGCTTGACTAAGATCTTAGACTAAGGTGAATAGGAATTGATATGTGTATCACACTTGCCAATTCATAAGACACATGTACCTTTTGTCTTATTTAATCCTCACAACAGGATCCTAAAGGAGGTTTCATTTTTGGCTTCATTATTAGGTGCTGAGTGTGAAGGGCAGATCCAGTCCACCCACTGGCATATCCTGTGATTCTGTGATAACGCCCTTCTATGACTGTCCTGGCTGCCATTCCTTCCTCCGCACCCTCTCTTCTCCTATTTCTCTTCTCCACCCATCTCTCTCCACTCTCCTTCTGCGTCCAAACACAATTCTAGCTTTATGACAACTTTTGCATCATGCATTGGGCCCTCTGCATGGTATTTCATCTAAATACTATTCTGTGGTTGTAAAAACAAGAAGGCCCATCTGAACAGAAAACTATCTGTAATAGTTTTTGATTTGTGAGCCCTGGGTCCCCAGGTGGCCAGGAAACCATGTGTGGTGGTTTGAATAAGAACGGCCCACATAGGCTCATATCTTTGAATGTTCAGTCACCAAGGAGGGCAAGTTTTTGACAGGAAGTGTGGCCTTGTTGGAGGAGGTGTGGCCTTGTTGGAGGAGGTGTGGCCTTGTTGGAGGAGGTGTGGCCTTGTTGGAGGAGGTGTGGCCTTGTTGGAGGAGGTGTGGCCTTGTTGGAGAAGGTGCAGAACTAGGGCTTGGCTTTGAGGTTTTTAAAAGCCTCAATCCTGTTCAGCGTTTCTCTCTTTCTCTCTTGGCCTGTGGATCTGGATATAGTTCTCAGCTACCCTTCCAGTACCATGTGTGCCTCCATGCTTGCCGTCAAGATGATAATGGACTAAACCTCTGAAACTGTACGCAAGCCCCCAATTAAACGCTTTCTTTTGTAAGAGTTGCTTTGGTCATGGTCTCTTCACAGCAACAGAAGAGTGGCTAAGACACCGTGGAAGAAATCACTAATACGTTTGACCCTAGTTTGCACTCGAATATGCAAATATTAGCACATGCTTTTGTGGCTAATAAAATGTAAAAATGTAAATAAAAAAACTGATTTCATAATGTTGGCTTTTTCCCAGTGAGGCAATTAAAACCTATATCTAATTATAACCGTTATACTTGGGACGGCATGAAATTTTATATCATTCAATAATAAAGCTTGCTAACAAACATGACTTAGAAGTGAGTTCAACTCCAGGAAGTAAACAGCTCTCTGAATGGTAGAGTCACTCAGCGATTCTAGGGCTTTTAATCCATGACAGACCAGGGGCAAACACCGCAAGAGGCTGAATTCAGAAAGTCAACCAGCCCTTATTCAAGATGTGTCACTGAGTTGACTGAAGTTAGAAACTCCTCAGTCTTAAGCCCAGAATGAAATCCTTTCCATGGCAAGAGAAGTGAGTGTGGGATTGTTGTGACTGATAGAAAACAGAGACAAACCCCTCCCTTGGTTTGGTGGACGTGAGCATTGGCTGGTACTATCATTGCAACCGGGACTTGTGATGTGGATATGAATTTCCCTTTGGTCTTCTCCCAACCTCCATTGATCCCTCTGCTCCTTCTGCTTCTTCAAGCCAGGTAAGAAAGTTCAAAGTCACAGAGATGCTCTGAATTTTCTCTCTGCACTCTGAGTCTAGTGTGAAGAGACAGGAGCCTCAACATTTGGAGGAAGAGACAAAGGAGACCTCTGGGATCTTCATCCAAAGCATGGGGCTTGTCCTCAGCTTCTGCCACAGTGCCTCCCTGAAGTCCAGGTCTGGAGCTGCTGACAGGGTCCTTTTCACAAAGAGACTCAAAATACCTTGGGGAAATCAGACAGAGCCCAGGTTATACTGGCCAATTAAAATAATCCCACCATAGAAATCTTTTATTTAGATCATCTGCCTGTCTGCCAGAGTCCCTGACCTGTTGTTTGTTTGTTTGTTTGTTTGTTTGTTTGTTTTTTCCCAGAGAAAACAGAAAGTGTCACCATGAGTCTGCATGAGACCCATTTCCCTAGTGAGTAGAGAACTAGTGTACATCTGTGCAAAGTGCTCGGCACACAGCCTGCCAGCACCTGAAGGGAGGGCATTTTAGAGTCAGGGATATTCCAAAGCATCCGGGCTAGTTTTCATTTATGCCCAGGGATCTTTCTGGGTAAGTGAGGGAACCAGGACCCAGTGTGGGAATGGAAAGACAGCCACCCTCAGGAATGAAAATTTAAAGGGGCCTATGGTCTCATCTGAAGGTTCAAATGGAAAGGATCTGATCCTAGGCTTTCTCATATAACTGTGTAAGGTTACTGTTCTCATTCAACATTGTTGAATGGAGGGTCTCTTTTTCCCCCTGTTCCTAGCCCCATGAGCTGTCTTCATGGGACAGCCCAAAAGGCAACTTGCTTTATTATAGTGAGTATGTGAGGAGAGGCAGAGAGGGACACCTGAAGAAAGTCTGCAATTTCTAATCTTGGAATAGACATTCCCAATCACTATGGGCAAACTACCAGGCAGGGCTACCCCCAAACCTACCCAGAATTCACAGGAGCATGAGTACCAGCAGGCTTGGATCATTGACATCAGATCATTGCTGGGATTAAAGATCATTTATGACATCAGATCACTGACATTCAGAAATCAGTGACTATGGCATTCTCTAGGGGCCACGTATCTGAATGATAGCTTATTATATATAGTCAGTGGAAGATGAAGAGACCAAAAGTGACTGACCTACCTCAAGAACAATGATATCCTTAGATGGCTCTTTTTTTCTCATATGGTGGCTCCATGGCTGGGTGCAGGCTGTCTGTCTCTTGTCATTTGGTCTACTGCAAATATTAACTATGTACTCCAAGACTAAACAGATTGCTCTTATCTAGACCTAAGGAGGCTCTTGGGACCTAGGACTTGTTTTTACCCTCCATATCTTCTCTGCTTAGAATGAGCACATGGTGGACAGCATCCTTATTCCTTAGAAGATCTGTGTGTGGCCTGCTTCTGGAAGCCTGGTGATCTGTGCAGGTACGCCAGCACTTTGTCCTGGAGCAGAAAGTACTAGGGGTACTGATTCTGCAGGTGCCTCTGCCCATCTGTGTGTCCACAGAAGGCCTCAGTCATCCTGTGCCAGAGCCAAAAGAGGCTGCATCTGCCAACCAGTCATCAAATGCTTGTAGGATATTTCTAAAGGATTACTGTTTTTAAGTCCACATTTCATAACTGAAATGACTCCATTGTGTTCTGAAACTCTCTTTAATTGAATGTTCTCTTTGTCAACCCAATAAACTGCTGGTTTTGCAATAAGATTCCCCTGGCACCTTTCCTGGGAGGTTCAGTGTGAGAAATCCATTCTTAGAACAACAAATACACTACCAAACTCTGGTCACTTAGTCACTTCTGTCGGTTGGTCACCTCTACGTGCCAGGTACTGTACCCGGGGTACATGAGAGTGGATCCTACAAAATCTCAAGGTTATGTGATAGAGCTGGTGTGTGTGTGTGTGTTCAAAACAGTTTCTTCATCTGAGATGCTTCACTTTTTTCTTCTTAGAGAAGGAATACAAAAAATTCATACATGCATTGAAGTGACGTAGAGCAGAGACAGAACATCACCAATTAGAGGGAACACACCCTTGAAGACATTTGTGGCCAAAAGACGTGAAAAGGGAGCTCTGACCTTGTCTTGAATCTGGGAAATGTGAAGCTGCTTATACCCATAGAAAAACCACACAAAAGATGTATGACTGGCTCTACATTTGACCTCAGAGATCCAGAAAGCTTCAGGGTTGGTGTCTTGGAGAGCTGAGCACGCTGTTGCACATTCAAACAATGATCCTGAGAGAGAAACTGTATGGAAGGGGGACCACTGCAAGGGGGTACAGAGAGGGAGAGCGGCCAGGGCAGCCCAGCCTTCTAGCCAACTCTGACAAGACTCAGGGCATGTGAACGAAGCCTTTTAACTCCTTCCAGACAAGACTAGAAGCCACCCAAAATCTCCATGATGCCAGGCAGTGTTGGTGGCACACATTTTTAATCCCAGCACTCAGGAGGCAGAGCTGGGCGGATCTCTGTGAGTTCGAGGCCAGCCTGGGCTACCAAGTGAGCTCCAGGAAAGGTGCAAAGCTACACAGAGAAACCCTGTCTTGAAAAACAAAACAAAACAAACAAACAAAAATCCCTCAGTGACGTCATCATCCCATGACATCAGGAGATGAAGGAATGGACAAGATTCTTACTCAGCAAAGATAACTGGGGCAATGGTGTCAGGACTCTGTAGAGCAGAACTGACAGAATAAACAAGTATCTTCAAGGGGGATTTGTTAGGTTATTGGCTTACGTGAAATAGTCCAGGTGGTTAAACAATGGCTGACTCACGCTAGAGAGGCTGAGAATCCTGTGGTGGGTCCGTCCACGAAGCTGAGTATCTCCGCAAAATCCTAATCTGGCACTGGAGGCCTAGAAGATTCCAAGAGAGCCTCTGGTCTTCAGGCTACAGTGAAAGCCAGAAGCTAAACTTGGTGAAGGGAAGCAGCAACAGTAGGCTAGATTACATTGCTGGTGAGAGTGGGCACAGCAAGAATAAAAAGCTAAGCTTCCTGTTTCCTGTTAGGGGGCTGCCACCACTAGGCTCTGCCACATGGAAGGTGAGTCTTCCCACTTCAAATAACCTGTTCAAGAGAAGCTCCCACAGCACGCACCAGCAGCTTGTGTTTGAGTGGAGAAGTAGAATTTAAGATGAGTCATCCCATCATCTTACTCACAGTTCTCTGAGAAGGGTGACATAGAAGGGACTTTAAGTAGTAGAGTAGTCCTTAGTAGGATGGTGTTTGTCAAACGTAGGCCACCGTTTCCTGGACAACATCTTCAGATGATGATTCTCTCTTTGTACGGGGTGAGACTGTCTTTCTCATAGGTCGGGATCTCCCTATGGACAAGGGTCATTTCTCTTCTCTGCTCTGCATGGTGGTGGCCTCACAGTGTTGGACCATGTGCATACCGAGACAGCCAACTCGAATGTCTTAAGGTGTCAGAGTTCACCCAATCCTCAGGAGCACCGAGTCACGGTCCCTTCTCTCTGACGTCCGTTCCTCTTGGTGGCTTCTCACTAGACCTAATCCCCTGTGAAGTACAGATGTGGATGCTCAAGTCCCTTCCATCTCAGGGACTCAATTCTCTGCGGAAGAGTCTGGCCATTTCGTTACTTACCAAGCCTTGGAGTCTGGCTACCCCTGTTTGTCCATGAAGGAAAACAGTAGCTTCATTTCCCTTAGGTACTAATGCTGAGAAACCCAGGTAAAGTTCTTCCCTGCCACTTCTAATAAATTCAGTTTTGCACAGCTAACAATTTTCCTACAGCGATGCACGCGGTAGCTTTCAAAGGAGTGGAGTGAGAAGAATTGCTACAGAGTAGAATTCCTTGAAACCTTCCTTGATTTTCACAAAATAACTATGAGTCTAGTAACGCTAACTGATCTTCCTTGATGGCTATGAACGCAGCCTATTTCTCACCATTCCATGTTATTGCATTATGTTCTCCAGTAAGAGTCATGTTCTGGACCGAAATAAATAACCTCCTCCTTAAATATTTTTGATCATTCACGTTTCATCTTGGGCATCTTTGGGGACTTTTGTATAGGACTAAGAGTTTCTATTCAGCATATGGCTGTAGTCAGAAGTTTCTCCAGTCCCTCCAGGCCCCGCAGTCCCGTAGCACTTGATAAAATAATCACACAGAGGCTTAATTTAACTATAACTGCTCAGCCATTAGCTCAGGCTTATTACTGACTAGCTCTTACATTTAAATTAACCCATAATTCTTATCTATATTTAGCTACGTGGCTTGGTATCTTTTCTCAGTTCTGCCTTGTCATCTTGATTCCTCTGTGTCTGGCTTATAACTCCTGACTCAGTCTTCCTCTTCCCCAAATTCTCTTTGTCTGCTTATCCCACCTCTACTTCCTGCTAAGCTGCTGGCCAATCAGCATTTTATTTATCAACCAATCAGAGCAACACATAATCACAGCATGCAGAATGACATCCCATAGCATATGGCTCTCCCAGAATCATACCACATTTTATTGTAATGATCTCAGCTGTGGTGATATTTTGTTTGTATGCTAACAAATAAAGCTTGCCTGGACATCAGAGTGTGGAGCTGAACCACTAGTTAACCATAAAGGACAGGCAGTGGTGACACACACCTTTAATCCCAGCACTTCGGAGAAAGAAGCAGGAAGATCAGGAGTTCAAGGCTACCCTGGGCTACACAAGATTGATCCAGTCTAAAAGAGAAACAAAGCCAGTGGTAGAAGCACACACCTTTGATTCCAGCCCTAGGGAGGTGGAGACAGGAAGTGATATAGCTGGGATAAGAAAGGAATATAAAGCAGGAGGAGACAGGAACTCAGCCTTTTTCAGTCTGAGGATTTGTTAGAGGTAAGAAGTCTCTCTAGTGGCTGGCTGCTCTGCTTCTCTGATCTTTCAGCATTTACCCCAATATCTGACTCCTAGTTTTTATTTTCAAGATCAATTAGAATTCTCGCTACACTCAGGCTCTTCCAATTGTTACCATGTAAGCTTACTGAAGGGGAAGATTGCATTTTATTTGTGTGTATGTGCATGTGTGTGAGAGAGTGTTTGTGTGTGTACGTGTGTCCCAGACAATGCCTACACCTTTTGCACAAAGGACTTAGCACTTGCCTAAAACATGACAATTTAGAAAAGGTTTCATTATTACCCTTGCTAAATGACAGAACTGAGGCTCCAAGAGCAAAGTGGATCACCCAGCCCCCCACAGAACACCCTTCCCCTTCCAGGGCCTTGCTGAGGTTCCTCTCCACACCCTGAGACCATAGGGGCTTCTACCCTCCATGGGGCTCCATGTCCTTTGTTTTCAGTATCCGGGAAATGCCCCAGGATTCCTTGCTTCGTTACCCTGGGAGACTATTGCTTAATCCCAGCAGCTGCTCTGGAGGAAAAGAAAAAAGCAGACATTGTGAATGTATCGTATGGACAGTGCAATGTTGAACTGAAGATTGCTAATGAGTATCATATGTACAGCGCAATGTTGAACGGAAGATTGCTAATGAGCAAGAACTCTTTTGTTGTGCAGCCTGCTTCCAGTGAGGTCTAGCTCTTAATTTTCAGTGGGCGTAGCAGGAAGTACTACTGTTAAAAAAAAAAAGTAAAACATATATATTACTAATACTGTTGCTATATAAAACAATATTTGGCCAAGATGGTTAAGATATGATTCATTCCTTGTTCATCAAGTTGCTAAATATTGTGTAGTGAGTGGAGTCACCATATGGTGTAACTGAGTTTTCTTGGGAGGCTGGGTACAATATTGTGTTGGATATAGAATTCAGAACTGCATGTCTGTGGTGCGGCGGGTGTGGATGAAACAGCCGACTGCTAATTTCATGAAACCCTCATCCGGACGAAGATGCGCGCGGCACATGGCAAGTGGATCGCGTGTCACCCTGCATGCATCTCTGAAGTTGATTTCTCTCAGAAACTGATGGAGAGTGGGCAGAACCACACATCTAGACACAGATGCAATCTTTGAAGAAAAATGTGTGTGGGCAAGCACACTGCCAGCTGGGAAAGTCTAAATGACTGAAGCCTGTGACTCAGAAATCTTAAATTGCCTTAAAATTAATGAAGCTCTGTGGGGATGACTCAGTTCATTCATGTCCTCAGCGTGCAGGCTCCAAAGCTTGCAGAAGTGGCTGTTGTTCAAAGCTCAAAAGAGCAGACACTATGGAAGAAAGAGGGCCTCTACACTTGGAGAAGAGGCACTTTCTGGGTGCATGCACCAGTTGCTTGGCTGGAGACACAGGTGAGCTGTTCTTCAGTCTTCTCAGGAGAGGCATGCTGAGCCCTCTCTGGGCCTGACTTTGCACCTTTATACAATGAAATAGAGACCTTGGGTATTCAGGTTTTGCCAGTGTTCATATTCTGATTAGCCAGAGGCTTAATAAGAAACAGCTTTCCTTTTGCTTTGAGAACGATCCTGTTTATAACCCAGGCTGGCCTGGATCTCACTGTATGGGTAAGGCTGGCTTCAAACTTAAGCCACCCTACCCAGCTTCAGATGAAATCCAAGTATGAGATGCCTAACAAGCCTACATCCCAAGCACAGAGAACAAATGAGAAAAATCACAATCCCTGTAAGCCTTGATTTCTTTCTCGTTCAATGGGTCTTAAGCCCAATTTGAGAGCTGTTGGTTACCACCACCACCGAATGCATGCTGCTACGGCTCTTGCCATAGGGTTATTGTGCCATGCTGATCATTGCTGTGGTTATAGGCATAGCTGGGTAGGACTGTTGGTCGCATACCTTCCTTTGGCAGCTTGCATGGTGCCTTCTGCTAACATGAAAGCTTGTTCTTAGGGAGGAGGCATTCAGCTCAGTTCCTGCTCAGGTACCCCTTGGTCCTGCATCTGAAGTGCATAATATCTTCAGCAATAGGAACTTACCTTCCATCTCTGGGGGCCACCATTGGCAATAACAATAGGCTGGTTTGGGGAGGAGTCTTTTGGACAGTCCTGGCTAACCACTCAAATGAGGAGTTCTCATTCCTGGTGTTGAGGTTTTTGTTATATGGACATTGGGTCTCAGAGGGAGCATTATCAGTCCAGATGAGAAAATTGCACTTAAACTATATCTGCATATGTATACACAGACTTATCAAAAGACAAAAGAAGTAATAAAAAGTAAGACAAACAGAGATGTCTGCAGGCTAATGAAAGCAGGAGGCCATCATCACTTCCATAGTCTAAATGACAGAAGAGAAAGGGTGTCACTGGAGCCCAGTGAGGACCAAAACATGAGAAAATTCCCCTATGAGTAGCCACAGTCCTCCTTGAAATGTGAGGCCTCCAGATAGCAGAGTTCAAAAGAAGGCAGCAGACAAACCACCAGAACATTATCTCACCCCATGGTGTCTGTCCCTCCTTGGTTGACTGCAGCAGAAAGGTATCCATGGAGGGAGGGAGTCCAGATCAGCCACCCAGAGGGGTTGGCGTCACATGACAATGAGAAAAGAAGAAAAGAGAAAGGTAGAGGAAGGCTCTGCAAAGGATCAGAACAGAAATGATCTGGCGTGAGGCTCGCATGTTCCTGGGTTGTGGGGAAGGGAGAGCACTGTCCCCGGTTTGTTCTGATGCAACTGAAGAGTGATTCTCCATTGCGGAGGTCCTGAGAGCAAGAGGTGGCTTTGGCTTAGCTTTTCCGTGCGTGGCTTCAGCCCCATTTTAAAAAAGAGAGAGACATATTTGTTTTGTTGGCATCTGATCAGTATTTATAAACACCTAGGAATACATAGGGCGAGATGTGGGGAGATGCTCAGGAAATGTATGTTAGATGAGTGACGTCTTTGAGAAAGGACCTGCAGGGGGAAAGCTCTGTAAATCTCAAGCAAATGTTTGGACACTTAAGTTCTCTGAGTCACCTTGAATCTGGCTGTCACTGTGTGCTCCGATTTCCTTGCACCATGAAAATGAGAGGCATAATATGAAGCAATCTATTAAGAAAGAAGGGCTCCATGTGACATTTTCTGCCCGCTGTTGATGTTCAGCAGTTTTGTAAGCAGTGGTGGTTGTGAAATTGAGACGTTTTAACATATTCAAATGCCCAGGAAACCATTCCCTTCTGTCAGGCACATAGAATAGCCTAGGGATTCTCTTTACAGACAATCCAGGGTTTTGCCCAGCTCCACTCTCTGCCCTTACTTGAGACAAGTACTTGACCTAGTCAGCCGCAGATTCCTTTTCACGTCTGTCAGAGGATCAGCATAAGGACCTAATGAGGTGATATATGTCAGATTGCTAGGAAAGGCCTGGTACCTCCTAATGTTCACCTCCTCTGAGCCCTGTGTTTCTGAAAAGGCCATTCCATTTCTCAGAACTGATTTAAACTGCAAGACTAAGGATGAAAAAAGACATCTTCTGCATTTTCTGAGCATGTTATACTGTTTTTTTAAAGGCAATTCTTTTATTATGAAGAGAGCTCTGTACATAAGAGAAAACTCAAAAGATGGTGGTATTTATAGGACACATCAAAATTGTCATTTTTTTTTTTTTTTGTATTTGGAAATGGATGTTCCCATGTGTCATTTTAGCATGCAAAGGAATTTCATAGTTACATACTGCCAATTCTTCATTTTAGTATTCACATAGCTTTTGTGACAGATATTGTTGTTAGCATAGCCAGGAGCCATCCTCCCACGTTCCCATGATGGTCAAATGCAGTTCCCTCCAAAGAGGTTGAAATGCCAATATTTATTTCACAGACTTCCATGCAAAAAAAGAAGCATGGCTACAGCTATGTTGAATAGCCTGATCACTGGATGATGGGAAGTATACTTGAAGGATTTTGAAATCAGATTTCTCTCCCCAGCATAAGAAAGATACTTGGAGAAGTAATCCCAGTCCTGATTTGACTGATGTTGTGATGCTGATGGTTCAAGAACAGAGACCACAAGACCACAAAGACTAGAAAGACAATTGCCCGTGGCCAGGTACAATTGAAACAACATGACCGAACTCCTAGTTCAGTATGTGTGCACACAACATTCTGCCGCATGTTCTGTTCCATGTAGTCAGCACATTCTGACCTAACACTGTCTTTTCCATTTCTTCTGGAATGACTGAGTTCCTGTATTTCTGTCTCCTCTAGTCAAGAAACCAGCAAAAGCCTAGGACCCACTCAGCACCATTCATCTATTACTAAGCCACACTTTATTTACCCACCAGTCTCGTATGGATGACTCAGAGTGAACCATCTCTTCTGCTCACTGTCTTCTGCTGGTCCTCAGAATCCCGAAACACCGTGACCTTGGAGGAGTCTTCCTGAATGTCTCACATTCAGTTCAACACCTTTGTGTGCCATGCATCCTTGGCCCTCAGTCACCCTGCCATATCCTGCACCCACTATGTTAGAGTCAAGTAATTTATTAGTATATTCTTCCAGCTTTAATACTCTAGATTGAATTTCACAACTGTGGACTCAGCCAACAACTGATCAAACATAGTTTTCAGAAATCATGTTGAAACATACTGCTTCCTGTCATTTACTAAGGAATAGAGTATAACTATTTTGGGTAGAATGTATGCTTCATTAAGTATTCTACATAATCTATAGAAGATTTAGAAATAAGGAAGGATGTAGGGGTTTATGCAAATACTGCATCATTTCATTTAAGGGACTTGAACACGGGTGGTTTGAGTACCCAGAGGGGTCCTGGAGATTTGACTGTAGAGTCAAAGTCCAAAGACTGTGCAGAAGCCTGTTGTCACTTCCTGCTCTGCTCTTTCCTCTTCCCATCCCCCCCCACACACACCCTGCTTTTCCTCTTCTTTGTACACACATTCAGAATCTATGAAAGTTCTTGGCTCTGACCATGTGTTCTAAACTCTCTGTAGGCTGGAACTGGATTGGATAACATAGGGAAAAAGAGGAGACACTGAGTTGGTAACACTGGCTGACGTGCCCCTTAGCTGTGTATTCTTGGTGGATGAGCCTGAGAAAGTACTTAGAAAATATTTGCTGAATGGAAAAAAAAATCTACTTAAGGAGTTTATATATTATTGAAATGACAAAATTGGCCTAAGAACAATTTCAAACATGAGTCAGTGCTACCTTGTATAACATTAGGTAATGGCGACATTTCATAAATATGCATTGAATCAATAATTCATATTGGTAGTGCATTCAGAATGTAAAACCTGAAGTTTTGTATGTTGTGCAGCCTAGTTCTAGGCTGATTTTTTTTTTCCAAATCAACTTGAAATCTCTTTCTCTCTCTCTCTCTCTCTCTCTCTCTCTCTCTCTCTCTCTCTCTATCTCTTTCCTCTTTACATAGTATCAACTCATCTTATAGAAAATGGGCCATATTCTGTAATCTTTCCTTTATTGGATCCTGCAATAGTGATGGATTGTTTTAGTAGGTGAGAGTATATATATATATAATAGTCTCCAAAATTTCACAGTTAAATCTTAAAGATCCAGGTAAGTATTTAGCTCAAATGTTAGTCTATATAAGTATTTCAAAATTATTTTTAAATTTGAGGTAGTATGTATCTTCAGGGATAATTTGAGAGGCAGTAGGGCAGAGTGAATAAGGGCACTATTCTGTTCTAAAGCCAGAGAACTAAGTAAATAACTGAGAAACTTTACAGCCTGTGAACAGGACTCTACAGTAGGTTAGCTTCAGAATCTAACAACCTGATAGCCTGATAAAATGATTGTGTAGCTGTGCTTTCTAAACTGCAAAGGATGAGACTGGGTGTGTAACTCAGTGGTTAAAAGGCTTGCTGGTCAGGCCTGAGGATCTGAATATGAATACAATGCAGTGCCCACATCTAAAGCCAGGGCTGCACATGCATGTAACTCCAGCACTGGGCTTTGAGTGGGCAGAGACAAGGAGGATCCTTGGGCTCACTAGCCAACTAGCCTATCTAGTTAGACAGGCAAGTGCCAACTTCTGTGAAAAATGGTGCCTGGAAAGATAAGGGAGAGAGTGGTGAAGGACATTGGATAGTAGCCTTTGGCTTCAACATATGACTGCATGGATACACACACGTGCAAACACAAATGTGTACACACACACACACACACACACACACACACACTCACTCACACCATACCCAAAAGAATAAATACAAAAATGTGTGAAACATAGACTATTACAGCCACATGGAAATTGTGGTCACTGAGTGCACAGACTGAGTCCTGGAAGGTCAGGTCCTAAGGACAGTGTAAATAAGTTGAGTCCTTATTTTCCAATTGCTTTCACTTCAGCTACAATGCTTTTGGGAAATAAATCACAGAACAGCTTTGGAACAAGTGTGTTTTATGGTTAGGCCCCATATTCCGGGACTCTAACACACACATGACTCATGTAGGCCATACTCAATCAACCTCGACATCTTTAGCTGAACTATTTTTAAGAAGTATTAACCTTGAAGCATTGATGGTGTTGCCTCCAAAAAAGATAGAAATGACTAATAGAAGTATCTGGTAGGCAGTTCACTTTTTTTTTTTTAACCATGCATGATTCACCGTTTATGGAAACCACTTCATGACACATTTATTTGCCGGTGACTTTTCAAACTCACCTGGATGACAAGGAAATACATCTCTCCATCACTGAGCCAGAGATTCATCACGAATTTTTTTTCAAACTACCCACAACTGTTTGACTGTTATATTCCATAGTTGAAATCTCAACCCTCAAATATGTCTGTATTTCCCTGGATCATCATGACGTCACCTCTGCAGTCTTCATCAGTAGAGTCTGACAACCCATTTCTAATGGGCGACCAAGAGCAAAGACAACAGTCTGAAATGGAGTGGGTGTGAGGAGGTCTCTGGGACCCCTTCCGACCCACAGCTCAAGGGCAGGTATCTCACACTTCGCACTGAGCTTTTAACAGCATTCAATGGCTTCTGAGGGAAGCATCACACCCCCAACACAGAGTAACTATTTTATATGTACACATACACACACACACACACACACACACACACACACACACACACATACACACACCACCCCTCCCCAGGGTCTAAGCAATATCTGATACTGGTTTAGGACCAGGTTTACAGTACTAGGCATGGGTTCTCTCTTACAGATCAAGGGCCAAATCCAATTTGGGAGTCATTGGCTACTTCCCTAACAATCATGTCACTATTACACCAATGGGTATACACACACACACACACACACACACACACACACACACACACACACATATAATATATATATGTTGGTTGGTTGATATAATATAGGTTGTAAAGTTTGGTTTAGGTTGTTGAAGGAGTCCTGTTTTCATAACTTTAAAAAGCATTATCTGGCTTCTGGAAAGATGGCTCAGTGGTTTAAAAGCATGTACTAGTTGATCAAGGACCTAAGTTTGGTGCCCAGCATCTACATAGGGCAGCTTACAACCACCTGTAATCCCAGCTCCAGACGACCTGACACCTATGGCCTCTATGAAAACCTGCACTCACATGCACACACCAACATGAATGCATGTGCACACACTCATGTGTGTGCATGCATACACACACTTAAACATAAGACATATAAATGAGCTGCAGAAAGAAGTCAGCTGGGCCAGATTTCAAATTTCTTAATTTTACAGTAACACTTTGAAAGGAATTAGAGAGGATTTTATTAAAGGAAATAAGATTATATTGAAAACACTTTCAGAAAAAAAATATTGTGACATGACCCTGGAGAAAGAAATGACTAAGGAATTGTTTAAAGTACATAATTATATTCCAAGACTTGTTTTCAATCTTGAAGGTGTTGTATGTTTCAGATAGTCCATATAAAGAATTTTCTCCATTCGATTTTATATACTTAGACACATGTTGCTTAATGGTTTTTCAAGTTTTGAAAAGGATTTTAATTTTGAAAAAATAGTTTTCATATAATTTTCTTACATACTAATCTTACAGAATTAGTTGGCAAAAAATTAAATTCCATTAAGATATATTTAGTTTCAATTCTTTTTAGTATAACCTCTCAGCCCCCAAATATTTCTTAGCTTGAAGAGAACATTTGAAAGTTTAACAATGGGAAGGGTTAAGTGAAGAGGGAGAGGAGAGGAGAAAGGAGGGGAAGAGGTAGTGAGGGATGTAATGAACATTAAGGATGTTTGAAAAAACTGACTTAGAAACCTACTATATAAACAGGTGTGTGCATGTGCGAGTGTGTGCATGCCTGTGTGTGTGTGTGTGTGTGTGTGTGTGTGTGTGTGTGTGTGTGTGTGTGTTGTGGAAGCAGGAATGGGAACCTGAGCTAGCTGCCAGCTGAACTGACATAGTTTCAACCACCCCCAAATATCTATGCTTATATCCATAGACGTAGCCTAAAACAGAGAAGTCTCTCCCTGCAATGAAGGGAGATAAAAGCATAGCCCCGTGGCTGCACAAGATGTTGAGAATGAAGGACGGTTGCAGGCTCAGGCCTCCACAGAACACTTATCCTGGCTCCTTAAAGCTCAGGGAACATTGGCAACATTATTGTCAGAGCTCCAGGATGAAGAGAGAGACTATGGATGACAGTCTTCTAAGCAGGACACTGACGTGGGAACCACAAACTCACAGCAGCTGGACATGCTGGCACAGGGTCCCCAGGCAAAAGACTGTCCTGACAGCCAGTCGTGAGGGAATAAGACACTCACAGGGCCCTACCTTATACTGTTGAGCTGTGGGGCACCTGACAGAGGAGAGGAGAGGAGGGAAACATGATCTTCAGCTGTGTATCCCCAGTGAGCTCACCATGCTTTGATGGGTGGCCCTTGATACACTCTGTGGGGCACTAAATAAAATGAAAACTAATAGACAGGGGAAAGGGATGTATAGGGGGCTGTCTGGGAAGGATAGGGGGAAAGGAGGAGGTCGGAAGACCAAAATACACAGTGTAGTGTATAAAATGATAAGAGATCAACATTTGTTAATAGAAAGACTTTCTAAATACAAGAGGTCTGAAATATGAGGTAGAATCAGAACAAATTTTGCAAATAAGGAAGATATTTTTGATAAATTTCTCACATGTACGAGTGTATTTCTGGCCGAATACTGTCTCAGTCCCCAGGTTTCGCCGCACGCTGGCTCCTCTCTCCCTTCAATACTTCACTAGCCCTTCTTCATCATTTACCATTCCATCCCTTGCCTTGAAAGGGACAAAGTCTAATGTCTTCTTGTTTTCCAGCTTTGTTTTAATGATTGTAACTCAAGACTTAAAAGCCACAGGATTTTTTCCCCACTGTTCATTCTCTCAGAGATATTACATTGCATTTATTAATTGTTTGATTAGAAATATCCAAATCCGAGGGGTGGAGAGATGGCTCAGTTGGTAATGGTCTCACAGTAAAAGCACACGGACCTGGGTTTGACCCCATAACTTACATAAAAAGTCAGGTGTGTTGGTACAAATTTGTAATCCCAGTGCTGGAGAGGGGAAGACATGTGGATCTCTGGTGTTCACTGGCCAAGAAGCCTGGTCTAGTCTGGTTCAGTGAACAACACTGTCTCAAAACAACAATAACAAAAGACTTCTGGAGCACGAGACTGAGGTTGACCTCCAGTCTTCACACTCAGGTGCACACACACACACACACACACACACACACACACACACACCTCAAATCTAAAGGCCTGTTTACAAAGTGTTGAATAAAGTCAGAAGCACTTAACCTGATTCCCAGAGTAGGTTTGGATAAATGAAATATTTCTGAAATCCTGAGTAAAGAAGCCTGGGTAACAGAGCTGAGTATATATATATATGCTGCTACTTTGTGTTTGTATGTATATGTTACATATATATACATATACACCCATACCCCATATATATATATATACACACACACACACACACACTTAGTTCTTAAGTAGATAACATCATCTTTGCCAAGATGTCTGTTTTTGGCTGTTTAAGAGTTTCATACACTTTGTATGTGTGTGTGTGTGTGTGTGTGTGTGTGTGTGTGTGTGTGTGTGTGTGTTTATTTATACATTTTGTTAACAGCTTTGAGTGTCAGGTTACTTTAACCTTAATGGCATTGTTAATTGTATTTGCCTAACCACCAGTTCCAAGGACAGTTCTGTTTCTTAGATTTACTAATGCAGTATTTATATTACATTGCCTAAATAATGTGATCTTTAATGTTGAACTTCTCAATTGCATTTCTAGTTCATTTTCACATGTGTGTGCCTTCAGTTTAAACATAAATGGAAAAAAGAACTCATTATCCAAACTATTCTTTCTATTTCAATGACCTTAGCTTTTTTTTTTTCCTTTACAAAACTGTGATTCTTTAACTCTACAAATCCCTGTTGCTATTAGTGAATCCTAGGTTCCCATCTAGTATAAGCATAAGAGATGAGAATAAAAGTGAGGGGTTAGCTGGTGTTATGGTGAACCTCAAAACATACGCTTTGGGAGGCCAAGGTAGGAGGGCAGTCTTGAGTTCAAGGCCAGCCTGGACTATACAGTGAATACCAGCCTAGTCTGTGCTGCAGGGTAAGTCTCTAGTGTGAATCAGAATTTATTAATTTGAACATCAATTTGCCTTAAGTACAAAGTGATGATTTCTACCCTAACTATGGTAACCCCACTGCTATTCTGTGAATTAAATCAGAGTGGTCAGGCCTTTTCCTTTCCCCACAATCGTTTGGAGATAAGTGCTGAAGATTCTTCAACCTAACTGGTCCTTCCGTGTTTCTGTGGTTAGTGACATCACGGTGGCCTCCATTCTAGAGCATAGGTGTTGGTGAGAAACACTTTGTGTCATATCATAATCAACTTTCTTGAGAAACAGAAGTAAAGAGGTTTAAAGAATATATATTCTATCATCTATATCATCTATCTATCTATCTATCAATCTATCATCTATATCTATCTATCACCTATCTATCACCTATCTATCTACTTATCAACTATCTATCTGTCACATATCTATCATCTACCTACTTATCAACTATCTATCTATGTATCTATGTATCTATCTATCTATCATCTAGCTAGCTAGCTAGCTTTCACATATCTATCATCTATCTATGTATCTATGTATCTATCTATCATCTGTCTGTCTAATTCTTGCACTCAAGAGGCTGAGATAGGAGGATCATGAGTTTGAGGCCAGCCTGGGCTACAAAGCAAGCTCCTGTTTCAAAACCAAAACAACCCAAATTCAGAAGTCATACTTTGCATGTAATTAATTATGCATGATGTGATTTTCTTGATGTTCATATAGTTAATAGCAAAGGGGTACATGATAAAAAAAAAATTTAAAGTAAGTATAGATTTGCCTTAAATCATACACAGCATTCTCTTCTTTAAAATTGTTTAAGCAGGATTTCTTAGACTACCCTCTGAAATCTATGCTACCTCTATCTTACCTATATTTCTCATATTTCCAAGACAGCTCTCTGACTGGTGGCCTACATACTTGGCTCTTAATTTCTGTTCCTGTTGCTGTGAGAAAAATAGCCTGACAGATGCAACTTATGGAAAGAAGAGTTTACTTCAGCTCACAGTTCAAAGGTACAGTCTATCACCGCAGGGAAATTAAGGCAACAAGAGCCTAAAGCAGTGGGCCACACTGTGTTCATATTCAGAAGCAGAGAACAGTGGGTGGTTGTTCTCAGCACATGGTCTGCATTCCACACAGTTCAGGATCTCAGCGGAGGAATGATGCTACCCATAGTGGTTGGTTCTTCCTACCTCAGTGAACCTAATCTAGATACCCACCTAAAGGTGTGCCCAGAGGCCAATCTCCCAAGTGACTCTAGATCGCGTTGAGCTGACAACTGAGATTAGCTGTTACTCTTGGGGACCTCACTGTGGCCAGAGCACATTGTGTGTTCTACCCAATGCCTGGAAGGAGCAGGTTCAAGGTCATACAAACAGGAGAAGTTGAAGCCCCACATAGCCTCGTGTCAAAAAATAATCCAGTCTTTTACATTCTTGTCATCCAAGGTGAGTAGTGAACTGCAATCCATGGGAAAGAGTTAAAAAAAAAAAAAAAAAAAAAAAAAAAAAAAACTAACACACCAACAAAAAGAGATATGTGTCATGTAGATGAGTGCTGTGCTTGCTCGTCTTTCAGGTTTAAACATGTTAGTTGCTCATGACTATATCCAAGCCAATGCCACTATATAAATCATGAAAGAAATTTTAACTGGAAAAGGGAGATCCACCCAAGTCAAGTGAGCTCTAATACTTTTGATAAGAGAAAGGGGGTGAGAAATGTGGAACGAAGGAGGAGAAACCCATGCAGCAAGTACACAGTGAGTCTGCGTGGGGTAAAAGCTGGCTTCCATGGTCACCCTACACAGTAAACGAGTTAGTCGGTGTCACAAATTACTCAACTTACCACCGTGAAAGTCCATGGCTTGGCTGAGGATGTAGCTCAGTTGACAGAGTGTTTGTCTAGCCTGCAGAAGGCCCTGGGTTCTATTCTGAGCAGCACCACATGAATTTGGCATGGTGGTGCCTATTTACAATCCTGGCTGCAGGAGGTTCATGACACGTTCAAGGTCATACTCAACTTTGCAGCAAGTTCATGGCCTCTTGGATACAGGAGATATATATAGTCAGTGGTCTAACTCAACAAATCTTTCTTCTCAGGACCTGGTAGTGGGGTTCAGTTGAAGGTATGAGTGCCGTGGGGTTTAATCATGCTTCACAGAGTCTGCTAACACCAGCTTAATCTCTTGTTTTCTCCAAAGACCAAGCTGGCCAGACCTTTGCTCAAGGTAATACCAGAAATACCTTCACACTGTAACTGCTTCTCAAGCATTCCTCACATCCTTTGTCCTATCTACCAACACCAAGCAGGGCATACGGCCAATTCCAGTCTGGAGAGAGAGGGAGGCTCCTCCTAAGAGCATAGAGGAGAAAAAGTAATATCATGAAACTAAACTGTCACCTAAGCAACTTCTAAGGAGCCTCAGTAAGGGGCTTGGAATTTTGTGATATTCTTTGCAAAGCATGAAACACTTTTCATTCAATCCCCCTAAGTCTGTGAGGTGGCCATGTTGTTATTTCTAATTTACAAAAATCCCGAGGCTTCAACTCTTTGTCACAAGTTAACTGATGAAAGAGATGAAATTCCCCAGGTCTCAGTGACCTCCCTCTCCCACACATCTCTCCTCTGCCTCTCTTACTAGACTATTCCACATATAATTACTCCACACTGAGAAATTGCTTTCCCACTGTTGAGAGAGGTCCTGCTAGCATCTTGGAACACGCCATCCTTCTTGTCTGAGCAGAGTATAATTATTGATGTAATTTTAAGCCACTGTAATTTCATTTCACTAAAAAGTCCCAGCATGAATCTGAAATATCAGGAAGACATTAGGGCTAAAGAAAACAAAATGTTTGGGAGGAAGAAGAAAAGCCGCCATCTGTAGGGTATGCAAGTGGCATCTGTGTGTGCTCATTACAGCCCCTCGTTCTGCTGGTGTTCAATTTGTTCCTCAGGTAACTCCACTGACTCATGGGGTTGGAACTGTGGTGTTCCAGAGGCCTTCTGCTTGCTACTGTTAGGTCTGACCTGTTTCATCATCTATTTTAGCTTATATCATATATGCAGATATTTCTCCTCCCAGTCCCCACAATAGGTATCTTCCTGAGATTTCTTCCATTCAGAGTGGTTTGTTTACAATAAACCTGATCAAGGCTCCTCCCCCCTGCAAAGCTGTGCAGAGCAGTAATGCCAGCTCAGAATACTGCTCAGAGGGATAAGCTGAGCCCAGAGACAGGAATCTGGACTGAGAGGTGGAGGAGTGCTGGAGAAAATGAAGCAAGTCAGGACAAACTAGACACAGACACGGGTCTTCCCATCTGCTCCAAGCTTTTCTGTTCGGGCCTGAGTGAACCTTCACTGCCGCTCTTAGGTCTTGGTGGTTCCATCGCTTCACCAACATGACCACCACAGTTAAGCACCACCAAGACCTAAGAGCGGCAGTGAAGGTTCACTCAGGCCTGAACAGAAAAGCTTGGAGCAGGATGGACCCAGGTGGTTGACCAGTTGCTAGCTTAGAAGGTGTTGCGAAGATATTTTGTGGGCGTGATCGGCATCGGCAGTTGCTTGACCGAAAGTCACCCTGACAAGGTGCCTCATCCAATAGGCAGAAGGCCTGAAGAGAAAAACCCTGGTGGTCCCCAAAGAAGGGGCTGTGCCTCAAGACTGTAGCATAGAAATCCTACCTGCTTTCCAACATGGGCCTGGGTTACAGGCTTAAATGGGCCGGTTTTCACAATACTATGCACATAAGATGTTGTGTATCTTGCTTTAACTATGTGTCTTTTTGCACGCGTGCGTGCACACACACACACACACACAGAGTGAGAGAGAGAGAGAGAGAGAGAGAGAGAGAGAGAGCGAGCTTTGCATGGTACCTTTACTACCTTTCTATTGCAGTGACAGAACACTAGAACCAAGGCAAGTTATGAGAGAAATAGTTTCTTTTGTCTTGGGGTTCCAGAGGGTTCCAATCCATGATGGAAGGACAGAGGCAGCAGGCATGGGGGCTGGAGCAAGATGTTAAGCACCCACAGCTTGAACAGGAGCAAAAAGCAGAGAGAGAAAAACAGAGAGTCGGATAAGGACTTCGGCTCTCAAAACGCTGCCCATTGTGGCCATGAGCACAAGACCCTCAACTTTTCCAAAAGAGCCACTAACTGGGGTTCCAGTGTTCAAATATATGAGCTTGTGGGGCCATTCACATCCAAACCACTCTACATGGACACAAACATCCTACCAGTTCCCTTTCTTTAGTGTTGGGGTTTGAAAAAGAACTGTCCCCCCCATAAGCTCATGCATTTGAACACATGGTCCATGATTGGTGATGATGTTGGGGAGCTTATGGAACCTTTAGGAGGTAGTGTCTTGCTAAAGGAAGTATGTCTCTGGAAGGAGGCCCTGGCATCTCACAGATTCACTCTACTTCCTGTTCTCTCTCTCTCTCTCTCTCTCTCTCTCTCTCTCTCTCTCTCTCTCTCTCTCTCTCTCTGCTTTCTGTGTGTGGATGAACATGTGACAAGGCAGCTTCCTGTCTCGACTGCCATGCTGTGGCCTTGCCTTCCTCACCAAGATCGTCTCCAGTTCTCTGGAACTGTAAACTAAAACAAACACCTTCCTTCTTACACTGCTGTTTGTCCTGATATTTTACCATGCATACAGAAAAGTACCTAACACCCTGGACCACTCTGGCTGGGATAGGTCTTGAGACTGGGACTGGGGGTCTCTGCCACAAATGCAGAAGCTACTTTGCAGCTGGGCAACGGGCATGGTGGATAGTGGAAGAATGAAAGCTTGTTATTAATATCTGTAGAGGAAAACATCATTTATCAAGGACTCCTGCCCTTCTGAGCCCATACTCACAGGCATCAGGGCTGTCCTGGAGGTGGAGACTTAAGAACTCATGATAGGTCTTGGCATCAATTAAGTGGGATGATACCATGGGATCTTCTTAAATGGTTGCCACCCAAAGCTTAAGTTTTGAAGTGTGGGCTATACACTCATTGAGTTCCAATGCCGCCAGCCATTGAAACCTGGGCCACATGAGGTAATCGATCATAGAGAGAGAATCCCCATCAAAGAAGGCTGCCTTCTCATTAGTCATACCCTCCTCCAGCTTGCAGAATTCTTTCCTCAATTCTTCTTTCATGCCAGAAATGTCTCCTCCCTTCTTCACCCCAGCAAATCTTGTAACCAAGGGTGGCGTCTTAGAGAATATCTCGAAGGTCATCCTCTGGCAAGCTTTCTTGTAAGGGTCATCTGTAAATGACTTCTCCAGGTATGTCTCATCCAGCTACTCACAAGTGATGAGGGATTGGGAAATCAACTGACCCTGACTGTCCCCCAGAATTAGCACCATCCCAGACAGATTCTTCTTAAAGAACCACTGAGGGAGACAGCTCCCTCTTTTCCTCTCCCAGGGTACTCTTGAGTAGGGAGAAATAAGGAATATGTAGACAGACATATAAAGGAGAGAGAGACAGTTAGAAACATAGAATAGCCTTGAGAGGGCCTCGGTCCAAACCAGCCCCTTTTGTCACTGGTAAAGGGCTTTTAAAGGAATGCCAAGGGGTGGAGCAAAAGACCTCCCCCAGCACAGCCAAGTGCAGACCATCCCAGGCACCTGGTGACCATGCACGTGGTCCAGCCATCTCTTAATGCAGCCCTGCTGTGTAAAGCAAGCTCAGATCTCACTAGTAAACCTTTGTGGGCTCCCACAAAACACTCAGGCTTGTTTTTCAGGTTGGTATGATTTCATGCTGGATTCCCTTACCCTTCAGGACCATCAGTGCCCTCTAAAGTAAGGGCAGAATCTCATGTTGTAGACTGGACCTATGGAGGTGCTTCCTTTCCTCAAGCTCCTGGCAGATGCCCCTGACATCACTGCGCTGTGTAGGCCAAGAGCCAGGAGGGTTTGCAGGCAAGTGGGAGAATCTCATAGAAAAGCCCACATTGCCTTCAAGGGACTGTTGAGAGAAAAACAGTTACTATGGGGGATTCTGCTCAGGCTTCAGACAGAGACAGGGGAAGATTGGAATGGTGCTGCCAGAAGTCCAGGGGCTCCAAGGGCCCAGCAGAAGCTGGAAGAGGCAGGAAAGCCAGGCTTTGAGAGACCTTGGGAGGAGTCCAGCCATACCAATATCTTCATTTTGAACTTCTAGCTCACAGAACGGTCAAGAGAATGAATTTCTGAATTTGGAATTTCTGAAACTTTGATTATAACAAAGAGTTTTTGAAAAGCACAACAGCCCAAAATAAATTTAAAATCAAATACATAATGAAACTAGGTGCTTAGGCAGTCTTCACCTATGTTGCTTTGCAAACCAGCTTTCCTATAGCCTTGTCTGTGAGCACAACATGCACACTTTTCCTTGTGGATGCCATGTGAACACTTTCTCAAGTTCTAGGCTTCCAAGGCAGCATCTTTGTAGTTTGATTCCTGTGCCTATGTATTAACACCTAAATATACATGTATGTGCCATCTACCTGTGGTGCTGACAATCTGAGATTGCATACAAAAGCAGGTGACATTTAGGGAGCTTTGCTGAGTGAAATGTTCTGGAAGATCCCTGAGGTTGATACAGCCATGCATTCCATGAGAACACATTGATAGGGATGAACACATCCAACATGCATGTCAGTTGGTAGGGATGGACACATGCAACATGCATGTTGGTTGGTAGGGATGGACACATGCATGTTGGACCCAAAGACATGTTGCCTCAGGACATTGTGCCTTCCTTGGTTTATGTAAATATACTCTTGCATGCTCTTCTGATACAAATATCACCTAGTAGTGCAATGTTCAAAATATCTGTGTCATTGACACATGACACAGTAAAAATTTCTGGCAGACAAACCGAGTCTTTAATCCATGCAGTGACCTGGACGAACATGACAGAAGGAGCCCTTGAACCTGGGGCCATCTTCATCCAAAGTCCATTCTCTCCACTGATTTGCCGCTCTGTCCTTTTGTAACTATTGTAGGTACATAGTAAATGAATCCCTTATTGAGTGAAAGACGTCTTTGGCATATTCTCATGTATAACTCTTGGGTGTGTTTAAACACTGGATTCTATATACCTATCACTCACGTGCAAACATTAGACCAGGATACCCTTAGCAGGCTCCTACTCCTGCCTCTCTGTGTTCCTAGGATGTGTTCAAATATTTCCACGTACTGATGCTGCTACAAGAACACAAAAAACAGTCCAATTGTTACCTATCTCAGAGAGCCCACACAGAACACAGAAAGGGCTTCACAGGTGCAGATGACCTCTTCTTTCAAAAGACCAAGACTTTCACATGCTGAGAGTTCCATCACATTGTTCCATCCTTCCTATCTGAAGTTTGAAAACTTGAAAACAAGGGCTAAACATAAAAGGGGAAAGGACAAAGCACAGGAAAGAATTTGAGGGTACAAACTATCATCCTGGTATAAGAGCCTTCCACACAGCCCACAGCCAGGAAAAGGCTGGTTCCAGCATCCCTAGCTATGACATCAGATGGAGTGGTACCCACATTTAATCCCAGTACTAGGGAGGCAGAGGCAGGAGGATCTCTGTGAACTGGAGGCCAATTTAGTCTGTAGAGCAGATCCAACCACCAGTACCATCACCATTACCATCACCGTCACTACTACCTGGTCAAGGGAATAGACTACCTAGATGGGTGGAGCCATGCTAAAGAGACAGGTGGGATAGTTAGTTCTTTAATGAGTTGCTGTACTTTTCCCTTCTGAGGATCTCCACCCTTAGTGAAGAAGCAAGTTGCAGCCATGGAGGGTCATGAGTCTATTCACATTTCAGAAACATGTAAGTTTCCCTTTCCCTTTTTATCATCCTATCTTCTTTCTGAACGTGCTTTCCTTAACAGTTTGAACTCCCCAACCCCAAACATTTTGGCTTCTGGACTGTCTGATTTTTGTGTGTCAACTTGACACAAGCTAGAATCATCAGAGAGGAAGGAGCCTCAGTTGAGGAAAGCCCTCCATGAGATCCAGCTGTAAGGCATTTTCTCAATTAGTGATCACTGGGAGAGGGCCCAGCCCCTGGTGGGTGGTGCCAGACCTGGGCTGGCAAGCAAGCCAGGGGAAACAAGCCAGTAAGCAGCTCCCCTCCAGGTTCCAGCCTTGCTTGAGTTCCTGTTTGACTTCCTCCAATGATGGATTATGATCTGGAAGTGTAAGCCAAATAAACCCTTGCCTCCCCAGCTTGCTTTATGGTCATGGTGTTTTGTCACAGCAAGAGACACCCTAAGACAGACATTGATTGGTACCAGCAGAGTGGCATGTTTCTGTGACAGAGCTGGCCATGTTTTGGGGAGGACTGTGGAAGGGCTTTGAATCGTGGGGCTAGAAGAGCCATTGAGTGTTAAGAGCTCAGTGGGGTCTTCTTTAGGAGCTAAAGAATGTTGAAAGCAGGGCAGAAGAATGGAGGCCTGGCTTGTGAAGTTTCAGAGGGAAGTTTAAAGACTATTGGGGCCATTTTTTATTTTGAATTAAGATCATGTGGTTCTGGTTAGCTGGGGCTGAAGAATCAGCTGTGATTGACAATATCATACCACAACTACTAATGCAAAATTTTGCTTTGCTGGGATACTCGATGCTGGTCAGCTGGAACTAAGAAATTAGCAGTGATTAAGAAGAGACCAGCATTGCTGAGGTGAAATCTGGGAAGGATTTCCTGAGAGCACAGAGAAGCTGTGTTCCAGAGGCAGCCAAGGTTGTACCTCTGTACCTTGTGCTGACAGCCGGACTGGGTAATGTGTAAGAGTCATCCGGGTGATATTGGTTCTGAAAGCACCAAGGGGTCATGGAGAGCAGCTGAGGATTGGCATTGTGAGAGACTATTGGTAAGGTGCAGTCTCAGTGGCAGCTGATGACCCAGGACTGAAGGGGTCATACAAAGAAGTTGAGGCTTGGCACCATGAGAAGAGCCTATGAGAGGCTACTGGTGAAATTGCAGCCCACTTGCAGCAGAGATCCCAGCATTTTGGAGATGGGATGACCACCAAGAACAGCAGCAGCTGTGGAGTGGAGCCAGCTGAAGCCTCAAAGACAAGCTGTGTGTGCTGCAGAGGGCGGAGCTGAAGAAAAGACCCAAGCCCTTTGGAGGGGCCCAGAAGGTGGTGAGTAGATCCCAGACATTGGTTGGAATTTTGTTTTGCTTTGATTTGATTTTCACTGTGCCCCTTTTGAAGTAAGAAAGTATTTTATTGGAGCCCACAGTTGAGAGACTTTGAATGTTGAGACTTTGGATTTTAAAAGATTGGCCATTCTAAAGGGACTGAAACTTTATGTGTTTGAATTTGTAAAGACTGTGGGAGTTTTAAAATTATTTATAGTTTTAATGTGATATATCGGTTGTGAATAAGAAAGGAAGGGTTGTAGCTTAATAATGATGTGTTTGTGTGTCAAGTTGACAAGAGGTCGGTTGCACTGGCTGGTTTTGTGTGTCAACTTGATACAGGTAGAGTCATCAGAGAAGAAGGAGCCTCAGCTGAGGAAACACCTCCATGAGATCCAGCTGTAAGGCATCTTCTCAATTAGTGATCAATGGGGGAGGACCCAGTCCATGGTAGGTGGTGGCATCCCTGGGCTGGTGGTCCTGGGTTCCTATAAGAAAGCAGGCTGAGCAAGCCATCGGGAGCTAGCCAGTAAGCAGCACCCCTCCATGGCCTCTGCATCAATTCCTACCTCCAGTTCATGCCATGACTTCTTCCTTCAGTGATGGATTACAATGTAGAAGTGTAAGCCAAATAAACCCTTTCCTCCCCAACTTGCTTTATGGTTGTGGTGCTTCATCACAGCAATAGAAACCCTAAGACAGCTTCCTTCCTCTTTCCCTAAAGCTTCCCATGTGGTCGCATGTCTGCCATGTGCTGACCTCTATGCCAGCTTACTAGTTATGGCTTTCCCCTCCTCTCCTCTGTTACCATTCTCTGGCCAGCAGCTGAAGTTCACATCTTGTCTGCCTTAGGGTTTTTTGTTTAGACTACCATAAAATTGTTCTTGCATTCGTGTCCATTCTTAAATTCTTTTATTAATAAGACTGAGAACCAAGGGAGACCTGATTGCCCTTGTATTAGTGTCTCAACAAAAGAAAGGAAGGAAGACAGGTGACAAAAAAAAAGAAAGAAAGAAAAAGAAAATCCAATCCCTGGCTATGGGATGACTGATTCTCCACCCTTCATCTGAAGGTAGAAGCTGAGCCTGCTAATCTGAACTCCGGTTGCTGATCCACAGGAGTTCACTAAGAATGGGAGCCAAAGGGGGATGGAGCCAAAAGAGATTGTGAAACCTGGAAAGAGAGCAGGCTAGGAGCAAGTGCTATGCAGGCATGTGGGAGATGGTCTGGAATGATTCCAGAGGCAGAACGTCAGGGTCGGTGGTAGTTCAGGCTGTCACCACATGCAGGAATACTGGGTGGATGTCTGGAGATGGAGCAGGGTAGACAATAGACATGACTGGCTCCATGCCTGTTCTTGACCATTCCATTAGCCTCCTGGGGCTCAGGCAAGGAGATCCTTCTCAGCAACTGCTTGAAAGCCAGATCTCCTTCTGCGTGGTCCTCTCCATGTCCAAATGGCTTCACCAGAAGTCTTGGCAATGAGTTCAGAGCTCAGAATAGAGATGAAGAACTCAGGGCCAGAGCTTGAATAAATAGGAAGGATGGCCTTTTATTTTCAGGATTGGTCTATTTGGGAAAGCAGCCTGTAGTCAACAACAAAGAAAGTAGCTCTACCTGACGCCTTTGAAAGCCACAGACACACCTGTCTATTGTGCCAGGCTCAGCGTTCAGGTTTCCAGCTGATTCTGTCAAGAGCATAGTATTCTTAATTACAGGGCATGAAGTTGGCCTGTCTCTGTACCCAGATGTACGTATGAGCTTGTCTTCTTATGTCTGAATATAAAACCATGGTGCTCCTCTAGCAGCTGCCTCCCCATCGCAGGCCCCGAGAGAGCAGTAACTCATTAAGAATTGAGTCAGCTTCCATCAGTCACTGCATGAGGGTTCTATGATGACAGTTAGGGTATTCAGCCATCCAATCACCAGAGTAGGCCAGTTCAGAAACTCTCTCGACTATTGCCAGTAGTCTATGGTGGAGTCATCCTTGTGGATTCCTAGGAACTTCCCTAGAGCTTCAGGAGTCCAATCGATGAGAGAGAGGAGGGATTCTATGAGCAAGGGATATCAGAACATGACTGGAAAAAGTACAGAGACAACAAGCAAAACTAGTGGAAACACATGAACTGTGGAACAATAGCTGAGGAGCCCCCATGGTACTGGACTAAGCCCTCTGGATAAGCGAGACAATTGTTTAGCTTGAAATGTTTAGGGGGGCCCCAGGCAGTAGGATCAGGATCTGTTCCTAGGGCATAAGCTGGCTTTTTGGAAATACTTTGCACAGCCTTGGTGCAAGGAGGAGGGGCTTGGACATGCCTCAACTGAATGTACCAGGCTCTGCTCACTCCCCATGGAAGACCTTGCCTTGGAGGAGGTGGGAATGGGAGGTAGGTTGGGGGGTAAACTGGGGGGGGGGGAGGAGGGAAAGCGGGAATCTGTGGTTGGTATGTAAAATGAATAGAAAATCTCTTAATTTTTTTAAAAAAGGAATTTCTGGCCATTTGGTGGGCCCTGCAGGAAGGCTCCCCTTTTCTAAGACTTCAGGCAGACCCTGCAATCTCCACACCCTGCCCCCACACCCATCTGCCTGAGACCCCAGCCACTTCCTGAGACTCAGAGACCAGCCCCCAGCACCCATCCACCTGGGAACTCCCATCTAGACCAAAGCTTCCATCCTTCCCTGGAACTCCCATCTGGACAAGAGGAGCTCCCATCTGGACAAGATAAGGAGACCCCAGGGACTTCCTGAGACTCAGAGTCCAGCCCCCCAGCTCCTATCTGGCCAGCACTCTCATCTGGACCAGAGCTCCCATCCGGCCCAGAGCTTCCATCTGGACCAGAGAGAGGCTCCCTAAATCTGTCAGCTCTGTCTGGACCAAGTGCACTGATAAGACCAAGAACAATTCCACTAGGAGATGGGGAGACGTCAAGGCAGAAGTACATACAACAAAATAAAGAGCAATAGAGCATTACCAGAACATAGCCCTTCTCCAACAGCTAGACCTGAACATCATGGAATGGAAGAAGCAGAAGAAAACAACCTTATAAGTAACATCATGAAGAGGCTAGAGCCTTATATAGCAGAAATCAAAAATAAAGTGGAGGAACAGACAAACAAAAAATGGGATGAACGCTATAAAAAACTAGAGGAAAGGACAAATAAAGCAGAAGGAAACAATAATTCCCTGAAAGAAAATCATGAAAAAGCAATGAAACAGATGAGGGAAACAGTCCAAGATCTGAAGAGGGAAATAGAAAAAATGAAGAAGACACTAGCAGAAGGAATGCTGGAAATAGAAAATCTGAGTAAATGAATAGGAACTTCAGATGCAAGTATAACCAACAGAATGCAAAAGATGGAAGAGAGGATCTCTGGTGTTGAACATACAGTAGAAGAAATAGATTCATCAAAGAAAACAATAAAGCCAACAAAGTCATGACCCAAAATGTCCAAGAAATTTGGGATACCATGAAAAGACCAAACCTATGAATAATAGGGATAGAGGAAGGAGAATACCAACTCAAAGGCACAGAAAATATAGGTAACAAGATCATAGAAGAAAAGTTTCCCAACTTAAAGGAGGAAATGCCTATGAAGATACAAGAAGCCTGTAGAACACCAAACAGACTAAACCCCCACCCCCAAAAGTCCCCTCGCCACATAATAATTAAACAACTAAACGTACAGAATAAAGAAACAATATTAAGGGCAGCAAAGGAAAAAAGCCAAGTGACTTATAAAGGCAAACCCATCATAATAACACCCGATTACTCAATGGAGTCTTTGAAAGCCAGAAGGACCTGGACAGACATAATGCAGACATGGATGCCAGCCTAGACTAATATACCCAGCAAAACTTTCAATCATCATAGATGGAGTGAACAAGACCTTCCAAGACAAAACCAGATTTAAACAATACTTATCCACAAACCCAGCCCTATAGAAAGCACTAGAAGGAAAATTCCAACCTAAGGAAGTCAGATACACCCATGAAAACACAGGCAATAGATAACACCACAGCAGTAAACCCCAAAGAAGAGAAGTACACACACACTACCACCAAAAAATAAAAATAATAACAGGAACAATCACTGGTCATTAATATCCCTTAATATCAATGGACTTAATTCACCTGTAAAAAGACACAGACTAACAGAATGGATACGAAAACAGAACCCATCTTTGTGCTGCATACAAGAAACATACCTCAAATTCAAAGACAGACACCTCCTAAGAATAAAAGGCTGGAAAAAGACTTTCCAATCAAATGGTCTTAAGAAGCAAGCTGGTGTAGCCATCCTAATATCCAGCAAAATAGACTTCAAACTAAAATCAATCAAAAGAGATGATGAAGGACATTACATACTCATCGCAGGAAAGATCAAACAAGATGAAGTCTCAATTCTGAACATTTATGCACCAAACACAAGGGCACCCACATATGTAAAAGAAATATTATTAAAGCTTAAATCACATATAAAACCCCGAACATAAATAGTGGGAGACTTCAACACCCCACTTTCACCTCTGGACAGATCTGCCAAATTGAAACTTAACAGAGAAATAATGGACTTAACTGATGTTATGACTCAAATGGACTTAATCGATATCTACAGAACATTCCACCCGAACAAAAAAAAAAAATACCTTCTTCTCAGCACCCCATGGGACCTTCTGTAAAATCGACCACACACTTGGCCACAAAGCAAATCTCAACAGATACAAAACAATTGGAATAACCTCCTGTGTTATATCAGACCACCATGGTTTAAAGTTAGATTTCAACAACAACAACAACAACAACAACAAAAAAAAAAAAAAAAAAACTACAGAAAACCTACAATCTCATAGAAACTGAATAATACTCAACTGAATCACCAATGGGTTAAGGAAGAAATAAAGAAAGAAATTAAAGACTTCCTAGAGATCAATGAAAATGAACACACCACATACCCAAACTTATGGGACACTATGAAAGCAGTGCTAAGTGGGAAATTCATAGCACTAAATGCCCACATAAAGAAGTTGGAGAAATCTCACACTAGTGACTTAACAGCACATCTGAAAGCTCTAGAACAAGAAGAAGCAAAGTCTCCCAGGAGGAACAGACACCCGAAAATTATCAAATTGAGAGCTGAAATCAATAAAATAGAAATAAAGAGAACAATACAAAAAATTAATGAAACAAAGAGTTTTTTCTTTGAGAAAATCAACAAAATAGACAAGCCCTTATCCAAACTAACCAAAAGACAGAGAGAGAGAGAGAGAGCATCCAAATTAACAAAATCAGAAATGAAAAGGGGGACGTAACAACAGATAATGAAGAAATCCACAGAATCATCAGGTCATACTTCAAAAACCTCTATTCCACAAAACTGGAAAATCTAAAAGAAATGGATAATTTTCTGGACAGGTACCACATACTTAAGTTAAATCAAGACCAAATAAACCATTTAAATAGTCCAATAACCCCTAAGGAAATAGAATTAGTCATTTAAAGTCTCTCAACCAAAAAAAGCCCAGGACCAGATGGTTTCAGTGCAGAATTCTACAGATCTTCAAAGATGAGTTAATACCAATACTCTTTAAATTGTTCCACACAATAGAAGCAGAAGGAATATTACCAAACTCCTTCTATGAGGCTACAATTACCCTGATTCCTAAACCAAACAAAGTTGCAACAAAAAAGAGAACTACAGACCGATCACCCTCATGAATATTGATGCAAAAATACTCAATAAAATACTGGCAAACAGACTCCAAGAACACATCAAAACAATTATCCACCATGATCAAGTAGGCTTCATCCCAGGGATGCAAGTGTGGTTCAACATACAAAAGTCCGGCAATGTAATAAACCAACAACAAACTCAAAGAAAAAAAACCACATGATCATCTCACTAGATGCAGAAAAGGCATTTGACAAAATCCAACACCCCTTCATGATAAAGGTCTTGGAGCAATCAGGAATACAGGGAACATACCTAAACATAATAAAGGCAATCTACAGCAAGCCAACAGCCAACATCAAATTAAATGAAGAGAAACTCAAAGCAATACCACTAAAATCAGGAACAAGGCAAGGCTGTCGCCTCTCCCCAAACTTATTCAATATAGTACTTGAAGTTCTAGACAGAGCTATAAGACAATATAAGGAGATTAAGGGGATACAAATTGGAAAGGAGGAAGTCAAGCTTTCCTTATTTGCAGATGACATGGCAGTATACATGAGTGACCCCAAAAATTCAACCAAGGAACTGATACAGCTTATAAACACCTTCAGCAACATAGCAGGATAAAAGATCAACTCAAAAAAAAACAACAACAACAACAACAACAACAACAACAACAACAACAACAAAATCAGTAGCCCTCCTATATACAATGGACAAACAAGCTGAGAAGGAAATCAGAGATATATCATCCTTTACAATAGCCACAAATGATATAAATTTGGGGTTATTCTAACTAAGCATGTGAAGGACCTATATGAGAAGAACTTTAAGTCCGTGAAAAAAGAAATTGAAGAAGACGTCAGAAAATGGAAAGGTCTCCCATGCTCATGGATAGGCAGGATTAACATAGTAAAAATGGCGATATACCAAAAGCAATCTACAGATTCAACGCAATCCCCATCAAATTACCAACACAATTCTTCACAGACCTGGAAATAATAATACTCAACTTAATATAGAAAAACAAAAAACCCAGGATAGTCAAAAGAATCCTGTATACTAAAACAACCTCCGGAGGTATCACGATCCCTGACCTCAAGCTCTACTATAGAGCTACTGTAATAAAAGCAGCTTGGTACTGCCATAAAAACTGACATGTGGACTGATGGAATCGAATTGAAGACCCTGACATTAACCTGCACACCTATGAACATATAATTTTTGACAAAGAAGCCAAAACTGTACAATGGAAAAAAGAAAGCATCTTCAACAAATGGTGCTAGCATAACTGGATGTCAATGTGTAGAAGGCTGCAAATAGATCCATATCTGTCACCATGCACAAAACTTAAGTCCAAGTGGATCAAAGACCTCAACATAAATCCAGTTACTCTGAACCTGATAGAAGAGAAAGTAGGAAGTAGCCTTGAATGCATTGGCACTGGAGAGCACTTTCTAAATATAACACCAGTAGCACAGACACTGAGAGAAACAATCAATCAATGGGACCTGTTGGAACTGAGAAGCTTTTGTAGAGCAAAGGACACGGTCAACAAGACAAAGCAACAGCCTACAGAATGGGAAAAGGTCTTCACCAACCCCACATCTGACAGAGGCCTGATATCCAGAATATATAAAGAACTCAAGAAATTAGACATCAAAATACCCAACAGTCCAATTAAGAAATGGGCTATAGAACTAAACAGAGAATTCTCAACAGAGGAAGTTCAAATGGCTGAAAGACATTTAAGGAATTGCTCAACATTCCTAATTATCCGGGAAATGCAAATCAAAATGACTCTGAGATACCACCTTACACCTGTCAGAATGGCTAAGATCAAAAACTCAGAAGACAGCTTATGCTGGAGAGGATGTGGAGCAAGGGGAACTCTCGTCCACTGCTGGTGGGAATGCAAGCTTGTACAGCCACTTTGGATATCAATATGGCACTTCCTTAGAAAATTGGGATTCCGTCTCCCCCAAGACCCAGCTGTAGCACTCTTGGGCATATACTCAAGGAATGCTCAATCATACCACAAGGGCATTTGCTCATCTATATTCATATCAGCATTGTTTGTAATAGCCAGAACCTGGAAACAACCTAGATGCCCTTCAACTGAAGAATAGATAAAGAAAATATGGTACATATACACAATGGAGTACTACTCAGCAGAGAAAAACAATGACATCATAAGGTTTGCAGGCAAATGGATGGATCTAGAAAAAAATCATCCTGAGTGATGTAACCCAGACTCAGAAAGACAAACATTGTATGTACTCACTCATAGGAGGATACTAGATGTAAAACAAAGATGACTAGACTGCTACACAACTCCAGGGAGTCTACCTAGAAAACAGGACCCTAGGACCCTAGGAAGGACACAGGGATTGCCCAATGACAGAGCAATGGATGAGATCTACATGAACAGCCTGGACGACAGTGGGAGTAATGAAGGGCAAGCTTCGAGGGAAAGAAAGCTTAGGGGAGCAGGAGATCCCAGCTGGATCAAGAGCAGAAAGGGAGAACAAGGAATAACAGACCATGATAAATGAAGACCACATGAGAACAGGAAGAAGCAAAGTGCTCGAGAGGTCCCCAGAAATCCACAATGATACATCCACTGTAGACTCCTGGCAATGGTGGAGAGAAAGCCTGATCTGACCTAGTCTGGTGATCAGATGGCCAAACACCCTAATGGTCATGCTGGAACTCTCATCCAATAACTGATGGAAGTGGATGCAGAGATCCTAGGCCAGGCCCCAGGTGGAGCTCCAGGAGTCCAATTGTCAAGAAAGAGGAGAGACTGTAAGAGCGTGAATTGTTGAGACCAAGATTGGAAAAGCACAGGGACAAATAGCCAAACGAATGGAAACACATGAATTATGAACCAAAAGCTGTGGAGCCCCCAACTGGATCAGGCCCTCTAGATAAGTGAGACAATTGAATAGCTTGAACTGTTTGGGAGGCATCCAGGCTGTGGGACCTGGACTTGTCCTTAGTTCGTGAGCTGGCTGTTTGGAACCTTGGGTTTACACAGGGATACTTTGCTCAGCCAGGAAGGAGGGGACTGGACCTGCCTGTACTGAATACACCAGGTTTAAATGAATCCCCAGGGGAGTCTTGGCCCTGGAGGAGATGGGAATGGAGGGAAGGGGATGGGGGGAAGGTGGAGCCGGGGGCGGGAGCGGGGAGGACAGGGGAACCCATGGCTGATGTGTAAAATTGAAACACAAATATAATAAATAAAAAAAGGAGAAAAAAAGAAAGATTTGAGTTAGCATTGGCAGGAGCCCTCCCTCAGTGGAGCTGCTCTCACATTGGCATGGTCTTCCTCCTTCCTTTCTCCCTGTGCCATTGGCCTTTTTTTGTTTTGTTTTGTTTTGTTTTTGTTTTTCGAGACAGTGTTTCCCTGTGGAGCTTTGTGCCTTTTTCCTGGAGCTCACTTGGTAGCCCAGGCTGGCCTCGAACTCACAGAGATCCGTCTCGCTCTGCCTCCCGAGTGCTGGGATTAAAGGCGTGCGCCACCTCTGCCCATTGCCATTGGCCTTTTTAAATATACTGGAAACTGTAAAGCACTAAGTAGCCGTTAGCATGATTCACTAAACAGGCATTCACTGAACACCTAGTATGTGCAGATGCCAGTCTGAGCACAGGCAATACGCGTGGGAGTGAGACATGCTCACAGTTCTCAGGACGACAGAAGGTTGGGGCAGAGATGAAGCAAATACAGTTGGCCCTCGTATTCACACCCTGGGATCTGCAGAGTCACCGGCAGTCAATATTTCGGAAGAGAAGGGTTACTTCTTCAGTGAACATGTATAGACGTATAGAATGTTTTCTTCTTCCTTAAACAGTATAACAAGTGCTTTCACAGTGTTTATAGGGTATAGAGTGTTAGAATTCAGGAAGGAGTCATTTAGGGAATATGGCAGAAGTGCATCATTTATGGGCAAACAGGCCATTATATAAGGGAACTGAACAGCCGTGGGTTTTGGTATCTGTGGAGGTTCAGGCATCCGTAGTAGGTGGGGAGTTGGTGGAAATATACATTATCAGAGGGCTAAGAGAATGAGAGAGAGAGAGAGAGAGAGAGAGAGAGAGAGAGAGAGAGAGAGAGAAATATTCATGAAGTAATTGTACTGAAAACAGTGTCCAGGTTAGTTTGTAGAACAGGAAGCTTTCTGGACCAGAAGTCTGGTGGGACCAAAGGACCTGAGGAGGAGGCAGCTTCTGTGAGAAACAGAGGTGTATGAACAAGTCACAATGTGAGAGATAAGTATGACTTCCAGATAAAGATAGTGCCAGGTCACCACGGGTCTCAATATTCGGGATAGGTACTCAGGTATTTTCAATACAAAACTTTATTTTTTTTCAGTGATTGCTATTTCAGAAATTCTCCTCTGGCTATACCAGAGAGTTCTGCCCTCTGTATGGTTCGGCCCTCTGAATGGTTAGACAGATGAACTGGGGAAATTACAAAGTAAATAAGATGCAGCCAGGTGGCCAGACTGCTGTGCTGATGTAAAAACCCCAGCTTGGTGACTGAAGAGACACAGTCACTCAGAGCCTGGTGGAGGGCCGGGGAACTGGTGGAAGGCCGGGAGGCTGTTTGCACATGGGTTTGTGGCAGTGAGTGAGGGTGCACAGAGTGGGTCTGGACCATCCAGGTAACTTGGGACTCCATGCACTAATTGCCCACCCACTAGAGCACCTATCCTTGGGTTCCACACCCCAGTCAAAGGAGTCCATTTCCAGGCTCCACAAGAAGCCAGGGCAGGAATTCAGGCAGTTAGTCACATCATATTCACAATCAAGGACAGAGGGAAGTGGCTTTCTTATACTCTAGTGCAGGGCCTAAAACTAGGGAGTGGTGACACCCACTTTCAGGCTGGGTCTTCCCATCAGTTAAGGCAAACAAAACAATTCTTCATTGTCTCTTTCTTCCCAGAGCTCCACCCCCTAACCACACCCCTTGTGTGTTTTGCATAGTTTTTTTTTTTTGAATCTCCCATAGTCCCAAGCTAACCTCTAACTTGCCTTGCAGCTGGATGAGGACATTGAACTGTTGAATTTCTCATCCCCGACTTGAACATTCAGAGGGCTTAGATTTCCCCTCCCCCAGGACGGTGTGTGTGTGGTACTGGGATAGAACTCAGGGGTTAATGCATGTTAGGCAGGTACTCTACAAGCTCATCCCCAGCTCAAATTCCTCCTTTATACAGTTCCTATGGGATTTGGATCCCAGTCTAACCAAATCATTTCAACTTGATTACTGCTTTAAGAACCTAGCCTTCACACAAGGGCACACGTTCTGATAAGCTACAGGTTAAGATACCAACCAGGAGCTTAGGACCATCATCCAAATCATCCAAAAAAAAAAAAAAAACGTTTTTATTGCTCCTTGGAACTGTTACTAAACCTTGAGGGCTGGACTCTGCGAGGCACTATTGTATTACCCATCCCTCAACACTGACCCATTGATAGTGACGGCCTTATTTTGCAAAAGGATGAAACTGAGCTGAGGAGAGGGGACCAGCTGGTTTGGGATTGCTAAATGGAAGCCAGTGGCCGCTACCGTTCTGACGCGTGTGGTTCCTGCATTATCCTTTATGTTCCTATTCCTATAATGGATAGCAAAAGTTGGTCTGAGCCTCTTAAAGCCCTTTCAGGTTTCTGAGATGGCTTTGTCTGCAGGGAAAGCCCTGAAAGCCTTCTTTGGCTCGCCTGTTGTTCTCAAGAAAATGCAAGTCTGCAACCCTCCCAGAAAGATATGCATGTATTGAATTAGTAACAGGATCCTGGAGTGCCGGCTGTCTTTTCGTATTCATAGCTTTTCAGAGCTGGAGGTACGGGCGCAGCCCAGGAGTGGGAGGTAAGAGCAGGACAGGGGATTGCGTAATTCTCACAGGAAGCAAGCCAAGAAGAAAAGAGAAAACGCAAGTGGCATCAGTCCAAACACTGGCTGCTGTGGATCGACAGGATGAATGCTAAACTGTCTTGAAATGGTCATGGAGCACAAGGCTGTTGCCTTTTGCAGTTTGGCTGAAGACATGAGCTAGACTCCATAATTTATCGGTTTAGCCTCAACTCCATTGTGTTGAAGCGATATGCCTGCTTTGAGAGGTTTCTTAGGTTGGGCAATCGCACAGGGGCCAAGGTATTGCTCTAGGGGGTTCAGAGCCACCGGGGACCCTAGATCCACCAGGGGATCCCCTGAACCCTGCACAGGCCACAAAGAGAAGGAAAGCAGAGCAGCTGTGGATGCAGGAAAGGAGTTGAGGACTCCTCAGAAAGGGGATGACTGAATCTTGAGCAGCCAAAGGTACTCCTGGGGACCAGCACACAGGGCACTGGACACATTTTCACTATGGCTATATGTGTATCTTTTGGGACAAGTGATGTCACACACCTCATAGAGTGTTACAGCCAGCACACCACTGCCTGGCATCTTCCCCTGAGTCTCAGGGGAACTGAATATCACATGATCTCTGTGCATTGACACACTAGGCTCAGGGTCACCAAATTTATACTTGGCTGAATATGAATCAGAAAAATCAAAGCACTTCAAGGAAAGGATTAATTATTAAGAGCGAACATATCTATTAAAACTTAGCACTTAGGAGATAGCTTCAAATTGGTTCTGAGTAGAGTGGCAATCAGAAGTGGCCTAACTCATGGAATCCTTCTATGGTATCATCTTGCAAGGGGTTAGCTTGCCCAAGGAATCACAACAGAAGTTTGCAGAGCCCCTCCTAAGCATTGAAATTCTTCCACTGCCCTCTTTTGTGAACACCCAATAATTAGCTAAACACTTGGGAACATCCCCTGCTGTTGTAGAATTTTATGTTCTGTCTTCCTGCTGATAGCAGCAAGCTTAGTTTGTGAAAGAAGGAAGGGGCAGGGATTCAGAAAGAGATCTATGCATCTAAATAACCTCCCCTGGCCGGTCCTATGCTAACTCACATATCAGCAAAACCAACCACATTACTAGAGATATGTTTCCCCTTGGCATAAAAGCCTTATTTTCCCCCTTTGTAATGTTAATCCCAAAGAGGATTTTTTTTTAAAGAAGAAAATTAAATATTGATGGACTTGTGCATGATAATGCATCTTAAGTCACTGTGAAAAACTTTTAAGGATACAGAATGGTTCTTTGAAAATGACCTCTCTGCCTGTAAACACTTTAAGTTCTATTCAAGCAGCAGTTTTTACTGTTAAATTATACATCTAATAGGGACCCTTTCTTCAAGGGCAGGTATTTTAAAAATTGAATCATGTCTTGTATTGTTCTTTGGGCTTTAGAACGTGTGTCTTTCTATGGTTTAAAACTATGCCTGTGTGTCCTTTAAGAGAAGCAAGAGCATTTTAAGCACTTGAATCAGGAGGGATTTAGTCCAAGGAATTGGTTACAGTTGAGGCTTGAAGTCATAAAAACAGCTTGGAGTGGGACAAGGAGAAGGTGGCTTTGGCCATTGCCAGGGGACTGCAGAAGGGTAGTCTGAGCTGACCAAGGCCAAGGGCTAAGAAGATATTCAGAATCTAGACGGTGGGGGAAAGGGTAAATTGCCCAGCATTCTTACCTCTTGCTTTCTCACTTCTGTTCATCAAAGACCATGTGGAGCACAAAGCCATTGGGAAGGGAGCTGGGTACTGCAGGGTGCACAGCATGCCCCTGTGTCATGCAGAGTAGAGGACAGGAGGGGCCGAGGGGCCAGCAGGGTCTGTTCCTTCTTTCATGACTTGACTCACTGAGTTGAGATGGAGTGAAACCATGCTGCCCCTTTATCAGGACTGGTAAAGAGAGAGGAGAGAGGCTGGTTAGTGTTCCTGGTAAAGAGACGGGACACTTCCCTTCTCAGACCTCTATCTTACCCTGCCCTTATCCACTCCCCCACCCTCACCCCATCTTTTTCTCATCCTGGATTCTGCCTGAATTTTTATTTTATTACTTGTTACTGCTCTTTTCTTCTGACTTTGTTTGTGTTCCCATTTGTCTTTCTGAAATCTCTAGTGTGACTGGGCTCCTCCCTGACAAGTGTCTTTGTGGGGAAGAGACCCAAAGCTAGGCAAGAGAGCCTGTGTTTGGTCCCAAGAGCCAAAGGACTAGGACTTCCCTTCTTCCCCCCATGACCATCTATCTGCCAGCCTGTAACTCTATAGATTCTAGATCAGTGGTTCTCAACCTTCCTAAAGTTCCTCCCTTCCATACAGTTCCTCGTATTGCAGTGAGCCCCAACCATAAAATTATTTTCCTTGCTACTTCATAACTGTAATTTTGCTACTGTTATGAATTGTAATATAAATATCTGTGTTTCCTGATAGTCTTAGGTGACCCTTGTGAAGGGGTCATTCAACCCCTCCCCCAAAGGGTTATGACCCACAGGTTGAGAACCACTGCTCTAAGGTCTAGAAGAAATCTGTCATGCAATGGGCTTTATACAGTTGGTGCCCAGGCTTAACAGTCAGACTCAACATGAGCCTTCCCAACTTACTAAATGTATAAGACTGAAAATTGCAATGAAGTTTTTTTGTTGTTTTTGTTTCTGCTCTGCAGGTTTTTTGTTGTTGTTGTTGATTTTGGTTTTTTGGTTGTTGTTTGTGTGTGTGTGTGTGTGTGTGTGTGTGTGTGTGTGTGTGTGTTTGTTTGTTTTTGTTTGTTTGTTGGTTGGTTGGCTTTGAAGCAGGTTAGCCTCAGACTTAACCAAGTAGCCAAGGATAAACTTGGTTTCTCATTCTCTTGCCTCCACCTCCCCCAGGGGGAGATTATAAGCCTACTCAACCACACTTGTTTTACCAAGGGCTAGGGGTTGAGCTCCAAGTTTTGTGCATTCTAGGCAAGGGCTCTACCAAGTGAGTTCCAACCCGGGCTCCTTGTTTGGGGCTTGAGATAGTTTTGTTATGCAGCACAGACTGGTCTGAAACTCATGTGATCCTCCTCCTACTGCTTCCTGTGTGCTGGGATTATACCAAAGGCTAATGCCATCATGCCTTCCCAGTGGCTGTCCCTAGAGGTGCCCTCTTACTTTATGCTCATGTAGCTAGCCTTCATGTCTTAAGATGTGGCTTGAATGTTACCTGGTCCCTGAAGATGTTCCCACAACTTGTCTCATGCATTTCTGACCCTCCTTCCTTCATCCATTCAACAATCCTTCCATCCCTAGCCTGTGGCATATTGTCACATACTGAATACTGGATTGGCTTCACAGGGTTAAGTAGGGTGCCTCTGCACACATGTCAACAGTACCAGGAGGTGGATTACTCTTGCCACACAGGTGGCAGGACCCCTGGGGCCTACTTTGTCCTCACAACAACCATGAAAGGATCAGGTACCTGCAAGGCAGGCAGCTTACCTTCAGACATTCACTTGGATTGTGTTGCCCATGCACGCATTTGGAGGAACCATCTGCTCTGTATGTGGAGTGCACCTGTATTTCCCCTCACACACCTGTCTCCATTGTCAGGTTGGAGGCAGTAAATTATTAAGTGAGTCATGAGTGAGGGGAAGTGAGAGAGAGCCTCTCAAAGACCCATCAGCAGAGGTGGGACTCTTGCTCTGTTGTCCAGGTCATCCCTTAGCTGTGGTCCCTCGCCTGTCCAGTTCATTGACTGTGTGGAGACAGATGGAGCATGTAGTCATTACTTTTTGCATCATTATGGACACATGGTCACAGTAACTAGTAGGAACCACTTAAGGGGGAAAAAAAAAGGCCAGTTTTGCAGAGGGGTGGAGCCATCACAGGGCAGCATGGTGGATTGGCTCACTTCATAGCAGCTGGTGCAAGGGCTGAAACCTGCTCACATCATAAAGGAACCAGAACCAGAAAGCAAGATGCAAAGTGGGTAAAACTAGCATCTCTCTGAAAGCCTCCCCCAGCAACCCTCTACCTCCAATTAAGCCTCACCTCCTAAAGGTTCCAAAGCAGTAAGAAGATGGGAACCTCTGAGGGATGTTTCAAGTTCAAGTGATAGCAGATGCTGAGATGACCAGGGTTCAAAACCCAAACTCCTCAGCCACCCCTACAAGGCTGTCTTGCCATTTATGTGTCCACTCAATGGTCTGGCTATTCCTCTCTTCAGCCTGTCGTCCTCAAGGCTGAAGATATCTACATAAGGTTACTGTGGGGATACTCTTGTACTTAGTTGTACCAGATGCCTTAAGACCTTGTATGCTGCTTTTCACAGCTGGCAATATCCCTTCCAGCCCCACATTTTAAACTGACACCCATGGGCTCCTTTATACTTGCAGCAAGAGCTCTTGCTCTGGGCTAGCCATGAGGCTAACTTTGATGTAAGAACCAAGGATAGAAATCCAATCATACACATCTCCATGGGTGTGTCTGCACCACTCACTCTGCTCCCACCTGCAATTGATCACAACGGTCCACTCAGACCAGAAGACAGAGACAGTGTTGGAGGAATGAAATGGTAAGAAAGGAACCTGAGTAAGAAATGAGCTTGGGCTATGGAGAACACTGTCAAGTTCACGGTGATCTGTTCTTGCAGCCACAAACACCCATTGAGTGGCAGGGACTGTGCGTAGTCCAGAGGATGAAATGGTGAGTCATGGACCCAGAACTTGCCCGTTGAAAGGCTCAAGCCAAATGTGGAGAGGCCGACTCACTAACCATCACTGGATGCAGAGTTCTAGCGAGGATCTGTGCAAGGGCAATGGGTGTGAGAGTCAGGGTGGGGAGGATTCTCTGGGCAGACAAAATCTGGGCTAAGATGCACTGAGCATTGAAGAAGGGTGGGCATCCAGAAGAAAGGGATGTGTTCCTGGTACCCAGCCTAGACAGAGGCCCCAAGACTGCTGAAGGAAGACCACAGACTTACTTGTCCATGAGGAGACTTGACTAGAATACCTCTCCATGATACAGATTAATGACAGAATGTTTGCCAGCCAAAGGGACTAATGGATGAACACTCTGTGTGACAACTGAGTATGGAGAGGGTCACAGGAAGTAGAAGAAAGGACTGAAAGTTTGGAGGGAAGGAAATAACTTCATTAATAAATAAGAGAAAAGGAGTTCCACTCATGCCTCCCTTGAGCTCCAGCTCATTCTACTAATGGGGATATGTGCAAGCTCTCCAATCTGTCTTTCTGGAGTAAAGTAGTCAAGGAGACAGTTCTGATCTCACATCCAGATAGGTGCAGTCTTCCTGCCCAGGTTTCTCCCCCTAGACACTGGGGAGTTGTAGCTGGTTCATCAATGATAGGAGTTAGCTTGTTATTTATTCTCCTGAAGAGAGGAAGATGGATGAGTGGGTCTTCCTGGCCTATCTGGACCCAGTGGAGAAAGTAGAACACACAGAAGTCTATTTCCAGCCTTCCGCATCACCACTGTGGAGTGCTCCGCGTGTTCCTAGGCAGTTAATGAGCAGATAATTTATATTTCATAAGGTAAACTCCAAGTTTCCTTTCTGTAATGACAATAGGCTGTACAGAGCTTCCCTGGTGGAACCTAACATCATCATTGCTCCGGGGCCAGATGTGATGCACAATAAATAATGTAGTGCCAGAGCTCTCTTCCTTCTATTTACAGTAAGTTAGGATTCATCCCCGTGGCCAATGTGAAACAGCACTTAACACTGATATGTCTCCTTGCAACTTGGTTTGCATGGAACAGCCTCCAACAATCCCAGAGACAGTTCTTCCTTAGATGTCTGTTTTTCTGCCCTTTGAATGAGCACATACCCTCTTCTTTTCCTTCTGGCTTTTATATCTAAATTAACTCCATGTCCATGGATATGTATGCCTATGTGTTTAATTAATGGCATGAATGTGTTGCCTTACAACATGCATCAGAAAGAGACCAGGGTCCTCCCTTCCTAACTCTGATGTTAATGTTTTCTGTCTTGAGAACCTTCAGCCTTCTGAGTCCACTTGGCCCCAGCACAGTAATAAAATCGACCAGGGATGTCCTTCAGAGTGCAGATCAATCAGACAGCTGCAGGCTGTCCCAAAGGACCTAATTGATGCCATATTTGATTCAGAGTACCTAGTGAACATTTGCTACATTCATAATGCTGTAGGTGCATTGGGCACTGGGGACAGAGGCTGTCTCCGACCTCATCTGACTTACATTTCAGAGAAGATAACCAATCGCCTCCAGTAATGACTTCATCACAGCAGCAGCTGTGCTATAAGTAGGCGATGTGCAGAGTGTGACAAGTATGGAGTTTGGGGACCTGTCTTGGAAAAGAAAAGAAAGTGGCTTCCCCAAGGCAGAAGCATGAAAAGTTTGGAATAACTGGGTCAGAGTGATGGGGAGACATTTCAAATTCAAGGGCCAGCTGAGACCTGAGGCAGAGCCTATCCTAGTTTTGAAAGGCCTTGAAGAGGCAAGTGTCTTCAAGTCCCTCACTTTCAATGCCCCAAGTCCTGCTCAGGCCCCATTAGAATGAAGAGAACTTGTAGATTTGGGCTTGGCTGAGGCCTGAGGAAAGCTTCACCATCTTTCAGGAAAGAGTGTTTTCACTCTCAACCTCAGCTTTAACATGCAGGCTGCTTTGGTCATGAAGAATGATTAAGAGCAACTCATGCAGACATAGCCCTATTCCCTGAATTGCACTAACTGATAACACTGCTAACGCTCACTTCCTGGGAGGTGAGGGAAGCCATGAGAAAGGGCATCACCTTCCAGTTTGGGTGGTGTCCTTCTGTATAGTTGCTTTACATTTTCTGAGTGATCATGTGACCCACACCATCATGACCTTCAATGGATACTTAAAGTTACTGCCATCTAAATACTGACTTGCTTGCCTGTGAGATCCAGATGGTAGGGGTAGGACTTCAATGGGATTCTTTTATCCCATCTCTTGTATCTCCTTGCACTTAATATGAAGCCTGTATTTCCCACCTCACAGGTAGTCCTTTCTACAGAATGGGCAAATAATAGTACTGATTTGGAGGGAGAATGGGTTGTGCATGTGCTTGGGACTGCCCCCAACACTCTGCCATAGTTTGTCTTATGATGGATTCTCCATATTAACTCTTCATGTTTTCAGTTTGATCAATAACATTTCAATCAGCTTATCCTGAAACTACTAATACAAAGATACCATCACCATGAGAGGCGTTTATGTGATAAATGTAATCAATTAAAATTGGATCAATAGACTCTGAACTTCAAGAGTCATAGACTTTAGGTTAAAATGACTGCTCCCTTTCCAAAATGAATAAACCCCAAATAATTAGTAGAGTATGTCTTTCCTTCCTTCCTTCCTTCCTTCCTTCCTTCCTTCCTTCCTTCCTTTCCCATACATAATGCATTGAACACCTCTGGTGTCTCGAACATATGTCTAGATATGGCAGTAAACAAAATGGGTCAGATCCTTGCATTCACAAGGCATATGTGCTAGTCAGAGGGGAAATGATGCATGCACTGCACACAGTGTCAGGTGACATTAGGCAGAGGAGCAGAAATAACAAGTGTGCAAAGGGCGTGAGGGTGATGGGAGCAGTGACCTTGGAAAGCCTCTCTCAGGGGGTGCCACAGATGACAGGCCTAGAAGGGTCCAGGAAATGGCTTCGCCTGTCTCCATGTTGACCTTCTAAGCAGACATTTGTGTCTTCTAATAATTTCTTATGGATTTACTTAAGAAATGCTTGACGGGTATGACTTGGTGATTTCTACTCCTACATGGACCTTCATGCATTGGCGGCCCTAACTCAGAGTGCCGTCCTGCATGCTGTAGCTTCCGGTGGTAAAATATCACCTTGGTGATTACTGTAAGGTTTGCACTGTAAACTGGGGAGTGGGCCCATGATACCCACATGCAGTAAAGGTTATATAGCTCAGGGAGCTAAGATGGCAAGAGGGGAACACCGTCAACTCCAAGAGTTATAAACAGCAGACTCACATAGGTATACACACCGGCCTTCTAACACTCACGTAGCATCAGCAGGCCCTAGGTGTTTGCTCTTCATGAACAGTTAAGTTGCAAAGATGTTGCCTCATGAGAAATCCGCCCCCCCCCCCCCCCCCCACACACACACAAAGATTCTGGATCAGCTCCAAGCTCTCAACCATGGCTTCTAACTCAGAATCTCAAAAGCAACTAGTCTTGTTAAGTGGGATGGACATCTAGGGGAGGCTAACTCTGAGAAGGACATAGCAAGGAGATAGGGAAGAGGGAAGACACCCTGTCATGTAGAAGTCATGGGATCTGAAGGGAAGGACCTATGTGACAGCCCAATGTCCCCTGATCTTTACAGGTCACAGCAAAGGACCGCAGTTTATAATGATATACCTGATGGGTGAAGATGATTAGGCTCATTGATGTAAAGGAACTTGCAGGATAATAAAGACAGACCTAAGTGAAAGCTTCTACCTTGAAGGCCCTTGTTCTCCCTAGGTACCTCGCTTACCTTTTTATTTCAGCAAAACTCTTACTGAATTGCCCTCCTCTGGAACTGTCATGGCTGATAGAGGCTCGTGAAATATATAGGAAATGCAATCCTCACGTTGAACTTGATCAGCTTGCGTTTCCAACATGAAAAGTGAAGGTTGCCGTGGACACAATGTCCCTCGTCTCCATTGTTCAGGGGAGGAAGGGCTGGGAATGTAATCTCTTGGGAATTTATTGTTTCTGTTTTACTCTCTGGAGCAGACCGGTGTCTTTGTTATCAGGCCAATTCTTTCTGGAGTCCCACTTTCATTGCAGAGAGTCTGGGCTCAGTTTAGAAGCAAATTCTAGGCACAGTGGTCTATCTCAGGTTGTTCCTTCAGGAGCTTGGGTTTTAGGGGATGCCACCATTGAGACCAGAGACCTGCTGCTGGGCCCATGAATCTCAGTGGACTTCAACTGCATCCTTCTTATAACCTAGAGCGTCATCCAGGAAGACAGGTTTCTCCAGATTAGCCTATCTGGAGCCTGGCCATCAGTCACAACCACATAAAACAACACTCCAGCCCTTATGCTCCTGCTTACAGATGGATACTGACTTACCTCACCCACAATGACACTCCTGTGAACAAAAGAGAAAATGAGTCCCCATTTTTCCTTAAAAAAAGAGCTATTTTTGCCCCGGTCTTTTTTCCTTAGTGTTCATGCTTGCTGAGATGGTAAATAAGGAAAAGCCTGCAAAATTGTGTTCTGCTCCAAACCACACGCCAGGAACATCCATAGGGAGGCAGTGAGAAGGTGGAACTGGGGTGTTCTTCCATGCAGCCAGAGCCTGGCTATAGCAGAGGAAATTTAGCATTTTGTGCTCTTGGGCTAAGATTTTAGACCTGATATAATCCTAATAGTAGGTTAGGTTTCTGGATATAGGGACCCCCCTTTCTTTTTTTATACTTAGCCTGTGATTCAGCATCTGAGAATGGCAGTAGATTCCATGAATGGCAACATTTTTCTGTCTCTTCTGTAGGTGCCTGGGAAAAGGATGCCCATGCCAGCAAGGGAAGAAAGGTAGTTTGCAATACCCATGGGTCACCATGGCATTGGATGCAGCAACGCATCCTTTCAAAGTCATGAACCAGAATGTGAGTTCCCATACAAAAGACTCTGGTATTTGCGTCTATACTCCTAACACCCAGGTGTGAACTGGATTCTAATAGACACTGGTGATTACTCCTTGAATAACACCATAGCAAATGAGAAGCTGGCCTGTTGATGCTACATTAAAAGCTATTTTCTACGAGTGAATTTAGTTGTTAAAGTATGTAGCCTCATTAGAATATAGAACACACTATAGTCCACAAATAGATTCATTCATTTCGCTCTTCCTTCTATACATCCATTCACTAGCTCTTGGGTTGCTAATCATAGGCACCATACAGCCTTTGTCTAGAGGATGTAATGACTAATTATCAACTCCAAACCTGTGTCTCTCACTTACCTTCATCAAAGAACTCTATGCTTTGTTGGGAAAAAAAAGACAGAGGCAAATAATTGCAAGACTTAAAGTAAGCACTTTGTATACATCCCTACTCCTACCACACAAACACTGTACACACACACACACACACACACACACACACACTCACACAATTCCTGCTGTGTGATGGTTAATATTGATTGTCAATGCAAAAGGATCTAGAACTGACTGGGAGACAAACCTCTGGGCACATCTGTAAGGAAATTTTCTAGGTTGGGTTGAAGAGGAAGACTCATGATGAATGGGAGCAGCATCAGTCTCTGAGCTGGGGTCACATGGACTGGATAAAAAAGAGAGTAGGACCTAAGCACTCTTTCTACCCTCTTTCTACTTTGTGATTGTGGATAGAATGTGACCAGCCACTCCCTATCTCCCGTCATCATGCCCTTCCCACCATGATTCCCTCGACCAACATAAACCTTCTGGTCCTCACATTGCTTTTGGTGAGGTGTGTGGACACAGCAACAGTAACAAGATAGAGGAATATGGATATGGTGAACTGGAGTAGAAAATGATTCTGATGTGAATTTGGTTGGGAGAATCTTAGACAGTGAGTATTGGAGATGGTGGACTATGCTTGTCTGATCACAGGTCCATCTGCTTGTCCCACTAGACTGTCATCTCCTGGGAATCACTGCATGAAATCTAGTGGAGTCATTTGGTCTCTGGTGGCCCCTCCCAGACGAAGCTGTTGAGTCAGCCAGTTGTACCAGTATGAGTCCACTTGTGTTGTTTCAGATTCTTCAAGGATCTCTTCAATGAGCCCCAAAATAAAAGATAATACCATCTTCTGGTTAACTACTATAGATTAAAATATTATTGATTTAAACTGCCAAACATGAAGACTGTAAAATTATTCACACATAGAAATGGAGATTTACCACCCCCCCTTTTTATATCTCATAGTATACAATAAATGCTGGAAGAGTTGAAACCAAAACAAAAGGAGACAAAAGTTGGAGCATCTCATTTCCATGATGTTAGAATTCTGCCCCACTAGGAAATCCCTGGAACAGGAGATGAAAAAACCAAGTGTCCACTCGTAGCCAAGATGCTATGGGCTAAAAGATCCAGCCTCTATGGAAACTGTAGTGGAGATGGGAAGGACAACAGAGGTGTTGAATTCCTTTCTAGAGAAATACCTATGTGCTGAGCATGAGTTCTTCCTTCCCATGTCCCATATAAAGGACCTGCTCTCTTACCTTGACCTAGGCCCTCCTTTCCTGGGCCTGTTGAAGTTCAATTATGGTTTAAGTTCAAACTTTTTTTTAAAAAAAGGGGGGGTTGTTTTTCATGTGTCTCTACCAATAACCCTGATCATATCATCTATTAAGAAGTAAGTATAAGGGCAGCTCAAATCTCACTGCAAGCATAGAAAATCATGGTCTGGTCAATGAGAGTGAAGGATTGTTAGGGGTTCTCTGTATGCAACAGTTACAATATTCACATCTAATTTAAAACAAAAACTAAGGTTAAAAAATAAAAGTAAATTCTATAGAGTTGCCTAAAGAAAACATTTTTTAAAACTCTATAACTATATCAAGTTATTTTTAGAAATACTTCCCTTTGTGGAATTGGCTTCCAAGAGTTTGGTCCACCTGTTGAGGCATTAAATACCATACTCAGCAGGGACTTAGGTCCCACTGAGTAAGTTTGGCTGTAACTGGAATTTTTGGTATATCAGTGAGTTTAATGTCAAAGAAGCAACACCATATGTAATAATTCAATTCAAAGGGCAAAGGGTAGCAGGGCCACAATCAAGACTAGATAGAGGCCAACCTAGAAGACAATAATTCCCAAAAGTCCAGAGCCCAATAACATCAAAAGATGCTGATAATGTTCAGATGAGGTGAAGTTTAGTTTCCAGGTATAATTAGAGTAATAAAATAATGTAGTATTCAACACAGGACACATTTATAAGGGAAGGAGGCATTGCTAATAAATAGTATGTAGTAAGAGTTTTCCTGCCTTGCCCATAGTCAGGACAAATCTCTCTTACCCACCAGTCCCACAGTGGCTCAGACCCAACCAAGTAAACATACAGAAACTTATATTGTTTACAAACTGTATGGCCATGGCAGGCTTCTTGTTATCTACTTCTTCTATCTTAAATTAACCCATTTCTGTTAGTCTATACTTTGCCACATGGCTTGTGGCTTACCATTACCTTACATCCTTCTTGTCATGGCGGCAGCTGGCAGTGTCTGTCCCCTCAGCCTTCCTATTCCCAGAATTCTCTTCTCTCTTGTCCTGCCTATACTTCCTGCCTGGCCACTGGCCAAATAGCATTTTATTTATACAGAGCAATATATATTCCCTTTTTCGGGAATGGAACCGTGTAGGTGTCCCCTGGTTAAATGGAACTTTGCAGGAGGGTTTAGGTACCTGCCAACTGGGGAGAAGGCTGAGGGAGGGAGCCGCCTAGGCCTTTGGAATTTGCCTCACATTGGGCACCAGATATTGGTGAAATTATTAAGGCCACTCCATGTAGTTAAAAGGGAGGTTTATTTTGTGGGGTAACTTACAAATGAAGGGATAGGTTGTAGGGTCTGGCAAAGGTATGGCGCAGTCCAGTGGTGTTCTCTGGAGAACTCTGCTCGGTCTACCTCCTGCATCCAGCGTCCCAGAACCGAGAGAGACCTCTCCTCTCGATCATGGGTCTTCTGCTTCCTCCTCCTCCCGGTCTTGTGGGTGTGACCATTACCGAAGCCTCAATGGGGGTTGGAAGTTCCAGGCCAATGCTGGGATGGCTACCCACTACAATAGTATTTGTGGAAATCAAAAATAAAGGAGTGCCAGTCTACCAGACAGAAGGCAGGACTTTTGAAGGTCATGCTCCTTAAAGTAGCATAATTAAAACAGAAAGCAATCTCCATTTACCATTCCTTTATTTGATACAAGGTTGATATAACTTAGAATTTTTTTCAACAGATGGTGATTGGAACCCCAGACCCCTAAAACAATACAGGTTCTTACCACTCTTCTTGGTTGCCAACCAGAGCTAGTTGCTAATAATTCACTACTGATTACATCACATACTTTGGTTGCAAGATAAAGAGAAATCAATTTGGAACTGAGATGGAGGTTCTTCTCTGCTGGCTAGCTTTCATAGTGTGAAAAGGCATTATAACTTTTTTCTTCTTACTGAAAGGGAAAAGGCATCAACAGTCAATCCCAGCAATAAATCTTATCAACCTGGCAAAATGTATTCATTGGCTCAATAGTGGTATAACTATCATGGGGGGAACCACCTGCTCTCTACTTAGATTTGGGGCAAGCACCACAAGGGATAATTCATGCCTGTTGACATAAATCCATGTTTATTAAAAGTCCATGGTGCTTAGGATCTCTTAGACCCTAGGAGAAAACTTCCTACTGTTTCTATCCTCAGACAAGTGCTACTCTGAGTCTTAATCAGAGAAACTTTGCTTTGCGATGAATAGTCAGACATGGAGGAGAATGGTACTATTCTCCTTTGCAGATCTCCTTTTACCTTTATCCAAAGCAGCACTTACTTAATGGTCTGTCTGCTCATGCCTGGCCAGTCCTCAAGACTGACCACTGAGTCTAGTTAACTCCTCAAGGCCCCATTGCCTGCCTAGAAAACTATATGCTGTTTGATAAGCTCTAATGAGCTGAATTCAAATATCACATGCATTGTAATCTTACAGATATATCTGGAGATGGCTCAGTTTCTTCTCTCTTTAGAAAAATTATTAAAACAAGGAGGAGGAGAGGTATTCAGGAACCCCATCCTTAAGTGAGGAGTAATTGACAGATGATTGATCAGGAAAGGAGACAAAGTTTTTTTAAGGGTGTGGTACCTGGTGGGTTGACCATGCTCCAGTGGATGGGCATGTACCCATGAGTATATGGTCATCACGAACTGGACTCGTTGGGCTTTTTATAGAGGGAGAGAAGTAGAGAGGACAAGAAATTGAAAAGGGTTCTGGAGGTAAAGAACGGACCTGGAATCAGTTGAGAGGGAAGAGTGGAGGTAAATATGATTTAAACACACTATGAAATTCTTAAGGAATTAATAATAATATCGTATTAACAATAATTGTAAGGTTCTCTCTTTTTTTTTTTTTTTTAGCTCCAATGGAAGAAGTGTTAAGACAATGACTCCTTTGCTCAGTTTGGCAATGATTTCATAGGCTGCTGTGTGAATGATTTTTAAAAATAAAGTTCTCCATTTTAAGTCTAATAATACATTCTTGCTGATAAAAAGAGGCTAGAAATGCTAATTAAATCCAATCTGGAGACTCAATCAGAAAGGGATTATGTAAGCTTAATTATTTAACTTTTGAAGTTCTCGGGTGCTGACCTGTCAGCATCGAGTGTCTATCACGTCGCCCGCTCTTCTGTGCGTCAAACACCTCAATGCCTGGTGACAATTCTGCTTCACCTGCTTTCTCTTGTCAGACTCTGTGCAGTCTCCTCTGTCTTCCAGTTAAGTGCTAACACTGATTCTGAGGCAATTTCCTCAAATTTACAGGAATTTTAAAGGAAGGAATTTTACTGACAAAAGAACTCAATTTGGCTTCCTTTTATCTGGGAACATGAAGATTCGGGAAGGTTTCCATCAAACTGGGTCTTGCTACAGTGCTCCAGAATCAATGTCTGACCAACTGAGAAACAGAAAAAGGGAGAGAAAGAGAGAGAGAGAGAAAGAGAGAGAGAGAGAGAGAGAGAGAGAGAGAGAGAAGCATTCTCATACTAGTTCAAAGTTGAGGGGAACTTAGCTTTGAGCCAACTTACACACTCACTCACAGATTTCTCATTATGGGTAGTGTGTAACACCTTGAGAACTTGCTCTCCCAGATCAGCCAAGACTCAAAATTCAGAGTCTGGTGATTATCTTCCATTGCCTGCTGCTGGGGTCTATCATCTTGCATGAGGCCATTGAGTATGCACTTCCGGAAATGCAGGTGGGAGGGGCTGGCATGTGGGACATCCTGACTTGAGGTCTTGGGATTTCCCTTGCTCTGTTTTACAAAGCGTCTATGATCCCCTCTGTGGAGCATAGAAGGAATAGATCCCACAAAGCTCAAATAGACAGTAGACGTCCTGAGAGCTTGCTTCTCCCAGATCTTCTGTAACTGACATCTTTTCATAAAGACATTTTCCTCTTGGCCTCCAACTGGCAAGGCTCACGGTTAAAAAGGCATCCTTTGGTTTAAGCTACAGTTGGCCTGAGAGAATCAAAGCCACCAACCTGTTCCTGGCTATGGGCCAAGCGTCCTTGAGTAGGAATTATTTAGAACAACCAGATGGCAACAGACATGACCTTGGCTGTAAATTGAGAACTCTGTTGGAGGCATATATGAATTAAACCAGAAAACATGGTTAAATAAAATCAAGCATGTATCTTTTTAAACTTATTACTATCTTCCCCAATACATCATAGTGTCTTTATAAAGACAGATATTGATTCCACTTTCTTAAGGCAGTTGAATGAGTAAAAAAAACCTTTCACTGGGCATTTATTACAAGCTAAGATCTCTATTAGTTCTTTATATGATCATGGATCCTTTTAATAACCTTTGAGGTAAATACCTGTATCTCACTTTGCAGGTGAAGAATTTGAAAAAAATAACTTTGGATCTTAGCAAATGCACTCAGACATTGGTCCTGACTTTGCTCTAAAGCCAGTCTGATGTCTATGGGATGGAGCAGGGCTCTCTTGGCAAACTCTGGGCAGGTTCCATTCCAGCTCTGAACTTCAGTCCTAACAGTTCTTCCTCCAGAGAGTTGCAGAATGTTTACCTGACTCATTTGTGTGCAGTTTAACAGACACTCACACATACTTCATCCACACATTCATGGAATGAGCATATGTTAGAGATGGTATGTTAGAATCTATAGTCATTTTCCATCTTCAGGAAGCTGAGTTCCTTAAATCCCCATGTCCTTCCCCCATTTCAGCAGTGTGTGCATTTGTACTGTGCCTGGCACAAAGAATGACCTCCTGTTTGGGAACTGACTGGTATACATGGAGCATATACATACACTCCATTTGAGTGCAAACTGTTATGTTTCTGTTTTTGTGGACACTGCACATGTCAAAGGACATTGCTCTTTACTTCCTGGGTAACCTTGAGGAAGTCACATCTCTCTCTCTCTCTCTCTCTCTCTCTCTCTCTCTCTCTCTCTTTGTGTGTGTGTGTGTGTGTGTATGTTTAAAGACTGTAAACAAAAGAGCCAGGTGCCCAACAGAGTGTGAGCAAACTTAGAGTACCACTGTCAAGATGCATGGCTGAAAAAGCATCTCAGTATTAGGGGGTTCAGGGGTGCAACAGTTGTGCAAATCTTCTCTGTAAGTAGCTCTAAATGTGTTTTATGAAAATAGTAGGATCACTTTTGTACTAACTGCTTGGCAAAAGAGCAATGTAAGAAACAAAAAGCAAACTGAAAACTCCCCAAACCACAGACCCAGGAATACTTCCTAGAGACTCGACTTTACAAATCACCTGTGAATTAACTTCAGGCTTCAGGCTTGCTGCTCAGTGAACTGGGCACCAGATGGACTCTGACTGTTCTGAAGAGGCAAAACATTCACAATTCATGGTGAAGGATTGAATGCTTTCTCCCAGGTCAGTGGCCATAAATTCTAACACTTGGCTACTTGCCCCATTTATATTGAAGTATTAGAAATTATGGCCACTGTAATAAAGCAAGAAAAAAAACCCAAAAGGCAAACAAATCAGAAAGGGAAAATTATATGTATTTGTATAAAACATGAGTTCTATGAAGAAATCTTATAGAAGCTGGATAAATAAAACCTAATTTAATTTTTTTTTCAGAACTATCAACTGATTTCAGGAATTTTACATGAAATTATCATGTAAAATAATCATGTTTATAAATATATATGTACATACATACATACACATACATACACACACACTGTAGAAAGAACTACTGTAGAAAATAAATAGAAAAATTCAAGTTACATGCTCTGTCTTTGGAGTATCTCTGTAAGATTCTCTTATTAGCATATGACTCTTCTTGGAGTGATTGAATTTTAGAAGTCGGTAACAGTATTGTAGGCTCTCCTGGGAATGTGCTTTGTGTGCCTGGTTCAGAGGACATGCTGATAAGGGCTGTAGACTGAAGGTCAAGCTATGTAGTTAAGCTACATAAGGGATACTTCAAGTTGCCAGGCTATTGCTGTTCTGAAGTAAAAGAAAACCGCTATGCATGTACCAAGGGCCACTCTCAAGGGCTCTGCAAATAGACCCCTTGGAAGGAGAGCTTCTCTAACAATGAAGAAACATGGCTTGTTAAATGGGAAGTGACTGGAGGAAACCAATTCCACTCTGGCTGTGCTGCTGGGAAGGGCAAAGGATGGGTGACCTTGAGCAGGTTTGGAGGCTGGGATCTGTTTGTGCAGAATTCAGTGTAGAAAAAAAAAAAAAAAAAAACAGCCAGACAAGTTGCAAAGGGTGGGTGCCCTGTTTTATAAACATGAGCTCAGTTTAAAACATGTGTATGTAAATAGGCAGAGGAGAACATTGGTTTATGTGTGCTGGAGAGATCGGGGGGGGGGGGGGGGTCTTGCAATGTGGACGGGAGGAACTCCAGACAACTCACTTGAGAGGAATTTGTTAAAACAGAAAGGGGATTGACAATGAATGATTGAAATCCAGATTGAGGAGCCCCAGAGAGGGAAAGTGTCTGTCTTCCTTTGTGTATGGAAGATGCAGGAACAAGGAAAAGCGACCCAGGGGGAACATGAGGCTTAAAAGAGGGAGCCTAGAATGAGACCCAGAGACCAGGGCAAAATTCTTCTTCACTCGGAAATTGTGGTTGCAGAATGCCAATGCCCTTTCATCAGAAGTTTCCCAGAGTGCTCCTGAGTCCAGCCTGAAATGCTTCATTTAGAGGTAGGAAAGTAAAACCAATGGAGTAAGAAAGAAAACAAAGAGAGGAGAAGAAAGGAAAGGGGAGGGGAGGGGAGGGGAGGGAGGGGAAGAGAGAAAGAAATAAAAATGATAATAGAAAAGGCATTTGGTAATCTAGGATACTTTATTTTTCTTTTATTTCTTATTTTTTTGAGATTTACTTTACAGCTTATGACATTCCAAAAAAAATCACTGCCGTGTCTCATATTTACAGAGCATTTGCATAGCTCGATAATTCTCTAGGGACCACATTTCTTTTCCTCACAGTGTCTATGGGGGATGTCATCATAATAGCCTGTCATATTGCAGGGTCCCTGATTCATAAACTCTTCAACACTGAAGCCAGAACTCAGATGTCAACTGCTTCCTCGGAGAGGTGGAGAAAGTTTACACCAAGGCAGCAGAAGGGTCATGGCCAAGGTCACAGTGGAAAATGCTGAGAGACGACCATACTGCACATTTCCTACACTTCTAATTCTCCTGTACAACTCTCTGAATGAGAAAATGGTCACTAGTGACTTCATTTTCATGTGCCCCCCCCCCATCTCTTTAAGTGGCCAAGTCCAGGAAGAACATCCTCCAGGGATCCTGGGCTCTGAAGAAAATAAGGAAAACAGAGCTAATGGAGTCTGTGTGGCTAGAGACTGAGGAACAGGCTCAAAACTGGAGACATCTGTTAAATCGGAAAACCCATCTAAGGGAATGTGGTGAGGACCTGAGCCAGGGAGGCAGAGGCTGATTTGGCACTGAGTATAAAGAGAAGCTCAGTGGACTTGATTATCATGAGGTCTCGGGCCCTTTTTCCAAGAGCTTTTGAAGTTAGCCTTTAGTAGACAATGCAGAAATGAGCATAATTATTAAATGTCTGCAGTTTGCCATGCTAGTCGGTGGGAGAAGGCAGTTTGATTCTGTCTCAAGAAATATTTGATCGCCTTTCCCTCTTATTTGTCTATCTGAAGCCAATCTCAACCTGCCTTTAACAATCTGGCCAAATAGGAAGGGGCTATTCTCTGAAATGCACATGAGCATGTTTCTTTTCCCTTCTCTAAGTAGGAGAAAGGGTTTTACGCCTGCCATTCTGACATAAGCATTTCTGGCTCATGAAATTTGAATATGTACTAAATCACAGTCAGGGAGAAAACTCCATGTACTCATTGGTCCTCTGGCCCCGGCACCCAAATACAGAAGGACTCCTGAAATGAATGTTGGGTGCCACAATACAGCTACCACCCCCTTACCTGGTGGATGATCAGATGATCAGTAGCTGCTTCCTAGCTACTGCATGGTAGATAATTCCCTATGTTCTCAAAGTCCTAAGAGCCAGCCTGTGGCACTGGGTCTGGAAGTAGGCATGCCTCAGTCATGTAGGGATGCCCTCCCCACACCCCCACACCTGCTTTCTGCAAGTGTCTGATCAGCACAGGAGGCCCTGGTCTTGACATGATGCTATAGTGAGCGACCTCTGGGGTCTCATGGTGGAGGAAACAATTACATAACTAGACCCAACAATGCCAAAACAAACAAACACATAAGAAGCTGGGCCAGCCGCCTGGAAGGCAGGGAGGCAGGAAGTCAGAGACACATCACAGAGTGGGCCCAGCATCCACTTCAGAGGACAAATATATTTTTAGGAAACTGTCCAGCATATCCCGACACATTCTTTTGCAGTGTCTCAAAGCTTTGTCCTAAGATAAAATGTTCATTACAAGATTGCGATATATCTCTGTCTTAGGTGATGCAAGTCCATGATTTTAGATGGTCCAGGTTCTGCTATGAGATGCATTTCTCATCATTTACTGTAGCAGAAGGAAGGCTATAAAACAGTAACACGTGCAGACTTACACTCACTCCAAGGCACCTAGAATTGACCTTCCTGTTGCCGCGTTCTGGGAAAGCTGTGCTCTGGTTCCCACACAGACAGATGAACTGAATCTTTCATTCGTTCACTTATTTTCTGTGCTTCTACAGATTGTCACTGTGATCAGGTGCTGGGGAAAATGAGGAGAAAAATCTACCTTCGAGGACAAATGATAATTTGGGTATTTATTTACTCTAGGAGAGGTACTGTCCACAAGCTGGTGAGTCACTTCCCTAGTTCATGGAAAACAGTTCAGGATGGTTATGCCATTTTGTGGCAGCATGTCACCAACACACATTGAACCTCAGTAGCTTTTGTCTCAAGAAGGGCTGGGTTCACAGTCAGACCTAACGTCTTACTATGAGGCGCAAGGTTCTAACATGCTCTCCTTTAAGGAGTGGAGGTGGTGTGCGCCTGCCTTCCAGCCTGGAAATCAGAGGCTGTGTGGACAGCAGCATTTTGTGAACTGCCTGTAGATACCAAATGCAAGGGGCTACTTGTACAGGATAGCCCTACCTTCAGCTGAAGAAAGCTTAGGCTTCTTGACTGCTAAGGTTCAAACTGGCCACAGACATTCTACCTAGCTTAATTCCTCTTGGGTGGTATTTTTAATGCGCCTATTGGTCTTTATACATATGAACATAGATACATACATACATACACGCACACACATATATATATATGTATACACACATACATGTATATATAATCAATGACTTTTGACAAAATGGACATTTTAACAAGCTACAACTTGGTACGTATTACCTACTCTGAAAATAGCCTAGAAATGTTTCAGAAGGCAATGCTGGAGAATGTTGCTGAATGTATTCCTATAAGTAACTGAGGATTCCATTGTCTGCTGCTGGAGAAAATGGAGTCAGAGCAAATTAATAACTTTCTATGGATCATGTAGGATACTTTGGTAGGACTTAGACTTGACTCATATCTGTTTTTAGGAAATTGGCAAAGCTTGCCTCTCTTGGTTCAACTCTTTGACTTTCTGACTACACAACTTTTAGTGGCACCTACTGATGGTAGCAAGGGCCGACATGCCAAGGGCTTTGCTCTTTCTCACAAGCCTGTGCTTTCCTTTATTAATGCTGACAGTATGGACCACCACATTAGGATGTCAGCTGGCTGCTTGTCACTGGATTCATCCAGGAGATCGTGCTGTGTTGGGTGGTAGTTGTCATGGCTATGATGTTCATGTGACCCTTTCGTCATTTCTGAGTTTCACTGTTCATTTTAATTACATCGGTTTCAGTGGATGGTTTCAGCACAACCATTTGATTGGAATCCAATGAGCAAACAAACAGATCTCTGGGTTTTCCTGTGGACACCTGGATCTACATCTTGAACAGAATATTTACTAATCAACCAAAGTTAAGCTGGTTGCTTAACCCCTCCAAGGTTTCTTATCCCTAGAGAATAAGAATATCACATTCCCAATAGCTTCAAATTAGTAATGCAAAACAATAGAACATATTCTCTCTTAGTTCTAGAGGCCAGAAATCTGAAATCCAGAGGGAACATTCTTTGGGAGCTTTAGGAGAAAATCTAATTCTTGCTCCCCATATTCCTGAGCCCAAAGCCCTATTACTCCAAATGCTGCCTCCAGCTTTCTATGACATTTTTCTTTGTCATTCTGTGTTATGAGGGTACCTACAAAATGTATATTTTAAAAAGATTTCATCCATGTGTCTCTAGTGTGATGAGCATCTCCTCCTTATCCCTCCCCTCTCATTTCTGTCCCCTGCCACAGTCCTCCTGGATGGGTGGACTTCTGTACTTGTATGTCACCTGTATATACATGATTTTATGCATCAATATACAATCTAGGAACTACAACACCAGAAAGCATACAATGTTTGTCTTTCTGGAACTAGCTTAATTCACTTACGATTATCTGTAAGTTGCATCCATTTTCTTGAAACGCCCTAACTTCATTCTTCTTTATGCCAGGGAAAGTTTTGCTGTGTATACATGCCACATTTTCCTTGTCTGTCCCTGTCTTGTTGGTCACTTAGGTTGGTTCTATGACTCGGCTACTGTGAATCCCATTGCAATAACAGTGACATGAAATATCTCTGGGATAGGTTGATTTCTAGTCCTTTGGATAAACTACCCAGGAGTGGCAGAGCTGGGTCATATGGTAGATTGACTTCCATAGTGGCTGAATCAGTTGACAGTCCCAGCAGCAGGGTGTGGGGGTTGGGGGTGGCTCCCTTTTGTCCACATCCTTCAGTACCTGCTAATGTACCTTGTTAATGACTATCATTCTGACTGGGGTAAGATGGAATCTCTATGTAGATTTGATTTAGAATTCTCTGATAGCTAGTGAAACTGAATACTTTTCCCTATTATTTATTGACCATTTGTGCTTCATCTTTTGAGAACTGTTCTTTTCTCCAACCCATTGATCAATTAGGAATGTCTTTGTTGTATGTAAGATCCATCCAGATAACCCAGGATCATTGCTTTGCTTCAAGACTCCAAACACATGTTTTCAAGTAAGGAGTTAGAATTGGATGTAGACATGGTTTCCCAGTAGCCTCCATTCAACCCACTCCAGGTTTCCTGAGTAGGAGTGTTGGGGAGCTGAGTTAATGGCTGCCCCACTAACAGGGCTCAACAAATGCCAGCGTTCTCCCACCCAGGAGTTGAGGGGAAGATCTAATTGTCTTCTTTAAAACTGAGCTTCAACCTGGGAAATTTGGCTTATGCAGAGCCTAAAAGAGCTGCCGGTTCTTTGTGTCCCTGCTGTGAGCTGACAACATGCACACTTTGCCTGAATTCATCCTCCCAGCTGTAAAACCGGAGGATAGAGCTCAGTCATGGTGGGGCACACAGTCTGCACCAAGCAGAGCCGGTGTTAATTGCGGGATGTCCCAAATGCTCTCTGTATACACCATGCTGTCTCTCCTACTTAAGGACGTAACTAGCTGAACAGACATAATGATCATCTCATTCAGGCTCCTTGAGAAGTGTTCCTCATTAAAAGCCAGCAAGGAGAGAACATGGCCGGCCTTGTCATTCTTATTTCCAGACTAACAAATCTCAGACAAGGAGAAGATCCACGCTTTCTCTTGAGGAGCGTGTATATTTTCCCATGTCTCCAAAGCCATTTTGTGTGCAGTGAGTGTGGTTAGACTATTAATCAAATTCTTAATAGAAAAGTTTTCTGGAAGAGAGCACACAATGAATTATGGAATATTTGCCTTTGCTTGCCTCATCTTTAAAATGTGGAGCGCCATGATTATATATCTCCTGCATGAACACTAGGCTTTTCAGAAGAGCACTCTGTTGAGATTTATTGAAGTGTTAGAGCCCGTTCTAATGAAAAGGTACACTGCAGAATCTTCAGCTCACTGAATTGAGTTCCTGGGGAGAAACATTCATATGTCTGTGGGTTCCAGGTTTGGAGTAATTTTCACACTGAATGAGAATTTTTTTTTCAGTATTCAGTTCATCTTCTGAAATGTTCTGTGGGGCCACCATAGGTGTAAGGGCACCATTGGCAGGAAGAGAAAGCAGAGCTGCCATGACCTTGAAGCCAATATACCTGTGGTCCTCTTGAGCTCAGTTAGGGATCACCGCCTCTTAAATAAGGCAGGAACCACTTTGCTTAGCTCTAAATTGGTGCACACAGTTTTGAATGATTCTCTGTGGGCCTGAACATTAAACTGCTTCTAGGGGCACTGATGGGCCAGGGGGAGCCTACACTGAGAAGGATTATGTGGGCTCCGTGGAACCCAGGAGACACTTGAAAGAGGCTCAATGTGGTCCTTGAACATGCAAGTCCATGAACCTGAAGATAATAGATCAGTGTTTCTCAACCTGTGGGTCACAACCCCTTTGGTGGGTGCCTGTCAGCTATTCTACATATCAGATATTTGCATTACAATTCACAGCAGTAGCAAAATTACTATTAGGAGGTAGCAACCAAAATAATTTTTTGGTTGGGGGTCACCACAACATGAGGAACTGTATCACAGTATGGCAGCATTAGGAAGGTTGAGAATCAGTGCTTTAGATGGTGACATTTCATGATGAATGAACTGCTAAGGTTGACCCCCAAAGGCCTACTGAATGTCTATGATGATGGACTGATGCCATTTAGGAGTGTGGTCCTATGTTCCTAAGTGAACAATATTAGATGCATTTAGGAACGATATATAAAAGCTTTAGATTTTAAAAATACCCTTAACTATGTTTGATTGACTCATTAAAAATGCTTTAGATTCAAGAAAGTTTTTTTAAAAAAAAACAGGCTGTAGGAAAGTTTCTTAGATGAAATGACTTCTCCAGATGAGGGGAAATATCTTCCTTTTCTAAATGGTGGTCTGCTGCTCATTATAATTCTAGGAAGATGAGCATTGTGCAGTTTGAGGAGTCCCAAGTAACTGCAGGAGAAAGTGTTAATTCTCAATTAGCATCAGTTAGAAACCCTTGTATGTTTTCATTGCCTGTGAAGGTCAGTGCTAACACAGAGGCTGGTACTCCTGCAGATTCAATGTCTTGCTTGAACTTTGTACTCCGACCAGTTTGGCGCTCCCTGGTTCCATCTTGATGGCTCCTCAAAGGTTCCCCTGACTTTGAAGCAGGTTGAACTTAATTTTTTTCTGCCCATTGGCTATTTAATTACTTCCACCAGAACACAGCTACAGCTCCATATTAAGGAGAGCTAGGATGAACTAGATTGCTCCAAAAATCTGTGTTCACTGACTTGAAAAATTGGGATTCAAGAATCCAAAGAGTAGATATTAATGCCTTCGTTTTTACACCTAGAGTGTTTAGGGAACTGGCTAGTCGTGACTCAACTAATGGAAGTCAGAGACGGTGTTTGAACTACAGTTGTGTGGATTCAGAGTCACGTTCCTCCACGTTCACGAGTGGTGTCACTATGAACCAGTGGGAACATTTTTCTGTGCAGACACCACATTTGCTTTGTTTTTTGTGTCTTTTTCATTTTCATCAGGACCTGAGCTACATTAATCGTGTTTTGGAAATTTCTTTAGTGTCATGAAAGGTTCATTCTCAAATAAATGGGTCCTAGAAGGAGCTGGACATAGATAGACATGCCTGTCCCTAACACATACTCAATGAAGAAAGAGGTGAACACAGATACACATACACCCACACAAACACACATGCAAAATACACATAAGTCTAAATGTATACACATTTACCTCATTAAGGAAACTCCTCCCAGCTTGATGCAATGGATAAAGAGTCCCTGGTGCCTAGTCAGAAGACCCATAGTATCTCAATGATAAGCCCTCTGACATGTCCAACCTTCAAGAACACCAAAATTGCTATAGGAATGAGGCTGCTGTCTCACACCCTTGCACCCTGGAGTCCTGTACTTCTCAGGGAAAGCAGTCAACTGGACCAAAGAGCTAGTGCATGAAGATGCCAGAGAGAGAGGACTTTATCTTTTTGCATTTAAGGTTGCCCACACTCTTGCCTCCAGCAATATCAAGAACAAGCTTATTTGCTATTGGCTAGTCTCTCAGGATTGCCTTAAATGATAACACACAAGGCATTCTAAAACAGGAGATGCCTGTTCTCTTACAACACTGGAAGCCAAATGTCAGAAATTTAGGCTTGGGAGGGATACTTCATCCTTTCTCTCTTTCATGGTCTTGTCACACTGCCTCTTCTTCTCTTTCCTCATCTCTGGTCATCTTCTAAGGATGCATGCAACTGTGCTGAGGCCCACATGACAAAACCTCAGCATCCAAAACCAAAAAATTATGCAAGGAGAAAGACTTTTCTCGGCCAAAAGTAACATCCTTAAGTTTGGGGGTTTAGGTTGTGGACATAACCTGTTGGATGTCACCATTAACCCTGGAACAGTTTGTTCAGCTTCATGAATGTCTTTGAGAAGACATGTGCAGAAGCAAAACCCTAGGGTTTAGGGTTAAAGTAGTTGTACTCAGGAGTCTGAATTTAGTCTCGATTCACTAAGTGATTCAATTGGGACAGGTAGCTAGGCAAAGCCCAGCCTCTAGCTTATCCCAGGACTTCAGTGACTAAGGACATCTTCAGGATGGGCTTCCTGAAACACAAGTCAGAACATGTCACATCTCAGAGTAAACAAGCCCTGAGTGCTGTCCTGGGTCTCACTCTGTAGCCCAGGCTGGCCTCGAACTCACAGAGATTCTCCTGGCTCTGCCTCTTGAGTGCAGGGATTAAAGGTGTGTGCTACCACCCCACCCCACCCCTGCTCACAAATGCTTCTCTTGCTTCACGTTCTTTGTACAGACCCCTCTCTCCATTTCAAGCACTCTTTCTTGCCCTCCTTCATTTGAAAGTCTGTATTTTTTTGCATTACTGCTTGTCCTTGAACCAGGGCTCGATTTGATGGACTGACTTGCTCAACATCAGGGTTCTACTCAGAGCATGGAGCGTGATGGCGTGGTTGCTTTCTTGTCCCCTACTAGACTGTGAGTTCATTGAGACTGGAGCTCACACCTTCCTTCTTCGTGGCTTGTAGATTGGATCACACACTAGGAATTGAATGTATATTTACCATTACATGACAAGCAAATGATTATAACTTTCACATGACATTTCTCTGCCTTTCAGGGTCATTACCAAATTTTCTTAGTATGTTAATTCCAATGGAAATTTTGTTGAAAGACAAAAAGTCCATTAATGGCACTTCAAACTGAATTATGCTAAAAACTGTAGTTTGGTGGGTTTTTTTTTTAATTGGTGCTGTATCTATTTCATTTGGGTGAAATTTCATAGTTTACAAAACACATTTTCAGATTTCATCTCACATGTCAGTCAAACAAGTTAGGCAGGGCATACATTAATATCTTCATTTTGTAACTGACAACACTGATCTAGTTTGACTACCTGACTTGCCCAGGGATGAGCCAATGCTATCTGACCCAAAGCCAGCAGAATTGATACAACCACAGTTGGGCACACAAGTTGTCTACTACAAACCTTGCTAGGAGCAGGAGGCTAGGAATCAGCCGATCTGTGGTGAGCATGGACTATGCAGTAGCAGAGACCCAGCAACTGAAGGTGAGTCTGAGAGTCTGGTGCCTAACTGACCCAGCACCCTTCTTTCCTTTCTGTAGAAACCCAAGAGGCAAGAGTAAAGCAATCACCATAAGCAAAGTGTAATGTCTACTGAGCACACCACAGTAGAATTAGTGTAAGCATGTGGCATGAGACAGTTGCAGGCCTTGAAATCCCCAAACCTAGTTGCCATAGTTCCTTCTCACCAATACATACCTGGATGAAGGACCCTCAATTGAGAAATTGCCTCCTTCAGCCTAGTCTGTGAGCATGTCCCTGGGGGCATTTTCTTGATTGCAAACTGACCTAGGAAGGTCCAGCTCACTGTAGCCAATGTGATTCCTGGATATGTGGTCCTGGAATATATAAGAAAGGTAGCTCAACATGCTAGAGGGAGCAAGCCAGTAAGGAGCACTGTGGGTTCTGCTTTGGTTTCTGCTTCCAAGTTCCTGCCTTGAGTTCCTACCTTGGGTTTCCTCGATGATGGACTGTACCCTGCAAGCTGATATAAACCCTTTCCTCCCCAAGTTGCATTGGGTCATGGTGTTTATCACAGCGACAGAAAGCAAGCTAGGACCCTAGCCATGATTTTCTGAAGTTAGAGAAGACAAAGGAAAGGATTCCAGAGCTAACACACCTACCTGCCTTTGGGTGATGCTGCAAGGGCATCTCGAGGTTAACTGAGGGAAGAAGACCCTCTCCCAGAATGGGCAGCCTCTTCTGTCAGGCAGCCCAGAGAGGAGGTGGTTTGAGGAAAACTCAAGCTTGCTTCCTTGCCTCACTTTTCGCTCCTTGGTGTGCCAGCCTCCACTGCTGCCATCAGAATCCACCTCCTTTGGTTTCCAATGTGTCTGTCCTGAAGGCTGATAACAACCAAATTGAAGACTGTTGAGGCAACAGCTTCAAGGCCTGAGCGGCTACTATTTTCAGCCTCTTTAGCATTCAGACAGCCACTGTTGGACCTGCTGGTTAGAAGCCATCCCGGAAATGTGTGTGTGTGTGTGTGTGTGTGTGTGTGTGTGTGTGTGTGTGTGTCTGTGTCTCTGTGTCTGTGTCTGTGTTTAGAAGCCATTCTGGAAATCTGTGTGTGTGTGTGTGTGTGTGTGTGTGTGTGTGTGTGTGTGTGTGTGTCTGTGTCTGTGTTTAGAAGCCATTCCGGAAATCTTAATCTCAATCTCTCTCTCTCTCTCTCTCTCTCTCTCTCTCTCTCTCTCTCTCTCTCTCTCTGTGTGTGTGTGTGTGTGTGTGTGTGTGTGTGTGTCTGTGTTTAGAAGCCATTCCGGAAATCTGCATGTGTGTTTCTGTGTGTGTGTGTGTGTGTGTCTGTGTGTGTGTCTGTGTCTGTGTTTAGAAGCGATTCTGGAAATCTCTCTCTCTCTCTCTCTCTCTCTCTCTCTCTCTCTCTCTCTGTGTGTGTGTGTGTGTGTGTGTGTGTCTGTGTGTGTGTGTGTGTGTGTGTGTGTGTCTGTGTTTAGAAGCCATTCTGGAAATCTTAATCTCTGTCTCTGTCTCTGTCTCTGTCTCTCTCTCTCTCTCTCTGTCTCTCTCTCTCTCTGTCTCTCTCTCTCTCTCTGTCTCTCTCTCTCTCTCTCTCTCTCTCTCTCTCTCTCTCTCTCTCTCCCTCTCTCTCTCTGTGTGTGTGTGTGTGTCTGTGTGTGTCTGTGTTTAGAAGCCATTCCGGAAATCTGCATGTGTGTTTCTGTGTGTGTGTGTGTGTGTGTGTGTGGCATGTGAGTCTGTATGTCTGTGTGTATGTGTATATCTTTCTTGGTGTGTACATTCTATCTGCTCTGTTCTTCTAGACAATCCAAATATAGCCACGGGTCCACGATCCCTTGATTTCACATGAAAGCAGAGTCATGCTCACAAGAAACTGCTCTTAGGCTTTGATATTCTCTACATTATATTCATCTATTGGTTTGATACTTGCTGGGCACCAGAGTCTTAGGAGCAAGCCTTGTGCTGTTATAAAATGAACAAGCAAGAAACTCAGTATTTGCCATTTACACAACAGTCAGAGGTGACTTCCAGTACTAAGCCCTTTCTCTGTGCCTGAATGCCTGGAGGGAAAATCTGGGAAGCCAGCTTATTTGAGAAGGAAACACGGGAAGCACACAATCCAGTTGAGTGAGCTTTAGCTCCACATTAACAACTGCCTGTCCCCACAGCAGAGTGAGGCAGCCCCCCTGAAGCCTGGGCTGTTTCTGCTTCTCTGTCTTGTCACTTGCTGCCCTGACACTTTTGTTGGAGTGACAGGGATGAGGAGATGACTAGGACCAAATTTAGGTGACTGTTGCAGGGCTGTGAAGAGACTCCCAGCCTAAGGTGAGTCAGCCAGTAGCCCCGAGGCCTGAGGATTTCTCCCGGATTTATCAGATGGTTGAAGATGCCATCTGACTCAGGCACCTCTATTTGACAAACATTTTCCTCTTATTCTGTTGAGCTGATCAGAAGGGGCTGCAAGGCTGAGCTAGGCATAAATGGAAATAACAGTAGTGAGGTAGCTTGGGTAAATGTGCCTTACAGAACTCTTCTAGAGGGTGACTCTGTGAGCTCGGGCTGGTTATTACATTTATTTCTTTTAACTGGAGTTGTGAGTTAGAGCTTTCTAATTTAGACCCAAACAAACAAGAGCTCCCAGGTATAAAAATATCACTCATGTCATTGATGGGCAGGTGATATTTCTGGAGGTCAGATGGCTTTGTTTAGCTCACCTAGCAGAAGAAGACTGGAATTGGAGCCAGATCAATTGGCTCTCCTGGGGCTTTGTCTCCATGGACGTCTGGCCACTCCTCCAGCTGTGTAATCCATGAGGCCAGCAGCTTGCTGTAAACCTCCTTCTCTCTCATGGTCTGGGTGGGATCTTGTGTCATTTGATACAAAGGGTTCTTTCTGCAGCCATCCCCTCTGAGGACCACCCAGGACAAAGTTGGTTTCAGCCACAGCTGGACAAATTTGGGTCAGATCTAGAGAAGAATTTCCTGGCAGCGTGGCTACACAATGGGATGAGTTCCTGAGCAAAGAAGTCATTTTCTTCCTTAGAAGATCTGAAAGTCTGGGCAATTTCCCCCTGTCTGGATGTAGCAGAAGCACGAATTCTGTATCCTGTTCTATTCCCCTTATGCCAGAGAAGGCCATGGAGCCCAGAGGGCACAAGACAACTCAATCCCCAAAAGAGGCTGCCTAGAAGAGATGCAAGAGGCCATGGGGCTGTCAACACTTCCACACCCCCTGTTCTACATGCAGCTCTGTCGAGAGAGCAGGGCAAAAGCAATGATTAATGAAGAATCCTTGTCTGCATGGGCATTTTATTCTAGCAGGAAGAGATGAGTCTCTAAAGGAGGAAAGTAGAGAGAAAGTCAGAGTTGTGTTAGCTAGGGAGACTCAAGAAGTCTCTCTGACAAGATGGTGTCTGTGCTGAGACCTAGAGATAGAAGGTAGCATCCGCAGAATACAAGCCCTGCATCACTGTGAATTCCCTTCCCTAGTTAAATGGAACCCTCTGAAGTCCAGTCTCTCCTTGCTTGTATTATGGCAGTCTCAGATATCACTGCTTTAGCTTGTGAAGAGAAACTGAGGAAAACGATTCTATGTCTGACACTTTACTAACTCACAAATGTTCCCTGTTAACAGTATTTATAAATGCTTTATTTGTGAGAAGGCATTGAATAGAGTCCCTGGGCAATGGGGACCTGGGGTGGGACGGGTATCGAATTGGGAGTCCTTCAGATATTTTGGACAAGAACCAGAAGACTTCCCCCCCCCACCCCTTTGGAATCATCTTCTAAACTGAGACTTCTTAGAGGATGTATATACTAATTTTCACCTCTGTGACAAAAAATACCCAGTAGATAAATTTGAGGAAAGAGCATTTGCTCTACTTACAGCTTCAGAGGACCCAATCCATCATAGCAGGGACAGCACTGGCTAGATAGTTGGTATATAATATATAAATACCAAGAGGTGGACCAGCCAGTACAGAAGAGAGTGCTAGCCATTGTAAGGTTTGAGACAGAGGCAATGTATGGTGTATTCTGGCAATTTGTCTGCATTGGCTCTCTGTCCCCAGACTTCATAAAGGACTACAGCTCTAGATAACAGACTAATGAACTTGGCAGGGGGAATTTCAAGACAGTACAGCATACGGGCTTCAGTATGCCACCGTTGGCTGCTTTTAGGTAAATTTATTGTGTAGATGGGGAGTGTAGATAGGATTCTCCTCTGTGTCTTGGATCATTATGATATGAAGTGAGGTGCTCCACCATGGCTTCCCTGCCACTGTGAACTGAACCCTCTGAATCTGTGAACTGAAATCAGTCTTTAGCTCTTTCTGAAGGTACTCAGAAAGAGTAACTAATAGAGCAGAAAACAATTCCAAGAACAACAATGTCACATCATTCTCTCTCTCTCTCTCTCTCTCTCTCTCTCTCTCTCTCTCTCTCACACACACACACACACACACACACACACACACACACAGAGAGAGAGAGAGAGAGAGAGAGAGAGAGAGAGAGAGAGAGAGAGAGAGAGAGAAGGTACTATGCTTGCTTGGCTGGCCTAGAACTCTCAGAGGTCTGCCTCTTTCTGCCTCCCAAATGATAGTGTTAAAGTCATGTCTGGCTTATGTTTAAGCTTTAACATAAGAAAATTTCTCTTTTCTGAAGGCCATTATGAGTTTAACCTAAGTGTGGTGCTGGTGCTGAGAAATGTATAAAAATGAGGGAAGGAGAGAGAGAGAGAGAGAGAGAGAGAGAGAGAATGTGTCTGTGAAATGTTAATCAAATGTCCAATCAAATTCTAACATGCTGGTCTGTGTTATGCACAAATGTACAATCAGCACAGCCTAACACCTGTCTTCCTGCATCCTAAACCCATCAGGGGAATGGACTGCCGCTTTCCCTGAGACACTTGTAACACTCTGTTTTCCCTTCACCCAGACATGACTGCGAAAGCTTTAAGAATATTGTTCAGTAGGAAGAATCGTAGAAATATGAAATTGAAAATTTGACCATATGTTCCAGTGTTTGCAAGACATAAATAATAAATAATGAGCACTCACTTCTTTGTCTTTGTGCACATGAGGATGTGCTCCCGTGAATGATGGGCATTGTCTAACGTTTCCTTTGAAAGAACACTTCTCACCTTCCCAAGCAATTAGAAGCTACAATTCATGCTGACCTTCGCTTTATTCCTGGGGCCTGCATTTTTTGTAACCTCTCTAAACAGTTCATATTCAACTCGGGATACAAATGGTCCGGTTTCATTTGATCTCAGTATTGAATGTCTTTATGAGAGCTTGCATGCTGTCATAGATGAGGGGATTATATGCCAAGGCATAACTATGAACTCAATTAAGGAGTAAGCTCTTTGGGAAAACTCTGCTGCTTGGGGAGACAATATAACTGACTGCTGTACTCTATGCAGTGGTGCTCCACCAGTTCTAGGACCAATGGCTGTCACCGATAACTTATGTGTCTCTGCAATGGTGCTAGAACATTGTGTCGATGGTTCAATATGGCTGTTTTGTATTTCAGGGAACAGAGCTGTTCTCCATCACATGCCACACACTGAACTTTGGCTGTGCCAACACCTGGAACCTTGACAGTGCTATCAGCGACAGACCTTGGTATATTGCTACTTAGCTGGTGAACAAATGAAGTGGAAGAGGTTTCATGCACAGCACGATCTGACATGCCAATTCCTGCAAAGACAGTGTGATCCTTTTCAGAAAATGAAACCCTTTCTGATGTTCTTCATCATAAGTGCCTCTGTACTATAAAGTTTCATATGTATATGTGTGTATGTATTATGTATACACACACACACACATATATATGTTGTTATATATATATAACAACATAACTTTTTTCTTCTGTTTCTTTTTTTAGCAAATTATGCTCCAGCCTTTCTCAAATTGTTCTGGTAAAGGTCATCATTCTTAACTCTTTCTTGCAAAACCCTTCCAGAAACACACCTCAGCTCCTATCACATTGTATTACATTAATCTTCATCAAAGCATGCAGAATGCTCACATATCTCAGCCATGAGTCTGTTTTGAGGACCAGGAATGAGATCAGTCCTCAGAACTGAGGGCCAACGGGGGACATCAGAGACAGCAGGCAGGTGGAGAGCTATAGTACAACTCTATGCCTGAGCTTAGGAACTGATCATGAGTTCTTTGTGCTGATCAAGTTCCAAGAGCTACAGAAAGATGCTTTCTCGTGATCAGGACATGGTTAGTGAGGTCAAGAACCTATGGCTAGATAGGTCATAGGCCCCAGGGTAGAATCTAATACTATTATGATGCTAAGTAGACATAGTATTGTAGTGACCCCTGGACTTGTCAACCCTCTTGAAAGAAGCTGCTCCTTGTAGTAGATAGCAGTTGACAGAGAGACCTAAGCTGTTCAAGTGTAGAAAATAAGAAACAATAGAGTGTTCAATCCTAAATGGGACATACATGCTTGAGATTCTTCATGGTGAGGGGATGGAAATATTGTCAGAGTCAGAGATGGTGGATCACTTCCAGGAAACACAGTTTTCTGGGCAGAGCAGTTACACAAATGAACTCAGGGATTTTGACAGCATAAATAAGACCTGTACAAAGTCAAGCCAAACAAAAAATGCTAGCATGGAAGAGGGGAGGTAGGCACACAAGTCACACCACTAGGTTCTGGGAGAAAGAGAGAGATTGTTTAGCAATATATGACCCCCCTGGTTAATTGACCATAGCACAGAACAAGCTCTTCTCCCAAGAGTAACTAGAAAAAACAATCTGGACTCAATGGGTTTAAAAGGAGGAGGAGGAGGAGGAGGAGGAGGAGGAGGAGGAGGAGGAGGAGGAAGACTCAAAGTTGGGTGGGTAGGGTGGTGTGTGTGAAGAGGGTGAGCCTGAGAAGAGATGGGGGATGGATGGGTGAATATCATCAAAATATATGACATTCTCAAAAGAATTAATAAAAATACTTAAGGAAAACACAAGCTGGACAGGTGCTGAAGAACCACAATTAAGGTTGTTATTGGCTTCCTACCATATGTGAAAATGTACATGCACCTTCACATTCAGAAGTCACACAAATCCAACACAACCTTGCTTGTTACAGGGATGAGAATTGCTCTCAGGCTGTCCAGACCAAGGGTTACTGTTCAGTGAACCTTGCCTTGTAGAAAATGTGTCCGGTCCTCAGGAATCCTAGCCTGCAGGCAGAGGCATGGCTAGCTCCATTTTAGAAACCAGGAAGAGTGTCTCTGGTAAGACCAGCTGTACACCTTCTCTGTCCTGCGCTCATTCCTAGCCTACATCCAAGAGTCTTCCTTTCCAGGCATGTAATTTGCAGTCTTTACATGCCATAGGCTGACAGGCGTGGGGTCGGGGACTTTCTAAATTACAGTATATCTTTTAAGTAACTTAAAAGGTAGAATTTATTTCCAACTGATGGACAAAATTGTGGAGACCTAGGAATCCAAGAGGCTAGTGATATTTCTAAAGCAGCTTCACCTAGAGATGACCCTGATGTGCCCAAAGGGGTTCTGCAAAAGACTGTACTGATGAACAGCAGCCCTTGCTGTTGGCCCCTGGTATGCAAATGTGGTAAACCACTGGGCTTCTGGGCTTCCAAGCTTTTCAACTTGGGGCCAGTTTTCTGTAACTATTGATAACTGCCAGTAGACTTACATTTCTGTGAGATTCCAGACTCTTTCTTTTCCAAATTCATCATCCTAAAATGACGGAGACAACCCAAAATCTTTCCCAAGAACTGATTAGTGTGACTTAGGGTGAGATGAGGTAAGGGTCTCTATTACCTACATACGTGCTGTCAGCTCTCAGTGTCCACGGATTCAGCCTACCACAGACTAAGAAGGTTGAGGAAAAAATGGCATCTATACATAGCATATATAGGATTTATTTTCTCATCCTAATTTCCTAAACAACACAGTGTAACCCTAACTTCAAAGAGCATTTACAGTGCATTGGGTGTTATAGGGCCTGCACACAAGTTCCATGTACATATACTACCTGTTTGCTATAGCTGGTTTGAACTTACAAGGCTTTTGAGAACCCTGGGGATTCTTGGAGGCCATCTCCTATGAATATCGTGGTATGACTACATTGGCCAGTAAATGAGGAGAGACACAGCTTCCTCAGCTGAACACTCTCCCTTTAAGAAGTTATATGTTAAAATTAATGCAAGCAGACAGGCCATTTCCTCTCCCCAGCACCTTCTCCCAACTCTCTCACTTTTAATTGCATGCTTCTCTACACACACACACACACACACACACACACACACACACACACACACACACACAATCATAAGCAAAACCAGACAGACACTGTGGCTTCTCTCCTCACAAATCCTCCCCCTTGCTGTTGCTATGGGCAACCACTGCCCACAGGTGCCATAGGTTTGGGCCACTTGGCAAGACTGGCTTGTCACATTGCAGCTCCAGTAACTATGTGTGGGCGAAAGAGGGGCACTCACCGGATGTGTTCTGTAATTAGTCCTTCTCAGAATAGCCTGATTGTCAATCTCGGATCAAAGGAGGACAGGCTTCTCCAGAGAGAAGAATAGGAGAATTCTTAGTAAAGCAGAAATTTTGTTCCTCCAGCTCCCCAGGAGCGCTACAGAGATGTGGGGTGAGACATAAATAGCACAACACTAGATCTGGACAACTGGGGATGGCTAGGAAGGACTGATGATTTCTGTGCAGCCACACCAGCCTCCGTGCCTTGAGCCAAGCCCTGCCAGTTCATCGCTCTTCTTCCCATCGGACTACAGGCAAATCATCTCCCTAAGACCCACCGCAAACATACGGCAGAGCTACAGCATATGACTTTTTCTTTTCTGACTCAGTTTCCTCTCACTCAACAGCCCCACCCTGTCTTCAAGGTGCAGCTCAGAGACTGGGAAACCTGCATGAAAACCCAGCAACACAACACACTAGGTTCCACAGATCATCTCATCCTCCTTGGCTGCTCATGGGTGGCTATGAGCTGAGTTTGTATCTGGACCCATTCGTTTACATCTCTATACAATGCTTCCAACCACAATGGCCTAGTCTTGGGTTTCTCTGATCGGCCTATCCCTCTGCACTCTGCCTGGCTCATCCTGGATAGTAATTTAGCTCTTGGATGTCTGTGTAACTCTGCTTCTTGCAATCTACTTATCAATGAGAACCAAGAAATATAGTCTAAAACCAAAACTAATCTCTCTGGGAGCAGAATGGAGCTTGAAGTCAAATTAATGAAATACCAGGAAGGTAAGGACTCAATTTAGGTTCTGTTTGCTCCTCCCCTTGGTCCTGCCAAAGCCAGCACCAAGCAGGGACATAGACTGTGCAGTATGTGTTCGCCCTGTCCCATCAAATCAGTGAATGGATGCCTGATGTCGAGATCAAACAAAGCCCGTTGGCAGGCTTAGCTCTTCTCATCCAGAAGTGGAAGCTCAGGAGCCCCACTTCACAACTTAAAGTAGGTCAGGTTTTGTTCCTGCTATTTGTGAATGAATTCAACATTGCTCTCCACTGGTCATCTTGATTAGTCTTGGTGGGTGGGAATCCAGTTGGTGCCCATTGCCGGCTAGCCAGAGGCTAGCAGGTGACTCTGAATACCGAACGATTGATGTGACCTCAATATGAGAGGCTGTTAATCTGTGGCAGGGGAATAATCTCTCAACATTAGTATTACCATCTGAAAAAAATAAATACCAGTGAACAGATAAAAATAATGTAGTGATAAGAATAATAAAAATGAGCTACAATTTGGTATGTCAGTACCAAAGATTTTAATATAGATTATTACTTTTTTTCTTAATGTTTCCTTCCATCTCTTTCCTTCTTTTTCTTTTTAATCTTTTCTAAGGGATGACTATATTTGTTAATAAATGTGGAGCAGTTTCTTCAGCTGGATATTTTTCCATAGAGAAGTTATACATTATGACTAGTGCATAGAGAGACACACTCTTGCTTTTCGACTATCTTTTCTTGACTCTATAGATCAAATTAGCTTGACCATTATTCCAGAATGTTGTTCAAACTGTACTCTAGATATCCATATGGGAAATTGGGATGAATCTGAGGTCTGAATCCTTGAAAAAGATGGACTGAATAGAGCCTCATCGTTGTAATCATTCCTCAAGCCAAATGCCAGGTCACCTAGCGCTTACTCCTTTTATACTGGGTCTGTCTCATCTTTCACTTTATGTTGCAGCCATAATCCACGGCAGTTTCTAGTTAGTCTATGCTGCTTCTCCTTGCTCTTCTCTCTGTACAGTATTAAGTACACCCAGTGTCAGGTGTGAGACTCACTTTGACCAAAACAGAACAACAGAAAGTGGTGAGGGCGGCTTCTGGCCACTGCATGCTCTTCCATGCCCTCTATGCATTTCAGAGAGAGACTGACCCATTCCCTTCAGCCTGGATCCCAGGATATGTGAGGCAAGGAGTCAATCCTAGATGAGTCATTGTGAGCTACAAATAAGAAATTTCAGCTTATAGCAATCATCTGAAAGATCACATAGCTTCATCTATCTGACCATCCTCTCTCTGTGTTCTCTTAGGGCTCACTATAGCACACACTTAATTGTACGATAGCCAGTTTCATATGAAATGGCATTTCCTTCCCCCACATTTGCCTTGTCTATTAGCTAGAGAAGCTAATGGTTTGTTTACCATTTTATCTTTAATACCCAGATTGGGCATGGGGACCATATTATTTGAATGTATTGGGTAAAGCTCTCAACTCTGCAATCCTGCTTAAACACTGATTAATTATATTAATACAAGTCGAACAGTTCATTCTCAAGTGACTTGTTGGGTATGTTCTTGAGATTAGAATGGCATACAGTTTATCAATGAGCAGAGCTTAAGCATTTTTTAGTAACTACAAATGGGGGCTGCATAATAACAAGGAAAGAACTGTGGCCATGAAAGGATGGTTGACAGGGAGCCAGTAACTAAAGCTCTGAATAGCATGATTCCCTTCTTATTTATAGTTGCCAGGGTCAGGGTAAAATTCACAGCATCCTTGCCTTTAAAGAAGCAGAAATCTGGTTGTATGTAAAGGACACAGTAATCTAGCAGGGTGTGGTGGTGCACACCTTTGATCCCAGCACTAATTCCAGCACTTGGGAGGCAGAGACAGGCATATCTCTGAGTTTGAGGTCAGCCTGGTCTACAGCGCAAGTTCCAGGACAACCAGGGCCACAGAGAGGAACCTTGCCTAGAAAAACCAAAACAAACAAACAAAAAAGCCAAGAAAACCCGTGTTACCCCTGTGTGACTGACAAGGGGGTACAGGGCTGCAGATCATGACTGTGTCACATGCCTTCAAGGGCCAGACACGCATATCATCTCTCTGTTCCAGTGCAAGCTTAGGGCTTCCTGAAGAGAGAGTTTCCTTCTGAGGCATCGTGTTACTATGTGGGATTTCAAAGTACATACTTTTTTTCCTTCCCTCATTAGTTACAGCATGCTATTTCTCAGCAGAAACATTTCCTTTGTGCTTTTCCTGAAATCACTATGATTTCCTAATAAGGAAATAGACTCAAAGTCTCCCCAAGGCCACCACTTAGGCTCTGCAGATTACAGGAGCAATCACAGAGAGGCTGTCATGCTGATTGCTCATTCAACTTTCCATCCCAAACTTCTCTGGGCAGAACAAAGCAGCCACGGAAATAGGATTTTTAAAAAGGAATTTATTTAACAGTGTAGTGCTTTTCAGGTTTACGTTTATAAAGGCTCTAATTCTAGTTGCCAGCATGCCAAATTCTACTGTAGACCAGAAAGTAAATAAGTGGTCATTTAATTAAAGGTCAGTCTTGATTGCTTGAGTGGCTGACTGATTCATTCATTTTGCAAACACACACTGGACCCAGGTAGGCAAAGGAGAATAGAGATGCTTGCATACACACGTGGGGTTTCTGACGGTATTATTCACAAGTTAGTAGGAGCCAAGGACCCAGAGAGCAGAGAAGTACAAGGATACACTGCAGGACTTTGCATATGTCATACACTATATTTTTACTGGGAGGAAAGGAAGGAAGAACAGGTCAGGCCTGGCTCTCCCTCCATGACTTTTCATGGGGAGATGTGGACAAACATGTATTCACCTTATATAGGGTAGTAATGGCAGACCAAAGAAATGTTTCCGCTCAAGTCTAGCAGGATGAATCCAAGAGCCTATTGAGAGCCTTTGCTGGAGCAGTAGTGACTCAAAGGTAGCAGCATCCCCGAAAAGCTCAGCCCAGCATGGATGATGGCTCATGAGAGCAGTATCCTGGAGCTCTCTGTACAAATTGCTTGTGGATGCCCTAGTGGGGCCAGAGGTTGGTGGTAGGTGTCTCCCCACTTCATTTTTGGAGACAGTTTCTCTCAGCTAGACTGGGTGGGCAGTTAGTCCCCTGGATCCCTCTGTCTCAGTCTCTCAATACAGTGATTATAGGCACATGTTGACTCTCCCGGCTGTTTCTGTGGGTGCTGGGCATCTGAACTCAGGTCCTCTAGCTTGCATGGCTCTCATCTACTGAACCATGTCACTAGTGACTCCATTTTCCCTTGATTGCAGAAAAGAATACCAGTTCCTTAGATATTTGTAGAGTTAAGCAAAGACTTTTCTTGGCTGGTAACTCATAAGACAGAAGTGCAGTGGACCTTATGAAAACTCATTAATGATAACAACAAGATGTTGTTAGCAGGAGAGAAAGGGACGGATGCACAGGGAAATGGGAGGGGAGGACACTGATTGGAGAGGTGTCGTTAGACAGATCTCTAGTCAAGTCCCAAATGCATCGCAAACTACGATTTGACTTCCAAGACAGTTAACATCTTCCAGTGCTGCAAGCATAGCCGGCTGATAGTATGATAGTTAAATGCTCTAATGTGTGCAGTGTGAATAGTTCCCGTCTGCAGCCCCCATACCTTCCAGTCTTCCCTGTTTTCAAGGAAATCTAAATTTCCCAGGCAGATGTTGAGCCTGGGGCTCAACACATTCTCCTATATCCAAATAACTCACTCTCTGTTCCTACCTGCTTCCCCTTCTTCTAACCATCTCTGAACGATCATTTCCATTCAATCCTTTACAGAGTATGGGACTTCCTTCTTCAAGACCTCCCTCTGTGACTTTCTCTCAGACATTATTTTCCCCTGGCTCTCTGACCCATTTGGTTCCTTTATTTTTTCTGACATGCTTATTTTACCCTCTAAGCACACTCATGTTTCCTCCAAACTGGCAAACCAAGTAGAAACTGGCCAGTCATCTCTAAATTTACCCTGTCCGGCATCTTTTCCCCTTACCATTTTGAGCAAGTTACTAACTACTTGGACTCTGAACAGCACTCACAATCCTCCTTACATTCTGTCTAGCTGGATTCTTCACTGAAGTGAACATGTACTGATGTTCGTGGGTTTTGTCCACTGCTCAGATGTACGGGGAGATGTGTAAGAGCCGGGACACTGTGTTGGGAATGGAGTGCCATACTACATGTCACAAGATGCATCTAAAGAAGCCTGGCCCTTAGGAAGCTGGAAGTGCCATTCAAACCAGTTAAGAAAGTAGGAAAAAAGAAGAAGCCTAGAAGGAGAAAGTGGGTGGTCCATAAGTTTGTGTGGGAATTTTATTAGTATAGTTAATATGGAGTGGTCGCCTGAAGGAAAAATAAGCAAGCTATCATTTTTTGGCTTGGCTATAAAGAATTCTGCCAAAGGTTCAGGTGTTGAAGGCTTGGTCTCCAGTGCTATGTGCATAGATAGGACTCTGGTAAGGCCTAGGGTCATGAGGGCTCTGATGTAATCAATAGCTTAATGAATAGATGGATTCATAATAGACTAACATTGGGAAGGTAGGGTTGGAACAAATTGGAAGAAATTGGCTTGCCTTTGAAGGATGTGTGCTGTCCCTGGGCCTTTTCTCCTATGTTTATCTTCTCTTCTTGGCTGCTACGACATGAGGAGCTGCTCTGTCACGTGATACTGCTGCTATGATGCTCTGCTGCATCACAGACCCATTGCCACGGAACCACATGACCATGGACAGAATAAACCTTCCAAAGCATAGATCTCTACTCCTTTAAGCTGAATTAAGATGCAGTCAAATGCACCTGAGACTAAGATCATATAGAAAATCCAGTCTGCTGCACTGGAAGACGCGATCCTGCCTGAGGCTGGATGCAGAGAGCTTGGGAAGTGTGAAGGCAGAAGTGCCGAGGACCTCCAGGGTGCCAAGCTGTCCTGGATCCAGCCCTGCTCCTCTACTCCTCCAAATCACTAGTGTTTTGATTCTACATTTCCACTGACCTTTTCAGCTATCTCCCCTCACTTGCCTCCTGGCAACGGCCCCAAAGTTCTGTAAAGGAAGACCCAGAACTCCGATTACTCTCTGTAAATTTTCACCAGCTCTACTTCTCCTTCATCCCATCACAATGGATACCAGAACTCCGCATCCCACTTACTTTATCTCTCTCCATGGTGGAGAATGCGGGGGGAACTTATTCATGTGTTTGCCTGGGAGGGACAGCCCCCATTCACATGGATAACCTGTAGCTGTCCTGTGGCTCCTGGGTCTAAATGTCTCTCCACTGCAGAGACCCAGTGCATTTGAAGGTTATGGCTCCTTACACCCCCTCTCTTCCTGTCTGACTTTCCCTGCTCTCTGTTCACACAAATCTGCTTATCAAGCGTGACTTCTGTCCTTGCCCCAGGCCACTAACTGGTGCTTGTACAATCTTTTCTACTGTCTGCCTAGAAATTCTTTTCTGGGTGCCTGTCTTCTTTCCACATCACTTCTCTTCTGTACTTGCAGTGAGCTAGATATACACAGTTCATGTCCTCATTGCCTCTACCACCCTGATTTAACACCCTCTACATTCAACCCACCATGGGACAACTTTGGGAGTGTTAGTGACATTTCCGTGATCAGATATCATGTAATGGGTCAAGACAAACACAAACTTTTTCTCTTGCCTTAGAATTTGGTATTTCATAGTTACTTATTTTTTTATTTTTGGAAATTGGGTGCTTCAGGATGTCTGTACATACACATGTAAAAGAAAAGCCTTATGTATCTGAAATGAATGGGCAATAAACACTTAGTGCATATACTTAAGTGGTAGGATCAAGGTTGATACCTAAGAGGAAACAGAGCCAAAAGTGCATGTCTCCTCCATGAAGACACTGTTCTTCAGCACCTCATCCATTTCATGGAGTAGCTGTAACTCAAGACTCCAAGAATTAAGAAACTTACCCAAGTCACCTGTCCATCAAGAGCAGGGGAAAGCATCTTTGGGTCCTCCCTAGTCCACCAGGTTCTTAAAAGCCTGGGAACTGTATCTACATATTTACAAGAAGACATGAGAACAAACACATGGACGACAAACACACTTGCCCTCCTGTATGTCCAGAGAAGAGTCACCAGGAAAATGTGCTTAATGATAAGCTAGTTAAACCACCACGTGGACTAGGGAAATGGGTCAGTGAAAAAGGGCTTGCTCTGTAAGCACAAGGACCCGAGGTCTAGTATAAAAAGCCAGACACTGTCTGAGCCTGCAATTTAGGGGTTAAGAAGAAGAGCTAGGTAGATCCCAAGTGCTCAATAGTCAGTCAGCTTAGCTGGAATACTGAGCTTCCTTTACGTTCCCTGAAAGACCCTGTCTCATGGCAACGAGGTAGGAAGTGGTAGCATCCTGCTCTGCCTTCCATGGGTTCATACAGGAACAGATACTCAAACGTTCATGTGCATGTAACACACACACACACACACACACACACACACACACACACACACACACCCCAGCACCTCATTTCCTTCTTAGCATTTAAGTTACTTCTGTTTTGATGTGCATGACATCAGGATAGGCTTGGAGGGAAATGTATCTTTTCAGTAATGAAACAGCCTTCTCCCTTTTCCTTCCCAAGATTTTGGGCACAGTTATTGGTACAAAGAAGGTTTTAAAAAATACTTTTGCCTCTATAGCTTCTTAATCTTCCCTTGTTTTGCCTGCAGAAACCCATTTGCACCCAGGTCTGTGGGCTGAGTGGTTTGGTCTGCAGTCACTGTCTCAGCTGGCCCCTTGGGAGTAGAAGCCAGAACTTGTGACTGAAGCCTTCCCTTGGGGTGAGGGGTGCTGTCAGCTCCCTCCCCCTCCCCAGTAGGAGCACTTCCTGCCAGTCAGCTCATTTACTTCATAATAGCATCTGTTTCCTGTGTCTTTTTACCTTAAGACAGAACGGGCATACTTGACAGTCATTCTTTCTGATGAGATGTGTGATCAATTGTCACTCTTTTAAAAAAGAGTTACTTTATCACAGTGTTTTACACACAAGATTGGAATGCACATGTTGTCTCCTCTACCAGCTCTGACAGTTCACAAGAGATCCCAGGAGACCTGCATCTCTGAGAGGTGGATACGGTGTCACTAAGAGACAGCGCCCTCTTCAAGAAAGATCTAATGGAACAAAGAGCTCTCCATGCCATCCGACTTAAGTTCAAGTTCTGACTCAAGTTCAAACTCAAGTTCTTCCATGTGACCTCAGGCAAGTCACAAAATCTCTGAGTCTCAGTTCAGGCAGCCTTCCAAACTAAGAGCTGCTCAGTCCCTCCACCCCCCACCCCTCAATTTGGGATTGTTTGTTGGGTTAATTGGAAATATACTTTAGACAATGCTCTTTTCCTCCAAAGCCTAGTGAGACAGGAGAACTGGGTGGAGTGGAAAGTTGCAGAAGCATCAGGATTGACAAACGAAAGAAAGAAGCACCCGAGAAACACTGGAGTTGTCTACCAGCATGAATTATGCCTAACAACACAGTGCATGCCCAAGAAAAACCACGGGATCTCCCGCCCTAAAGGCTGGTGCTGTGTAAAGACTTACAGAGGCTTTAGACTCTTGCAGTCCAAGGCCTGAGAGCATGGAACTTTTCCCAACCCTCTGCCCCATGTCCAGCCTATTATTGGGAGTGCCTTTCTCTTTCTTAGCAAACTCTTTCTATCCCAGTGACCATTCATGTGTTCCTGGTCTAAGTCTTTGTTTTAGGACATCGGAATCCAGATGTGTCAATGAATACTCATGCCTCTCTGGTTTGTGTCTACCACACCAGGAGTCTCCAGCTTACACATTCTTAAATGAGAGGTGCAGCCAGGCGGTGGTGGCGCAGCCTTTAGTCCCAGAACTCGGGAGGCAGAGGCAGGTGGATCTCTGTGAGTTCGAGGCCAGCCCGGTCTACAGAGCGAGACCCAGGAAAGGCACAAAGCTACACAGAGAAACCCTGTCCCGAAAAACAAACAAACAAAAAAAAAAGAGAGAGAGAGAGGTGCAAAGAAGACAGATTGAAGAAAAGGACACAAACAAGCAAATAACTATCCGTCGCAATAAAGCCTCACTGTTAGGTGAAGCCTACAGCCTGATACTGTTTTGTTTACAGAGGGAAGCAGTTTTGAAAGAAAGCATTTCTATTTGAGTGTTTCCCAGGAAGTGATGGCTAGGTTGGGGCTTTGCACTGGAGTCTGGTTAATTCCAGACTGGCTCTAATGTAACCTGTTCCTTCCATCCTTACATCCTCTCACCTAGTCCAAGACTTGGCACGTCATGGGAAATGTTCCACCCCTCTTGATTCAAAAGTAATGCTATAAATCACATAGTCTAGTCTTCGTGAAATCATCCCAGAAATATTTCACTCAGAGACAGGGAATCGGTATCAAAATTTATAGTCACTAAATTTTATTTAATTATGCTAATTGCTGTTTCTAAGCATGCTTAGCATTTTGAATTATTTTGTGTAATTACGTCAAACAACATGTTTAATTTGTCATGTCAAGTACAATAATTAGGAATAATCCTTGAAAGGATGTCATTACAAATTTGAGGTATTTACAAGGTGTAATTATGTCAAATGTGGTAATGATGAAGAACACTAAGACTTCAAGAAAATCTGTGCTGAAGATATCCTGAATTTTAATGCCATGGTCATTCTAAAACAGTTGTGTGGCTTAGTGGTTTGTCTACTACTTTTAGAAATACTTCATTTATTTATTGTGGTATACTTGTGTGGGAGGTGCAAGTGTCCTTGGCTAGAGTTACAGGTGGCTCTGAGCTGCCCAACCTAACTCAGGTTCTCCCTAAGAGCATCACTGAGCCATCTCTCCAGCCTCCTTTGCTTACAACGTAAAAGAACAAAACCAAGTTCTTGGATTGTACCTGAACTAATATTTTTTTCTTTTCATAAAACTCCCAAATGAACAGGAATTGTTTTCCCTGTGAAATAACTATACTTAAGAAATGGTTTTGAGAAATGAAGACAACCCAGACACAAGTGGATTTTTCCAAAATATGTGGACTTCAGGCTAAGGGGAGAAGAGGGTGAAGTTCTAGGGTACAGCCTTCCATTTCATGGCTCAGGCTTGCTGGTCACTGGCATGTGACATTCCCAATAACCTTTAATGTGTGACATGAACCGCACATACTATCTGCAGATAGGAGAAGAAGGTGAAGTTAAGCTGTTTTATAGTTGGAGATGGCCTAACAGTTCTGTCCATCATCGTCCCTCTAGTGACATTCCAGGCTCAAACAAGGGAGCCAGGAAGAGAACACAACCCAAGTCACTCAAATCTCTCTACAGGTGGGAGGAAACTCCTCCCCAGCTGCATGGTGACACACAAACTCTGTCACCTCTAGGCTTCTTTCCCCAGCTCCAAAGAAGGAAGAAAGGATACATCTCAAAGACAAAGGGGCCATTACTTGGTGATTATGAGGGTTTGAATTAAAGTAGAGCCCGGGGACAGTTGGGGCAGGATTTAGTTCTTAATGATGTGGTTTAGCTAAATCGACCCAGTGTTCAACTGGCTTTTCAATATACATGTTTATACCCATAGATGATTAACATTCTCAGTCAAATTCACAGAGGTCTCTGCAGTGAACCGTGGTGAATGCAGAAACTCCCAGGTACTGAAGCTAAGTAAAGGTTGAATACTCACCACCCTGCCCCCCAAAGACACTTGGATCATCCCCTCGAAGATTCGGAAACATTGTGGAAGAAAGTGGGGGAAAGAAGGCAAGAGTGGGAAGATGGGGAGAAAGGCCTTACTGGTAGACTCAGAAGAGGGGGCCTCAGTTGTGTACCCATTCATGACCCCACCAGGTTCATTCCCACAGCCACACAGACAGCCCTGGTTTAACTGGGCGGGTCAACCAGCAAAACTAAGTCATAAATCTGGAAAAGGAACCATGTTGACAGGGATGGGAGAGAGATAAGAGACTTGGAGGGGGACAAGAGTAACCTGAACGTATTATATATAGTCAGTAAACTGGTTCAATAAAAATAATGAAAAAAATTAGCCTTCCCACTTCCCAGTTTCTTGGAGAGCTAAGTGGGTGAGGTTTTTAGCATCTCAGTCCTTGGGCTTAATCCCTGGCAAAAATCCCAATTCCAGCCCAGACTACTTTATACAAAGACTGAATGTAAACAAAGTATTCCCCTTACCCTCCCCCTTAATCTTCTCAGTCTCTGGTCACACCTCTCAGTGTGTGAGTTTCACACCCCGAGTGATGCCCTGCTGTGTCAATTTCACTTCTAGGAGCCCACTGCACTCCACCCAAGGGTGGTACCCAATGCTTTCCCCATCCTGCAGGTCACTGCCCAACATGAAAAGATTCACTGTGGGTCTTTGACTTTCTCTGCCAAGATACAATTGGTTATTTCCTTCTAAATCTGTACACAACAATCTATAAAATCTCTTAACACTTTCATAAGAAAGCTGTGTTGCCCTACTTGCTTGGTTTCCTCAATAACAGTGTGAGGGACTCTTGGAGGGATAGAAACTATGTCAGATTATCAAATGAATATCGACATATTCCCTAGCATATGGCACTGGCCTAGGACATAAAATTCAGCAAATAAGTTAATAAATGAATTTGATTAACTTCAGTGTGATCTCTAAAATGTACAAAATGTTCAGATTTGAAATGAAACAGAAATGGCCAAGTCCTTCTTCCTCCCTCCCTTCCTCTATCTCTCCCCCTCCCCTATTCCTTCTCTCCTTCCATCATAGTTCCACAATCATTTATTAGTTAGTCCTTGGCTAAGTGCTAAGCACAGGCTCTGGGGATGTGTCTATAAGATGACATAACATAGATATATGCTTCTATGTCCTACTGAGATAGTCTTCAAAGCATATTTGAAGGATTGCTCCATTAAAATCAGGGGGTTACTGTTACAAGTGAATCTTTGTATTCTAAATAGAACATCCTTTCTGACTGGTTCGATTAGAGCCTCTAGATACAGGACCAGGATATTCTATTTCTAGTCAGTACTTGATTCTCCTGTTCCTCAAGGTTTTAGATTTATAGGATGACATGCTGATTCACTGATAGGCTAAGTATATGAAAGTATATATAAGCATGTATAGTCTGGATGTGAATGGTCCCCATAGGCTGATATGTTGGAATGCTTGGCTCACAGCTGGTGGAACTGTTTGGGAAGGGTTAGGAGGTGTGGCTTTGTTGAAAGTGATGTGTCACAGGGGTGGGCTTTGAGGTTTCAAAAGCTTGGGCCATTTGCAGGTAGCATCCCTCTGCTTCGTGTTTCTCTGCCTTGTGCTTGGAAATCAGATGTAAGCTCTCACTTCCTGTTTCTCTATGCCTGCCTACTGCTGTGCTCCTTGCTGTGATGGTCACAGACTCCAACTCTTTCAATGGTGAGCCTCAATTAGATGCTTTCTTTTAGAAGTCACCTTGGTCATGGTGTTTTGTCATGACAATAAGAAAGTAACTAAGACAGAATAGTTCCTCAACATCTCAGACCCTCAGTTCCTACACCTGCAAGATGGAACCAGCAGTACCATGGCAGAAGTTAGTTCTGAGGGCCATATTGTCATTTCCTTCCAGTACTTTCTGGGGATGTACCTGATTGCCAGTTCCTATTTCAAAGGAAATAATGTTTCTGGTGCCCATGACCTCGGCAACGGCATCCATCTGTGAGTTTTTGAAATGGAGTCTAGATGAGCTCCAGTTTTAAATGGCTCCATTGAAAATGAACAATCGCTTCCTGGGTGTCAGTTTTGTCAACTTAGATCTGAAATGTCATGTCAACTAATTGTGGCAAGGGTTTATGAACAGAGATTGGAGGTAGAGCTCCTGACTTCAGCTACTCACCATGCTGGGGAAACAAATACAAGGTTCTTAACCATCATCTAACTAGGGACAAGGTCCCCTTGGAGTTTCAGAGAGGGGAGAGTCTAAGAAGCCCTCCAGGACACACACATGCTTTTCAGGGGAGAGCTGGAGACACAAGACAGCACAAGCTACTGCCAGGACACCATGGAAAAGGACCAAACTGTCCCATCTCTAACCTTGTCCTTTCCCCCAGTCACTTGCCATTGACTCATACTGAATCAGCTGAACAAAAACCAGGGAAAGGCAGCTTGAACAGGATTAGCCTTCCTGGCAGATGTGGAAGCCACTGTGAGAGGCAGAGGTGCTGAAAAGGAGGACGGCCAGGTCAAATGGGACAGGGACAGAAATGCAGTGAGGTCACTGTGGTTTGGCAATGTTCCCACAGAGTCCACAGCTAAGAGCTCATACTGTGTTGAGGAGCTCCTGAGAGGCCCGGAACTCCTCAACTCTGCCAATGACAAGGACTGCCATTATTCAGGCAGGGAAGGCAGGAACCCTATTCCACTGTGTTTGCAGTGAGAAAGTCCTTCCTGGGCATGCCCAGAAAGTGCTTCCAGGAGCATGGCATGTCCAGTGCTTGCCTTGCCTGTCCTTATGGAGCCAGGTCTTTAGGAAGCTGAATTACAATGAGACTCTATTCCAGGGAGGCTTGGGACCTGCATGAGGAAGAAGAGTATTGAAAGTTCAGTGTCACTCAGGAATGTCTTCTCTGTGGGAACACTTCATCTTCCCTAGGATGCCACCAGGCACAAGGAAGTCCATATTTTAGGAACCAAGAAGAATAGGGAGGGGGAACAGAAAGAAGAGAAAGGAGGTGGGAGGGGGGCACATCGTATGATGGTACATGACTCCCTTACCACTTAATTTTTTTAAATGCTTGTTTAGAAATGTGTGTGTGTGTGTGTGTGTGTGTGTGTGTGTGTGTGTGTGTGTGTTTCTGTCTGTGTGTGTCTGTGTCTGTGTCTCTGTGCATGTGAAGGCCACAAAAGAATGACCAATGTCATACTCTATCCCTCTCCATCTTACTTCCTTGAGACAATGTCTGTTATTGAACCTGGAGATGGACTTAAGACAAGGAAGCCCCAGCAATCCTTCTGCCTCTACCTGCACAGTCCCCAGGGTTAAGGCACATGTTTGATGGCCATATCTAGGTACTGCAGATTTGAACTCAGGTCCTCGGGATTGTACAACAAAGACTCTTAACCACTGAACCGTCTCCCCAGCTTCTTTATTATTATTTGAAATTTTCAACTTCAACTTAGTGAAAAAAAAACTATTTTCTGGTGTTTCTCTATTAGTTATTTTCTTTTATATTGCTGTGATAAGTAATACCATGAACTAAGAGGAGGAAAGTTATTTCAACCTACTTGTTAATAGCCACCACTGAGGGAAGTCAGGGAAGGAACTCAAGACTCAAACCTGGGGCAGAAACCATGCAGGGATGCTGCTTGGTGGCTCTCTCCATGCATCATGCCTAGGGATTTGCATCCCATATGGTCTGGGCTCTCCCACATAATCATCAATCAAGGTAATCCTCCATAGACATGACCACAGACCAATCTGGTCCAAGCAACTCTTCAGTTGAGGTTCCCTCATCCCAGGTGACTGTTGCTTGTGTTAAGTTGACAATAAAATCTAACCAGAAGAGTGCCATGTGATGAAGAGCATGTGAACAGTCAGGTTTCAGCTCATGAGTGTACAGTTTGTGACCACTGCATCATGGCTACCATATTGCTGACAGTAGTTTCTAAACTCCTGTCCTGGAGCTGTATTTGCATGTCAGAGGTGTCAAGTCTTAATAAGATACATGTACTTGGCTTGCTAAGATCATGACAGACACAAAAGCTAGCAACAGTCATGTATGATCCTTTAGTTTCTGTTGTTACCTGCTTCTTTTTGGATGTTCTTGGTTCCTGGCCTCCATGCTGATGACTTCCCATTCTGACCATAAAGATATGATGAATATAGTTAGCTTTCATTTTTTTCCAAGCAAACTCACATGATTACTTGTGGGTGGATTGTGTATGTTTCTGAATCCTTTGGCCTTAACCAAGATTCACAGTGAGTCAACAACAGGTGACTAATATTGCCTGGTAAATATATAATTAATGTGTGTGTCTGCATGAATGTGGGTGCACATGTATACAGGTGTACGTGCACATGCCCCCTTATGTTTGTCGGCCTCAAGTTGACATAAAGTATCTGCGTTGATCATTCCCCACTTTGTGCTGACAGAATCTTCTGCCAACCCAGAGTTTCTCAATTCTAGCTCATCGAATTAATCAGCTTCTCCCAGGCATCCCCTATCTCTGCCTCCTGAGCACAAGGATCACAGATCTTGGCTTCTGGTGGTCTCAGTGCCAATTTTCATACCTCCATGGCAAGCACTTTGTCCACTGAACCATCTCCCTGTCTTATTTTCATGTTTCTTCATTTGGTTGGTTTTATGTATGTATATATTGTCTTCTGTGAATGGTTATATGTATACAGAGGCATTAATTTGTGGTGTATGCTTGCACATGTGGAGCATTCAGACCAGAGGTCAGTCTTGGGTGTCATTCTATAGGGCACTGCCCATCTTGATTTTTGAGACAGAGTCTCTTACTGGCTTAAACTTATATTACAAGGCTGCTTGCCCTTTGAGTCCCAGGGCAAGCACACATCCAGCACTGGGATAGCAAGTACATCCAAGCACATCTGGCTCTTTATATGGCCTCTGGGAGTAGAAATCACTCAGGCCATCCTGCTTGCAAGGCAAGTGCTCATGTTTGAGCTTATCTCCTCAGCCCATTATATAACTACCCACCATATTTTCAAACTTTCTTAACTTCAATGAGGAATATTTGAGATAGTTTATTGCCAACAATGTAAAGAGATCTATTGAACTTTTTTCCCCCTATGTATCCTCATGTTAAAAGGCTCCTGTTCTTGCACTCTGGAAAATGTTTCACAAAAGAGCAGCTGCAAAGCCAGGCCACTTTTTCTTGAGTTGTTGGTTTTATTATCTCCTTTTGATGGACCAGAAAGCACCAGATCTCTTTGCTGAAGTTTATGGTGACAAGAAGTATGGCTGGAAGTGGTAACTCCAACCCCTGTATATACATTCCTCAAGGTTGGCTTCCAAATAGAATCTAGAAACAAAGAAGGGGAGGGAGATGGCTAAGTGGAAATGCATTTGCTGTGCAGGCCAGAACAATGCTGGGAATCTCAGAATCCATATAACAACATATATGTCCAGTAGATTTGGTAGCCTCTTGTGATCCCAGCACTTAGGAGATAGAGGTGGATCCTGGGGACAGGCTGGCCAATACACTAGCCAGTGCTTTCTCACTGGGTTTACACCAAGCAGGGTCTCTCACAGGGTTTGGGAAATATCAAAGAGTTGTTTCATGCCTGGGGTCTGGGAGTTGGCTCACATGTGAGGCCTTTGCCTGCTGTGAGCTGTGGTGTAGCAAGCAATATCTCCTGCAGTCTAGCTGACCCCTCTCCAGGATGGCGTAGGTTCCCAGAGCATAGGGATGAGCAGGCCTATGGGAGCTCACAACCACCAACTATTCATCTAATAGTCAATGTGGCCTGGGCCTGGCCACATTCAGCAGCAGCAGAAGTCTGTCCACTTCTTGAGAGAGGAGTTGCACAAAACACAGAAAGGATGATTGCTTACTAGTGGCTTTGGTGACCTCTATTAGTAGCTAAGTGAATTGCTTGGGAAGAATCCCACTTAGGACAGTCACTTCAGTATGATAGCACTGTCAAAGGAGAATAAAACACAGATGTAAATGAAGCGTGGATGGGTGAGAAGGCCAGGCAATGGTTTTGATGCCCTCCTGCCACTGGCTGTTTTCCTGCTTGGCTAACTGTGCTAACAAGACAGAGGGCTTCAGGCAGGTGCCTGGAGTGTTGTGCTGTGAAAACAACATTTTACCAAAGACCTTAGGTAAACCTCACACTTGGTTATTTTCCTGCATCATTTCCCCTTATTAACTGCCTCTAGATTTGAACTTGAACTTGGCCTTCATCTGAGACTGTTGCCTAAGATGGCTTCCTAAGACCTACAACTGGAATCCTGGTACTGCGACTTGATAGCTGTCTGACTAACTGCATATCTCTTAAAAGCTGAAATTAGAAAATTTTTAAAAAACAGAATGCATTTCGATACCCAATTCAGTTATTTTTTTTTTATGGTCCACTGAATAATACAATGAATGGTCTGTTACATTCCTCTGTTTGAAGAAAAAAAAAACTAAAAAGTAAGTTGTATCATATTTACTAAAGAATGTGTTGCTTTGAGGAGTGGTGGTGGCTGGCATGTTTCAGGAACCATTTGCCTGTATTTAGTTGGTTGCCTATTTTAAAGTCATAACTCTAGCTACATGTGAAATGTCTCTATCGTACTTCACCAAGGGGACATAGAGTAGGCTTTGTGCAATGGATATATTAAAATGGTCTTCAGTCCCTGGGTTGTCAAAAGGCCTCTGTATGGATTATCCCAATCCTTATGACAGCCCTTCATAGCAAGTGCCACTCTCCCCCTTAATAAACATGAAGAAAGGCAAACATCCTGCCAAGCTCTGCCCAGCCAGTAAGGGCACAGCTAGAATTCCAACCAGGCTCCAGCTGACTACCTGATGCTCATTTTCTTCAGCACAAGGATCCCTCAAAGGGGTCTGGACTGACACTATGAGAGCCCTACTTGCTTTACGATTCATTGTACTCTTCCTTTCCTTGGCTTCCTTGTATGTTTCCTGCTCTATAGAGATGGACTTTGGCCTTCCTCACGCCAACATGCACAAGTCTTTCATATAACAAGGCCGCCAGGTTGCTTGGTACCAGAGAGGGGCCCAACCCCACAGAAGTTCTCTTTACCATCTTGAGAGCCTTTGCAGGTCTAGTGAATCTTCTACTCTCCCCTAATATGTATGTCTCTCCTCTGTATCAAGAGGGACAGAGGGAATGATAATGTCTGCTATGTGCCTATTATATTCTAAGTATCACCTGCTTAGGCTGCCAAGGTCATGAGGACGTCAAATTCATGGTTTCCTTTTATTATACTGTTAATTTAACTCATTAACTTTTTAGATGATCTTTTTCCTTATTGATGATGTCCAAACACTGGGCTGAGGGATGGTGGGATGGTTCAGTGGGTAAGGACACTTGCTGCTAAGACTTTACTTCAATCCCTGGAATCCCATGGTAGAAGGAGAGATCTTAGAGGCTACATACTCACTACTTCCTGGACATATTTCATGTATGCCTTGCCTTATTTTTTCAGATGCCATATGAAGCACTGTGAAAGGAGGCAGAAAAACACAAGAATGAGTGAAGAAAGGAATAGAAAGACAGGAAAAAAATAGAGGTTTGAAAACACTGAGAGCCAGCAGGAGACTTGGCTCTGGCTCCATTCTTGGATAATGGTACATCAGAGGCCTTGACCTTATGGAGGAATAGACAAGGGTATAAAGAGAAGAGAGAGCACACAGTATCAAAGTCTTGTGTTATTTCTGCCATAGTGGGGGACCGTTAGGATATTTCAGAACTAAGGTTTATGACCCACCCCACAGCCATCTCTCTAACCTCCTGAGTCACTGCATGATGAGCTCTGGACTGTGTGCGGGAGGTGGAACCTTCCCCTTTGCTCTGCAGTTAGGGACAGGTTTTCTATGTTGCCTTTGTAGGTTCTTGCCTATCTGTCTAATCCACCTGTGCTTTTCTAGAGCCAGCTGTACCCAGATCCAAGGCACCATGACAGGCTGCCTTTCCTCTCACTGTGAACCAGTTACAAGGGGCACAGTTCAGAAAGGAGGGATGTTGTGGTCCACTGAGCTCTGTTGAGCTAAGCTGTCATGGTTTTTCCTCCAGGCTGTTTAGCTGTTACGTCAACCAGAACAGCAAGCATAGCTGTTTAACACGCATGTCCTGTGGCTTATTGGGGACACTTTGAATCAATATTTCATCAGAATGTTGTTTTGTAGCCCTTTGGAAATATGATCTTTAAAAGGCTGCCTTTATAAGTACTTACTCTTCAAAACTGCCCTAATTATTGCAGTATTTAATGAACTCAACACTATTAAAACAATTTGACTAAATGCTGACAAAAACATTTATTCAGGAAGAATCAACACATCAAGATGATGAATATGTCCAACATTCCTTAAACATGTCCCTGTGCCCCGCCCCCCACTACTCCTTCCTTCCTGCCACCAACAGCAGCATGCTTCCTTTCACTGCAGCGTACTTCACATTTCCAGGAATTTCATCAACATATAGTCATGTATGTTTATTTGGCCTAGAAAATTTAATTTTAGCTTCATGCATAATATAGCAATATTTTTGACTTGAAATTTTTAATGGTGAATTGTGTGTACGTCTGAGAGAGAGAAAGAAGACCGAAGGAGGAGGAGGAGAAGAAGAGGAAGAGGAAGAAGAAAAAGAAGAAAGAGGATGAGGAAGAGGGTAGAGGGTAGAGGGAAGAGGGAAGAAGGAGGAGGAGAAGCAGAAGAGGTAGAAGAAGCAGCAGCAGCAGAAGAAGCAGAAGGAGAAAGAGAAGAAGGAGAAGAAGAAGCACATATGTGGAGGTCAGAGGACCTTTTAGGACTAGGTTCTGTCTTGTGACTTTGTTTTGAGGCTCCTTCTCTCCTGTTCCTGCTCTTGTGTTGTGCTGTGTGCTGGCTCATGAACTTCTCCATTCTCCTGTGTCCTTTACCTCTATTTTGGTCTTTCTATTATATAATGTGGATATATCACAATTTGTTTATCACATTACCACTTATTTTTAAAGCTTTAAAGTTGGGGGTTGAGCTAGAGTCTCACACATATTAGACAAGGACTATAGCACTGAGTTAAATCCACAGCACTCTTTTTACTTATTTTTTTTACAAGGTCCCACTAACTGGCCCAGGCTGGCCTTGAACTCACTCTGTAGCCCACATAGGCCTTGGGTTTAGCATCTGCTTGCTTCACCTCCAAAGTAGCTGAGATATAGAATTATGTTTTGGCCCTCCTTACTTGGGTGAGGTCTCAGTTTGATCTCTTATAAACAAAGCTTCTATGTGCATTGTAAAGCAGGTCTCCATCAGACCACCTGCTCCTTTTCCTTTGTAGTAAAAACATGAGAACAGGATGGGTTATATGGTGGACACATGCTCACATTTTTTTTTTTTTTTTTTAAGCAGCTAAACTGTCTTCTGAAGTGGCTCTGTCATTTCATCCTACCTGTGGTATCCAAACTTTCCATATCTGGCCAACACTTAGTAGTTATTCTTTTGAGTCTCAGAAATTTCAGCAGGTGCGTCATGTGCCTCAGTGAGCCCATCCATGACATGTTCTCATATGCTTATTTCCCCTATGTGTATAGCTTCATTGGTGAAGTGCCTCTTCAAATATTTGCCATAGTTATTTATGTATTATTTTTAAAGTGGAGTTTGTTTTGTTGAGTTGCAAGGGTGTGTTATATTCTGGATGCAACCATGTCGGATATGTGGTTTGCAAGTGTTCAGTCTATTCTTCAGTTTCTTTTCTCATTTCTCGGCAGTAATTTAAAGGGTGGAAGTTTCCAACTTTGTCATAGTCCGATTTTTCATTTGTTCTTTTCTTGTTTGTGCTGCCACATCTTTGCATAACCCAATCTCTCAGAGGTTCCTTCTTTAGAGAGTGGGCTTTTATATTTATATCTACTTTGAGTTATTTTCGCATATGGCGAAATGTGCCGGCCTGTTGGAACATGGTCCAAGAATGGAGTCGTGTGAGGAGATTTCTGAGTACTTATGAGAAGACTCCAAGAAACCAGGACAAAGGGCTTGTGACCTTTGTGTCTTCAAAAACACAGAATTGTTTTGGGTTATGCTTTTGTACCCCTCCCAGGTGGAGCAGCTAGGAACAAGTTAACTTCAGCTTATGCATTACAACTGTCTATTATTATTTGTTTATGTGACTCTATGGACAAAACATGTTTTTGCCATGTGTGACTTGTCCACCACATGTAGCCTACCATTGTGATTATACACTTTGCTCATGTGACTCCTCTTAACCCTTAGAGTACAAACTGACTGATGCTCTGACTCAAGTTGGCTATTGCATGAGACTTTAGTCGGCCTCATATGTTTATGTACATGTATGTTTATAGCACACTGGCTTGTAGCTAAATTTAAAAATATTTATTATTGTGGCTGGAGAGATGGCTCAGTGGTTAAGAGCACTGACTGCTCTTCCAGAGGACCTGGATTCAGTTCCCAGCACCCACACGGAAGCTCACAACTGTCTGTAACTCCAGTAACAGGGGACCTGAAACCCATAGCAAAACACCCATGCACATAAAACTTTAAAAATATATTTATTATTATTATCACCATCATTTTTTGTTATTATTATTATTATTATTCTTTTGTGTGTGTGTGTGTGTGTGTGTGTGTGTGTGTGTGTGTGTGTGTAGAGGTCAGAGGAGACTTCTCAGGAATAGATTGTCTCCTGTTCTCCTCCCATCTCCTTATAGGGGAGATGGGACTACAGCTGCGAGGCATCATATCCAGCTTTCTGTGGGTTTCAAGGAACCTCAGATTATTATGCTTGTGAAGTAAGTTCTTTTGCCCACTGAGCCATCTTACTGGTCCTCATAGCCACATATTTAGAAGTCAACATCAGAAAGTAGTAGCCTCCACCATCGTTCCTTTTTCAAACATGATTCGGTTAATATTAATCGTGTGTAATAGCATAGGAATTTTAGAATTAATGTGTTAGCTACTATTAAAAAGTTCTTTGGAATTTTAATTGGGCTATACTGAAGCTAATGGTTAATATGGGGAATTTTTACATTCTATTAAAAAATAGTAATTCTTCTCAAACACAGGACTATCTATTTAGGATTTTTTAATTTCTCTGAAACTTCTACATATTTCATTGTTATAATTATGAAATTGTCTTCACTATTCAGAACAGTGTCTTGGCCTCTCACATCTACTTTGTTTGATAATAACACGGCTAAAATAGGTTTATTTTGAGTATATTTGTATGATGCACCCTGCTTTGGGATGTTCTATATGCTGTGAATATGTGTTGTTCTGATTGGTTGATAAATAAGAAGCTGATTGGCCAGTAGCCAGGCAGGAAGTATAGGCAGGGTAAACAGACGAGGAGAATTCTGGGAGGTGGAAGGCTGAGTCAGGAGACGCCAGCCCGCTGCCCCGGGAGAGGCATGTAATGGCACACAGGTAAAGCCATGGAACACGTGGCAACACATAGATTAACAGAAACGGTTTGAGTTTAAATGTAAGAGCTAGTCAGTGGTTATCCTGAGCTGGTGGCCAAACAGTTTAAATTAACATAAGCTTCTGAGTGATTATTTTATAAGTGGCTGCGGGATCATGGGGCTGGGCAGAACTGGAGAAAACTTCAACTACAGCACCCTTTTATAGCTTTTTATATTTAACCCATTTGTACCTTTACGTATAGAATCAATGGGTGAGTGTACTTGAGTGTATGTACACTCACTCCATGCATGTGGGGTTCCCATGTAGCCCAGCGTGTGTTGAATACCCTGGAACTAGAATTAAGGTGGTTGTTAGCATCCTGATGTGAGTACTAGAAACAACTCAGGTCTTCGGCAAGAACAACAAATGCTTTTAACCTCTGAGCCATCTCTACAGCTCCATAAGATTCCATTTTAACAGGCAACATACATTTGTACACTTATTTTCTAATAAAATATAAGCAGTTATGCCGCTTACTAGAAGTCTCTGGATGTAACTCAGTGTCCTTAAGCAGCACATTAGGTTCACATTCATCCTCTTGCCATTTAAAAAAATTCTAGCGTTGTATCTTACTTACTTTCTCTTTATTTCCTCTTTATTCTTTCTCTGCTTATATTTGATATTAATTGTATCTTAGGGTAGCAAAACTCTATTTGAAAGCTAAAAAAGAAGAGGATGTGAAGTTGGGGAGGAAGAGAAGGTGTGTGGATCTGAGAGGAGCTAGGGAAGGGGTAGGGATCTGGGAGGAGTTAGGGAGGGGTGGGGATCTGGGAGGAGTTAGGGAGGGGTGGGGATCTGGGAGGAGTTAGGGAGGGGTGGGGATCTGGGAGGAGTTAGGGAGGAGTGGGGATCTGGGAGGAGCTAGGGAGGGGTGGGGATCTGGGAGGAGCTAGGGAAGGGGAGGGTGATAGGATCAAAGTATATTCTATGAAATTCCCAACACAAAACCTAGGAAAAATACTTTCTATTATTCAGTTTTGTTCTTTGAGATAAGCTCTCAAGTCGCCCAGGCTAGCATTGAACTCCCTACCTTGACCATCCTGCCTGAATCTCCCACGTGCAGGAGCCACAGGTGTATAGCACCACGCCTGAATGTCTTGGATTCCATTTTACTTCTTCTGTTAGTGTATTAGGTCATCTCTCATTGTTTTATCATTTTCCAGAGTATTTCCACAGTCAATCCAGAACACTGTTATGACACTTGAGTCGTAGTATAAAAAATGAGAATCTCATGTATTCCCATGCCTCCTTCTTCAGACTTTATTTACATAATATTGTTCATCCCACCCTTTTTATTAGCAATGAATGACCCTGTAAAGAGATTTCATAATGACAATATGTATTTCCCTCTAGTAGTCAATTCCAGGGAATTTTCTTCATCTATGAAGACTAATATTTGGTATTACTTTATCCTACACAAAAGAATTCCTTTAAGTTTTCCAGAGTCTGTGTCTACTGGTGATGAAATTTTCAGCCTTTTGTATTTTTTTTAAGTATTTACTTTTATTATCGACAATGTCATGCATGATGACATACCTCTATCTTCCTATTTCTTAGATCTGTAGGCTTACAGTTTGGTCAAATATGGAAAAGATTCAGACTGTTTCCTTTCTCCTTTCTTCTTCAGATGTCAAATTATTGAGCCATTCAAAATAACCTTAAAATTTACTCATTTTTTTAATTTAATTTTTAGTCTTGTTAACACTTCTCTATCATTTTGATTTTTTAATTGTCAAGAATTTAAGTTACTAATGTTCTTTTCTAACATGTGTAATTTTATCCAATATATTTTTCTTTCTTAAAAAATATTTTAATTAATATTTTAAGAATTTCATGCACGGTATTTTCAACATATTTCCCTTTTCAACCACCTTATCCACCCTCCCATCTCTTTCCACCCATCTTTGAGATTTCCTCTTTTTTTTTCTATCCAATATTTTTATCATCTCACACATTGTAATTTTTACCCCTAGTCATTCAATTTCTATATAAACCCCAAACTCCCATGTCTCGGCCATCATTTCTTGGCCATACGGAATAGATTTAGAATACGGCTTTAATGTCTTTGTTTACTGCCTCTAACAAATGCACCACTTCTGGGGCAGAGTCTTGGACCGTAAATACCGTTGGATGCTGGATTCTTTTCACTCGTGTAAATATTCCTTAGATTTAGTCAAGGATGAAGTTGGGTTATTTGAGAAAAGTTTAATCCATTCAAATCTTTCCTGGATCACTACTGGGAAGATCACCCACGTGTGTGTGTGTGTGTGTGTGTGTGTGTGTGTGTGTGTGTGTGAGAGAGAGAGAGAGAGAGAGAGAGAGAGAGAGAGAGAGAGAGAGATTTTCTTTTGGGCCTGCCTTCATCAATATTCTTCTGAAAGCCTCCAGGCCTCTCTTCACTCCTCTAGGACTTCTACTCTGTGTAGTGTGCTTCTCTATTTGCTTCTCCAGCTTCCTTGACTCCTGGCACTCTGGCACTGTTCTGCACCCCTGTGCCCATCAGTCAACAGGCTCAAGATGGTGAGTAGGGAAAACTGCAGGGCTTTTCCATTAGTTTCCCTCCCACTGCTTTTCACTGCCTGATAGTTAGCTTTAAAAAAAATCCTTGCCGGGCAGTGGTGGTGCATGCCTTTAATCCTAGCTCTCAGGAAGCAGAGGCAGGCAGATCTCTGTGAGTCCAGCCTTGTCCACAGAGAGAGATCCAGGACAGGCTCCAAAGCTACAAAGAGAAACCCTGCCTCAAAAAAAAAAAAAAAGAAAAAGAAAGAAAGAAAGAAAAAAGTCCTTGCTTCATATATTCTGTTTGTGTATCTTTTATTTTTATATTTTAAGTGTCCCACACCTCTCTATTGGTTAAAGCTAAAAAATAAAATTGCATCACTTTTTAATCAATACCATTACAGGAGTGACTCAGCTTTTGACAGGGTTACATCCATATAACCCTAAGCTGAAAGTGGGTTTGATGCATTTACTCTACCAACCATCACAGCTTAGCAGCGGGTCTATTAAGATGCTCTGTTTCACTCCCTTAATGATCAAGTGGATGATGAGAAGCCTGAGCATCACACTGATTATCACTTGCTTTAAAGAAGATCCAAATTCAAAATCTGAAGTAAACCTTCCACCACACATGCATTGCTTCCCACCATTATTGAGAAGTCTTATGCCTGAGTATCACATCTCAGGGACCATCTATAGATCACTGATGTTGTAATAAAAACAAAAGACAAATATAATTCAGAGTACCTTTGCAGTTGGTGCAACTCTATTTTCTTCCATGCCTACAGGTGCATTCATTTAGCAAGACAGTTAGCAAGGCCTAATTCTGCTTCCTCTTTGACCTGATGCAGGTCCTGCTAGAATGCTATTATGCTTATTTCAAGAATAAACCTTATTGATTTGTGTTATGTCATGTGAATGATCCATTGTGTGTGGTGCCTAGTTCCAACAGCCATTAAACATGTCACATTATCGTGGTACTTTATTAAAGTCACCAAAGAAATGGAACACTATGGAGATTTGTAATCAGAAAAATTGGAATGTCCCACAATGACCTATAACTCTAGGTAAAGAAGGCATGACCAGAAGTGATACTCTTTCAGCATTAATGTCCATGTGCATAGGGGAGAAGTGTGGGCAGGAGGGAAAAGAAGGATTTGCCCTCAGATAGAATGCAGGTCTAGGCATAGCTTCCTATTTTATCTGGTCACTGAAAACAAAACAAAAACCCACACCTCAGGATTATCATCTTTAGAGAGCAGTATAACATCTTCAATCTTGAACCATTATTATAAAGATACAGTCAAATGTTAAAGAAATCCACTCAACATGGAGCTTAGCCTGAAGCAGACACCCATCAGTGCAGTTCATCCCTAAGGGCATCCCATTGTCAAGGTCAAATCTTTGTTCTGTTATTGCTTGCAACACAAAATAGCATGATTTGAGGCATTGAAGAACACATTTCACTTTTATGAATCATTTCACATCTTTGGATCTTGAAAAAAAAATATTTCATTTTTGTGAAGAGCTAAACATCAACCACAGTTGAGGTAAGAAAATAAATGACATGACTAATCAATGGGGCTTAAAAATACAAAAGGATAAGGCTGTGCAACCATGTCATGCAAATTCAGTGTTTTATAGTAAATCTTATGTCAATTCATCCTTTTGAAACAAAAGATGTTCTTAGGATTGATTACTATGCTGTAGTATAACAGTATTCTTCTCTCTTGAAGGAAGAGCCTGGAAAAGAAATATACTCTTGTGGATATATATACTTTCTGATTTATTAAGGGAGGGAGGGAGGGAGGAAGGAAGGAAGGAAGGGAAGGAAGGAAGGAAGGAAGGAAGGAAGGAAGGAAGGAAGGAAGGAAGGAAGGAAGGAGAGAGAAATGGACTGGGCTAATTCCATTACAATTTGGTTATACACTTTATAACCAAGCCCTTTGTTTCAGCCCCTCCTGTGGCTTTACAGATACTCATTTGTGACCTAAGAAAACAGAGAGGGAGATAAGTTGAAATGGCATGCATGACATCACTTACTGGCCATTCCCAACAATGGGATTTGAAACTGAACTGTGTTCTCACAATATTAAATATCCTTTTCTGTATCTTCCTATAAAAATAACAAAAAAAAAATGCTAGTTAATCAACTGATAAAATGAGTGAAACTATTTGGGAAAGTAATTCTGTGAATTATTGCCATCATTACCATCAGTAGCTTCGAATCCAAGTGCTTCGAGTTGAAGTTGAATTTAATCCACAGGCATTCTTGGGGGATGACCTCAGTTCTGTGTCACCAGGTCTTGGCAGTTGGGAGGATGCACACAGTGACTACAGAGATTCCCTGTGGTTATCTCCGGAAGCTTTCATAGCTCCCAGACTCAAGCAGATGAAGTGGGAACTGATTTTCCCACACTCTTTCCAGAGCAAATCCAGGCTCAGGAGTAGGGATGCCTTGCTGCTGAAACATGGGAGTGAACCCTCTCCTATCCAGAAATGGTTCAGTGTAGTTAGAGTTTTCCTGCCTGACACAGTCAGGACAAATCTCTCTTACCCGCCAGTCTCACAGTCACTCAGACCCAACCAAGAAAGCACACAGAAACTTATATTGCTTACAAACTGTATGGCCGTGGCAGGTTGCTTGTTAGCTACTTCTTCTATCTTAAATTAACCCATTTCTGTTAGTCTATACTTTGCCACATGGCTTGTGGCTTACCAGTGTCTTTACATGTTGCTTTTCATGGCAGTGGTAGGCGGTGTCTCCCTCCAACCTTTTACTTCCCAGAATTCTCTTCTCTCTTGTCCTGCCTATACTTCCTGCCTGGCCACTGGCCAATCAGAACTTTATTTACACAGAGCGATATCCACAGCACTTCCCCTTTTCTTTTTTTTTTAAAGGAAGGTTTTAACTTTACATAGTACAATTACATATAACAAAACAATTATCTAGCAAGAATTACAGTTACAATATTAAAGAAGATATCCTATCTATCTTATATTTGTGAGTCTAAGGTTTTATATCTAATTACCTTGTATCATAACTGAGGAAATTATAACTATCTAGTCTTCAACAACATCAAAGACCTCAGAAGGATATAATATTACCTGAGAACCAGGAGAAGGATGTAAGCATTTTTCAGGAGTCTTGCAAGAGTAGACAGAGACAGCTGGCAGCCTGGACAGACACCTAATGTTCCAGTTGGGACATCTGTTTTTAGCCCACAGGGCTAGAGTCTCTTGGTCACTTCTCTCAGTGTCCTGTAGAATGTCTGGCAGTTTCCTCTGTGAAGCAGGAACCTGAAGGACCATTTTGTCAAACAAAGTTTAGTGGTCACCTTTCTATGGGTCCTGCATGTCCAGTTGATCAAGCAGTCCAGGCAAGAACAGTTTCTTGACCAAATGGCTATTTTTGCCAAGGTGAAGATAAGATATGAAGTGTCTTCAATGCCCATTCTCCTCTCTGAAGTAAATTGGTGTTGCCAGGAGCAGACATGTCTCACTGTCCAGAAAATCTAAATTTTAAAAATATTTTAAATGCCATATTCTGTAGACCTTTGAAGTGTTTGAAGAGTACCTGTCTATCTGAAATATCTCTGTGTATACCTAGAAGACTTAACTAACATGGCTATGAGTATGATTATCATAGATGACCAGTTATTAATCTATTTTTAATTATCCATTACAATTTTAAATGAGCTATATAAACATAATACCTTAAACAAGAGTAGAAATATACACACAATATAACAAAATTAACCAAGTTTGTATCAATAGACTAAAATCTAAACCAATGTAAAACATTTTAAACAAGTTGTTGCTCTTTAGAAGTAAGTTCCCTAATCTACCCTTTCATCCTATTATATCTATATCATATTCCCCTTTCTTCTTTAGAAAGAGATCTCATTTATAATCAACCCGCTTTAAAGAAAAATATTGTTTTGTTTTGTTTTTCTGTCCCACACCAGAGGGCTCTTGTGATTTGGGACACAAGAATCTCTTAACCTTTTTTTTTTTTTTTTTTATATGTCTGGGTTTGGAGAAGGAGTGAGCCAATTCCATCTCCAAAGCCAGCTTGATAATTTTGGGAATGTGGGCGTAGTTTCTCTTACTACTTCCTGCTGGAGGGGGGTGCTGTATCTTATGGGGATACAAAGAAAATTTTAGGATTATAGAGTAGTCCATTAGGGTGAACCTCTGAGCCAATTGCCTTGAAACCATTCTGGATGTCAGATCATCTGGGCCATGGTGTCATTGGAGACCTTTCAGGTGGCCTTGGCTGATCAAACCTGATATATCTTAATCTGGAACAAATCCACAGCCTCTGGCTTTCTGTGGAAACAAAAGCAGAGACTCCTTTCCAAAGCAACATATCCTTATATCCAAATTTCAAAGTCAAGGTACCTTTAAAATTTACATTTTTGTTTAACTCAACAGCTTTTATGATCAAATCTTTTTTTGTGGTTAAAAATCCCAAAGACAAGACAAACCAGATTCTCTGTGTAATATCCATCTTTGTAAGACTGAAATGCCACTGTGGCTGTTGGCTCCACCCACCTCAGTTTCCCAACATGGCGGTGGTACAGTTTACCACCAGCTCTGGGTCTGGAGCCATATGTACCATCAACTATCAGAAGCAGTTCTATCAAAGCAGTGCATAGCCCAGAAACTTTTTTTCTTTTTTTTTTAAACTAGCAAAGACTAAATCTACCATGCAGCAGAGTAAAGTGCTGTTTGTAGACTCCTCATTTCCGCCATAAGGCAGGTCAGACGCACACGCCAGGAACCCACCATAGTAGCTGAAATCAGCAGGCTGCCGCTAACTTGAGAGAGACAATTAGGAAGCTGTTTTTAGCTCCGTCTTAGAATCTTTTTTCTCAGGTTTTAGGTGGAAATTCTTGCCCCACGTTGGGCGCCATTTGTAGTTAGAGTTTTCCTGCCTGACACAGTCAGGACAAATCTCTCTTACCCGCCAGTCTCACAGTCACTCAGACCCAACCAAGAAAGCACACAGAAACTTATATTGCTTACAAACTGTATGGCCGTGGCAGGCTGCTTGTTATCTACCTTTTCTATCTTAAATTAACCCATTTCTGTTAGTCTATACTTTGCCACATGGCTTGTGGCTTACCAGTGTCTTTACATGTTGCTTTTCATGGCAGTGGTAGGCGGTGTCTCCCTCCAACCTTTTACTTCCCAGAATTCTCTTCTCTCTTGTCCTGCCTATACTTCCTGCCTGGCCACTGGCCAATCAGAACTTTATTTACACAGAGCGATATCCATAGCAGTTCAGCCTTCTCCATAGGGCACACTCAGTGTAGACATCCCAGTGTTGAGAGAAAGCAACTTGAATAAGGTGGCGGTGGGGGGGGGGGCAGGGAGACATTGTCCTCAGGAACATTCTCCACACTGAGAATGGTTCACCTTCATGCTGCCATTCCTGACCAAGACCTAGAGAAGTCTGATTTTGAAAGCCATGCACCTTTGGAGATCCAGTCAGGACTGTCCTCATGCTAGAAGAGCATCTAGCATAGAGCTAAGCAAAATACATAGGTCTAAGAACAATGAACTATAAATTAAACAGCAGGGTCATGTGAAAAAAACCAGAGTGGGTTAAAGTTGTCAGACACTGACCTCACAAGCTTTTACTGTCTTTATTTGGCCTGATCAGGAGAAACACAGTCTAACTCAAATTGCCAGGTATGCTCTTGCCTCATCAAGGCTTGTACGTTTCCATGATGGACATAGCTGGGGGCATTCTTTGCTATGTTTTGCCCATCTCAGCTCAAAGAGAAGCATACATGGAAAGACTGGCCAAATTACCAACAGAGTTAAGTTTTAAAGGATATCCCTACTTCTCTGTAGTAGTTGATGATGTTGTTGTAATGGGATTGACACAATGGACTTAGTTAATATTGAATTACATTGTTAAAGCTTAAGGGAAATAGCCGAATAAAAGGATATCAAGAATGTTTCAACAGAGCCAGTGTAAGGATATGCATATTTTTTGGCTAGGTTTGGAAAGTTTCTTCCTTATCTTATGAAAATCAACAAGGCCAAACCAGCAAACTGAATATAGTGAGAATCATCCATCCATTAGGTATTTGGCTTAGTAGAAGACTGAACACACTGAGAAGCATCCATCAATTGAGCTATCAATTCAGTAGAAGGTTACAGTTCTAAGGGTGAAATGTTCACATGGAGGTACACCCAACTCAGAGATGGGGTGTACTTATAATAAAGAGAAAAACTCAAGTTTAAATGAGAGGTTTCTGGCACCTGGCACAATGCTATTTTATGCCCTTTGATGGCTTACAAAATGTCTTCTAATACATTCATGGTAGCCTTTGGCTGCCTTCCCAGGCCTGAGAGTGGCTTCAGCTGCAGATCTGGCCATGTCGGAATAGAAAAGGGAAGACATAGCAAATTGTGAGAAACAAGTGTGCAAGCATCAGACCTTGGAACTCAACAGTCCAATGTCCCATCATTTCTATACCACACATGGTCATTTCACCTTAGGCAAGACAGGTCACAAACCCTAGCAAAGTTTTTATGGGGGTTGAATAGAGACAATTATATCTGATAGACTCTGTTTCATCAATGGTGAACTTCAGCCCTGGGGTAGCTTCTAGAAGGAAATGGCTCTGTTAGTCTTCATCCTTCCGGAGACTTTCTAAGAGCTTTCATTAGGATCCATGGAGTTCCGCTTGACCCATGATATTTTCTCTTGCAGCTATGCACTGGGAAATGGAATTGAAAATGTTTATATCTTGGTTTGTAAATGACTACTTTCCTAGGAAGGAATAGGCAGGATATCACCCATGGGTCTTCACAGAGCACCACAGTCCTTACTAGGACAGTGCAGAAGACCAGTCCTAGAGGAGCCCTAATGGTGGTCTGACTTCAGCTGTGTTTGGTGATAACGAGAGCATGATGTAAGCCTGACTTGTCTGCTTAGTTCAGACAGTAACTGAGGCTCTGCATCTGCATCTGTACATCTTCCAGCCCTAATATACTTCCTTCTAACTACTTCCTTCCCCTGTTCACAGCCATCTACAAACAATGGACGGCTCTCACAGAGTTCCCTGTATCTCATTTCCACATCTTCCATCTTTTCTTCTCCACCTCTTCCCACATCCACAGAAGCCAGCATTATGTAAGACTTTTAAGGATGTCAATGTTCCAGCAAACTTCCATTATTGTTCGAATCTTAGATGGTCTTTTAATGAAAAAAAAAAAAAAAACCCAGAGCCAGATATCAGGGTGAAAGCTGAAAGATCAGAGAAGCAGAACAGCCAGCCACTAGTTCTTACCTCTGTGAAATCTTCAGCCTAAAGAGAGTGAGTTCCTCTTTCCTCATGTCTTATATACCTTTCTCTGCCCTGCCATATTACTTTCTGGGATTAAATGTGTGTGTGCTTCCCAAACAAAGGCATGAGATCTCAAGTGCTATGATTAAAGGTATGTGCCACGACTGCCTGACTCTGTTCTCTCCTATACTGGATCAATCTCATGTAGCCCAGTGTGGCCTTGAACTCACAGAGATCCAGACGGATCTCTGCCTTCCTAATGATAAGATTAAAGGGGTGTGCCACCACTGTCTGGCCTCTACATCTAATCTAGTGGCTGGTTCTGCCCTCTGATCCTCAGGCAAATTTATTAGGGTACACAATAAATCACCACATTCCATGTCTTGTATCACAGCTAACTCTGTGAGAATGAACCTTGGGGATGCAGGATGCTGGAATGGGCTAACGAATGTGCTAGTATCATCACTAGGGGAGGGTGAAAGTGGAGTGGTGGTGAGTGAGCACCCAGCCCCAAGCTCTGAGTAGCTTGGGAGCTACTTTATCTTAGCTGCAAGACTCTTTGTTTGCCCCTGATCACATTCAAGACTGTGACTATGCTGTTATCTCTAACATGGGACAATCGCCCGGTCTCTCATGTCAACCAACAGCTGTTGATACCCACTGCTGCTTCAGTACCTAACCCAACACACCAACATGAAAGCTCATCTTCCTCCTAGTAAACCAGCCTCAAATCCTGGGTTCTGCACATCTGCAGCAAAGGGCCCCCATTTACAAAGCCATCCCCATTAGATACTTCAGCCCTGTATCCTCATGGAAGTGGTCTCTGTCTCTTTATGTCTGTCACTCTTATGTCACCTTCAGACTTCTCTGCTGGTCATTCTTACCTCTGTTACAGAAGTTCAGCTCTGACTCTGCGGTCTGTCCACAGATGCTCACAATTTGGTTACCAAGAAAGCTTTATTTAAAAAAAAAAAAAATGTCTGGGTTCATGTCTGATTAATTAGAATTGCAATACATAATCAATCTCTCTCCAACTTTGTGTGTGCATATGTGTGTGTGTGTTGGGTGAGTGGTGGGAGGAGAAAGAGTTCTAAATGGAAAGAGATGGGCAAGGGCAAGCAGGGGCAGGGAATGGAGTGTATGTATAATTAAAGCAAAAAGGAGGCAATACCTGGGGGACCCAGCAAGATGGGGAGCTGAGAAGAGAAGTCAGCTTGAACAAGAACAAACTCCAGTGTGTCTCAGCACTGTGAAGCCCATTTTTCTAAAAAGAAAACAGAAAGGAATCAGAAAGAGAAGGGAGGTGGAGTCTGGGAACCAGTGCCGTCTTTACCATCTTCTTGGGTCAGTATGATGCCCAGTCTGATATACAGGTAGTCTGGGTTGGAAAGCACAGTTCAATAATGCTAGCCCGGCCCTGTTGCCCAGTGCCTGCCTTCTTGCCTGGACTTGAAGCAGGCTTCTAAGGTCCCTTATTAGTTACCTGTATCACCTCCTCATCTCAGTGTCTTCAATGACCCTCACTCTGGCCTTGGAAAGACTCTACTGTCTACTTCCTGACAGCCCAGGGAACCTTCTGGATGTCAAATGTCAAATTCTCCAGGCCAGCTCTGCTGGGGTGCAGTACAGTAAAGCATGCCCATGTTTCAACTACATTTACTTAGCATTTCCTAGGAGGGTGATGTCTTAGAAAACCCAAGAAGCAAGAGACCTGGTCTCTGTCCTAGAAATTGAATTGTTACTGGGTGATTTTGACTCATGCAATGTCTGTCTTCCCTCAGCTTTCCTGTCTCCATCTGTATCACACAGGTCCTGAAGTAGATGTTCACTTATTAGGTACAGATTTTTATGATGATCGCCATTAATAATACCAGTTTCCCTCAAAACTATTGTGTTCCAGGAAGTGATTCTCACCTTGAAGCCTTTGGCCCAATCTCCACATTCTTCTCCTTCCAGCTCAGATCTTGCCAGAACTAGACATTTTGTTTGTGTCTAAGATTGTTCCTGGTACAAATTACTATAGGTTTGACAAATGAATAGATTAAAGCCTTCAAACACACATACACACAGAGACACAAACACAGACAGAAACAGAGGGACAGAGACACAGACACAGACAGACACAGAAACACAAAGAGATAGATAGATAGATAGATAGATAGATAGATAGATAGATAGATAGATAGATAGATAGATCGCAGTGTGGAGGGGGACATAGGAACATAAGAAATTAACAGATTCTCCCCAGTCTTTTACTTTCTCAAATACAACAATTATCTTCTGTCAAAAGCAAATAATCCAGTTGTTGTGGGGGGTGGGGGGCGTGATTCTCTACCCATGGAATATGTGTTTGAAACCCTCTAGATACGGTGGGATTTCAATGCTGACTTTATGTCCATGCCCTCATCTTCCATTGACCAACTAGGTCTTTTCAGATAGATCTTGGTTATCAACCAATTTATTATAAAAGAGCACTCTAATTATGACTTCCATATCCCTGAATAGAAAGGAGATGGCTTAAATTCACACCCATGTGCTTGAGACTAAAAATGGAGGATGGCGTCTTTGATAGAAGCTCACATGTGGTTTTCCCATGTGTGAAATCTTTTGGTGTTAGGATGCCAGGGTGACATAGGTGATGGATTATATAAGGTCTCCTGATAGCCTAGCATCTGTCCATTTTCTCACCTATATGGGTGAGACAGCCTCCCAGCCTGCCAGAGGAGCAGTCTTCTCATCCTTGGGAGTACATCAGAGTTATCTGTGCTACTTTGACAAGAGAACTGGGCCTCGGTATCTTCCTGGGAAAAGCATGTAATTGGTCTGTAATGGTACAGCAGGCTTGGTGGACAAGATCCTATGTGATTCCAATAAGCAGCTGAGGTTAACTAAAGATGTCATTGGGGAACCCAGGATCCTGGGTTCTCCAAACAAGAGACAGTTTCTTCATATTAACAAATAAAAAGGAAAATAAACTAGATATATTCTGTGTGCCCCAGGGTAAGAACTGCATAGGAATAGCCATGAAGGGGCTGGGAAAATGACACAGGGGATGAAGTGCTTGTTCTGCAAACATGAGAACTTCTGTTGGATCCCCTTGAGAAGCTGGCCACAGTGGCCCACATCTGTAACCCCAGAGCTAGGGAAGTGGAAGCAGATGGATCCAGGGTGCTAATTGGTTTTGTGTAGATCCCAAACCAGAAGCATCTGGCTTTTACTGGTTCCTGACTCTGCTGTCAATCAATGGGGTTTAATAACAGAGCCTGCCTCAAAACAATAAAGTGATGAGCAATAGAGGAAGATGTCTGACATTGACTTCTGGCCTCCATCCACTCAGACATGTATGAGCAAATGTGTATGCACACACATATACAAATCTCTCTCTCTCTCTCTCTCTCTCTCTCTCTCTCTCTCTCTCTCTCTCTCTCTCTCACACACACACACACACACACACACACACACACACACACACACACAGAGAGAGAGAGAGAGAGAGAGAGAGAGAGAGAGAGAGAGAGAGAGAGAGAGAGAGAGGAGATTTAAGAGGTCCATGAATAGAAAGAAATGAGTGCCTGAGAAGGTGGTTGTTCAAAATGAGGTTTTGGCATCAGCTGGGATGAATATGAATATTAGGATATTAGGGCTTGAACGGTGCCTGCCCCCATGCTCTCTACAGTCCATATAACAAGATGCTATCCATAGCTGCCTCAGAATCTGACTACCACGTTTGATGAGTGAAGTCCATCTGAACTTCATAACCACGAAAGGTTTTCCTGACTGCCTAAAGTATGTCTAATTACAGATGAGAAACGTAAGTGAGGGTCATTCAGCTAGAGAAGGAGTCACACACAATGACAGAGGCAAAAGAAAAAGAAACCCTGGTTTGTTGGAGGGAGAATTCTCATCACATCAGAATGTTAATTAGTCTAACAATGTACTTGTAGCCTTCCAAAGCAAAGATCCCCCATCTTTCTAGGTCAACTCCACACAGCTATTGAATTATTTTTCTTGCAGCAAAAGAGGCAAGTATTTCCAAGTGTAGTAATGTGCACATTTGATGGAGGACAAATTGCTTCTGCTTGGAGTCAGGAGAAAGTTTGTCTGGAGGATGTGTGAGTTCACTCAGGTTTCTATAACAAAATGTCACAGACTGTGTGGCCTAGACATCGGATGTTTCTTTTCTTACAGTTCTGGAGGGCAGAAGTTCCAGATGAAGGAGTCAGTGGGTTGCCTTCACCTGAGGGCACTCCTTGGCTGTGTTATCAGTGTCCCCTCTGGCCCTTCTCCTGTGCACACACATGTCTGGCATCTTTTGCCTTCCCAGCTTTCCTTTGTTTGTCTAAGATTCCTGTCCTTAAAAGAACATCAGCCCTGGGATTAGATCCAACACGAATGACTTCATTTTCTCTCCACTGCTATGTAAAGGTCCCATTTCCAGCTACATTCACAGTCTAAGATCCTGGAGATTAGGGACTCAGGAAATCAGTCCTGAAATTATGCAATTCAACCCCTTCACAAGGAGACCAGGACAGACTTTAGGGAAAGAGGGAGGTACATTGGTCTTTATAGGGAAGGCAAACTTGGAAGGTACATAGCCTGGGAAGGAGCAGGTCAGGGCACAAATGTTCCTACTTGGAGACAACCTGCCACTATCTACCACTGAATGGTTGAATATATTTGCTTGCCTAATTTTCTGGAGACTGATAGAGATTCCTCTGTAGTATAAATGTATGAATATACCTAGAGCCTTATGCATTGCTGTTTTTTTTTAATATCCCTGGGGGGTGTGTGTGTGTGTGTGTGTGTGTGTGTGTGTGTGTGTGTGTGTATGTGATGTGTCTCATGGTAAGCGGTATTCAAAAGTTCCTATCCTCATTGTTCAGAACCTACTGTACCAATTTTTCCCTCAAACAAGTAGTTTTCTTCAAATTATTTAGATGAATAAGAAGGAAAGTAGAGCTGTTGTCATCTGTGTCTCCAAGGCAGGAAACACACAGGAAGAAAAGAGATGATCAAAGCTGTTCAGAGGTAGAAGGTGGAGTCTACCAGGAAGGCGGTCATTTCTCATCACAACGTCCAAAGACTAGGGGGATTGAAACTGAGATTCTCAATGTCAAAGGTAGATCTGGAGATTCTTCATCTATAAGCTAGACACAGAAATAGTAATCAGGACTTTTACCTCATGCAGTGGGTAAGAACATTGGGTCATCTTTAGAATGACATCAGCAGTCAGCCATCCAAAGTTAGCTTCCCCCATCTGCTCAAAGCCATATAACTGGTCATGAAATGGTCACAAAACTATAGCCAAGGAGGAAATTGCCAGTGTCCCTTAGGGCTTGTGCAAGCCAAGACATAAGCATTAGTGGGATTCGTGTAGTGAAAAGCATAGAGCTGAGCATTGGGAGAAAGCAGAAGCAGGAACCAGGACAAACCAGATGCTTCTAGTTTGGGATTCCACACAAACTTTGTTTGAAAAAGTTTTCCAGGAGAAATACTAGTCAGGAAATCAAAGAAAAACAGCTCTCAAGGTCCTTCTACCTTCTCTTGGGAAACCATAAACCAAGGGCTGTTCACTGTGCCATGTGGACAAGTGACGTATAACCTTGGCCACTGCTTGAAATGGGCATGGGGTAACGCCTGCCGGGACACAGCTGGCTGATCCTGGGCTGGCACTGTCCGTCACAGACTGGCCAGAAGTAACTGATCAGCCGAGAGGAGGCAACGGTAAACACATGTATTATACACACATGTACACATGTTTGGGTCTGTGGGTGAGGCTCATTATCAATACCTGTGGCCTGTGTGGCTTTCTGGTTCAAGTTGGGTATGTGTGCGGACTTTACACAAGATGACAACTGGGAAGTCTTCAGGAGCTTAATAATGGGAACTTTGGGTAGGAAAGGATCACCTTCAATTCCTTCTTACGGCTGGAGATGAGGGAACTCTGGGAGGAGATCAGTTCAGTTAATTTACACAGAGCACTTAAACCTGGGATGAAATTCACCTGGGCTCACGTGCCAATGATCTCCCCATGTTCCGGGTCTCTTCTTTGCCTTTCTTCCCTTGGCTCAGTAGGCCCCCGCCTGGATGGTCTTTCTTCTACTGTGTGGCTATGCTTACATATCTAATCCTTACAGTCCACAGGAAATCTTCCCCAAGCTTGGACTTGCTCCAGCTTGAGTGAGGGATACATTTTCCCTCTACTTGAGGTCAGTGCTCAGGATCCCATAACCGTGGCCCCACCCAACTTGAAGGCAAGGATTGAAGGGCTGGAGTCTAGCATGTAACAGCATGGCACGTTGTGAGTTGAGTGTGTGGTGGCTCCCTAGTGTGAGTGTAGACCATAGGAATAAAGGACCAAGTGGATCGCTTGTCAGAGATCCTTTTGGACCTTGGGAATGTCATGGTCAGTGGAGATTCATTCCAAGGGATGTTTCAGTGGATGTGGACTCCTGGTGTAGGTTTGCTGTATCCACGGTAACTGCTTTGAGCATCCTGTGTGAGCTCCTATGAAATCCCTCAAAGGATTTCAAATTCCCCCATGACCTCAGTGTTGTAAAGCCACACCTGCCTCTTTTGAAGAGTATTCTCTGAGTTAGAAAAATCCCAGGAGTTGGTACCTTAGGTTGAGTTACTGTGTACTAGCTGAGCATAAATGACTGAGAGCAAGGGAGATGGAGATGGGGTAGAAAAAAAAAAAAAAAAAAGAAAGGTCGTTGAAACCGAGAGGGGTAAAAGAGAAAGGCAATACCATATGACTCATCTTTAAATTGTGCCTGAGCCAATGAGGTCTCTGGAAAATCAGACAATGTTCCACTCCAGTGACTTCCAAACCTGCCAGGATGTTAGAGTCATCTGTGAAGACATTGTTTTTGAAGCACAAATAAAATTTGTACACCATGAGCTAGATAGATGTCTAAGGGGTAAACCACAGACATCATGACCTATTAAAACTTCCCCAGAAAACCTGGCGTTCATGCCAATGAGAGAATCACTGATGTGAGTGAGGTCTAGTGCTGTAGGAATGGGGTCCCCATATCTCATCTTTAATACTTTGAATTTGGAGGTGGAGGAGACACTCTAAGAATGTGTGTCTAGTGTACAGACATCCTGGATTTTTTTCCTTAGCAACACAAAAGCCAAACAACAAAACTCTTAATTTGACCTTTGGGTACATTAAGCAGCTATAAGTACTTTTAAAATCTTTCTTAAAATTACACTTTGTTTATTCTCTCTCTCTCTCTCTCTCTCTCTCTCTCTCTCTCTCTCTCTCTCTCTCTCTGTGTGTGTGTGTGTGTATGTGCATGTGGTATGTGTGTGTGTATGTGTGTATTCAAGCATGTACACATATTCATACACATGCACATATATATATATGTGTGCCTTACCTTGTGAGTGGAGATAAGAAGACAACCTAGGAGGTGGTATTGGCTGTCTCCCTCCAGCACATGGGTTGTAGAGAATCAAACTCAGATCATTAAATGTTCAGCATCTAGGGCCTTTACTAGGTGAGCGAGCCACCTGCCAGTTCATGAGTACCTACTTCAGGGGACTTGGGCCCATCTTGAATTGATACCTTTTCTAGTCAGCAGTGTGCCTAACCTCCCATGGGCATCCAGCTCACCTCCTCATTATGGTCTGCCTTTCAGAAAATCAATCATCTTCCTAAACCGTGCCATCCATCCATCCATCCTCCTCCATCTTTCAGCATTAGGACTCAAAGCGAGGCAACTTGGCCTGGGACAAGCTCTGTTTTACGTGCCCTCTTCTTAATCGAGCAGGACTGAAGACACGTAAGACTCAGGGTGCTTTTCATCACCTTTTGGAGATAGCACATGAGTGAGTAGAGAGAATAGACACCTCGCAACTGACTCCACCCGGCTTTAAAGCCAAGTATCAGTATTTCCTGGCCCTGTGACAGTATCAATTATACACCAAATCCACAAAAGCATGAGCCTCCTGTTTTCCATTAGGGAAAGGGACAGTAGCAGCATCTGCCTCACACAGAAGTGGGGAGAATTTTAATGTTAGCGTGTTTGACGTTAAGTGATCTCTACACTTGAGATTCCTTCCTTCTTCTTGGCCTTCCCCAGTGCCCACCATGGTCTGAGCACATTGCTGATGGAGAAATGATCTGCTTTGAGACTTGACAGAGAAATGAATGGGTTCCGTGTGCCATGATTTAACAAAACCCAACCCAGCATGAGCACTTCAGTTTCCTACTTGAGTAATAAGTGGCTTGTGAGAGTGGTACTTTATGGAGTCTTAATTAATCATTTATTCAGGACTTTCTTATAAAAAGCAATCACCTTGGGGTCCAGACACAGAATGAAAACACTAATCACCCTGTAGCACAAGGCCCGTCACTACTGGAAAGCCCATGGAAACAGAAGCCCTGTCAATCCAGCATTTGTTAGAGCCGGTCCAGCCTGGAGATGCCTTGCAGCACAGGCCCTTCCATTCTCTACCCCTCCCTGAAGACAGCAAGCCTGGGAAGTTAGTCAGAATGACACCCTCTATGGGACAGGACCTCAGCAACCAAGTACTGTTCCATGATCATTGCAGGTTAATCTGCACAGTACCCATTTAGTCTTGTAGCAAGGAGGAAATTGAGGCATGAGAGGTTAAGGGGCACTCCACACCCCCCCCCTCTGTTATTCACCAAGTGACAGGGACAGCACTCATACCCTGTGTCCTCAACTCCATCAACAGTGCCTGGCCTCCCGTGGAAAGCCTGAGAATTGGCTGAGATGGAAAGTGATAAGCTGTGTCTTCCTTTCAGGCCAGCTCTGGATCTGAAAGATGGACAGAGACAAACTTCCTGTCCTTTAGATGGTCTTTGCCTTGGGAAAAACAAAAACAAAACAAAACAAAACAAAAACAAAAAACTATATCCAAGAAAGCCAACTAACAAGATGATTTATTTTGGCAGGTGGTTTAAGACTATGGTCACCTGGCCACATTGTTTTGGGATTGTGGTGAGGTATCTCTGTAGCTGAATTTTTCTTGTGTCCCACCTGGCCTGTGGTTAGTACAAATCTCTCTCACCTACCAGTCCTGCAGCCACTTGGACCCAAGTAAACACACAGAGACTTATATTAATAAAAACTGTATGGCTTAATGGCTTAGGCTTCTTGCTAGCTAGATCTTATATCTTAACCCATTTCCATTAATTTATAAGTTGCCATGTGGCTTGTGGCTTACTGCTACTTTTACATCTTGCTTCCTGTGTCTGGCTGGCAACTCCTGACTCTACCTTTCTGTTCCCAGGATTCTCCTCTCTGCTTATCCTACCTATACTATACTTCCTGCCTGGCAACTGGCCAATCAGCCTTCTATTTATCAACCAAATCAGAGTAACACATTCACAGCATACAATGCAATATCCACAGCATGTCCCTTGATGGTGAAAGTGTACATCAGAAGAAATATTTATTCTATGGTAACTCAAAGGGGCCCCCCATTTCCCAACATTGCTGGGACCAGTGATTAAACCTTTAGAATAAGGGCCTACAGATGGATTAGAGGTTGAAAACAGTGAAGATCCATATCATGAGGAGATACAAAACTTCTTGGGGTTGAGATCTGATGGAAAAAACAGGGAAGATCCTGGTAGAGCTGGAGATACACGCAGATCAATCAGTGAATGTGCAGTCATCATTTCTGTGTTGAGCAGCAATTTTAACCCTTTCAACAATACTGGGGCAGATGGATGGGAACAGTGACCATGATGCTCCTTAGAAAGCTAGCTCAGATCTTCTCTCCTGAAGGAGAGAAAACATCCCAGTTTATAACCCTAGAGGAAGGATTGCCTATCAGATCCTTGTGTCCTCACACTTTCAAAGTTTTTCTTTTATGATCTGCCCCAAATATAAAAATTGTTAACGGAAGTTAAAGTATGTGGGAAAACCCACGTTCTACCCCCCATTCCTTTATTCCTTCAGCCACAGCCACCATGGTTTAATTTTTGGCTCCTTTATACACTGTATCTACTCTACCCTGCCCCTGCTTGCCAGCCGTTTACCACCCTTATCCCTGTTTTCTTTCTAGTGACTCTTACTTACCCTTTCTTATTGGTTGTTTTTGTCATTGTGATGAAAATCCCTGACAGATTGATTCATGGGAGGAGGAATTGATTTTGGCTCGCCCTTTGAGGAACTCTTGTCCATCCTGGGCAAAGGCATAGCAGCAAGCAGTGTAAGAGTGAGGCTGAGAAATTCTCCTCCTCCATCTGTATGGAACAGGAAGCAGAGGGAGCCAGAGGTGGGGCTGCTTTCTTAGCCTCAAGGCCTGTTCTCATGTGACACAGTTCTCCAGGGAGGCACCTCTTTCTAAAGGTCTCACAACCTCCTAAAACAGCACCATCAGCCAGGTCTGAAGTGTGCAAATACATGAGCCCATGGAAGACATTTCTCCATCAAAGCAGAGTGCTCTAGTTTAATACAGGATTCCTCAGCTAAACCTCCTAAGACCCCCATCAGATTTGATTAAGAGCACCCCAGGACAGTCACAGACTCCCTTGTCTCTTATTTTGTTTATTTCTATACCCATGGTTTTCATAATCAAATAACTAAAATAGAACAATTGCTCTAGACTTGGCAAAGAATAGAGACTAATGCTTGTATGATTCTGCTTTTTCACACTTTTTTTGTTTTTTTGGATCAAATGTAAGTGTCCATTTGCTGAAAAGTAGTAAAGTCTCTTCCACTTCCCCTGCTTGAAGGGTTTTGAAGTTCACCCCCCCCCCCCCCCCCCCGCGCGCCCTCTGGCTTTCAGTAACACTTGACATACATTGTGGATGGCTTGTTTGTATTTGGCAGATAGAAATGAGGAGGCCCTCATCTGGTGCAGGGGAAACAAAGCCTGGCTGGAGCCTCTGATGCTAATGTCAAGTGCCCACTCACAAAGGACAGCGGGCTCCTCTGAGCTTCAGTCTCTGCATGAACTGCCCTCCCCAGATGAGAGAGAGCAGCATGCTACAGTGACTGAGTCCCTACCTGCAAGTCAGAGATACTTGGAAACCTGGCTGTCTGGCATAGGATTTGTCTCAAATATAGTTTGGGAGCTAGAACCCAGACCTCTTTGAACTTCTTCTATGTGAAATACTATTAAGTGTGGGAAAAAAAAAAAATCAGTGATCATTTCCGCCTTGAGATGCAACTGGTAGAGAAACAACATGCTGGCCTTTGTCTGCCTTCTGTGGGTGGGGCTCAAGGAGAGTCAGTAGGAACAAGCAGGCTGCTTCTTCCTGGATCCCCATTCTCGGAACACCACTACTAGTGGCCTCTTCACATCACTGTGCAGATGTCCTTGCCATAGTGTACACGACTGATGCTTGGGAGGTTAACAGTGGAAATATTAAGGTTGTCCATCTGGAGAGGTCGAGCAGTGAATAAAGTGTGGAAACATGAAGATCTGCATTTGATCCTCAGAATCCACAGATGCTTGTGACCATAATCTCAGAGCTGTGGGGCAGAGTGAGGCACAGCCCAGGCTTGCTGACTGTCCATGCTATCTGAAATTTGAAACAGCTCAGATTCAGTGGGAGACCCTGTCTCAAAAGGTAAAGTGAAATGATTGTTTGGGTGATTTCATTTGTTTTTTGTTTTGTTTTATTGTTTTAAGAGAAGTAAACAGGTTTAGTCTGGAGGTGAGAATTGGGAAGGGTGGTCCCCAAGATACCCAGTAGAGCCTTTCACTTGTGATTGTCAGCATCATGGCAGAGTAAGCCATTTGGACATGGCACGGTGCAGGTGGCTCAGGACAGAAGCCTTCATTACCATGGATGAGGAGAGACAAACCCTTGTTTTTAATTAGCAAATTCTGTGGAGCGTGATTTCGTCTTCAGCATCTCCTAAGCATGGAGAGCACTGTGGTTTCCTGGGAGTGAAGGTTTCTCCACCTCCTTCCCTCCCCTTGCTCAGCAAGCTAGTTTCTAAGCCAGGGATCCAGGCTACAGGAAGATCAGGTTTACATTCTAATCCCTCGGAAACTTTGCCTCAGCTCCCCCAGTTCATTCCAGCCAAAGGTGAAAGGAAATTGAGAGTTAGCTAATGCCAAAAAAGGCAATCAAGCCAACACAAGCCAGAACCAGGCTATGCCACTCTGGGTTTTTCCACACCACTGCCACTGTTAACACCTGGGAGGCCTTTGATTCTCTCATTAGCCAAACATGCTATAAAGCATGAACTCCTTTAGGCCCATAGAAATCCTCCTGTGGTGGGGGGAGGCAGGGGACTGTCACAAAGGGGCCATTCAGTCCTGGAAAGCCTCTGAGGGGAGACTTCAAATAAGTCTCCCCAGGAATGTGTTGATGATTCCTGCAGTTGTCCTGTCCCTGCAGATCCTGGGTGAGCAGCTCTGAAATCCCCAGAGGACAACAGAGTGGATTTTCCAAGCCACCCTTTTATACAGTAGGAAGGTAGGTAATGGGATTTCATGTGACATGGGTTTCTCTGTGTACTAGTGGCTATCATATTAAGGCAATGGTGGCTAGCTCTAGTTCATGCAGGAGAGGCTATCCATCTATCATGTGTTGGATAGGCCATCTATGTTCAAATAAGAGAGCTATAGATAATTCAGGACCCCGTTCATAATTGCCAAGTCCAAAGTAGAGTTGCAGGAGCATGCATGCATGCATGCATGCACAGAGAGTGGAATGGTAGGGGAGAAGGAGGGATGCACAGAGAGGTGAGGGGAGAGAGAGACTACAGCTGGCTAATGTGAAGACATCAATCATGTTTCAATTCTAAATGAGGTAACTAGGTAAAGTGGCATCACTTACGGAGCTGGTTACTTTCTGTTCTTATTTTGTGATGCGCATCTCCTGGACCTCCTCACACCTCACTGTCACATCTTCCCTTCCACAGAGCGGCCCTTCCCTTCCTCCAGCTGCTTCAATCTGGCTTCGTCTGAGCTGAGAGGCATCTCTACTTCACTCTTTAGAAGATTTGTCACCAGAGATGTATTTCCAAGCCACAAGTTTCCATTCACTCGCACAGTCTTTACCACATACATCTCTCACTTCATGGCTTCTTCAAGTGATTTTAAAGACCTTTCTCATGACAACACTCAAGCAATGGCCTTGGGAGGTCATAACCAACCCTTCCACCTCCCAGAGGATGAATTACACCTCAACTGAATTTCTTTGCCTGCTTTGTAAGAATTCTATTAGGTGACCTCTATGTGGGTCCAACATCAATGTTTACTGAGGTTACCACATGCTTATGTCCCTTCTCCAAATATTATTATTCTGATTTAAAAACTAAGATTTTGGTGGAGATTTTGTGTGTAAAGAAAAACAACTCACTCTCCTTGCTTTCAAAAGGGTATGATTTTTTAAAAGAAATTTTGCCTTTCAAGCTGTTGCTTGTGATATGTACACATTGAAAGGTAATAGAAAGCAAATGGTGTCTGGCTTCTTAGGGATGAGGAGGGATTACGTGCTGAAGGCCATCTGTCATGCAACAAAGGCTGGGAGACAGGAACAAAGGCTGGGAGAGCCCAACTCTGGAAATGTGGAGAGGTGAGAAGGAGCTGAGATTTGACCCCCCCCCCCCCCCAGCACACTAATAATTTTGTCGCCGTAACTCTGCTGGTGCAGCTAGAAGATAGAAATCTCCTGGGTCAGACATAAATGAATTTCATGCCTGTTCTAGTATCCTGGATCCCACTTCTCACAGGTGCAATACACACAGTAGGTCTGCATCACAAATAAAGAAATTAAAGCCCAAAGAACACGAAAATTTTGTAATGGGCTTTATGAAAATCAACATCCATATTCCCCTGGAAGGAGACATTATCTTATGTTGCCTGACAGTAAGCAGGCTGCTGTCTACTCTATGTGGTGACGTCATCTCTATCTACCAAGGCAGCCATCTTGTCATTCTCAAGAAAGATCTTCTTTGCAGTAGAATGCACCTCAGAGCTGTGTTCATTCACTGGTCAAGAATTTAACTCCCCTGAGATAATAGTTTTATGCTTTAAAAAAAAGTACAGAAATATAAAACATACATGGTAGCATTGTTTGCAAAGGTAGAATCCTTGGAATCAACCATTCATAGAACAAGAGGTCTAGTTAGATAAACTATTATGCATTCTTACAAAGAAATCTTGAGAAGCCAGAAAAAAATGAATGAGAAAAGTCTATATGAATTGATATAAACTGTTTCTTGGAGAAGAATTGGAAAAAGGAAACAAATAACATGTATAGTTGCTATCTGTTATGCAAAAAAATGGAGAGGAAATAAATTGCATATATATGCTCATTGTTCACATACATAAGCACAAGATAAGCAAGAATTTATTGTCATTATTTGCCTCATGCAGTGAGGAAGGATAAGGATGGAAAGACACTGACTGGGAACCAGGTGAAAACGGTGATGGAGAGTAGACACTCTTCTTTTTTTATTTTTATTCATATGCATTGGTGTTTCGCCTCCATACATCTGTATGAGGGTGCCGGGTCCCCTGGAACTGGAATTACACACAGTTGCAAGCTGCCATGTGGATGCCAGGAATTGAATAACCAGCACTCTTAACCCCTGAGCCATCTCTCCAACCCAGAATAGACACTCTTTGAGGATATGTTTTGGTGTATTCCTGACTTTTACAACTATGTTAATACTTTGCATAGCTTAAAACATAAAATCAATAAGATTGAAAGGAAAAACTGAAAATGGAATGCAAACACTAATAAATCATAAACCTAGCTACACACACACACACACACACACAGACACACACACACACAGACACACACACACACAGACACACACACACACAGACACACACACACACACTAAAAGAAAGTAAAAGCTTGTTGTGTCTAACACTGGTTGGGTGATGAGTTCCCTACAACTGAAGTTGGCATGCCTCCCATCTCCTCTGTAAACAGATGTAAAGATATTAAGGTTTGTGTCTGCTCTGCTATTCTGAAATTAGCGTTAGCTAATCTGTAAACAAGGAAAGAGGAACCTGTATTCTAGCAAACACCGTGAATGACATTGAAATCTGATTTTCATACAACTTTCCTATGTCATAACAGTTTATTCTATTTTTTTTTCCTTCCTAGCCATTTAAAAATGTAAAAGTAGTTCTTACCTCATGACCAATATAAAAACAGAAGTGGTCTGGATTTGGACCTTGGAACACTGTTTGCTGACCTTTGTACTATATTGTGTATTCAGTTCATGTTAGCTCACCTATTACCGTTAGTGTGTATTTTAACTCTAGCTTTTATATTAAGGGTCCAGTGCATTTTTCCCAACTCTGCCAGCTCCTCTGAAACCTTACCTACCTCTGGACCAAAGCAAACCCCATTTCACTCCACGTAATGATATTTTCTCATGAAACGAGGACACAGAGCACATGGATTCTGTTTGTTTATTCTACCACATGCCTCGTTTTCCAAAGCAGGCTTTCCCTGGGATCATTATTGCTAAATCCCAGCTTTGTAGGGGTCAAAATGCCCTCATGCAACCCTGGGTGCTGGCTGTTGTTCTGTGCTGGGTCTCCGTACACAACCCAACATCTGGATGAATCTGGCGTGACCCCACTTGAAACGTGAGACCCCTCTTTGTTCATTGTCAGCCTTCAATTGTGCCATGAGCTAAATGCCTAGTGAGTGGCAGGCACACATTCTATGATGATTTGCAGAAACAATCATTTTCCTCATCTTAATGTCGACCTCTTGCTCTTGGATTTTTTTTTTTTTTTTTTTTTTTTGTATATTTGCATCCTACCTTCTGTATATTTGAAACAAGCTGCATTTTCCTTGTTCACGTAAGTGTGGGGCAAGTAAAAAATACCTTCCCCAGAGCACACTGCCTCTCATTCTCTGCTGGCCCCCCAATGGATTTACTTCTAATGCTATTGTATTCATTCTATCCAGTGCTGTTGCTGCTGCTCCTGCTGACTCACAGAGCACAAAGACAGATGAGCATGAAGTGGGCACTGTGTAAAAGGGAAAGAAAATAACCCGAAGCCACCTGAGAGTGGAGGTCACGTGGCCTCCATGCATGACCCAGGGACCTTATGTTTAGTCACATAGATGTGTTCTTTGAGTGTCAAAGACACGCTGCCTTTCTCGCTGAGGGGTTTCTCAGAAGTACCCTTGGGAAGTCTGCCACTGACCTTTTCTCCAAGCTACTGTGGCCATGCTAAGGACAGCTCCTTCAGAGACTATTATTCCCCTCATCCCTCTCTTCTCATAACAGCCTACTTCTATCGTTTGATATGTGTTCGCTGGCAGGTGTGGGTAGAGAGACACTATGGCACACGCCTATGATTCGGTAACACAGAAGAACTAGATGGCAGGAGGGCCTCACTCACTCCCACCTGAATGTAAGAGCATGTGTCTTCCATGTGCACCATACCTCCAGGAATATTAAGGCTATTCAGGAGTCAACTGAGGAATCAGAGAGTGACATAAATAGGTACACAGAGAGAGTGCACTAGCTACTTGTCTGGTCGCTGTGGTTAAATACTCTGCCAAATGTAACTTCAGGGAGTTTGCCGTGGCTCACAGTTCAAGCATACACTCTATCACACTGGGGCAGGGGTGGTGAGGGGAGCTGTGAGGTAGCTGCTTGCTTTGCCCCAACAGTCAGGAAGCAGAGAGAGGTGAATATGGGATCTTGGCTTGCTAGTCTGGGTTTGAGTCACTCTAGAACCCCACCCCCCAATGTGTGGAGTGCAATGGTGCCTCCCCCAGTTAAGGTGATCCTTCCACAGTTAAGGTGGATCTTTCCACCTTAATAAACTTAATCTGGATAAGCCTCACAGACAGGCCCCCACCCCCTAGTCATGTTTCCTAGGAGATTCTAGATTCCCTTCCAGCTGTCAATCAATGCAAACCACCACAGTGTGTTCCGGTAAGAAATGGTAAAGTGCCTTCATCCACAGAATACAATGTGCTTTATGGAGGCTTTTGCCTGATCCCATCCCTGATGCTCCAGTTGATGGCGGAATGAAGACACGGTTCAGAAAGGAAAGCTGTGTTGTCTCACTTTGAGGTTCCCTGGCTCTCTGATTTATACATCTGAGGCAGTTTGGGGACCGTGGGCTCCCATGCTGCATACTGCAATGCATAAGTGAATGAATGATTAAAATCTTACTAAGCCATGGATCTGAAAGATGCATGGTGATTGCCAGCTTATAGCCAGCAGATGTATAGAAATAATTGGCTTTTAATGCTCATTAGTCAGTTTTATTACAAATAATACATTTGCATGATGTTTGTAAATTTATGCCCCAGTGGGAAGGCCTGGTGACAAGCCAGGATAAACAGGAGAAGCAATTAGAAAAGACGAATACAGACATTTATGAATGGTTCAACGCCCCATCTATTTTTATGTTTATTTGTTAGCTTGGTTCTTTCAAAACCAAAATAACTGAAGGGAATTTAAGACATATAGGCATTGTTAGAATTTTAAATGAAGAAATTATGCAGAGAGAGAGTGAAGGTCAGGAAAGCTAACAAATGGGGATGAAGTTAGTCTGCAAGACAAACATCCAAGCATTCTGTACCTGTGATAAAAAACAAACAAACAAACAACAACAACAAAAAAAAACCAAAATGCAACCAAGTTTGCATTCATTGGCATCTGGGACAGAAGGGATAACCGACTGTATGAGATTCATGGCATTCACGAGAACTGAAGCTGCCACAAAGAACATTTCTCAAGGGGAATATAGCATTTCCTGGTCAAGTGAGAACAGAGAAATGTGTCCTATAGTCAGGAAGGTGACGTCAGCAGAAAAGGAAACTAATATTGAGCAATCCCCTTAGGCAAACCCAGCAGCATCCTTAGTAGTATCCCAACATAAAAGCTGACACACCATGTCACTGATAATGCTTGGGCATTTGAGGAGAGTTTTCTCTCTTGCCTCTCCCCTTCTCTAAACTTACTTGTGCACACTGTCTGTATCACAACTTACACTGTTTTAAATTGTACATGGATTTTAAAAAAAATATGCAGTGTCTGCTTCCTTGAGACTTTGCCAAGCTCTCACAGTTCAGGGATGCACTGCAGTTGGGTGCATTTTCAGACACAACTTGGTTTTCCTGATGTTATCTTGGTCATCACTTTGATTTGATACAATTACTACTCCAAGCCCAGATTCTTCCCCAGAAAAAAAGGTGGGTGCATCTAAAACGTATCCTCCCTTGTCTGCCTCCCCCCACCCCACCCTCCATGGCAGCTTCTATTCAGACAGTGTCCTGAGCACGAGACATGGTATTAGACTAGGTCTCTCCTTGGCATCATATGATGACTTCTGACTTCCTTGTGTTTAACTGTAATATTAATGAATATCAAATATATTTTTGATGACTTACCCCCTCCATTTTTTTTTTAAAAGGCATATGGGAGACCTTTTTTTTCAAGTTTGTGAACATCACAAAATAACTATAATAGTCTGGTACAACTGATGGCATGCACAGTATATAATAACGGTTGGAAATACAATTCTCCTTTGACATGCACACAGGGTCCTTGAGGATAGGATACCAAACCCAAGTCCTAACAAAAGACTACTATTTGCACATAAACCCATGCACACGCTCACTGTACATTAAATCATCTCCAGATTATACTTAATAACTAACACTGTAAATTGTTATGCTGCTTGGGGAACAATAAGAAAACAAAGCATGCACATATTTAACACATATGTATTTGGGAACAGTTTCTTCCTAGGTGGGTTTTATTTGCAGATTTAGAAGCTATGAGCCTAGAGCGCTAACTGGAAATCTCCCTCGGATCTTTAATGAGTGTGCCTCTCTTGCTCCAGCTGAGCCTCTGCATCTACTGTTTAAGAGCTTTTCCAGGACAGATGCACTGGATGGCGTGGTATCCCCCAGCCTCACTCCTGCCGTGATTGACCCACTTCCCACCGCCCAGTCCTGCTGTTCAGTGGGCTCACTTGGGCCTTGACTGTTGACGGCAGATCCAAACCTCTTCCAAGAATAAGCCTTCCAAGAATGGTGCTGAGACCTTTGTTCTGTGCTTTGAAGTGTCTGTCAATCTTTTTGAGAAAAAGTCGCTGGCATTGGCAGGATCGACTGCATCAGCTGATCTCCTGCAGAAGGACGGTACCGCATCTCTCTGCTTCTGGTATACTCAGGGGCAACACAAGCTGGTCTAGATCTGGTCCAAGAGTGATCCTCTTGTTCAGTCAGTCTCTAGACTCTCTACCTCTGTCCACATGCTCACTTTACATGCCTCTGTCAGCTCTGGGCTTCTGGGCTATGACAAGTTGTCTTAGTCATTTTACATGTTGCCGCAACAAAAATTCATGACTGAAACAACTTAAGGGAGAAAGGGCTTACTCTGGCTCACAGCTGGGGTTACAGAGCATCATGGCAGTACAGTTACATAGGTAGCAGCTTATGCGAAGGCTCAACAGCCAATGTAAACTCAGGAAACAGAGGACTATATATATATATGTGTGCTTGGGTCCCTCTCTACTGTTCATCCAGTCCGTGGCCAGCACATGAAATGGTGCCACCCACATTCAGAGTGGGCCTTACCATCCCAATGAACCCACTTAAGAAAATCCCTCACAGGCATACTCACAGGTCAGCTTAATCTAGACACTCCCTCACTGGAACTCCTTTCCCAGCTAACTCCAAGTCCTGCCAAGCTGGCCACTGACATTAACCATCACACAAGGGCTGGCTGACATTTTCTCTATTTGATGGTTCAGTGCCACTTCTGTGAAGGATGGTTTATGTTGTGTTAAAATGTGAAATCAACATCGCCATCCATCACAACACCCCCAAACATGCACATGCCCACCCATAGGCCTCCACCCCACAAGCCTTTTCTGTCCTCCTATAATATTTGCCCTTTCTGATTAGCCAGTCCACTGCCCACAAACCTATGTATCCTAAGACAGATGGAGTAGTTTGGCTTGCTATTCAGATTTCTTTGTAAAATGAATGGTGGATCCTAAAAAGATACTCAAAATTAGAAATGTCACTCTCTTGAGAAAAAAGGTCATTGCAGATATAATTAAATTAAGAATTCTGAGATAAAAAATTAGCTTGGGTTATCCAAGTTGACTGAGTCTAATGACCAAGGGAAGGGCTGGAGAGATGACTCAGAGATTAAGAGCACCTGCTACTTTTGCAGAGGACTTGGGTTCAGTTCCCAGCACCCACATGAAGGCTCACATTAGTCTGTAACTATAGATGAAATTCTAAATGGTCTTATTAAGTAAGAAACACACAGCCAAATACAGAGTTAAAAGCCTAAGATATCAGAACGCTAGCAAAGCCCAAGACTACCTTTAGCTTACCACTCGCTGCCGTCCTTCCCCTGAGAGAGAGCTTCTAATGTCTGACTTGTCTTTTTGTTGTCTTTCTGTTCTGCCTTCTCATTGGCTCTAAACCCAACCACACGACTTCCTCATCACTGTCTGTCTATACAGACCTCCAGGTCTTTATGGTTGGTACTGGGGTTAAAAGTTCGTGTCACTGCTTGGCCGTGTCCTTGAACACACAGAGACTCTGCCTGCCATGTGATTGGATTACGGGCATATGTTACCATGGCTGGACTTCTGCTAAATGGCTCACTTTTAGCTCTTATCCCCAGGCAACTTTATTTATTAACATACAAATAAAATCACATTTCAGCACAAATAAAATATCACCAGTTCTAGAGAATCTAAAACCTTCTTTGGGCCTCCTTGGGCACCAGGAATACAAGTGGTACATGTACCTATGTGCAGACAAAATACCTATACACATACAAATAAATAAACAAAAGGGGAAATTTATAACAGAGCAAAGCAAAGTACTAATGTAGACAAAGATTTAGTGATGTGGTTACAAGTGAAAGGACATCTGGGATCATCAGAAACAGGAAAAGGCAAGAGATGAGAGTGTATGAGGGTCTCTGGAGCATGCATGGTCCTATCAATGCCTTGATTTTATATTGATGGCCCAAGAATGAGAACATTTGTTGCTTTTTTTTTTTTTTTTTAAACATCAGCTAGAGAAAAGTAGTATAAGTGGCATCCTGGATTGTCTTGAATTCTGAACCCTGAAATGTTTGACTAGTGTGATAAGTGCAGAATCTCTACAGGGTCCATCTCTTACTATGCATTGGCCTTGCTAAGGTTTGTAATGAGGTGGCAACTTTAGGATCCTCCAGTCTGCTCTGTCTGATGCTAGTCAATCAAAGTGATCAACATGATGCTCTGTTATTAGACAACCCTGGGCCTCTTTGGACTGTTTTATTGGCAAGGTAGAGGAAGGAGGGAATAAATATCACCCTTGGACATAGTTTCAGGCCTTTAGTTTTGTCTAATAAATCTAAAGATGAACTAATTTTGATCTTCTTTGTTGATGGGGTAGAAAAGAATGACCACTGTGTGGCTTACGCACCATGTATGGAAACCAGGTAAATCCATTGTATTTAAGATACCCAAAGATGCAAGGAGGTGCAGCTATAGTTGGGGATGTGTTTGGTAAGGCTTGTGGCAGTCCATCACTCTCTAAGTATCAGCTGATCTTTGTAAGGCTAAGCCAAATGGGGATTTGATAAGGAAAACCCCAGGGAATGAAATCCATTTTTCACACACCTATGGAATGCAGTATTACTTTTGCTTCATCGTTTTGGCTTTTGGGAAGATCAGCTTCATACAGGTTTGGGAAAACAAACAAAGTTGTAGGCACACGGTTAGTTGGACATCAATCAGATCCCATCTCTTCACTTGGCCATACTCCAAAATGGGGCCACAATGACTTTGGGCCTCTGGCATTGATATCAGTTTGAATCTCTTTACATACTCCATATAAATTTCCTAGGATAAACGTCTACTGGCCCTTTTCAGAAAGCACTGTGTACATCATCAGGGCAGCTCCCCTGCTTCTTCCCACCCCCTGTTGTGGGTTCTTCATCCTGTCCTCGCCTTTATTTAATGGGCTCTCAAATACAAACACTGGATGGGGTCCAGAACTCTACAAGAGAGTGGAAATTTTCTTCAATGAGGCTGTTGTTTTCAGCTACCACATCATGCATCCTCAATTTCATCTAATGGTGTGAACTAAGGGCTGCCCTTTCTGGCTTTCCATGTATTTTAAGCGTGGGACACCGTCTCATATTGATCATCTTTCTTACTCTGTAACTAAGGCCATCTTGCCTGACATTCTAATCTTGCTACTTATTGCTACTGGATTTTGACAAGTAAATTATTGCTACTGGACTTTGATAAGTAGATACTGCCATCTGACATTAATAAAGATTTAACTGTGCTTGGGGCTCAGCAATGTCCTCCCCTATCATCAGCCCCTTATAGCAGCGTACCACTGATGAAATTTATGGTGGTGGTGTTGGTACCACTGTCCTCAGAATATCTCTTGTTTCTTCTGGGATTTTTCACAGAATATAACGAGACAATAAGTCAATGCTCCTGAGTTGACATTGGATGTGGGTCGTTCTCAGACAGACAATGACCTTGAGCAAGGTGGCTTTCTGCAGCCAAGACAACCTCTAAAAGAGGTGACACCTGGAGCCTGTCTCCTGACTTCTCTACCAACAGCTTGGAGAGAACAGTCCTTCTTCATATGGCTGTCACATCTCTGTAGATGTCACACCTCAGGGAGAGATGGGCAGGAAATTAGGTTAGCGTCCATCTTCAGTAGGATAGGCATTATCTCTGCCATAGAAACATAAAGTCATTTCATTATTATTAAACCACAGATCTGATTATTGGCTAATGCTCCACAAAGATTATAATAAATCCCCAAATAAATTTTACCAGTACATCATCACACACATGCACACACACACACACCCTTCTTCCAGCCTAGGAATATGGCTTAGTGGTAGAGTACTTACCTAGCCTCTGTGAGACCTTGAGTTCAAAGTCCCATCCCTGCACAAATAAAATAAAAGGAAACAAAACCATGATCAAGTTGTTTAAGCAGGGGAATATGGGAAAGAAACCATCCACTCCTTACAACACTGAATGGTTTCAGATGGATCTAGCCAGCAAACATTGATGCAGGGTCTGTACTGAGTGAGAGACGATGCCAAATGGCAGTGGCTCCAAGATGTGTGCTCTCATTCCAGTAAAGACACAAAAACACATTGGACAGTAGAGTTGTCAACTAATGCAGGGTGCTACAGTTCAATAACGTCCCAATCGGCACAGCCAGAGCTCGGCAAAGGCAGCCTCCACTGGAAGCTTTAGGGAGGAAAGGATCCCTCATCCATGAGAGCTGACACAGCATCATCCAGTGGATTGTGCTGAAGAGAGTATGAGTGGAATATTAATAGACAAAGAAATGGAGGTGGAAGGGAGGACTCCAGGCAGACCTCAGAGGCCTTTAGAAGATGCTTTCCTGTACAGACAACAGTAGGTAGTCAGCAGGGATATTAATCAGTGATACTAGAAATGCATGATGATGTCACTGCATCTTGAATCCTTAGCAGAACATCCTTATACTCTTCTCTGGATGGGGCAGAGGACATGGAGGGGTGGGAGGGGAGGGAAGGGAAAGGGAGGATTTTGAGCTGGTGAATGACTGACAATTATGGGTTTTGTTGTTGTTGTTGTTGTTGTTGTTTGTTTGTTTGTTTGTTTTGAGACAGGGTTTCTCTGAGTAGTTTTGGTGCCTGTCCTCGATCTCATTCTGTAGACCAGGCTGGCCTCAAACTCACAGAGATCCGCCTGCCTCTGCCTCCCAAGTGCTGGGATTAAAGGTGTGCACCACCGCCGCCGCCGCCGCCGCCGCCGCCGCCGCCGTCCGGTGACATTTGTGGTTTATAAGATGGAAAGAATGGATTCATTAAGGCAAGAGTTAAGGAAGGAGAACAGACTCAGGGGCTCTAACAATGGCCTGGATAGGGCATGAGGAACGATAAGGAACTGAATCTCAGCTCGGCAGTCAACACCGAAGCCCACCTCAGATTCAGTTGTTCATGCTTGTCACGTGTTTCCTTTCTCACCACATCCCCCTGAGGTGGCAGACCTTGGGTAAACTATAAAGGTAAGATTTTGAAATCAGCCAGTCTTGACTTTCTTCAAACCCAGCTTCTTGTAGCAGTTTTATGCCTGTGACTAGGAACTAGTGAACTCTATTTCATTTTAGTAACTGGGCACCAGCAACTGTACTTTCTATCATTGCTCTACTCAGGGTCACAGGATGGATCTGCTCACATAGTATCTGAGAATAACAAGGCATCTAGTTGTTTTTTTTTTTTTTTTGGGGGGGGGGGTCAGGTGACTAGCATGTGAATCACAATGCTACCACCTTCCAGATGAGCACATTTCTTTTCTGCCTTCTCATGCTTGGGGACAGAGTCTAACTGTGCACAGACATCCCTCATGAACTGGAACACAACATTCATCAACCTGAATCACTTGACCGATTTCAGTGGACTGGAGAGACTGGAGTGGAGGGGTGTATGACTGCAGGCCAGAGAGGCAGGGCCACAGCAGGTTGGCCAGCTAGGCATGAAAAGCCAGAGTAGGTCCTTGTGATAGCCCCCTCCTGAGTTCCCAGGTACCAGGGCCAGAATGAGTCAGCTATATAGTTGGCTGATCCACTTTCCCTCAGAATCCATTTTCTCATTCAAAGCAAATGATAATGGTCTAGTCTGCTCAAAGTCATGAGAAAATGAAGAGAAACATTGTATTTAACGTGTCAATCATGGCGCCTGACAGATGAGACACTCTTGACAACAGAGGTCTTCCTTTTCTTCCCTCTAAAGATTCTGGAAATTTCCAGGTGCTGTTATAATCACCCTCTCTGTCTCTTTGGTATTTTAAAATCTTGATAATGAAACCATGATCTATATTATAGCCCCAGTTGAATAGGTAGAGACATTCAGTGGCATGAAATTGGTCAGAGGCTCATAACTGATAAGTGTTCCTAATTCTCCCATTTTCAATCCTTCTCTCAAATCCTGATGGGTTACCAAGCAAAGATTTCCCTCTTTTAAGAACTTCAAACAGTAGGCTGTTAAGATGGTTCAGCCATTAAGGGCAATGTACAACTTTGGAGAGAGAGGATGTGATCTCTGTTCCTAGCACCCACATCCAGAGGCTCACACCTGCCCCCTTCTGGCTTGCACAAACAACAGGTACACTTAGGTGCACATTTTGATTTTTTTTTAATGAAATAAATATTTAAAAAGAACATCAGATACAGGAGACTTTGGGGTGTTGATCCATTCTGGATTGCTATATTATACATGCTCGCTCGCTCGCTCGCTTGCTGTCTGGAGAGATGAAAATGAACGCCTTGATCCAGTTTGCCACCAAACAAGAGCTTCTGTAGCCTGCATCTTTCAGGGTTACTTACTCAGGACTTCACTGTCACATTTGCTGAGAGGCCAACCCCGAGGCCATTTATTGCACTAAAACCAACCCACCATTAGGTGATTCATAAATTCTCTTTCCACACATTCTACATGTCTACTACCACTCTGTCAAAGACAGCCACCCATTGGGTGCTTCTGTGAAACGTAATTTGTAATTTAGGGAAACAGGCTTTGAAACAACAGGCAGGTGTGGTCTCTCTCCCCTCAGCCAGAAGACAGCTCTCTTCCCTGGGGCAGGGGTAGGGACTCTAGCAGGGGCAGTCTCCAGGTCCAGAGGAGCAAAGAAGGGACACTCAGCTATGCCTCTGGGAATGTGAGAGGGAGTGCAGTGGAGGCATGGCCACCCCCACTCCCCAAAGGTGTGAGCTGAGGAATGTGTTGTTAGAATGTTCGTATCTGAAGTACTCCTCCAGCAGGAAGCAGGAGCCCCAGTAAGAAAAAAACTACAGAGTGAGCCCTGGGCAGTAAAAATGGCTGCTATGTTGGAATGGTTACAATACTAACCTCCCCTATTTTGGCTATCTTATTAGATGTTTTATTAAAATTTTTAATTAATTTTATACACAAAAAAATTTAAGAATGAAAACTGGTTTGTTGGAACTCAGGATGTATGAGCTTGGAGAAAACACCATCTTGCCTTACTGGCATGAGTGTTTTCAGGCATGTAGAGTAGACACAGTTCTTCATCTCTCTGGCTCTCCTCTGATTTGCCATCTCGGCCACCTAGGGACTCCTCAGCTCCTCACTGGAAGCAGTGACAGGATTTTTATGAACTCAGTGAGAAAGGAAAATATGATGCCCTAGTTCAAAAACTAGAAGTAATGTGGAATTAGCAGTTCAAATATAAAGCTGGGTGTAGTGACACTCATCTGTGATCCCAACACACCAAAGACTGAGGCAGGGGGATCATGAGTTTGAGGGCAATCTGGGATATATAAAGAGACCTATCTCTCTCTCTCTCTCTCTCTCTCTCTCTCTCTCTCTCTCTCTCTCTCTGTGTGTGTGTAGGGTAAAATATAAATATAAAGTCTTACCCTCCCCATGGTACCTGCACATGTGTGTCAGTGTTTTTGATTTGATATTTGATATCATGCTAAACAGAAAACTTAACCTTATGCCATGCCCATGTCAAAGCACTCAGTTCCTGCCCCCTGAATCAGTGAATGAGTCCCTTCCTCTGTGTAGCCCTGAGTGTGACGTTCTTAACAAGACTGTGGGAACATCACACAGTGTTAACTGTGCTGTCTTTTGTTTCCGTGTTTGTGATTTCACACATTAATTCATGCATGTCTCACTCATCAGCACTCTCTTACACCAAAGGACAGGAAGAGCCTGAGGAGCCAGAAAGAGAATGGGTGTTCCTCTCCCTCCCTCTCTCTCTCTCTCTCTCTCTCTCTCTCTCTCTCTCTCTCTCTCTCTCTCTCTGTGTGTGTGTAGGGTAAAATATAAATATAAAGTCTAACCCTCCCCATGGTACCTGCACATGTGTGTCAGTGTTTTTGATTTGATATTTGATATCATGCTAAACAGAAAACTTAACCTTATGCCATGCCCATGTCAAAGCACTCAGTTCCTGCCCCCTGAATCAGTGAATGAGTCCCTTCCTCTGTGTAGCCCTGAGTGTGACATTCTTAACAAGACTGTGGGAACATCACACAGTGTTAACTGTGCTGTCTTTTGTTTCCGTGTTTGTGATTTCACACATTAATTCATGCATGTCTCACTCATCAGCACTCTCTTACACCAAAGGACAGGAAGAGCCTGAGGAGCCAGAAAGAGAATGGGTGTTTCTCTCTCTCTCTCTCTCTCTCTCTCTCTCTCTCTCTCTCTCTCTCTCTCCATCGTTTTCATTCTTTCCAAACAGGTTCACTATGTCAATATGCTTAATGCAGGAATTCAAAGTCTAAAAGACCCCCAATCTAAGACTTTAAAAACATATTTGTGTATCTGTACGCGTATGTGTGTGTGTGGATTCACGTGCATGTGTATGTACATGTGTGTGGAGGCTAATAGTCCTCATAACATCTGTCCACCTGCTCTCGGCTCGTGCCTGGAATTCCCAGGTAGTCTAGGCTGGCAGGCCACGGAGCCACAACTGTTCTTTTGTCTCTGCCTCCCTAGGACTAGGATTAAAAGTACACACCGCTGTGTGCTGCCTTTCACACAGACACTGAGCCATCAAGCACCTCACAGACTGAGCTCTCTCTCTCTCTCCAGCCTCAGTGTCCGAAGCATTTGAAGTGTGACAAGCCAGCATGAGTGGAAAGCAGCAATGTGTAGACCATGTTTGCCTTGAACTTGCTTTCAGACCCGCTGAGTTCCCGTGGTTTGAAAAATGCTGAGGGTGCATTTGACTTGACTTACAAAACACCACTGTACACACACACACACACACACACACACACACACACACACACACACACACAGTTTGCAAACAAGACATACAAATACATTTATTTTAATCTTTACAAAAATCGTTTGTAAATTCAAGACAGCAAAAACAAAGTATAACCAGTCCTCTTAGTCATGGGCACTACGAGTTTCTGAAGCTGGCTTTGCCCTTCACCTTCACCTTCATGGCTGGTCATCCATCATTCTGTGAATGGCTCTGTCCTGGTACATCAGATCTGAAGCTAGGCATCATGTTAGCAGTGACATGCTGATACGTTTTACCCAGCTTCTTTTGGAAGTCAGTGTGATGGCAGCTAGGGCCCAGGCAAGTTATTCATGTCTAACAGATAGTCTAAGGGGACGGAACACCTCAGGGCACATACAATCAGCTCATGACAGGCCATGACTCTGCGTATTTTTGCTCACACAGGCTCATTTCTTTCCCTCCCCATCTACTAATGTGACTCTTCTTTATTTTTCTCACCAGTTCAGTTCTTGAGCTTCCCATCCCTGAGGGGGAGATGCTACTAAGCAGCAGAAAGCAAAGGGATGGGCCATATAGTGGGGACAAGCACATACCTAAGCCCTTGGTAATCACTAATTCTAAGTTAACAAGTCACTTAATCAAGAAGTGGCATTGACAATGGCCCTGAATCTAGAGTGTGTCACACTAAAATAAGGTCTTCTAGTTCATTGTCATTCTAATTCTCAGCTCCCTTCTGGAAATAAACTGTTTATTGTATTAATTTAGTCTTCTATTTTAGAGAAAGTATGATCATTTAAATACATGTCACCAGGAGCAAATCCCTTCCAAACACCACCAAAGGGCAGAAAATTCACGTTCCTTCCCCAAGTCCCTGTGTCCCACTCAAGCCCTGGTCTGTCATCTCCCGACATTCAGCATTTACAACTTGCAAAAAGCCTTGTAAACAATCTAAAGAGATTTGTAGAAAACAGCTCCTTTATTCCTGGTCTGTGCGGCACCGGGCAATCCCAAGAGTAAAATATTCATTAGCAGTGATCACTTTGATGACATCACCAGTAATTTGCTTCCTTCTCTAACACATGGTAATTTCACTTGGAGAATACTGCACATGATATAGGGTTATTGGCAAGGGCTTTGAACTATACCTCCACTCAGGTCAGCTTAGACTTAACTCTTTGAACACAGACTCGTTTACATGGCCCTGCAGCCTGCAAGGATAACTGGGACATCTGAGGTCTCTGGCAATGAGCAGATAAATCATTTGTTGTGATTTCAAATGATGCCAGCAGCTTCTTAGGACCAAGTCATCTACCAAAGTGATGAATAATGAAGACGTACACAAGTAATGAGGAAGACTCATTTAGAGACAGAAGCTCTAATGTCAAGCTGTGAAAGTCTATCCAATTACTTTAAGCATTAAGTCAGTGGTTCTCAAGCTTCCTAATGCTGCAACCCTTTAATACAGTTCCTCACATTGTGGTGACCCCCAACGATAAACCTATTCCGTTGCTACTTCTTAAATGTCATCTTGCTACTGTTATGAATTGTTATGTAAATACTTTCGGAGAAAAAGCTTTGTCAGGGGGTAGAAACCCACAGGTTGAGAACCACCACTTGAGTATGTTACTTCTCACCTCTCCACTGTGAGTCTGGAAACCAGCCCAGAGCTTATGTATAAAGGTTTCCTAAAACCCCGTGACAAAATACCTGAGATGTAGAAGTGGGGTAGGGTAAAAATTAGGACTATTTTCTTGATGAATATTTCTAATGGGAAAAATATGTTAGTCACAGACTAGGGGTGGGGGGAAGAGACATTTCCAAGGGGAACTAGCTCCATTTCAGTTGTCAAAGCCCTTCTCTCTGTTCTTACCTTTATCACCATGGGTAGGTTCGGTCTGCTTTTGTAACCGGATATAAATGAAGTCATACTCTGTGGACTTGAAAAAAATGGCCTTTCTCACTATCTTCTCATTCAGTATCAGGCTTCTGTCTTAGGGTTACTATTGCCATAACCAGAAGCAAGTTGGGAGGAAAGGGTTTATTTCCACTTATGCTTCCAGGTAACAGTCTATCACTGAGGGAAGTCAGGGCTGGAACTGAAACAGGGCAGGAACCTCGAGACAGGATCTGATGCAGAGGCCATGGAGGGGTGCTGCTTACTGGCTTGCTCCCATGGCTTGCTCAGCCTGCTTTCTTATGGAACCCAGGGGTGACATCACCCACAATGGGCTGGGCCCTCCCATGTCAATCATCAATCAAGAAAATGCCCCCTAAACATGCCTACAGGCAGTCTGGTGGAGGAATTTTCTCAGTTGAGGTAACTTCTTCCCAGATAACTCTAATTTATGTTAAGTTGACCAAAATAAAAAACAAAAAACCTAACCAACACACATGGTAAATTATGAAAAACAAACAGTAATTACTCCCACTGAACTAAGTAAGGATATTTGTTCCTTCCACAAATAACCTTGTATCTATAATTTGAGATATCTGAGCAATTATTTTAGACATAGTCTTAAAAGTGAAATTGTGCAATTGTGAAATATGAATACTTAATTTTGATAGATACATAATTTTCTGAGTTGTAGAAACTCATATTGCTGCCATCAATAGTCATAGTTACTTCATATTCTTAATTTGATTCATATCTTGATTGGACTTTTTCAGTAGATTTTCCAATAGGCAAATGGTGTCCAATATGCAAATGATGTCCAATATGCAAATTTTGTCCAATATGCAGATGATGTCTAATATATAAATGGTGTCCAATATGCAAATAGTATGCAATATGCAAATAGTGTCCAATATGCAAATAGCATCTGATATGCCAATGACATCCAATATGCAAATAGTATCCAATATGCAAATAGTATCTGATATGCAAATGACATCCAATATGCAAATAGTATCCAATATGCAAATGAAATTCTCTGTGAAATGCCTCTCCAAGCCTTGCTTGTTGCTTTTCACTTGTGCCTCCACACTGATCTGGAGCAACAGTGAATGTACATTTTCCTGTTCTCTGTCAATACTGAAAACAGCATAAGGAGAAGTAACCTGCAAGATTGGAATTTGATTTGGAAGAGAGAAAATCAAAGCGGACAAAGGGAAAACAAAACAGGTTCTTGTGGAAAACAATATCAATAAACGGCTAACAAAAGTCCTTGAAGGAAAGGTACAGTGATGACACTTGATTGAAGAAGATTTCACGACCCTTTCTAAGACTGCAGTGGAACTGTAAGATGGCAGCGGAAGGCCATCCTATGGGTCCCCAAATCAGCCACATGGTTCTAAGAGAGTAAATAACACAACTTTTACATTAACAGGCCTAGCCTCATGGATACAAGCTCTACTCTCCTTTTAAGTGAAGACCAGCAATCCTCCCAAGTGGAGTGCTGTGTATTCTATTTAACCATCATCATTTTAAGAGGAGGGACCAATGAGTGTTCCTAATATTTCCTGTTATGATCTGTGACAAGGAGTGAGTGCGGGACAATCCTCTGGAAGTAGTGATCCACCTGAGCCAGAATGTGCTCAGTGTATTCCTAAAGGAGTGTGATCCAAAGTGGTTAAACATGGTATGATGTGAGCACTCGAGGAGTGAGTGAGACTTCCCCCACCCCTCACCACAATCCAGTGGGGTTGCAGTTGCTATCAATTTTTACTCTGGTAAACAAATCCTTATTATGTTAATTTTTGCATTTTGCTATAGGCCAGTGAGTTTTTTTTAAAACTTCCCTCCTCTTCCCTTCTGTCTCCTACTCGCTCCTTCTCTCCTCAGCTCTCTTCTCTCCTGTGTTTGTCTGCTTGTTGGTTGTTTAGGTTGATCCCCCTGACATGTACCCAGGCCAAACACCAACTCAAAATCCTATTGGTCAGCCTCCCAGATGCTAGGACTATTGGTGCAGGCCAATCCACTTTGAGGGGCCACAAAGCTGCTTACAGAGTTCATTGGTACACCTATTGCCTCCAATTAGCAGTGCTAAATATATGTTTTCTTGGTAACAAGGTAACAATTTCACTTAAGATAAACATATCTAAATGAAAAAATAAGAAAAAAGTAAACATAAGCAGAGAAGGAAGTTTGACTACAACCGTAGTTTTCAGAATAAATATAGCATAATTCCATTTCTGAGATAACCAATAAATAATATAAATATACAGGGTTCATGAACACAATTGTGATTTCATGATCCAGCTAAAATGACACATTTTTCATTCCTTAAGGTAAAGAAGAGAAAGAAGAGGGTAAAACAAGGAAGAAGAAATTATTGAAGCAGCTTTGTTTTTAATCTGTGATATTTCATTTGTCTCCAAAAACGGCTTGAAATAACAAGGACACCATTGGAAAATCTGTTGTTTAGAGCTATAGATAGCTAAGGCTTTCATACTAGTTTGTATTCCTAACTTTTTATTAAGAAAAATAAACCTGGTTGGGACAGGGGGGAGGGGGAGGGAGATGGACAAGAAAGAAAAGATGACTGGGGTGGGGGGGGGGCAGGGGGGGAGGGCTCAATTAGTAAGAGAGCTTGATGCAGGAGGACCTGAGTTCAAGTCCTCAGAGCCTACGTGAAAAGGATGATGGTCTGTATGTGCTTGTGATTCCAGCACTGTGAGGATGGAGCAGGAAGATGGATGGGGCTTGCTGGCCATCAACCAAGCTCTAGTTCAATGAGCAACCCTATGCCAAGGGAATAAGGAGCAGAGAGATGGAGCTGGACATAGTCATCCTCCTGTATATGCAACCATACAGACACATGCACATATACCACACTCACTCATTCACACACATACACAGAGATGGGGGGAGGAGGGAGGAAAGAGAGAGAGAAAAAGCCCAAGTCCACCGGGACACCCACCCCCACACATTTCCACTTCCTGGGAAGCTCCCTGTCCCTGATTTATCCACTAGACCTTACTCTCCACATTGTATATTTCAACTCATTCAGACTTATTCATAAAACATCCCTTTTTGTTTTCAATCATCTGTATATTTAGAAAGATTTCATCTTAGCAGTTCTTGTAGGATTTACTTTCATGCAAACACAAACTTTTCCAATGAACTTTCTATCTCTCCACTTTCCATTGTGAACACAGGAAGCAGGAATCCCCTCCCTAAACATACACACACACACACACACACACACACACACACACTGCTGAGAATTGTTATAAAACACTTCTCCATAGTCTATTATTGTTACATGGTCATATTTCATCAAAAGGAAAATGATTTCTTTTCTCTAGGTTTTAAAATATTTGCTCATGTGTAATTATAAGCAAGCACATGTACTTCAGATGACCGTAACTGCCTAAGTTCTAATTGGTTTTTATTTCTAAATGGCCGAAGTCCTCACCATCACCCTCTTACCCACAGTCCTCTATTTGACTGGTTCATTTCTCGTTTTAAGTCTGTAAACTGCTTAGTTTCTATTAGACAGTTTTCCAAAGTCTCCGTCTCAGGATCCTGGCATTTCTTAGAATGTCCATCAAGCTCCTTCATACCCTAAGGACTACCAGACTGTCTGTAACATGCCTGGATCATGCTGTTTCTCACCTCATAAGCCTCGGCAGACATTTATGCATTGTTGTCTGCCATTACCTAATGTTCTGTAAAAGTCTGAGTGCAGTGGGTTTGGTTTTGTTTTAATTTCTGTTGCAAGATTCTTGCCTCCCTGCCCCCAACTAATGTTCTGGAGATTGACAGAGATACAAACACTAGCTAAGACCTGTAAAGTATAGGCTCTCACAGTGATGCCCTTCAGATTAACACATAGTTTACTCACTGTGTTCTCAGTCACAAGACATGAAACTGGTGTGTGTGTGTGTGTGTGTGTGTGTGTGTGTGTGTGTGTGTTATACATGATCCAGTTTGTGTGTGTCTGTATGTGCACATCTGTATGGAGGTTAGACATTAACATCAGGTATTACTGTTTGTGCCTTCTTTTGCTGAGTTAGGGTGTCTTGCTGTCTGTCATAAGGGCTTGTTGATTCACCTATTCCAGCTAGTCAGCTTGCTCCAGGAGCTCTTGTCTCTGCCCCCCAAACACTGAGATTACAGGTGGGTCTCTATCCTGCTCCCCCACCCTGCCCCACTGCCTCCACTCATCTCTTTATGCGGCTGCTGCTCATCCACATTCTAGTCCTTCTGTTTATACAGGAGACACTTTATCCACCAAGGCATCGTCCCAGCTCCAAAACTAGTAATTTCTGTTTTTCTCTCTTACTCTTTGCATCAACCCAAGAAGGCTGTCCAAAGTCACATGAGCTGGGATCCAAGCCAACCAGTCTCTCGGGCCACCTTCTCCTGTGTTTGTGAAAGATTCTCGAGTTGGAAAGTTCTGAAACTATTCTTCTGTATTTGACAGATGTATCCATCATTTCCACTTCTCCATTCCAAGGATGTGGATGTCCGTACAGCTGCTTCTGTGATGGATGGTTTCCTCTCTCTGTCCTCTTCACTGCAACCTCTGTAACCTGCTGTGTATCTCAGTGAGTTCCTGATGACCTCAGTCTCCTCTTCCATAACCATCTTGATTCCATCAACATCCTCCTCTTCCTCTCACCCAACACAATGCTTTTTATGTGGTAGTTCATTTTAATTGACACATAATAACCTTGTACATGATTGGCCACAGTGTGATATTTGAATATATGCATATAATATATGATGATTGAATAAGGGTCAATTTCCCATTCATTCTCTCAAACATTTAAGAATTCTTGGGTTGGGGATTTAGCTCAGTGGTTGCCTGAGTAGGAGTGCTTGCCTAGCAAGTGCAAGGCCCTGGGTTCAATCCTCAGCTCAAAAAAAAAAAAAAAAAAAAAAAAGAATTCTTTGTGTCGGGGCATTCAAAACAATTATCTTCTTGACCTTTGGAAACCCATACTAACGTGTATCTGACTGTAGCTACCTTCCTGTGCTAGAAAACTCCAGATGGCAGTCTACCTGTCTGAACTTGGCACTACTAACCATCTTTTCTTCTGCTTCTCCTTCTGCCACCTCCCACTAAAGCATTACCTTCAATCTATTTCTATGAGGTTAACTTTTGCAGCTCCTACATGTGAGTGAAACTGCAGAAGATATGTTGTTCTGTGCCTGCCTTGTTCCCCTTGATGTGAAGGCCTCTGTTTCCATTTATGATGCTACAAATGCCAGGAGTTCACTTTTCATGAGCCAAGTCATCAGTATGAATGTGTATATGTGTCACATTTTCTTTACATGTAGCTACTAACATTCCCTTACACACAGCCACTAACATTGCCTTACGCTGGTTCCCTACCTGGGTGATTGTGGTTACTCCTACAGTAACCGGGGCTGCAAGGACAGCTCTCAGGCATGATTTAGTTTATCTAGATAATTCACATTTGACACTCACTTTTCACTGCTTTCATTTATGCCTGTCTGTTATCAACCTTTCTTCTGGTTACTGGAGGTAGAACACAGGGTCTTGAACATGCTGGGCCAGTGTTTCACCACAGAGCTGAGTCCTTGGCTTCCTGTTTTCTATTTTACTTTTTATTTGTCGTGAGATGGGATCTCCCTAACTCTCACATCTGGCTTGGAGCTTACTCTGCAGTCCAGGTAGGTCTTGACTGTGATCCTCCTGCCTCAGCCTCTGCAGTAGCTGGGATGGCAAGCCTGTGTCATTTCATGGTGTCTTTTGAATGCAGTCACTCTGAGAAACTGTCTTCTTGGATCAGAGTATATCCTGTTCCTTGGTGAAGACTTCCTTCTTGCAGAACTCCTCCATGGCTCATTCACAGGTTTCCTTTTCTATTTTGCCTTTTCTTCTGCTTCCTGCTTTCAGGATTGCTCACAGTAGCCCGAGATGTCTCTCCTGCCTCAGATACTGACAGTTCACAGAGCTTCTTCCTTTGTCCCTGGCCTTTCTCGGTGACAAAGCTTCTTAGTCTCTCAACCCCGAGGTTCCTTTTCAGAACTGCTTTCTTTGCTCATGTCTGCATTTTCTTAAGACACCTCAGAGGTAATTGACTGCTTTGATTTGTTGATGTTTCCTGTTCAATTCTCTATAATTTTATTATCATAATTGGGTTTACTCTGGGTATTCCAGAGTATATCTTTCTTATGTGGCTGGGGTAATTGTGTTTCTATCGGATTGTTCTAGCAATATAGACATGGCCTGACAGCTGCATACTACCAGTCCCCTAGGCTCCGCTGAGCTGGTGCCCATCTTCCCCAGATGACGCTGGGTAAAATGAGGAAAATTTATCGTTCCAACAAGGAGCTCCAGGGGAAAGGCCACGTGGGGCTGCTTTTTCTGAGCCTCCCATACTTGCTCTTCTCAAGGGACAACCAAACTCCATCAAGATTTATGTCTCCATGTGTTGTGCTTTATTACTAGAGGTAAACATTTACTGTGACCAATCTCTGTCTCTATTTCTGCTCCCTCTACAGCCTGGAAAATGTGATGGAACATGAACAGGTACACCCGACTTTGAAAATGTCCCTGTATGATGGGAAGAGTTTCCAACTCAGGCTGGGACCTTTCCTGGTACTACCCAGGATGCATTTCCAAACAGAGGCTGTAAAGAGACTGGCTGAGCTCTGCTCGGTGCTGTTCCTGGATCCCCTGTGTACCTGCTCTGGAATGCATAGGCTGTGTCTGCCATTTCCAAATTCCTCTGTCATTCCATTCAGATTGTCTCCTTCAAAATAATAGATTGTGCTCCATATGTTTGTACGGTCTAGGAGATTTGAGTTTTAAAATATTGTGTATTTGTGTGCATATATGTATAGATGTGTGTGGATGTCCATGCATGCGCATGCGTGCAAGTATGTACATTCAACTGCGTGCATCTGTGTGTCTGTGTATTGAATTTGTGTTCATGACATGTGTGTGCATATACATACGTGCATGTATGTGCATGCGTGTCCACATGTGTGCTTAAGTCTGCATGTGTGTGAGTGTATATATGCATGTTTATGGGCATGTGTGTGTGCATGTGTGTATATGTTTGTGTTTGTGTGTCCAAGTGTGTATCTGTGTCATGCACATGTACATATTCATGTCTGTGCATGTGTATGTGTATGTGCTCATGTGTCTGTATGTTTCTGTGTGTGTGTGTGCATATTCGTGTATGTGAGTGATATTGGTAGTGACTGACTCAGCACCTTATTGTTAGAGAAAGGGTCTCTGTTAAACCCAGAGTTTTTATTTGATTAGACTGGCAACCAGGAAACTCCAGGAATCTTCTTGCCTCTGGTTCCCATTGTTCCTGTGCTGGGTTCCAGGCTCTCCCCACCATCTTGCTGCCTGACTTATGTGGGTGCTGAAGACCCACAATGCGGTCCTCATGCTTATATGGCCCATATTTTACTAAGTGAACTATCTCCCCGGCACTGAGTTTTCCAGTACTGTACCGTTCTTTTCCGTGTGTTCGATTTCACGTACGATGGTTTTGATTCCTTCATGTTTCATGCTCTTCCCCACGACTCTCTATTGTCTTTTATCCAGAGTCACCTCACTTGCCCTTGACTTCTGTTTTTGCATAAAATATATCCAAACGTAGCGGTTGGATAATGGTTTTCTGTCTCCTGTGCTTTGTGGCAGAGTCTGTTCTTTTATTTTATGCTGGCTTACAACAGCCCTCTCTGTCAGGATCACCATCTTTGTCCCTCATTTGCTAAGCACGTGATGCTGCGGCAATGTGGCTGGCTAGCCTACCATTCCCTTTTATAGTTTTGAAGTCTGCCTCGCTATCCTGCTTATTTATTGCTATGTACAAATCAATCCAGATGATGTGACTTTAAAATAATAACCCTTGGTCTTTTCTCAACCTCTGGAGGGTAACTGGCCTCAAATCAATAACTTTTCATTGAGTTTCTCTTACTTGGCTATTGTCAGACGGTGATAAGGCCGAAGTACTTGGGCTATACCCAGTCATATTTCCAACTGGGCTAGAAAGATTCAAATGTCTAGAGCGATAGCAGCTGGAGGAACATGGGCATCTCTTTCCATCTTAATCATCCTACCATGCAATAGCTCCACCATGGTGAGCCTGAGACCAAGGCCACTGCAAACTCCTACCCAAGGTCCAAGGGAAACTAAATAGACTCCATCTCTCATTCTGGAAAAGGGAACATCCTAAAAGGGTATGTTAGTCTATACATATTGGTGTGGGCATGTAAGACAAACTGCTAACTGGTTCTGTTAATAAAAAACAAAAACAAAAACCCAGAGCTAGATATTAGGGTGAAAACCTGAGATATCTGAGGAACAGGACAAGCCACAGCCAACTTCACCTCACTGACACCTCTGTCTCCAAAGAGACCTACTTCCTGTATACCCACGCCTATATGCCTTTCTCTTCTGCCATCTCATTTCCTCTCTCTGCCCAGCTACATTACTTCCTGTCTGTCTGTACAGACCTCCAGACCTCTATGGTTAGTCCTGGGATTAAAGGCATGTGTCACCAGGCCTGGCTCTGTTCTCAATGTGACTTTGAACTCACAGAGATCCAGATGGACCTCTGCCTCCTGAATGCTAGGATTAAAAGGTGTGCTACCATTGCCTGACTTCTATGATTAATATAGTGGCTGGCTTGTTCCTCTGATCTTCAGATAAACATTAGCGTGATTAAATAAAATATCACCACACGGGCATTTTAAGGAAAAAAAAGTAATGACTTCCCAGGATCTACCCTCTGGGAACAGTAATTCACTTTATTCCCAAATTAAACATACACTGGTTTCCCTTGCTGCCTCCCTCAAAAGACTGCCCAAAGGCTTGATCCACAACATCACCAGGCTCCAACTTTCCATCAACAGTCTTGTCTTCTAAGTTAGTTTCAGGTATGATAAGGTAGATCCCAAATGGGTTCAGAACCACAGTCCCATTAGGGGGATTCTCCAAGATCAGTAGAGCTGTGGTCTATAAGAAATGTGAGTTCTTGCTTCTGTACCCACACACCACAGAGAATGCAGCAAACAGAATAAGAGTGATAGGCATTCCCATTCAGAAGACTAACATAGGGCTGTCCATGGAAGTCAGGTCCATGGTGTTCCTGTAACCAAGCCTGGAATACATTGTCAACTCATGGCTTTAAACAACTCTGCTGATACAGAGAACTGTGCATATTGAGCTTGGACAATATAATGTCATACTATATCCATTTGTTCATTTATCCACTGATACTTATTTGGCTATTCCCTATTGTGGCCATTATGAATAATGCTGAACTTAATGTGGAAGTGCAGATATCTCTTGAGATGTAGTTTTAAATTCTTTTGAATATGTAGAATTGATATTTAGATCATATGATAGTTATAGTCTTAGCTTTTGATGAATATATATATATATATAAATTTTTTCATTTGCCGCATCATTTTGCATTCTCAATAGTGCATAGACCCTGATTTTATCCGCATCCTCACCAATACTTAAAGTACTTACTATTATAAAGTATCTTTTTAAAATGTAGTAATATTGAGCCTAGCAGATTTGAGGTAATAATAGTGCATCACAGTCTGATTCACATTTCTGAATAATCCCCTATTTCTAAAAATAGCACAAAATTATAATAATTAAAGTACTACTACAGTGGTACACACACACAGAAATGCAGCAGATTAGAAAGTCTGGATGTTAACTCACACATACATACACAGTTCTGAAGCATGGACCTTGAATGCTCCTTAAAGGTGCGTATGGCAAAGGCTTGGTTATCAGCTTGGTGCCCTACTGGGAGACAGGGAAACCATTAGGGGACAGAAGCAGGAGGAAGAAAGTTGGGTGATTAGATAACACCCCTGAAGAAGATTCTGGGATCCTGGCCCCTTCTGTCTCCACTGTATTTGCCAGTTGTCATCTACTGTAGACTCCTGAAATGATTGACCATGACCACCACAGCTCAGTGCAACAGAGCCAACCAGTCATGCACACACCCACCTTCTGAGACCATCGGCCACCACCAAGCTTGCCTTCCTCTACGTGAATCCTCTTCAGTGTTCTGTCACAGTAGCAGGATGCTGACTAACTCACATGACTGAGTGATTTAGGGAGAAATGCTAAGAACATAAAATGTGGGACAGAAAATCAGTTCAACAAATAATGCTGAGGAAACTGGATCTCGACATGTAGGAGATGTGATTGAAACCTCGTGTTTTACAAGTTATGCCAAAATTAGCTCAAAATAGATGAAGAACTTAAATGCACTTTAACCAAAATCGTAACACTCCTATAAAAAGAAAGGACTTCACAAAGGACTTTTGACCTTGATTCTAGCAATGACTTCTTTGATATGACACTAAAAGCCAGAATAGGCAAGGTTTATTAAATCAAACAAAAAGGACACCATAAAACAGGAGTTGACCAACAGAAAGAAAACTGGTTTACAGAATGGAAGAAAATGACCAAAAAGGGGTTGGTTTCCACTGCATGTTTGTAACTTCTAAAATTCAGTAGCAAAAAAAAGAAAAATTAAGAACTCAAGAGGCAAGAAAAATACCAGCTAAGAATTTGTCTAGATATTTTCCCAAAGACAAAAATAGCCAATACATACGTTCATCATCTTTAATGCTTAAGAAGGATTTCCCAGCTAACACTGAGCCCTGAACTTTTCTTCCTTTCCTAAATACAGCATACATTTACCGATTTTTAATAAAATGTGTTCACTTCCACTATTTATTGTGTGTGTGCTTGCATGAGCACACGCATGTGTAAGTCAGAGGACAATTTGCGGCTGTCAATTTGCTTCTTCTACAATGTGGGTTTATGGGGTGGAACATAGGTCATCACGTTTGGCGATGAACACCTGTATCTGCTTAGCCATCACATGGGTCCTTGTTCAAAAGTTTATAGTTTTCTTAGCCTATTGTAGTCTGGAAGTATCTTGTCATTTTCAGTATCAGCTAATACAACCCTGTACCAATGTTCTGAGTTTTCAGTAAGTTGATTTATTACTTATTCCAAGCATCCATGCTCAGGAACTTTTTCACTCTGGTCCCTTCTAGATTGAATGGGGACTCTCAGGGGATTCTGTTGGACAATGAACTTGAGTTTACCAGAAGATGCATTGAAAAAGGCAAAGACTGTATGTTGTGCCCTTGAGGTCTTCTCAAGGATTTTAACTATTTGAAAGGGTGCATCAGGAAACATCTGATGCTGCTCATGGCCTTCACAAAGGAGTTTTATTCTCAAACCATTCCTTCAGCTTTACATTTTCCCCTTGAGACTGCACTGAATTTCTTTGTGTTCAGAAGTTAGCTTTGAATTTCCACATTGTTTCTCTACTGTGAGGGCAAGGTGGCTGTGGACCAGGAACAGATTTGCTTCTAAACCTAGTAACCGTCTAGGTCCTTTACGCCCTTATTTATTAGATTGTTCATCTCTTTCCCATTTCCCTACACCTAATCAGAAGCAGCCACTCATCCCTGTCAGTCTTCTGCCTTGAAACTGTGTCTGGGTCATCTGGACACACAACCCTGCTACAAGTGCCGAGATGCTCACCTTTGTGTAGGATGAGCCTCCTATTCTGGCTTCTCATACTGGGTTTCCACTCCTGTTCATTTTTCTCTGACTATCTCCTTGAAGTCCAAGTCTCTCCAAGATTTCTCCTCCCTACAGTTTGACTTATCCCTTTGTCCTCTAGTCCACTGGTAAGTTATCCCAAATCCCCTGCCATAGTATCTTATGAAGTGTTAAGTGATACCTCACAGAGAGGTAGCAAAGCAACTCCAGTAGTCTACTGTATAACACGTTATTAGTTTTAAGCAGCAGCATTCCACTATTATCGTTCCCTTACTATAATTTCTCACATTTCTGAGCCTTGACTAGACTCAGTGGGGAGGTTCTGCAGGCCTCTCGTGTAGGCACGGTCCCACGCAGCTAGGGCTAACAGGTCCTATTTGCTTCTTCAATTAGATGTTGGCAATACTGAAAGAGGTAGCCTTCGGAACTCAAGTGGATGTATCTTTGCCCTGATAGCCATGTGGGGTCTCTCCAGCAAATATTTCCAGCATGGAAGCATCCACATAGCTTCATGAGATCTGGGATTCTTCCATGGTGGGTCAGAGCTCCAAAGGGAGTTTCTGGAGGAAGTGAAGACAGACATGAGCCATAGAGTGTGTCAAAACACACAGCAGAGATTCCAGGGAGCAGATTCCCAAAGATCATGAGGGCACGTTGACTGGGAAAGAAAGTGCAGAGCTCAGTACTGGGTCCTGTAGCTAGGGTGAGATACAGGCGGAAACAGCTGTGTGGCAGCAGTGAATGGAAACCGCTGGGCCAGTTTTTTTCATTCCTATGGCTTGATCTTCTGGGTTTCACTTGAAGATTTATTGTTATTATTTATGTGTACATATGTGTGTGTGCACGAGTGAATGTCCCATGTGTGGGAGCCCACAGAGGCCAGAAAGGGCATCAGCAGCCTTGGAGCTACAATTCCAAGGAGGTTGTGAGGCACTGTGTGGGTGCTGGGAAGCAAGCTCTTGTCCTCTGACAGAGCATCAGGTGTCCTTAGCCATCTTGGATCTGAGCCCCGACCTCTCCAGCCCCGACCATCTGACCTTTCCTCTGTCCTTATATAGTCACTCTGCCTGTGGATGGCTCTTGTGAATCTCCTTTACAGAAGTACAGAGAACACCAAGTCACAAATCCATACAAGTCTGGAGTTTCACAGTAGTGCCCGGGACCATGGCACTGTGAAGACTGGAGTTTCCGCACTCCTGAGGGATGTTCCTCACCTTTCCTGGGAACAAGGGAAGAAGGGACCATGGAAGACTCAGAGGAGATGACCCACGGGGGTCTTGCTCTTCCCTTCCCACTAACACTGTAGACTTGAGCTCCTTTGCAGAATCCTCCTGTGCTCCTGAGAGGGGAGGGGAGCGTCTGCATTAATTAGTTTGCTTTCAGTTATCAGACTGTAGCTACTCATTAGGGTAGTGAAAAAGAAAAGACCCATCAACTGTTTTGTACACACAAGCTATTTTAGGTGCTTAAGTTGTGTATTTTAAGTGTCATAGGACTTTGTTTAAGGTAGGAGCACTCCTACTTAATAAGCGTCTGAAAAAGTAAGCCTTCTGCTTATGCCGTGTAAGCAGGAAGTGGGAGACTCAGCATTTAACCCAAAATTGTCTGGCTAGAGATGTATTTGGGGGACTTCCCAGGGTACATGGGAAGTCCCACCCACACTGGGTAGGGAGGGGTTAAGGAAAGAACCTCTTGTGATTTACTGAAACTTTTGGACCAGCTCCTTAAAGCCCTTGGCTGCGATAGGACACTTAAGGGCACCACGGCTGTGGTGAGCATGGCTTAATCTGTGCTTGTGGAACTCTCATGATGTGACCTTCCCTACAGGCAGCCCTCCCAGTTTATCAAGGATTTGGAAATCCCGATGTAGGTTTGTTTTTTCTCTGGTTTTTGAAGCAAAGAGCTATTTAACATGAGTCTTATTTTTAGGCGTGTGTACACCAGCTCATCTTCACAGTGTCTGAACACTTCAATGTGGCAACATACAGTAGAGGACCCAAAGGGTTAACTTTGGCTCATTACTTCAGAGAGGTCCGTCAATGGCTGTTTCGGGCCTGTGGTGGCACAGCACACCATCACAAGAGCATGTGACACATTTATTTCATGGCAGCAGAGAAGAAAAGAGAGAGGCAGAGAAGAGCTCAGATCCCAAATTCTGCTTCAAGCAAGCTCCCAACAGCCTAAATTTCTCCTACAAGACTCCAACTTCTAAAGGTCTTATTGCCTCCCCAGGACACCACAGACTGGGGACCAAACTCTTGATCCATGGACCTCTCTGCTCTTCTGTGACCCTAAGGCTCCTCTGGGATAGCCTTTCCTGCTGAACGCCCACCATTCTTTCAAGGGGTTAGCCATATCCCAGGTCTCGATACCCTTCTCTGCTCTAGGATTTCACTCAGAAATCCCCTTGTCTTGGCTCCTAAAGTCTGTTTCCTCCTCTGAAGGACTCAAGATTTTCAGATCGTTTGTCCCCAAGCTCTTCATTAGGGAACCCAAGACGAGGAAAGCTCCAGGTACCGTTCCCTAGCCACCCCCATCCCTGCTTATGCTTTTATTTTTAACTGCACTTTCTGCCAGGAGCCCTGTTTGTCCTGACTCGAGTCTGATGTTATGAGTCACCAGGGGGATATAATATGCTGATTGCTGAAGCAGGTTATTACTTTCTTCTTTTTCTATGACTCATTCTCTTCAAAATCTCTAATTTATGATAAAAGTCGGTTAGATGTAAGCATGGAAACGGTTTCCAATGGGTTGTGTTATTATGCTTGGGCCACTCTCTCTGTTTTACCTCTCAGGGGGAACAATGTGAACACCAGTGTGTCTCTTAGAAAGAGCTACAGCTGGAAACCTGAAACAACCGCTACATCTGAGTGCAATAGGGCAACTCCTGAGCAGTGACAGGGTGGAAATGTTGCAGACACTGCAAAGAAGAACTATTTGTCCAGGGTGTGTTGGATGGGTCCTACATATGCGAATCAAAATGGCAAAGAGCCAAGAGGAAAAAAATCTTGATTTACAATGTGCCTCCTGAAGGGACCTTGTACATTGTCATCTGTTTCACCTAACACTGAAAACAGAGCCAAGTCACACTCAAAAATAAACATAATTCATGGGATTACAGTGTCGAGGAACTAAGAACAATTGCTGGCTCAGAAAGACATGGGGGTTTGTGGGTGGGCTGGTGGGATGCTGTGTGTGGTGGATGTACATGTTTTTGTGGATTCCTTAGAGGGTGTGAAGGTGCACATGTACCTGTGTGCATGTGCATGTGGAGCCCAGCGTTGTGTGTCTTCTGCAATTGTAACCCAAATTATTTTTCTGAGACAGGATGCCTTGCATAATCTAGAACTCACTGATTCAGTCAAGCTGACTAGTCAAAGAACTCCAGGGATCCTCCTGTCTCTGCACCTATCTCCCCACAGTGCTGGAGTTACAGATGCACACCACTATGTCCAGTTTTCACTTGGGTGCTGTGGATCCAATCTCAGGTCTTCATGTTTCTTTATCAACTGTTCCATCTCTCCAGTCTCAGAGATGGGGCTTTGAATGATTCACTTATTTTCAAAACAAAATTCAGATTATCGGACCATAATTTTTCCTTACTGAATGTCTTCCGTGGCTCCTCTGGCCTAGTGTCTGCAGGTCAGGTCTGTGCTGGTGAGGTCCCTCTGCACCCACATCTGTAACAATGTTAAGTTCATTGACCAATGAACTGAACAAGGCCTGTGTTCTGTTTTCTCCAAGGACCAGAGAAAGAAGAAGGTGACTTTATTTCTGTGCCATCTTGTTCTTAGGAGGGCAAACTCCCAACTCAACTCTATTTGGTCGAATCTGTTGTCTGCACAGCTGCCCAGCCTTCTCCCATTCTTTAGTCTATCAGGGGCCCTATCTTCTAAGTGGATGCCCTTGTGCTTTTTGGTACCCTGAGGTGCTCTTTTGCACCAGCCTCTGTCTGGCAAATTAGCTTGTCACTGCTGCTACCTGGAGCCTGACACAGGGCAAAGGCTAGAATGGCCAATGTGCCTCTTGTGAGAGAATGAATTACTCCCTTCAAACCCATATGCTCAAGTCCTAGCCTCCAGCATTATTGCAGAGATAATATCCTAGGGAGATGGTTGAGGTGAAATAGGGTCCTCGAACATATCCCTGGTGCTAGGAGACTGGCATCCTTCTGAGAAGAGGAATGCACAACAGACAGAGCATGCACAGTGGAAAGTCCCTGTAAAGATGTCCCAAGGAAGTGACCATACAGAAGCCAAGAAGAACCTTGCTAGAACTTGACCTTAGACCTGCGGGCTTGAGTGCTCAAAAAGTAAACTTGAATTATTGAAGATGTCCTCCTCCTGTATATAGTTTCTACCATGGCAGCCCGACTGAGCCATCCACCCGCCTCCCCCTTTCAGCTCTTCTTGTCCAAGAAGAACCCTTCAGGTCAGCTACCATCTTCCTCCGTCTGTTGCCTGGTGCATGGTGATCCTTCCATTCAGTCCCAAGGATGGTTCAGTCTTTTCTCCCTGTTGTTCTTTCTTTTCTTCCTCTACTTTTGGGCAGTCCACCAAGAGTCTTCACTTACCATTCCTCTTGACTCCAGAAACCCATCTTTCATCTCTCTCCAAGATTCATTCCTTCATATTTATAGGGAACATATTTGGTGTGAGAGCTGAGGTCTTCAAATCTGTTATGACTTCCCCCAATTCACAATTTCCAGAGTTAAGGGTGAAGACATCAACCAGCAAGAAGCAGTGCCAAGAAATTTGCTGAACTGGAGGCTGAGGAAGAACATGCAAGGGAGTACCTTGTGCCTAGTGATGTCAAGTAGAATATCCAGTGAGGGTGATACTTCAGCTGGCTGTGAGGTGTATGCAAGAGTCAAAGAATAAAGGACAGGAAGGAGGTCCAGGAAGCAGGATGGTGTGGGAAACTGTGAGGAGATGGAGAAGTGGGAAAGGTGGGTTCAAGGAAGGATGAGTTGCGGTTCTTGGTCCATAAGAGGAAGAGCTGCAGTCGGTGATCACACTGAATATGATGATTATAGATCACTACTGCAGTTACCAATCCCTCTCTAGATGGGCACAGGCAGGTTCTGAGCACCTATTGGTTCCATGTTGCTTTTTAGAAAGTCCATGATAGATGGTACATATGGATGCTGTGATGCTTCAGCGAGAAATTTACTCAGGGTTGAGGAGTTCTGAATGAGACATGGCCCCTTTCCACAGAGGGGCTTTGGTGAAATGACATCAGGGATGTGTGTGTGTGTGTGTGTGTGTGTGTGTGTGTGTGTGTGTGTGTTTAATTCACAAGTGTGCAAATACAAATGTTATGTTCACCCATGCAGAAGCCAAAAGTCAACCTCCTTTGCCATTTCTCGGGTGCCACTCACCTTGTTTGTTGTGATAGGAAACCAAATTAGCTTGGCTGGCTGGCCAGTGACCCCCAGTTTCTGCCTGTCTCTGCCTCCTTGGCAATGGAGTCCAAGAGCATGCCACCATATTACAGTCTTCATGTGGATCTTAGGGGACTGAACTCCCGTCTTTATACTATCACTCTAGTCCTACAAGGATTTTTTATAAACAAAATTTTCCTCTCACCCATACACACTCACTGTGTCCTCACTGTCCAAGCAGGAAACGATGAAGTGGATTTTCGCCTTTTCCGGCATCTTGGCTGGTGAATTTCAGAGCTTGGGCTGAGCCTCCAAATCTGTGCTCCCCTTTCTGTGTCCCCCTCCCCTGCTTCAACACTCAATTGACATTTTGCAGGGAAATAGAAGCAACTCAATGTATTTTGATAACTCATTTGCTGACCTTGGGAAAATGTCCAACAATTGTCTGTATGACCTCAGGCAAAGTCAATTCTACTTTAGAAACACCAATGTTTGCCTTTCTGAGTGAGTTAAGTAGATTACATTAATAAGAAAAACGTGTGCCTGTAGGTAGAGCAATTACTCAGTTAATGTTGCCTAACTTTTATACAAGTTAATAGTACTTTTAAATCCATTTAAATGTATTGTTTTTATTTGTTGAGAGGTTCATAGACGTATAGAATGAATTTCAGTCATTCTCACTCCCTGATGTTCCCTCTGTCCCTCTCCCTCTCCCACTGAACCCTTTTTCCATCCCAGCAGGCCCCTTTGTACTTGAATGTCTTTTTCTCTGAATGTGTGATTCAAGGAGCTTGACTAGGGTTACTTGTATACATGGGAGTGGGATGGTATTTATTAGGCATAGACAGCATATTAGTGACTATACCATTATAGAAAATGAAACTAATCCTTCAGTGACCATTGACTACCTGTAGCCCTTCATGGAGTGCTGAGACATCATGGACTCCTCTTTCCCATCTATGATGAAAGGTTGATGGGCTAAGCCTTGTGTAAGTCATGATTACCATGGCTGCAACGAGATCACAGATGCCATGTCCAGAAGACATCTTTATGAGGTCATCCTCTGGCTCTTACATTTTATTTTTGTAGCCTCCTCTTCCACTATGTTCCCTGAACCTTGAAGGAGGTGATGTAGACATCCTACTTAGGGCCAAGAAGTCCACCAATAATGCCATTTTAATTGTATATGAATGTGTGTACATATGTGTGTATATGTAATATAAAGCAAAGCAGTGTTCATTAATTCATGCACTCCTTTATGCAGCCCATAGTCCCCAAGCACCAATATCCTCTAGATCAATGGTTCTCAACCTTCCTAATGCTGTGACACTTTACTATACTTTCTCATGTTGTGGTACCCTCAACCATAAAATTGTTTTTGTTGCCACTTCATAGCTGTAATTTTACTACTGTTATGAATCTTAATGTAAATATCTGATATGCGACTGCAAAGGGATCATGACCCACAGGTTGAAAACCACTACTCTAGGTTTTTAGAATGAAAGTTTGCACTTTTATGTGAGGGTTTGGAAGGATGGTGGCTCAGTGGTGAAAATCACTTGCTGCTCTTGCAGAGATCCTAACTTTGATTCCTAGTACCTATGTCAGGTGGCTCATAATGATCTGTAATTCTAACTCTAAAGAATCTAATGCCATTTTATGATTTCTACACACACACACACACACACACACACACACACACACACACACACATCTTTGAGGAAAAAAGATGTGAAGGAATCATGCCTTAGTAAAAGTAAATCAGAAATATTACGTGTGCTCTTTTATTACTTCTTCATATGTGTGCTTGAAGTGAGAAGCTTTTCTGTGTCCCACCTCATCCTTCAGCAGGCTTCCAAATAATCTCTCAGAGGTTTATGTTAATTTTAAATGCTCGGCTGGTAACTCAGGCTTATTACTAACTAGCTCTTACACTTTAATTAACCCATAATTTTTATCTATATTTAGCCATGTGGCTTGGTATGTTTTCTCAATCTGGCATTCTCACCTTGCTTCCTCTGTATCTGGCTAGCGACTCTTTGACTCTGCCCTTCCTCTTCCCAGAATTCTCCTAGTCTGGTCACCCTGCCTATATGTCCTTCCTGCCTGGCTACTGGACAGCCAGCATTTTATTAAACCAATTCAAGTTACAGATCTTTACAGTGTACAAGAACATTAACCTACATCATTTCCCCTTTTTTGTCTAATTAAAAAGGAGGCACCTCTGTATACCTTGGCAGGAATCCTCGAGTCGTCTGAGAAGAGAGATCCTCAAATGAGAAAATGCTTCTGTAAGATCAGCCTATAGACAAGTCGGTAAAGCATTTCCTTAGTTAGTGGTTGATGGATGGAGGGCCCAGCCCATCATCAGTGGAGCCATCCCTGGGCTGGTTGTCCTGAAGCCAGCCATAAAGAGAAAGCCAGTAAGCAACACCTCTCTATGGCCTCTACATCAGCTCCTACCTCCAGGTTCCTGCCCTGTTTGAGTTCCTTTCCTGACTTCCTTTGATGATGAACTATGATATGGAAGTATAAACCCTTTCCTCCTCAATTTGCTTTTGGTCATGGTGTTTCATCACAGCAACAGCAATCATAACTAAGACAATATGACAATAATTCTGTCATATCTGGCATAGAGAAACAATACAATTTTATCTTTCCTTTCATTGCTTTGTTTTTTATAGATAGTTCATAAAATTTCTATCATAATTCATCAACAATGTCATATCAGATTTGGGAAAATCTACCACCACACTTGTTTTATTATAAGGTGCAAGATTTGAAGACATTCTGCATTTTCTTGTGTAGAAGTCATTCTTAAAAATTTTGTCAGGTCAGCATTTGCTAGCAGCTCCTGGAGGCCTTTGTTGCGCTGGTGTAATAGGAGTTCGTAGTTTTCTCAGTATTGGTATTTCCCATCAACTTAGCAGGAAATTTGAAAAGTTATGTTCTTGCTTCTACCACATCTGATTCCTTTCTGAAAAGAAAAAAAAAATGTGGGACATTCTAATTGTAGATGCTGCATTATCAAGTACATTCTTGGAAGGGTAGAACTTCTGTTTCAAATTATCCGCTTAGTGTTTTACATGTTTGATGATTGGAGGGATTTTCCACCGATTAGCTCCTGAGTCTGGGCATTCAAGTCCTGGTTTATTCTCTGCAACACACACAGTCCTAGGGCTGGGAGCAATTTTATGTTGTGGATAAACCTCTGGCCCTCCTACTTGGTGTCAGGGCACTGGGTGCATCCACACAGTGGGAGGTAGGACTATTTCTGGAAGCTACTCCTGCAGAAGGGTGGTTAACAATAGCTCTGTTGCTCTGGAGAGACAGAGAATGTATAAATTCATGTTAGTAAGCCCAAACTGCCACCGTCAGACATCCTGTCCAATTAGACACACCAAGTGCCAATAGATACAACAACACTTCCCAACTTGAGGGAATGTGACAGAAGGCAGTGGGGGAAGAGACCATGATGGCCTGTGCAGACAGAGCGACAAATCTGAAGTATCATTTGATTCTCAGAAATCACCCACTCACCCTCCATGCAGAGGAGCCCTTGTAGACTGAGATTTCCTCACATCTTTTGAAAAGCATAAAATGGGATAACAAAGACCATACCACATGCTAATCCCCAGACCATAATCTAGGACACAGGTTTTAGAAAAACATATCTTTTGTTGCTACAAAGGTTGTCAGGACCAGGTGTGGGATCCCCCTCTTTTTTTCCATGAAGTATTTGGCACCCAAGTGATTGACTTATGAGCTATGGTTACTGGGATGATTCTGGGTCAAGAAGAGCATTCTGTACCCTAACCCAGTCTATCAGAGTATGGATCACCCTCTCCTATCCTTCCTCAAGTGCCCTGATGAAATGCCACAGCCTGCAGACAGCTTGCTCTATCTCAGCTCAAGCTCACTGTGAAACAGGGTGACAGCAAGCAAAGTGAACTGAGCTCCTACTGCACCCAACGAGCTGGGAAATGGCACATGGCAGAACCTCAGTGTGAGCAGAGGCCCCATGAAAGTTATAGGAACTGTGGCCCTGACATTACTTAATCTAGGTTCCTTAGAGATCCATCCTTGTTCCTACAATGGGGCAGTTTTCTAGAAAAAACAAAACAAAACAAAACAAAACAAAAAAAAACATGTACTCCTCTCTCTAGAAAGCATAAGTGGAGCCAATTACCATCAGGGTCAAGTCCTATGACCTTCAGAAGATGCCCACAGATCTTCTGTGTTAGACTTGGCCAGTAGCAGCAGCATCTCACATCACAACCATCAGCCCCTCTGGGCCTCTGTAGTCAAGATTCTCCAGAGAAGCAAGACCCAAGGATAGTTAACATTTGTCTTTTTATCTGTATATCTTGTATATCATCTCTGTGTCAACCCGTATCTATATACAGAGAGAGACTTTTGTAGTAACAACCATAGAACCCTTCCTAGGTTCCTAAAACCGGTGGCTAGGCAGTTTTGATGAGAGGAGACAAACTCTTTGAAGATTTCCTTCTGTCTTGAGCTATCTGGAAATAGCATTGGTGGTTTCCATTAGACAGGCTAACTGCGAGGGGGCAGGAAGACCAAAAGAATAGATGAAGAGGCAGAGGAAAGAGAAGGAAGACAGTCTGATCCAGCCATGAGGATGTGCTAACATTTGGGGTTGGATGTGCAGGCTGCCGCTTCTGACCTGCGAGAACATTCTCAGAGTCATGCTGCTGGGGCTCCCTGGACCTAGGGCGGGCATTCCCAAATAGGTGTCTCTCCTGTTCAGGTAACTAGAAGCTAGGGTCACCCTTAACTCTCATACATCTTCAGGATCTACACTGTCCTAAAAACAGCCCTCCAGCTCCTCCCCTCACTCACAGCCCCAGTCTTCTATTGGCAGCTTCTAAAGGGACTCCTGTTTGCAAGGGAGCTTGGGAAATGTAGTCTGCGAACTTGCAGGTTTAGCTATAGGCACTGTGTCTTATGCTATAGGGGGACTGTTGAAGCTACTGTTCATAAAGATCTTAATAGTGTCTTGGTGGTTCCTTTTGCATCATTTTATCAAGGCAGGAGTAAAATTTAAATAATTTAATATGTGGCCAAGCAACTTTTTTAAATATGTGGCCAAGCTTCAGTTCATCATTCTTCTTGCTGCCCTGGGCAGCATTCCTTTATTTCTTCAGTGATAGGATATTGACAGGTTTAAGGAACTTTATATATACCTACAGTACTGTTAGAGGTTTGTTTTTTGTTTGTTTGTTTGTTTGTTTGTTTTGTTTTTTGAAGAGGAAAATTCTTTTCTAAAACTGTGCTGATTTTTATTACCCTAGGTAGTGCCTCTATGAAGCGTAGGGAGGAAGGACCGTGGCTGTCTTCTGTGTCTACTTCGAGAATCCCTGTTTAAGTCATCTATTTTACCGGCTTTTCACTTCTCATTTGGAACATCCAGTAAATTTGATGTCTTAGATGGAACACCATCTTCTCTTGCTTTTCAGTGAATTTATGATGACTGTTAATCATATTCTACTTCCATATCTATGCCCTGAGTGGGGAGAAAGACATATTCAAACTAGCTGAAGAGTCATGGGCTTTTGGAGGTGACTAGTCCCTACCAGTTGGCCTCTGTTTGATCTTTACTTGAGGAAACTGACATGCAAACACGTGTATGCCCTCTGTACATTGACCTGAAGCTACACAGAGAGGCTGATCTGATTCTCCTGGCAAGATCCCATTGCTCTGGCTGCTATTCTATGAGATTTTTCATCTATCTAGATAGCCCTGTGGTAGCTTGCCCCATTTTCTCCATGTAGCCCATTGCCTTAACTATAGATGAGGACATGGGGGGCAGAGAAGTTCAACGGCTGCCTGCCTGCCAAAGCCGGAGGCAGCTGTTGCTGGAGACAGGCATCAAACTCAGAGCTATGGGTCCTCATGTTAGAGCACCTGCCACACTATCAGGATGGTCCTTACACCCAAGGTCCTAGGGTGGTGTCTGCTCTCTGGACGATCATGGCAGGATTGTGGCAAAATTGCTGAACTCTCAGAGTGTGTGTGATACCCACATTCTAAAGCAGTAGGCTGTTTGTGCTGGTGATACCCACATTCTAAAGCAGCAGGCTGTATATGCTGGTTCACAGTTGTACTTACTGTGCCGCTGACCGAAATACTTTCACGTGCCCAGCTACAGGATGTAGGTCTCCAGACATGAGTGCATGGAGCTGTGAATCACTCAAAAATGCTCATCCTTGCTACAGGGAATCAAGTTTGCAGAACCGAACAAGGTGTCTATTTCAAGGCCATTCTAAAGGTGTGACTCTGGGTTGAATTGCTCTACCAGTTCAAGTGTTTGGCATGATATTTTGGAGAGTAAAATACTCTGTATCATTCCATGGTCTTTGTTTACTTTTTTTTTTATTTTAGTTAGCATGGAAAAGAATGGTATTCTGATTATCTCACTTTTATACAAATATGGCATCGTGTTTTCTAAACAATCCTCCTCCTCCAGTGCCTCCTCACCTCCTCTTACTGGGCTTTTCCCTCCTCACTGCCGCTTTCATGTCACGTGAATGCGTGAGGATTCTTAAAAATCCAGATTCCACATGTAAGCAAAAACAGGTGCTATTTTGTCTTTCCCGTCATCCTCTCTTGTTCAAGGCCCCCCGCTTCCAGTATCGTTAATGTCCACAAACCAAGGGAAAAAAAGCCAGCCTATTTTTTTAATCTCCTATTTATTTTTTAAGGCTAGTTTTCATCCATGTACATTTTGAGAAAAACAGCTAAAAGAGGAGCAAGCATTTCCTTCTGTTATCTCACCCAGGGCCAAGAGAGAAAAGCAAGCAAGGTCACCACTTTGGTTGCATGTGTTAGAATTCCCTTAATCAATCAAAAATACTAATCTGGGGCTGGAGAGTTGGCTCCGCCCTTCAATTGCTTGTCCCCAGAGCAAGGGGAGCAGAGTTCGGAATCCCAGGACTCATGTAAATTCCAGGTGAGTATAACAGCCCTCCTGTAATTCCAGTTTGGGGAGGCAGAGGCAGGATCCTGGAGCAAGCTTTCTGCAGAGACTACTGGCCTTATTGGCTGGCAGGATCTATTAAAGATAGACCCTGTGGCTCTTCTGTCTGCCACTAATGTGGGATTTGGTGTGGGTAATCTGAGAAAGCATCCTTGATTTCCTTCAGAACCAAAGTTAGCCTGTTTACATCATGACGAATCTTCTCTTACATGATAAGTGGGAGATTCTAGCAGAACAGAAAGAAGCCCTTCCAAGGTGAAGGGCAAACTTTCAGAAAGTTACTGTGACCGGGTGTTTGTTTGTTCCCTCCAATGACTTAGCTATCACTTCCTTTGGGGAAATACATTTGTGCTTATTTAATTGAAAATATTCTAACAAGCTAACAAGAATAATAGCCAACAGCTTTCACAACTGCTTCATTCCTTCTCTTTCAATTCCAGTGGACTCTGCCCATCATTTTCAAGTCCACTCAGAATTCTGGAGGGCCAGAGGCAGACAGGACTCGGGGTCAACACACATCTCAGTGTTTGTGGGCCTTGGTGAGTGTGAATGATTGCAGCGAATGAGGAAGAAGGGAGATGTTTGATGAGCTTCTCACAACCTTAGTTAACAGGGGAGTCTGTTAACAGGGAACTCCTCATTTCTAAGCAGCTGCTGGAGCTGGGTTGAGTGACCTCAGATGGCATCTTCCCGTTCACCCTCTCTAACAGACAATGGTTTTCAAAGCTGCTGACTTCACACTGGAACAGAAAGGGTGGCCTGTTTCCAGGGGAAACTAGGAGAGGAAGAATAGTCTAGAATGGACCACAAATCTAGCCATGCAGAATCACTTTGTGTTCACCAGGCCTTGAAGCACTGAAGGGAGATTTTTATCCTCAGAGCCACATGGCGCCCCTAAACACAGATGCAGCAAACCAAACTGGTGTTCTCATAGTACCCTGGACAAAGGGTCAGAGTTTCTCAATCTGGATTCCAGAAAGCATCAAGGCTTCACAGAGGCCCTGGGGACAGTCAGGCATCCAGACATTCAGTCTGTCCATCTGTCCACCCATCCATCTCTCCTTCGTTCCTTCCTTCGTTCCTTCCTTCGTTCCTTCGTTCCTTCCTTCCTTCTTTCCTTCCTTCCATGTCCATGTCTCTCTCTGTCTCTTTCTCTGTCTCTCCATCTCTGTCTCTCTCTGAGTCTCTGTCTCTGTCTTTCTCTCTGTCTCTCTCTCTCCCCCACCCTCTTCCATGTTAGCTCCCCACATGCTTAGTTGTGACACCTGGATAAGCATTTAATGCACATGTGTTTCTGCAACACAACATTTAACGAGACCCACACAGACTTTTTGAGAGCTTTAGAACAGATCAAAAGACCGAAGCAGACATCCCCAGGCAGGGGGTAAGGGTCAGTCCTTGGGGAGAGCTCACATCCAGACCTAGAAGGATCTTTGCCTGGAAGGATTTTTAATGGCCCAGGAAATGTCTTCCATGCTAGAGAGAGCAGCTATCCCTTCTGGTGAAATGTAGGACAGCCTGCCAATTCAAACTCAGATTTAAAAAAAAAAAAAAGTTTTCTTTTGTACCGGCAGCCCCCGCTTCCTGCAATGCTATTTCTCACTGTACGCCCTCAGCCAGCTTGTTTCTACACCACAATATTCAACTCAAATCTCACCTGGGGGAAGCTCATCGTTCAGAACAAGTGGCTGTGCTTCTGGGCTCTCCAGAACTCTCCTATAGCTCTTCCGGGTAGAATTGTAAGAGGCTCTGCCTTATTGATTTCCCCATCGAGCTCAGTACCTGTAAGGAGTTCTCCCCAGAGATGACCAACTGATTAAATCAGGGGAATGAATGAATAATGGAGAAGTTATTCTCTGCACTCAAATTTCTGGTAGATGGGATGATTCCATGACTGTCTCACCCAGCTCCTTCACGTTTTGCAGTAAAACAATCAGAAGAGAGCCAATTGCTAGGATTTGCAAATCCTCCCGAGTTTTGGGGTCAGGACCATGGAATACATCTGAAATAACAACTCTGATGCCACACGCCTGGCTGCTTAGCGGAATTTTGGTGTGAATAAACTTCTTCCAGGTTCTCACATTATGGAGCCGTGCGTGGGTGTGACTTTCCTCAGGGAGATGTAAACAAAAGTCTATCCCCCCCCCCCCCCCCCCCCCGTTAGAGCGCAGACAGCAGACCAAAGAAACAAGCCCACCTAATTACGCCGATGGACCAATGAGACCACAGGAGCTACACACACAGGTGTGCAGGTGGCTCCGAGCCAGTTGTCACTGAAAAGCCCCACCAGCAAAGGGGACTCTGGAGCTCTGGCTATCGTTGGCATTCCTGCCTCAGGCTCCCAAGTGTTTAGACTTCAACCATGTCCCACTGTACTCAGCTTAATTTTTTTTTTTTTATTTCTGGTATCCATTTTTAATGTTCTTTATTCTTTTGTTCTTGGTGTATATCCAGTAGCCATTTTTAATGCTCTATCTTCTTTGGTTTTTGATGTAGAAATTACGTGTGTGTGTGTGTGTGTGTGTGTGTGTGTGTGTGTGTGTGTGTGTAGCTACAACTGTACTCTTTAAGGTCTATTTATTTTTAATTTTATGTGTATGAGTAATTTGCCTGGGTGTATGACTGTGCCCCACATGCATGCCTGATACCTGCAGAGGTAAGAACAGGGGGTCAGAGGTCCTGGAACTGGAGTTATGGGTGGCTTTGAACCACCATGCCTGTGCTGGGAACCAAAGCCAGGTCCTCTGTAAGAGCCACGTCTGCTTTTAACTGCTGGGCTATCTCTCCAGCCCCTGACAACTGTAACCTTTAGTCTGCATGTACCACACAATCCAATCCCCCGTCTCTTTGCTGGTCCAGCCTCTGACCCTTCCACTCCCCACAGTCGGAGACAACAGCAGGGCAGCTTGTCATTAAGTCCTTCCATAGCCACAGGTAGCTTCAAACAATCTAAGACATGACCTGCAAACATTTCCGGGTTATTTTTAGAAACCTCGGCCCAGGGGCCTCCTGTGGGATGCATTGTGATGGATCTGTGGCTTGCAATCTACAGCCAGCCAAGCTCTGTGGAACCTTTGTGCATGAAAAGCTAAAACACAGGTACTGGTGTCCAAAGTCCTGATCCCCGAGGGTGTTGGATACGTGGATGCTTGTTTCCACCAGGGAGAGACTGTGGGGTGTTTTTCTTATTTAGAAAATTAAATTGAATCCTCAGGAGCCTTACTCTCCTCTCTACACTGGACTATCCCCTGTCCCTATCCTCTGAGACTTAATCACATTTCCCAGACCTGACTTCTCTGCATCCATCACTATGGTGATCATCTCTTTCTCAGCTTAGCAGTACGTCAACTGTGACGGGTGTTCACTCTGTTGGCCTTTGAGAGGCACAGCTGGGCAAGTCCTGCCCTGAGCTCACATCTCACACAAGTGAGGTTCTATCTGCTAGGGAAGCCAAAAGGAAGGGGTTGTGGGCAAGCATTTCTAAGGACATGTGTCTTCTTCCTGTCCACAGGTAGCCAGCTCACAACTAATACCGCACTTGCACCCCTGTACAATCTCACTCTTCACCCCAGGAAGGAACTTCTAGGAGACAGCAGGTGAAAGAAATGTCTCCCCATGGGAGATATTTCCATGGAGTTCCCCATGAAAAACAAGCTAGCTGCTCATGTTCCCCTTGCAGCCTTCTTTAAGTTCTCCTGAGCAGCCAAAGGAGAACTCCTCCTGGACAGTCCCAATGTACTGTGTCCACGGTATTCGGTTATTGTTCATAGGCCCCTACCCAGACTACTGTGCTGAGGACTGGCCTCCAGGCTTGTAGTTTTGTTTTTCAACTCTAGCCCTAAGTTTGGAACAAGGTTAACCACCTGAAACAACAGAATTTGCCTAACCCAAAGTGATTTATTTCCCCAGTAAAGACTGCTCTCTGTTATTTTTATTTCCAAAGGGAGTTAACATGTAACATGGGTGTTAGCATGGCCCTGCCTCCCTGAATGGGTCTGTTTGTCTCTGCTTCCTTCTTTGTTACACTGCTAAGCCTTGCCTTCCTCTGGGTTCAGGGAATTTTCAGCATTAATGAGGACCAAAGACCCCTGTATTTTGAAACTTCCTCTCTACCATCTACCCCAGTAAACAGCTTCTTAAAGCATTTAGTAACTTGGGAAGTGAGCAGAACTGTGACAACTGGATGTGATGATAGTTTATAAAATTCCTCTATGAAGAAGGGATGGGTGAGTAGGCAGTTTGTATTCAGCACCTCGGAAAATGTACAGAGCATGGGTGCTTCTCACAGCGGTCAGCAACAGCAGGACCTGGGAATTGGACAGATGCAAATTTTGGGGTCCTACTCTGAATCTGTTGCACTGAAAATTCACTGGCCATTACTGAGTGAGTCTGGGGAGAAAGCTTCTCAAGAAAGCCTACCCAAGCGTGAAGATCCGAGTCTGGTCCACATAAAAAGCAGCCATGTAAAAAGTCATAGGCAATGTGATCTCATAATCCCAGCACCAGGAAGGTGGAGACAGGAGGATCTCCATGGGCCAGCCAGTCCAGCTAATCCACTAACCCCAGGTCCCAGGGATCAATGCTATCTCAAAACACAAGGTGGAAGACATCAAGGAATGATACTTAAAGGTGGCCTCTGGTTTCCACGTGTTCACATGCACATGTTCATCTCCTCAAAGGAACAGCACACACACACACACACACACACACACACACACACACACACACACACTCTCTGAGTGGGCCATAGCAACATGGTTGGGTAGGCAATTTAATAGTCAAATTGACTTCTTGTTCTTCAACCCTGAGGACCTGACTTTGAATACTTAGGACCTATATCAAGCACAGGAGTCCTGTGCACATCTTTAATCCCAGCACTCCTACAATGAGATGGGAGAATCCCTAAGGAGTTCATGAGCCAGATAGCCTGATGCATGCAACTGTCAGCAACAGACTGTGTGAAAAAAGGTGGAGGGTGAGGACTGATAGCTGAAGCTATCCTCCGACTTGGGCATTCGTGCACACCATGGTGCATGTGCTTCCTCCATACATCAAACACAAACATGCCCCGCCCCCTACACACACAATGTCAATAAAAAAAAAGCGGCACCATGGGCTGTGAATGGTTTTACAACTACCAGGCATGGGGTATTTATAATCTTGGCAGTTGTGGAGTCATAAGAATAACCAGTTATCCTCACTTTGTCCGCATCAGCCAAGCACTCTATTAGGAGTGTGAAGTACTGCAGGAATCACCCCTTGAGGAAGAGCACAGTCTCCAAGCTGAATAGGTTTCTGCATGTCAATTTTTCCATTTGTTCTTAGCTTCAGGAGGAACTGGGGAAAAGGTTAATTTTCCCACTGGACTGAAACACACCGAGTGACAAGATGCAGGGTCATGGGACAATTTGTGAGCGTCTGGGGAGGGTCAGGGTGATTGCTTTAGAAGAAATCATACCTGTCTTTTTGCATAAAGGCCACCACCACTGTAAAGTGGGTTCTCCCATTGGTAAATCCCACATGCCATTATATTAGCCATGTGACCTATGGGAAACAGACTAATTTGAGGGTTCTTATGCTGTCTGTGAGCATGGGAAGAACCAAGGTTTGTAACTCATGATGTTACTTCCAGGAATGTTCTTTCCAGATGTGATGTTTCTGAACTATGGTTTGGATTTTTTACATTTTAATAAGTAATTCTATAATCCGTAGGGTCTGCTTCTAGCAAACTCGGTTATGGACAATGCACAATTTAAAAGAGAAAAGTTTTGGAAAGAGGACAGATGTGACACAGAGAGAAGCTGGTAGATGGAGGCATCAACTGTGGTGGTGACACCTTTGGACTGGGGCAGGTGGCGATCAGAAGCAGGGACCCACCCCAGGCACCACCATGATGAAAGCGGTTGGAAGATGGCTGGGGACAGACATTGTTGTTTTCTCCATTCATCCTCTCCATCAAATACACCAATCTCCGGCTACTTCATTCTCATCACCAAAGCTTAAAGGTAAAATTGACAATCCTAGAGATTCTGAATCCTAACATCTGAAAATTCCTTCAAATAAAGGAGCAACACCCACAGGGAAGGTCATGCTTAGCTAAGCTAAAGGAAGAAAGTGGAATGAAAAACAACTCTTTCTTTTTTACACTCAAGGGAGCTGAAAAACTATCAAGCAACCCATGACTAACTCTAGGTGGCTTTACTGATTGGAAAATGAGGGTGGGGGGAGCGGTGGGGGGGGGGAGAGACCAGTTGACAAGTTACTTACCCAGCAATGAAGACACAAGCATCTCTCTCATAAGCTATCATCACTGGATGTGAACAACAAGAGGCATTTGATAAATAACCCTGACAAGGGAGTTACCAAGAGATGTGCAGGCTCTGGGGGTCATCAGACGATGTCTCTTTGCCCTTTATGGTCCAGGTTTATGGAATTCAATGAGCCAGCTTTTCTGGCATTGTTTTGACAGACAGCCCTATTGAACTGTTAAAAAAAACCTGGCCTAGGTTAAGAAGGAGATCTCGGGCTCTGGCTATGGAAGGCCTGTTGCTAGATTTGCTGACATGCACACTTAGAGAAAAAGAACACAAACCTTCCTGATTCCTGTTCATCCTTATTCTGATGGTAGCATCTCTGTCTATTTGAGGAGGAAGCTGAGCTCTTTGGGTATCTTTCAACCCTACAGGGTTGTCTTGTCCAAAAATGCTCAGGGCAGATGAGATGGCTTAGCATATGAAGGCATTTGCTGCCAAACCTGGAAAGTGACCTAAGTTTGATCCCTGGAGACCCCATGGTAGAAAGAGAATATCAACAACTCCTATAGGTTGTCCTCCAACCTTCCTACACATGCTGTAGTATGCGCATGCATGTATACATGTGCATGAGTGCACACACACATACCACATGAACACATACTAAATATAAAAAAGAAATGCCACATTCCATGCCTTACCATCTACAGGGCTATGCAACTCATACCCGTGGTACATGCTTACACTTTATAAAAATTGTACCAAGTTGTTTAACATCTGAGAAACTGAGTCACTGACATTTCCACCTTCAGACACTTTCATAGGATGGATACTTTTTAACGGAGACATGTCAATAATGTTAAGTACACATGAGTTTGTACAGTAGGTCCCTTAGGGAACTGAACACTCTACAGATGGTCTAACTGTAAGAAAATCTCACTGGAAAAGCAAAGCTAAGCTGAGAACATCTTGTGGCCCGACAGAGAAGATCCATCTTCGTTTAGAATACTCTTTCCCATATTATCTCTGTATTCCCGGTAAATCATTCATAGGAAATCATCCATGTAAAACTTTCTGTCACAATAACCTTGATGTGTTAAAATTACAAAGTTAAAGTCCTCTGAGATGAAAATCTCATTTTTTTTTAATTCTTTAAAATGCTTAGGTTTTAAAATACCATGAAAATATAAAATCCGGATAAGTCAGATGAAATATGTATAAGGCTTGGAAAATTGAATTTTTAAAACCATAATCCTTGACAATTACATTTTGCTCTCCTGGAGTTGTCTAAATTTTTTCTCTGCTTATATCCTTTGTCTCTTTCAGAAATTAATCCTGTATGCCATAGAGCCATTCCATTGTCTGCCAATTTTAACACATCAATTTACATGGTTTATGTTAACTGCTACCCGTGATTTATTTTAAATGTGGAAACCCTTAATCTTTCCTCCTCAGTCCATCCTTCCTCTCCTTTTTCTTTCAATGCAAGTCTTAAGGTGTTATTACAAAAGTTCTTACTACATTTATCTTTTATCGGCAAGATCTTATTGTACTGAATTTTTATATTTGTTTTGAATTTTTCTGACATTTCATTTTTAAAGATTTCAAAATAAATAGTAGTCATGCTGTTCGGTTTCTAATAACATATTGTCTATTATTTCAACTGAAATAAACCACAGTCTCTGGCATAGGGTATATTATTATATTCAGGTATGGTTTTCTCTAGGGAGATTTAATTTTATTTTAATTGTTGTGTGTGCACATGAGTGCAGGTGCTCACAGAGGCCAGAAGACCTCAGATCCCCTGGAACTGGAGTTGAAGTTGTGGTATGTCACTCAATGTGGGTACTCAGAACTCAAGTCCTCCATAGAGGAGCAAATGTTCTTAAGCCCCAAACTGTCCCTCCAGCCCGGCTTTTCAGCTGACCTTGAGTCCATTCCTACCCAGAGATGGAGACATTTTATGTGTATTTCATGAGCATACCACAAGCACAATGACATCCTTCTCTACTTTTGTCAGGGTTTAACTAGATCTTTTTTCATTATTCCATCTGAATTTTAAGAAAATTTTATGGAAAACCTTGTGAATTCTCTCCATCACCACTTTCGAATTGGAATTCTGTGAAATGGTATTTTTTGAAATCAGAATCAATATGACATCAAGGCTTCTCATTTGATAATTGTTCTGGTTGCTTCTATTGATCCAAATATTTTCCTCACATATCTCTTGTATATTTCATGTGAAACTAATGCTTTTGCGGGGGGGTGGGAGTAATATATGTGTGAATGTGTATGTTTGTATATGTTTGTTTGTGTGTGTAGGGTATGTGTATGTGTGGCCAGAGGAGGGGTAGGTATGTGGTCAAGAGTCTGATGTCATTCTCCACCCTGTTCTTGGAGGCAGTGTCTCTCCCTGAACCTGAAGCTGCCATTCTGCTGGGTTGCTTGGCCAGTGACCTCCCAGAATCTACCTGTCTCCATCTTCTGGTGCTGGGGTTACAAGTATTCACAGCCTTGTCTGGCTTTTAAATCAATATTGGGGATTTGAACTCGGGTCCTCTTACTTTGCAAGTGCTCTTACCTGCTGAACCATTTCTCTGGCTTCTTGAATCTCATTCTTCAATATTTGATAGTTTGGTGCTATTTTTAAGGGAAGCTATTTCCCGTCCCTAGGACCAGCATTGAGGAAATCAGTCAGTGAGGACTTTTGAACATGGTCAGTCTTCCCCCTCAGGAGTCCCGTCACTTGCTCTGGTAGAGGCTTTACCTTTTGTCACCATCCATGTCGACATTCTGACCCTTGAGATTTCAGTCAAAACAGTTTGCGTGTCTCAGTTTCATGGGTGGTTTTCCGTTGCTTCCTCCTAATCCCCACCATGTTCTTTCCCTGTATTTGCAATTCACCCTGAGATTCCTGCAACTATTATGTTCTGCCCAGCACTTTTTCATGATCTACTTGTATGAAACCTCAATTTCTATTTCTTAATTTGACAACTCACTGTGCTTTCTTATTTTTCTGCGGCAATGTCACAGGAGTATATGAAACATTCTGACCACACTCATCCTTCCATCCCTCTACCCTCCAGCGGTCCCAGCTGCCTTTCCTCTCACTCAGTGCCCGTCCCAGTTTCATCTCCTTTTTGTTTTATTTTGTTTCTGTTTTGTGACCCCCTTGGGTATCCCTGGAGCTGCTCACATGGTCTTGGGTGGGAGGTTATCCACCCGACCGTAAAGAACTTACCAGTGGCTGCATTGACTTCCTCTCTCTCAGCAGCCCTCAACTGCCATTAGCTCCCCTGGGTGGGGTGGGGAGTGCTCCCATGGGCCTGTCCCTCACCCATGGCTGGATGCCTGTGGGCTCAGTCTGGTGAGGTCACGGTGGTTGCTGTGTATTGGTGAATGCCATGGTTGTCATGCTTCTAAAGATAGTTGATGTTCCTGGGATTTAATCATCTCTGGATTCTTAGAACCAGGCTCTGTCTCATGGTTTCAGAATGCGGATATGAGGAGATGCTACTTGGGAGTTCTAAAAGCCTGAAAACTTACTACTGTGTGTGCTTTATGCTGTCTGTGTGGATTTTAATTGGGGGGGGGGGGAGTAAACATGTCTGTCTTTGTGAATGGGGTTTTCATTTATCTAATCCCAGGGCAGGTTCAACCCTTTTCATATGCTTTGATCTGTACGTCCTCCCCTGTCAATGGCCTTTCTTTCTACCTGGAAAGTTTTCATTTTGGAGAACATTTCTCTTTCTGGTTGAGCTGGTGAATTTTTTTTTTTAAATCATGGAAATATTATATGGACTGAGCAGATTATATTTAGTAATATGTCTATGTGTATGTAAATAAACATAAACATATCCATGCAAAAACAATAAAAGGAGAGCATGAATTCAGAGAGCAGAATGGTAGATAGGAAGGTTTGGAGGAAGGAAAGGAGAGGAGAAATGTAATTATATAATAATCGCAACAATTTTAACAATTAAAAAAGCACAGACACACATATGCATACCATAAACCCACACATGGCATTATACACATGAAAAATCTCCAGTTAGAGTGTACTACTGGCATAAATGTTATCTGGAATTAAATAATAACACAATATAATAAGCAATTTGTAAATTGCAATTGTAGTAAAGTATAATAGTCTAGTAGAAATAATAAAAGCATTAAACCTTAAAAAAAGATCTTGTAAATAAGCTTTTAATATGTATGGTTCAATAACCATATTTGGTTAGAGGACTTTCTAGGTAACATCTCTCATTTGGTATATTGTAAATGAACCAGTATAAAGTTAACATTTCAAATTACATTTCAGTGCTCTGTAGGAACACTAGTTTTGACCTGTAAGTTATCAAAATCAGAGGACTTTCTAATAAGTTTTCTAATTTATCTTAGAAATCTCTTAGATCTCTTTAGGTAGATATAATCACATCAACTGAATGTAGCTGGAAGGTTCCTCCGGTCTGTCCAGCCCTGTGGTCCCTCAGCTGCTTATCAAATCATCATCTTCCCAATTTCACCTTTCTCTTTCCTGTCTCTCTCCTTGGATTTTCTACCTGCCTCTCAGCTGCCTTGCCATAGTCCAAAGCAGCTCATTTATTAACCAATAGGAACAACATATATTCACAGACTACAGGAAGACATCCCCTAGCACTTCCCCTTCTCTATCTAATCAAAAAGGAAGATTTTAGCTTTAATATAGTAAAATTATATATACAGTTCTCAAAATTATGTTTTATAATTCCTCATTTTCAAAGTATGTTCCATTGAATCTCTTTGATTGATTTCACTGCCTACACATGTGCCCTGTTCAATGGAGATGTACACTCATCATTTACTTGTTATCTGCTGTTGTTACTTACTGTTATTATTTGGATGCTGGCGATTGAAGCCAGTGCCTTTTCATGCCAAGCATGTGTTCTACCAGCTCTATATCCACTCAAATACACATATTTGAACATGTATTTTCTAATCACCACATACATAAGTAAAAGATGGCTCAGTAATTAATGAATGAATGAAAACATTTAAAGAGCATAAAAATAATCGAGTTTGGAAGTATCTTCATCATTACTTCAGCATGCAAACAAAAATAATTGAGATATTTTTATTATTTTCTGCCATGAAGTCTTTGAGATTAGTGTACATTTTCCTCTTAGAACATCTCTCTGGGGACCAGCCCCATTTCAAGTGTGGGTGCTCACAGGGGTTTGTGCCCTTTGCGTGGAGTCAGTGTTGGATGTCCAGAATCATGTGATTTAACAGTCTGTGTTTTCCTAATCAAGAGGGAATTGTTTGAACACCATCTTAAAGTCAGGATTTCCTTGGTTTATATTATATATGAACATACATAATATAATACAATATAATATCATAGATAATATAATAGGTCATTGGTTCCCTTAAACTACATGGCACCTGACCACGCATTGCTTGTTCACACAGAACTGCAATTTTTGTTTACTAATACATTACTTATAGGTTCTGATTTTATTTTAGAATGATGTTTGTCTTTGTTTTCCTTTGTCAGGAAATTCTATTTCTTTCACAGTGAGCACAGAATGTCGCAGGAAGGCTGAGTAAGCACCCTGGAGAGAAAAGGACGAGTGAGGAGGGATCCCTGGTCTCTTTTTCCAATCAAGATCGCAATGAGATCTATGAAACAATTGGGTCACAGTCTTCATAAGTGGAAGAAAACAACTTGAAAACACGATAGAAATGGTATTCTATAAAACCTTTGAAATAAGTCTGAATACCGTGGAAATCGATTCCAACAGTTACTTCAGTTATATCTTACATTTAAGTTCTGTTTTGCTATAAGAAAATTTGACTAAAATCAGATAAAATAGTCTGTGTTCACCACATACTCAGAGGCTGTTTAAATATGTAATATTATAATAAAATAAATAATAATAATTGATATCTATTTGACTTGGTATTACAGATCTCTATTATAGATATCTATTTATTATTATAAATATGAAGAATTGTGAATAAAATATGATACTCTGTTTATTACATGTTGAGAGGCTGTTTAAACAGATATCTATTTTAAATATATAATAACTAGAATTACATAGATAATAACAAATAGATATCTATTTTAATACACCTTTTTCCCATAAAATTATTTCAATTAATTACTAAAATTTCTTATAGTTTGATTTTTGGTTAGTTTCCTGTTTGTTGAGTGTTGTACTGCCAATGTCATCTGCCAAACTATTCTCAGTATTTCCCACTTATTTCCTAGTATTCCCTGTACTTCTGTAGCTCTGCGTCCCTTTAACGTGGCATTGTCTACTTGTACCTGGTCTCTTTTCAGTCCTGGTCCCCACAGGTCTTTCCAATGACTCCTTCAAGAAAATCAAGTCTTGTAGATTCTGTCCACCATATCTTTCCATCACTATTCATCCATTTCCATTCTAATAGTTTGTGTGTCTCTTCTATACTCTTTATATTAATTCTCTGTTATTTTCTAGCTTTTTAGCAAGGAGCAGTGTGCTCTCTCTCTCCCTCACTCTCTCTCTCTCTCCCCCTCCCTCCCTCTCCTTCCTCTCTCCTAGTTTTTGGTTGGTCTTGCTGTTTTTGTTTTTAAATGAATTTCCATACTCATTCGACTGAGTGAAGCAATGTATATTCCTTTAGCTAAGGGTTCCCTTTTCCCACACCCTCACCAGATATTTTTTCTTATTTGTTATCTTAATGGTAGTTATTCTGCCTAGAGTAAGGGGGAATATCAATGCATGTAATTTGCATTTAAAGATTTGGGCTATTTTTTTTAACATTTTTTTTTTCACACACAGCATTGTGTATTTCATCTTTTGAGAATCATTAGGCCATTTATGGTATTGATAGGGTTGGGTTTTTTTCTGGTATTTAGATGGGGGTGGGCATTCTTTATATATTCTAGGCATTAATCCCTGTCAGTTGTATAACTAGCAAACTCTTCTCCTCTTCTGAGGGCTGTCTTTCACTTGAATATTTTTTTTTTTTTTTTTGCCTTGCAGGACCCTTTTAGTTTCATGCAAACCCATTCGCCAAGTCTCAGTTTCATTCCCTGAGCTAATGGAGGCCATTTTGGAAAGCCCTTGCCAATTCCTATATCTCAAAGTGTTTCCCATTTTCCTCTAACCATTTAAGAGTTCCAGGTCTTACATCAATGGTTTTGATACTTATTGGATTGGATTTGGTGCAGTAAGACATGGGAATCTGCTTCCATTACTCTACGAGTGGATACCCGGTTTTTCCAGTCCTGTTTGTCGAAGGGACTCTCTTTTCTTCCCTGTGTATATCATGCTGTGGTTGTGTAGGTTTGTTTCTGGATCCTGCATTTTCTTCCTCTCTTTGATGGGCGTGTCTCCTTTTCATGTGTGATAGTATACCTCCAGCAATGTCCATTTTGCTAAGGATCAACATGAGCTAACTGGCATTTTTTGTGCTTCTGTAGGAATATTAGGATTACCTTTTCTACTACTTTGAGAATGTCATTAGGAAGTTGGTGGGAATTGCGTTGAATCTGTAGATTTGGTTTTGATAATGCAGTAACTTTACTATATTCATTCTTCCCATCCAAGAGCATGGGAGCTTTTTGTGTCCTTTTGGATTTCTTTTATGTCTTTAGAAGTTTTATTGTAGAGATCTTTCACAGCCTTGAGTGGCTTCTTTTTCTAGTTATTTTATTTTGGAAACTAAGGTCAATGAGATTGTCTGCCCAGTTGCTATCTCAGCGTGTTCATTATAGGTATATAGGAAGCACAACATTTTCCATATGTTGACTTAGTCTTCCTATTGTTCTGAAGGAGTTTATCAGTTCCAGAGTTTTTTGGTGGATCTGGAGAGTCTTTATGTATAAGGTCATACCATCTGCAAATAGCAGTAATTTCACTTCTTACCTGAAAATAAATCAAGTTCTTCTTTATATTTCCTAGAACTTTAAACCTAAATCTAAATTCTCATTCTCTATCAGCAACCTAGGCCACCAATGACAATCTCACCACAGCAGTAGCTCTAACCAATGATGTGGCAATCTAAGTGCTTTACCCACCTCTCACCCTCATCTCTCACATCTCACCATTGTGGGGCGATTGGAACAGTTGTTGACATCCCTTTTGACACCTTCATAAATCTGCAGTCCTGAAGACAGAACCTGCTTCCATGTTCTTCTGCTGTGTGCCACACACTTAGGATGCCTTCTTGATGGATACAGAATCTTCTAGATGTTTCCTTTGTGTCTCTACATTTCTTCTTCATTGACTCTTACTTCTTACCCCCTTTGTACTGTGCTCTAGAGGAATTTCATGACTCAGTCTCCTAGACTGTGAATTTTCTCTTAAGGTGTCATCTACTTGCATTTCCACCCTGCCAATTCTTCCTTACCATTAACGTTTTGGATCCAAAATGGCTGTTCAGGAGAGACTGACTTTGACCTCTTGCCTATTTAAGGTTACTGTTCTAATTCTTTCTTTATGTACATTAGTTATATTTCTTTTGTTTGTTTGTTTGTTTGTTTTGTTTTTCAAGACAGGGTTTCTCTGTGTAGCTTTGCGCCTTTCCTGGAACTCACTTGGTAGCCCAGGCTGGCCTCGAACTCACAGAGATCCGCCTGGCTCTGCCTCCTGAGTGCTGGGATTAAAGGCATGTGCTACCACCTCCCAGCTACATTAGTTATATTTCTTAAACATGCCTTTGTAGGAGTTCTATCTTTCATTTAAATTATGTATTTGTTTATTTATTGGGTGGATCCCAGTATATAGCCCAGACTGACTTAGAACTTTCAATCTTCCTACCTCAGCTTCCCCAGTGCACACACTTTAAGAAGTGTGTATTCTACCACATCTAGCTCATTCTCCTTATTTTCTTGAAATGTGAGTTAATTGAAGTCTCTGCCCCTTGTGTTTGAGAGTATCTGTCTGATGATAGAAATATATATTTCAAGAATTTCTGTTTAGATGAAAGTATTCTGCCTTGGGTTGTAGTATTCTTTCTTTTTTCATTTTTTTTTGTTTTGTTTTGGAGATTTTCTTTTTCTGTCTATTCTAGGGATTCAAAGACAAAGGACAAGTGGTTTGTGCATATGCCAATCTAATTTTTCCCCCGCTGCTTTCTAATTAAGTTTTTATGTTTATTATACTAGAGTGTGGTCCTTGTGCAGCTTGTCACAGACTTGGTACAAGTACTGTGGTAGTTTCGCATGACAATTGAAATGCTCACATTTCAGTTTAAAACAATAGAGGAACTATTTTGGAATAAACACAGACCCTACTTATCTGAAGGCTTTTTTTTTTTTTTTTAAATTTTGGGGTTTTGTAAAGATAGTAAGTTACATGGATGTGTCTGTGTGCATGCAATTGCCATGTGTATACAGTTGCCCTGGAGGCCAGAAGAGAGTGTCACATCCAAAAAAGTTTGAGTGACAGGCAGTTTGGGAGCCACCTGGTGTGGATGCTGGAAAGGGCAACAAGGCTTCTTCACTACTGACCCATCCCTCCAGTCCCTGAAGGCTTTTTGTTCACTCCTTTGGCAAGTTCAAGTATCCTTGAGGGAGGAAGAACATTTCTTTAGTGATGTAGTGATGAATAAGCTGCCCATGTATATATAAATAACCCTGTGCTCCAATAAATAACCCCAATTAAACTCACTGGATCAACAAAAAGAAAGAAGAAAAGAGGAAGAGAGAGAGAGAGAGAGAGAGAGAGAGAGAGAGAGAGAGAATGTACACGCACAGTAAGGCAGGGAAGCAGATGGAGAACTCTCCTGGGGAAGAGGAAAGAGATCAGCAGGAGTCAGGGGACAAGACAGAGTAATGGGGATGAGAATGATCAAAACACATAAATGAAAATTTCACAATAAAGCAACTAATTATGTGGTAATAAAAACACAAACAAATAAATATGAAAAATAATCTGCCAGTGTAAAATGGTGCATGATTGAGCAAACGTGTTAAAAAGCCACTGAATGGAGTTCTTGATGGCTCAGAGGACAATGATTTATGGGGAAAATAAATATCAACAAGTCACGTGAAACTGTTGTCGACAAATAATTCTGTGTATGAGATGGTTTGAGGACCCCCTACTACTTTCTCTTTTGAGGTTTCATAATTAATATGACATAGCAAATGATGACTCAAAGGTCCAAAAGAACTCTTTACATAACTATAAATATTTTGTGAAAAAAATAGTAGGGTTATGCCATAAAATAAGGAGTGACCTTTTCTTTTCTAAGTGTACCTTCAAACTGGTACATTAGATTGCTTGAATTTGGTATTAGGCTGGAAGTAGAAAGTGGAATCATTTGAGAGAGTTAAAAAGATATTTTTACTAATTTTTTAAACCCCTTACAGTGTACATGCCACCACGCTAGCCCCTGTGAAAGGGAAGGCAAATCGTGGTTCAAATGAGAACCTCATGATCAAGCAGAAGTAAGGAGGAGCATACGCATGTCTGATGGCTTACAATCTGCAAAGACTTTGCCAGCAGCCACCTTCCCATATAATGTGAAGAATACCCACCAAGATAGGAATGGTGTCTCCTGCTCTAGATGGAGGAAAACCTCAATGATAGTCATTGGAACGTAGGGCAATATTAACCAGGTCAAGCTGCTGGAAAAGACACCGTGGGGGAAGAGGTCTCCCGCACAGGTCTGTTAGTTAAACCGTGGGGCTTCACGGGGGTCCATCTTGTGCTGTGAGGGCAAGCAGTGGTATGCAAGGCAAGGTCAAAGCAGGTTAGACCTCTCAGAGAAGGTCTCAGAGGGTAATAAACCTTGGTGCATGGGCTTTGTTGTAGAAGGAATTGGGAACCATTGCCTAGGTTTTGTATTGTAAGTAGATGTGATTGGGATTTAGTGATGTGGGATTTAGGAAGATAACCATGCAGCATGTAAGGTTGCACTGGGGCTGGGGAAGCAGCAGGTTGCATGAGAAAAGGACTGGGCCAATGGAGGAGTGCAGGTATGGAAGTATATGGCCCTCAGACCTGAGGCAGGAGCATTTCAATTGGACTGTTACCAGGATGAAATAGATCTGTGGTATCTGCACACAACAAGTCTCAGGTCTCATCTCTCTTTGCCCATATATCATATCTGTCTTTACTGGGAGGTTTCTGCATCAGCCTCCTCATCAGTTGGCTCTCGGCATTCTCCCGCAGCTCTGCTGGTATGGGCTGATGTTATCACATTCTACAGAGAGCTGCTGGGAACTGGCCTTCATCTCCAACTGTCAGTTTCCTTTGAGCAGTTATCCCTCAGAACCCTGCAGCTCACTTAAAAGCAAGCACAAACCAAAATGATACCACCGTGCCAGGCACACCCCAGGGGAGACCCGGTGTATCTCTTAAACCGGAGACTCTTGTTGATAATTTATCTATGGTTGGAAATGAGAGGAGCAGAAAGAAGTGAGGCTGGGAAGTCACCCCAGCCCTTCTCATTCATACACACACACACACACACACTGCACACGCCGCATTCCTGGCTTGTCAGCTCCATCTTCCAACAAACTGCGTGTTGCGTGATCTCTCTGACTGTCACTAAAGGCATTTAGGTGCTCTGGCATATGTTTGATACCACGGTGCTTTGACACATCCTAGTAAAACTGGTAGATTCCATTGATGTTCAAATGGGATTTCTTAACCCATCTTGTGTGGACATTCCTCTATTGCTTAGCCATTGTGAGCATCCCACCACCACCACACACAGTGAGGGGAATAGCTCTTTGAGCCTGCCCACCTGTGTGATGCTACCTGGGACAGGCTTCCCAGTCTTGATCTCAGTTTTTCTGACTTATGCTTCCCCGGGTTTCACCTCCTAGCAGCTCAGAAAGTGAGCAGCCCATCTTTCTTTTTGGTAGTGGCTCTTCTTGTTAAGGACAATGTACTTAGATGTTTCACGTGGGGACTTATTTCCATGGACTTGGACCCTACACACACATGTTGCCCCCTGCCATTTAGAAGCCATATTCCAGTAACCACAGAGAATTCCATTCATTAAACACACAAGAGAATCAAGTGAATTGATGCATGAGTTAAGATTCAGCACTGATATAGGGGATATATAATATATAATATATATATATATATATATATATATGAGAATACATATGGTTATATGATATTAAGTGTAATTAAATATAAACAGGATATATAGGATTGTGATATATAAGATTGTATATAAAGTATAGAAAATACATTGTTATATATAAATGTATACATATATATGCACATATGAAGAGAGAGGATGAAGATTTATTTCATGGGATTAAAAAATGGGAAACTCTGTGTCCACAAACTCAAGTCCCACTGCTGATGATATACTTTCATTGTGGATTGAATGTGGAATCCAAGGCATTCAGTGGCATAAAAGCAAAGTCCAAGGAAGAAGAGAAGTCCAAGTCTAAGACAAAGGAGGAGAAAGAAGAGGAAGAGGAGGAGGAGGAAGAGGAGGAGGAGAAAGAGGAAGAGTAGGGAGACCTATGCCTCACTCCTTCATGCAGAAAAATAGGGGGGTTCTAAGACTCATTACAGTCCCCTTGTTCCATCCCTGCCCACACAATGTGGGGCAATGTGCTTTATCAAGTTCATGGATTCAAACATGGATTTCATCTAGAAACATGCTTCATAGATGCACCCCAAAATAAAAAATTATCTGGAGGCCCCAAGGAAGGGTCAACTGACACCCAAAATTATGCATCCTGAAATGCAACCCCTGTATTTTTCTTGCCCTGGAGGAGTTTATGATGTGAGACCATGACTGGTGCTGGAGATCCAGTAAGAGCCTGACCTTCATCAAAGCTTACAGTCTGCCTTAGTCAGGGTCATCATTGCTGTGATGAAACACAGTGACCAAAGCAACTTGGGGAGAAAAGGGTTTATTTGGCTCACACTTCCACATCACTGTTCATCATCAAAGGAAGTCAGAACATGAACTCAAACAGGGCAGGAGCCTGGAGGCAGGAGCTGATGCAGAGGATATGGAAAGGTACTGCTTACTGACTTGCTCTCCATGGCTTGCTCAGCTTGCTTTTTCATAGAATTCAGGACAACCAACCCACCCACAATGGGCTGGGCCCTCCCCAATCAATCACTAAGAAAATGCCCCCCACAGACTTGCCTACAGCCTCATCTTTAAGGAGACACTTCCTTAATTGAGTTCCCATCCTCTCAGATGACTGTACCTTGTGTCAAGTTAAAAGATAAAACTACCCAGCACACAACTGGAAAGGGACAGAGGTGAATAAACACCAACAGTCTAAAGCTAGGGGTGTACTTTAGGGCTTTACAGTAAAATCAAATGTGTGTTATAAGGAGTCCATGGGGTGTAGACTGAGCGAAGTAGCATTTAAGCTAAGATGTTAAGAATAAATAAGCATTAAGCAAGCCTAAGGTGATGGTCAAATGTGTTTCAAAGACAGGGAACAGTATATGCAAAGGAATAAAGTGTTGAAATGATGATGGAACTGAAAGGACAGATAGGCTGCCTTGAAAGCAGGAAGAAAATCATAAAAACATAGGGGATAGAGCACGGGGGTTGGCCAGACCGGGAGAGTCCTTATCAACACTAAGAAACCTATGAAGACTTCAGTAAGTTCTTAGCATGACACTCTAATGAGGTTAGCCTGGCTAGTGCATCAGTGGTGAGAGTTCAGGCAAGGTTGGATGGTCATTGCCAGTATTTAGCTCAGGCAACAGTTGGTGGTAGACTTCAGGACATGGGAGTGAGGCGATCTGAAGAGTAATCAGTAAGTAGAGATACTGGAGTTCTGTGGTGCAGAGTAAACAGGGAATGAGGATGTAAGACACCATGAACTAACTGCCAGTCGGTGACAACATAAGCCAAATGGAAACAGGATCCAGGTCTGTCGTGGAATATGTGTATGCTGTGATTGGTATAATAAAAAGCTGAACGCCCAATAGCTAGACAGGAGAAATAGATGGGACTTCCAGGCAGAGAGAAGAAGAGATAATTGAGGCTTATGAGAGACACCAATGCAAAAAAAAAAAAAAAAATCAGACACACAGGACAGAGGAAAGGTGACCAAGCCATTTGACAGACCATAGATCAATAGAAATAGGTTAATTAAGTTGTAAGCACTGGTTAGAAAAAAGCCTCAGCTAAGGCCAAGCTTTCATAATTAATAACTCATCTCCATGTCATTATTTGTGAGCTGGCGGCCCAAAGGAAAGTCTGACTACACAGGTCTTCCAACATCATCACACCATCTGCTGAACGCCCTGTGCTAGAACTAATCACATTCCCCTTACTATGCACAGGAAAATGTTCATTCTGAGAAAGAGCTGGGGGACATGACCAGGTGAGGATGAGTCTCTATAGGAGTGTGACTATGTCCAGGGAGGCATCTGTGCAGCTGTGATTGTCCCTGAGATCTAGTCCATGGGTGCTGAAGCATTCTTGCCCTGAACAATGGAGGATGGTAGAGTTGAAAGAACTAGAGAGGATATAGTTTAACTATGCCTCCACGGCCATACCTCCCTGTCCGTGCTGACCTCACCTGATCTTGGAAGCTAGGCAGGGTCATGCCTAGGCTGTACTTGGATGAGAGTTCAGTTTATAAATAAGGCATGGTTGGAGATGAACAGTAACTAATAATGAGTAGAAAAACTGTAGTTAAGTCTTGCAATAAGATTTACTTAAGACTTGAGTTATTTCTGAAATTGCTACGTCTTATATCCAGATAATGGTTGACCTCACATGAGGAAGCCCAGGGAAAGAATGCACAGATTGCAGGGACTACTGTCCTTTCAGGGGACCACAGTAATCTAAAGCTGTAACCAGTTGTCATGGTGCATGCTCATCATCTCATCTCTAGGAAGAGAAAGATACAGGATGGTTAGATATGGTGGGAGAGGATGAGTGTGCAGCCCTGCAATGGGATGGACTTAAATATTATTTCAGGAAACTAAAAGTAGAGTAGAGGACTGTCAGAGCAATGAAGTGACTTGTGGAACTCAGGCTTAAACGTGTCTTATGTGAAGGGTGAAGATGCCAACTTTCTCTAGCATTTTTTCTCTACTACCTATCAGAGGGCAGGAATATATCCCAGGATTCCTGTGGCTGTCCAGCCTAGTATACTATATCTGATCTGGAAAGTAGAAATTATCATAGTCCAGAGCCTGGAGGAGAGATGGTAAGAAAGAGTGGTTGATAAATCAGCATGGAATATAGAAAAACAAATAATAGATGTATGAGTAGGCAAGTAACACTCCTAACCATGATAGACCTCCATTGAGGGAGACAGGTACAAGTTTGCTGTATGAAACATACATTTATCATGCAGAGTCCACAGAGGACACCATCACAGCATGTCATTCTCACAAGCAGAAAGGTGGCCAAGCCGAGGGGCATTGTGGGGCCAGGATCTGGCTCTTTCCCATGTGCACAATTCTTTTTTTCCTCCATGTTGATGGTTATAATTAATTAAAAGGCTGAGTCTGCAGCCTTCCCCTTCACATGGCTTAGGGCTCAGGGGCCAGGAATGTGTTGTGGGTATCCTTACTTTCAGTTTGGTGCAGGGTCCTGAGCCTTTGGTCTTCCATGCAGAGAACTGAGGTATTTTGACATTTCAGCTGATGAAGAGATGGGAAACCAAGCTGTTTCCTGTGAAAAACACAATTCCGGTGGACAGGATTTTATTTTGAGGGGGAAATTTTTTCTCGTTTCTCTCGGCTTGCTTTGCTATCAAATTGCATCTCTAACAGTAATAAAGGGATATCCACTTAAAGCTTTAATGGCCGTTATCCAATATGGTAGCCACCAACCCCAAGTTTATTAAAATTGAAGTTTATTTAGTAGAATTAGATACTCAGTTCTTGGATCCATCAGTCTGCATCGCAATTGCTCCACAGATACAGTGTGTCCATGAAACTGGTGTTTGCTCTGGATGAGTGGGTCTCTGACTCTTGTACCTTCTCTTGGGATCTTTTCCTTCTGTTTGCCTTGTCGGACTCCAATGTGTGAGTTTTTGTTTTATTATATTTTATTTGAATATTATCCCTTAGAAACCTCTCTGTTTTCTAATGAGAAACAGAAAGGGAGTGGATCTGGATCAGGGGTGGGAGGAATTGGACAAAGCAGAGGAACTGAAAACTGTAAACATGATATAGTTTGTGAAGAAAACAAAAAGGAAAAAAATGAAAGTTCAAATTTAAAAAGAGAGAAAAATGGATACATAGCAGAAAAATCAAGAAACTAGCATTTGCAATAATGTGCAATGCAGACAGATCATTCTATCATTATAGAATTCTTTCTCAGAATACTACTCAATTTCAACAGGAAGTGATTAAAAAGTGATGGAAAGAAGAATTTTATAAAGAAAGGACATGATTTCTGTAAGAGACACGTTCCCTTTGAAGTCAATTTTTTTGACTCATCTACAAGTTACAACCATGAGAACTCTCAGTTTGCATTTGAAAAGCCTCCTTCCATCGCGTACCAGCCAGGAAATGTGGAGATGTGTAATTCTTAAATCTTGTTCTTACTTTGATTTACTCTGGGGAGGAAAGACAGGGGGAGCAGAGGGGGTACCTGTGATGGGGAGGGAGAGGGACAGAGGGAGGGGAGCAGGAGTTGGGATGGAGGGAGAAACAGACAGACAGAAGCGACACCTTGTATGAATTGGTTCTTTCCTTCCACTTTTACATGAACTCAGGCCAACAGTCTGTGCGGCAAGCGCCTTTACCCACTGAACAACCTTACCAGTCCTTAATGCTTTAGATTGTGTTTTTCTGAATCACAAGGAATGAGACTCATTAATTCCTCCTGTTTACCCACAATGTAGCATATGAAGACAAGGCAGGCGCACCCTCCTCTCTTCTGGGTCTCTTGCACATAGCAAGAAATCAGGAACACAGTAGATGCTCAGCAAATAAGTATTGAATTTGTAAGTCCCATAGATAACATTTAAGTAAATGAGTTGCTTCATTAAGTTAATGAGACCATATTCTCTGGCAAGACCTTTTTGTGGGGCTAAACTTGAGTAAGATTTGGACCTTACAGTGTCTGGAACAGAATCAGAGCATCCCAGTAGATCGTGAGATGGGTTCTGTTCAAGGTTCCCAAAGAACTATGGGAAACAGACAGAACACATTCCACCAAGCCAGAAATAGGGGCTTTCAAGATAGTGCTGCAGAAGGATAACTTTTAGATCTTGGATCTGCTGTAGCAACAGCTTACTCAAGTGTTTTAAATATGGCGGATGTAAGGAGAGCAAGGCATGTGGTATCGAGTGGGCCCTCTGCACTGCACTGACATCAGCAGTGAAAGCCCATCCTTCCTGAAGACCACCGAGCCTCAGCCACACTGGATTTGATAAGTATAAAAATCTCCTTTCCCTTTTCCAGAGAGAGGAGAGAAAATAATCAAAGCTAGTATGATGGTGGCCATTGAACATCCCGAGGACACAGGGAACAGGTCACAGCAGGCTAAAATGGCCTCCTAAATGACCACAGGAAGCTAAGTAAGTTTGCAAAGCTTTGTAGAGAATAAATGTTCTAACATTCCAGAAAGCAAGATTCAATGGGACAGCAGCGCATGACCAACAGCCCCACTGCCCATCCTGGGCTAGACAGAGAAGGTTCTGAGTGACGTGAGGAGAGCAAACCTAGACCCTGGAAGACGATCAGACCTAGAGCTAACCGCAGATGGTAGAATTGGTAGTCTAAGATTTCAAAACGCCTATGGCTGATGTTTTTAAGACAACAGTCAAACGCATAAGAAAAGGATTTGAAGAGGAATTTCATCAGCAAAGCAGAATCGACAGCAAGCTGATAAAATGGCCATTTGAGGATGATAAAAAGGGAAATAGACCAAATTAAGACTCTGATATGTTTATGTAGTGGATGGCCAATTAGACACAAAGGAAACACAATATAGATTATGGCCTGTCAGGAAGCACGGAAGTGAGAGTGGAGAGAAAAGAGATTAAACAGCCAAGCAAAACAAGTCTCTGAAGAAGTAGGGGTGAGGATGCATGCCTTTAGTCCCAGTACTCGGAGAAAGAGGTCTCTATGAGTTCAAGGTCAACTTCAACTACTTCTACACAAATAACTCTAAGCCAGCCAGCCCTACATAGTGAAACCTGGCTCAAAAAAAACAAAGAAAGAGTCACAATAAGCAAAACTTACAACAAATGAACAAAAACCCACAGTGCATTAAGAACATTATATGTGGACAGGAAATCTTAGAAAGATAAACACACTATGACAAACAGTATCTGAAGACACAATAGCCAAGGATTTCCCCAAACTGATGAAAGACATCCATCCACATATTCAGTAAACTTCACCCACATAAATACAAAGGAAATCCATGCAAAGCTGCCATGCAATAAAAATATCCCTGGAACAAAAAAAAAAAAAATATGAAATAAGGACACTCCTTGTAAGTAAAGCATGAGAAAATTATGATCATCTGTGAGGAAGAAGACAGCTCTCGCTGGAGATGTCACAATTGATGAGAGACTGGAGAGCCCTGGTAGGTGGGGTATGAGGCTTAGTGCGTCAATGCTGACTGAAAATATAGAAATTACGTACCCTGGGAATTTGGATGGAAAAGGCTAGCAGTCTGGCTCAGATTCAATTTGGAAATGGGACGAGGACATAAAAGGGTCTCACTCATGGAGCAGGAGTGTGGAAGACGCAAGAGTAAAATATAACTATGACACAGTCGTGCACAGGCTGCCCTCTGAAAGAGGGGACAAAGAATGCGCCACAAACAAGAGGATGGAACCGAGGAACAACTTCCCAACATTAACGGATAAATAGCGACTCGGGGAAGAAATGAGATTGGGGGAGTTCCACCTTCTACATAGAGAGCAAGGATTCAAATAGAAAGGCGTCTACATGGATCACCACAATCAGCACAGAAGTTAGCTGGCCCCATGATGCTCCAGGGAGCCCAGAACTTCTCAGTCCAGTGGTCCAGAATGATAGAACCATTACTCCGAGGACCAGGAGTTTTGTTTCAGACAAAGTAAAAAAGATCAAATATAATCTGTGTTCTCTATGGACAAATCGAAAAAAAATACAGAATTAGTATAGTGTTCATAAGATGAAAATCAGGGTTGGGGATTTAGATCAGTGGTAGAGTGCTTGCCTAGCAAGCACAAGGCCCTGGGTTCGGTCCTCAGCTCTGGAAAAAATAAAGTTCCATAAGATGAAAATCATGACTGAGGCTGGAGGTCTGAGAATGTTTCCACAGTAAGATGGCTACTCACTGCTTTTCACCCTTTTCCCCAAAAGTCACGTTGGGGGATCATTGTATCACATCTGAAAATCTCTCGCCTGGCTCAGAAATTCCCAGATGACTCAATAGGGTTGACAACGTGACATCCTCCAAGATCAGACTCACTGTTTCATTGTGAGTCCATTGAGCCTTTCGCTGCAAAACTGATGCATTGGCAAACCATAAGGGCATAGTCAGTGCAGGCTAGAGACAGTGAAATCTTCATGTTACTGCTTCCCAGAGGTAACTGTGGACCCAGGAGCACAGAGGATGCAAGAGGGGCAGAATGTTGAATGGTCACTTTTGAGACTCCATTAAGGAGTGTTCCTCCTGTGGAGGCTTTCTGTCCTCCCACTAGATGGTTCTTGTCAAGGTCAGACATGTTGGAGAGTAATACAATACGTAGTGACCAAAGACATAAAAGATATCAAACAGATCCCTGCCCAAAAAGGAGACCACCCTCACCCTGGTCCACACTATAATGCTACAAATCCTTCCACTTACCACTTAGTTCAAATGATCAAATGGTCTTCTATGAATGGAACCAGCAAACTGGCTTTCTCTGAGGACAGGGCAATTAGGATCTCTTCACAGGGAACTCTCACTGTCAGGGCATTTAATGAAGGAACTGAACCACACCAGCACCATCTCCTATGACTTCTAGTCTGCCAGATGCTAAATAAGGTCCTTCACCCTCCCAATAACTGGTACCCCAGTTGCCTGTGCCTGTGTGTCTGCTTCTTGTCTTGGTTTCTTTGCTTGTTGCTCTGATAAAATACTCTGACAAAAGCAACTTCAGATACAAAAGGTTTGTTTTAGTTCACAGTTTAAGGTATAGTCCATCATGGTGTTGGGATCCTGAAGCATCTTGCCATGTGGTGTGGAGTCAAGGCATTGGGATCCTGAAGCATCTTGACATATGATGTCCACAGTCAGAAGATAGCAGTGAACAGATGCATGCTAGTGCTCAGACCAGGATTTCCCACTGAGGGCCAGGATCTCCCCCTCAGGAGGATGCATCTTCCTACACCTACTCCACAGGTAGGCCAAAAGGTCCATCTCCCCGATTCTAGATTGTGCCAAGCATACAGTTGGCAGTAAAACTGCACCTCCCGTATGAGGTAGTGCATTCTTTGAGAGCAGAGATCTCATTCAAAACCCTGCCATGTGGACTCAGAACCTGGCACTGTAGACGTACTTGTCAAGGGATAAAAAGAAAAAGAGAGGAAAGGGACATTTTGGACAAAGTGTCCTCTGTTAACTTCCCAAAATAGAATTTTTACTTATTGTCTAAGTAGAGGAGGGGAAAAACGAAATAACAGATGGCTATGGTGACCAGCGATCAAGCTTGAAAAGCCAAGGTTCAAATTATTACTCAGTCGTTCCTCCCAGGCTATAAGGGAAGAGCACAAAAGCCTTTGTAGCGTTCAAACGTTACCCCTGGGTGTAAACTCTCAATTCAGATTTCTCTCTCCCCGCTCCCTGCCCACCTACTCCTCCAGCAGCAGCCAAGCTCAGATCCTCATTACCATCTGTCTTGTCCTTGTGCAGCATAGAGCACTTGCTTTCGTATATAATCTGTTTTCATTGGAAATCAGTATTTATCTTTGAAAATTCACCTTAAAATTGCTTCTGCTTTGAAACCATCCCCTGGCACAATGGCTTTCCTTCTTTCTCTGTTCTCATCACTCTGTGTGCCCACATTTATTTTAACACTTGTCAGCCTCGTTTTTTATCACTTGTCTTTAGTTTCTTCACTAGGCAATGCACAGGCTGTGGGGAAAAAAAAAAGATCCTCTAACACAACCCCTGTGCCTCCTTTATTTCTCAATCTCTGGAATTTCTGTGGCCCTTAATATCTAACACAGACTAAATATGTGCTGCATAAGATGATATGGGTTAGACTCCCACAAAGAACCTGGAGCAGTGTTCTCAACCTTCTTAATGCTGAGATCCCTTAATACAGTTCCTCATGTTGTGGTGACCCCAATCATTAAGTTATTTTCATTGCTATTTCATAACTGTAATTTTGCTACTGTTACGAACCATCATGTAAATATCTGTCTTCCAATGGCCTTAAGCGACTCCTGTAGAAGGGTAGTTCGACTCCCCACTCAAAGGGGTTGCGACCCTCAGGTTGAGAAGACCAACCTAGAGGGCAAGAGGTAAAGGAGACATGAATCAGGACACTGAGTATCCCAGTTAGGATTCTGTTGCTATGATAAAATATGGATCAGAAACAACTTAAGAAGAAAGGGGCTTATTTCAGCTCACACTTTATAACACATGACTGAGGGAAGCTAGGGTAACTCAAAACAGGACCCTGGAGGTGGGAACCAAAGCAGAGAACAGAGAGGAACAGACTAGGGATGACAGTGCCCATACTGGGATGTGTTCTTCTATAGACATTGGCAATTAAGAAAATGACCCACAGACATGCCCACAGGCAAATCTGATGGAGGCAATTTCTCAGTTGAAACTCTCTTCCCAGATAATTCAAGGTTGTATCGTGGTGCTCAGTAACTTCCCAGCACACTGGATAACCAGAATATTGGAAACTCAAATGGCACCAAGATTGGCACAATCCCCTTTTGCATTAAGAAATGCCTCCCAACCCCTCCCCCCGCCAAAAAAAAATCACCTGTGATGGTAGTCACCATCATGATCATAACCAGAAAAAAATCTCAGGACCCTGATGTGCTACTTCAAAGGGATACTCAGGGTTGACATAGCTGTGAGCTACAGTCCTGTAAGAAGAGACTGTACCTCACCATTTGAATAAATGTGTGGTCATTATGTTAGGAAATGAGGATTTATACACTATCCATGAGAATATATGCTAATTGTTGAGGGAAAAGAGTATGGCAGATCCTTACAAATCTAAAAGGAAAAAAATACCATACAATCCAATAATCACCCCCTTGGATACAGAGCTGAAGAAGAAAATACTGGAATGTCAAAGGTTTCCATACTGTAGCACTATTCATAATAGCCAAGATAGGCGATCAGTGTAAATGTCCCTAAATGGCTGAAGAGATAAGTAAAATGTATATGCAAATGAATTGCTATCAACTTAAACTGAACTTGAAGATACTTTGTTCAGTGAAGTCAGCCAGATGCAGAAAGACAAACATCATCTGATCTCACTCAATACAGTTTAAAAGGGGCTGACAAATAGTTGCCTGACAGTAAGGAGAGAAGGGACAGGGACAGATACTGGCTGAGAGGTACTGTGATAGTTTGATTTCTGTTGCTATGACTAAAACACCCTGACCAAAAAAAAAAAAAAAAAAAAAAAAAACAGAGGAGAAAAAGGGTTTACTTGGCTTACAGTTCCAGGGCATTGTCCATCATTTCTGGGAAGTGAAGGCAAGGACTCAAACAATTGGCCATATCACAGCCACAGTCAAGAGTAGAGAACAAAGAATGCACCCATGCTGCCTGCTTGCTTAATAGAGCCCATCTTCTTTACTCATACAGTTCAGGGCCCAGCCTAGGGAATGGTGCTGCCCACAGTGGGGTGGGCCAATTAACTATCAAGACAATTCCCAAGGATAGTCCCACTGGCTAACCTGATCTAGATAATTCCCTAATTGAAACTCTTCCCAGGTGATTCTAAATTGTGTCAAGTTAACAGTTAAAACTAACCAGCGCAGGTACAATGTTACAGTTAAACAGGAAATAACTTCTCATATTCTATGGCACTAGGCAGATATAATTACTAATAATGCATTGTATATAGTAAGGAAAAAGGATTTTGAATATATTCATTTCAAATAAATGAAAAAAGCTTAAGGTGACATATGCTAACTAGCCTCATCCCCAAAGGTATACATTATTCAAAATTACATTGTGCCTCATACATATGCACAAAATATAAAAATCAAACAACAACAACAAAAAAAAAAACTACTGTGCATTCATTGAGAAATCACAATGATTACCACACAAATTATCAAGTGGTTATTAAAACCACCACAAGAGTTGGCTCTCCCTTCCTGGACACATGTGAATCACCTGCCCCAAGGCTCTGGTAGGTGTCACTCTGTACCTGAGTTCTAGCCAGTGGACTCTGAGTGGAAGGGATCCACTCTACTTCCAAGCCTGGACCATTCAGATCTGACATGCCATCTTTCATGCTTCTTCATTTACCTGGGCTAAAATACCCCAACCAAAACAACATAGAGGAACAAAGGGTCTATTCCATGTACAGTTCCAGGTGATCGTCATTCATTTCTGGCAAGTCAAGGCAGGATCTCAAGAAGTTGGCCACAGCACACTCACAATCAAGAATAGAGGGAAAAAAAGAATACACTCATGCAATCTGCTTGCTTAATGGAGCCAATTTTCTTTACCCAGACAGAAGCAGATATGGTCAAGAACCTTGGTAGACAATTGATTAGTAAATGAATGAGAAATTACACTCAGTCTCAGAAACATCTCCTTCAGATTTCTCTGACTCAGTTTCTACAAACCCCATCACATGTGATATGAGCCGTGAAGATGCTATATCTCAGCTGCACATTGTGATTCTCTCCCGGAACTTTAGTACATGGAAAGTCAAGGAGGAAAGATTGTGAGTTCAAGGCTAGCTTAGGTTGTATGGTGAAAGTCTATTTCAAAAGCAAGTAAAAAATCTCACATCTCAGTAGCTTCATATAAAAAAAACTTTTTTTTTTCTTTATTGTGGCAATTTGCCCTTGTTATAAGTGCAGACATGAATCACCCCCAACCCCTCCTCTGTCGCATGAAGATTAATTCCTGCAATGCCTCCTATGTTGGCTAATTTTAACTGCCAACTTGGCACAATTTAGAACTACCAGGGAAGAGAGTCTTAATGAGGAATTATCTAGATCCTATTGGCCTCTGGCACATTTGTGGGACATTGTCCTTAATTGTTAATGGATGTAGGAAGACTCACTCCAAAGTTGGGTGGCACCATTTTGAGGGCTGGGCTCTGCAGTGTGAACGTGAAGAAAAGTCGGAACTGAGCATAGAGAACAAGCAAGCATGGGTGCACAGTCTTTTCTCCCTGCTCTTGACTGCGCATGTGGTGTGACCAGTCAGCTCACACACCATCCTCCATGACTTCTCTGAAATGACGAACCGTAACCTGGAGTTCTAAACTGAAACAAACCCCTTCCTTCCCGAAGCTGCTTTTGGTCAGGAAATGCTTTCACGTGACAGAAGTCAAAGTCAAACCCTTCTTTGACAGGGTAGGATGTGAAGGTGAGGCTAATGCTTTGGCTCCCTGTCACATAGGTGGGGACAGGCTTTGGAACTGGTTGTTCCATTTTCTCATGGGAATTGGACAGGAGAAGAGCAATGACTTCAGAGCATGTCCTTCCATGACAGGAGACCAGTTTGGAAAGGGTGGATCTTACCACAGTAAGTTGGAGCCACCCTCCTCCACAGCAATAGGTCTTTGAGTTGAATATCCTGTGGTTTGATGGTGTGATTTCTTTTTCAGTCCTTCACTTGTGGCCTTGGGGTCTGGCATGTCTGCCCTAGAACATTCTTCTCCACTATGTGGACCTGCGCTGCTCAGTGCATACTTCTAGAACATCTAACAAATACCTCTGTGCTTCAACATCATCGACTGTCTGGTGAGTGAGGCGGTGAATCAGGAGACTTCCATGCCATCCCCACCTTGTCGAGTGTCCCTAGATCTATTCAGTGCCATGTGCCTGCACCTGTTCCAGTGCCCTCCGTGTCCTGGTGGCTGTCATAAGAGAAATTCTGTCATTGTAGCGAAGGGAGGGGCCTTGCTTGATGTGTTACCCTTGAACGTTGTTTCCAAGCCAAAGATTGTTGAGATGATTTTGTGGCAAGGAAGACTCTGAGTCACACCAGGCTTTCTAGTTCTATTTTGGGAAACCCGTGGGAGGCAGCGTGGTGTTGTGGCGAACAGTGGGCCACTGGAGTCACCCTGGCATGGGTTCGAAACTTGACTCAAGCTCACCAGTTGTGTGGGACTGAAATATTGCTCTGACTCTGAGCCTCACTCCTTTCCCTGTGAAACGGGATATTGAGTGATTTAAAAGACTCACAGGACACACCAGCAGGACACTCTGTGATGCATGGACAGTGCAGAACACATATTCTGGAACGTACCATGGGGAAGTGTCTTCACAGATTCTGAAGGTGCAGGACATTGTATCTCTTCTAACTTCAGTGTGTCTACTTCTATCAATACTCTAAGAATGTAGTCCTATATTCACCTCAATGTTCAAAGCCACCCAATGTATTATTCAGGAAAAAAAAGTTTCCATTATACCAGCCTACCCTCAAGCCCCTCACATCTAGAATACAAATAATAGCTGCTTCATTGTTTGGGAAATGTTAAATCAATTGTAGGCAAACTTGTTGAATTTGAACAAGGTTCAAGTGCATCTGTTCTCTTAGGGATTGGCTAGGTGCTGTGTGATTACTGTATGCCCCATGAGCTCTGTCTAAAAAAAAACAAAAACAAAAACAAAACTGCTAACTAGTATTAATTGAATTGTACTGTGGTCCAGGCTCTTGGGTAACGATTCAATATAGCCTCCAAAACAACATCCCAAGAAGGTCCCATCGCTTCAATTTTGAAGACATGGAGTATGTTGTTTAGATAGTTAAGGCAACCATCTGGGGTCCCCACAGTTAGAAGCAGGATTCCATGCAGGGTCTCCAGCTACAGCATCCGTGCAGTCCCCCGGGCATAAGCCTTGACCCTTATTCTTCTTTACTGCATAGGTGGCTGGGCAGGACTCCTGTGTTGAGGGGAGTATCGTGAGTGAAGGGAACTGTCTTGAGGCACATTCCTTCAGTTGTGGTGGAGATGCACTGCCTGTCTAGATTGAGCTTGCCCTGAACTCAGCCAAAGAGCTGGTGATAGAGATTGGACATTCAATTCCTTCACCTTAATGAAATACTTAACAGGCAGGAATGGGGGGAGGGGTACATTACTGCCAACAGGGAGGATAGCTGTGGAGTTTCCAGAGAAGCACATGTTTGAAGAGGAGGACCTCAAGCCCCACAAGAACAACAGAAAGCAAACCGTGGCTACCATGCTATCTATTTTTGTTGCCTCTGTATTGGAAACTGCCATCTAGAGAGCATCATGAAAATATTCGAAACCCACATCATCTGTTTCCTTTCCCTGGGACTATCCGGAGTTCTTTGGACCACTCTTGGCCCTACTGACTTCAACCGGTGGCTTGGCAACTGCCATGGGTGAACCTCAAACCAGATACCTCCCATGGAGGCTGCCACTGGGGGAGCAATGGGCAACATCAACATGCCAAGACACATGGTTGAATCAGCAAAGAATGTGTTCTCATGTTTAGACTTAAAGCCCAGGCAGACAGCATGACACCTGTCCCTCAAACGAGAAAACCGGGGTTCAGCACCTGTTCTGGTGGTTTCATTCTCCCCTGTGGCTTTGAGCTGGCTAGTTCCTTCCTCTTTTTCCATGTCTGGATCTTCCATTCTGTAGTGTTCCACCAGGTACCCATTCTCAGGTTCCCTTTGTGATTCTCAGGCTTCCGATTTCAATTTTGGATTGACTTTGCAACATCATGTGGCACTCCTTCCTCAGCATACCTCTACTAACACAGTTCTGGAGAGTTTGCGTTCATGGGTGGTGTCTACTGTCTCCCCAACAGGGAGAGCCTTCACCCGGTTTCCTATCCTACATGGATTTAGGATTCAATTCCTTGGGGCAGAGACCCAGGATAGTTATAAGAGTTATATTCTAATTTTGAATATGCCTTCTTTGAGGAATTGGAGGTTACCAATTGTCACACTTGGGCAAGGTTCTCAGAAGACCAGTCATTTAACATACCACCTCACTGAAAGCTCCGTGGATTTCACAAACAAGCCACAAAGTGCTCAACTGTGCAGGACTTTTCCAGATCTCCCAAAAAGCCTTCTAGGCAGACTGTCCCTCTCAGAGATAATTAGTGCCACCTCCTACTTCTTTCCTATCTGTAATTGCCCTGAGAGCCTGAGATGTTAGAGCCCATCCCCCATCCTCAGAGAGTACAGTCGGAAGTGAGTACAAAGACGTGGGAGCTTAGACCTCTACCCCACACCTGTCTGTCTCTCTCAGACATTCAGTCCCTGAGGTAGTCACTTCTGAGAGAAGTGCTGGGGTGCTGGGGAGGGGGGTGGATTATGGTGGCTGCTCATATGATACCAGATTGACTGAGATGTAATTCACAGAACCATACAATTCCTATGCAGTTTTGAGTGTTACACTTCAACTCTGTAGCTTGGTGCATGCTGGGCAAATGCTCTACCACAGAGCTTTGCGTCCAGCCTCTGAATTGTGCTTTCAATGACTGAGATGTTTACTTCCGCCAATGCACATGTCTCTAAATCCTCTCTCTCTCTCTCTCTCTCTCTCTCCCTCTTTTTTTTTTTAAATCATTTTGACTGTGTGGCTGGCTACTAGGTCTGCTGGGCAATACTGCTTTGCAAACCCTGCCCCCCCCCCCCCACCCAGCTTTTGGAATGAGTAGCCCTGACCTTCACTTGCCTGTTCAGCCAGTCTGAGGACAGGAAGGGGAAGGGTGGAGGAGAGTTCCCACCCTTTCCTGCCTAACAACGTGGGCCTCCAACAACGCGTACCAGCTACCCAAACAGCCAACAGAAAGAACAGTGTCTTCATGTGCCTTGTGCTGTTCTTTTGCCTGATTCCTCACTTGAAATCATCTTAGAAATCCTTAAATTAGGCTTATTTTTTCTTCTTTCCACACAGCAAAATTGCCTCATTATTTGCAAGAGTGTATCAATAATACAAAAATAGTACACAGAAGAAAGCCACATCAATTAATACCCACATCTTATTCAGCTCTAGACAATGACTGCTAAAAAGGAACCATTTCCACTAATTTAACTTATTATCTGTCATGTGAAGTACCTTCCTCCATCTGGAAAGAAGAGAAGCACTCAGATTGGTTGGGGCAGTCTGTAAGCCTTTTATTTGGACTCTGTATTATTGTTATTATTATTTTTAAACCACCCTGTTTACCATATTTCAAGGGGTTCCAGACCAAAATTATAGCAAGCTGCCAGCTGAGGAAACATGGATAGCACAGGCCAGAGACATTAGAGCGACCTTTGGGGAAGACCCTGCTGGAAAGCCAGAAAGGAACGCTCTCTTAGAGTCCTGTTTGAATCTCTCTCGAGCTTGGACTACTCAGTTCTCCTCAGGACCTGTGTTCTCACAGGAACACAGCAAAGAAGGCTCTCCAGGAGGGAGATGTCCCTAGAGCTGTGGACCAGCGTTTCTACATTTCTCAAGAGTCTGCTGATGAAGGCGAGCCTCAACCCTGGTATTCCCCCAGGAGTGCACACAGGCCAGAGGACCCTGGTAGGTCAATTCTCCCTCCTTCCTTCCCCTGGCTTTAGAGTCCAAGTTTTTTTTCTTAGAGGGAGAGAGTAGCAAAGCCACTTGCTTCACATCCCCAGGTCATGCTCCTTCCCGCCCAGCAGTCTCCGATTTCACTGAATGGAGACTCTGCTCCAACCAGAATCGCCTAAGGCAAGCTCACTGTGGGAATAAAGATGACTCATGCCTCACCCTAAACAGCAAAGTGAGAAAGGAAGAGAGATTTTTTTTTTCCACAGTGAGGAAGGCACTTTCGTGTTAATTGTTACCAGAGCTCTTGTTGCTACTTTAGGAAATTAGCCTCAGATTGAGGAGATGGGACAAGGTAGGTGAAGCCAGAAATCACAATGGGTTGAAATCAGGTTCCTCAGCCCCAGGGCACCAAGTTCCCGAGGATCCCACCTACCTACCAGACCAGAAGAGAACTGAAATGCACAATGGAAGGACCATGTAGAAAGTAAAGAAGAACAGGGGCTAGGGAGATGCTTGTCCTGCTAGCATGAGGAACTGAAGTTGGACCCCAGCACCGACACAGAAAGGCAGGCTCAGAGTTGTCCATCTGTGATCCCAGTGCTGGGAAGGCTGAGGAGGCAGGTCCCTGAAACCCACTGGCCAGCAAGCTCTTGCTAAATTGATAAGCTTCAGATTTAGGGAGAGACCCTGCTTCAAAAAGTAACATGGTTGCTTTGGGGTTAAGAGCATTTGTTACTCTTGAAAAGAACCTGGAGTTCAGTTTCCCAGCCCCCACGTGGTTGCTAACAAAAACCTCTGATTCCAGTCCCAAGGAATATGATGCCCTCTTCTGACTTCGGGGGCCACCAGGCACATATGAACAAGATACATATGCAAACAAGCAGGCAAAACATTCATGCACATAAAATAAACTTTTAAAAAAATGTGGAGAGCAATTGAGAAAGACACACCCAGTGTCGACCTCATACACAGGAACAAACCCAGGAAGGATGCTTTAATAGTGGGTGGTGTTCTGTGTTAGAACAACTTCCCTGAGTACACAGAGACCCCTATAGGTACCTATGAAGGCCTAGGAGCTACCTCTTTAACAGTGCAAAGCCCTGGTTTTCTTCCCTTGATGCTCTGAAGATGTCCCAAAAGCCTTCAGAGGAGTTCTGTTTTAGCATCCTCAATCAGGAAGGCAAGCAGGGCTGTTGGGAGGATCACTGAGGGCTGAGGAGAGTAGCAGGCCTCCTCAGCCCACACAAGAGGATGGGAAGGTGAATGAGCATGGTCCCTGCATGTTCCGAGGGAAGGCTGTCCTTGGCTAATAGTCAACCAATATGGAGAGTCTGGAGTCAGGAGGCTGAGTGAGATCAGGAAGCTGTGAGCTCAGGGCAGCCCTGAAGATGACTCAGAGAGCTCAGTGCTGGACTCTTCGATCCACACAAAGAAACTGAACCATGGCAGGATGGAGGTGGATCTTTACCAAGGAGCCCATGGCTACTTGTGCCCTCTCCAGATGCCTTCAGCTAAAGAGGAGAAGGAGAAGCAGGGCAGCCCACAGAGACCTGCTCCGAGGTAATGAGCGGAAATAGAAAATGTAATTAACATGTCTGCCCTGAGAAAGGAGAGCTAACTCTATTACCCTCGGCCTCCCTACTTCCATTATGAATGATTGTGTTTCAATTACGATCCCCACAGTATTTCCTTCAGGAAACATGTCAGGATTCCGCAATAGGAAAAACGGAAATGAAGCCATGAAAGTTTAATTTATTGTGGTGACTGCATTTTAAAAAGGAAAAAGAACCGGACTTGCAGGGGCAGGGGGGCTGGTGCCACACACACAGCAGGGACTCACCTGCTGGCAGCAGGGAGTGTTTGTATAAAAGAAGCCCAGACTGGCTGGAATCTTGTCTGATGATACAGGATGGCCAAGGAGAGGGGACAACACCCGCCCCTGTTCTCTAAGACACCATGTTATACTCGGGTTCCTACTAGCCTGCCTTGTGGGCCCCTTGAGACATTCAGGAAGGAGAGCAGTTGGTTTGAGGGTGACCAACAGTCTGGCTCCAGCACCCTATAGGATACGGGGCTGAATGAGTAGGGTATGTCCAGTGCTCTCTAAAATCTCAGAGTGTCATAATAGCGAAGAACTGACTGGCAGCTACAGTGGCAGGGATAAAAACCCGAACTGCAGGGCTCCTACATCAAGCCCACGGCAATCAATGGGTGAGGAGCCAGCTGAGGAAATCAATAGGTTACCAAGGTTCTGACTCATGCTGGTCAATGGCCCTCTCAGGGGAGACATCACCTCCACAGCCTACAGAGAGGATAGACTCCTCCAGTGCTGCCTTCATTCATTCATTCATTCATTCATTCATTTATTCATTCATTCATGCTCCCACTCCAAGGGGAACTGACAATCCCACCAAGGATAAGTCCCACCTGCTCAGTGAGGACAAAATAGGCTACTGGAGGAGATGTCATCCGGAAGTCAAGATAAATAAGGAGGCAGGGCTACACCAGAGGCTTCGTTCTATGGGAGGCCCTGGGATCTCAGCTATAGCAGCACCAAGGGGATCCTCTGCAGGAGAAATGCCCTTTCCAATAGAGAGTCCTCTGCAGCGATCCCTAGGAAGGCTAGAGGGTTTCCTGCTGGGTAAATGGGAGCAGGTACCTGCAGGGAGGCCAGAGACTGATTTGGGGTCTGCCAGGATTGCTGTAAGGAGGGACAGGAGAGAGACTTGGAGTGTCATTCAGGTTGAGGGGAGGGAGTGGTAAAGGGCAGAGAGCATGGATTTAACCCTGACTGTCCTGGAGACCTCAGGGAAGACTTCAGCAAGAGGGTGGCATTAGGAAACCACACGAGAAAGAGGACTTATTAGAGAAAGCCAGCCAAGGGACAGAGACTACAGTCTGGGATCCCACAGGAGGCCAGAGTCACGTGAGAGGGATGTCCAGGGCTGAGCAAGGCAGAGGGAGCACACTCCCAAAGGGGGCTGTCCCAGGGTCTCTGTCGAAGGTCAGGGGAGGTCAGTGTAACAGATGCTAAGCTTTTGGCTCAGACATATTCTGCAACAATCCACGCTTTGGTGCAAATACTAGGGCATGATGGGATTGGAGGACCCATTATTTACTTCTTAATCAGGAACTGACTCATAAGGACCTTACCTTATCTGTTGTATCCTCCTACAGTTGCCTCATTAAATCCCCAAGACAGTTCTGCAAAGCCACTACTAGCAGACAAGAAAGCGCTGATTCCAGCCTTCTGGATTAAGATCAAGCGTAAAGACAAGAAAGCCAAATAGGGGCTGAAGAGATGGCTTAGTGGTTAAGAGCACTGGTTGCTTTTCCAGGGGACCCCGGTTCAATTCCCAGGACCTACATACAATCTCACAACTGTCTGTAACTCCTGTCCCTTTTCAAACCTGCAAGGGAACTAGGCACCAGGCACACACACACACACACACACACACACACACACACACACACACACACACAATAAATAAATAAATAAATAAATAAATAAATAAATAAATAAATAAATAAATAAATAAATAAACCAAGAAAGGAGTGAGCTACCACATCACAACTACTTAAAAATAGAAAGAAAACAAAACACCCTGTGCAGTTCAAGTTTGTTCAAAGATCTCACACACCCCTGTGGTAGGGATAGTAACCCCAGCACTTGGGAGTTGGAGGAAGGAGAATCAGGAATTCAAGATCATCCACACTACAAAGAGTTTGAAGTTGGGTGTGGTGGCACACGCCTTTTAATCCCAGCACAGGGCAGGCAGAGGCAGAAGGATCTCTGTGAGTTGTAGACCAGCCTGGTCTACAGAGTGAGTTTTTCAGGACAGCCAGAGCTACAAAGAGCAACCCTGTCTCAAAACTTACCCCCCCACACACACACCCCATTAAAAAAAAAAAAAAAAAAAAAAAGGAGTTGAAGCCAGCCTGGGCTACATGAGACCCTGATAAAAACAACAACAAAAAAGATCTTGCATTTCGACAATTCTGGAGTTAAAAACAGAACTTCTGTCTTTTTAAATTTGAAGCCACGATGTGTTTCCTGTGCTCACTCCTGATGCCCTCCTCTTTCCTCCTTCTCCCTTCTCTCTCTTTACAGGTGGCTTTTTAGGAGCCAGGACAAACAGTAGATCTTTAAAGATGAGGTATGTTGACATAGCCAGGATCCCTGCCAAGCAGAAGAGGAATGCATGATTAAGTGTCAGGAAAGGAGGGTGGGGCCTGGTACCTTCTGATCTGTAGCACAGGAAGTGTCTCCCCCACCCCCACACCCCCCCTCCTCTAGGCCTCCCACAAGGCTTTGCAAAGAAGGTAGCACTTGCTGGGAGAGCAAAGAACAGACTCACAGGACAAGTACCTCCCTGGAGCCTACAATAGGTCAGAATGTATTCCCATTCACTGTAGCCCTTTCCTTGGTTTGCTGGCTACAGATTTCCTGGTGGCTACCAAAGCCTCTTTTTCTGATGTCTCTCCACTTAAATCACTGGACCTGGCCTGGCCTATTTCCAGCCCAGCACAAGTCTCAGCACAAGGCCACTGGGGAGCAGGTGTAAGAGTAGCATCACCTGAAACTTAGGAGCCAGCCTGCACTCTCCTTCAGAGATAGGGGGTTCTTGTCCTAAATGGCAGCTCGGGCTACTCCCTGTGCAGAGGAGAAGCAGCCCAGCAGCCTGGCATGGTGAAAAAGACTATGATGAATAATTAAGTCACCATTTACAAGAAACTCTAATCTTAGTGCAGTTCAAGGTAAAGACAGACAGCAACCAGGGACAGCCAAGAACAACATTGCCAGCTCATTCAGGCCTCCAGCCAGACGCTGCTAGTATTCATTTCTTTTTCTAAACACTGTCGCCAAAGAGCTCAAGTCAGAAAGTCTCTGTCCCCTTGGCAACCCCAAGCATATCAGTAATAATAATAAATGGATAATAGTAAAATAAATAGTAAAAAAAATTAGGATTGCTATTATTTTATTTTAAACATTATCTACTCCTCCATGAAATCAACATAGCATTATTACAACAACAACAACAACAAAAATGAAGTGGTTAAATTAATTGAAGTCACACAGTTAATAAGAATCAACTCATAACCAGGATGTTAGCTCTCGACCGACTTTCAGATTTCTCTCTCTCTTTCTCACTTACATTCCTTTCCAACTAGAGAAACTGTTTCTACAAATGAAGGTTTATTTTCTGCATCTTCTATATCTCGACTAAAGCATCTCAATTATTTGGATTTATTAAATAATATATATTGATTACAGTCCTGGGGAAAATGGGTTTTTTTGTTGTTGATTTTTAGTGCAGGGAAAAATCTGATCTTTCTTCCAAGTACCCCATATATGTAAATTAGTTTTTCATAAAATGCTATATTCTAGATGAGTTTTTGAAACCCACAAGATTCAAGTAATTAAAAAGCATTTTTGTAAATGTAAAGCATTGCCTCCTCTTCTGTAAGACGCTCAGTGATAGGCCTATGCCTGTCCTTCACAATCACTCTCCTCCTTTTCCTATACATGCAATTGCTCCAGAAGGGACTACTGGTCAACCTTCCACTCTGCACTGGACCAGAACAGACTCAGAAGGCACATTGCAAACTGTCAAAAATGGCTCTGGGTTGCTAAAGCTTTATTACATTGATAGTTGATATTTTTGCCTCTGCCATTTTCTGTGTTTTGTCTAACTGTGCAGAGGACAGATAGAAGACCTTGCAAGTGACACAGTGTTTAGTTTGTTCTACTGATAACTGGGACAAGATGATAATAATGGACTTCTCACTAAGTCCTGGGACACCTTGTTCTCCTGTGGGTCTCACTATCACTCTGCACAGGCCCCTCTAGATATGAATGATGACGGGAATCCATCAAGATGATGGTCATGGCCGAGCAAATGTCCTCTAAACAGAAGGATATAGGGTTAAGGCCCTGCAGGAATTCCTCTGAAGCTATGACACTGACAATCCTCAAGGTTCCCTGAATGTCTCTGTCCCTTAAAGAATCTGATGGACATCACTTAGCTGTTCCACATCAGGTAATGATGTGTGATAAAGTGATTTAAGGAGGCATTCTTGTTTCTTTTCAGTTTGTACTTTTTGTAGAGTGGGACTTTTGGGCCTCAAGTCCTGAGATCATTTTGCAAGTTTCCTCTGTAATTCCTTGAAGTTTGTCCTTAGGATGTTCATAAGGAAAGGCCAAGTTTGAATCAAACATACTCTCAGAGATTCCTTAATTAGAAAATGTATTTATGACAGGAAGTGTGTGTGTGCAAATAAGAACGTGGATATGCTAGCCTTTGATATTTCAGAGTATCTTTCAAATTTTTTCCTAGACCTTTCCTTCTGCTGTTTATCAGTAATCACTGCGCTCTTTTGTTTGATGATCCATAAAAAAGAATACAACAAAAGTCAGAAACTGCATTTTGATTAATGCTTTTTTTTTTTTTTTTTTTTTTTTACACACACACTCCTTCCCCCTTCTCCTGGCCCTAACAGGAAATGTTAATAGATTTAACTCAAATGAAAGTTCTTGGAAGCTATCAATTTTGTAGACAGTAAAAACATCAAAAGTTTGAAAACCACATTGCAAAATGACATTTAATGAGGGATGATTCAGATGTCTGCTTTCTATTGCCTAATCCCTTTTAGCTGCACTTCCATTGTGACAGGTAAGAATGATAGGTACAGTAGGCAGGAGACAGCATCCAAAAGCCCTGAGCACTAACCTGCACATAGGTCTAAAATGTGTGAAGGCTGAATAAAGTGCTCAGTGATGCAGACAATATCATTGGATGGTTGGACCACATTGGTTTTCTTTTCAAGCCTTTCTTTCACTGCACATGATGTAGTATCTTTTGAAAGGTAACCAGCCCCAGGCTTAGAGGTAAAGTATGGGTTCCTTGCTCAGAGATACCAGTAGCCAGTGATACAATCAGGGCAGCCTCCCCTGTCTGCATCCCAATGTCTTCATCTACTAAAGGCGGATATTTGATAACCAGAGAAGTCTCTTCAAGACATTTTGCAACTCTAATAATATTCTATAAATATCTTTGGAGGACTATTTGAAAAATAATGAGCTAATAATTTGGCTTCTATATAGTATTGTAGAATTATTTCCTCATCCAAATTCTTACTTGATGCTATTTTCACTATACACATTTATGGCAATTGTGGTTCAACAGCCTAGAGACAGATTGACTAGTGTAACCATGTGTAATTAATATAATGTTTGGCTTTGGTAAATTGTCTAACCTGTCTAGGTCTGAGTACTGCTGAATGAATGAGGTTAAGTTACATACAGAGGCTTAGATAAATTCTGACCTATGATACATTCCCAGTATCATTATCATAACCTGACCACTTTTCTTGTGACCGTATGCTCACATGCCTATCTTCCTCCTAGAATGTGAACTTGATATAGACAAAGACCTTGCCTGGCTCACTATTATATTTCCAGCCTCTAGCACAGTAGTACCTTGGACATAATAACTCAATAGAAAGCCAATAAATAGGTGTGTCAATGGCTTCCATTCTGGTTTGGATCAGTCCCATTTTGATAGAGTAAAACAGTCCTTGGATTTGGGTTGCTTGGTTGTATTTCAGGGGCCTTATATATATATCCATATTGTTTGGTTTGATTCTTGTGTAGTATTGAAGTTAAGAGTCAATCTCCCAGGTAGCTAATGATCCTACAGTTTGGGCTTTAGCATGATGGAGACAAACCCAGATGGCCACACTCTGAAGCAGAACTCTTATTCAGCAGAACCCCCACATCCAGGGGGAACAATCTGCTTGCAAATTGCTTTTGTGGTATCAAATAAGATTGATTTTCTAGAATACTGTTGCTTGGAAGTGACTGAAATTGCCCCCTTATATGGAGAACCACAGAAAATATGTGTCTGTTGTCCGTATACTCCAGGGAAGGCCTGTGCTTATCCTAGACCACTTATAAAGACATTGACCTGCAGATGCTCTAGAAGAGTAGCAGATGCTTGGGGAATGGTTTTTAATTGTACCTTTGTGGTAGTAGTAAATAGGCACTCATTGGCAAGTAACTTGGGTGGTGTCTTTCTTCCCATTTTAAATGAGCTTGTCATAGAGAATAGAATTGGACACAAAAAGTATAAAATACAGCTCAAACACTCTGTGTGTGTGTGTGTGTGTGTGTGTGTGTGTGTGTGTGTGCCAAAGGAAAATGTCAGGTGCCATTTCTCAGGCATTGTTTATCTTGACACAGGGTTTCTCACTTGCCTAGAACTCAACAGTTGGACTGGAGAGGGTGGCCATTGAGCTCCAGAGATCTGCCCATTGTTGGCTTGCCTATGGTAGGGTTACAAGTGCATACCCCACACCCTGCTTTCTAAAGGTGGGTTCTTGGGTCCTTAGACTTGCAAAGCAAGATCTTTTTCAGCTGAGCTTAAACTTTTCAAAGAAGGCAGAAGTATGATGTGTTTCTGGCAATGCCAGGTCTGATGCATGTCTGATGATTCATGTTGTGTTTTTAAAGTCCTTACTTGTTTTCTTGTGTATCATCCAGAGAATCGAGCCCAAGGCTTTTCCCTTGCAAGGCAAGTACTCCATGGAGCTACATTTCTAGCCAATCCTTTCCTTTTCTGATTTGTAAATGTTTCACTTAACATATAACATTGGTACTTTCTCTCTCTCTCTCTCTCTCTCTCTCTCTATATATATATATATATATATATATAGATAGATAGATAGATAGATATAGATATAGATATAGATATAGATAGATAGATAGATATAGATATAGATATAGATATAGATAGATTTAGATATAGATATACACAATATGTGATGATCAAACCAGGATAATTAATATTTCCATATCTTCAAATATTGCCATTTCTGTGTTGGACAACTTGACACACTTCTCTAATTATTTGAAACATGTCATCAATCAATTCCATAGATACTGTGCTCTTGTATATAGAGAATGCTGTAAATAATTTTCCTCAACTGCATTTTCTATTATCCTCCCTCTCATGGCCCACATCTTCACTCTATAGTCTCTTCTACTTAAGAAAGCTAGACTTTCACAGTAGCAACTTCATGTTTATGTTGGTTATTACATGAAAAAGGCACATGCTCACTGTGCACCCTGCAAAGGCCAAGGTCCTACAACTATCCCTGGCATCCTCAAAAGGCCTCCAGAGTCAATATGACCAGATCTCTAGGATCAGCACCTGCCCTCAGTTTTGTTTTGTTACTGTACCAGGAATTGAACCCATGGCCTCACATAAACTAGGCAGGTACTCTACCTGTGAGTTATATCCCCTGCTCAAGCTATGAGCTGTTTCTTAACTGATTCTCAATTTCTACCCTATTTTCTCTGCCATTGCCTATTCACTTAGCAAATATGTATGGAGTCTTCCCTGCCAGGAACTATCAATATATAATAAGAATCTTATTGAATGAGGTAGAAATAGTTTACATATGCTTTCCTCCAAATAATAGATAAATTGGTTATGGATGAGGACATAATTACATATATAGAAACAAAATATTATTGCTTATAGAGACAAGTGCTAGGAAGACCAGATGTATTTGAATTCATTCTCAAAAGAATAAGTGTGTTTGTCTACATTTTCATGTCAAGGACAGCTGGAGTAGAGCAAGGTTGAGCACTTTACTAGGCACATACAACAAGCCAGTATGGAAGGCTAAATTTCTAATTTTTGTTTGTCCTTTGATATGGGAGTTGCCCTCCACACAAGGACGTAGCCTGCCCTTCTTCAGAGGAATTATGATTCCCATGTCAGATGATGTTAGATTCAACCAGCTGCTCATTAATTTTATTGTAAGGATTTAGTTAAATCCTTCATGCATTTTGATTGAACATAATGTACTTAGAAGTACATATATTAATTAATTTTCCAAAAACAACATTGTCCTTGTCTATAGATATTGTTCCTTTTTGGAAATTGATTGTTTATCCTTTGACAAACTCTTACATGTATATAATACATTCAAATCACCTCTGTTATCTCCCTCATTCTGTAATAGCTACCTTCCCTTCATGTCCTTTTTTTCACATTTACTGTTTCATGACCCCACTGATTTAATCCAGGGCTGTCTGTATCTGCATGTTTGGAAATAACCATGGGAAGCTGGTTGGTTCTCTGTTGAAATAACAACTAAAGGCAATGACTGCACGTCCCCCAGAATCCACCAATTGCCAACAGTTCACAAGGGATGGGTAGGGCTCCAGGAGCTCTTCCTAGGTCTGCTCTGTGATTGGCTGTTGACAGGTCCAGTCTTGTGCAGGGGACTGCAGCTGCTGTGAGATTACATTTGCAATGGCTGTGTCATGCCCTGAAGATAGCCTTGCATAGCCCTTCTCATTATCTCCCAGCTCTTACGTTCTTTTCCCTCCCTCTTCTACAATGTTTTTGGAGTCTTAGAATGGATGATATAAATGTTTAGGGCCAGCCATCAATTCACCTCAGCATGTTAAGCAGCCATGAGTATTGCAATGACTCCAGTGACTTTGTCTTCTAGGCCTTAATTCTAGGGTGTGAGATGTCACAATTTTCATAGTCTTCCTGTGGCAAACATTTAGACTAAATGACTAATCCGCCTATTCTAATTTCTCTCTAGGATGACATAAAAGGCCTATATTGATTCATTCAATCTCACTTTACTTTTGCATGGCAATTTAAGAAGGGACAGGGTTTGTTGGGACCTGCCTGGGTTCTGTCATGTCTAATTTACAAATGAGCTGCTTCTCCCAGAGAAGTAGATGGTGGCTTCTCCACAACGTCTCACTGTAGGAAATATGCCTACTTTCTAATGGCCTGCATCAGAGATGCCCACAGAGTCTGACTTCATGTTCCTCAGATATTCAAATTATATCAGCCTATGAGGCCATTGGACCTCTGCAGAGTAGAGAGAACTGGGCTTGCTCCCTCCCTTTTTAGAATACATGATCAGAGTCCAGCTTGTTCTCATGCTTTCTTGGCTCAAGAGTCAGGGTGAGCTCTGAGTCTGACTCTATACTTGTACATAGTTAATGCTTGGTGACTCTTGAATGCTGAACAGTAATCCCCTTTACCTTATTATTTGTTGCCTTAAACTCACTGTGTGACTGAGAATGATGACCCTAAATTTCTGCCCTTTCATGCCTTTACCTCCACAGTGTTGGCATTATAAGTGCACACCACCAACCCTGGTTTTATGTGATGCTGGCAATCAAACTCATGATTTCTTACATGCTACACAAGTACTCTACCCACTGAGATATATCCCCAGCATACTTTCCCCTTTTATTAACGTTAAACATGAAGACCAGCCCATTTCCCCCTCTGAGTTTGTTGAGTAGAAAAGTTATGAATTAGTAATAAAAATGCTAAGCGATGTAGAAAACCCACGGCTGTGCACCAGACTTCATCTTGTTGTCTTCTGTACCCTTTAAAATTCACCTACATTTCGTGCAGAAAGGTCACGTTATTAAACCGAGGCCCCACAGTAACCACAGTGGCTGAATTTTTAACCCTGGTTATCTGCCTATGGGCAGCTTCTCTTCGCCGTGGCTAGCCACAAACATGTGTTAGGTTAAGTTAGGAAATTTCATTCTAGTTTTGTAGGCCTTAAAAAAATGTATTTGTCTATTTCTGTCTCCCATCTGGGAGCTGAAGAATGTCTAGAAGCAGACAAGCTTGGAGAGCCAAGAAGTTCAGAGAGAAGATAATTGTGTTTCAGGTTGCTGTGAAAGAAATGTTTCCCAATAAATCATGATGATTCTGCTCTCCTGAAATAGAACATGGAAGCCCAGTATCCATGGGAATGTTCACTTAGGTCATAAAAGAGCCCTGGTTCCTGGTCCTGAAGCTCAGGCCTTGGTATCCAGCCACTCAACAGCACACCCATCGATGTACTAACAATTTCCATTGAGCAAGTTGTTAAACCTCTGCAAGATTTTGTTTCCTCAGATTGAAAACAGTGGTACCTACACCTAACTGTTTTTACGATGATGAACCCAGGACTACCTGCTCCTCGGCAGCCATGCATGTAGCTTCTACCACTTCTCAATCACTGTGCATACTACCCACTCAGTGGTTTCACTATACATTTTGTGTTTCACAGAGAAAGGTTGAATTGTCAACAGAGGAAACCAATGTGCACAGTGTGGGGGCTATACACACAGGCCATTATAGCCTTCAATATTATATCCTTAACATAGATTTCTTTAAACTGAAATTTTATTTGGGGGAGAGGGGACATGGGCTTGGTACATGTATGGAAGTCTAAGGACAACATCATCATGTGGGTTCCAGGAATGGAATTTGAATCTTAGGCTTGAAGGCAAGTGCCCTTGCTCACCTTGCCCACCCTAACATCATGAACACAGCAATTCATGAATACAGGGATAATCATCCATAGCTTCAGATGAGCAGATCATTAGCTGATAGATGTGCATATTATATCGTCAGACTCATAGGTACTCACACACTGGACACTTGTACATTTACCAACTTTTAATCCATCTAACCCTTCATGATCTTTCTCCTGTACATTTCTCTTTTTATTTTTTTTTCTTTCCTGTTTTCAAATATAGATTTCTGCTGTTTCTAATTTGTTGGTAAATTAGGTAAAATATATCCTGGTAAATTAATTCTGATGTCTGGTTTATATAGCCAAGGCTAGTCTACCTCTTCAGAAAATAGCTTGTAGTTTAAAGAGTATAAAATAAATTTATTTTTAGGTTGTTTTTTTTAATATTCAGCTACAGGAAATAAAGAAAATGTTTGTGATCCAGAGATGAGAAGAGTCACAAGGACCAAATTTGTGTTTAGCCCAGCAGTGTTTTTCAGTCTTTGGTGGGCTAGTGCCTGGGTATGGTCAGCCTCACACATGCATCAGAATAAGAAAATAGGGCCGGTCATAATAGCACCCCGCAGCCAAGTGGATTAGTAAGAAAGAATCAGAGAGAGATTGTGGGGAACAACATCATGGGCCCTTCTTGCCTCTGGCTGCCCACAGTGACCCCAAATGCAGCACAGTTGTAGAATGTATATTTATCATGGGTGAGGCCCTAGGTTCTATCCTCAGCACTACAAATAAAAGGAAGTCCCATGGTGCTTCTCAATTCATTTTCTGAGATTCATAAAGATCTGGGTCTGTCTGCATTGAAAAGCTCTCCCCCCTCACCCTTTGCACCACACACACACACACACACACACACACACACACACACACACACACTCTCTTTTCCTCACTTGCCTGTGTGACCTGTGACTATCTCTACAGAAGATGTCATTTGGTCACATGTTTTCCATATCTGGAGAGCCTAATCTCTGAACCTGTATGACATGAACCCTTGTTACTTAACCTCAAAGGGCACCTTAGGCTAACTGCCAAGTCTTTTGTTATTCTGTATCCTAGTCACCAACACAAGATGATATAATTAAACTATTTATTATTAAATGGGCAGATATCTTACTCAGAGCCTAAGATAAGAATAAGAATAAGGATAATGAAATTCCACAGTTTTGAGAAGCCTTTGAGAAAATCTCACAGCAGGAGCTGTGGAGAGAGGTCAGTTGATGAAGTGTTTGCCACACAAGCCTACATATCTGAGTTCGGATCATCAGCGCCTATATAAAAATGTCAGTACAGAGGTGTGTGTGTGTGTGATCCCTACTCCGGGGAGGCAGAGGCTGGAAGATGCCTGGGAATTAATGGCCAGCAAGCCTAGCACAACCAGTGAGTTCCAGAGTCACTAAGTTACCCGTTCTCAAAAATTGAAATGAAGAGTAATTAAGGAAGACACCCAGTGGCCTCTGGGCATCCACATGTAGGCTTGCCTATGGACATAGAAAATTACATAAACACATACAATAAAATTAAATCTTTAAAAAATGAAATTCCCATAGCAGAAGAAAGTCCTGATGGGCCCAAGACTGAGCAGCAGAAGGGCTGCTTGCCAACTTCATAAGGGCAGGACTTATTGGAAGTGACACTGTCTTCAGTCCCAAGAGACAACGCCACTACATGAGACAATGAGAAACCAAACTCCAGAATACTAAGTAGTTTTAATGTGACCTGGCCCTCATAACCTCATGTACTAGGGACCTAGTTGCCAGTTGACAGGCTTTGGGGTGGTGGTTAGATTCTAAGGGCTTTAGCCTTATCTATGATTTGATGGACTGATGGACTCATGATGCCCTACCCTTATGGGGAAATGGGAAGTTCTAGGTAGCACCTGGTTGGAGGAAGGATATTACAGGAACATGTCAGGGGTGCTTCATTTTGCCATAGCCCCTGGCTGTATTCCTTTCTCAGCTTTCTGTTGACCGTAATGTGAGACACGAGCCCCATCACCCCCTCCCTACTATGGTGGACTGAGATCTAGGCAATTGTATGCAAGTTAAATCTTTCTTCCTTTTCAGTTCTGCTAAGGCAAGGAGAAAGCTAACGGGTGGTTGCCAGGTCAAAACATTCAAAGGGTAGAACCTATGAGCAGCAGTAAATAGAAAACTGGGTGGATGACATCAATATCAATAAGGCAGGCTTCAGAACAACAATAGAGATCAAGGGTAAAGTGGGGCCCTCTCAAATAACGGAGTCCTGACAGCGCTAAATGGGTTTGTATCTAGTAACAGAAAAAAAAAAAAAAAAGGAATGTGCAAATCCAAGTAATAACTTGTGTTTATAACAATCATTTCTCAGCAATCAATACACATATAAAGAATAAAATGTGACAGGATATGGAAGAGTTAAATGACATCATCCAACAGCTGGATTAAATTGATGCTTATAAGTCAATACACCTACCACAGGGCAGACATGCATTTGTGTTCAAGGTATGAAAACAGTTAAATGAGAGAGACTATTTCCTTGGTTATAAATTAAACTTCAACAAATATGAAATAATCAAATACCATAGGGTACATTTCTGAATTGTGTGTTGCTTCTTGTTACAGCTGCCATAACAAAATATTGAACACTGGGGACCTTAAGTGACAGATGCTTGTTATTCTGATCCTGGGGGCTGGACATTCAGAATCAGGGCCTTGGTGAGTTTCTTGCAAAGCGTTTCTCTCTGGTTCACAGACAGCTGCCTCATCACTGCTTGTCTCCTTGGTCCTTCCTTTGTCTGGGTTAAGTGTCCTCAATCTCCTATCATTACAAAGACTCCAGCAATATTGGATTGGGCCCGCTATAATGACCCTATAACATAATTACCACTTTAAAAGCCCCGTCTCCAAATGCAGTCACATTGTGTGGTACTAGGGGAGAGCTTGAAAACTAGAACATTTGGGATACACAATGTAGTTAAAGATCAGATGGAACTGAACTGGAAAACAGTACCAAATTGAGTATAAAACCTGTGAGCCTGGGGAACCACACAAGACACACAGGTTCAAGAGGCAGTAAACAAAACCTTTCTGGTTAAATCAAAGAGAAACTAAAACAACTAAACTGTTGTGGGATGAAGAAAGGAAAAATGGTGCTTTCTGGAAGGTTAGTGGCATCAAACAGTTTACAGAAGAAAATCATAAAGCTCTGCCTCAACCAGCTAAGATTTTACCTTAATAAAACAGGAGGAAAAAAAAAAAAGGTCAAGAAAAAGCCAAGGCAAGCAAAGAGGGAGTCAAGAGGAGCAAACAGCAAAATCAGACACAGAAAAACAGTGGAGAGAAAGGATGGAGCCAAAAGCTGGTCCTGTGAATAGAAAATTAAAGCAGCTATAACTTTAACCACACACACACACACACACACACACACACACACACACACACACAAACACATACACACACACACACACACACACACACAGAGGGGGTGGGTAGGTGGTGGTCGGTAGATAGATAGATAGATAGTAGATAGATGATAGATAGGTAGGTAGATAGATAGATAGATAGATAGATAGATAGATAGATAGATAGATAGATAGATAGACAGATAGATGTTCCAATGTCAAAAAAGCATCCACATACATCAAATGGATAATAGACCTCTGCTTACATGAATTCATATTACACAAGTGTTACTTATATACACCTATCCATTTACATACATAACTGTGGTTACTCTGTTATTGTTATATGTGTCATGTGCAAGGAGAGTTGTGTACACAGCATGTAATGATGCACATCTCTATAAAATTTCGTCTAAATGTACCTGGCAACTTAGATGGAAGTTCAGCTCTCAGAAAGGACTAAAACAATTGAAACAAGGCCAGGATTTAACTGATAATCGGAATAATCTAAAAAGTATTAAGTGAGATGATTAGCAATTAAAAAGAAACTATGCTCTACCCCACCCCCAATATTCAGTCTTACTCATACTTGTTCTATGAAATGTCTTCTAGAGAGCAGAAAGAAAAGAACATTTTCCAGCTATTTTTGTAAGTTGAACATTACCTTGATGGCAAGGCCAGAAATAATATAAAAAGATACAAGTCACAAAGCCATTCAGACAAATAGCTCTAATAGTATGAATGCAAAAAATATTCTTTTAAAAACGCATCCAGTAATATGCTTAAAAACTATGCAGCACAAATAAAAAAATGTTTATCCTTGAAATCAAAACCTGGTTACTTTTTGAAGTCATTTTGCTCAGCTTCAACAAATGAATTAGGAATAAATGTGGCATAGGGCTAAAGAGATGGCTCAGTGGTTAAGGGAGTTTTCTACTCTTCCAGGGGACCCAAATTCAGCACCTATGACTTTGTCTTCAGCACCAAGCAATCCAATGCCATCTTCTAACCACTTGGGACAATAGCAAGCATGTTCACACACATACACACACACACACACAAACATTTTATGAAAAGAAATGTAGCAAATCTTGTACAGGATATGTGTTCCATATGCTAAAAGAAAATGCTGATACAAATAGCACAAAATTCTATGCAATTAAAGAGACATGGGCAGGAGTTCTCAATGCAGGAAAAATGTCAATCCCCCATGGATGGTGAATATTCATTGTTAACTTGATGAGTTTTGGAATCACCATGGAAATACCTCAAGCCTTATATGTGAAAATCTTTCCAGAAGGTTGAACTAAACAGGAAAAAACCCATCCTGAGTGTGGATAAGACCATTCCATGGTGTGGAGGCCCAGACAGAAGAATAAAGAGAAAAAGAACTGAGTACCAGGCATTCACCTTTCTCGGCTGCCTAACTATAGACACAGTGTGACCAGCTGCCTCATGCTTCAGCCACCACACCTTGTCTGCCCTGATGGATTGTCTCCCCAGACAAGACCTTTCTTAGTTTGCCTTTGTCAAGGACTTTGTCACAACAAAAGAAGAGATAACTACAAATCACCGATTACAACACAGATGATGGGTAGTGCTAATTATCAACCCAAAAAAATAAAGACTACCCTGAACGATAGGTGCCTGAAGATGTCTGTGAGAGATTATCTTGATTAAATTAATTGATGGGTGGCACTCTTCTCCCAAATGGGGACTCATAGGCTGTATGAGTGAAGAAAATGTACTTATCACCACCGTTCATGCATTCATCATTGCTGTCTGTGGTTATAGACCCCATGTGACCCACCTCCTCAAACTCCTGAAGTTGTGACTTCCCCACTGTGGTGGACAATAACCTGGAACTGTGAGCTAAAATAATCCTTTTCTCCCTTTGCATTGCTTCTGTCAGGGTATTTCTGTTATTGCAGTAACAGAAAAAGAAACCAAGACACAATATACTGGACACATTAAGGTTGCTGTGATTAAAACACATGTGTTGTGGGATATTTGATCACACCATGTGAAGATGTGTCTCTGTCCTTCCTTGTCTGTCTAAGGCACCTTCTGAGTGGTTTAATAAAGAACTGAACAGCCAATAGCTATGTAGGAGAAGGTAGGTGGGACTTCCTGGGAGAGAGTGGAACTCGGGAAGAAACTGAGAGGCAGGGATTTGTCAGCAAGATGCAGAAGTCAGATGTACAGTATTGAGGAGAGGTAACGAGCCCCGTGGCAGAATGTAGATTAATATAAATGTGTTAATTTAAATTTTAAGAGCTGGTCAGGAACATGCCTAAGCTAAAGTCAAGCTTTCATACTTAATAATAAGTCTCCATGTCATTATTTTGGAGCTGGTGGTCCAAAGAAAGTCCAACCACACACATGACCAAAAGTAACTTATGGAAGAAGGAGTTTATCAGGGCTTATCATTCCAGAGGGATAAGAGTAGGCAGGTGAGCATGGCAGCAAGTGACAGACAGGACAGCAGGAACAGGAAGATGACAGCACATGTCTTCAAGTGACAGCCAGGAAGCAGAGATAGTGAACAGGAAGTGTGGCAAAGCCTTAACCTCTCAAACCCCCCCCCACCAATGATGTACTTCTCCCAGCCAAGCTATACCTCCTAAGCCCCAACACACACAGCACCACCAACTGGTAACCAATTGTTCAATTAGCCAAGCCTATGGGGGGGCATTGTCATTCAAACCATGCCCCCAACTGATATGTAAATCTAATACAATACCACTAAATGTTGAGATCCCAGAAGGTGTTTTTTAGGTGTTGTTCTAGTGTACACACATTTTTTTTCCCCATCTGAATTTATAAGGAAATGCAAAGGTGCTAACAACCAATTTGGGAGAAGAATAAAAAGTTGGCGTAGTCATAGATTTTTGAGATTTATTTTTGAGATTTATTCTAATGCCACAGTAGTCATGGTGCTATAATAATATTGGCATAGGGAGATACAGATCAATGGAGTAGAACTCAGAACGCAGAACAGACTGTAAGTACAGCTAAGCTATTTTTGACAAAGATACAAAGTGATCCAATGGAGAAAGTGAAAGTGTTTTCAGTGGTATTAGAAGATGGGGACATCTTCAGGTAAAACCATGAACTTTGTCATAAATAGCCTGTCTTATTCTAGGAACATGACTCAAAATGGTTCATAGCTCCAAGTGTAAGACACAAGCTATAAAAATCTTTAGAAAAGAATGAAAGATGGGCTCAACCAAAACCCAAAATATAGCCCATTAAAGAAAAATATGATTAATTGGATCACATCAAAATCTGAGTTTTCCTTGCTAAGAGAACAAAAAGACAAGGACAGACTAAGAACATTTGAAGGTTACAGTTATCCAACAATGATTATGTGTGTATGACTTACCATTTTAATAATTCTCAAAAACAATGAGAACTGTGGTGATATTGTGTTCCCCAAAATATTGTGCTAATAAATTTATCTGGGGTCAGAGAATGGAACAGCCACTAGACAGACATAGAGGCCAGAAAATGGTGGCACTCACGCCTTTAATCCTAGCATTCCAGAGGCAGAAATCCATCTGGGATCTCTGTGAGTTCAAGGCCACATTGGAAACATCCAGGCACGGTGACTCACATCTTTAATCCCAGAAAGTGAGCCTTTAATCCTAGGGAGTGAGGCACAAATCAGAAAGATATATAAGGCGAGAGGACCAGAAACTAGAAACATTTGGCTGGTTAAGCTTTTAGGCTTTGGAGCAGCACAGTTCAGCTGAGACCCATTCTGGATGAGGACTCAGAGGCTTCCAGTGTGAGGAAACAGGATCAGCTGAGGAACTGGCAAGATGAGGTAGCTGTGGCTTGTTCTGCTTCTCTGCTCTTCCAGCATTCACCCCAATAACTGGCCTCAGGTTTGATTTTATTAATAAGACCATTTAAGATTCCTGGTACAGTGAACACCATCTAAATTTAAAATGGATTAAAAATCACAGACATGTCAGCAAAGATATAAATAAGACACAAATACATGATGATACAACATGTTCTAGAATGTCAGTCATTCGAAGAAAGAAAGATGAAACTGTGTTTAGGTTTGACTGGTGTGCATATTAGAATTATGAAGAGTCAATTGGCAGTCAGGCCTGTCATCATAGCTAGTGGAGTGGCTGAGGCAGGAGGCTCACAAGTTCAAAGCTCACCCATGTGACAAAGTTAGCTCATGGCCAGCTTGAACAAACTGGTAAGGCTCTGTCTTCAAATACATAGTAAAAAGAGGTCTGGAGTCACAGCTCAGTCATCCAGCACCAGGCTATGCATGAGGCACCATACAGTCTGTAAGTCCATGTGTAGAGGACGGTATGCTGGGGAATTGGAAGAGGACTGGGGATGCTCATTTGTCACTGTTGAGTATGCACAACCATGTGGCCCTTCTAGAAAACATTTTGGCAACTCCTATGAAGTTAAACTTAACAGCAGATGCAGCAACCATGCTTCTAGGCATTTACCCCAGATAAGGTCCACACCAAATTTTGGTTGCAGTTCTATTCAGAATTAGCCAAAGGTTTAAAGAGTCCAAATGTCCTTCAGTGCATAAGTGCATACACAAACTACTTTCCTTGTGTCGGTTTGTTTCTACAGTTACTACCAATGACTACAAGCTTAAAGTTGCTTAAAGTCACACACACTTTGGACTATACAGTTCTGGAGGTCAGGAGCCCCCCAAACCAAAATGCTTTCAGAACAGCATTCTTCTTGGAAATGGCAGAGTAAAACCCATTTCTCTAAATTTGCATTTCCTAGAGGTCCTTTGCATTCTTGGGTCCCTATCCCCCTCAATCTTCAAAACATACCACTATAGCTTCTGTTTCTGTTGTCACAGATCCCTTCTGACTCTGACCCTCCTTCTCATAAGGACCTAGGCGACATCAGGCCCACATGGATCCTTCAAAGTCCCGTTGCTGTGTAAGGTGTCATAGGCATTGAGGACTATGATGAATACATCTTGGAGACCAATAGCCTTTCTGCCACATTCACCATGAATAGAATTCTACTGACTACCATAACGGAGAACACTTGGACAGGATGGTAATATAGACGAACCTTGAAGGCATTATGCCCAGTGCTTAAGAATCCAGTGTCCATAGTCATGTACTCTGTGTGACTGTGTCCATAGCTTTCTGGAAAAGACAAACCCTCCTACTAGAGACCAGGTCTATGGGTGCCGGGGGTGAGGGGCTATGATGAAGCAACATTGAACAGCTGATGAAGGGCATGGGCATGTCCTAGCTTCTCAATGTGCTCAGTGAGTTATGTGAATTGGTATCCAAGTTACACCACATAGAATCCTACTCCAAAAGAAAATCAACTTTTAAAGTTGACTTTGCTCTGTTTCAGAGATAGAAAGAAATATAAAGAGATAATACTTCATACACAAAAAAAATAACCCCTTTTAATCTCCCAACCCTCAGTGGTGTGGTTTTTATATAACTATAGGAGTAGGTGTTAGTACAAGAAATCTGGGGGCCAACACCCTGCTCTCTCTCCTACTGGGGCACTCAGCAAAGATATCCTGCAATTTACCCACCTCTCTCACACTGCTAAACACTTATGAGCATAGACAGAGTATCCTTGTGTAGACAGACTGGAGCCCCCTCTCACAAAGCCTGGAAAAGAGCACTGGAAGATTGGTGAAGCTGGTGAGCCACTTAACATTGGCCACTGAGAAGCTGTCCAGAGCAATGGTTTCTAACACTTTATTTAGTACTTCTAAAAAAATCTATATTTATATCTCCGGCCTTGTTTAATATTTTTCACCAAGTTCCCTTTTCCTTTTAGGAGGTAGAAGCCAAAACCAACAGAAAATGGATTACAGGAGCCTCAGCGAGATGTCTCTGGAGACAGCACCATCTCCTGGAAATGCTCCACCAGAGTTTACAAGACATGTGTAAATACACCGGGATGATGCTCACAGTGACCTTTAAGCTGTTTGCATTTCAGGAAGATTCTAAGCAGAGTGTCTGTCCTGGCAGATCCTTGGGATTCTAGACTTAAATTGGAAAAAAAAAAAAGAATCTGAGTTGAAGTGTCGTGAGTGGCACTACCGGGGATTTGGGCATAACACCCCTCTCCTCCCTATGGTGCTTGCTGGGCCATGCGGGTTGTGCCCAGTGTTTCCTGTGTGGTTCGCCTGGTCCCAGCAACTTTCATGGGCAGGAACTGCTATTATTACCATAAGGAGGAGATAAAATCTGGAGTCCCATACCCTGTGAGGATGCAGAGTCCTCATGTGTAAAGAGTTGTGTGTCTGGCAGGCTGTTAGAGACTTAGCACCAAGAAAAACAACACACTGTGTATGGAATACATCCCAAATGCTCTTGACATGGGTATATCAAGAGCCAACTCAAGCTGCACAAGCTCAATATGCCAGGTCCCTTCTATGTCACCAGGCAGGCCCCTCTGATGCCTTCTGTTCAAGGGTCCTCCCTGGGCATACCTCCCTCCTCCAGCTCTGCCAGGGAGCCCCTTCCACTGGAATCACAATGACCTCCTTACAGCCTGCAAAGATAAGAGACTTTTATTTCTTAGGGTTTTTTTCTGTCACCCATTTTGATGACCAGACAGAGGTTACAGAAATAGCCAGCATGATGAATCAGCCAAGCGTGAAGTATCCCCAAATACCCTCATATCAGTGCTCAGGAATGTTGGACTCTCATTTCTAGATCCTTCCAGATAGAAGGTAACTACAGCTGGGTTATTATTTTTTTTCCAGGATGTGTTCTAAAGGACACAGTGGAGACTCATTCAACTTTTCTAGGTAGGTTTGGTACAAGGAAAGTGAGTGTCACACCCCTATGTGGCCTGGCCTTCAAGGAAGTGCAGTTCCAGTGGGTTCCTACTCTGCCCTTTTCTGAAGTGGGCATTCAGGTTGGTGACACCATGTAGATAAGAAGACATTGGGTGATGCCTGTGTCCACTCATATTTAGGCAATCCTCCATGTTTATCAGGCTAGATGTTAGTGGAAAGAAGGATAAATAATAAGGAAGGAAGGAAGGAAGGAAGGAAGGAAGGAAGGAAGGAAGGAAGGAAGGGAGGGAGGGAGGGATGGAGGGAAGGAGGGACGGAGGGAGGGAGGGGGGGGGGGAAAAAGGAAGAAAAGAGAAAAAAGGAAAGAGACCTGGAGAGCACAAGAAGAATCCTCTCTGTATCAGATTAAGCATGAGAGAGAATTATGCACATATGCACACACCAACTGCACTGAGAAATAGCACTTAGTCAGATTAAATGAAAGAGCAAGCTCTCCAGCTTAATAAGCCCCCAGCTTAGAGAATTGTTTATTTCTTTCTTCCTCTCGTTTTGAAAATTTGATAACTCATTTTGCAAAGTCATCTCAAATAGAAAGGCAGTAAGGCTAGCAGGGAAAGCATGGCCTATCACTCCTCACCCAAAGGAAAGAGGAAATACTGAACACCTCTCAAGTATTTCCCCTGGTGTCTTCTGACTCTGTGTGTACTTGACAGCCGTGGGTGTATGTCTCTGCTTGTGGACAATTCCGAGTTGTCCTCCAGAATATCTCATGGCTATTCCCTGCCATTGTAAGAGTTAAGCAGAAACTGAGGCATTCTGGTTTACAGGTGAGACTGTGAAGAAGTCTCTGTGGGAACCTGAGATCACAGAGGCATGGGTGGGTCAGCTGCACCCTGACATTCGGGCCCCCATGCTGCAGCAATGTGCATTCTCCAGTCTGGTCCATGGTACTCTAGCCCTGTTAGATACTCACACTGAGAAACACTAGTTGACAAGTATGTCAGAAATCACCCTCTTCACCAATGTTGCAAGTATAAAGTTAGTTCATACCTAAGTGTTATAACAGTGTATTTATAATGGATAAAATCTGCCCCAACTGTTACACCTGCTTCACAGGAAATGACTGTAATATTGTTGTTGTGGGCACTGTCCTGTTTATGACCCTCCACAGATCCAAAACTTTCAGAACACCAGAATGAAACTTATAAGTCAATGCATTCAAGCATGTTGATATTCGTTATCAAAGATCTCTCAAAATTCTTTTACTAGAACTAGAGAGAAGACGGCTCATGGCTCAGGGGGTGAAGGCATTTGCCGCCATGACTGGCAACCGAAGTTCAATTCTCAGGACCACTGATGGGAGGAGAGAACTGACTCCCATAGGTTGTCCTCTGCTGCTGTTGACATGTCATGGTGCATATGCAGGAATGGACACAATCAATCAGTCAGTCAGTCAGTCAATGCAATTTTAAAAAAAGATTTAAAGTCTTTTACCAGTTCATATTTGGCCTCAGTCGATATGTTCATTTTTATAGTAAACAATCTTTTACTAATCTGATAGATGAACAGTGTTTGCAATTTTTAAATTAGTCTTCATGAAGGTTCAAAATTCAAGGCTTTACCTATGGAAGACTTCAAGGGTCTGCTTTAAACAGTTAAATAGGCTACACGCAAATACTGACAATCTTTTGGCTACGTTAACTGTTACAAATTTTGTTAGACCTGCAAACATTTAGGAACACATCTCAACTACATCAAGGTGCCTAACCCAACATCCATAATTATGACTTTTAATTTTTAATTAATTGTTAGTCCTAAGATCTGTACTAATAAGTACATATTTGTAATTGTTAGTATGTTCAAAATGGTTTATTTTCCTTAATATGTAAAGGGTTATCTATACCTTCTAACACTGGCAATAATATCTTCGCTTGTCTCAGTAGAACCAATTTAAAACTTCAGCTTGAATGAATAAACAGCTCTATAAAATGTTGGAAGGGCAGTGGCTTGGATACAGAATAGGTGGGCTGAATGCATAGGGACTGTGGGAGATCAGTGTTTTGGGGCTCAGTACAGGGAGGAAAGTGGAAGAAATTAAGCACATGTATATTCCAGGTTGTTGAAAGTATTCTATATGTCACGATACTGGTAGGTATATGACAGCAACCTTGTCAAAACCCATCAACAGTTACAGCACAGAGAATGAAATGATCTATGCAATTTTTAAAGTCATGTAGGAGGTCTACCATGAGATGTATGCAGTGACAAAATAACCCAGGTATAGTTCAAGTGTATAAAATAAGTCACAGAGGATTTGATGGGTATGAAGGAGGTGCTATCCTGATGGGCTGGGAGATGAGTGGAGACAACGGACTAAGGTTCAGAGCCAGATGCAGAAAGACTGTGCTCTCATTGATAGGTTGTGTCAATGGAGCTGCCAGTTACTAATTCAGTTGTGTGTGCACACACACACACACACACACAATCATATGTACATAGTGTAAACAAACTGAACAGCCAGGACATGGGCTGTGGGTGTTGGGAGCTGGGTCTCTGCTATTGCAGCAGGGGTGTGCAGACAGACAAACTAAATGAGGGCTAGAATAAAGCATACGGCAATAGATGTAGCTTGTAGGCACTGGGACAAATTCATTCTTAGTTTAATAGCAACACAGTTGTTTGATGTTGAAATATTTAGAGATATCCTTATGTAAACACATGCTTACATATTTATGTTTACTTCTCTGCTCTGACAGCAGAGAAGGGACAGAAATACTGGCATCCTTGCTGAATTAATACAGACTTTAGTCCCCAGTAGGGCTAAATTTTAATTAATTGAGGGCTTCTTCCAAGGATGAGTGACTGTGGAGTTGGAGGAAGGAAAATGCAAAATGAGCTCAGGGCATTCCATAGGAATAAAAGGTAGATAAATCCTAAACACACACACACACACACACACACACACACACACACACACACACACACACAAGATCGAGTACCAAAGGAACATAAAAAGCCACAGGAAGGGACCCTAAGGGACTGAACAGAGCAATGAGGGCCAAAGTCATAATAAATATTAAAGGAGGCACACTAAAAGATTTAAAAGATTGACTAAATAAATTAATGGTAAGGAGAAAGGGGCAAGTATCTCCTTAGTATTTATGAACGGCAGAGTTGTGAACAGTAGAACTTAATAGTCTTTACCGGAAGAATAAAGATGATCAGTACTCTGATCAGAACTTTCTTTCATCTAAAAATCATACCAGAAATATGCAGGTTACATTTTCAACGCCAGACATTTGTTCCGTCCTCACTCCATAAGATTTGTTGTTTGACAATTTCATATACAGGTCCGATGCCTTCTGGTTACTCCATCCCTCCCCCCATCTCTCCAGCCTCGTCAGCCTCCTTCTTCCCTCAGGTCTCTTTTCTGTAGTCATACCTTTTGGTTTTGTTTTATGGTCCATTGAGTGTAGCAGGAATCTTAAAAGTTCTTATTAATATAATCAAACCTGAGGCCAGTTATTGAGGTGAATGCTGGAAGATCAGAGAAGCAGAACAAGCCACAGCTACCTCATCTTGCCAGTTCCTCAGCTGATCCTGTTTCCTCACACTGGAAGCCTCTGAGTCCTCATCCAGAATGGGTCTCAGCTGAACTGTGCTGCTCCAAAGCCTAAAAGCTTAACCAGACAAATGCTTCTAGTTTCTGGCCCTCACGCCTTATATACCTTTCTGCTTTCTACCATCACTCCCTGGGATTAAAGGCTCGCTTTCTGGGATTAAAGATGTGAGTCACCATGCCTGGATGTTTCCAATGTGTCCTTGAACTCACAGAGATCCAGAGGGATTTCTGTCTCTGGAATGCTAAGATTAAAGGCGTGAGTGGAACAATTTTCTAGCCTCTGTATCTAGTGGCTGTCTGTTCTCTGACCCCAGATAAATTTATTAGGGTGCACAATATTTTGGGGAACACAATATCACCACAATTGAGTTTCACCAGGGATGTCTATCTGACTATGGGCATGGACCTATCCAGCTCACTAGCCCACACTTGTTCCTAGAAACATGGTTACTGGGTTCATGCTGCGTTTCCATGCCACCCAGTGCTGGAGGGCTGCCGGAGACTCACATTTCCAGACTTCGAGCTTATTTTGATGAAGGCTTCCTCCCTGGTCTCTTTTGGTCTGCGGCAGCAATTTTAAAAGTTGTACCAGTCTCTGAGCTAGTATTAAAGAAAGGAAGGCAGGAAGGAAGGAAGAGAGGGAGGGAGGAAGGGAGGGAGGAAGGAAGGAAGGAAGGAAGGAAGGAAGGAAGGAAGAGGAAAGAAGAAAAGAAGGAAAAAGAAAAGAAAAGAGGACCAGCTTGTAGCAATGCTCTTAACTTGGATTTACATGGTAAATTCAGCTTCGTCCTTATCTTCTTGATTGTAGAAAGTGCAATGTTTGTACTCTAGCCCTTTGAGAGATGTGAGTGTACTTCCCTTGCCAAAGACAGCTGTGAGTGTGACAGGCACAGTACCGGGTGAGGGGGGAGTTTTCAGCTGAGCCATGTGCTCTGGATACCCACAGGGACACCCAGGATGGACATCAGTTTTTCATCTGTTTGTCTTTTCTACATGTGAAACAAAAATCGGCTTCCATTTTATTCACAGAGCCCATATGGAGTCTGCACAGCACATGGAATTCCTTGACTCAAACCTATTTCTCCTAGGCTGAGCACGTGATGATGCAACTGAACAGGCTCACATCTACACAGGATTTCATGCATGACAAACTGTACTTGAATGGGCTTCCATGGCCCCACACTGTTTCTTTACACTGCCCATCTGTCCCTCGGAACAGGAACACACAAGATCAAGGATCATGGAATGTCAGTCACATATTGTAGGCTGAGAAAACAAAGGCTTACAAGGAGCCAATGACGCTCCACCTATGGTGGTGTGAACAGGAAAGGCCCCCATAGACTCATGTGTTTGAATGCTTGGCCCAAAAAGAATGGCACCATTAGGAGGTGTGGCCTTGCTGGAGGAAGTGCGTCACTGTGGGGGCGGGCTTTGAGGTCTTATAAGCTCAAGTCTGGCCAGTGTGTCTCAGTGCTCCTGCTACCTTCGGATCAAGATGTAGAACTCTCCGCTCCTTCTCTGGCACCATGTCTGCCTGCACACCACCATACATATCCCGCCATGGTGATAATGGACTAAACCTCTGTACTGGGAGCCAGCCTCAGTGAAATGTTTTCCTTTATAAGAGTTGCTGTGGTCATGGTGTCTCTTCACAGCAATAGAACCCCTACCTAAGACGAGTACTAAGTGGATAGACATCTGTGTGAACCTACTGTGCTGGTAGCTTCATTGTCAGGGACAGGGATCACCATGTGTCATTCCATGGAAGCCTGGTTCAAGCCTGACTGCTGGGATCTCCAAGTTTTAAAGAGCTCCACCTTCCATCTCGCTCAGTGCTCCCCACTCTTAAGGGCACCATGAGCACACACACCCCAACCCATGTTCACCAGAATCTGTTCCTTCGCTGTAGCCAGCTCCTTCCCTGCCTGTATGCCCCGAGCGCTCTGCAGGATGCATGCAGCTCCCATCCCAGGTCTGCTGAGGGTGCTGAGGTGGAACAGGGTTCAGTACACAAGCATGAGGTGAAAAAGACATTCATTTCAGAGGCAGAAGAGGAAAGGAATCAGTGTACACAGATCACCTATCATGTGCACAGCTCCAGCCTCTGCCCCTTACAACTCTTCTCTCATAGTTCCCAACAGGAGGAGACTCATTCCCATCATAAAGATGAAGGAAATCACATTAAGTTAAGTCATTTCCTCCAATTCATATAACCAGTGCATGTCAGAATGGAGATTTGAACCCACGCTAAGCAATTTCATTACTGGTGCTTTTTGTACCAGTAGAGGAGCCTGGGTGATTAACAATGCTCTTGGGACTCTAGATTCTCAAGGACCCACCCTTCATTTTCCTCACCTGAGCAGAGGAGAAGGGAAATTTTCCAGTGTGCATTCTCTATATGCAAAGAATAGCCGTGTCTATTTCCACTGGCTTCCTACCTATTTTTTTTTTTTTTAATTAAGAACAACTGAGCATTTCCCGCTTGAGTATAAATAGATGTCTCAGTTGTAAAGGTGCCTAGAGCTCAGACTTACTTAACTTCCAGCGTAGGTATCCACCCTGCATTGCGCAATGATCAAATGGGATGTGATGCAATTTTTTCTTTTTTTCTAAACAGACTAAGCAAAACAAGTATTGGGTAATTAGAATCTCTCTTTATCCTTGTGTGTGCCTAGCAACCTTGCAGGTCTGTTATGGAAAAAAAAAATGCTCTTGCCGGAAAGATATCAGAAAGTAGGAAAGCAGCAGGCTTTTGTGATGTTGCAATGGTTTGGGCAGGCTGAGATTAGCAGAGAAGAAACTGCTACATGGAACTCCTTTCTCTCTGTGTAGAGTTAACAGCAGAGACCAGAGCCAAATACCTCTGGCACATCCCTGTCTTTACTTTTGCTGAGCCTGCGAAAGGGTGTGGATGACTTTCCAACCTGGATTTTTTTTTTCTGTTGAATAAAATGATGCAATTTCACAGAAAGTGGGGAAGAGTGAAGAATTCATGTTGCCTATTGTCATCGCCCCAACAGAGTGTTTTTGTTCTTGGCTGTTCCCTTCCAGCCCACCTTCTCAATGGTGAGTGGTCTAACCTGTGAGACAGAATGAAGCTGAGGGAGGCACTCTCGTTGGTTAGGAATTAGATCTATGAGTTCATGGCTGAGTTGATTTCTAAGGGGCTGGAGAGAAGGCTCAGCAGTGAAGAGCATGTGTTGTGTTACTCTTAAAGCTGACCCAAGTTTGGTTCCCAGCACCTATGGGGCTGCTCACAGACCCTGAACTCCAGTTCCAGAGAATCAGATGCCTTTTTTCTTACCTTCACAGGCACCTGAGCACATATATACCCACACAAAATAAAAGTAAATTAAAAAAAAATGACTTCTATAAAAAGCCTCCTGGATCAGTCAGTAGACTTCCTCCCACTTTACAAAGAAGTGTGTAACCTAAGACAGTTTTCTGACCTGTCTAGAGTTTCCCCACACAGGTCCCACACCTGGGGCTGAACTCCAGTCTGTATGACACTAAATCCTCATGGTTTTCCTATTATTGTCTATCCGCTATGTTCTGCATTTACCACCACACCCAAGCATCTTACTTCATTACGCTCATTTCAATATTTTATAGAAGTAATTTACCAACAGTAGACATGTCGCCATGTACTCTGAAACACTAAATTTGGCAGCAAATATAAATTTCAGCCTACAAAAAAAAAAATAGATTCAAGGCTGTGGCTGTTTTCTGTAAGCAGACAGAGAGATAGTCTACATTTTGCTAGATATAAAATCTAATTCCAATCAAAGAGGACTTGATATCCGTGTGCCCTGGAAAATTCCAGAGGGTTGTTTGTGTTTCACATTCTTAACTAGTACCCATTATCTTGGGGGTAGGGGAGAGCCATATGGCCCTCCAGTGTTTATTCTCCATCTGCTTAAACATCCCCTGGTGTGCCCCACTACCCTTCCAGGCCCTACTTAATTTCTTCTGAGAGGGTTCTCTGTGTCCTTATGAAAAGCCTGCTCAGATCTGCCTTGCTTCAGCAACCATAGCTCTCTTCAGAGCAAGAAAACGGGAACAGGACCAGATGAACTGGCTATCAGGGTCACCACAGCTGAGCTTTCCAGGACCAAGCTCCCTCCTCAGGTGGGTCCATGTTTCCAGCAGACCTGCCACATTCCCAAGGGGGGCTTGCAGGGGACCACAGACCATGCAGGTAGTGGCAGCTACTGTGGTGACTGGGGTGCAGTTCTGAATGGGTCAGGGCTAGGATGACCACCCAAGTGACTGAGAAGTATAGCCATGATCCAGATGACCATTGAGTGGATACATTTGTGTTCATCAGGGTGCTCCAGGGTGGGGGGCAGAACCAGTCTCTATGATGTGAGTTTATTTCAAGGAATAGCTGTGGTGATTGTAGAGGCTTAGGGAGTTCAAAGCAGGTGGGGAGGCCAGCATGCTAAAAGCTGAGGCAGCTGGGGTCCAAGTCTGAAACAGTCTGCTGATGACTCCTTTTGCTGGGAAGAGGGAGGTCAAGGCTTTCTTCCTACCTAACTGTACAATGTCCACTCATATCTGGAGAACCACCAGCTCTAGTTGAAGTCTGTGGTGGGTGTTGTGTTCCCTGAAATATTGTGTGTTCCCCGAAATAAACATATCTGGGGTCAGAGAACAGACCGTCACTAGAACAAAGCCAAAAATGGTGGCTAGAAAATGGGTCAGAGCAAGCCATAATCCCAGCACTTGGGAGGCAGAGCCAGGTGGATCTCTGTGTGTTCAAGGCCACTTTAGAAACAGTTAAGCATGGTGATCTGCACCTTTAGTCCCAGAAACCCAACCTTTAATCCCAGGGAGTGGGAGCAAAAAGAGAAAGGTATATAAGGCGTGAGGACCAGGAACTAAATGAGTAAAGCATGTAGTTAGTTAAGCATTTTGTTGGTTAAGCGTTCAGGCTTTGGAACAACACAGTTCAGCAAATTCATGTGGAGGACTCAGAAGCTTCCAGCCTGAGGAAAAAGGATCACCTGAGGAACTAGCACGGTGAGATAGCTGTGGCTTGTTCTGTGTCTCCGATCTTCCAGCAATCACCCCAATAACTGGCCTCGGGTTTGATTTTATTAACAAGTACCTTTAAGATTCCTGCTATAGAAGTCCATTGATTTCAATACAAATCCCACCATGAACCAAGTTGCACATGTTTCAGAATAAATCAGAGTAACTGACAGTGACGTGTCTGAACGGCATGACCTAGACAAGCTGACATAAAATCAACCATCACAATACTCTTGCGCAAGCAGGCCCTGTAAGCAAGCGGCAGGGCCTGGCTACCTCTCCAGTGCCTCTCCATGGTGTATTTTTACCCAGTGTCTAAACCTGTGGTTACTCTGAGAGAGTGCAATGTCTAAACAACCAAGAAGGGAGCAGGGGAGAAGGACTACTTTTGCAACACATGGATTAATTTGTTTGAGCAACATTAAACTGTCAGACGTTCATCTCCATGGATTCACAAGGTGACTCAACTCCGATAACTGACTTTAATATCATGGTAGAAAACAAGCTAGTTATATAAAGCTCATGATTTCCGCTTAAGCTGTAATAATAGCCCAAAGTGTTGAAAGATGTTCATGTAGGTGTTCAATCTGATTGCCTCTGTTCACTTTCACCTGCAGGCTTCACCAAGGAGGATTAGAAGAAGCAGCCACAAGATATGTGCCCTTGTGTCAGGGTACGGTGGCAATGGACAGTGACAGCTACAATCATGTCAGTGGCCCCTTTAGGAAGACTTCGAGTGAATAGTATTTGATTCAGAAAATAAAATGGTTGTATATTTGCTTAGTCAGTAGTTTACTTTTTGCCTTAATGATAGAGTAATTTGAAAGTGATTATATATGTATGTGTATGTAGAAAGACATATATAATACACATATTAAATGTATACTTTTTCTTTCTTTGGAGATATAGCCAGAAAAGAAACTAAGTCAAGGACCCCCTCAAATAACCCTACAGGACCGGGTACTTTCTTTCATATATACTTACTCTACTATGTCTGTTTGTCTTTCCCTCAAACATTATTGCTCTCTCTTGCTTTGTTTTTCTTCATTTGATTTTTAAAAAAATACGTAATTGCATTTAACTGTTTGTTTGACAGATATCTTAGATACAATTTGAAAATACATAGGAAATTAGGTCTAGGGATTGTTAGATGGATGACTGTGGTTGATGGATGAATCAAGAGGGGATGAATGTGTGGATGGACAGATGGATGGATGCATGGATGGATGGATATAGTTGGATAAATAAATGAAGAGTGGATGGATGGATGGATGGATGGATGAAGTATTACATACTCATTTGAGAAAGCTATGCACATTGTCTTTGAAATGATGACTTTTCAAAGGTTCATCTAAAAGGAGGAATGGCTGTAAGCAGAAGGGAGAACGGTTTCTATGAGGAGCAGGAGAGGTGGAGGGCGGGAATCTGGATCACACTCACCTTTGGTGGACAGAGCTAATGAAATAAGTGACTCAGCAGTCACATCATTTGGTTAATGCACTTCCAAATGGGTCCCAGATACTTGGGTCATCGTGCTGATGGAAAGCTTTTGGGGAGAGGAAACACATCCCCCTGTGATCGCTCTGTAATTACCAATTTCTTGCCTTGCTCTTGCTGGTTTTGATAAGATCCATTAGGATAATAATTACAGGCTCTGCTAATGCACGATGACTATGTAGACATACACTTCTTTCAGTCACTGTGTGAGACTGAAATACGTTAACCTCTTAAATGTCTTCAATCATAGGCTGTGTCAGACCTGTATTAACAGCCTGGCTCTGCTTCCCAGACTCCAGCTAGCTGCACACATGTGTGGAAACAAAGCCTTTTCATTTTGCTCATGGCTATTTCCCTTTTTAGGAACATGAAATGAAATACTGTGTTTATCCTGTAGGTCCCAAGAATGTACGTCAGCTGCAATGCCTGAAATAGACACTGTTTGCTGCCCTAAATATTTGATTCTTGAGTCAAGTTATTATAATTGCTAGACATCTTTCTTTAAATAGACAGGAAAAGCATAACTGCACATTTGAAATAAACGCCATGTGCAGATGTAGCAGGGTTCCTTTTTTTTTTTTTTTAAATATAATATCCCCAGGCTTAACGGATGCATTAAATACTGATGAGCTGTTTAACTCATCTAAAGTCCTGTAGCTTTAAGAAGGCAGGATTAAATGGTCTCAAGGTTGGGAGATGGTTTGTAGCAGTTAAGGGGATTTCGGTTACTAAAAAGACATAAACTTAACACACCCTTTTGTAAAACCATTGTTAATCAGCCAAGGCTCCAACCTTAAGGCTGCTGTTTCTGTTGGCCTGATAAGTATACTCAGATTAAAGAGTGAAGGCAAATACATTTACCACAGACAAAGCTTTGCGCTGGGCAACCTAACTGCCTTTGAATTCCTTGATAACTTATCTTCCACAAGCAGGGCAGAGCTGAAGCTGCTAGGCCACCTTGACATCTAAAGAGATGGCCTTCAGACAGAAATATCTTCAAGGAGTCCTGTTTGGGAAGTGGTCAAGTGAGAGAAGAAAATAGAGACGGGGAGTTTCTGTGTGTGCCTGGAGTGGGCCTTGTGTGAAATGGCCACCGATGCCTCACTCTGATTCTTGTGTTGCTGGGAGTGTGTGTGTGTATGTGTGTGTGTGAGAGAGAGAGAGAGAAAGAGAAAGAGAGAGAGAGAGAGAGACAGACAGACAGACAGACACACACACACACACACACACACACACAGACACACACACACACACACACAGACACACAGGGAAGAAAAAGAAGACATTGGCCCCAGCTGGAAGGGTGGGGGTGGGGCCCAAACACTCCATGCTTCCCAGGCTGGTTTCTGTTTGGCCTTTTGGATATGGGCCATCTCTTCTTATGCAGGTAAAACAAAGACAGAGGTACAAGCTCACCGTACTGCTCAGTCCCTGGCTCGTCAACAGGTCTATGTGTGTGAACTCCTGTCCTATTTATTTCTTCCTGTGGTTGGCGGCTTCCGCAGTGATTCCCATTCCTATCTTTCCTACCTGGGCAACAATCCTGTTCTGGTAATGTCGGCCATGCTCCATCGAACACAGAGTACCTTCATTTCTCTGCAGACATTTATCTTAATTTCTGCAGGCAGCATGGCTTCCCAAACTCCATCATATTTCTAGCTTTCTTCCTCACGGACCACAATGCCAACATCCACCCATCGTCCCGAATGTCCACTACTACTTCTAGTAGTACCTTTGTTTGCCGATGGAGATGCAAGAGATCCTGGTTTCCACTTACATACCTCGGTGAGATGAAGGTTTAAACAGCTCAGCTCTTTTTTTTTTTTTTTAACCGAAAATCAGGTTATTCAGCATTTCTCACCTGAGCCTGGTATATGATATAACGATGTAGAACACGCAGCTGTTTTCTTCTGAAAACCAATGGCGTAGTTGGTGTGGGGTGGAAGATTTATGGCCTATAAGTAAATCACACTGCATAAAACAGGTATGTTCAAGATCAGTGATTCCAACTCACAGGAGAAGGCAAGTGGAACATGTTCCCAGTACAGCATAACTACCGTGCAAGCACAGAAAGTGAAAGTGTAGGATGAGCTCAGAAAATTCAGGTGTATTCAGCCAATGGAAAGATTCTTCACACACAGTCAAGGAGGCAGGAAGCCCTCCAGCGCAACCTCCAGAAGCAAGGGCTGGTGCTCAGGATGTGCCAGGCTTTGGGGGGCAGTGGGGATGGTCTACAGAGGAGTGCCCGGAGGGCAAGAAAGATGGCAGGCATTTTCCTAGAACTCACAACAGGAGATAGTTCATGGAATGACATCTTAAATTCTAAACAGAAGTACTCTCCTTCTGAGTGCTTCTATAAATATTTATTAATTACCCGGTGCCGGGTGATAGCTAAAGCTCTCCAGCGCTCTAGCAAAATCTCTAAACTCCTTCTCAGAGGAGTGCTTTTGTAGGCATGAAAACATGATGCAGCAAAATCTCTAAACTCCTTCTCAGAGGAGTGCTTTTGTAGGCATGAAAACATGATGCAGCATTTATAAATGTGTAAGACCAAACACACAAAGTAAACCCATACCGTTTTGAAATGTTATATTAATATCATTACATATTAGTGTAATGTATATATACAATCACACACTATTTACATACTGCATATACATTATAACTCATTATATGTTCATTAAGGTATATGATGTTTTGTAATATACATTAATACAATAGATTAAAATTAGAATAAGCTAACTCCTTTTTTAAAAACACATTTTATTTTTAGTTATGTGTATGAGTGTATGTCTGTGTGTGGGTGTGTGCACATGAGTGGAGGGGTCAGAGGCAGCTGGAAGACCATATCAGGTTCCCTAAAGCTGGAGTTGAAGGAGGTTGTGAGCCACCCACTATAGATGCTGGGAACTGAATCTGGGCCTTCTACAAGAGCGGCGAGCAGCATTCTTAAATGCTGAGCTATCTCTCCAGCCCTCTTGCTGCTTTTTTTCTCTTTTTTCCTTTTTTTTTTTTTTTTTTTTTTTTACTGTGGTTGAGGGTCCATCAACCTAGCATCCTTCCTTCCCTGATGGACCCTCTCTCCTCTGTAGATCTTCCTTCCTTCCTTTTAAGATAGTATCTCTCCATCTCTGTCTCTGTCTGTCTCTGTATCTCTGTGTGTGTGTGTGTGTATGTGTGTGTGTGTGTGTGTGTGTATGTGTGTGTGTATGCGTGCGCGCTCTCTCACAGGGGCTAGGACCCAAGACCTCATACACACTGGGTAAGCAGTCTACCGCTGAGCCACACTCACAGACCTATACACCTTATTACAAGCCCTATCCTGGCAGCTTTCTAACAACCCATGCCTTGTGAGCACTGCTTGGCAGAGATAGCATTTCAAGACATGTGGAATCATAATGTAACACCAAAGCTAATCTCCGATCTCCCTTACTGACATGTTCCGAGTGGCCGCTAACACTGCTGATCTGGGAGGCTCACTGAACCCAGAACAGCAGGAAATGTCACATTTCAGTTAGTACAAGGGGCAGAAGGAAAAAAGAAACCCTCCCCACCCACCTTCCCAGGTTCTGTCTATCATGCCAGTGAGAACCTGCGGACCCTGCTCGGGAACCATCAGGCAGGAAGGACCAACCGTGATGGACAGAGAGGGAGAAGAACACGAGAGCTTGGCAGACTGAAAAGAAGAGAACCCAGCGTGCCATGATCTCAGAGAGCAGACAAGAGCAAAGTTGGTGCTGGGCTGTGGAAGCCCAGTGACTGAATGCGTTGACCCTGCCTTTTCATCTTCCACCTGGGAAAATGGAGAGCAATGACGTCATGTTTGGGCTCTGAAACTTAAGGTTCACACCAACCTATAAAATATTTCTTTTTTTTTTTTTTTTTTGCTTTGTCTACAAAACACATTAATCAGAACACAGAGCAGAAAGGAGAGTTTTTCACTTCTAAGCTCCGCAGAACTTGTCCCCTTTCGATCTGCCATAGAGACGCGACAAAGATAAAATCCAGAGGTCATTCTGGAAGGGTCTCTTTTGACATGGAAACCGTTTAGTTTGAATGTACTGCCAGAGCCTAAGCTAATGTGAGCCTATCACTAGCCAATTTTCACCTAAGTTTTAGATGTGACGTCTCCCAGGCTTACTAACATGGGGATGGGTTGCCCACAGCATCCTGTGCCTTGTCCGTCCCCTGGCCGAGAGCTTTTATTTATTTCACTGACATTGCACCCTGCCCTCTCTCACACAGCTGGGAAACTGTGATATTTGTACAATAACACACCATTGGCAGAAAAAGAAACATTCCCCACCCACATTCACAGGCTCTGCCTGTCACTCCATTGTGAACCTGTGGACCCTGATCAGAAAGCAGAGCTCAGTCCAATCACTGATTCAGAAACACCTGGGAAGTTACTGCTCCATCTTGATACACAGAAGCATCTTTGCCCACTGATCTTCAAGTTCCAGAGAGATTTTAAATGAACAAGACTGTGAACTTGGAAGAGGTCACTGAATGCTCTCTAATGCACCAGTGACATCAAATCAAATATTCCCTACCAAATATTTTCTCTTGCATAATATGTCCACATCCTCAGAGAAATTCATTTGTTCACAGATGCTCCTCAGTGAAAAATACAGTCTGTGCATTCCCACAACTCATCTGAATCTGTGTAGGTGTGTCTGTGCATGTGTGTTTGTGTGTGTACATGTGTAATATATGTATATGCATATATGTATGAGTATTTGTACATGTGTATATTATGTGTATGAGCCTGTGTATGTATGTAAGTGTGAATGCATATGTGTGTATACGTATGTGTGTATTATGTATAGAAGGGTATTGATGTGTGAGTTGGGGGGGGGGTGTTCTCCACTGAGCTCTCATTCCCCTCTCCACAATCACACCACCCATTGGCTCTTTCCAGTCTCTCCTGGATGGCAAAGTGGGAATTGATGATCCCCTCTCTGCACTCCCATGATAACAAATGTTTGAATCTTGATCACTCTGAGGCACTCAAAGCTGGAAACCCTGGTGTCTGTTTTCTCACTGCCATGCCTGGTCACAAGCAAAGTGGAAGCCCATGAGTCATTTTCATGTGAATTCCCATCCAGTTATCATTCCTTTCAAAATGTCATCATCTAGATAGTTGCATTATTATCACCAAATATAAATCCAATCTCAATCATGAGACAGAACCTGCAAAGTGTGTACTTTGTGCTAGTGGAGCATCTTTTAACCACCTCTGATGGTGGTGGCAGTTGAGAGTGTGATATTTCCCTCCACTTGGTCTTTTCACTGTGATGAGTAACTGTGGATACATGTGACCTGGGACAGAGGCAGCTTATGGATTCCAGATACAACCTGCCTGCCAGCCAGTCCCTGGTCCTTCTTTGCCAGGAGGAGAGTGCCTGGCCTTCTGTTGGGGCTGTGTTTCTGCACTGGAGATGATGGGGGAGCACTGGAGATGATGGGGTTGGGGAAGCACTGGAGATGATGGGGAAGCATTGGAGATGATGGGGAAGCACTGGAGATGATGGGGGAGCACTGGAGATGATGGGGGAGTACTGGAGATGATGGAGAAGCACTGGAGACAATGGGGAAGCACTGGAGATGATGGGGGAGCACTGGAGATGATGGGGAAGCACTGGAGATGATGGGGAAGCACTGGAGATGATGGGGAAGCACTGGAGATGATGGGGAAGCACTGGAGATGATGGGGGAGCACTGGAGATGATGGGGGAGCACTGGAGATGATGGGGAAGCACTGGAGATGATGGGGAAGCACTGGAGATGATGGGGGAGCAATGGAGACAGGGAAGGAACAGAGAGTTGCTGGTAGCATCCTTTGTGCCCATTGAGGAGCCTCCCATGGAATTTTCCTCCTTCCCATTGATGTGTCTGATGTGAGGCCTCCTCTGCTGGAGTCTGGTCCAGATGATTTGCCCTGTCCATACACAATGCTGCTTTGAGGCCAGCATTGGAGAACAGTGAGTGATACATGATGCTTTGCCCTCTAACATCTGTCGGGAGAAACATGTACAGAGGCTGTTCCTACTGGTGAATACAGTGATGAAGGTATGCACCAGAGATTGGAGATGTCAGCAGTGGACCAAACCCAAGGGCCTGGTGGAAGACACCCTGCAAAACCTCTATCTGAGTTAAGCATTGAAAGTTGAGAGAAGGAGAAAAAACACATCCCGCTGAAAAAGTAAAGTGGAGGTGAGATGGGGGAAGGCTGACAGAATTAACACTGGGGACCAAGAGTGGAAAAGGCAGCTGTTTGGATGTGTGTCGCCAGAGCCCCGGTTTGCTCTGATGGTCATAACCAACACCTCATCAACAGCACAGGTTCATGCCTCTGTCACAGTTGAGAGCAACTGTTTTCAGTATGTGCTGGCCATGGTAGTCTCACTTGGTTCCATGTGTCTTCCTCGTTCTGGGAGTTGGACCAAAGCAGAGCCCACATCTGGAACACATTATGGTCACAGCAGAAGTAGAAGAGGCAATTTAGGGGCATGCAATGGCTCTGAAAGCCTTTGATCCCATACAAAGCCAACAGTACTTAACCTTCTCCTAATGGATTAGTCATCTCGTGTCACCCAACCATGCCTAATATTAGGAGGAAAGAATTCTCTACCAGCAGGAATCTATGACTAGGGTGGAGATGTAGTTGACTTGAAGAAAAGGCATGAGAGGTTGAGCATCCATGGCATGAGTTTCAGAACCTCATAGACAGAAAGTGAAGGATTTCCCTGTGAGCAAAGGTCACAGTAAAATCATGTCAGCATTCTCTGGGGCCCTATATTAGTCAGTGAAGATTGCTATAACAAAAATCATGAAATAAAATAAATGGACATAGACTTATTGGTTCTAGCAAAAGACACTCGCTCTTATAATTCTGGAAGGTTAGATTCTGAGATCAAGGTTGGCCTCTAATAAAGTCTCTCTGCCTGGCTTGAAGAAGACCTTTAGGTCAGAATTCCTGTATTCACAGCTCTGAAACATGGGTAGATTTGGGGAGACCTTTCCAGCACTGGCACTGGCAGCTCAGAGGCTTCTGACTCAGCATAATTTAGTAATTCTCACCTTCCTGTATTGTGTATTTTTATTTGTAATAAAAATCTAATTTGTTTTTATAAAAGCCAGGCCAGCATGATTCTCCTCCCCATTCTTCCCTCCCACCCCCAGCCCTTTCCTCCTTAGATATAACAGTGGATCTTCAAAGATGCACTCATTATTTCCAGCTTATTTGATAATTCCTGGATTAGCTCTCATAAGTATCCAACAAGGTCATTTTGTATTTTGAAATCTAGCCTGACACAGTCAAGGAAAACACTACCATAAAAAAAAAAAAAAAAAAAAAAAAAAAAAGAGGCAAGACTAAATGATGGGTGACATAATGGAGACTATGTTCCATCCTTCCTCAGTAACACTGGCAGGCTTTGTATGCCTGGCCTGTCTCTAAATAATTAAAAGCTATGCCCTGAGCATGATCAGAGCATGGCTCCATATAGGAAAAAAGAGGAAGAACTTTTCAGAATAACTCCAACCCCAGTGGGGTGTAGTTGGAGATCTTCTCTCTAGGTTCCATCAAGCCCCCGTGGTCCTACAACCCATGAATAAAGTAATCATTCAGACGATTATATTATTTATAAACTGTATGGCTGTGGCAGGCTTAGTGGGGACCAGTCTTTTCACTACTGGCAGGGCTGGCCCTCAGAGCCATGGTCTTGTGCCCATCAAAATTCTCCTTACAACAGTGATCTAATTAGCTGGGCTGCAGGACCTGGAAAGGACCAGGCCGGCTCACTTGGCTCGTTAAAAGCTCCCAGTCTCCTGTTTGGGAAATTGTTCTCTGGTTTTACCAGAGCCTTTTGCCTTTTGCAGATCTCAGGGGAGAGAGGCAGGGCTAGTGGAATTCCTGGTGAGGCCCCTTGGCCCAAGGCCTCCATAAAACCTTGGCACCAGCCTTCCTGACTTGGGGCTTCCTCGTTAAACCTGGAGACAGGACCTAGCTGTTTGGCTTTCAGAGGCCTAGCTGAGACAGACTAGTCTCCTCTTCCCCGAGGGCTCAGGGCTGAGACAGGCCTCTTGAAGTGAGGTTAGAAGGAGGAGCTGTTGGGCTCTGTAGGGGACAGGGAGGGAGGTAGCAAAGAAAACGGGTATATGCAAATTAGAACTCTGAGTTCCAAAACCAACATGCCATGTGCCCTTCTGTGACGGTTGATTGTTCCTTGTTGGAAAAAAAAAATTCACATCATTGATGTATGCCCTCCCTTTATACTTGAGCCTGAGTTCAGCCTCCTTCCATTTTTTTCCCTATCATTTGGTTGATGCGCCATGCAATATTTAGAGGGTTTTCTCTTCATCATTTCATAGGTTAATAAGGCACAATGCAGAAGGAGTTTGCACAGAGAGAAAAGGATCAAGGAATGTGGCTCCCATATTTCAAACACTGTTTAAAAAGCTGGCCTCAGAATCCCCCCAAAAGCCAACAGAGAGAGCATCATGAAGCGAAAGTGCTTCTGATATCCAGGCACACCCAGCATCTGGAGGCTTCCATCCAGGAAGGTCTGGCCAGTGTGGCCTAGCACAAGGACAGTCCTAAATCAGGCTACCCATCTGTGACTGGTTTCCCCAGGCCATTCACAGCAGGGACCTTGCTGCTGATGTCTCCCGAAGCATCACTTTTAGGGAAGTCAATGACACTGAGGGAGAATGAACACCTGTGGTGATGTAATGTGTACCCTAATAAAATTTACCTGAAGATCGGAGAACAGAACAAGCCACAGAGTTAAACAAAGAGGCCAGGCAGTGGTGGCACACACCTTTAATCCTAGCACTCGGGAGGCAGAGGCAGGAGGATCTCTGTGAGTTCAAAGCCACCCTGGATTACATGAGATTGACTCAGTCTAGGAGAGAAACAGAGCCAGGCAGTTGTGGCACACGCCTTTAATCCCAGTACTTGAGAAGCACACACCTTTAATGGCTGGGCAGAGAAAGGTATATAAGTTGTGAGGAGACAGGAACTAAAAGCCTTTTCAGCTGAAGCCCTTTGGTCTTGGCTTTTCAGGCCAAAGAGTCCTAGAGGTAAGAGGTGGCTTGTTCCTTTGTCTCTCTGATCTCTCAGCATTTACCCCAATATCTGGCTCTGGTTTTTGTTTTTTGTTTTTTGTTTTTTTTGTTTTGTTTTGTTTTGTTTTGTTTTGTTTTGTTTTTTGGGGGGGGTTTTGTTTTTTTTTGTTGTTGTTGTTGTTGTTTTTTTTTATTAAAACCATCTAGGAATTCAAGGTTACAAAGAGCATCTAGAGAGAGCAAGTCCAGCTCCTGATCAGATAAATGCAGAAGAACATAAAGAGTCAGGTAAGGGTCCGTGTGGCGACTGTAAACTTGGAAATGAACGAAATCGCAGCACCCAGGAGCAACAAGGACTCCATGCTTCCCTCTCAAGTCCCACATGACCTTTCTTTCCCGTGCACAGGGACAGAGTAGGTCCTGCTTCTTTGAAAACTCGGAAGTGCTCACCCAAGTCCCAGTCCTCAAGTGGCAGGGTTAGAGCAGGGACCTCCTCGGCCTGCCCTCCCCACTTCCGGCTCACAGAGACACTGGCTCCTCATCACACTGTGTGTCGGGCACCGGCCAGTGAGTGGCACCACGCAGAGGAAGCCCCTGTTGACAGGCAGCTGAAGTGAGTGGAGGCTGGAAACTGGCTATGGTACCACCTGTATCGGGGTAGGTGCTTAAGCTGTGTTCCGGAGTCATATTTACTGTCTGCATCCATCATTAAAAAAGCTGATGACCAGGTTGTCTCTGAGGTCTCTTCAGCTCTAACAAGCTGTGTTCAGCATCAGGACACGTTGTTCTCAGTGTCTGAAAGTCGATTTCTATACTCCATGTGGATGCCTGACCGGACCCAGCATCTGGGCGAGGGGTGGTAGATATGGCGTTTCCCTGTCCGCATTATAGATGCCGTGACTGGTGACCCCCCAGGCCCCTAGCCCACAAGCCTGGAACTGGAGCCACTGGTTTAAACTGGGAAGTTCTCACTCTGCATTAGCAGTTCATGTCACGAAGGGCTCAGCTTCCTGGGAGCCCGGAACCCAAGAGTTCCCACTCTGCCTTGAATGAACGTTACTCAAGGGCCAGGGGAGGGGGGCGGTGCAGTTTGTCTACTTTATAGGAAACACAACTCACTTCACTGCCAACAATGGTTCTACACCAGCATAAAAACCCTGCAAAGATCCATACGTGCCATGGTGTTCCTTCTTCACAAATAACTACAGGCTTTATGTACTACATACCTAGGTTTGTTGCACTCTTAGATAAATATATCACACACAGACTCTCTTGTTTTCCCATGAGCCTCTGCAGGTAAGTGTCATCTGGAGTAGTTTCTGGGGTCAGAATTCTAACCTAGTTGATTCTGTCTCCAGGACCAATAGGTTCCCTACCAACAGTATCACTCTTCAAACACATCAAAGTCATGAACACACACTGGCTTCATAACCACATCCTAGTTCTAACCCAACTACTACACACGCTCAGCGCTGACAACATGCTTTCTCCTATGCTTCCTTCTTCTGTTTTCTCCTTCTCTGCAACCCTTCCCTGCTTCCTCGCCTCCCACTCTCCCTTCCTTTCTTCCCTTTCTCCAAATAACTTAGCAAGTACTACTGACTTCCACTAGCAGTGGTCCAAAGCATGAGCTGACTTGATCAAGCCACATATTTCACTTCCTGTTTGGTATCAACGAAATCCTTGATCTTGACAAAATTATTGAATCATTGCACCTTTAAACACTTCAGGAGTACCCATGTGCTTTTATTACTTTATGAGTCTTAGGTTAGTTAAATGTAGATGCTGTAGTTTTTAAATTCTTTGTGGGTGAGGAAAGTACTGGCTACCTGTGACCTATTATAATGATCATTGCACAGCCTCTGTAGCAATAGGTATGAAGGCTGCTCTTAATTTCCACCCTGATTGGATTGTATACTGGAATGCTGTACAGATTCCATGGCACACCTCTGGGTGTGTCTTATGGTATTTTCCAGAGACAATTAGATCCTGAGGGCTCCACTATAATGAGTGGATTAATCCCTTACTGCATCTCTATGAAGGCGTTGTTGGGATCTGGGAAAAGGTGAGTAGAAGGGCATAGTTGGGTCAAGTAGGCAGTTGGGGATTCTCTCTTTTCCTGATTACTTCCTGTATTCCCTTTCTCTCTGCCTTCCTGTCCACTGTAAAGTGAGCTCTTGTTTTCTGCCCTGTCCACCTCTGAAACTATGAGCAAAAGAAACAAATCTGCCCTTTCCTGAAATCTGTCAGTTATTTTCTCATACTAATAACCTACACCTGCCAACTTGTAGAATCCTAGTATCATTAGCATCCTGTTCTTTTGTTTTGGCATCCGAGGTGCCAAGTGTGCAATGTGAGATTCAGCTTTTGATGGACCTTAGGGCTAGGGAGAACCAGCAAGATCCTCACATAAGATGTCAATAACTCCACCCTGGTCAGCTTGAACTGTCAGATTGAAACAATCTAAAATAATCTGGGAAGAGATTCTTAATTAAGAAATTGCTTAGGTTCATGTTTCTTAACCTGTGGGTTGTGACCATCAGAAAAGACATATTTCCAGTGGTCTTAGGAACCCCCAAGCATAAATTTATTTTCACTGCTACTTCATAACTGTAATTTTGCTACTGAACAGTGTTTCAGTTTCTAAGGCCATCAGAAATATGTGTTTTCCAATGATTGCAACCCACAGGTTGAGAAATGCTAGCCTAGATCATATTGGCCTTTGGGCACAATAGAACAATTATCTTGATTACTGAGGGATGTGGGTGGGCCTAGCCCACTCTGGGTGGTGCCATTCCCTGGACAAGTGGTCCTGACTGACTAAGAAAGCTAGCTACTCATAATCCTGCCTGCCCACTGGCACGTAGATTTCTCTATATTTCTTTGGCTGTGACTAAGTTCCTTGGTCAGAGATAATTCTGTGTAAAATGGCAAGCCAGCTGGCCTTGAGGTTCCTGCCTTGACTTTTCTCAAAGATGGAAGGTGGCCAGAAATTGTAAGCTGAATAAACCTTCTTCTCCCCTGGGTTGCTTTTTTGGTTAGGGTGTTCTCATCTACTGGGAACAAACCTAGAACAAGATCTTACATTGAAAATCACACATTTTACAGAATAGAATGTTTGGCACAGCAGAACGTGCCTTCCAAGGCGGCTAGCTGGGGGCTAAGCAGTTGCAGCACAGCGGAGGTTGTGCCTGAGGCATGGAGCTGGGCACAGGGCGCTGCTTCGGATAATTAGGCAGTTTCTTAGCTCTACCCTGCTGTGCGAGCCGGACTGGAGGAAACACCGACTACACTACCTACCTTGGGTTTCACCAACTTTAAAAGGCCTCCAAACACATGAGGATTTGGTAGTCAACCAGCAAGTCATGCATGTGCTCAAAAAGGCACCAACTGTCTTCTAGAAGAAATTACCATCGGCTCCAAAATGCTGGAAAATGTAGTCAAAAGTAGAGAAGAGGAAAATGTCGCAGACCATCCCAGGGTCTTCTTGGAAATGTGGCATTTCCATTGTTTTTAGTAGCGTGGGAGGAAACGCAGCCAGATGGTCTGAGACACAAGGTAAGCAAAAGGAAAGAGCAACAGCAACAATAAAAAGGCAGTATTTTAAAGTGGGGTGGGGAGATTGCTCAGTTAGGGAATACTTGCTGTGTCAGCTTATGGGCCTGAATTTCATTCCCAGAACCTTTGTTTCAGAAAGCTAGGAACAGTGGCCTACACTTGGAATATCAGGGCTAGGGAGGCAGAAATGTGTAGATCCCTGGGGTTGATGAGCCTCACAAACTAGATGAGTTTCAGGACAGTAGGAGAGTCTGTCTCATAAAACAAGGTGGCTGGCATGTGAGGAACTGCCGCTGAGGTCCCCAGGACTCCACACAGACACATCCATGTGCACACATACCTACACACAAATGCATCTGTGCACACATAACACAGTAAAAGCAACAGCAAAGTGAAGCTTAGGTTCAAATCTAGACTCTGCCCCTTACAGACTTAGAAAATGATTTCTCTCTGCTAGGACTGGGTCTCTCTGTTGGAAGTAGAAAGGGAATACTATGCACCCAACACTCCCATTTTGCAAATGATCCCAGAGAGGCTATGAAATGATGCAGCTCTTGCTTTGAGGTATTATAAAGCACAGGACTTTGCACAGCTTCCTCTTCATGTCCTCACAGATAATCTTGTTTTGTCTTTTTCCTGAAACTGCAAGTCCTTGAGGAGATGAGCATTCAGCACACTACTACCCCCATGTGATATGATCAATAACCCCAGAATAAGTCGATAGAAAAATGGACCTGAACCTGATATCTAGCCTGAAAGTTTCCTAAAGCAAGTATTGAAGTGGACACATTGAGCGGAAGGAAGCAAGCACAGAGGAATGTGGTATGTCTCAGACCACAAGCAAAGTTAAAGAGGAATGCCATCATGGGCATGAGCTATTTCCAGACTAACTCACCTATGGCTCTGTCCCGAAGGTCAGTGTTATATGCTTGAATCCCTCACAGGCTCTGGTGTTGAAGCTTGGCCCCCAGTTGACCATACTAGTAGGAGATGATTGGATCATGCCGGGACTATCAGTGGGCTGTGATGAGATCAGACTGGCTGGGGGAAGTGGGACCTCACTGGAGGAAGGGGACCATGATCACTTGGGTGGAGGTCTAAAGGGGGTATCTTATTTCTGGCTCCTTCCTGAGTCAATCTCTCTCTATTTTTCTCTCCTTTCTCCCTGACTCTCCTTCCTCATTACTGTAAATAAACTCCTTCATTTCAGTGCCTCACCCTCCCCAGAAACAATGGGGCTGCCCAGCCGCAGACCGAAATGCCTCAAACAACAAGACAAAAAGGACCCTTCTTCCTTTGAACTGCTTCTCTTGGGTATGTGTTGCAGCCGTGACAAGTCAGAATAAGGAAGCAGTTCTGTCCCAGGAGGTGAGACTCCCAAGTCTAATCCATTCCTAGAATCAGCGAGCTGTCAGAGTAAGGAGAAAGGAAGTGTCTGGATTGTTCTCTGGAATGGTGTTTGTCTCCAGCGGTGCACTAGAAATGACTTCCTGGAGCAGTCTAGAAGAGGCCAAGGGTAAGTGGTGGAAATCATCCTATCCAGGTACCTGTGAGGGGGAGGGGCAGGAGCTTCTGAGGTCGTGAGAAGCCAATGAAAGCAAAGCAAGGGAATGCGGGAATTCTGTGTTCTTGCGTGTCAGGATTGTAGGATGTGAATGGCTGCACTGTGCTCCCTGCCGGCCAGGACGGACTATGATATGGCCATATATGGGAGAACTAGTAGTCGCCAGCTCTCATGGACGATGGGGAATGAGGACCACAGCTGACCTACTCATGTGCACTTCAGTGAGAAGAGGATCTTGGCTGTTCAGAGCACATCTGTTACATTTTCATGTCAACTCATAAATTAAAGAATAAAGGAATGTCAAGATGTCCAAGTCACGTCAAGCATTCTGGACAGGGGAGATGGCCCAGCCAGGGACTGCCATGCATGGAGACTTGAGTTTGACCCCCAGAACTCCAACAGAAAGGCCAGGGGCTATGGCACTCACCTGTAATCTCAACACTGTGTAGACAGAAACAAGAGAAGCCCTGGGCTTGTTGGCAACCTGCCTTGCCTAATTAGTGATCCCAGGAGACTCTCACCACCAACCTCTGGACTCCACACACACACATGCATATGCATCTACACACAAGTACATACTCCTGAGCGTACACACACACACACACACACACACACACACACACACACACACACACGCTGCAATTATTACAGGATCTACCACTGGCAGGCCTATTCACTCATCTGCAGAAATATCCAGTGTCTGAGTCAGGGACATTAACACTGAAACTGAGTGGTGGGTGGTCTCTGTCCTGTACATGCCCAGAATCTCAGGGAAGAGCATTCCAAACTCGCATGCTTTACCTGGGTATAGACCACGGACAGCACCAAACCATAAAAAGCATTCCTCCAACTCCTTCCTTAATCATGTATGTCAGCTTTGGGGACTGTGGATTCTAACTCCAAGAGGAGACACTGTACACCCAGAGCCTGCCAGGGAGATGGAAGAGTTACAGGTCCCTACCACCTGGTATCTCCGCTGCCCCATCAGGCCATCTACCTACTCATTAAGAATGTGGAGATGGAGAGATGCCCAACACAGCTAGGTCAACTGATGCTGGCTGCTCAGGGCTGGGGCATAGAAAGAGACCATCTCTTGATTGTCGTTGAGTGGTTAAAGAACTATATATACTATAGCTCTCAGGAGATGGGGGTGGGGCAATTAGTAAAATGCTTGCTTGGTGTGCCAAGCAAGCCTGAGTACCCCAATCTGATCTGTTGCACCCACATAAAAAGCTGGGCACTGTGGCTCACACTTGCAGTTCCAAGAGTGGGAAAGCAGAGAAAGGTAAACCCATGAGATTCACTAGCAGCAGCCTAGCCAACCCCAGATCCCACTGAGAGACCCTCTCACAAAAAAGATGAATGCCTCCCAGAGAAGGACACATGGAGGCTGATCTTTAGCTTCCACATAAACTCACACACACACACAAGCTCGTCCACAAACACACATGCATTTCCACACACAGGAAAACACAGACACACCTACAAACACATGGATACACATACAAATCAAATATGAGATGTATACAGCAAGGCAGCAAAGCTCAGAGAAGACTTTCCCGCCCACCCACGCAGCCAGAATCACAAAGAACAGCAGGAGTCCAGCCTCAAGGAAGGGTGACAAAGGCAGGCCCAGGAAGGAGGGCCAAGGGCTTGAGAAGTGTCCTGATGGGTGGCTGCTATCAGCTTTCTTTGAAGATCCATGAAAAAGAAAAAACAGAACCAAACAGCCACAGAGCCGGCAATGGTCGGGAATATCGTTTGCACATGCCTATGCTGGGGGTTGGGTTCTGCTTAGCCATATCCAAGCAGGCATGGGGGCTTATTAATCACATCATCAACCACCCTGGCCTCTGATTCCTCTCTGTGGAACAAGTAACCATCCCAAGAAGTGGAGAAAATAAGAGAGACTAGCAGAGCCTTAGCCAGCTGCCAATTCCTCTGGTCTCCTTAATCCAGCTGTCAATCACCTTTTTCAAAGAGAGCTTTCTCACTTTTGCTTCAAAAAGTTGTTGTTGTTTTTTTTTTTGGGGGGGGGGTTCCAGTTGTTTTGTTTTGCCTTTCTTAATCAAAATATATATATTTTAGCTTTTCTTCCTGACTTTTAGATTTCAAACACTTTGCAGGTTTGGAAGCAGTACAGAGCATGGAAAGACGGACCTTGTAGTCCCACTGGGGTGTTGACACACAATCCTCGCTCTCTCCTCTCCAAAGCTGTTCTGTGGAATTTGTCATGTTGGTCCTCTGTCTATTGATTAATCAAGAAAAGACAATCCAGAATGCTGCGTTCCTGTTTTAGAAGAAGACCACGCCGTGTGGGTCGATTCTGAAACCAGGGGAATTAGCTGAATCTGCTGCTCTCAGAATAGGCCGGAGAAGGCTTTTGCTCTCCTTGCTGAGTACACAGAGCACAGCCGGGGAGACATTCCGAAGGGAAGCGCCCGACCAAGGGAGCTCCTTGCGTGGCATGCTGCCCGGTTTCCCGTCAGAACTCCCTCTGCTTATGTATAACTCCAGGCTTGTATTGATATCCGCGCGCATATGTTGGCCCGGCTCTTCCTTTCCAGGCAAGAGATGGCTTCTGCTGAAGCTGCCAGTGCAATATTTTGAAAATAGACATCCATTTTGAGGAGAAGAGACATCCAAATACGACTCTTTTTTTTTTTTAGCTTTTACATTAGAAATCATGATAATATCTGTCTTGCGTATCAATGGGATTCCTGCAGCTGTTGGATAAGCTGACAGTTTGTAATGACCACCTAATGGTAGAGACCCTCAAATATGGGCTACACACTGCCTGAGAGAGCTCTCAAGGCTGCCCAACAAAACACTGTAAACTTATATGGATCATTATAAGAAGTGTGTGTTTGTGTGTGTGGTTTTGTCTATGTGCCATTCATATACACATATTCCGTGCACAGGGTCATGTGGAGAACATAGGACACCCTCAGATGCCAGTCCTCAGTCCCCCTCCACCCTGTGGGGACAGAGTCTCCTATTCTCTTCACCATGTACACAAGGCTAGATGGCTCTCAAGCTCCCGAAAATCTACCTTTCTCTGTCTCCAGTGTCTCCATCAGGTGTGCACAGCCACACACAGCATTTTACATTAGTTCTGTAGACCCAAACACTCTCATGCTTACACAGAGACGTCTTAACCAACTGAGCCATCTCCTCGCCCAACAACCTCTGATGAGTTAACTCACCTGTTTTCAGCAAAGTGTGAACTTCGCTGATGGCAATGTAGTGTTTTGATGTCAAATGTTCGGATACCCCTCAGAGGGTGGTGCTTATGGGTAAATGCTAGCACTGAGATTACTAATATCTGTGCAAAGAAGAGCCATGGCTACTCTGGAACTGGTTTTTCATGCTTACTTTTACATCCTCCAGACACAGATGAAAGCCCCCTAACCCCCGAACCTCAGAATGTGAGCTTTCTATTCTTTTCTTTGTAGATGTAACTCACTAAATGATGATGAGGTATGAGTAGCCAGGTGGTCGTCTACTCCAATAGGACTTAGGTCCTTATGTAAAATGGAACTTGGGGACACATACACACAGGGGGGACCCATTTGAAGATGAAGGAGAGACTGAGATAGAAGGCACATGAAAACTTAGCAGGATGCCTATACTCACAAGAGGGGTTGGTTAAGACTCCAGACAACCAGCACAATTTTCTTTCTTTACATAACCGACACTCTGTTAAGACATGAGAGGGCTGGGTGGGGGGCGGAGCTGGAGTTATTCAGTATAAAGTTCCACCATCATTTCAGGACAATGAACACTTCCAAGATCACTTCCTGCTCACTTCATTAGTGTGTTGACACTCTAACATGCTCTGTGGATGGGGAAGCCTGCAGTCTGCCTCAACTTCCCTCGGCTCCAATTTCTCCCCAATGTATTCCCAGTACCTAGAATAATTATGCCTGCCACATATCAAGATTTTGATACCCTCTTTTTTTTTTTAAAGAATGTGGAGTGTTTTTTAACATATTTGTTTGAGTATTTCCAATGTCACTATAGAATCCGTTAATCTGTTGTTTTGAGAGGCCGAATCATATCATAAGTACAGTGACTTTAGATTTTGGACATTCAGCCTAAGTTAGGGCTTAACGCCGTATAAGAATGAAAGGCCTCTCATAAGAAAAAGCTTACAGAAGGGAAGTATAACTGGAGAAAGTTAAGCCCTAGTATAATCCTAGTGACGGTGTCTTGTGTTATCTGTAAATGTGCTTAACGCTCATCTTCTTAAACACATTATATCTTGGTTATGTTGACAAAAACATTTAAACAAGTGGATCTAAACATCCCCTAGAGCCACACTGGGAACAAGGGGGCTCCGGTCACATGTGGCTGTTCAAGGGGAAACTAACTGAATGTGAGGAAAGCACCGAATTAACTCCTCTGCTACTCCATTAGCCTTGTTTAATTGTTCACTGGTCACATGCGGCCCGTGACTGTCAGAGCCAACGGAGGAGGTGCTGAACAACACCGTCAATGTGAACAGGAACTCTCCAGCCTGTCTTTCTTAACTCCTGGGTCTTTAACCGAGTGAATAAACAGAGGCCCCATGACTTATGGGACATTTTCTCTTCCTACAGTCATCTTCAATGACAGTTAGGACAAGGCTGACCCTGCAAGGTCATGTATTTCCTTTCTTCCAGAATTTACAGCTTCAGAACAATAGGAAATACCACAGTGTGTTTACATGAGGCTATCCATTGTACGGCTTCTGTGATTTCTCGATCCTACACAAGAGAAACAGGGTAGTCAAAAGGAAGGTAGTTTCTAGTGAGTCCAGGGACATACAGATAGTTCAGGATGACTGACATGTTAGTCTCATGGACTCGGATGTGTAAAAGAAAAATATGGGGGGAGGTGACCCAACTGAATGCCTTAAGGTTGGGAGCTAGGGCTGGTGTATGTATCCTGCTACCTGGCGTACTACAAACTAGCCAAGATACAGTTGCTGTTGTTGAGTGAACCAACCCTCCAACCAAACACTTAACTCTCCAATCAACCAAATAACAGACTCCAGATGAATGAAGGTCAGATATATTTTTGGTCAGTTATATTTTCCAGACAGACAATGCTACTCTCTGTGACTAATATACCCTAACATTTCATATTTCTACTATGCATGCTTTCTCTTTCATTTTCAATTACACATCTGAACTATGGCATGGTAAAAAGATCGACATTCTACATGACATTGAGGGACCATGAACTGCTGCCATCCCCTAGACAGGACATTCTCAACCAGTGTCCAACAGGTTACCAAGCCATTAAAATAGAGATTATGAAGTAATTTGATTCCTAGCTAGCCTGGGCTAAATTCCAGGAGTGGCAGGAGTCATAGTCATGGGTACTTAGAGATCACTGGCAGTGAACCGTGAGATAATAACCCCATTCCTAGCTAAAGAGTAAGAAATACACAAAGTATTTTATAAGCACCAACTGTTTCTGCCATATCAAATCACACAGGGCTAGGGCAGAGAGCAGTTCAGGCTTGCTGGCAGTTTGGTCTCTAAGGCAGATAGAGACCATACAATGCAAGGCAAAGGCTGCCCTGGACAATGTACAGACGAATAAGCCTGGTTATGTGCAAATAAAACTTTATTTAAACACTAGACTTTGTATTTCAGGTAAATCTCTTGTACTGTGAAGCAAAATTCCTCTCTCTGTTTTTAATCCATTGAAAATGTGAATTATAGTCATCTCACAGCCCATGAGCCAGATTCTGACTTCCGGAATTTTATGCTAATTATATCTGTGTAAAAAAGATATTCGTAAAGGTGGTTTTAAAAAATAAAATCTATTTCACAAGCTGCAAAGTCCTGCAGAACCCACTGGAAGTAATTCTTGATTTACTTACTGCTGGAATGTGTTAATTCTGTGCCCCCTCTAGGCACCATTTAGGACTAACCCCTACAATTAAAGAAAATAAAGTCAAATAAATTCAAGCTAGAAGGAGGGGTGGAGAGGTGTTCAGGGACTCCTCTGGTCTGTAATAGAAACACAGGAATAAAGATGTTCTCCCTCAGGCATCAGGTTCTCACTGTGAGAACTCCCAGAGTCCCACAGCGAAGGCAAGCTTGGCCCTCTTCAGTCAAGGGAAAGAAAACAACAGTTAGATTCCCTTTATCCAGATTTGTCCTATCCCCAACTGAATAAACATACCAACAAAGGCACCAGATGAAATGACTTGTCCTCAAAGTGAGTCCTTCCCTGTGTTTACAGTATCATGGGGTTATTTCAGATAATTTGGAAAATGACCTAAAGGTGTAATCATGAGAACAAAAGTCACCCCAATCTCAGAACCCAGAAACAACTGTTGTAAACCTGAGGCCATTTCTTTGACACAATGGGTTCATACTGAATCGCTGTGTTCATAGCCTAAGTTCTGTTTTTTCGTTTTGACATTATACTCTTATTTATTTCTCTCTGCCATTAAAGAGTCCTTGTAATTTTTATTTTTCATTGACCATATAATTTGGGGCATACTTTTATCTAATTAACTGATACAAGGAAAATAGCTTTTACTGAATGACCTTGCTTTCAGTCAACAATCTGAACTCCTATTTCTAGGACATGGCTTAGGCCCCAGGGCCAACACAAGGCCTTGGATTCTTGTCTTCCATGAGTTGACATCTTGTGTATCTCTCTGTCTCAGGGTAAACCCTATGCTAGATCTTTATGATGCTTAGATGAATCTGTCCCAACGTCTGCACCACAGCAACACTTGGCCACAGTGGGAGAGAGCTCGGTGCTCCCACAACAAGGGCAGATGTATGTGTCTAATGAAACTCCGCACAGTCCAAGGTGGGGGAAACACATCTGCATGGCAGCACCAAGGTAGTAGGGACTTGAAGACTTAGAAAACATGCCTTATTTGAGTGACAGTTTCTGATAGACATTATGGTTCTAGTTGGAAGTATCTACACAGGGACAGGACAGTGCTCTGACCAATGGAATGTTTCCCTGCCCATTGATTCTGCTCTGTTATTACTTAAAGGTTTAGTTTGGGAAACCAGTGACCAGGTCAGTACAGACATGTTTTATTCCATCTGAAGTGGAAGCAACCTTGTCTAGGGAAAGTTCTGGGGACCAGGAGTCAATGTCCTTTCCTGGTAGCCTCAGGACAGCCCCCACCATCCATCTCTCAGCAGACATGTCAGAAGCAACCCCAGATATTCTCCAGGTAAATCCTGGAAGCAATGGATTTACCACCTTAAGACACCACACATGCTTTCTGTGGCCAATGTTCTCCTCAGACCAGGATTTCCTCCAGGGACATAGCTGACTTTGGTCAGCCCAGGAAAGATGTTCCTTGTGTGATGAATCAGGTAACATTCTCCCTCTTGTGAAACCTCCAAGGAGACATGTGGTGTTTACATTCCTGCTTTATATAACAGCGCTTTTTCTTAGTGCAAACTGGCCCGTACACAAACCCTGGACTCTGCTATCACACTGTGCCAGCCCAGGCGATAAAGGCAATCCCCTAATCCACACTGCTGTTAGTACAGGCTTTTTCCATTTTGTACCTTTGGGCTAAGTTTTGAGCCTAGTTATAATCAATTTTACTATATTTGTTTTGAAAATGGGGATTTCTTCTAGCAGCATTGATAAATATACATTTGCATGCATACAGCTCACTAGAGCTTCACAGGAACATGCAAATCACTTGCACGTGACACCTACATCCATCAGCTACCACTCTTCTGTGTATTATAGGCCACACTCACGGACATCTGATTTTTTTAATCTCCTTCCTCCAATAACAGCAACTCACAAGTTGTGGACTCCCGGCACCTACACCCCAGACAAACTCCAAGTCTTTGTGAGGTAAAGTGCTTTACTTATTCCAGCGCACATGGGTATCTTACTCACATTTCTATAATTCTATTACTGCTTTTGTTATCTTAGGGAGCATGTGTTACTGGTGGCTAATGCTTTTGAATGCTGCAACCTCCTTTTTTTCCAAAATATTTGTGGTTGCTATGGCACATTTCCAATGGTTTATGGGAACATGTATGTTGCATGTAACATGCTTTGTGATAGTCTCTGTTTTCTCTTGCATGACTTTGCCCATGTGGTTGAGTTCTATTTTTTTAATGATAGTTTCATCAGATATTACAAGCAAGAGTTTTCCTCTAACTATACAGGATTTACTCACGCTTTAGGAGAGAAAAGCATACCTCACCCTTTCATGAGTTGCTAATAAGAATGATTTTTACTGGTGTTTTTGACCCTTGGAAAGCAGCGTGGTGCTATAGCAGGGCAGCTCTTTGTAATAGAACACATCAAAGTTTAAAATTCTGCTGGGCAGGGTCCTTCTAACCTTCTAATGCTGCCCACAAATAACTCAACTCTCCAAACCTCACTCATCTGTAGAAAAACATTAGGAAGAGGGCATCCACTTTTCAACCACCAAGGAAAGTAAGCCACACAATGGAAGGAGAGTGTCGATCCAGTGCTTCTGGTGAGACAGGCATAGTATGAATTTGTTTTCTCCATTTTTATATAAATAACAATAGATTGTGGGTTGGGGATTTAACTCAGTGGTAGAGCGCTTGCCTAGCAAGTGCAAGGCCCTGGGTTTGGTCCTCAGCACTGACAAAAAAAAAAAAAAAAAAAAAAAAAAAAAATTTTAAAAACCCAATAGATCATATAATTGGTGGTCTCCAGAGAAACAGAATCACACACACACTCAGGTACATGCATACTCATGCATACATACACAGGCACACACACTCATGTACATACACACATATACATGCCACATTGCTGAAAACAATACACACATACACACACACACACACACACACACACACACACACACACACACACTCCTGAGGACAATCTTCTCTGCTTAGTCTCCCTAGTGACTAGACACACTTAGAAATACTGTTTTACCAACTTTTTGTGCCTTTCTTAGCACATTCGAGGAGCACATGAAATCAGCATCATGCACATAAGCTTGATTGAGCAATCATGCCATTCTAAGAACTGCTTTAGGGACTTTATTGCTGTTGTCTTAACTAATTACATCTCTATAGCAGCCCTGTTCGGAGAGTTCCACGGCCTACAGCTGGGTCCGAGGGAGCCTGTGAAGGTCAAGTGATTGTTTCAAGGTCAAATAGCAAATGTACCTGTTACTGAGTTATAGACTCTCAGCTCCACACCCCTTGTCCACAGTCTGCCTTGTGAGGCCGGGTTGGGAACGGCTGTCGAAATTCCATTCCTCCTAGCTCCACAAAGCCACGGGATCTACCCCCTTCTCTTTGTCTCCCACTTTCCTTCCAGCCACTCACTTTTCTCTGTGTCACATGTCCTCCCAGACAGAAGCCACACCTCCTCCAATGCAAAAGCTAAGTCTGTTGTGAAGGTTTCCTACCACACGCACTGCAGGCTTCTCTGTACTCCGTCTCCTCCACCACACTAACCAGCCCTGTTCTCAGAAATCTTTGTGCTCCAAAGGATGCTCTCTTAGGGTGTGAAGACTTCATCATTATAAATGTTTCACTTTATACCCTCTCTGTGGTAGACTGGTGATGTACCCTGCTCCTGCTTCCTCTATGGGACCTCGGAGATTTCTTACCTATTTGGTTACTGTGTTGGCAAGCACTCTACCACTGAGCTAACTCCCCAACCCCAAGGTTGCATTCTTGAATGGTGGCTTCAGGGATAACAGTGTGATGCTGTCTTCGAGATGGAGCAAACTCCAAATCTATGAGGAGAAGTCTACTACCGGTGGTGGTTGGGATGGAAATGGCCCCCGTAGGCCCACAGGGAGTGGCACTATTAGGAGATGTGGCCTTGCTGGAGAAGTGTGCCACTGAGGGGTGGGCTTTGAGGTCTCAGATTCTCAAGCCAGGCCCAATGTGGCAGTCTTTTCCTGCTGCCTGCCGACCAGGACATAAGGACTCTCAGCTACCTATCTGAGATCATGTTTCCCTGCATGCCATCATGTTTCCCACCATAAGGATAATGAGCTATTACATAATTACAGATCCTTGAACACCTTGGGCTCCTGGTCAGGCCTCCAGATCCCATCTGTGGATCAGGAGGCGCTTACCGTCTTTACTGCAAACCTAGTTGTGAGGCAGGTGGCAATGTTATGCTCTCATGAGAAAATGTCTGTCTATCCTCTGTGGGTCTTGACATCTAGGCCCTGTGGAGACAACTAAGTCCCTTTCCTTGGGGCCACTGGTCCCTGGGGGAATGGAAAGAGGACCAGGGATGCTAATGGACAAGCAGATGCCCACAGTTGATGCACTCATAAGTTTTATTTGGAATTCAATATTCCTTATGAAATAAAGGACAAAGTACACTTCCTGGGGACTGCTGGTCCAGTCTTGAAGAATGGCTGAAGTGGGGAACTTCAAAAAACATCCCCCAAAAGCATCTCTTCCACAACTCCCCTTTGCAAATAAGAACACTGAGCCCCAAAGGGAGGGGCTGCCCTAAGTACCCATCAAGCCCCAGCTACAGCCCAGGAGACAGCGCAGATCTACCGGGTCCTTGCTTTCTGGGTAAAACAGGGTTAGGAGTTGATAGAGAAAACATTTGCCAGAGCTCCTAGTCAGTCCCCCGGATCCCATCTGTGAATGGGGAGCACCTTACTTCTCATTGCTGTTCTCAGAAGCCTAGGGGGAAGGGAGAAGAGAAAGCCCCATGGTCCTCCCAATCTGCCACATCAGCTCTCTTTTTCTTTCCTTGAGTAACAGGGTGAGGCAAGCAAGGTGAGGCAGGGTCATACTCTGTCATCAAGTTGTGATCTGTTTTATTCTTATACTTTTCGTTCACTGCTTTGGAAGAAATGTAGTGTTAACAAAGATGGCTGACTTCTTTCAGTGCCTCCTTATATTTTTGCACTCAGTGTGAGTGTCTCGTTCTGGTGAGTCTAGTCTTGTTCCATCTCTCCCCTCCAGCCAGTCCCTTCCCATTCCACCAGCCCAAGGCAGGTTGGTTTGTGTGGCTTCACAGCTATTTTCTGACATGTGGCCCTCTACTTAAATGCCGAGAGCATTCCTACTGAGGGCGCTGATGTGGAGAGATGAGAAAGAAGGATGGACACACTGGACCACTGGATACAGATCTAAGAAACAGGGGCAGCGCCTAATAGTGAGGAAAAAGGATGCTAGATTGAAGACCAGGAACCGGCTTTGAAGTTAGAGGACCTGGGCTGCAAGCATTGATAGCAACTTAGTGGTTGATGCTAATTCCTGATGGATCATCTGGGACCTGAGGGCAGTGGAGCAAGGACTTGACCCAGGCACAGCTCCTGTTCTTACAGCAGTCATAGCCCAGAGAAAGGCAAGCATTCATTTCTCTGGACCTCAATTTTTACAACTGAAAATGGAAATGCTGTGTGTCTAGCACTAGCTGGAGGCCCATTAAAAATCTGCCTCCAGAGAAGTAAATTTCTTGATGTGAAATGATCGCTCTGTCCAGTTAGACATTCCCTGTGGAGATGCATCTTCATAAGCCTCTTTGTGATTATTTGGAGAGTTAGTAAAAAGAAAGAGAACAACCATTTGCTGTGGGATGTCCTGTATGCTGTGAATATATATTGCTGTGATTGATGGATAAATAAAAATGCTGATTGGCTGGTAGCCAGGCAGGAAGGATAGTGTAGGTGGGAGAGAGGAGAATGGTGGAGGGAAGAGAGGAGCCGCTGCCAGCCGCCACGATGGGTAGCAAGATGTAAGTTACCGGTAAGCCATGAGCCACGTGGCAAGGTACGGATTAGTAGAGATGAGCTGAGTTTAAGTGTAAGAGCTAGACAGTGGTAGGCCTGAGCTAATGGCCGAGCAGTTTAATTAATATGAGCTTCTGCGTGATTATTTTATAAGCGGTTGTGGGGTCCGTGGGGCTGGGCAGGACTGGAGAAAACTCCAGCTACAACCACTAGAACCTTCCAAAGGATTGCCGAAATGTGTAAGGTTAGTTTTTAGGACACATACTCCTTCCAGCCATATGCAAAGCTGTTGGATTCTCCTCTAAATATGCCCATCCTAATACCATGGCTATTTTTGAATATGTGTCTTAAAAAAAAAAAAGAATAGAATCACTCCATTCTAATTAACTCACAAATGAAAATGTGTCACAGCTATTTTAAGGAAGCCTGTCCCCCACCATACCCCCACTCCACCCCCACCAACATTTGCCCAACCCCAAACAGTGCAACTCAGCAGTGAAAAATGGCCATTCTGAAGCAACTTTTTAGTCACTTACCATGCAAAAGAAAGGAAAAGCTATAATGAACTTGAAGCTAGGGAAAATTAGCTTTATATCTTGTTTCACATATCCGGAGTCTATTGCCAGCATCCTGTCCCTTAATTGCACCCTCTCTTGGTTTTCTTCCTAAAGTTCATAAGACACCTACCCTTATACCTGTTGCATATATATACACATACATTGTTGGCTAGGATCCATAAATGTAGGACAGTGTGCAGTTATTTTCAGTCTGGGGTTATGTTACCTCACTTAATATTGTACACACTGAGTCCATCCATTTTTTACAAATATTATGATTTGTTTTAATTATAGGTAGATAATATTCACTTCGCATCTATACCACATTTTCATTGTCCATTCATCTGATGATGTCTAGGTGGGTCTCATTTCCTTATGATCATAAATTGAGCAACATTAAACACAGGGATGCAAATATCCCTATGGTGGGATGTGGATATCTCGATATATACCTAGCAGAGAAACAGCTGGGTCACATGGTAGTTCTATTTTTAACTTTTGGGAACCCTCCAAACTGATTTCGACAGTGGCTGTATTAATTTACACCCCCTTGGATAAGGCTCTGTCTCTGTCTACATCCCGTCCAATATCTGACTGGGGTGAGGTGAAAGTCGTTTTTATTTACATTTGTCTGCTGACCAAGGATGCTGACCACTTTTAGAAGTAGTTACCGGTCATTTCCCTTTAATTTTTTTTAAAGCTGTTTAATTCATTAGCCTATTTGTGACAGCTTTGTTTCCTTGGTACTCAACTTCTACAATTCTTTGCAAATTCTGGAGATTGGCCCCCTGTCTGAAGTCAGGCTGGTAAAGACTTCCTCCCTTTCTGCTGACTCCTTCCTCTACTGACAGTTTCCTTCATGGGGCAGAAATGTTTTGATCTCACGCCAGCCCTTCTGTTGATTCCTGGGGCCTGTTTTGTGCTGTTGACGTTCTGTTCAGAAAGGTCTTACTTACCTCAGTGTCTTGGAGAATGTTCTTAATGTCTTCCTAGTTGTGGCATTTATAGATTTAAATTATGGTTTTGAGTACATTGGAGTTCATTTTATGCAAGGTGGAAGATATGGATCTAATTCCATCCTCCTGCAGGTGGGCACCCAGTTTTGCCTACACCATTTGTTGAGTGGGTTATCTTTCTTTTTCCACTGTATATTTTTGCTCTTTTTGTCAAAATTAGGTAGGTATAACTTTGTCAGCTTAGTGCTGGGTCCTCTGTTCTATACCACTGATCTGACTATCTCATGTGAATTTTACCATTTTACAAAATGACTTTTATCCTTAACCTCACCCTTCTGCCTCTGAACTTAACCCTTCATCCTTTAGTTCAGTCATGGCTTCCTTTGTGCCTTTCCAAAGGGGGATGAAGAATTACTTGAGAGCATATACACACTGACAGGGGTGCAATTTCAGTCTTTCTCTGGAGAAATTTTGGGAGAAATCTCACCTTTCCTACAGTGGGAGATAGAATTTTGAGTTGGCCCCTGGTGAGCCAAGGCCTTGCAAATGTCTTGTTTTTGCATGTAGGCGGGGCTTGTGACTGACTGCCAGTCAGTAAAAAGCTGCAAAGGTGAAGCAGTAGTCAGTGTGACTGAATTATACTATGACTGTGTTATGGGACTGTGTTGCATGCTGTTGTACTGTGTAAGACTCCATCAGAGAAGCCTGATGTGAACCTTGAAGATGTGATCTGCCACAGTCTGACTGCTTCACTATTCCAAGTAAAAGTGATGGGTAACAGCTCAATCCCCAAACAACAAAACAAAACAAAAAGCCAAGCAGCAATTATGGGCTACTGATCGTAGCATGCATAGAGTTTACACTATTACATTGGATACCTATAAAGCCTATTACACTAGATACCTATAGAGCGCTCTCCACATGCAAAATGCTTTTGCCCTCATTCCACCGGCAAGCAAAAATAAAATTAGAGGGACTGAAAACTTACCCCTGCGAATCAGTAACTGGCAGATCCAAGATCTGAACTCCAGTCAAAGCTTGGTTTCTTTCTTCCTTTGACTTGCCTCCCTCCCCATCCCCCTTTCTCCTCTCTCTCTCTTTCTCACAAGCCATATGCACTCTAGGAAGGCTTATCTCAACTTGGAATTTCAACAACACTGAAAAACAACTCAACAGTGAGCACATACGGCAAGGTTGCCTGTGACTCCGTCAGCTGTTACACACACTTCCTTCCAGATGTTAAAGTTCCTCATTGATTCTCCTACTAAAGGCCCACTGATTAGTAACAGAGCCTGGATGAGATCATTAAGAAGTATCAGAAGAAAAAAAGACCACCATGGATGATGGTGAGAAGCATCTATTCTTTGCCTAGGTATATGGTTTTTCTCTCTATCCACTTCTTGGGTTCAACAGTAGCCTGCCCGCTTCCCACAGTGTGTAAACAGCGATGATTTTCCTCTTGTTGGAAGATACAGATACAGAGAAGTTTTAGCCTTCTCCCCCCTCAACACTCAAAATATCTGCTCCTTTGGTTATTCTTTCCTCTCTGCACCATACCCAGAGTGTAGGGGCAGCCCATCACCTACTATAATGTACTTGCCTGGAACAAAAATACCTCCTTTGTAGCAACACAGAGACCACATAGCTCAGAGAAGTTTGGCAATTTGTGAACTGCACCCCCCCACACACACACAAGATCCCCTTGCCTGTGCTTTTGCAGAAGGTGACAGCTGTGAAGCCAGGTGTACCTACCAAAGTTGGCCGCTGATGGCCAAGTCCTTGCAAAGGCAGTCTCCCCTGTGTCCTTGTTAGCCTCTAACTTGCCATCCCACCCCCACCTCTTATGTCTGCCTACTTTAAAAAAAATGAGTGGCTCAGCCAGGCGGCAGTCGCACACGCCTTTAATCCCAGCACTCGGGAGGCAGAGGCAAGTGGATCTCTGTGAGTTTGAGGCCAGCCTGGTCTACAAAGTGAGTTCCAGGCCAGCCGGACTGTTATACAGAGAAACTTCATCACGCACACACAAAAAAGTGGCTCTTGCCAACACATACATTCCACCTGATACCAAGCTGAGGGACACTGGTCAGACCGCCTCATTTCTTCAGTGTTTTGTCATCCAGCCAAGCCTGCCTCCTGGGATTTACAGTCCTGTCCCCTGCCCTCACCCACCTCCAGTCGTGAATTCATTTTGATGCGGATCCTGAAGTTGTGGTAAAGATGTGGTAAAGCGGTGTTGAAAGCTCTGAGGCAGGTTTGAATGCAGGACTGATGTCTCTAAATGTTTTGTAAAACAAGATGATCCCATGCAGATTGAAGATTCCGTTTAGTGTGTGTGTGTGTGTGTGTGTGTGTGCGTGTGTGTGCTTACGCGCGCACATGCACAAGCACGGGGAGGTGTCATGGACAGGGGAGAAGAAAGACGGGATAACAGGAAATCAAAAAGGAGAAAGAGAAGGGAGGAGAGAGAAAGAGGGTGGGCACTGAAACTCAGCCACTACTTGCTCATACCACTGAAGAAAGGAAAACTGCTGAATTGGGTCATTCATTACCCTCCCTCTGCACTTCAAATAAATGGTAATTGTTGGTTTAGCTAACAAGTTGGGCCTTAATTACAGGCCATTAGGCACCATTAATAAAGAAAACCAATTCCACAAGAATCGGAGTCTCCTTCTCAGAGTCTCATTCCCTGGAAAGAGAGTCTACGGGGATTGAAGTCTCGCCCTCCAAATCCTGTAACAATGAAATGACACTCATTATAGCTGCCAGGCTTGGCCACGATCTTCTGGGAACATATCAAGCACCCATGCCCCGCCCCATGACTGGACTGACTTAGGAAGAGTGTACTTATGGACAGCGCCCCCAAGTGGCCAGTATGCTTATGGGCGTTTCCATGTAGCGTCTAAGGTACCTGCAAGAAACATGTCTCCTCCTCCTGCTGCTCCTCTTCTTCTCCTTTCTCCTTCTCCTCACTCTTCACGCTGGCCCTCAGTATGCCAGATACACGCTCCATCACTGAGCTGTGCCCCCAGTCACAAAGAATAAACTCTTTGGGCCACTGAAATGGTCACAACCATTATTACTTCTCTCATAAGTCGAACCCCTGATACACATCCTTCAATTCCCGTCTATTATTATCGAAATTGATCTTAGCGATGTGCTATGGTAAACTCCTTGGCCTGTTTTGATGGTGGGAACACCGAGGCCCAGAAAGAAGCTCACTCACTCCATCCAGGTCACACATGGAGCTGGAAGTGACAGAGGCAAGACCGAAATCTGGAACTCGAATTCTTTCCAGTAGAAACAGTGGTGACGCAGTGGCTGCTGTTCTGTTGTGGTTCAGTAATGTGTCAATCACATTGGCTCAGAAAGAAAGGACTGGCAGTCTTCAGTGTCGATGGGGACGCGGTGCACCTGGAACTCTCATGCACTGCTGAGGGAAGTACCACTTGGCACAGATGCTCCGGAAAAGTGCTTGACAACTTTTTACAAAATTAAAACATCCACCCATCACATAAATCATGAATTCGACTTGTGGGTTTTAATCTAAGAAAAAAAAATGAAATCGTATCTTCATGCAAAGATTTCTACATGAAGACACTTTGATAGGCGTCAAAACCTGGTGGCAAAGTTCAGGTGTGAAATGTCTCCCATAGACTCACATGTCTGAACACCTCCTGCACAGATGGTGGTGCTGTTTGGGAAGGTCGGGTATGCAACCTTTAGTGGGTGGAGTGCAGCCTTGTTGGATGAAGTGGCTCACTGAAGCTTAGCCTTGAGGCTTTTGAGCTCTGCCTCACTTCCTGTTCACCCCTAGCTTCCTGAGCATTGATACAATTTATCAGTCAGCCTCTTGTCCCTGCTACTGTGTCTGCCCCACTATGATGGACTGTATCCCTCCAGAACTGTAAGACCAAATAAACACCTTTGTCCTAGAAGTTGCTTTTGTCAGGTTATTTTATCACAGCAACAAGAAAAGAACCAAAACCCAATGTTTATTAGCAACCTCAATGTCTATTAACAGATGACATTTGGTAAAAAAGAAAGCTATGAAATGTTCATATAATGTTATTTTAAAATGATTTCATTTATATGTATATGTTTGTGTATGTGTCACTATGGTATATGGACACTTGTGCAGGCCAGAAGTATAAACAGACATTTCTTGTCACAACTGCCCAGTCCCAAATAATCACTCAGAGGCTCATATTAATTACAAATGCTCAGTTGATAGCTCAGGCTTGTTACTAGCCAACTCTTACATTTAAATTAACTCATTTCCATCAATCTATGTATTGTCACATGGCTCATGATTTTATCTGTCCTCTAGCATATCTTGCTTCCTGGGTGGCTGGCTGGTGTCTCTCAATTCCACCATCCTTCTTTCTTCCCATCATTCTCAGTTTGGCTTTCCCACCTAACTTCCTGCCCAGCTGCCAGCCTGTCAGCTTTTTATTAACTAGTGAGAGTAATACATATTCACAATATAGAAAAGGATTGTTCCACAACACAGAAGAAGTCATCAGATCCCCTGGAACTACAGTTACAGGCTACTGTGATCCATCTGACATGGGTACAAGGAACTGAACTCAGGTCGTCGGGAAGAGAAGCACACAATCCAATAAGCACCATTGGGTCTATAATCTACATACAATGGACTACCAATATGACATCAAGACTTGAATTAGACAGTTTATTAGTCTCATTGTCATTATGGGGGGGAAGGGAAGACAGCTTAAGGAAGAGGGTATGTTGTGAGTCATGGTTTCCATTCATCATGTCAGGAAAGGTGTTTGGGGGGCAGAAGAGCTCACATCATTATGATATAAAAGAGAGGGGGCAGTGGATATGAATCTGGTCCACTGGTTCACCTTATGGGATGTCCTCCCACGTTCAGGACTGTGGTGGATGGTCTCTGTGAGCACCACTACAGATACAGACATTGCTTTCACTGATTTCTCCTGAGCCATTTTATCTCTGTGACTTAATGAAGAAACTATGAGAATGTGTAGCAAATGCCCGGGATCCTCGACTCCATCATTATGGAAAGCTAAAGATTGTATACGCTGCAGCAGCTCTAGTATCTGGTGGAATTCTGTCCTATGGACCCACAGGCATGACTCAGGTCGATATAGTTTTCACATCCCTCTGAAGAAGGTTACATTATGAGGGGTACTAGATTGTGCTCCCAGAACGTTCAGGTGGAGAATGATACAAAGCTGGAGGTATGAGAATGTCCAGAGTTTGGTCATCCAAGGGACTCACCTATTACCAGAAATTCAGACATAATCATTGTGAGGGGCACAGAAGTTCACAGAGCTATCTTTTGGAACTTCTTGCACCAAGGACTTACCTCCTGAAGTCTGTAGTGCAATCCTCACTGATTGCTTAATGTAGATGGGATGCTCATCAGTAATGAGAAAGGCATTGTGTGTGATCCACAAGAAACTGGACCCTTGGAGAATTGTGCAAACTGAAAAGGGTTGAAGTACCTAGTGTGTGACACACACACACACACACACACACACACACACACACACACCACTAAATTTTAGAGGGTGGAGAAGGAAGACATCTGGAGAAGGAGATGATGAGAACATCTACATGTGGTTTAGACGGAGGTAGTAATCTGGATAACAGATAGGAAAACGAAAAACACTCCAGGGCTAAACCATACCCCCAAGTATAATGTCCTGGGGCCCCAAGGGATAGAGTGCAATTAAAGACTTGGGTCTCACACAGCTGGATTGTGTGGCTCTGTAATTCAGTACCTGCACGACTTTGGCAAGTCATTGTCCTTTATGATCTGGAAAATAGAGATCCTAGCTACTTCCACGGGAGGCTGTTCAAGTTAACGAATGTTGAATGAGCTAATGTCCATCATAGATAGTCCTCTCTTCCAGGCTAAACACAACCCATGTGGCTGTGTAAGTTGCTTGGCTTGTTGCTGTGACTAAATATCTAACAAGAGTAATCAAGGGAAGGAAGGGCTTGGCTTGACTCATGGTTTAAGGGTCTAACATGGGGCTGGAGAGATGGCTCAGCCGTTAAAGGCTAGGCTCACAACCAAAAATATAATGGTCTAACATGGTGGGAAGGCACAGCAGTGGGAGGAGACAGGAGCCTAGGGAACACTGGACCTGCAGTAAGGAAGCAGAGATAGGTGAACTGGTTCTCAACTCACTTTCTCCCGTGTTCTTTTGCACATAGCTGCCCCTGCCCACATACAACATTCCCAATACTGTCAGCTTAGCTAGCCATTCTTGTCATTATTATGCGACCTGGAATCCATGGATCAGGTGCTCACAACAACCTGAGAGATACATGGTGCTATTGACTGTTTGGAGGAGAGGAAACCCATGCTTGGGGGAAGGGGGTAAAGGTTACAGGGTCACTGAGCTGGGGCTCTGGCTCGTCTCCAACACCCCCAGAAAATGTGAGAGCTGAACTTCAGAATCACCCCGTGACTTGTCTGTGGTCAAGAATTAGGTGGTAGAAAAGACATGCTAACATGGAAGGGGGCACTCATGGGATTCCCCACTCCTGCTCGTAGACAAAGAATTATAGGCTGCCAAGGAATGCCGGGAGCAGGAGAAATAGACCTCCCCAGAGAAGAGCATACCAGTTGGTGACCAAGCCCTGAAAACGGAAACATAGAAGCAACACTAAATGGGTTGAGCAGGTTGTATTTATCTATTTCAGGACATATGTGTGTGTGTGTGTGTGTGTATGCGCGCGCGCGCACACACACACACACACACACACACACACATATATATATGGAACAATAACAACTAAAGAAAAACAGGCTATAGAGAGTCCAGGGGGAGGAAAAGGAAGCAGGAAATTAATATAATTTAATCTAAAAAGCAAACTTGTTTTAAAGAATTCAGTGACAGGACCCAGGTTTAGCACTTCAGGCTAGGGTTCCAGGAGCTTCAAATACATAACTCGACCATGCATATTGAAACCTGTAAGTGTGTAGCAAACCTTCTCACACTTGGATTTCCCTAATAACAGCTCTGGCTAAAGTGCCAGAGAGCTGAATCCTGGCAGGTGAAGAAAAATCCCAAGTTGTCTTCCTAACAATAGGTGCGGGCTGAGGGCTGGTTAAATCCATTCCATTTGATGCCTGGGTAACATAACGGGCTCTGGTTCAATTTCTCTGATAGGACAAACATCTTTGAAGCTCCTCTGTGCTGAATTTAATGAGCCTGATTGTCATCTTCCAGGAGAGAGTTGGGGGGGGGGGCGTTGTCTGAGTATGAGGGGTGGATGGAATCACTCATCGATCTCGATGTCGCACCAGGCAAGCAGTCGGAGAACCAGAGCAGGATGTGAAATCAATCTGACTATCTATTTATAGAGCAGGCAGGGCCTTTGTCATGGTGATCTGACCAGAGAAGGAACAGCAACATCTGCAGCATATGACTCCCACAAATTAAAACCCATGTCCTGGCAGCATGGAGAAGGAAACTCATTTTTCTTCCAAAAATACCATATAAATGTGGACTTCCCGTCTCCCTGTCAGTCTCATCCGTATAACTCCCCCATCTATCGCTTGGTTCTGTCCTTCCATTGTGCATGCTCTCCTCACATCCTTCATCATTATTCACTAAGCATTTATTCATTCTGTTATGAGTTAGGTGTTGTATAAAATGCCATGGAGAATCTAGAGAAGGTGACACACAGACTCCACCTTGAGCCACCGGATGAACCAGCACAAAACTCAACATTAAAGACACTTACCATCCAACCATTTCCACGGTCTGTTTCCTTGTGTATGACCTTGTAGCACTGGTGTGTTTCTAAACCTAAGCTTCCTCGCCAGCACAATGAAGCAATGGCATCCTAGGTGTGTCATCTTAGTTAGGGACAAACTTAAGAGCACTGACGAATGCCTAGCAGAACATTCTAGAACCAGAATCTGGATACCAAGCCTCAAGATCTGCAAAATGATTAACACTTATTATACACGTGTCACGGTTTAGATTTGAAGAATGTTCCCAAAGAGGCTCATGTGCTGTAGAGCTTAGTCCTCAGTGGACAGCACTGTTTTCGGAGGTTTGAGGACCTTTATGACTATGAGGTAACTGGAAGAAGGTCACTGGAGACAGATCCTTCCCTCAGGGTGTCTTATTCCTGGTTGGGTCCTTCCTGACTTTCTCTGCTCTTTCTATCTACCAGAAACCAAGTAGCCCTTCTGCTATACAATCTCAAGAGCAGGAATATGGGTCAAACCCTCTGAAACTGTGGGACAACTTCTCCCCACTTCAGCTGTTCCACCAGCATTCCAGCCTCAGCTGTGCAAACGGAACAAAAATGGCATGCCATGAAATTGATCCAATAACTGAACGAGAATGCTATATGCATATTAAGAGAGGCAGGACCTAGGATCATAAAGACCCTCACCCAAGACTTCAATACAGTTTGGTTAGCAATGCAAAGTATAGTTCATTTCATATATGCAAGGCATTATGTAAAGCCAGCCAACCTTCTTCCCTCCCTCTTTCCCTCCCTTCCTTCCTTCTTGGCTCATAAATCTTTACATTGCCAGGATACAAGAAAAATATGAGGAAGTCTATTCTGTCAAAATTGTATAATATACAGGAGGAAATGAAAACCGCTATAAATTGTAGCAATAAAGCAAACTAAGGAAACATTTTTTTCCTTAACTTTTATTATTTAAAAATAACTTCCTGTCTAAAATAAAAATTGCAGTGATCTATTATACACAAGCAAAGGTAAATTTACATAGCAAGGCTGTAAATGACAGGGTGGATAAATTAAATACAGGGCACTCACATTCTCACAGCAGGGGATGGAAAGATGGCCCAGCAGTTAAGATCATATACTGCTCTTTCAGGGGATCCAAGTGCAGTTCTCAGCACCTACATCAGGTGGGTCACAATTGTCTGTCACTACACCTCCAGGGACTTGAATATCAGCCATCCTCTTCTGGAATCCATAGGGAATAAACTCATGTATATAAAGCCACCCATTGCTAACACATACATACATACATACATACATACACGTAGTTTAAAATTGATTTTAAAATCATTAAAAATGAAAAAATTAGTATGTCATACCTGGAGTGGTACTATGCTATGTAAAATCATATGGTAATAAGTTTAATATATTAAACAACATGATAACCACTTAAAAACTAAGACTGAGACACAGTTGCCAAGACCAGTATGGGGATATAAGAGAATAAAAACCAATCAAAATCAAAGGCAGTCAGAGAACGAGGGATAAAGGAATAATAGAGAAGAAACATGTAGCAGGGTGATATACATCCTACTATGCCAATAATAATTAAATGGAAAGGGTTTAAATATCCAATTATAAAGCCATACTATATTGCTGTATTAATCTTGCCCACACACAGGCGCACATACCCACACATGTATACACTCCAAACAACTCCTAGCTTTCACTAGAGCCTACCGAGCTCTCTTTCAGGGCTCTGGCCTGTGTGAGGTTCCTCTGAGCAGTGCTGCTTGTGGATGGGTGGTCCAGGATACTCTGGTGGAGAAGGGATTCCAGAGAGCTCTCGGGGTGCATGGCTATGTATGCAAGTCACTCATGGGAATCTCAGGAGAGAACCAGAATCTCCAAGACACCAGTATCTTTGGTCAAACAACTTTCTAATTCTAAATGTACATTCGTGTTAATCACCAGTTCAGTTTGGTAAGTGCTATATTGGCTTAATATGCCTCCCCAATACTCTATAAGCATCACTTCCAACAAAACCTGGACCATTGTCCGGGATACTTGGAACTTACATACTTACTCTGTGCAGCAGCTCCCGCCTTATTTCCCACATCCTTTGCTTTTTCCAGCTGCCCAGTACACCACTAAAATCACCCTCACACCAGCATCTGAGCACCTGTGAGGGAGGCTCATGGAGGATGCCTTCTCTCTCTCTCTCTCTCTCTCTCTCTCTCTCTCTCTCTCTCTCTCTCTCTCTCCCTCCCTCCCTCCCTCCCTCCCTCCCTCTCTCTCCATGTGGCTCTGATGTGAGCTCAGCCAGAGTGAGGGCTGGGAGCTATGGTTTCCCGCAAATGAGCATCTGCCATGGGTATCTGCTAAAGGTCAGGAACTGGAAGACTCCAGGAGGAACTTCAGGGGAAGCTACTACATGAGTAACAGAGCACACAGGAAACAGGGCACACTTCTGCATCTGAAGACTAGGCATGTGGGCTCTGCCACTGCTCTGTAAATAACCAATAGGTCCAAGGTCCAAAGGACTGTTTTAAATGCCAAGGATGATGGAAGCTAGGCTGTCCCTGGTGGATCTGGAGGAGAGAAGCAGCCAAGTGGAATGCCAGAAGGAAGAGCTAGACAGTAATAAGAGAAGGAAATAATTTAAGATTTACCTGGGCTGAACAGATCGCTGGAGCTTTACGACGTCTCCCTGTCTTGTCTTTGAAAGCCCCATTCCCTCCATTGCTGTAGTCCTGATTCTACCTGACTTTGATCTACATTAAAACACCGGGGATCTGGCTCTTCCCTGCCACCAATACTGCGGCATCAGAACCCCAGCTATAGTGCAAGGTGGGACAGCAGCAGGAAACCCTGCTTTGCCGATTGCATGTGTTTTCATTCATGACCAGAGTGATATGAGCTAAGATGACATGCAAAGTCCCAGCACTGGGCGATGGCTTTTATACTCCAGAAGGTTCTCACTGTTGCTGCAGCCACACTTACAACCTCTGGATTCAGACACCTATTATCTCAGATGCAATCAAGCCTAGATTGCTGAGCTGGGTTCACCACACAGCCTCTGTTTCCTCAAGCTCCAGCTTAATCACACGGGTTCCAGGCCACCCTCCACTGACCTCTCTACCAGCCCCACCAGCCTGCCGCAGCCCACAGGAATAAAGTTCTATGGACTGCCACGTATGTGCCAGGAGGCTTGGATCTTGACTTTCACTAAAGGTCCAAACCCACACATCAAATTGCACACAGTGAACATACCCATTTTGGCTGTCCACAGCATCTCAAACTCAGAATTTCCAAAACTGGACTCCATGTCCCAACTTCCTTCCCATGAATGGACCTTCTCCTATTTCAATTGCTCCGGTCTATGTAGTCATGGATCCAGAAAAAGAATGAACCAAAAAAAAAAAAAGAAAAAAGAAAAAAGAAAGAGAGAGAGAGAGACCCATTCTCAAACTGTTGCTCTCTTTCACCATCTAAAGCTTAATGCATCAAGCCATGGGTGTCTTTAAAATCAGTCCTAAGCACAGATCCTGCCCTGGCTGTACTTCTTCACCTGACTTCCATGGCTTCTGGATCTGTTTTCAGCACTGTGATTGCCTGTTCTGACCCTAGATTGACTACTGTCGGAGGCTGACTGTATGTAGTAAGTTGTCTTCACAAGACTCTGCTTGATAGGACACAACCCCCGCCAAGGCGATTTTGAGCTAAGATGATGCCATTCCTGGTAAGGTGATGTATCAGCATATATCAGAAACCATGCCAAGCAACTTCCATAGGGCTCTGTTCAGAGCCCAATGTGGGAAAGTTTTGGAGAGAGACTGAAATTTCGAAGGAGGCTGACCTATTTTGAGTCCTAGAAGACTTCCGTGTATTTTACAAAGTGAAGCTCCCTTCTACTCCAGCTAGGGAGAGGATGGCTAAAGGACCCATAGGGAAACCCCATGTGTTTCTGGTCTGAGGATAAGCACACCACCAGAAGGAAAGGGCAGAATCCTAGAGGGGAGGGGGCAGAGAAGAGAATGCATGTGGAAATTCTGAAAGAATGCTAAATGACCCCTAGGCAAACTCAAAACCATGCCTTCGAGGAAGTGCACTGGGCTTGGCTGCAGCTGCCCACAGGTAAGGTAAGACCAGTGACCTCCTGCATTTGTTCAAGTGAGTTATCAGCCAAAACAAAGCATCCTCTCCATAAAACAACAACCGCTCCCCCTCCACCCATGTAACACATCTACAATATTGTTATACTGGTTTCAGCTCTAGTTACTGCGATAAAACACCCCCACAAAAGCAACGTGGGGAAGAAATGGTTTATCTTTGTTTACAGTTGCAGGTATAGTCTACCATAACAGGGAAGTCATAACATCAGGAACTTGATGGAATTGGTCATGTTACATCCATATCCAGGAAAAAAGAGCAATGAATACATTCAAGTTTGTACTTGGCTTCACTTTCTCCACTCTTATTCAGTTCCAAATCCCCTGCTTAGGGAATGGTGCTGCCCACAGTGGGCAGGTCTTCGGATGTTAATTAATTTCATCTAGATAATCTACCATAGACATACCTGCAGGCCACGCTAATCTACACAATCCCTCATCAATACTCTCTTCCCAGATGATTAAAGATTATATTAAGTTGACAGCTACAACAATCAGACCCATCAAATAAAACATTTACAAATACTCAGGATATGACTTAATATTTCCAGACATAAGGACAGAGGGCATGTGACTAGTCTCAAGGTATGCCAAGAGAAACAAAACTTTAAGAACATACAATGACCAAAATTAATAAACAATGAGTTTGAAGTACTGCAAATATGTTCAATAAATGGAATATATGGAACACAACCAGAAGAAAATCTTATATACCAAAAATATATTATGTGAGTTTTTTTGAATGGGATGAGTTTAGGAGACTGGGGATATAACTCAGTGTTGAAGTACTTGCCTAGCATGTATAAGGCCATGGGTTCAGTTCCCAAGACTGAGGGGAAACTTTACAGAACTAGTATATTTGCAGAGCATAGTCAATGAACTTGAAGATAGATAAATAGAAATTATCAAATTTAAACTAGAGTGGGCAGAGAGAAGAAGAGGAGGAAGGGGCAGGAGGGAGGTGGAGGGGAGAAGAGAGGAAACAGACAGAACCACGGTCATAGACAGCATTGTTTCTAGTTCTTTTTCGCTGAGGAAGGGAAGACTCACAATGCCCGCCTTCATTTGGCTCACAATAATCTCCACATGTCTCCATGCTTGTTCCTGGGTTTGTCTTGTACATGGACCCTGTCATACAGGCATTGTCTTCCAACACCAGTCTTGGTGTTCTGAGCTCTTCTGGCTGACCTGGGGTTCCTCCATAGGAAAAACACTAGCCTAACTTCTACATTCTTGTTCTATGGGGGAAAACATTGCAATCAAGGGATTCTCACACATTTTTTTTCCTACATCTTGGTTGGCTATTTTAAAGGTCTGCAGTGAACGAGTAAAATTGCTAAGCTCTGTCAGGAGATCGTAGGGCTGGCTGAACTAAAAACTACTGGGGTTTTTGTTCAACTGAATCTCCTGTGTCTCTTCTAACTACAAGTTGTCAAACTCTGAAGCCTTGAATACCTTCCTTTAAAGTAAATTATATTTAAGAGAAATCTCTTCTCATTAGACCTGGGAGGGTCTATTCTTAGTCAAAGGCCTCTACTCCTTCCTCATCCTGGAGCCTTCTGGGAGTTTTAAACAGCTGTGTGGAGTAGGTTTTTGTCATTAACCTTGAAATCGCCATGCATCCTTCAGCTCTGACTGAAATCATATTGTATGCATACCCTTCTGATCACAAAGGGAATTCATTTGATCATTTTTAACTTTCCCTGACTGTTCTGAGAAACCTGGTAGAGAATCAGTGTACATGATAGACTCAGGCTCCGAAAGGAAGAAGCATCATTATTACCCAGTTTTCCCAGTATAAAGAAAGGCTCATTCTCTAGTCATTTTCATCCAGGCAAGGTTTGGGACTTCTCAGTGGGTCCACTTGTCCATGTGCTCAGGGACAAAGGCCGTCTCCAGGAAAAAGAATCTCAGCACAGATGAACCAGATGCTTGGGCACGATCACTAGGCATTCTGTCAGCTGTGGAAGCAGTGTCTCTTGGACAGACCTCAGCCTGTGGCCAGACAGATGCACCTGCAAATCATCTCAAGGCTTTGAAACTCCTGAGTTAACAAAAATCACGTCATCTTGACTTGCCAACTTGACTGCATCTAGACTCTACTACAATTCAAACTGTGAACGCTCCCAGGTGGGATTTTTCTTAATCAGATTATTTGAAGCAGGAAGACCCATCTTCAATTTGGACTACACCTCCAGGCAGTACCCCGGGTAAAGGAAGCTTTGCTTTTGCCTACTTGCCCTCATTCTCACCGTGGGGCTACCCAGACTGTATCCTGCAAGCCAATCTTGCCTTTAATATATATTCATTCTATCGGTTTTATCACTTTAATAAACCCTGACCAGTACCGGGATGATGTTGCTATGTCTAATAATTACAAAAGAGTACTGAGGGCATAGTATGTATTTGCTAAACATTGCCAGTGCACTTCTCATGGTTTCTCTGGCACAGAGCCCGGGGAAACCATCTTAGCTGTTGCAGATTTAGTCCAGTTGACATGTGCTTTCTCTTTGCTTTTCTGTCTCTACAATTATTCACCAAATCCTACCACCTCTGGGCAAAATGCAGTATACGGGGGCCTCAGAATTAGTGCTCCTGTAGAATCATTCATTCCAAGCCCTGCCAGAAGGAAGAGTCTACGTATCGTTCACATTTATATAGTTAAACCATGAGTATTGTAGAAGACTCAAAACTGCCTTGCTTTGTCTGTTGACAGTCTGAGGTATCTGACAGTCTGTTGAGAAACCTCAAGTGAAACCCAGATACTCTAATTAAGCAAAGGGCCACCTTGCCTAAGGAAGATACAAACAAAATGACTGTGAGGACTTTTGAGATTAATGACATAACCAAATGACCTAACCAGGTGATGTCACTCTGGACTAGCAACATACCGGGAGGTGTGTGATATCTCCCAGGTCCTACACTTGCATGAGACTCACTAATGCTGTCTTCCAGTGCACGAACTGAATAACCTGAGCTACACTTCTAATGTTCCCAGGGATGGCCAGCACTGAGTAAACTCAGGACACGTGGCAATGAGCAAGAGAGAGAGAAACCAGGGACAATTTGGGTATTGAATCTCAGTTCCCTTTTCCATCTTTCAATTTTTGTGTAGCCAGTGACACTTCTAAAGAAATAATGCTTAAATGATAGTAATATAATATAATAGTAATGTCAATAAACAGAAAGCATTTGCTTTCCAAATCCTGAAGGACATTCTAAAGCTCAAACTGCTAAGTTTTCACCATGACTACTGAATTTGAAGATGTGAGAAAAATTGGAAGTTCAGCTGAAACCAGTTGCCATCCTCAAGAGGTTAACTGTGTGGTTACATAACAACGTTGTCTCATGAAATGATTAGGAAATGGGTTATAAGATGCTGAGTGTGGGGAGGGGGATCTTATCATAGCGTTCTGTGTGAAAGATCAGGAAAGAAAAGAAAAACAAAAAGTTAACTCAGAAACCTTCTTGGTCAGCTCACAGAGAAATGGAGTTTATGAAAGAAAGATGTACATACATGTGTGTAGGCATATAGGTGAAGGCCTTATTACCTGATATGATATTATGCAAACTGACTAGTTATCACAAGCTGTATACCCAGGAAAATCATTGGAGGCAGCCCAAAAGAAAGCCAGGAGCTAGTGGTATAGATGCCAGCATGGGTGTAGACAATTCAGAACCAAGAGCCTTGAGAACACCAACTACAGCAAAGATCACTGCCTCATCTCCAGCAGTCTTGTTTTGATCCTTTCTCCCTTGATTTTATGTTCTGTTCAAGTCCTCAAGGAACTGGATGATTCCCAACTCACACTAGGGAGGACAGACAACCTATTTTATTTGGTCTACTGATTCACATGTGAACATTGTGTCTGTGAGTGTTTTCCCTTCCAGAAAAACCCTCACAGACACAACTAGAAATAAGGCTTAACCAGTTCCCTGGGCATCCCTTGACCTGGTCTCATTGACATTTCAAATTATGAGTCATAGAAACACTGAGGAGCAATGGTCAGAAAAACACCTGGTATGTAGCCTGCAGTTGAACCATTGATTCAAGTAAACATCTCTCTCAATAGGCGTTAAAATCCTTGCAAAAAATGGATGAGAAATACAGTAATTATGATCTCAAAGATGTATCCTACAGATCAACTACTAATTAGAAAAGAGACATGATAGCTCTAGAATGGAGTTACCAAATGATCTCTATTCAAGCCAAATGGACAAACTTAGTATTGCTATTAGGGAGACAGAAAAAAAAATCCTGATGTACCTCTTATGCTATAATAAAATGTGAACAGCACTGTTTACGTGTAATATAATTCTAAAATACAATGTAGAAAATAGATTTTAGATATCCATAACTACCGACTCAAAGTGACCTAGAATCTAAACGTTCTAATTCCATTTAGAATATACTAATCTGCCTTTATCTACAGTTTTATTTTCTTTGATTTAAATTCTCTATGATCAACTGTCATCTGAAAATATAAAATGAAAAATTACAGGAAAAAATGATCCATACATTTTAAATTGTATGACGTTTTAAGTAGAAGGATAACACTTCATGTCTCCCCACTCCATCCTGCTGGGGTATGAACCATCCTGCAACCAGTGTATCTACATTGTATATGCTACCCTCCTTTGTCACATACTAGCTGTTGTGACTACCACACTGTTACTGTAGCTCAGTTTTTACTTTCAAATGACACTTGTTTTACTTAAAATTGTCTTCAAAATTTAAGAATAGTGATGCAGGCAATTTTATTATAGTATATTGTTATAATCTTCATATTCTTTATTAGTTATTATTGCTAATCTTGCATGAAATTAACTTTATTTTGGATTTCCATATGTTGTAGAAACAGTGTATTTATAGTATTGGTTCTATGTGTGGTTTCTTCTGGAAATATTCACCGTGGTTAGGGATGAGGAGGGTGATGATACTTGAGGGATAGCAAAGACCTTTCAATCAAACACAGTGTACAGAATTTGTTTAAAATCTGAATCAAGATATCCAACTAGAATGTTTTCATGTAGAACCTTACAACTTATGGTCATTTATCATTTATATACTTGCATATTGCCATAATCCCAATAAATGGCTTCCCTCCTGTGGACATCTGTGGTCTTCCTGTAAACAAATCAGCTCATTTGGATGTCTCCTGCTTATGTTATTTGGGTTACTGACCTCCCTGAGAGGCTTCACTCGAGTTCTGCCATACAGGTGTTCTTTCATTTTTAAATTGTGCCTCAAAGTATACCTTTCCTACTTCTTTAGTGTCTTCTGCACATGCTCACCCATGCTCTTCCCCATGTCACAGGATTAAACTAGTCAAATCTGGTTCACAGCCCATTTTTTCCCAAGGTGAGGCAACACAAAGACCTAATCAGACAAACAAGGCCCATAGTAGCTATTCTTTGTAAATTATTGGCCTTCAGGATCTAGGGGTTTCATGAAATAGCTTTTGTTTTGAGAGTTGAGGGGGATTATTTTGCAGTTTGGAGAGAATTTGGTGCTTAGAGATGGTAGTGGGTTTTGTTTTCACAAAGCTCAATACCATGTCAAGCTAGTTCTGCAACCAGTGAGTGGAACTGGAGAGGCAAGGAAAGAAGTCAGGGATTCAAGGGAAATGCATGCCCATGGCAGCCACAACTGCCATGTCACAGAAAACACATCACCTAAACACATCCATGGTTTACTGTTAACATTCCCAAAGTTTCTTTTAATAGTGCATGCAAAGATAAAAATAGAAAGAGATGAGCTAAAAAGGGGAAACTTTTCCCTTTTAAACAAACCTCAACAGAAAATTAAAAATAAAATAACTAAGACTTGCTTGAGTTCAAAGATAAAAATCTTGTCTATCCCTAGTGATTCCCAATGAAATAGTTTCAAACTAAACAAGGGCATAGATCAATGGTCAGGTTGAGAGACTCAGCATAGAGTCAAAGCCAGGTGGGGGAATGACTTCAAAACCCCCAGAGAGATTTGAACAGGTGCTTCTTTGACAGAGTCCCAAAGAATATTTAGATCCCTTAAAAAATGTTTCCTTCTTTTCATGCTTCAAATGTGGTCTCACTAAAGCTTCCATGAACTGTAAGACATTATGCTTAGGAAGCCCTAATCAGAAGCAGCCAAACTCAGAGAACTTTTCACAACCCCATCTTCTTGTGACCTCTGATGAGGCAGGGCATTGAGAAATCCATACACTGGAACTCTGCAAGACTTCCAATGGAGTGGCATCAACTTGAGCTAAAAGGGATTAAAGAGAGACAGGCTGTAAGCAAAAGACCTGTGGACCTGCAGCCTTGTGTTAATGATGACTGTGGGACAGAGAATGTTCTAGTAGCAGAGAACAAAAGATGCTGCTTCCTCTAGTCTGCTGGACCTTTCTCAAACAGAATCCTGAGCTGTCCTGGGGCCAGCACATGATCCACTGTGTCAAACATGAAGGAATCAAGCCATACTGGCCCACATGCAGGTAATCTCAGGTAATTCTGTCCTTCCCACCTACAAGCTAGAATGCAGGTGAAGGATCCTGTAGGTAATTCCAGGCCTCCAGGGTTTGAGTGACTCCCGTTTTCCCCAGCACAGCTCCCAAATACAGAGCTGAGGCGAGTTGTTGTATACTTGATGGGATTGAGAGTCACCTAGGAGACACGCTTTTGGTTGTGTTTTGGGGACATTTCCATATTGGCAGATGCAAGGTCTGAAGACCTGCCCTGAATATGAGTAGCAGTGTTCCTCACACTTTGGGTGCAGATTGAAGGAAAAGGACCAAGTGAGCTGAGCACCAGCAGCCATCTTCCAAGGCCTGACTGTGGATGAAATGCAGCCAGCATCCTTACTCTTTGAGTGTGTCTCCCACCTCAATTAACCCAACCAAGAAATTCCTTCACAAGCATGCCAAGGGTTTAATCTAATCTAAACAATCCCTCAGTAGGTGTGTCTGGAGATTTGCTTCCTAGGTGAGCCTACACCCTCCCTCTCAAGTTGACAAGCCACCCTGCCATAGACTCTTCTGCCTTCAGAAATGGAACATTTCTTGCCTATTTTGAAAAGAAGCCGAATGGGCTCGCAAAGGGAGATTTAGGGCACGCATGCACAGAACTGTTTAATGCTGACAGACTTGTGTGGGGCCACTGCCATTTTCCTCACGCTCCAGGGGCATAATCATTCTCGAGGAATGCTGAAGGCCACTCTCATCATGGCAACAGGAATCACAACTAGTAATCAACACAGGGTTTGAGAAGCCCTCGAATAGAAGACCTGCAGGCTTAATTTGGGAACTGAGCTAATTGGAAGTGGGGTGGAGTCCACTGGAAGGGTGAGGAGCCCTTTGCTGGCATAATTCTGTCTTGGTAATAGATTGCCCATGCCCCATCTAGGCATTTATGCAGCCCTCTGTGGTTTATGTTTTACAGGCTCTTATATCACCCAAGTTTTTGAATAATTTTAGAGCAGCATTCCCTTGCCCAGAGAATCTTCTAGAATAGTCTCTTTAGAATAGTTCTGGAAACATTTTGTGTTTCAGAATCCAAAGGGTTCCTGATGCCATCATTCATTATGTAAGTCCATTTTGGCTACTTTGGCTCCAGTAGCTACCACAAGCATGTAATGTCCTTGAATTTAAAATCCAAGAGTGATGAGAGAATTAAGGAAGCCTAGAAGATGGGATGTTTATAATATCTGTCCTCTACTTACCCATTTACCTTCTTTTACTAACAATATTTATTTAGCTTTTAAAGTGTAGGGGCTGGAGAGATGGCTCAGCCATTAGGAGTGCATGATGCTCCTTGAGTGCTGTGGGATGTTCTGTATGTTAAATATGTTGCTCTGATTGGTTATTAAATGAAACACTGATTGGCCAGTAGCCAGGCAGGAAATATAGGCAGGACAAGGAGAGAGGAGAATTCTGGGAAATGGAAGGCTGAGGCAGAGAGAAGCTGTGAGCCGCCCTGATGAAAAGCAACATGTTAAGATACTGGTAAGCCATGAGCCACATGGCAACTTATAGATTAATAGAAATGAGTTAATTTAAGATATAAGAACAGTTAGCAAAGAAGCCTACCATGGCCATACACTTTGTAAACAATATAAGTCTCTGTGTGTTTACTTGGTTGGGTCTGAGCAGCTGTGGGACTGGTGGGTGAGAGAGATTTGTCCTGACTGTGGGCCAGGCAGGAAAACTCTAGCTACACTTGAGGATCAACATTTAGTTCCCATTATATACATCAGGCAGTTTACTACTGCATGCAAATTCAGATCCAGGGGCTCCATCTTTCTCTTCTGACCACCATGAGTAACTTCACACATGTATACAAACCCACACAGGAACACACACACACACACACACACACACACACACACACACACACACATACACAAATTTTTAAACATTTGAATGTATTACTGATATGCATACTCCCTAGGTTTATTGTGAAGATTCATGAGGTTAACATTTGTTAGGCATTCAGACAAACGTTTGCCACCAATGGTACATATAAATGTTGAATGACAGTTCTGTCATGGTTTATGAACCATGCATGTTCATTATATGTAAACAGATTTTAGCAGGAACAACCATGGGACAAGGTGCACAAAAGGGAACTGCCGTGTCTCTAAGATGTTTCCAAGGACAGGGGAGGTTAGGTATTTGGAAACAAGGGGTGAAAAGGGAACAAGAGTGGAAATTGTGTTCCGTGTAAGCCACGCTTTCCATCTGCTCAGAGTGAGAGGGCCAAAGCAAGGGCAGGAAGCACCACAGGTCCTATGTTCCGGGAGGAAAATCTATCTTGGATGTTCACTGTGCAAATACAGAGTGTGCCAGGCGAAGAAAGCCCCTCCAGATTAAGGGTGTATAAATCCTGCAACATCTGAAAGGCCTTTAATCCATCTCAATTAGTCAACAATAATCTGTACTAAAGCTTTTAAAAATAAAATAGCCTAGAGTAGTTACAAAGTGAGGCTAAATATGGCTTTTCCCATTCTCACACACTAATTTTGTGTTGATTGAAGTACCCAGACCATTTGCATTATGTCTGGGATGTCCTATGGGGGGAAAAACAATCAAAGCAATTAACTATTTTCTCCTTTTTTATCCTACATGCTATGGAATTAGCTGATGAGCAGTCATGGAGAACATTTTTTTTTTCCACATGAATCTTTCATTTCATTATTGCTCAGGGAAGCGAGGAGGGGGAGAGAGGGAAAGGGGAGAGAGAGAGAGTAGGAGAAAGTGAGACTCTTAACTACACTCTGGTAGTTAAGAATGCAGACTTTCTGGTTAGAATTCCCAGACATCTAACCTGCTCTGTGCACGGTGCTAGGTACACATGAGCCAGTTGCCTATGTTTCCTGAGCTTCGGGCCCTGGGTCACTGTATTGTTCTAGGAAAACTTATGGAATCAAGAAACCAGGATTCTGGACTGGCTTTGCTACTCACCGGATAACAGATCTCAATAAACCAGCGTCCTTTTCCGACTGTCGTCTTTGCCAAAGCTCATATATGACTCTTTTCCTTGGCAGAATAATTGCAAGGCTCAGAAATGATAGATACTTTTGAAACTACACAGACAGATAAAATGTGGGGAGATAGTCATTTTAAACAGACACTTACATGCCACATCTCTCTTCTCTCATGTACTGGGCATAACTAATATAAAATATTTGCTAGCTTTATTGTAAATTGAGGTGGGATCAAAAAGCGTTCACTGCAAGTCTCCATCAAGCCCTCCATTTGCTTGTTACCCGAGACTTCCATAACAGATTATCCCAGATTTGGTGAATTAAAATAACAGAGGGCTGGCTGGAGAGATGGCTCAGTGGTTAAGAGCACTTGTTGCTCTTGTGGGTTTGGTTGCCAGCACACACACGGCAGTTCACAACTATCTAGTACTCTAATTCCAGGGGATTTGACAGGCTCCTCTGGCCTCTGCAGGTACCAGGCGTGGACATGATACACATACATACATATAGGAAAAACAGTCACACACATAAAATAAAATGAATTTAAAAAGAGGTACTGAGCAAGTAGTAGCTCCCTGGGTCCAGGCCTCACCTAGGTGAGCCTAGGTAAATAAATAGTAACACTAAATGAAGAGGCTTGCTATCTGCAAGCTATTATTGGGTCCCACGGGTCTCGATTGTTGAATGTGTCTTTATTTCAGGTTTACTGCAGAAAAATCAGACTGTGTTTCTGTCCCTAGGCTGATCAGGGGTAAGCAGCCCCACCCCAAGGCTCAGTCAGTGACAGCCTTACAACTGTCATTGGACTCCCAGGGCAAAAGAGGTTGAGACAAAGTTGGGTCAGGGTGGATTCCATTAACACTGGACTTTCCAAAGGGAAGGTAAATCCCAGACTGCCCGATTCCTCCATACACGTGTTTAAGTAAAGTCTTCAGAGTTCTCCTTTGTCTGTGAAGTGCTGTCCAGGTAATACTGAGTCATGGGACCCTCTGGAAGCCACAGGGTGGTGACTTCCAGGAAACACTGGTAAGAGTGAAGACTCGAACCAGAACTGTTGATACTGAGATTCGAAGCCAGTCTGTCCTCGGACTTGCTGCTGAGTTCGTTGAAATGTCTCCTGGAGTCCCACGCTGAATGAAGGGCTGTGTGGTGCAAGGTCATTCTTGATGAAAGCTCATCAGCAAAGCGACTCCAGGAGCACTTTGATAAATTCTTTTTTCTAGAAAATACTGCTTTCCTTGGTTGCGCATTTAAATGAAATTAGAAAAATCTAGGCTGTTACACTGAAACACTTTTAATTAAAGCATATTCATGCAACCGTGATAGTGCAGCGATTTATTGAGACTTTTAGCGCTGCTCAGGGAAATAGTGCAGTGTGGTCAGAGATACTTCTGACTCACGGTCAGAGGACACCGAATTTAGTTACATGTTGTTATATAAAGCTCATTGGCCTGAACACTAAAATCCTAAGAAGCCAGATAACATATGTGACATCACCGCGTCGCCGCCCACTGTCTAATTGGATCTTTTGTCACTGGGACCCAAGAAACTGAAGGTCTGGAGCTGAAGGCTACATGAGGTCACTTCAAATCTAAAATAATATTATTCACTCTGCTAATGATTTTTAGTTTAGTCATTACTATATGGGTTATAAGTTTAGACTGTCTAATTGGAATTAAGGCCTTATCTCCTTAAATGTAACACACCCCCAGGCTGTGAGTCCAGAGCTCACTTAGGGAGAGATAGGAAAAGAAAGAGATTTCTTCCTCTGTCTTTTAGGACTGTAACACCTTCCCCCCAGAGAGAGGTTGCTTCTTATGATTTATGCTGTCTCCACCAGAGCTACGTTCCAGAATGTGGGCTGCCTTAGAGCCTACACTGAGAACTTGCTCGCTCTACTGGAAGCAGACATGGACCCTCTGCCAAGATCCACTGCCCATTCCTGAGCAATACTCAAGAACAAAGAACAGAGACTCTCACATAATTTGACCAAATTTCTTAGCAGTTCTTCCACAGAGTTCCTGAAAGCAGTGTGGACAAGTTAATGTGTAGCCTCGGAGATGGCCATCTGTCACCCTCTGACCACTAAAATACAAACAAGTGAAAGGCAACCCCAGAATGCCAAACTGGCTTTTTGTGAGAGGTTGGAATCCCTTGGTAACATGTGTTCCAATTGTCCCAGCAGTTTCCATAGACATTCTCCACATTTGGTAACACTGAAGCAATATTTTTATACTAGAATAAGTGAAATTATTCTGAGTGTGCCCCAAAATATTACATAGCATTTTCCATCTTTTTATATATATATAAAAAAATCTATACACTTAGGATTAAAAGAGTGAGACACTAGCTTTGATGGATGGATGTGTCAGCTGGCCAGAACACAATGGACTAGAGAGCAGAGTACTTCCTTTTGAGCCAATGATGTGAGACTCTTCTGTGGAGGAGGCATCTTTGTATGGATGCCGAGGGACAGAAACAGCTCCTCAGTAAAAATCAAGTGACATTTTTATAATCTAAGATGCAGTCAGAATAATAAGATCTAAATGGAGCATGGTAAGCAAATGCAATGCTCTCCATTCCAGTCTACAAAATAATTCTAAATTTGAAAGGTATTGCCCTCACCATGGATGGCATTGCTCTAAAATTCATGCTCATAGAATATTAAAATGCATTAAGTTCAATTTTTCAAAAAGCATTTGTTTATTGATCCAATGATTACATTATATACATTGGAACTGCCAAATGTATATATATAAGCAGGAAGGAACTGATGTGTTATTCATCACTAAATCCAGAGGACTTCATTTTTAATGCATAATGTAGCTGAAAACATAATTTGTGAGAATTATAAATGTCAATATCTACCTGTTAAACATACCCATTCCCTGGGATGTCTTCCATCATCAATAAAGCATAGAACCCCACAGTGCATAAAAGGCTTCAGTTCTAACCTTGGAGATGAGTCCCAGCCCATTAAGTATTTCTCCATGCACAAAATGAAAGCAGATTAAATAAAGACTAGAAGTAGGAGGCTCTTTGAAGCACAGCTGCTCTGCATGCAAGCTACACCACTGATATAACACAATAAGTATGTTAAGATGGCCTGTCCACAGTTATCTCATATCTTACCACTGATGAACCCAGTGGCCACAAGTCCAACATCTCATCTTTCGAGGACCATTTTCACATTATTAAATAAGGGCAACAACAGTGACTGCTTCCTATGGTTATTATAAGGATCGGTGAAGTAAACATACAGAAAACACTTGTTGTCAGATGACATGTCAATCATTGGTATCATACACAATATTAGTCATATACAAAATAGTTGTTAAGTCACCATTCATGGACAATTTCCTTGTCTTAAATAAGGTACCAAATGGGCATTTGTTGGCTTACATATAAAGTCTTATGTTTCAAAAAGCTGAAGTCCTATATTTGGGGTTTAGGGGTGATGCATGATAAAAATGAGGGTCAGCTCCCTGAGGTACAAAATCAACAATTATGAGTGAGACTCCTGCTCAGTTCCAACACTACTTCTTAAAATTTAAAACCAAAAGTCAAGGCAGGATGCCCATCCCTGACAGCATCAGTCTGTCAGCAAAGATACAGATGGATGGACCACTGACACATGGTGAGTATGTCCACCTCATTCCTGTGGTCACTAGCTCACTAAAATGACTCCCAAGGTTATAATTTCCTGAGTTTCTTTCACTCCAGGCTCAAACTTTCATTTTCTTTCAAGACTTGGGACACCTTACTGTCTTAAGGAATCCAGAGATAACTTAAAGTATCCAGTATGGTGTGCTGGGGGTGCTTACACACATAACCCTATGGCACAACATGGATTTGAGCATCTGTAGATTTCATACCCGCAGGGACTTGGAGCAAATCCTCCATAGTTACTGCAGGATGACTGCATACTTACCCCATTTACATGCTATCCTATGAATATATTATCTACTCATGTACTGTCTTCCATACACATATCTTAAAGTCACATTTTGAGATTCATTTTTCCCTGAAATCTGATTGACAAAATTATCCATTAAAGTAGCAACATTTTCAAAGTCATCAAAAATGTGGCATACTTAAGAATTAACTTGGAAAGAAATGTGCAAGCTATCTACACCAAGACAATAAATCTTACTATAGGATTTAACAATACAGAAGTAAATACAGAGATGCATCCTAATCAATGATCAAAAGGACTAAATAATAATAATTAAATAATAATAACTAAATAATTTAAAAAACCAAATAATATGATAAAAAATTTTAGAAGCTAGAGAGATAGTTCAGTGGGTAAGAGGACATACTGCTTTTTCAGAGGACTTGGGTTGAGTCACTAGGTCCCATGTTAGGGAATTCACAACTGCCTGTAACTCCCATTCCAAGATCTGATGCCCTCTGCTGGCTTCCAACAGCACCTGCACCTAGTTGCACATACCCATATGCAGACATACACACAAATAAACATAATTAAAAATAAAATCTTTTTAAAAGATAAAGAATTTGCACAAATGCAATAAATGATCACAATTTCAACAATTTCTTGATTATCTGGTTCTTTAATTCTTGAAGAAAAGCAAAGGCTTTAGATTAGTCAAATAAGTGAAAGAGAAGAATGTAGTTGGGTTACCAATATACTTGATTTCTAAGCTTATGAAACTACTGTGTGGGATGAAGATGAATAATGAGATTGACAGATAAGAACAGAGTCTAGACAGACTCACACAAATAAGGACAACTGAGCTATGAAAACCATGCAAAGGCAAATCAGGAGATAAAGGATAGCCTTTTCCAGTGAAGAGTGATTGACAGTTACACATTCACATTTAGAAAAGGAGCTTCAATGTGTGCCCATATCACATATAAAAAGAATTTCAAAATGTCAGCCAGATCTAGATTTTTTTTAAGCCTATAAAACTTTTAGAGTGAAACAGGAACTTTATGTGCCACTTAACATTGGACAAAATATCTTAGATAGGACACTCAAAGAAAGTTCATTGTATTAGTTAATTTTCTCATCACTGTGACAAAACCAATTTAAGGAAGGGAGGAATTTGAGGGTGGGGCTATGGCTAACTGGAATAGTCTGTCATGGTAGGGAAAGTGTGGTGGTAATATTGGCAGGAGTGTGAACTAGCTAATCACATTGTAGCTATAGTCAGGAAGCAGAGAGATCAATGTTGCTGCTCACTTTCTCCTTTTTATTCTTCCTGAGACCACAGTCTGGTGAGGGGTGTCAGTCATATTCAGGATGGGTCAGTTAAACCTTTCTTGAAACACTCCCACAGACACACTCACAGGTGTATCTCCTAGGTGACTTCAAATCCATTCATATTGACAGTGATGATTAATGGTCACAATTGCTAAGAGAGTTAAACTCTGCTTCATAAGAATTAAAGATATCTACTCTATGAAAGACATTGTTAGGAAAGCAAACAAATCATATACTGAGACACACTCGTTCTAAAGCATCTTCCCACTAAGCTTTTGAATCCAGATTACATGCTGTAGAATACTGATGAGTCAAAAAAAAAAAAAAAGAAAGAAAGAAATCTAACAAATTAATTAAAAATACTGAATGCATGAATAGACACTACCAAGGAAACTATGTGAATACCAAATAAGCACACCAAATGATGCTTAGTGTTCAAGGCAAATGGGATTTAAGGCCACAATGGGAAACCATTTTATTCCTCTTAAGACTGCTAAGATTTAAAAACCAGCTTACATTTAGTGTCAAAGTTATAGAGAACATGGAATCTCTCAGACTGTTGTAAAGAAGAAAACCATGGGGTTCGGTGGTTTCTTTAAAAAGCTCAGCACATATCATTTATCACATGACCCAGTTGCACTGCCACATCCATAATGGTTTTCTTCTCAGGGAAAATGACTCTCCCCAACCTCCTCCTCCAGTCACCTGGCTGCCCTGAGACACAGCTGCCTCAACAGCACCTTCAGGACCCTGGTGGAAGGAAGTGATGATGTTTAGGCTGCTCTCTGTGGAATCAAGGACCGATTCCCCAGGAAGGCAGAAAGTGTGTGTGTGTGTGTGTGTGTGTGTGTGTGTGTGTGCTTGTTTTTGTTTTGTTTTGTTTTGTTTTTTTGTTTTTTTTTGTTTTTTTTTTTTTGTTTTTTGTTTTGTTTGTTTGTTTTTTTTTTTTTTTTGAGACAGGGTTTCTCTGTGTAGCTTTGGAGGCTGGCCTGGAATTCACTCTGTAGACCAGGCTGGCCTGAAACTCACAGAGATCCACCTGCCTCTGACTCCCAAGTGCTGGGATTACAGGCATACACCACCATTGCCCAGTGAGTATTTTTTTTTTCCAGAAGAGAAAAAGAGGGTAGCAGATGGAGTTACCACAGGAAAGACTGTTGTTCACTGATTTTTTTTTTTTTTTTTATCAGCAACAGACAGTTGCTGTCCCTTAAGCAATGGCTTTGGCCACACGGGCTGTAGCCTGAGGGAATTCTGTTTCCTCAGGCACTGGCTCTTTCAAAGCTACCAAGGGACACTTTATCTAAATCTAAAGAACTCACAATTCAAGGTTTGAGGTGGAATTCTGCTCCCTCAGTGAGGCTGAATAGCTAGTAGCCAACCTTTTCCCTTTGCTTGTGTCTTCCAAAAAACCCAGTGTCCTTCTCTCAGCCCCCTACTTTAAAAAACTCTTAAAAAAAAAAAAAAAGGAAAAACCCTTGCAATAAGTGGTTCCTCCTTACCACTTCCTGTCAGCGACTTGCTGACTCAGACTCCTGCCCACAAGTTAATTTTATTTAATCAAACACATCTTTGAATTGTTAACAACAAAAGCAGTAGGAAAAAATGCAACACACTTTAAAATAACATTCCCCAATAATATTCCTATCATTGCTCAGGCTATGAAAGTCAAACAGTGAAGAACCAGGGTTCAACGATTATGAGCTAAAACACAGCAGCATCCCTTGTGCTCTTGGTCATGCCCATTAGCAGAAAAGAGCCAAATTTTATATCAAAGCTTGGGCATCGGAAACAGACTCACCTAAGCTCACAGCCAGGCACTGATGCTTCTTACCCACGCATCCTCTAGCATGAGATGGATCTCTCAATTTATTCTATCCTTTTCTATTAAAGATGGCCAGCATCTTCTATAAAAGACATTCATAAAAATGGAAGGTGAGAGTATGTGAATGTTTGAGTGAAATATCTACTGTGGGATGTCTTTCCTTATGCTGTGAATATGTGTTGCTCTGATTAGTTGATAAATAAAACTGCATTGGCCTATGGCAAGGAAGCTTAGAGGCAGGAGGGAAATCCAAACAGATATATGGAGAGAAGAAAGGGAAAGAGAGAGAGAGACGCCAGCTGCCGACTAAGGAACAGCAAGATGCCAGCAGACTGGTAATGGCACAGCCACAGGGCAGCTTATAGATTCACAGAAATGGGTTAAGTCACAATAGCTAGCTAGCAAGACGCCACATACGCCACACAATTGGTAATTAATATAAGCCTCTGTGTGTTTACTTGGGGCCAAGCAGCTGTGGGACTCGGGTGGGAGAGATTTGTCCTGACCCTGGGGCCAGGCAGGACCATGAGAAAACTTTCGACTACAAAGAACTATCCCCTCAACTGGGGAACACTTGGTCTCCAGCCAGTACTGCTATTTGAGTAAGTTTTGGAGGTGTGTCTTGCTGAAAAAAAAAACTGTGTCAGCAAGGGTGGGCTTTGAGGTTTCAAAAGCTTCTTGCCATTCCCAGTTTGCTATCTTTCTGCCTCATGCCTGTGGTTCGAGGTTAGCCCTCAGCTTCCTGTTCCTGCCACCCTGCCTTTGCTCCGCCATCAGAAGCCCAAACAAGCTCTTTCTTCTTGAAGTTGCCTTGCTCATGGAGTTGTACCACTACAGTAGAAAAGTAAATAAGACGGGGTGTGTGGTGAGCACTCACCCCAGTTCCTAGCGTACAGGAGATGCTGCGTAGACTAACCATCCCTGCTGCTAGCCATCACGATGTCCCGAATCTGCTTAGCATTCTCCCTGCTTATTTATATTTCATCACTGTCCTTGACCAAATTATGGCAGCTACTTTTTAAATGGGCTTTTCTCATGGTAGGTTTTTTTTTCCTCCCCAGTGTATACTCTATCATAACAAAATCCTGTCGTCAGCTCCGTCCTATTGAGCACACTTCACAGAGATGTGGAGAACCTCATTCAGCACTGTGTTTTATTTCCTGTCTCTTGGCAGTGTCTACAGTGGAATAGGTGTGCATGTTGGGAACAGCACCCAAATGAAAGAGGGTGGGGACAGGAGCTGGAGGCACTCCAGACACGGAGCTGCAATCACATCAGGCACCTGCAGCCTTTCTAATTTCTGCCTTCCTATCTCATGTTTGAAATGCTTCATTATCAGGCATTCATTGGCAGATCCTCCTACCTGGAGGAAAGGTGTGGTAGAGAGAAAGTCATAGGGCTGGCAAGATGGCTCAGCAGGTAGATATGCTTGCCATGCAAATCTGGTGACCTGAGTTTAACCCCCAGAACCCACATAAAAGTAAAAGAGGAGAACTGAATCCAGAGTTGTCCTGTGACCTTCACACATGTACCAGAACATGTGTGCCCTCACCCACATTAATAATAAGTAACTTAAAAATATTTTAAAAGGTTGATGAAAAGGCTTGTACAAGTATGAGAACCTAAATTCCAACCTCCATCCCCAAGACCCATGTAAAAAGGCAGGTATTGGGACATGTGTTTGTAATCACAGCACTGGAGAGGCAGAGACAAGTAGATCCCGGGGCTCACAGGCCAGCCTAATCAAACCAGCTAGCTCTGGGTTTACTGAGGGACTCGGTCTCAAAAAATGAAGTACAGGAGTGGGGGAGTACCTGAGAAATGACACCCAAAGTTAACTTCTGACCTACACCCACAGATGCACATGCATACACACCTGTGTACCACCACCTCACATGAGCATACATGCATACCCGCACTGACAGAGAGAGAGAGGGGTGAATGAAAGAGAGAAGGGAATAAAGGAGGAGGAGGAGGAGGAGGAGGAGGAGGAGGAGGAGGAGGAGAAGAAGAAGAAGAAGAAGAAGAAGAAGAAGAAAAGAGAAAGAAAGAAAGAAAGAGAGAGAGAGAGAAAGAAAAGAAAAAGAAAGAAAGAAAGAAAGAAAGAAAGAAAGAAAAAGGAAGGGAGGGAGGAAGGAAGGAAGGGAGGGAGGGAGGGAGGGAGGGAGGGAGGGAGGGAGGGAGGGAGGGAGGGAGGGAGGGAGGGAGGAAGAAGGGGAGGGATGGAGAGAGGGAGAAAAAGATTATCCTACAAGTAAGAGTTGTCTGTGTTGAGGCACAAAAGGGTGAGATAGCCTGGACAATTGTGAGCAGAAAGGGGAGCTGGAGGACAAAATATCGAAGAGCCCTGGCACACTTGGAGCACAGTGAGGCAGCCACAGTGAGAGGAGGGCTAAAGCAGATGGAGGAGAGGATCAGCTGCTCTGTGGTCCGATGGCCTGATGCTTCATCTCATGCAAAAGGACATTCGCTCTGTGTTGACTGTCTCAGCATATCATGCGGGACCTTAGTGCGCTCCATTGTTTTCCATCCAAGCATGGTCCTGAGGTGAAGGATGCACATCCACAGAGGCCCCACATTCCCTGAGGTAGGACCTTCACTATTGCCACAGAACAGGGATTTACAACAAAAACAAAAACCGAGAAGGTACAGAAAAGCACTTTCAAGTTTTATGATGAGTACATAGAAAGGGCCCAAGTTCAAGCTCCTGGTGGTTTTGCTGTTTTCTTCTTTTTGCACTTTTCAGAAACTATGCCTTTCTATTATTTTGGAAATGTTCCAGACTTAAAAATTACAGTAAATTTCAATTGTGACTGAAGAGCTTCACTATTTTCCTTTGGAAAGATGAAGTGATATTTGGAATCTGTAAAAACATATTGATTGAAGGATACTGGTTTATTTGTTTCTGTTTGTTCCTTTGTTTTTGGATAGGGTCTCTTTGTAGAACCCAAGCTGGCCTCAAATTCACCATCCCATTGCCTCAGTCTCCTCGGTTCTAGGATTACAGGAACACACCCCCAGTCTGGTCTGACTGAAGGATGTCTATGCAATGCCTAACAATGATCTGGACAAGAAAAAAAATAATGCATAATCTATGTGCCCATTGAACTTCCCAAGAAACATCATTTTAATCAAATATGCAGGGTACAATGAAATTAGGAACATACTTCATTTCTTGTGACACCAGAGGAGTCTATAAATCACTGGCTGACAGGATGCTCAGGTAGTTCTCAGAGGCCTCTGATGTGGATACAGTCACCTTCATACATGATGAATTTATGCTCATGGAATTTTAGTCTCTCTACTGGCAGGAGAACTACATGACAAAGGATTAAAGTCTAAACATGGAAGATCTCTGGATTTCCCTTTTCTCATCCCTGCCACATGATAGAGCTTTTTCCTACCTCTTCAGTATTTTTATAGACATTGGTCATCCACCAAAATCCCTTGCAAGATCCATTTGTCATAGCCATCCCTTAAATCCTGTCCTACAAAAGCAGACAGAGCTATACTGAGTCTAAGTTCCAGGTGAGCTCAGTCTATGACACATCAGAGATGCTGAGCACATCCTGACTCTACCCAGCAGCCCATTGACCACATAAAGAAAATGCTGCTAAAAATCTAAAACTTCTGAGTTTCCTATTTGACGTCTCAAAGATTCCAGCTGCTTTCCTCACAACTGCGTCTCCTGGGTACCCAATCACAGCCCAAGAAAGTACAACCAGATGTCCTGCCAAGTGTTTACAGTTTAATAGTAAATAAATGAATCCCTGGTAGTTTTCTTATTACTAGCTAGGGACCCCATTCCCAGCTGTTAGATCTACTAACAGCTGAGCAAATATGGAGCAGGTAGCTACAGCCAGAGAATTGCCACTCAGTGCCCATAGCCCTAGATATGGCAGGGCTGTTGTTTATCCGTTAGCAGGTAGAACATCACCAAAGCCTGTGCTACCCAACCATTTACTAACATCTTTAAAAAATGATTGCTCTATTTATTGAGCTAGAGATCTAGAGGCAAGACCTTGTTGAGTTCAATAAAAGTAAATTAAAATCTTTGCACTGTACCCAAAGTATATTTAGCCTTATCATTAATCCTAGGATGTTGAGAAACTTCACCATATCACATGTGTCAACCAGACAGGGACAATAGTTGTTAGAGCAGCGAACAATTGGAAATATTGGCCTTCATTTATTCTGTTAATGCATTTTCTTCCTGAAAAGCTACATTGTTTATTCTGTATTTATTATTATTATTATTATTATTATTATTATTATTATTATTATTATTACTGGCCTTCTAGGCCCATTATTCCCAATAGGAATATTCAGTGTGAATAATATTATCCCATTCCTTCTGGGATATTCTAATATAGTCATCTAGATTCTGTAATGCTTATAATGGTAGGCATCTACTGGGTCAAAAAGCTGGCAGGCAGGGCATGTGTGACTATGTTTTTTAAGGATGAATTTGAATGGGGGAGTGTGTTAAGAAATACTGTTCATGGAGAAAGCAGCATGCAGGAAGAGACGGAGAAATCAAAACAGCAGCACATGTTCTAGAAGGTTCACTGAGTTAGAGACAGGGGTTCCACCAAGGAGTAAAGCTGGAAGTCAGGACTTAAAGGTCAGATTTTCTTTTCACACGAAGTCTGGTGCTTCCTTTCCACTGTCTGTGTGTGAGCCACAGTGTCCCACAGAACTAGAACACTCTGGATGCTGTGGCTGTGGGCTTCTTGCTTTCAGTAGAGTATTAACCAACCCTCCCTCCTCTGCTGTTCATTCTCACCATACCTGAAAGGGTAACGGGGTGACAGATGCCATTCTTGTTTTTCATCTAAGCAGAAATGACATTTCTCCCTGGCCCTGAACATACTTCCACCCTCGCAGGACAGAGGACCTCAGGATATCTGTTCCCAGATAGGACCTGGGTAACTTCTGTTTCCTTTGAGACAGAATAATATTCTGTAATGTTTGGTTGTGACATCAGCCTTGAAATAAACCATTAAGATATTGCTCACTAAGATTCTCAATCCTCTCTCTCTCTCTCTCTCTCTCTCTCTCTCTCTGAGTGTGTGTGTGTTTGTGTGTGTGTGTGTGTGTGTGTGTGTGTGTGTGTGTGTGTGTACACACATATGTATATACATAGGACATGTGTTGTGGAGGCCAGATGACAATTTCGTTGTTTTCCAGGAAGCATTTACCTGTTATGTAGCACTATGCTAGCATTTTTCCCCATGGGTCCTGGGGATCAAACTCGGGTACCTGTGCTTACAAGACAAGTGACTGGCAGACTCAGCTGCTTAGGCCATCCTAAAGTTTTTCAGCTAACCATGTGTCTATTTCTGTTTGCTGCCTTTGGTGTTTTGTGATGTACTTTATCAGCAATAGACGTGAAATCAAAGGGACTTGTTCCAGGTTCTGAATCTATATCTTGGGACTTAGGACAATTTATATAGTTTTGTCTGAGTCATGACCATCTGTGCAGAGGAAGCTTGGTCCATATTTTGTCCTCTCCATGGCTTGGTGTTTCTGTGATGACCAGCTGCTGGAACTGGGGTGTGCGCCCTTCTCAGCGGTTTGATTAGCAGTGAAGCATTTCTGAACTATGTGGATGATGTTGGAATTGGTTGGCTGACTCGCCTCCATTCTGCAAGGACTCCATGCAGAATGACGGTGCCAACAGCTGGCAGCCTCAGTCCCACAGGATCCAGGAAGGAAAAAGCAGACCCTACCACACCACTATTTCCAGATGTGTGGTAGGCATATGACAGAATTTATCTGATCCACAAAAGCTACAAAGTCAGTATAATGATGGTCATTTCATAGGTGAAGAAACTGTGTGACAATGAGATTAGACTGTAACCAAGGCTAGGTTACTAATAGCTAACATTTTGTGTATTTTTTACATATATGGCAATCATTTATAATTTGTTTTATATGTACATATGTATATACACACACACACATATATACATATATATACTGTATATATGTGCATGTGACACACACACTCAAATGCACATGTTTGTATATATGCACAAAGGTCTTATGCAAGTGTCAAAATTGAAGTCAAATCTAAGTATGCATACCAGAGTGCCCTGCATCAACAAAGCAGTCAGCAGTAATGGTGTGCACATTAGCATCTGGGTTTGTATTCCACCTGCCTCATTCAGTTGGTCTGAGGATAATGAAAAACAACTTAGAAAGTTTGGGCTCAATTTGTGCATCTGGAAAGTCATGGTTACCTGCCTCCTAGGAACACAAGCCAGGCTGTCTGGCCCACTCATGCTGTAGGCTGGCATTTCCTTCTCTTCTTGACCAAAGCATCCATCCCAAGCTCATGCCTAGGCTAATGGCTTCAGCCCCAACCCTCCTCATCTGGAAACTCCTTGGAAGCACAGGCCAAGTCTTATTCATTGTCACAGTGTGAGGAAGGAAAAGTTGGCACTGAAGTGACTTGGCCACAAGAGAAGACGGAGAACCCACCCACCCATGAGGCCTGGATCTAAATTCAAGCTCTCTTTGGGGAATTTGAGGCAAAGCTTTCCCTTCCCTGGAACTTGATTTCATCTTCTCTGTCAAGATGCTTATTAACACAGGATTGCTAGAAGACAATGAGATTCAGCCCATCATCAATGCCCTTTCAAAACCCTACATGGAGATTGTGCAGTGAAAGGAGGGACTGGCTTAGCTGTCACCCAAGTCCAATGTAAGGTCATCGATTTAATTTAGTCCCATGCACTCTCCCTCATTTCAACTTTGCTACTTATCTCTACTTTCTCTGGGTGTATAGTGACCTGACTCTAGTTCTGGAAAATTCTCAGGGCTACGGGAAACCAGTGATCAAAATAACTGACCACACTGATGACAGGAAACAGGGTTTGAGGGCCATTCTTTCCAGGTCTGGTGGGTGGGTGGGTCCAACTGCTTTCCGTTCCAAGCGTTATCACAAATTAGTGTTCACTTCCTCGTTTTCTGGCTCTGTTGCTTTCTATAAGGCTTACCTTCCTCTGCAAAGTGAAAGACAATCAGGTGATGACATTGAAGATGTGTTTCTCTCTAAATGCTGCAGCACAAACATGTCTGAAGAAGCAGACATGTTTGTAGAGTGTCAAGATTTGATGCCTGGAGAGCTCAATGTTAGAACACTTTCTCCAGCATGCAGGAGGTCCCCAGTTCAACCCCAGCTTCTACAAATGAATAAATGACTAAATGTCAAGATGAAAACTAATGAACCAGATGACTTCCAAGGAATCTTCCTTTTTTTTCCCTCTCTGAAGCTGAGGACCGAACCCAGGGCCTTGTGCTTGCTAGGCAAGCACTCTACCACTGAGCTAAATCCCCAACCCCTTCCAAGGAATCTTGAGAGCTCCTCATGTCTAGGAACAAGGTTGTCTGAAATCAAACGCAGGGTCCCATAGCATAGTTGGGGAAGTCATTATAACATCTATGATGCTATATACATGGGTTTGGTCCCAACATAATATAATAAATACCAAGATGCTTCATGAAATTGCACTAAACTTTTGTCACATGCTACATTTAGATTTGTCTGCTATTGTAATCGCCAGGTTGAGATGATTGATTGGAGAGATAAAGAGCAGCTGTGGCTTATCTTCATGCAGACACAGAGGGCATCGTGAGAGCTCCCATTTTGGTGTGGCAGCCGAACCTCTTAGTTGACAACCTAGTACTTATATTTTGTGAAAATGAAGAGATTTAAGTCAACTTTCTGTTCAGGGTTTTAAACACTCATAAAAAGCATTGCCTAGTGTTTGTATGTGTGTATGGTATGAATAGTGTGTGTGTGTGTGTGTGTGTGTGTGTGTGTGTGTGTGTGAGAGAGAGAGAGAGAGAGAGAGAGAGAGAGAGAGAGAGAGAGAGAGATCTTTCTGTGTGCTGTGAATTGCTCCCATTGGCTAATAAATAAAGCTGTTTTGGCCTTATGGCAAGGAAGCTTAGAGGCAGGCAGGAAATCCAAGCAGAGATATGGAGAGAAGAAAAGAGAGTAGGGAGAGATGTCTAGCCTCCAAGGAGCAACAAGATGCCAGCAGACCAGTAATACCACAGCCACATGGCAAAACATAGATTACTAGAAATGGGTTAATTTAAGATGAAAGAGCTAGCTAGCAAGAAGCCCACCTAGGCCTTAGAGTTTGTAAATAATATTATGCCTCTGATGATTTTATAAGTGGCTACAGGACTGTGGGGGCAGGTGGGACCACAGGCTGGGCGGGACTGGAGAAACATACCTTTACAATAGAAAAACATACCATTACAATGTTATACACACACACACACACACACACACACACACACACACACACACACACAATCAATATGAGAAGGAGCCATCTCTCACAGAATCAGAGAGCGTCAAACTGGTCATTTTCCTTCCCTGATTAGAGATAGTTCCAGATCACTGATGGAAGTCTTAAAGTTCAACACATGACACCCAAGAGCCTGTGTTCAACAACTGAGGAAACAATTGGGGTGACAGGAAGAAACATCCAGTGTGTGTGCAAGAGGTGCTCTGCATGAGATACCAGAGGTATTCGTCATGTTGGCATCTCTTCGTTTCTTAAATCTGTTGCCAGCACTGGCCTTCATTTCACATACGGTGAATTGAGGGCCTGGCTTCCTAGGACTATGCACTCAGGTTCATGTTTAAGATCAGAGTTCAGGTTCAAACATTGTATCTATTGCTCTTTCCTATATAACATGTACCATATGCATTTGAACACATCCGTTACAAAATGAAGAGGTTTCCTTAATTTTTCAAACATTTAAGAGCAAGACTGTGACCTCTTTTGACATACCAGGCATATTTTCTATATCTTATAACAGTTAAGTGAGGGAGTAGGTGAATCCATGTGTAATTATGCCTGGTGATGTTTTGCATTCTCTGTTTGATTTTTAAATGAATGCCTTCATTTTCTTTTCTTTCTCCTGTTTATCCAGTCTGCAGAGGTTCACATGCAATTTGAAACATGCATTGGCCCAAGACTTCTGCTGTGCATGCATTTTTCCCTGCAAGGAGCCCTTGTCTGGGAAGCTACAGCGTCTCTCTGAGAATCCCATGCTTGAGAATGCACCAGTCCTCTTGGAGCAGTTTGAGCATGAGGTAAGGTCAGGGTGGGATTTATGAGTCATCTCTTCCGCCACCCATGACAGGCAAATCAAGCTGAAAACCAAACCCACTGAGCACTGACTCAGAGCGCGACTTCCTGAAACTGTGAAAGGAGAAGGAGAATGTCTAAAGCCACATCTGCTAAGATTCAGCTAACCTCAGTGACCCTCTAATAGGGAGGGAGTACCAAACCCGGGACCCATGGCCCTGGTGCTGGGAGGCCAAGATGTGTGCCTGGTCCTGTTCACCAAGTCCTCAGCTACTTTGGGTTTATTTTGCCCCTATTCATATTAGATGACTAATGAACTCCCACTCACTGAAGTTCCTATCTGTGCTACTTGAGGTCTCATTGAGGAAAAGAACACCACTTGCTCCTCTATCAGCTCTATCGTCCAGCAAGTGTCTCTGGGAAGGACTGTGACTTACTCTATATTTGACATTAACTAGGTTATGCTTTATGTGCATGTACGTGTGTGTAGAAGCCAGAGATCATGCTTGGGTGTCATTCCTCAGGATGCCATCCATGTTGGTTTGGGGAACAAAGAGATTCATCAAGGCAGACTGGACAGCAAACACCAAAAACTGTGCATCTCCATCACCGCCATGCTAGAAGTACAAGCACATATCACCACGCCTAGTTATTTACATGAACTCTGAGGATTGTATACAGGTCCTAAGGCTGATAGATCAAGCACATTGCTGAGTCAATGAACTCCCCAGCCCTAAGTAAGTAAACCTACACATTTAAATTTGAGCTAATTCTAACAAGAAAAGGAGAAAATTTATCTAAAAGTGTATGAGAAAATTTTTATGAAAAAGATAAATATATGGAGAAGATTAAGAGACAGTTCTTTGGCAATTGAGGCTTCTTGTTGTAAATTTTATTCCTTTATAGCATTTAAAAGATAGACAAAAAAAACAGTTATAAAACTATGCTAATGACTATACAGCACAGAGATGTTCATTTTTGGTGTCAGTAACAGAGAGGGGCTGGGGTTTTGAAGATGCAGAGCCCGTGTTTGCAACTCAAGTTGATTTCAAACAGTTACCAATTTAGGATGCTATATGTAGTCCCCATAGTAACTACAAAGAAAATATGTGAAAAACAAAATCAGAAAAGAATAAAAATACATCACTATAAACATTCTAAACACACAGGAAAGCAGTAAGGGAGAACATAGGGACTAAGAATTACAGGACACAGAGAAAGCAAGACACAAAATAGAAAAGGTACTCTGAAAGCATAATTACTTGCAGGGTTAAAAGATGCAATGGAGAGGCTGCAGAGTTGGCTCAGCAGTTAAGGGCACTGGTTGCTCTTCCAGAGGTCCTGAGTTCAATTCCCAGCACCCACATGGTAGCTCACAACTGTCTGTAATTTCATTTCCAGGGGATCTGATACCTTCATACCAATGCACATAAAATAAATTTAAATAAATTATTTAAAAAGATGCAATGGAATAATACTCATGCATAAAAAGGAAACAAATGATGGCACGTGCATCACATGCTTCCATGCAAATGAATTGTGAGGACATGACACTAAACAAAATAAGGAAGTCATAAAAAGACACATGCCCAATGATGTCACTGACTTCAGAGCCATAGGTCCATTAAGTTGACAAAGGACAAGGAAACAGAGTAGTAACTACTTACCAAAAACTAAAGAGAGGGGGAATGCTGAGTGAGTCTTTGATGGGAGTGGAGTGTTAGTAGGGCAAGAAGAGAGGGCAGAATGGGCCAGCGGTGGTGGCATCCACCTGCAAGCCTAGCTCTCAGAAGGCAGAAGCAGGAGGATGGCTGAGGGATTACATATGCAGGCTACAGATTAAGACCTTGTTTCAAAAGGGAGGTGGTGATGTTGAATTCTCTTAGGGGTCTCAGTTTGCAGTTGTCCAGACCCAGGGCACTTCTGTCAGAAACAGTCCCCTATCACCAAAATCTCCAGGAAATGGAACCATAGTCATCACATTTCTTAGTGAAGTGGCTCTCACTCAACCTTTCTAACAGTGCGACCCTTCAATACAGTTCCTCATGTTGTGGTGTCCACCAACCATAAGTTTACTTTCCATAATTGTAATTTTGCTACTGTTACGAATCATAATGAAAGTATCTGCTATGCAGGGTATCTGAAAGGAGACCCCTGTGAAAGGGTCTTTCAATCCCACAAAGGGGCCATGACCCACAGACTGAGAACCACTCACTTGGAGGGGGGGTTGTTGTTGTTGCTGCTGTTGTTGTTGTTGTTGTTATTTTAAGGTTTTATTTATTTATTTTATGTTCATTGATGTTTTGCCTACATGTATGCCTGCATGAGGGTGTCGGGTCCACTGGATCTGGAGTTACAGACAGCTGTTAGCTGCCATATAGGTGCTGAGAACTGAACCTGGATGCTCTGGAAGAGCAGCCAGTGCTCTTAACCACTGAGCCATCTCTCCAGTCCCCAATTTAGTGGGTTTTTTTTAGTAAGAACCTTTTTAGGAAAATGACCTTTAGAACTCAAGGTCAATGAGTATTTCACTAGATCAGTTTGAAAGGCCAAAAGGAAAAATCCAGAGTGACTTTATGATTTGACCCTTGCTTCCTTCCCAAAGCTGAGCAATGGATTGAGGGGATGTCAAAGACTTTAGAGACTGCAGAGGGTTTTTGAAGTTGGAACGAATGTGATCCACAGCGTTACAAAATGGCCATGAATCCACGGGGACAAAGAATGGGATGCTATGGCTCTAAAGAGGCCTGTTTGGGTGTCAAGTTAACAATGAGTGGACTTGTGAGGCTTTGATTGTCAACTGGGTAGAATCTACAATGACCAAAGAGACAAATCTCTGAGCAGACCCACAAGGGAGTTCTTAAATACCTAGTTTCTAGAATAGTTAAAGTAGAAAACCCACCCTAAATGTGGACAGTACCACTTCATGGGCTGCAGCCCTCGGCCGAATATAAAAGAGAAAGCAAGCTGAAGCCCAGTGTTTGTGATTCATGTTTTCTGTTTCCTGACCATAGACAGGAGGTAAACAACTGCCTCACATTTCTGCTGCCATGACTCCCCAAGGATGGACTGTAGCCCTCAAATCATAAACCAGATTCAGCCCTGGCCCCCTTCAGTTGCTTCTGGATGGGTATTTGGTCACAGCAATAAGAAAAATTAACCACTGGGCTGGAGAGATGGCTTAGAAGTTAAGAGCACTGTCTGCTCTTCCAGAGGACTTGGGTTCAATTCCCAGTACTCACTAGGCAGCTCTCAACTGCCTGTAACTCCAGTTCCAGGGGACTGGACACCCTCACACAAATACATATGCAGGCAAAATGACCATGCACATAAATAAAAAAGACATGTTTTTAAAAAGGAAAAAAGTAACTATGGCCACACACCATGCACATACATACACTCAATATTAATTGGACTAAGGGGCTTATTAATAACAAGTTAAAAAGAAGTTATGAGGTTCAGAGACAGAGTAAGGGAGAGCTAGAGGGAGGTAATGGTGGATCGATATGGTCAATATACATTGTATCAAACTTTCAAACGTTACTTAAAGATAAAAGCCTTTGTTCTAAATTGATAAAGGAAATACAGACTTCTCTTTTCTATTGACAATGTAACATAAATACTGATTTCCATTTATAGATCACTAAATAATTACCAATACTACTTCAAAGAAGACCAGCCAGAGCAGAGAAAGCCACCTGAGCTTGCCTTGATGTAATGACTTCAGTGGACCCTGTCTGTGTCTGCAATGCAGCCTCTGGATTATCCGCTGCCAGATTCACTGGTGATGCTGCTGCTGTCTGGGGGCTGCGGAGCAGCCATGCACACAGAGAGAGCTATTTCATCATGACCTCTGTGAGAAGTCACTGAGCGGAAGACATCCCCACCCCAAGCATCCTGTGATGAAGGATAACATTCATCTCAAAACAACTCAGTCACGGGACACAGCGACAGGGCAGGAAGTGGTGCTACTCTTGCAGATGGTTGGTTCAGCCCCACACCATCTGTGGAGGAGCACTAGTCATTATCCCAGCCAGAAAATGTCTTAGACAGCTGGGATGCTGAGCAGTGGGTCAGTTGATGGAAGTGTGACTTGGAAATGAAGGGTCCGGGTCTCTTCACACAAAGCAATCACCTGGCTAACCATGAACAAGGCATGTTTCTTCTTGAGCCAGTTCCTCTCCTTCAAGTGAGAGTCCTGAACTACAGTCTCTCTTTAGGGAAGGAACTCTTCCCTAGTAAGAATTTGGTTTTTTTTCCCCCCACTGTATTCTATGTATATAGCTGAAAACACTTACAGCTCTCTAGAGAGAGATCCCAGCTATTTCCTCGATGAAGAGTCTAGTATTCAGGTGAAGACTTTCAGCCCCAGCGTCTCTGCCATGTCACCTCTGCTAATCTTCACTGTGCCAACCAAAAATGGGTCCACAAGTGTGTGGCTGTGCGTGGGCTGTCTTCCTGCCCTACTCCTGAGGTTTGAAGTTCTTGGTAATACTGGAAGACAGATCTCAAATGTACAGTTTTTCCCTGGGCCACATGAGTTATATAGCTGATTCTGTGTGGATTTTGTGGTTCTTGACAACCAAGCCTCACAGTGGAAGGTATTGCAAAGAGCAGCTGTCTTCCTCTTCTGGGGTGCAAAGTTTTGTCCCTCATGATGGTGTGGGTAATCAATTTGAACACCTGCAGATCAAGGGCCAGGGCTGGTATTCATGGGAAATGGAAAGGCAAACTCATGGCCTAGGGAGAAGTAGGAACCAGCCCCTGGCCTGCATCTACCTTGACATGCTGGAGAAAAGTTCTTCGTTACTGATTCAAGAAAAGAGTTTCCTGTATACTCAGAGTAGCGTATGCACATTGAAAAGAAAACTTCTTGAAAAGGTTGGGTTTCTCCAGGACCCCAGGATAGTTATCACAGTATCCAAAAAGAGATTGGAAAGGAAGATGAATACTTCATCCAAATGATCACAATAAACGTAACCCCCAAGCTCTACTAGAGTTCTTCCAGGGTGGATGAGCAGGGAGCCCAGGGCCTGTGTTTCATACCCACTCTCTGTCTGAGCTATTAGGTATCAGGACAGCTCAGCATGCTCACTCTGAGAACAGCCAGATGCAGCTGTCCATGCTTCTTGGGAATCTCTAGCAAGCTTCTTGCAACTTAATTCACATGAAGTGACCCCATGACAACAGGGGAGGTATCAAAGAGGATGTGGAATGTGGGTGCCATTAGGATGTGGATACCATTAGTAGAAAGGGTAGAGCCTTGATTGACATTCACTCTCTTTCTCTGTGTTTGTGTGTGTGTGTGTGTGTGTGTGTGTGTAAGAGAGAGAGAGAGAGAGAGAGAGAGAGAGAGAGAGAGAGAGAAGAGAGGCAGGACTCTTCTAAGCTCCCTGGTCCAGTTCACATTTGTGATTGAGGCAGTGCAGTGGACAGAGATCTCCATGGTTTGTGGCAAACACTTCATGAGAGGAAAAAAAAAAGAGGGGCCCTCTGTCCCATCTCTGCTTCTGGCAAACATCTAAAGACTCATGGGGGAGGGAGTCCCCCACCCCATGTCTCCAGCCTGGATTCTGTTCTTGAATGCTCCCCCTGCTGTCAGCCAGGAGTGAGTGGGCCTGGATCACAGTGTTCAGTACCTCTCACAGGTCCAATCTGGGCTCTGTCTAGACAGACAGCTGGAGACTGGCAGCGGGGGATATCAGACATTCCGGGATGGAGGGCTGGCTGTGATAGAAATGTTCTCCTCTTGCCTCACTGGCTCTGGTCTCCCTGAAGACTGCCAGGGACAGCTAAGGGATGGAGCTCCTTTAAGACTCTGGGGTCCAAGTCTACCATCCAAGAGAGATTGCCAGATACAGGTGATTTCTTTGTCTACAGCAGGAGGTCAGACAGCCATGATGACATATGTCCTGTAGATTTCCAGGGTTGGGCTCTGGCCTTCTCAACATCTCACCTTTCAATCACCAACTCATTCCCATGTCAGGCATGGGGGATCTCTGGAATTCAGTTCCTGCTGGATTTTGGCCTGTGTGTTGTCTCAGTAGGTACCAGTCAAATCCTTTGTGACCTGGTCCCTTCTTGTCTGCTCGTGTTATCTTTGCTTCTGTTCTGCTCTTCATGTTTTGAATTTTGGCAGCACCCCATGCCACGTCCCTTCTGTCATGGCATCCCCATCTGTCATCAGGTGAACAGAATCCTCCTGCTCTACCCCCATCCTACCCCAGTCCTACCCCCTGAGGCTACCTACATCCATCTCTATACTATTAGGACCTCCTGAGTATACCACAGTGGTGATGTTCAAACTCCACTCCTTTCAGTTCCCTGTTGGTTTGCAGACATGTGCCATCCTTATCATCTCATGCCAAATGCATAGCTAAAGTTCAATGTGTACATTTAATAGAAAACAAAATGTGACCAAATGCAGGCTTCTGTGGTTTGTGCTGAACCTCCGCCCTCACCACCCAAGCTCTAGGGAAAAGCCACGCTGGTCTGCCCGCGACACCAGCCTAATTGTGTCTCTGCGCGCTTAGAACAGTTTAGTCACCTCTCATACTTCTTAGGACAGAGTCCCCAATCCACATCAAGCCTGGAAAAATCACACTGAACTTGACCTTGCCACTACACTCAGAACACCCCTAGCCGATATTCTTCTCTTCAGAAGCAAAGTAAGCCACACCAAGGTTAATGGCTTAATTCATATTGTTGATGGTGTGATTAGTCTTTTACACCACTGGTGTCTAGACTTATACACGTATCTGTGCTCAGCTGTGGGACAGGAAGCAGCTCTGATGACCTTGCGGGACTCAAGCAACAGAAGCTGGCTTGTGGGGACCCGGGCTCGGATGTCCTCTGAGAGATAACCCGGTCCCTTTCTCTTTAGAGTAGCAGCAGTTTCGAAGAAAGAACACAGAACATTCTGACTGTTGAGTCTGGAACTCGTTGTTGGCAAAAAAGATTGGCGACACTTCCCTCCATTCTACTGGCCACAGGGATTCTGCTGCTGTGGCCAAGCATTCTGATCAAAAACAAATCAAGGGATGGGAAGGGTTGGTTAGATCCAAGTCCAAGTTCCAGTTCATCACTGAGGGGAAGTTGAAGCAGGAACTCAAAGTGTCTAGTCACATGACATCACTATCAAGGGCGGAGAAAAAAGAATGCAGCCTTCTGTATGATTTCTAACTTGCTTTAGTTCTCTCTTTTTTATATAATCCAAGAACTCCTTCCTAAGGAATAGTGCCACCCACAGTGGGTTGACCCTCCTAAATCACTAACCAACAATCCAAAGCTAACTAGGACCACACCCACTTCTCCTTTTAGATTTCTTTCGAACCCTTTATTTTTCTTCCAAACGTTCCTCATGAGTTGAGTGCTTCATGTCTTCCCTCACAGACAGTAGTAAACATCACAAAGCCCACATACATCTAACTTGCTCATCACTGCATCCATTGCAGAATCAACTGAGGTCCATCACATTAAAGGAACTCAACAGATGTTCACAATGAGCACAAAGAAAGGGCTTTGAATCTTATGTAAGACTTGCTGCCCCTTAGTGCTCTTCAGGAGTAATTGTTCTTTGTATAGTTTTGGACCAGCAAGGGTTCACTGTTACTCTCTAGGCACAGGGGAGGCATAACTAGAGACATGTTGCCATTGGTAAGATGCTCTATGTAAGCTGGTAAGATGTAAGTTCCCAAAAGAGTCTGAGAGCAATCAGAAAGAGATAACAGAGTGTTCCCTATAAGAAGATGCCAAGATATGAGGACTTGTGGGATGTCTATGTAGGTGGGTGTGTACACATTCATGTGCAGGTACCCATGGAAGCCAGGAGAAGGGTCCTCTGAAGTTAGAGTTACAGGCAGTTTGAGCTGACCGATGTGAAATGTAGATGCTCAGAACTGAACTCGGGTCCCCTGCAAAAGCTCTTAGCCACTGAGCATCTCTCCACTCTGGAAAGTTTATCCTTAACTAAAAAGAAAGTCCAACTGATGCACAAGTATTTACATAAGCAAAGCACCAAGAGAGCAGTGAAGTGAAGGATGTGGGGCATAGATGGGACAGCAGTGACCTAAGACCCCGGGAAGGATGATTTGACCAAATACACAGTTGATATCAGAAGTCGGAAGGGTGGAACAGGCAGAGGCAAATGCAGAAACCACAACAGGAGGAGTCTGGGGTGAGGGCCTCTTTTCTACCTGGTGGGTAGGGGTGGGTGGATGCCTTGCAGATAAACCAGCTGGAGGCTCCAGGGAACACCTACACGTGAGTAAGGCAGCCAGGAAGTCCACATTTGACACATCTCATCAAAGGCAGTAGACTGTCTCCTAGGCCCCGTCTCCTTCTCAGCTGATCACTACTCTGTTCAGAGTCCTCTGCAAGTGGTGGAAAGAGGAGGATGTGTGCCCTCATTACACTGTTCGGGACAGTCAGCATCTAACAGGCACCACTGCTTCACAGGAGACGTCCTGGTTGGTATGCTGGGGGGGGGGGGGGGTTGGGAGAACTGCTATTCTCAGAGGCTCCATGTGAGATCTGCTTCCTCTTAGAAACAATGAAATAAAGCTGCAGACCACTGTAAACCCCAACCACGGTCTGTACATCTAGGAGGCAGAGGGGGCTGGCAACATCTGCACCCAACACCTGGCTCTACCCATCCTGAGACGGGTAGGGATGCTTTCAATTCTCACTCTTCAGTTACCAAGAGACATATTTGTTTTCCTATCAGGCTCACTCAGCTGGAATAATTTTTGTGTGTCCCTCCTCTTTCCAGGCTCTTTCATCTCCCAAAATAGCCACATTAATGATGAATTCTTCCCCAGTGTTTTCTGCAATAAGTTTACATCTCATTGGGTTCTCATTACCTGAGCAGAAGCTGACTCATATGGGGGTCACATGTTACTCTCCCGGGCCTCGTCTCCAGGCATAATGCTCCTTCCTCCTTGCATCCCAGCCACCCTCCTTCTGTTCCTCTGGCCCCATAGCTGTCCATTCCTTTATGACTCCAGAGCCACAAACAGCACTGGGGTCAGTGATGCTAACCTCCCTGATCAGCTGCAGAGAAGAGGAAGACGCTGCCACAGTCAGAGTCAGCTACCTTTGTGTCTTGAACTTAGGAAAAGGACACAGTTCACTTGCCAGTCTCCATAATCCTCATTTGAAAGAGAGCATTTTAACAGCTGGTGTCTGAGTTATGCACAAGACATAGGAGCTGTCTTAAGATGTCACGAAAGGCATAATGCTAGCAGACAGCATGTCACCACACAATTTTTCCAGGAAAAAAAATGGGACAAAATGATCATTTCACCACATTTTATGATCAAGTAGAACTCCTGTCCAATCTAAGTGACAAGGTGGCCTAAGGCCCTGGAGTCAGGACACAACCTTTGTTCACATCTGGCCTCCATCACTTCTTAGCTACATACTTGGCTAGGAGTTTCACCTTTCCCAGCCTCAGTTTTTTTTACTCAGAAAATGGGCGTGATATTATCGAGCATACTAAATCAGTGTCAGGAGGAAATGACATCATACACATAAAGCATCTAGCCTGGAGTCTGCTCAATAAAGCTTAATTAAATGTTGCTGTTAAGTAGAGCTGGGGAATGAACGAGGAGGGAATGAATGGCCCCCAAGCATGCCTGCTGCAGATGCTGCCAAAAGTTGGAAATGGACCCGCCTTGAGAACTTCTGAAATCAGACGTTTAGTATCCAGGACAATGAAGCAATTCAATGCTTGAGTTCATTTGTGCCCGAGGAAGAAGAGAACAATAAAACTCAAGATGATGAGAGAATTAATGATAAGTCCTGAAGGAAGAAGAGGGATCAGCTCACCGTGAAGTCTGCAGTGCATTTTGGGAAGCAAGATTCCTCAGGCTGGGATTTTAAGGACTTTATGGCTATAGATGAGCTGGCGCTGGAACAGCCTAGCTAAGATACTTAGTGAAATGGCTTAACAACATGTCTTGATCTTAAGCTTGGAAGAGTGCATGTGGAATAAGAAGATATTTGCTGGGAAACAGGAGGCCTGGATTCTAAATCATCTCACTGCCTTAAAAATAGCCCTTTCCTCCAGGGTCTCATTTGCCTCCACTTCAAATGGCAAGATTGAAACCTGTGTCCTCAAAGTCCCTTCCAGGACGACATTCTACAGGCCTTTTTGCATCATCCCCCTGAGCTGACCATGCAGGGAACTCTCCTGAGTATTACTAGCCCAGTAGGCATCCCTTAGGGAAGGAAACACACTGAGAGGCCACAGGGGACTGGCCAGCAAGGGTGCAGGACTGTCCTGGGCAGGAAAGCTGAAGAACATGAGAAGAGGCCCCAGCCCAGAGGCCTAGGCAAAACCGAAAAGATGCTGAGCCATAGTTAACCGCAAGGAAACCTATAGAAGGAGTTTTGCTGGGGCTGTGGATAGATGAGTCTGTATCTCTGGAATATACTTAATCTCTCAAGTCTGTGGGGCCAAAGGGCTTTTAAATACCAAATGCATTTGAAAAAGAGCCTCTGAAGAATAGAAGCCTGGTTCATTTTACAACAGGAGTCGAATTTCTTGCAAACCTATTTTCACATTTGGTTATCATGTAGCATCTGCAGGGTGCTAGGCTGCAGAATCTGAAACAGAGGAAGAGGAGGCCACCCTGAAACAGAGGCTGCTCACAGTTTAGATGGGCTTCAAGCACAGACATGGGTGCAGAGGGCATTCTAGTGACTCCTAATGTCAGCATATCCTGTAAAGAGGCCATATTGAATACAGCACTGAACTTAAATCCTTTCTCCATGCATATATACATGCACGCATGCACATGTGCTCAGGTGTCTATATGTGAGTGTATGTGCAGCCAGAGGCTTTTCTGCATCCCACCCAGTTCCACAACCACTTATAAAGTAATCACTCAGAGGCTTAATATTACTTACAAATGCTTGGCCTATTGCTCAGGCTTATTACTAACTAGCTCTTAAAACTTAAATTAACCTATTTTTATTAATCTATGTATTGCCACATGGCTGTGGTATTACCAGTCTGCCAGCATCTTGCTCCTTAGGCAGCTGGATTGTATCTGTGGGACTCTGCCCTTCTTCCTCCCCATATTGTTTGGCTTTTCTGCCCAGCTATATTCTGCCTTGCCATAGGCCAAAGCAGCTTTATTCACCAACCAATAAAAGTAACACATATTTGCAGTGTAAGAAGGACATCCCACATGCATGTGAGTCCAGAGGCATCAAATGCCCCTAGGGCTGGAGTTACAGAGCATTGTAAGCTAGGATCAAATGCCATCCTACACAAGATCAGTATAAGCTCTTCACCACTGAGACCTGTCTCTCCAGTCCTGATTTATTTTGTTGAGATAATGTAGCCCAGTGTGGCTCAGATTTACAGTCTTTCTGTCTCAGCCTCCCTAGTGCTAAGATTACAGCCACACGATACTACCTTCATTGATGCCAGAGAAGAATGGATGTCTTCTATCTTCCTCTGTATAATCTCGTTGAGTGATGAGCTCTTAAGTAAAAACTTAATAATCCCAGGCACAAAGCATATCCTTTCTATCAATAGCCTTGATTACCCTGGCTAAAACTATGATCAAAGAACATTATTTAGCACCTGTGTGAACTGGGATGGGCTTTCAAGTTTTAGTTTTCTTACTATGAAATGGAGCCTTGTCCTTGCAACCTATTCTAGAAGGGATGGGGGAGGGTCAGATGAGCTGTCCATTGTTGACAACACTACTTGGCACTTGGCACAAGTGACTTCGGGGCAGTAGTGGTGGTGAAAGTCAGAGCTGTCAGGACTGCTTTGGAAGGAGGACAAGCATATTAGCACGGTGTGAATAATTAAATGGAAAGATGTCAGGCATGCAACCCAGGAAGTCCCATCCTAGCTGCATGGTTAATCTTTTAAACCAGTGGAGTAATTGCCACTTTCTAGGCTTGCTAAGGAACTCCTTGAGTTCTCAACTTGAATTCTCAATGCACCTGCCCTGGGAAAAGATCTGTGAGCCCTTTGAGGCCAAGCCTGCCTTGCATAGGGTGATTTTAATCACACCCTACCAAGTAGAGCAGCAGCCCTGGTAGAAAGACCTCATTCACATATTGAGAGAGAGAGAGAGAGAGAGAGAGAGAGAGAGAGAGAGAGAGAGAGAGAGAGAGAAATGAATGATTTTGATCAGTGATGAAGGTTCTTGCCATTATGAATTGGGATCCAGACACTGACATTTTTAGAAATCCCCACTGCACATGTAGAAGAGTGAAGACTTCTGGTCTAGGGTAAATGGAAGAAAAGGAACTTACTGCTTAGCCTGGTGACCTGCACTCAGTATGAGGAAACTGTTGATGGAAGGAGAGAACTGACTTCCACAGGTTGACCTCTGACTTCCACAAGTTGACCTCTGACTTCCACATGTATATTGTAACATATGTGTGCTCCTCCATCACACAAATAAATAAATATAATGAAAATAATCACTGGTCTCAGTATTCCTAAATAGCATCACTCTGCAAACTGACTTCATAATTTTTCCATGTAAACACACTTACAATGAAAGTTCCACTGTAATCGCCCTTCCTTCCTAAATGCCTGAACCATTGCCTCCTGAAATTAGTACCCTAGAGCCCTCATTACCCAATGTATGTTTAGAGACAGAGCCTTGAAGGAGTTGATATGAATTCACAACATGCCCCCACGGTTGTGCATGCCCAGCAGACCTAGACACTTCCACCTAGCTATTTCTGGTTCAAAATAGCCATTTCTGGGTAAAAACATCTCACGTGACCAGGACCCTGTGGCTTTGCGTGGTTGTGCAGCACAACCATGTGATCTACACACGTGTGGAGTAGCCACATAAGTCTGTGTACGCAGCCCAGCCTTTATAAGCCGGCGCCATGTTCCTCGGTCTCTCTTTCTTTCTCTCTTGACCACGTGTGTTTTTCACAGTCCTGTTCACGTCTATCCCTTTCTTTCCTATCCTAATAAAACCCTTGTTAGTGGATCTGTCGTGTTTCGTGACATTTCCTCACAGGGTAAGAGCACCGCCAAACAACTAACAGGAGTAACTAGTAGTAAATGAGGTTAAAGGTGGGCCCTAGGCTAGCATTTCTAGTACCCTTTAAAGAAGAGAGACACTAGGTACGGGAGCAAGGACAGGGCGATTGATAACTCAGAGAGAGAGAGAGCTTAGGAGGACCCAAACATGACAATGTCATGAACTGGGGCTTTAGCCTCTAAATATGAGACTAACTCCCACTCTGTGTGAAAACCAGGCTGCGGCATCAGCCCCCTTGTCTGTGGTGTTTTTTCTACTCATGCATTGCACGTCTCATATGGGTGACATTTGCAGGTTCGCTCAGGCTCCCACAAACCTGCTCAGATTGCATCGATCCCAGCCACGTGGCTCTCTCTCTCTCTCTCTCTCTCATACTCTTCCTCCACATAGAGTGACACCAGGGAAGGTTTCAGGACTGGGGAATGGGGAAGGCCTGGGTATTGGCTACATTGATGAAGCACAGCCCATCGCCCTGACACTGATGGAGGATGCTCCAGAATGGTGAAAGGTGGCTATGGCAAGTGAGGTCCAGTTCATCTGGTTACCATAGTCACCCTGGCCATGTGCTACAACTGTAGACTCCAGGAGCCTCTGGGCAGGGCAGCCTTGGTATGACGCCGCACCTCTGTGTTAGGATTGGGAAACTGTCTCTGGGTTTCCCTGTGCGATTAGCAGCATCTCTGTGACTTTGGAGGGCAGAGCTCTCTACTCATCCACTCAGGGCACTTGGTTTCAGGACAATGGGGACAATAAAAAGAGCCTAACACTGGCTTCCCATCAAATGTTGCTGCTCTCCTCAGGAAAGAGTTTTAAGAGCTTAGAGACACTTCCCTGAGCTTTAGTCTGTACATACACTAAATGGGAATGAAACCAGGGAGGTCTGCTGAAGGATTATTGAAGATCCACTATCGTCACACAATGTTGAACACATTTTCATTAAGAATCCTCTCTTCTCACAGGTGTCCTGAACCTACACACATTAAGGTAAATTATTTGAAATGTTGGTCTGATGCGGAACACTTGCATGTGCACTAGTGTGTCTGAGCAGAAATCTCCTCTGAATCATCAAAGCCAACTCATTTCACGTTCTGGGAAAGCCATTGGCCCCAATTGTACAATGAGCTGTTCTTGGGTTGGAACAGGATGCCAGCCCTCCTGAGCCCAGTTCATCATGATTTCTAGATGCCATTGGGTCAGACAGAGATCAAGTAACAGTGAATTTTCTGGAAGGCAGAATCCCACCACTGGTTTCAATTCTTTTCCTGTTTGTTCATGGGACTCACAGCTCTATATTGCCTCAGCCTTCTCCACCATTCTAAAGAGGATCCATTAAATTGCTCCCCTCTTCTTTTTTCCTGGTAAGATAGTGTCTTGGTTATTTTCCAGGTTATTGTGATATAAATATTCTCAACAAAAGGAACTTAAAGAAGGAAGGGTTTATTGGGTTCACAGCTCCATGGTACAGTCCATCAAGTTAAGGAAGTCAGGGCAGCTACAGTATGAAAAGCTAGTCACATCCTGTCCATAGTCAGGAAACAGAGAGAGATAAGTTCCTGTCCAGCTTGCTTTCAAACATAGGCCATGTAACAGAGGACCCCAGTTCAGGGAATGGTGTCCCTCAATTTGTGTCTTGGTTTTAATTTGAGACAGGTTCTCTCTACGTATTCCTGGCAGGCCTCAAACTCACAGAGATCCTCTTGCTTCTGCTACCAGAATGCTGAGATTAAAGATGTGCTCCACCATGCCCTTGTGGATGCCATCCACTTTTACAGTGAGTTTTCCCACTTCTGTTAACCTAACCAAGCTAACCCTTGGATGATGTAGATCCTGTCAAGTTGCTATTCATAACCATCACAGACGTGTCCATTATAGCTTTTTCCAGTCCCAACCACTAAAATTTACCTTGGTGGGGTGAATGTTTCCAAACACCAGAGAGCCATGTTTCCTTGTCATCACAGGTTGCCAGTCTATAGAAGACACATTCTCTGTTTTGAATGAATGTAGTTAGAAAATACTTCATCGTGGAGCATGTGAAGATGTTACATTGAGCTGAATATCGTGGAATTGTGCTCAGAAGAAAGTGTCTTTCCATATTTTAGTACTTACCTACAGCATGAATCAGTGGAGAAGCCCAAGAGACTCCCAAGGTCTGTGCTCAGCATTCTCTATAACTCTTGTAGCTCACTTCTTGCCATACAGAAGGAGCTTTCTTCTTGCAGCCTGAGTGCTCCTGGACAAGCATTCCTTTACTTGGGGTGTGCTTCCCCAAGTTTCTAGAGCGTTTCCCTTCATCTTCATCTATCAGAACCTACTAATAACGCATCTCTCCAAAAGTATCTGTCTCCACTGTCCTCCCTGGTCGGCTCTTTATCTCATGGTTATCTGTTAGCGTCGCATGTGCCTCACCAAAGGGCAAGTGGGGCTCTTGGCAATGCACTGTTCTTTCTGAAGTTGCTATGGCAAACAGTCCTGGGGTGAAATAGGCAAGAGATGGAGCCAGGGCCTGCTGCTAAGTCAAAACACAATGACACATATGCAGCAAGCAGAACAAACTGAATTCCATTAGATGACTAGGTCCTCCCAACTAAGGCCAAGAGGAAGATCTGGGAGTGGGGAGCAGGGCAATCCAAACACTTCCCTCTTTCCAAGAATTGACTAATTCTCCTCAGGACCAGCAGGATGCTCAGGAACAGTCCCCCTCTGCTGCCGCCCCTCACTGCTGACTCACCGACTCACAGCCTGCTCCAGTACCACCCCCACAAGAAAAAAACGCCGAATGTTTTGGCTGGAACTCAACAGCCAGGAATCTCGCCACCTGCCACAATTTTTTTTTTCTTCCTAAAGACTGTGATTAATTTAACAATAGTTCTTGTTTTGTTTGGGTTTTTTTTTCTTCTTTTTTCTTTTCAGACCATCAGGGTGGGATGAGATTGGCATTAGCAGAAGGAAGTAGGGCTCTAGCTTGTACTTGACAACACATCTCCTGTTCTCACACATAACAGTGTCTCCAAGTACTCAGAAACAGATAGGCCAAGAGTCCAGTGTTTGCAAATTTCTCTCTTGGCTCAAGCAACAACTGGAAACCCTGGAACATGTCTTATGGTTAAGGCTAGCAGGTATCTCCCTAGGAGATGCTGAGTTCTCTGTTTCATTTGGCCTAGCTGCTAGGGTACTGGGTGGAGGGGAATTTGCTAGCGATGGAAGGTTCTTTGTAACTAGGCAAAGCCCATGGAAAGACAACTTAAATATTCTGGTTTCATAGAAACCAAACTATCTTGCCCATGATGTGTTCCCTTACCGCCTCCCCTACCCCCGGCCCCCAATATTAAAACTCTTGAATGTCACAGGAAATTAAACCGATATACTTCAAGCTCATTTATCCATAAAGGACTCAATTAGCATCCTATAAGAAAAATTCGATTTTAGGAAAATATGCTGAGCCTTTGCCCTGAGACAAGATTTCAGCATCCTTCTACTTCCCCTTACAAGGGAGTCAGGAGAAAGGTCAGATTCCAAACTCTCAGCCCAGAAAAATTCCAGCAAGGAAATTCTAAATGTCTCATCTTTCTTGACATCCATATTTGCAAATGTAAATTGAAGCCACACCATCACCCAGGGTAGAGACCCAAAAGCATGTTTAAATGGAGATGCTGTTGGTGATGACGTGCTCAGGTGTCAACATCTGTGTTTGTGTCTTCCTGATCAGGAACTATTATTTCACTGGTAATTTTAGTCTTCTTCAGGAAAAAAAAAAAAAAAAAAAAAAAAAAAAAAAAAAATTTTCTTTAACTATGGCTGCATTATGTTGTGGATTTAGTTGTTGTTGTTGTTATTGCTTGTTCTTTGTTTTAGAGACAGGGTCCCATATAGCCCAAGATGGCCACAGACTTGCTCTGTAGCTGAGGGTGACCTTCAATTTCTGATGCTCCTCTTTCCACCCCATGAATGGTAGCATCACAGGCAGGTACCACCCCCTCCTGTTTACAAAATGCTTGATGTCAAACCAAGAGTTGAATGCATGCTAGGCAAGCCTTTACAAGCTATGGTGGTTTGAATGAAAATAACACCCACAGGTTTATATGTGTCAATACTTGGTCCCCAGTTGGTGGAACTATTTGGGAAGGATTAGGAGGTGTGGCCTTGTTGGAGGAGGTGTGTCACTGGGTCCGGGTTTTGAGGTTTCAAAAGCCCAGCCCGGCCATGTCCCATTCCCAGCTCCCCCACTCCCCCATCTACCTCTCTGCTTCATGCTTGTGGATCAGATGTAAGTTCTCAGCCACCACTCCAGCACCATGCCTGCCTGACGGCTGCCATTCTCCCCATCATGATGCTCATGGACTCTAGCCACATGGAAGTATAATCCCAATAAACTCTTTCTTCTATAAGCTACCTTGGTGTCTTCCCAGCAACCGAAAAGAAACCAAAGACACCAGCAGAGTTGATACATCAGCCCTGATTAGGTTTATAGTTGGGAGGGCTTTAAGGGGTACAGAGACGTATGAGATCCCATGCATTCCCATAGCAGCACTGCCCATGAACTTAGCATATGAGGTCCTGGGAACCCACACACATGATATGCAGCCATTGATGTAAAGATGCATGTGCAAATGTAGATTGAGCATATAACAAATAGCTGGAAATGTATGGCTAGAATCAGTAAGGAGAGCAAAGTACAGATCAATTGCAGAGAGTATCCACACATGGGTGGCCCAGTGATTGATTGTGTGTATGTGGGGGTGTTATATGTGTATGTGTTTATGGTGTACACATGTGGAGATCAGAAGTCATCATAAGGATTCTTCTTCAGCCACTCACCACCTTAGTTTTTGAGACAGTCTCTCTAACTGAACCTATAAATCACGATTTCACTAGACTGGCTGGCCACTGAGCTCCAGGGATTTGTCCTTTCTCTGCCTTGGCAGCTTTGGGCTAGAGATAAACACCGCTATGTCCAGCTTTTATGTGGGTGCTGGAGATCCAAATTGAAGTTCATATGCTTGCACAACCAATACTTTACAGACTGGCCCATCTCCTCTTCCCCTCACACAGGTTTCTTAAAACTAAAAACCAACATGATAAATAGGCCTGTAATACCTCCAAGTAGACACAGGCAATGTGCCATACTCTTCCTAATCAGACACACACACCAAGAGTTAGCCCAGGTTAGCTCTAGCATTCCTGGGCCTGAGTTCAAATCTAAATTAACCACGTGTCAAAGGTGTGATTATAGCTATTTTGTAAAATATATCAAAGCTTCACATTCTGATGCCCAAAATCACCTCATAGAACTGGAGTATAATTGGCAAAATATATAGACAGTATTGTGATTTTATTAAAATGGCAGAAGCCAGGCGGTGGTGGTGCACGCCTTTAATGCCAGCATCAGGAGGCAAAGCCAGGTGGATCTCTGTGAGTTCGAGGCCAGCCTGGGCTACCAAGTGAGTTCCAGGAAAAGGCACAAAGCTACACAGAAAAGCCCTGTCTTGAAAAACAAAACAAAAGAAAGAAAGAAAGAAAGAAAGAAAGGAAGGAAGGAAGGAAGGAAGGAAGGAAGGAAAGAAGGAAGGAAGAAAGAAAGAAAGAAAGAAAGAAAGAAAGAAAGAAAGAAAGAAAGAAAGAAAGAAAGAAAGAAAGAAACCTCAAAGTAATTCCTGAATCAAAAAAAAAAAAAAATACTCCTGTCCTGGAAAACATTGAAAGTCTATTTTCATTTTGTTGAATACTAATTTATTCTATATTGCTGTTGAATCTCAATACAGGTTCTGTATTTGCAGCCCACCCAGGCCTGGGTCATCTCTCCAATTCTCTCTCTCTTACCTCAGTCTACCACGTGCTAAGGTTGGAGGCATATACCACATATAGAACTGAAAGTCTAACTTTAGAGACAAACAACTTTCATAAGAATGTTTTCCACTTTATATTCTCATAAGAACAAGAGAATGGGTCTTCATTACCACTGGAGTCCTAGTGTGTGTACAGGGTTGAAATCTGGAGGCTGGTGAAGCAACAGAGTCCTCTCGCTGGCTGCTTTTCCTTCCATGGCATGGGCGGAGAAACAAGGAAGAAGCTTTGAACACCTTGGAGCTTTGCTCCTGACCCTGAGTCCAGACTTCCTGGACAGCCACAAGCTGCTCCCAAAAATCCCTTACACCTTTTTCCTCTCAAGAGCCATACGCTGGCCATTGTTCTTCAGAGCCAACTGCAGGGCTGGTAGTCAGGTCTGCTGTGATGATCTTTAGCTGCCGCAAAGCTTTGGACAAGTTCACGCAGGCAGTCATCTCCTGTTAGCCAAGGGGATACGTTCTGCAACCCACCCACATGCCTGAAACCATGCTAGCAAGCCCTACATACATGGTTTCCTACACATACACACCATGATAAAATCGGATTTACAATTTACATACATTGAGAAATTAATCACAACAATTGATAGTAAAAGAAAGCATTTCTAACTCCACACTGCAATACAGGCTACTTAAATTTGGCGAATTACTTATTTCTGGGATCATTCATATACGGTCACACTGCAGTTGACTACTGGTAGCTGAAGAGGTAGAAAGTGAGACATAAGATGGAGTTGGGGAGATGACAGCTGTCAATACTTTCCTAACCCAGAAACACTACGTTGAGGCAAGGAGATGACTTCCTCCATGGTAACTTCACCTACAGCAGGAACCAGCTTGTACTCGAGAATCAGGACACGGGACAGCACAGCCACTTTGGGAAGGTCTCCTAATGAACATAGTTATTCCTTTATCAGCGTGGCAAAGCTATCTCTCAACATCATTGGTCTCAGTGATGAGTTTTCATCAGGGTACCAGGGCTTAGGCAAAGCAAAACACAAATACAGCACCTTACCCGCAAGTGCTCATTTTATTAGAAATTTAGGAAAAAAAATACTATTTTGTGTTAGAGACACATCGAATAAAATGCAGCATTGCCTGAATTTAATAAAATGACGATTGCCATTTGATTTTAAACAATAGTTCACACCTATGGACCCTTTGGTGAAAGAACTAGACTGAGCTGGCATGCATTAACTTTCAAATTCTCTGTCACCCCATAAATAATACAAAAGTCACCGTGGAAGGTGACAAGAACTCAAACCAATGGCGCCAAGGGAGGCTCCCCAAGCCACACAGCTCCCAAAAGAATCAGGAGTCTAAAGCACATCATCTCCCACCAGAGCCCATGAACTTGACCGCTGAGTCTCTCCATCTCACACTCTGGCATTGGATGGAGAGGGCAGGAGAGCCAGGCATGTTCATTCACTCTCTCCAGCTGGCTGTGAGCACCCAGTGGAAAATTTTAAGAAGCCTGGGATTCTAGCTTTCCCTCTTGGCTGCTGCTAGTTACATAAGATGCACATCCGTAAAAGAGCTGAATTGCAAATAGTCTACTAACCTGGAAGGAATGTGTCTGCACAGCTCCCACACCACACTGGGGCTCATTCAGTCCAGAGACTTTTGTGGGTTTGCTGGGATATTATTGAAGTTAAACAGTTTGGCTATAGTAGTCAGTAACTTGAGTGTGTCTTTTGATCCACATGGAAATTGCTCATCTAAATGACATTTGTATGTTATTCTTAACTGCCAGTGGAATCAGATAATCTCTTCCCCAGAAGGCAGTGAAGCAGCCTCCATCCTTTGTGAAGGTTGAGCTTCCGGCAAGAAAGGGTGTCAGGCATGCCTGGAGGCGAGACTTCTGGAAGGATGATTCACACCCTTTTATAGCTCTGCCATTCACAGGCTCCGGCTTTGTTTTTAAAGCAATTTGGATGTATGGGATCTTTATGATGGTGTATATTCTAAGGTGCTTTTGAAGGTACTGTTCCTCATGTATGGAGGCTGTCAAGGCGGGAGCTGGGAGCTGGGAGCAATGAGATTTACACTAGTGTTCCAGTGTCAGTGTGCTCCAGCAGGGCAGAACCTCCTGTTCCAATACGCTAGTCCCTAACAGGTGCCAAGTATGAACAGACCAAGAAGAAGAAGAAGAAGAAGAAACTATCATGTCATAAGCCCAGACCTTGAATTTTCACCAAAGGCCTCACCAAATGCTGTAGGGCTGAGAGAGTGTTCTGTGCCGGATGTGAAAGTTCACCATGGAAGAACTCCAAAGCTTATAACTCCGTCTGAAGTCAGAGGAAAAGTACTGATTCATTCTGTGCTAGATCTGTTTGCAAAGCCAGCAGAGACAGCCAGAGCTAAGATTAATGAGGTGGACCCGAGAGCCCACAGCAGCAGCCACAACTGCAGCAGGGAACTTGCCAGGGATGAGGCTGGCTCTCAGAAGCCACTGCCCCACCTGTGTCTGTCTGAGAGCCCTCATGGTCCACTAGTCCTCCCTTACTCGGGGATCCTCAATCCACTCCGGCAGCCTATCCTGCCTTCTTGGCATACTTCAGGCTCAAACCTTGCCCAACCCAACACAGAGCGATACTACTGATTTTTCACTTTAAACTGGCCAAATACCCAGCAAACCCAACTTGAAGAGCTTAATTTGACACACATGATATGTACATGAGCACATGCTATCATGACAGTGAAGTCAAGACAGAAGAAGTGTGATGCTGGCAACGCATGCTCACATTACATCTACAGTCGGAGAGATGGATGCTGGCAACACATGCTCACATTACATCTACAGTCGGAGAGACGGAGGCTGGCAATGCATGCTCAACTTATATCTACAGTCAGAGAGATGGATGCTGGCAACACATGCTCACATTATATCTACAGTAGAAGAGATGGATGCTGGCAACGCATGCTCACATTACATCTACAGTCAGAGAGAGATGGATGTCGGCAATTGATCCTAGCTCTATCCTTTTTGTTGTTGTTGTTGTTGTTGTTTTGTTTTGTTTTCCCTTTTATTCATTCCAGGACACCAGCCCATAGTTTAACTATCCTGTCCCGGAAGAAGGTATTCCATAGAGAAATAGCCATGCCTCACCCTGTTTGGTTAATGAACTATTAAAATAATCCACTCCCAAGAATTAAGATTTCTCCAGAAATCCTATCCTGAGAAAGGCTGAAGCCCTGGTGTTAGACAGAAGAGGAGCATGCCTCCCAGGAAGAGATGTTACACGTTCTGATAACGTAGTACACCTTTCAGGAGAGACTGGAGCAGAGGCAAGGGCAGGTCAGTGACAGGCAGGACCACTCCTGGACCAAGATTGCTTAGTTACACATTCTGCTCAACGTTTTAAGTGTAAAACTTTCAGTATCTCAAAATAGATCTGGAGGTCAGCGGACCTCTTCATGTGTTCATCTTCCTAACGTGGCCACATTGATGAAATCTTTGTCTGCTTTTTGTTAGTACTTGTCTCTTTAATAGCACTACTGGCAAAAAGTAACAGAGTCTTACTTGCTACAGCTGCCAATGCCCAGGCTTTTTTCCCTAAATACTCCAGTAGCAATGGAATGGTGCCTCCCATGTCCTGAGTGGTCCTCCTCCTTAGATAAGTCCTGTGGGAACATCCTCACAGATGTGAGCAGAGGTCTATGTCTTATGAGATTTTCCATCTGGTCAAGCTGACAGTGAGGGTTTACCTTAACAGAGGTGCAGAAGTAACTCTCCTCTCTTTTGTAGACAACTGACCAGCCAGTCCCTAACTCAAGTTCCGGGGATGAGTCTTTCCCAACTACATCCATTCTCCACTGTCATCTTTTATGTTTATTTATTGTGTGTGTTTGGGGGGGGAGAGGGAAGGAGGGAGAGAGAGAGAGAGAGAGATCCTGTATACATGGAGGACAGAGTACAATTTGTGGGAGTCAGTCTTTTCTTTCTACCATGTAAGTTCAGTTCTAAGGATTGAACTCAGATTGCCAGGATTGGTGACATATACCTTTGCTGAGCCACATAACCTGACCCCCAACCCACCCCCAACCCACCCCCAACCCATCCCCAACCCATCCCCAAATCACCCCCAACCCACCCCCAACCCACCCCCAACCCATCCCCAAATCACCCCCAACCCACCCCCAACCTACTTCTAGCCCAGTCATTTTTCTTTCCTTTCCTTTTCTTTTCTTCTTTTCTTTTCCCTTCTTCTTCTTTTTCTTCTTCTTCTCCTCCTCCTCCTCCTCTTCCTTCTCCTTCTCCTTCTTTGACAAAGTCTCACTGTGTAAGTCCTGGTTGGTCTGGGACCCATTATGTAGACCAAGCTGGCCTCATACTCACAAAAATGTGTCTGCTTTTGCCTCCTGGGGTTTGACCTCAGATTGACTAAGGTTGACCATAGCCAATGGGAAATTTTAGAAACATGTTTTGAATTTTAAACAGTGTGTATCATAATGAACTCATCCCACTCCATTTCACTCTGGAAGTGGAACATCCCTATGTCTAGTGTACCCATGGGGACAGTATATGCCACTTGCCCACTGGTCACCTGGTGCCCATTTTATGATGAGCATAAAGCTCCTAATAGTACCACAAAGGAGACCTTGTGCATAAAACAAGGAATGGAATGGGGTAGAATGGAGTAGAGCAGAAAGCAGTGAGGTGGGGTGGGGTAGAATGGGATGGAGTGAAAGGGCATGGACTGGAGTGCAGAGCAGTGGAGAGAGGTGTAATAGCATGGAGTCTCTTGAACAGAACGGCAGATTAGCTATGGGAGTGTGTGACACCACTGTAAGGCCTGTAGGGCAAACACAGCCCACCTAGAGTATGGATGACCTGTGTTTCCCGGAGCCCACTGAAGCTCTTGAGATGCGTTCTCTATGCACAGAGAGGGGCCATTGTAGTCTAACCTCCCACCTGCGCTGCACCAGGGCCCTCCTGTCTCAGCTGACACCACTGCCCTATGAAGCCTCATTGGGCTTCATCTTCATTAGTCCTTGCCTGTGGCTTTCTGGTCACTTCCATAAGACTGTCACTGACTCCCTCATACTCTCTGCATTTGCTTGTTTTTGCCTGTCTTATTCTCCTTATGGACTCTGGGATCCTCCTGGGCCAGGACAGTATCTTATTCATCCATGCATCCTCCTAGCAGCAGGTAACATGAGGCCCAGCCCCATGCAAGTCCTGTGTAAACCTTGGTTAAATGAAGGGAATTGAGTTTGCTTTATGTAAAAGTGACAGGCAGGAAGGATTTAAGCACATGACTTCTTTGCAAACCACACATGTGGATTGTGCACAGGGGAAAGGGATCTATTTTTGTGACTGGTGACAGCGCATCTCCCAAAGGTCATCTCCCAGAGCAGCATGGCCCAGCTCTTCCAGCATTGTCCTTTCTAGAAGAAATGTCTGCAGACAGATCCATGGCTCAGCCAACCACCAATTCATTGCACTTCTAGAGGGAGCATCCAGACCATTCAGAAGTAGAGTAATTATGGGACAATGTTCTCAAACCAATGTCACTTTCTTTGAGAAAGCCAGAAATATGTTAGTCTTCCTCCACCTCCTGCTCTTCAAAACTAGTTCATGTATATACAAATGCATGTGGCATATTTGGGGACTCCAGAGGGGCGCTCTTCATTTGCTAAACAGGCAGCTGCATAGATGTGCAACCACAGGAAAATCTAGTTTATCCAAGCTTTCTGTCTGGGTAACAGTTTCCAACTTTGAATATTGCACCCAGAAAAAACAGGTTCAGACCTATGGGTTCATATCTGTTCATTTGATTTAATCCGAGACATACCGCAACTCTCATTTCTATGAAGACTTTCTTCGGAAGAAAGGATAGAGGTAGCTTTGAAATAAGATGTCAGAAGAAATGGAATGAAGTCCCTGGAGCAGGCAAGGACAGGTTCTTGTGGCTACCATCAGCTTTGAAGCCAGACCATCACTGTGGGAAAACACTCAGGTAGCATCCTGCAGGTTCCATAAAAACCTCCTTGTCTCCTTCTACATTTGACGCTCTAAAATGAGTACCCACAGACTAGCTATCTATATAAATTACAGAAATGTATTTTTCTTGGGCCCAGAGGTCAGTCAGTCTGAGATTACAATGCTTTCAAGGATCCTGTCTACTGAAGTATTGCTGCTTCCACAAAAAGACTCATGGATGAGTCCTTATCTGGCAAGGAGGAGGAGTAGCACATCCCTGACTGGTAGGATAGCAAAGAACAAAAAAGAAGACAAGTGTGAGTGTGAATTTTATTCACAAAGATGAAGCCCTTGTGGAGCAATTTCCTTTTAAGGGCACCAACTTTTAATGCTCTCACATTGGGTATTAACTTTCAGTGTAAGTCTAAGGTGGGGGATAAACTCATGTCATAACACTCTTGTAGTATGAAAAACAGGCCTTGAGCCCCTCAGTTTGCTCCTAGAAGATGATAAAAAATGAAATTGATTGGTGTTATGCACTAAATGTTTGGGTCTCTCCCCAAATTCATATATTGAATTTTTTTCCCTGATAGGATATTTGGAGTTAGAGACTCTAGAAGGTGATTATGCCCAGACTGGGTTGTCAGGGTATAACTCTCAATGGAACTTTAGGAGAACAGAGGCAGAGACCAGGAGAGACTGAGATTTTTATCTCTTACTACTGCATCAAGAGAAAGGTTATATGAGGACACACTGAGAAGCCAGCTGTCTACAAAGGCAAAAAGACGCTTTGTCAAGAATCAAATCTGCCATCATGTCCATCCTGGACTCCTTGCCTCCAGACCTGTGTTGTTTAAGACACTTATCTACTGCTATTCTCTTATAGCTTTCTATTTCTGGGGAGCTTCAGTTCACTAAGGTATGTGTGAGCTTAGCCTTTAGTATGGAATAATGATTGGTAAATTTAAAAGTGCATTGCAATTTGGTAGAAGGCACATGGAGAATACTTTGAACTCAAGAGCTGGCTGCTTGTTTCAGCTCCTATGCACTCCTGAGAAGTTTGCCCATCATCTCTTTGTTTCAGATTATTCTCTACAAAGTACAAGTGGCAGCTACCCCACTGGGACAGAGTGTGTGTTCCACATGGTATCTTAAGTCATGGAATATGACAGGGAAACACAGTGCAGGGGTTCCTCCATCTTGTATTCCTGCCGAGGCCACTTTAGGATTGACTAGAATTCCATATCCTTGATGAGAAGTGCCATGGAAATTTACTCAACTATTCTAGGAACCCAGGGTCAAGATACCCCAGTTAGCTCATCTTAACTTCTATTAAACTGCCTACTTGTACAGAACCCCTCCTCCAGCTAACTGCTTGTCTTAGTTCCTGTTAAGCTGCTTGCAAGCGCCTATTACTGAGATGGTACCTACTGTACACAGGCAGACAGACAGACCATGCACACACACACATACCTATTACTGACATGGGACTCAGTGTACACAGACACAGACACACACACACACACACACACACACACACACACACACACACACACAGTTGCCAAGTGAAATGCCAGGATGTGATTTTTTTGCCTTCAAAAACCCCCATGCTCTGGACACTCAGTGCTATCCTTGGGTCCTCAAATACCTTAGTATAGCTCTACCAGCTTGAATAAAGTTGGCTATACATTATGTCTGAGTGGGTTCCCCATAACAGGTGAAAGGGCTTTTGTTGAAAATAAGTATTACTTTCTTCCCTGTTCTCCATCATGGCACAAGTTCAAGGTGAGAAGGAAAACCTCATGATGAAACTTCACACCTAAAAGCTCTTTCTCAATATCTGTGTGAAGGAGAAAGGAGACAGACTGGCCCTGGCATCCCAGGTGTTGGTGTTGAGATTCCTGGCCACTCCCCCAGCTGCATGACTGCACATGCGCAATTCAGTAGCCAAGCAGGGGCAGGCCTTACACCCTTCGTTAATCTGTGTGCTGTGTGATCTAGTAATTTGCAAGCAGCTTGACCACACAATCTGTGCATGCATGGTGTAGCTCCATAAGCCCAATATGCGCATGTGCAAGGGAATCCTTAAAAAGCTGGTCACAGACTCTTCCCCTCTCTTCTGCTCTCTCCTCCTTCTCCATCTCTCCTCCTCCTCACTTGTCTTTCCAACAGGCCTGCCTACATTCTGTCCTCTCCCTTCTCGCCTCCTAATGAAACTCTGATAGTGAGTTTTGTCATGCCTTGTGGCCTTTCTTGCACGGTGACAGTACCGCCTAATGAATTACATTGTGCCGCCGCCGCACCACCGCATTAAAATCAACAGTTGCAGCAGGTCAAAGGTCACTTTTTTCTCCCCAAAGCTGGATATATCATCAGGCACTTTGGCATCAGGACAAATGAAAAGATTACTGTTCACCATAAAGTCCAGGTATCCAAGGTAGAGGACACCCTGGAGAAAGATCTGAAGATACAAGAGTGCAAGTTACAGAAAAATAACATCTCGGATCCTGGAAACTTTGCTCTGGGAAGCAAATGTGACCCAAGCATTGGGACCCACGGCTTGGACTTTTACTGGGTGCTGGGTAGACCATGTTTCAGCATCACATGCAAAAGGCGCAGGGCCGGCTGCAATGGGTCAAGCAGAGACTCAGCAAAGAGGAGGCTATGCACTGCTCCTAGCAGATGAATGAGGAGATTCATCCTCCCTGGCAAATCAATTCTACCCAAAAGGCCAGTAAAGGTTTCCCACAAATGCAAACAAAAACTAAAAACAGACAAAATGAAAGTGAGTGCAGACAAGCGGAAGCAGAGATGAAGAAGCGGAAGCAGAGGCAGCTGAGCCACAGTGTCTGAAGGAAAAGCAGGGGAGGCGGCAGCCAGCACAGAGACACCCCTCAACCTACTCCACAGAGAAGAACAAAACATTGGGGAGCTCAGAGAGAGGGCCTGGGAAGACTGGAACCCCTGTTTCCACTCTGCCTGGGGCTTATGTCCAAAGGCAATGGCACAGGTGGTTCCTGACCCCTCCCCCAGGCTGGAAGTGAAGGGGGGAGGAGAAGGGAGGATGTGTTTTAAGCTTTGCCTCAACTGACACTAGGGATGCTGGCCTGATCCCGCTGCTGGACTCAATGGCTTCTTGTTTTGCCTCTGTGGAATGGAGTGTAAGATTTAAGCAGGATGCCTTATGTTATGTAAGGGAGAGCCCACCCCAACGCCCGCAAGACTATATAATGCAAATGGCCATTCCATACATAGCCACTTCCTCCCTCCAGGAAGCCAAGATCCTGCCGTCCAGAAAGAGCCAAACAAAGCAGCCAGCATCCTTCTCTCTGCAATTCCAATTTGAATCACACTGCCACACATGTAAAATGACTTCATTTTCCTCTGCCAGATCCCCTGGGGGTTGCAGGCTTGTTTGTGCTTCTGTGAAATGAAGCCCAGCCCAGCCCAAGTGCAGGAAAACACTTCTCTAGGCAGGAGGCTGCTGGAGCCAGAACACGGCAGGGTCCATTCATTCTTCCCTCATTCTTCAGCTCATCCCCTCAGAACAGGGAAACCTCAGTCCCTCAGGCCAGGCTTGGCAGCAGGGAGGCACTGGCTCAGATGCCAACATTCAGATTTAAAACTTGGTGCTGTCAACCCACAAAGATCATCTTCCTCTTCTGGGAACTTCTGCACCCCACAGAACTCTGATGTAGTTTGAAGTGGTTTATAAATGGAAAGGAGATTCTCTCTCTCTCTCTCTCTCTCTCTCTCTCTCTCTCTCTCTCTCTCTCTCTCTCTCTCTCTCTGTTTCTCTCTCTCTCTCTCTGTCTTTCTCTCTCTCTCTCTCTCTCTCTCTCTCTCTCTCTCTCTCTCTCTCTCTCTCACACACACACACACACATACATATACATACACACACAGACACACATATATACACACATACACAAACACATATATACATAGTCACAATATACACATATACATACACATATACACATAGTCACAATATACACATATACATACACATAGTCACAATACACACACACACACACACACACACACACACACACCACCACCACCACCACCACCACCACCAAGCAGGTAAATCTTAGGAATACAAGTGGTCTTGGGTCTTGGTTCATGGGTGTGTTCTACCTTAGAGACTATATTAGTCATTTTTTTCTCATTGCCGTGATCAAACACCCATCAAAGTCAACTTAATGAAGAAGTTTATTTGGGTTCATGTTTGAGGGTCCAGTGTATGGGGAAGGGTCAGCAATAGAAGCTTGAAGGGCAGCAGGTCACAGGGCATCCCCCACTCAGGAAGTAGTGGGGACCCAGCCCAGGATATGATTATGCGTCTGTACACCACGGTGGTTTGTATGAGATGCCCGCCATATTCTCAGGCAATTGAATACCTGGTCCCCAGTTGGTAGCTGTTTGGGGAGGGTTTGAATCTGCAGCCTTCCGGAGGAAATGTGTTACTGGTAGTGGACTGTTAGGTGCTTGCTTCAAGATGTGAGCCCTCAGCCTCCCAAGCCTGCCCCATACTCATGCTCCGCTGTCAGGAACTCAAACCTTCTGGAACTGTGAGCCCAGACAAACTCTTCTGTAAGTTGCCCTGGCCAACACAGCAATAGAAAAATAACCAATATTCACACCCAAAGATGTGTTTCTCTGGTGATTCAAAATCCAGTCAAGCTGACAATAAAGAGTGAGGATCGGATCGTAGCTCCTTTATCCCCAGACACAAAGACTAAATACATACTTATTTAGTAACCTACCATGTTTTTATAGAGAAAAGGTGTGAAATGGCTCCTGGGTTTGCGTCAAGCTTTGGGAGACTTCATGATATAGATTCAGAACCAAATCATGCTCGCCTGGTTCATCTGCTGTTTCTTTATGTGCCACCAGCCATCAGAGTTGCTACCTCCAAGCATCCTTGGAGAGAGGGGCCTGAGACAAAGGCCATCCTGAGTGAGAGATGTCTCCCTTTATTCAGTTTCAGCTTTGTTTTGTTAGCTTTACAAGGTGGGCGCTACATAACCCATACCTTCCATGTAAGCATCCTTGCGGGGTGACCTGTAGAGCATGAATGTGAGCTATGGAGATCTGAGCCAGGCTGGGAAAATTAAGCGATTTTTGCTCCTTGAAGCTAATTAAGCCAAGCTGACAGGTGAATCTGTTTGGCACAGTGAATGCTCCGAACCAGAAATAAAGACACTATATGTAGGGAAGGTACCTTGTACAGGGAAATAATTGTTTTGACACTTCCAGCAACCAATCAAATACCCCGTCCAAAACCCTTACAAATAAATCTACATTCATTTTCTACACAAAAGACTTAATGATGAAGCACAGGAAAAGCACTGGATGATTCGGGATCTATCAGATGGGCTGTGCGGAAGAAATTGCCAGCTGTCCCCAGTAGGGATTCAATTAGAGGAGATTTTAAAAGTGACCAAGAGGATTTATTTCATCAGACTTATAACCAAAAGTCAAGGTTCTTCTGTCCCTAGATTTCTGTGCAGCAGCTTGTACTCACTATAATGAGACTGGGTTAATGGCCTACATTTGCCTGGGAGTGTGCAGCTGGTGAAGATGTATTTCTTTAATCTCTGTGCAAGACATTAAGTGAGAAAGAATGCAGTTGCATAGGTAAAAAAATATCTAGTCTATATGTTCCCAGGCCATGGATATCCCTCTAAGGGAGGCATGGGAAAGAATGTCTGTGATTGGTGATCCAAACCTGTGTAGAGCTTGTTCAGATGTGTGTGGGAGGGGTGAGGGGTGAAAGCAAAGGAAGTCTGGAGCCTGGGGTCTAGGAACTCTAGATCAACTTCATACAGCATTTTCTCACTGGTGGATTTGTCCTGGGACAGAGAGGAGTTGGTGCCCGTTACATAGACTCTCTTGGAAGATTGGTGATTCAGGATGAATAGCTGCATTTTGCAAATAAGGACCAGAGCAGAGAAATGAAGCCACTTTCCCAAGTTCACATAAGCTATAAGATCCCAGGTTCCCAGCCAACAGCTCTGTAGGCCATATCTCTGAAACCCTGGGCTTTCCCAGCCAAATGGTGAGCGGAATAGACCCCTATCTCTCTGACCCTTCTTCATAGGATACTAAGTGTGAGGGTTTTTCAGTAGCTGGATAGATCCATGGAAAGACATAGAAAGGATAAAATGTTGACCAACCATTACTCAAATACAAAGAACCTGGATATGGACTATACAATGTAAAAGGTGATTAGCAGAATTTTCACTAACTGAAAATTTAAATAACATACTCATTTATCGACATGTGAACTAATTGTGGGGTCGGCAGGGGAGACAGAAACTAAATGAGAAACACAGCCATCAACCTGTCTTTTAGGTCTATCTTTTAAAATACTTCATTGTCCAAGATACGGTGAAACCAGTGTAAATAGTATTTTAGCAACTACTGGATCTCTGCAATGTCCACTGACAGCAGGATCAGATAGAGCTAGAAGGCGTTTGCCTTTGCTTTTGTTTAATCTGGCCCTGAGCAGCATCAACTAGTAGAGTTCACATCCAAACTCCCTTGGGGTACCTTGGATATCCCTGCTAGCCACCTCTTCACCAGGTAAGAGAAAGAAGCTCACTGAATTTCCGTGACTTCTGGCACCTTTAAATGGCTGTCTGTGCCCTGACATCTATCTCCCTGGTGTCCAAGCTTCTGCGGGATGGCTGTCCCTAATCAAAGATTTTAATGAATACATAAATTTCAAATGAAAAAAACTCAGCCTTATAAGGAGAAAATAATTGTTCTTGTCTTTATTCATATGACGCGCCATCCGCTCGACGGCATCGCTGGAAAGCAAGGTCAAGGTCGGCTGGGAGAGAGGCTGCTCTTTAAACTGAAGCTGTGCCATCAGTGGGGCCTAGGACAGCCTGTCTTCTCAATGTCCATGGAAAATAAGAGGACGCTGCCACCAGATGTGTTCCATGGTGCTGTAAATATGTTGAAAACTTCTCCTGATTCATAAAAGTAGTGTGCAGCTGCTATACATGAATCCTTGACAGGCAAGGAGGATCATCATGGGTAATTGAAACTCAATTGATTCCAGGGTTGTGGGGGAGGCTTCACAGTTAGGTTTCAGCACAAGGACAGAGCCTCATAAGCAATGGTATGGTCAGATTTGTGGGAAGATTTTAACTTACATATCTAAGTAAAAAACAAACAAACAAACAAAACAGAGTTGTAGGGCCTAGGTCTTTATGAAGCTGGGTGTGACTTTGAGATCAGTACTTACTGAGTCTTATCTAAACAAAAAGACGTCAGTAAGCTCCTAGGTGGGATGCAAACAAACACAAGATGACATGAAGGTTACCATTGGTGGCGGAGCACCCTGCATTAACACCAGCATCAGTTTAGAGCCAGGAGTAGGGAGTAGGAAGGAGGAGGAACAAATGGTACCAAGGTTGTTTGATAAAGCCTCAAGGAATCGTAATCTACTATATGGACCTACAGTTATACACAGTATATGTGCATACATATGCATATACATAGGTACACATCATCACATGTGTCTGTATGGATGCTCAACTACTTGGGCTGACCAATGTTCCCTACATGAACCAGAGAGTAACGAAACCTCCAGGACCAGGCATGAGAAACCTCCTTTAGAATGGTCCAAGTGACACCCTAAACAATGTAGTTTATAAGATGTAGCCTTTAGGGGCTGAGGGTCGGTCCCCATTTTTGCAGACACTGAATGCTCAGGACAAAGAACTCAGATGTATAGCTGAAAGTTTTCCTGTGTCCCGCCTGATCCTGCAGCCGCTCAGACCCAAGTAAATACACAGAGGTTTATATTATTTATGAACTGTATAGTCTATGGCAGGCTTCATGCTAGCTAGCTAGCTCTTATAACTTAAATTAACTCGTTTCTATTAATTTATGTTTTGCCACATGTTCCATGGCTTGCCAGTCTGCTGGTATGTTATTCCTTGGCAGCAGGCTGGTGTCCCCCACCCCCCACCTCTCCTTTCTCTTCCCGTTTATCTGCTTGGATTCCTACCTACCTCTAAGCTGCCTTGCCATAGGCGAAGGCAGCTTTATTTATCAACCAGTTAGAGCAACACATATTCACAGAGTACAGAAAGACATCCCACAGCACAGACGATTAAAGGTAAATCTGACCCCCAAATCTCTTTTATGTGGTCTAGCTTCTATGATTTCTGAAAATACTGTGCAAGCTACCAAAGAGACACAATCAAACACTACTACCCAGAAATACCTGTGAACCATGACAAGGACTAGCAGGACAAGTTATGCATAAAGGTGCAAGTGAACTCACATTCAGTAGCAACCAACAGCTGTTTAATTGGAGCTAAGGCCCACTCATCAGGGAACTTAATCAGCGTCTGGGACTAGTGAAGTTATGAACCTTAAGAAAGAATCTATCACCACCACTTTGCTAGATCAGCATAATTCTTTGTTACTGTCTAAATTTTACCCTTATCCCCACTGATAAATGGAGATGCCATCCCTCATCAAAAAGTTTCTTGTCCTACATTTTGGTTATGAGCCTAGCCATCTCTCCAGCCCAACCCTGGTACATGAGTGGACTTTTTGGAGCCCACTACCTATGATGGGACACCTTGTGCAGCCTTGAGGCAGGGGGGAGGGCTTGGACTTGCCTCTACTGGATGTGCCTCCCCATGGGAGGCCTCGCCTTCTTGTGGGGGGAGTGGAGGGTGGCTTGGGTCTGAACCCTAGACAAAGAATTATAGGCAACTAAGATGGCTCAGAGAAGGAGAACTAGTCTCTCCCAAGAACGAGCCCCCTTACTAGCTGTTCAGTGAAGAGTGGTCAGCCTTAAAACCATATATACACCAACAAAAACAGACTCAGCAATGTGTGTGTGTGTGTGTGTGTGTGTGTGTGTGTCTGTGTCTGTGTGCATGTGTGTGTACATATCTACCCATCTATATATGTGTTTGTGTGTGCATACATGTGTATATGTATAAAAATATGTCTATATAAACACATGTGCAGAAATACATGTAGAAATGCACACACAAACGTAGCAATACTAAAGAGGCTATGAACCTAAAAGTGATGTTAGTGAGGGGTTCTAAGGAGCAGAGCTGGGATAAACTGGAGGAAGGAAAGGAGGGGGGGAAATGATGGAATTCTATTTCAATTAAGAATACATTTTTTAAAAAGAAGAGAGGCTGAGTGAATGATGCCTCCATTTTGCCTGAGATAGACACTTCCCCTGGCCATTCCAAAGGCCATACAAAATACATACTAGCCCTGCTGTATAAGATAAAGGAGACATACTCAACCACCAAGGTATATAGCCAGGATTTGAACCCAGACCTTTCTGTCTCCAAGTCTCAGAGGCAGTTGAGCAAGTCCATGGGAGCCCCGATAGAAGCTGGGCCTGATGAACAGCGCCCATCCTTTACTATAGAAGCCCCACTACAGTCTTTACTGCCCTAGCCCCTCTCTGGACTCAGCACAGTGAGCTCAGAGCATCTGTCTTCTCAGAGAAATGAGGTCGTCGGCCATCACCCTCAAAACAGACCACATACTTGGATGTGATTTGGCCCACTTTATAAGCCACAGGACTTGGAGGACCCAGCAATTTGCGAGTCATTCAGTGGAGGGCAATAGAAATGATGCCTCTGTGCTGGTCACTCAGAGCTCTTAACTGACCTCAGTAAGCGGTGATGTCATTATTACTCCTGTCTCAGCGAAGAGGATGGATGAGCCGACCCCTCCCAGCTCCTTCACTCAGAGGCCCTGGGGGTTGTCTCTGTCGGGCTGAGGAGGTAGGAGCGGAGCCACACATCTCATCTGGGGTGATTTGTTTTGTGTATCTTTCAAGGCTCGTGGAACAGATTGTTAGAGCAGATTTTTTTATTTTCCTTTTTGTTATGTTTTAATACTATAGGGTACGCAATGGCATAGAAAGAACTGCTTGAAATCTGCTATAGTCTTTCTTATTTTAAACTGCCTCCCATCGACGCGTCTCTACATATGGTGCTTAAAGACACTGACGGAGGAAAGAAGGCAACATCAACCTGCAGAAGGGAAAGGCGTCCCAAACAGTGTGGTCGAAAAATGTCTTCCCCTGTAGGCTCCTGTCACTAGGAAATGTGGATGGCAGTGCTCTAATCTTCGTGCACGTAACTGGTAGCGGAAATCAAAGTTCTCTTTCAGAGAAGGTAGGAATTCTGAGTAACCCCTGCTTCCCTGCTGCAACCATTATTTGGACACTGTCACCTTGGGTTAGGTAAGCAAGCTGTAACATGACTACTGATATGTGTAGACTCTTGACCTTGAGTCTCCCAGTCAAGTCTATCGCTTTCTATGTCTGCCTACCTGGGAAAGCGTTCTTTGAAAGAACCATGACCACATCTCTGCCCTAAAGAAACACAGGTGTGTGGCAAATCAACACCCCAAAGGGTGAAGGACCAAACCTATAAAGATACCCACTTTCCTCTCAGTTCCTGATATATTGCTGTGAGAATATTCAAAGCAGGGTGACTGTAATGAACAGAAATGTATTTACTCACAGTTCTGAGGTCTGTGAAGTCCACAATCAAAGGGTGTGCTCTGTCATTCCAATGCAGGACTTGGAAAATCAGAAAAGCACAGAATGAGGATGGTTCATCTTTTAATAAGGCAACACCCATGGGTACCCACCCACTCTTGATATAATGAACACCCTCCTGGGGTCCCTCCTAGATGAAAGCATTCACCCACTCTTGAGGGAGCTCTTGAGGCCTGATCCCATCCTAAGAGCCCCCACCTCCCAACTCTCCAGCATTTGGGATTACGTTTCCAACACATGTTATTCAACATACACATTGAAGCCCACAGCAATACCATAAAACAAAAAGCCACAAGGCACTCATTTGAGGACTAATAACATCAAATGAAAAAGACCTAACAAAAGGAAGGAGGTGTCTTAAACTTCAGTCAAGGCGATGATCAGCTTTATCCCAAAGTCAAATGCCCTAGCTTTCCAGAAAGAACTTCACAAGGGTGGAAGCAACCAACCCAGCTCTCCACTCCACATTTGGTTTGCTCGCACCTTTCCTGGTGATTAGCCCTGAAGATGACCACCGGCTCCAGCTAAGGAGCAACTGAGAGAGAAAGCAAAGGCAGTATGAAGCCAGTGCAAAAATGCATTGTTAGAATTCTGCCCTCACTCCAGCTACTGACTGCACCTGCGCAGATCAGGAGTGAAGCAAAAGGTCTTGCATCTTACATCATCAGCATGCACTGGCAGCTATGTATGCAACCTGGTCACACAATCTGCGCCTTAAAAAGCTGGACGCAGACCCTACCCTCTCTCAATCTCTGTTCTGCTCCCTTCCACCACCACCCCATCTTCTCTCTGTGTCCATGCTTTCCTCTCTAGGCCTGGCTCTCCTCTCTCCCCTAACCCCCTTTTCCTCCTGATAAAGCTCTGAAAGCTAATACTGGGTTCTATCGTGACCGCGACCTTTCCATGCGGTAACCAGCGCTGCCACCAGCACCACACACCACCACCAGTGCCGTTTATTATCCTTCTACATGTGTCAAAAGATAAACTGAAATTAAAGAGCACACACTATGAGTATGCTTTAGGAGTAAAAAGATATCTTCTAGTGAGTAGGAGTACAATCTTGGTGACGGTTGCTCTCTGTTGTCAAGAAAACCAAAGCGAATGTGCAGACCTGGACAAACAGCTCAGAGTCACAGGATGACAGAAAAGTAGGAAGTGTTGCTGTTAGTGAGAAGGAGAACAGCAAGCTGAAACACAGTGTCACTGTGGAGTTTTGAAAAGGACACCAGAAGCCTCAGAAACCAGAGCTGATCTGACATGACAAGGGTCTAAGTCAAGGCCTTAGAGGGGGAAACAAGAAAAGTCCACAGCAGTGCTTCTCAATCTGTGGGTCTTGACCCCTTTGGGCAGCATATCTACATTCATTACAGTAGCAAAATGACAAAGTAGCAAAAGTTGTGAAGTAGCAACAAAATAATTTTATGGTTGGGTGTCACTACATCATGACGAACTGTATTAAAGGGTCACAACATTAGGAAGGTTGAGAACCACTAGGTCCTAAAGAGTTATAAAAATGTCACACTTTTCAAAATGATGTCTATGGCAAACAGCACATCAATCACTTTTAGACAACTGTTTTTCTTGATCCAAATGTGCAAGAGAAAAATCCAAAGAAGTAGAGTCCTACATCTGTAATGTTGAAGATCCCGGTGTGCACCAGGGAGAATTTGCAGAGACAAGGATGATGCCACGAGGCTGTGTTTGGATAAATGCTACTTAACTGATAAGAAAGTCTTCAGCAAGCAACCAGGAAGAAACAGCTGACCACAGGAGCCCCAAATATGGATGGATTCAGAAATCACCACAGCAACATTAAATAAGAGGAAACCCTACAGTGATTGTGAAGTTTTGCATAGAGTGATTTGTGGGCCTGTAATTTGGTACCCATTCAGAGATATGTAAGAATTAAAGAAGGCAAGCTGGAGAAATGGCTCAGAGGTTAAGAGCACTGACTGCTCTTTCAGAGGTCCTGAGTTCAATTCCCAGCAACCACATGGTGGCTCACAACCATCTGTAATGAGATCTGGCACCCTCTTCTGTATACATAATAAATAAATAAATCTTTAAAAAAAAAAAGAATTAAAGAAGGCAATTACTGACTGTGCCTTCCTCTTGAAAAATCTCTTTAAGCTGGATCTCTCTCAATAGAGACATTGTATTGTTCATGATAGCCCTAATTTCTAACACTGCGTTCGTGTTAGCAGGACGGGGAGAGTCCAACTTATAAATAATAAGAGGTCTCTATTTATAGTGCGATGATCAAGGACCTCAGAAGGAGGCACTCATCCACAGAGCCAGAGCTGGGGTGGGAAATGTCACTTTGGATCCTTGGCAAAGCAGGCATTCCTCCAGCTAAGCTTTTGATATTCAATAAGTACAATTTATTCCACATATTTTACCATAACGAAAGGAACATCTCAAGGCCGAGTGTAAGGGTGGTGTCTATTTGCATTTGTGTCCTCGGCCCCCTATGCCAGACTAGGCGGCCTAAGCAACAGTCACTGCTTCACTGGCTAGTGGCTCATGACCATGGCGCTGAGTGTGCCTCTGCATGGCATGTGGGTATTTCCCTTCCCCAGCTCCACAAACCACAGAAACATCAAGGTGGGAGAGGCCTGACTCTGTGGCAGGGCAGACACATCCAAAGACCCCAGGTCTGTTTGCTTTTATCCAGCCAAACTTGACAACAGCTTCAATCTGTTTATCTTGAAAACCCTCAAAGATAATACCAACAGTTCATGTGGGGGAGAATTAGTCATAGGCAAACATGTTTTTTTCCATATTGCCCCAAGAAAAATACCCCCTTCAAAGTTCTCTGATTCAAGCATTGCCTGATTGTGAAACATTGGGTCAGGACCCCGAGGTTCTGATTTCATCAGAAATGCTGCCATGAAAAAGTTCTGCACTGGTGGGGCCTCGCCAGCCCTCCCGGGATCCTAGAGAATTTCCTTGCATTTCCATTTCATACTGTAAAATGGGAAAGGGTGCTGTTCCCCTTACATCTCATATCTCATTCAAACGTTGAAAGAAGTCTTTGAAGGTATAGATTTACATCAAGTTTTTTTTTTTGTTTGTTTGTTTGTTTTTATAATTCTGTTTAGAATGCCATCTACAATGGAAATCTTTGAATTCATGCTTTCAGATAGCAATTAAATCCTGTACCGGTTATTTTTCCTCTTTGCTATGACAAAATCAATTCTCAGTGCGATGGTCCAGTCCATTGTGGTAGAGAAGGCATGGAGGCACATTGAACTTGATCTAGCTGGTTACGATGACATCCACAGTGTCAGGAAGCAGGAAGAGATGAATACTGATAATCAGTTTGCTTTCATCCTTTTACGAATTCCAGGATCTTAGCCCATGCAATGGTGCTGACCCCAGCTAGGGCGGATCATCTCAATTAGCAAAGTCTAGAGACTCTCATGCAGACATGTCCAAACCTTCCTCACCTAAGTGAGGCTAGAGCCTGTGCTGTGGACACCCAGTATTAACCCTCACAGAACCTGAGTGGCAGTCCTTTCTATCCAACTGCTGGCTGAGCACTGGGACCTGGTGACTTGGTGTCAAAGAACATGCAACCTCATTTTGATGGAAATGGTGCAATCCAGGCAGGACAAGCTATATGGGTGGTCACCCAGCAAGTTCTAGCAACTCAAAGTGACTTTCAGGAGACAGGGAGTCTAAACTGGGCCCCTCAAAAGTAGAAGGAATTGTCTGGGGGAACAGAAGACAGAAGGTGTTTCTGCCTTATGATTCTAATAAGGATAGATCATTTAGCGATCAGAGCCCTTTAGATAGGAGCTCCAGCATTTGACCTATCTGGAAGCTGAGTCTCAAAAAATGTAAACCACCTGCCCACTGCTGATGGCAGATCAGTGACAGGGCATGGATGGGTACGATACAATGATCCTGAAGCTCATGGACATCAAGCAGAGGACATCATCCATGCCCATGGCAACCCCATTCTGCTACAGGTTGGGAGGCCTGCAGGTGTAAGAGCAGTGAGGTTCATCGTGCCTTAGCACCTCATCATCATCTCAATCCCTGAGGGCTGTTTAGGTGCCCAGCTCCCCTCCCCGGTGAGGCCAGTGCCTTCGCTGTGTTCACCATTCTGCATTAAGTGGATAAGGCCATCCTCATGCTTCAGTGGGGGGAGGGGGGGAGGGGAGATATTGACAGTGTGGCAGCCCCAGAGTGGGGAATAAGCAACAGCTTGTGTGACTCAATGTCAGCTTTTGTCCCATTCAATCCATCTCACCCATGAATGAACAGTCATCAAGTTGCTGAGAAGACTTTAAAAATCCCCTGTACTGCGCTCACAATTGTATTGCCATTCCCAAAATGGAAAAGCCCTTAGAGTGTGCATATAAGCAACTAACCATGTTAGTTACAAGCAGTCGTAACTGGCAGTGGAAATTCTGCACTAGCATACTTCGACTGAGCTGAATTTTTACTCATCTTTGTTTAGCCTGCCCTACCCCCACACATATATACACATGTTGATGATAACATGAAGGCATGGCCTCTCCAAAAACAGGACTGTATTGGGCTAAGGAGATGGTTCAGTTGGCAAGGGGTTTGCCTTGCAAATAAAAGGATTTGAGTCATCAAATTCCAGGTCATCTCAGCAATAATAGGATAGGAGTCAGAGACAGGCAGACACCTAAAAGCCTCCTTGGTAAACACCCATGTATCAGGAAGCAGTAGCATGTCCTGTGACCTCAGTGCACAGTAAATGGACTTCTCTGAGGCAAAAGGTCATTGAATAGGCACTGCATCGCTCCTGAAGGTTTTAGACAGTCTCTCTGTTTGATAAACTAGTTGTGTGGAAGATGCTCATCCTCGTCCGTGTGGGGACCAGAGGCCACGGTGAGAGCACTGGGAAAAGACAAGAAGGAAAGAGATTTAAAATGAGGAGAGAAAGGAGGGGGAAACATGGAAGGATTCCTTCTTCAAAGGATACAAATGTGGAGAGACCAGAAACACATGACTTACTCTCTCTATTTTTAACCGGCAGAACAATGTTTGACAAAACAGTTCTCAACGAATATAAATTTTCTGGACATTGCTAGGAGGACTTGAAAGATCATTGTGTGTTTTCAGTAAGGGGTGGGGGTGGTAGTTGTCAGCAGACCTCCCAATCATTCTGGAAGACCTGTCTCCATTGATGGAATGGATCGAGGAGACTAAGAACAAAGAGTCGTTGATGCAGAGCCCACACCCACCGGGACCAGCCAGTGAGTCATGCCTGGGAGATGAGGGGAAGATTGGGAAAGAAAACAAAGCGAAGGCATGCACAGTGTGCACCAGTAGGCATCCGATACTCTGCCGCACCTCGAAGAGCCCATTGTAGCCGCTGAGCACTCAGAGCCCCAGCAGAGGCAGGTGGGAGCCTGCTAGGAATTGCGCAAGAGCCTCCCAGTCATCCAGGTAGGAAACGCCACCATAGCAGCCCTGATCTTCCCCTTCTCCTGCTGACTGATACTTCACTAGCTGCGAATATCTTCTGATTAAGCTTCCCCTCCTCCTCTTTGCATCACCCCTCACAACCTGGTCCTCTCCTAAAAGTCACCAACTGTATTGGATGTGTATGTTTATGTGTATTCACGTGTATGGGAAGCGCTTGTACAGGAAGGCCAGAGGCCGTCAACCTCAGAAGCTAGCAACCTTGCTTTTTTGAGACACAGTCTCTCCTTGGGACTTCGATCCCACCAGTTAGGCTAGGCTGGCTGGGCAGTTAGCTAGCCTTGGACATCCCCCTGTTTCTGTCAACCCAGCACTGGGATCCCAAGCACACACCACCACACCCTGTTTTTCACTCGGGTACCAGGGATCCAACTTGTGTCTTCACATTTGTGCACCAGGTAATCTCCTAGGCCCTATGTGCCCTGTACAGTAATGAATATAGCTATCTCTTGGGCAGAATTGCCACAGCTGGCCCTTGCCCTAGCAAAGGCCTGGTTATTGACTTCCAAACAAAGAGAAGCTTCCTCATGTATTCCCAGTCTGGCCAGCCAGACTCACTTCCCATCACCAGCTTTACAAACCATGCTACCTTCGAACCGTTCCCTCTGTCTCTGTGACCCTCCCCTCGAGTCTTGAACCATGACGTGATTTGTTATCTTCCCCAGTGGCTTCCTTTTCTGAAAAATCACTTCCTTCACTTCTTTGGTTGCCCAAGGGAACCTACTCTGAATTCCTTTATGATAACGATCATCTTCTGCCTTGTATAATACTCATCTATGCATATATCTTACTTTTATTCTAACAGACCGCAAGACCCCTGGGAGTAGTATTTGTATTCATTTTAACCCTCTGAAGGCCTAGTCCTTTATTTGACCTCATTTGTAATTCAATCAGAGGAAATGAATAAATGAATGACTGTCTGACTTTAATTATTATATGAAAATAGGTCCAACACAAACTTCGATTCAGAGTCACGGGAGGTAGATTAGACTACGGTAAGGGATTAAGAGCAGATCTTTATCTTCCCGTAGCTTAAGGATAGCTTTGCACTTTGGAATCACAGTGTGCAGGCACCATAGAAGCCTGTACCTTCCTGATACTGCTTGCTCCAGCTCGCTGCCTGTTCCTCCACGCTCCGTGGGTGGCTGCAGCTAGGTGGGAACTTGCCGATTTTGTGCCAGAGGACGTGGCTGTGTGCAGGTATCTCATGGTGCTTGCTCATTCTTCCTCATTTTCAACACACGGCCCCTCATTCCCGATCCTGCCCCATGTGTGCAGTTGATCAGCTTTAGAGGATGTCTTGTATGTAAGAGGACAGGCTCCAGCAATCCTAATGACATGTTAGGACATGAGAGCCTGTCAATCAGCTCACCAATGTGTTTGCTGGCGGTGATGGTGGTGTTTGCTTGCTTTTTGTTTTTGAGACAGGGTCTCTGATAGCCCAGACTAGCTTTGAACTCATCACATATGAGAATGATTTTGAACATGAAATCCTGTCTTTATCTCTGAAGTCCTGGGATTACAGACATGCACTCCTTCATCCAGTTTATGTGTTGGTGGGAACGGAACCCAGGACTTGGCCCACACCAGGCAAACGTTCTACCAACTGAGAATGTCCTCTACCCTCACTGTAGTCTTTTTAATGTTTGTTTCTTGGAAAAGAAGATTCTCCTCACTGTGTTTATTTAAAACTTTCTCTTGCTTACATTACCCTGGTCTTGTCCAACATCAACAAACGAAGAAGACACAGGATGGAGAGAGATACTGGGTCTTTTAGCACTGAATCCAGGATCATCCTGTCTACCAAGGTTTCACCAGGTCACAGAGATAGGGTTCAACTTCCTTTATGTAAATGAAGGTGAGGAACTCCAGGCTGTGATAAGCTGTGTCTATAAACGACATCAGTGGCCTATAAAGTAGGTATGAGTCAGTAAGTACTCTCTACCCTTCCCTTCATCAGGTACATAGGGGCAACACCAAGAATTGCAAGGCAACAGCTTTTCAACAAGCAAACCTGAAACTTGATTAAAAAAAAAGAAAAAGAAAAAGAAAACTTGGTTTCCTTAATAACACTAAATAGCTCCCTTTCACATGACGTCACATCCTGTTCCATTATGTCAGTTCCTGTGTGTATATGCATGTTTCTCACTTTAACTTCATTCCTGCTCTTGAGTGAATACGAGCTTGATTTGACTTGTGGGTCTAATTGCTTCCTCTGAATTACTGAGGAAATTGAAGCATGGAGGTGTCACAGGACAAACATGATCCTACAAAAGTAGTACAGCTTGTCATTAACCACACTGGACCAACTCTACTACAGAGGCTTGGGAGTTACTCTACACTGATCTTGAGAAAGTGGAAGGGCAGGGCTTGTTCCTAGTAACCAGCTCCCACAGTCAGAGAGCTGAGGGGGTAGTTTAGTTCCATCTTTATCAATAAACTAGATCTGGGGATGATGTTTATATATCCTCACAAGTCAGATCAATTGGGCAGGGGCAGGGCAGGGGGGAATCTAGAGATACTAGCACTGCATATGAAATACACAAAAGCGCAGGTATGGCTCCCTGTTCACTGTTTCCCAAGGCTTGTGCTCAACTCTTGTGCCTATGTCAATATGGCTCAGTTACTTTCATCTATAAAAGGTAAATAAAGATTCCCACCGACTACTCAAACTCATTGGAGACATTCTGAATGAGGTGAGCGACAATTAGCAGAGTGTTCTCTAGGCCTGATGGAATATGACAGGGCAGACCACATGGGCTTTGCCAAACCCACTCACTGAAAACTTTGAACCAAATCTATGAGGTGTGTGTACATCATCACCCACAATTTATGAATGAATAACAGATTTAAGCACACCAGTATGGCCAGTACATGAAGCAAGGATTAAAATGCAGGGGGCAGATTCATAGCTTAGGAAACCCATGTTGGACCCTGGTTCATGTCAATAGGTCTTTTTCTCTTGGCTGTATCCAAGAATCATTGTGGTTTAAAATGAAGGAAGGACACTACAGAATTACTATAGAATTAAAGAAAGAATTCAGGACTGCCTCCCTTTGTTCTCTACTGCTGGGTCATCAACAAGGCTTGCCACCCCCCCCCCCCATTCACCTGCCATCACTATATCATCAGAGACCACCTGGAACCCTATCAGAAGACACCTGGAACCCCATCAGAGGACACCTGGAACCCCATCAGAGGACACCTGGAACACCATCAGAGGACACCTGGAACACCATCAGAGGACACCTGGAACAGCACACAATGAACAGCATGGCTTCTTGTTGCTAAGCCAATGGACACCGTGCACTGGAATCACCTTAACTAGCTGTGTTCTCCTCTTCCTGGGAATCCTGACTTCAGTCAGACACTTGTGTCTGCTCACCCTTTTCCTACTCCTCGAACATATCTCAGGCATCTCTGCTTCTTCATTGTTTCCTTGAGCGTCCTCTCCCTTGTCATTCCTCCCAGACTCTTTCTGTTTTCTCACTCTGCTGGATTTCAAAACTTGAATTCCATCCATTTCCAGAACGAGCACTTACGACTGTTACCACTATCATTTTACTGAAATAACTCTCACATCTTGAATCCTAACCTAACTCTCTTCCTAAGTTCCAGTCACCTCCAGGACATCTCTACTTTGGTGACTCAAGGATACTTTAAACAGCCTAATGAAGCTTCCTCCTCCAACCCATAATGAAGTATCCACATCAGTAGAGAGCTCTGGAAACCCCACGTGTGGTTCTAAGAGTCACCATCTCTCCCAGATTGTACTTCCCACATAACCCCAGTGTCACTGTTTCCAACCTAGTCCATGTCGCCAGCATGCCCCATGAGCTCTGGGACAGCCTCTGTCTGGAAGAGCTTCCTCCACCTTGTTCCTACCCTATGTCAGTACAGTCTACAACAATGATTCTCCACCTTCCCAACACTGCACCCTTTAATACAGTTCCTCATGTTGCGGTAACCACCTCCCTCAACTATAAAGTTATTTTTGTTGCTACTTCAGAATTGTAATTTTGCTACTGTTATGAAGCATAGTGTAAATTCTGTGTTTTCTGATGGTCCTAGGTGACCCCCGTGAAAGGATCATTCAACCCCCAAAGGGGTCATGACCCACAGGTTGAGAACTACTTGATGGGTAACTGTGATGTCTGGTCAGGGCCCTTTGTTCTCGTTTGCGAAGGCCTCCTGAAAGAGGAAGTGAGACATTTCATGTAGTCCTGACTCTTTTTTATCTGGTCGCTACCCTCCCAGTTTTATGTTTGCTGACTCCTCACAATAATCATCTTCAGATGTTCCCAGACCATGCCATTTTTGAGTCTGTCAGGTTGCCTGTAGAAAGTACCATTCCTGAACTTGAGCCCTTCATCTCTGCCTCTGGGATAACCCTCCCTGATCATTCTGGTCTCAAATTAGAAAACACTTCACCTGAAATGCCTTCTTGGGACTCCTCAATGCTTCCCCAGGATTGGTTGCAGCCTTTACATATGTGTTCTCATACCACCTTGTAGCATGAATCTTAAAGAGTCTTACTGCCTGGCAGTGGTGGCGTACTCCCTTTAATCCCAGCACTCGGGAGGCAGAGGCAGGTGGATCTCTGTGAGTTCGAGGCCAGCCTGGTCTACCAAGCGAGTTCCAGGAAAGGCGCAAAGCTACACTGAGAAACCCTGTCTTGAAAAAAAAAAAAAGAGTCTTATTAATAAAAACAAACCTGGAGCCAGGCATTGGGGTGAATGCTGGAAGATCAGAGAAGCAGAACAAGCCACAGCCCCCTCACCTCACCAATTCTTCAGCTGATCCTGAGGAATTGAATGAATGAATTAAAGAATGAATCTCAACTGACCTGCTGCTCAAAAACCTAAAAGCTTAACCAGGCTTCCTGGTTTTCATGCCTTATATACCTTTTGGCTTTCTGCCATCACTTCCTGGGATTAAAGGCATGAGTCACCATGCCTGACTGTTTCCAGTGTGGCCTTGAACTCACAGAGATCCAGGTGGATCTCTGCCTCTCAAGTGATAGGATTAAAGGCGTGTGTGCCACCCTTTTCTGGCTTCTATATCTAGTGGCTGTTCTGTTCTCTGACCCCAGATAAGTTTATTAGGGTGCACAGTACTTTGGGGAACACAATACCACCACACCACCTATGCTTGTAGTTAGCTTGACACTCTCCTGTAAGAAGCCATTTATTTTTCTTGGCTTTTTCCCTCTGCAGAGACTGGCTTGCAATCATAATGACATGTGCAGTTCAGGAAACAATGCCTAGACCAATCGTTTTCCGGAATAGGTGAACAGGTGTGTAAGTGTATGTACACAGCACGACCTCATGATTTCACAGGGATTCCATCCCTGGGTCTTTTATTACATCAGAGTTCAGCAGGTCAAGATGTTTCATAACTTCTAGATCCCAAACGCTGTGGGAACTGCTTGAGTTCCTGTCACCCAGTGACTCGTGTTTACCCAGAGTTTCACTGTGAATTTTCAGGTTCAAAGCAGAAAAAAGAAATGTGTTTCCTGGATACCTTAGACCTCAACTAAGATCCAATTACACACATTTGCATCATCCCCTCTACCTCCTAAGGCCTTCTCAACCCAACTGCGTTTCTCTGCCCTGATTTCTACAGTGGTGTCTCTATACAGGTAACAGACCAACCTCCCAGCTCCCTAAAATAATCTCTCACATGGAAATCCTATGAGTTCCTCACTTCCTTGTCCTCGACTCAAGATTCTCTTGAATCTATCTGTAAATACTGTTGGGCTCTGCTTTCCAAAGCTCACTTTATATTCCTCTAGAAAGAAGACTTAGGCAAATAAGAAGTTGATTAAGGTTTTCTCCTCTCCCACTCCCCCATTGTCCCCCTCCTCTTTCATCCCCCCCATCTCTTCTTCTTCTGCCATTTCAATTGTACATTTTCAGCCAAACAATTCTAGTCCATCTGGCAGCTTCTCATTTATTCAACAGATACCTCCTGAGTGTCAACATACCACAGGCATTATTACAAGGACTGAAGTCAGAAATAAATGAAATGCAGCCCTTGCCCTTGGTGAATGAACTGGAAGAAAGCTGTTTAACAAACACTTTGCATTAACGTGAGATGAACACAGTTTTTCCAGATGCTCGCACACAGGCTTCGTTACTTCCTCCAGTGTTGTGCTTGTTTGTGTGGAATATACTCTCCACTGTGGACCCCATACCACAGTAACTGAAGAGGACATTTCCGTGGGAAGAACCCAAGCTCATGTCTTCCAAGTATGGGTATTCATTTGGGACTCTATTATTCTTATTCATCATAGAAAAGACAAAAAATATCATTGCATCCCATGTGTCCATTACATTCTTTGTTTTTTGTTTCTCTTTGACCTCTTCATCTGGGTCAGAAGGGGAACTGATTTTTTTTAAGTTCAGGCGGCCTGTGAGTTCTATGATGCAGTAATCAAAGAAGGGGAGGAAATTCTAGAAAGTCCTCGTGTCTACCTATGGTTCCAAACCAGGTTGAGAACTGAATGAAAATGATAACTGAGTCATCATGTCTCCAGTCTCTTCTTTTACAAAGGAGAGATGTCCAGGGGTCTAGTGGTGCATGAAGTCAAGTTCCAGGCTGGGAGGTAATACTGGTGGGGAGATTGTGGAGGGAAACGCGAGCTTCCCTCCATTCTGTCTGAATAATACAAGAAAAGCAGTGTTTTTAATACTTTATGTAAAAGCATGAAGCATGAAGAAAACAGATGAGGCGAATCTGAACATATTCACTCCTTCTTCCTTTATATGTCTCGACCAGAGTATCAATTTCCCATCAGGCATCTCAACCCATAGACTTAACAATCAAGTCTCTAGCCCTAGCCATTATCTCCAGGTGGCATGGTCAATTTGACTTCGCTTCAGAGAACAGAACCCTGATGTGACCAGTGCCAAGTAGAGAATCTACCTGTTATAGTCTGCTCTTTTTTGTTCAGTCCTTTTTCCAACACCTCTCAGTTCAACCCAGCTGAACACACATTGGTTACTTTGCCTCAAAGTGGGAATGACAACCAGACGGTCAGTTGGAATTAGGGGAGGAATGCAAAGCTCAGTGTCTGTATGTCAGAACGGGATACGTTTTCTACTACTTTATGCTCCCCTTTTAATTTACTCTCTCTCTAAAAACTTTTTTTTTTTTTTTATCAAGAAATTCTACTCTAAGCCTAGTCCAGGTCCATTTTGGATTTCAGAAAACACTAAGCAGATCACAAAACCAAACACAGAAGGTTAACGTGTGAGCATCATGACAAGTCAGTCAAGCAAACAAACAATAAACAAAACATGGCCAAGAACTGAACCGCAGAACTCATATGAACTCACATTTGTTCAAATATTTATATTCAGGCTAAAATATAATAAAGAAGCTCAACTATTATTAAGAGACTATAAAAAATGGCCAGGCATATTTGAAAAATAATCAAATATATTTTGTAGAAATCAACACTCTAATCACTGAAAGTAAATTGATCATGGAATTGAAACAAACTGGAGACTAATCTAAAGAAATTATCCATAATGCAATACAACAAAAAAAATGTATAATTTACAAAACAGATGCTGGGAGACAAGAGGGCAGGAACTACAACATAAAGAAAAGAGAGTTCCAGGACACTGTGATCCACAGAGGAGGGAAAGGCAAAATTTAAAAGTCACAGCAACTGAAATTTTCCACAACTGAGGAAAAGGGTGAGTTTTTATTTTTATTTATTTATTTATTTATTATTATTATTATTATTATTATTATTATTATTATTATTAGTTTTTAGAGACAGGGTTTCTCTGTGTAGCTTTGTGCCTTTCCTGGAACTTGCTTTGTAGACCAGGCTGGCCTTGAACTCAGAGATCCACCTGCCTCTGCCTCCTGAGTGCTGGGATTAAAGGTGTGTGCCAACACCGCCCGGCAAGGGTGAGTCTTTAAATTCAGGTGACTCAACCCAATCGACCCAAAGTAGAAGAACGCCAGCAATAGAAAGATAGTCCCTGGCGTTCGCTTTCCAGCTCCAAGGTGATCCAATACCCTCCTCTGGTCTCGGTGGGTTCCTACATGCATGTGGTATACATCAACTCAAACACACACATACACACACACACACACACACACACACACACACACACACACAAATATAATGATTAAAACTTCAAAAATAAAATAAAATAAAGTCAATGATAATATTCCAAAGGCAAATGGTGAGAGTGGAAATTAATAGGCCAATATTGTTTGGGGGATATTAATTATATAATCTATTGATTAATCCTACATGTACTAATTTCAGTTATTAGAATTTCTAGAGTAATAAAAAGTACAGCCCATTTTCCAAATCAGTAGAAAGAGTAACATGAGAAATAGTCCTTTAAGAACTTAGGGTAGCTGTGGACTCACTTGCCTTTAATCTGAGCAACCAGAAGCAATGGCAGGTGGGTCTCTGTGAGTTTGAAGTCAGCCTGGCTTACACAGCCAGCCAGGGCTATATAAGGCGACTCTCTCTCAAAACAACAACAACAACAAAAAAAAAAAACTAAAATAAAGAAATGTAAAATATTTTAAAGAAAAAAAATTAGAATGCAGAGAAAGCCAAAACATTTAAAAATTGATCCACAGTAACTTCTTTTTCCCTGAGATAGTAGGTGTGTCTATCTTTACGTTCCAGCTGTTCCTAGTACCACAGTGATTGTTCTGGAAACAGGTGGTGAGACAGAGAATTTCAGTCTCCCCAACTCCTGCTCATTCTTACATGTGAACTTTCTGAACTCCAGAATTCATGGAGCAAAACTAATCATTAATTGCTTTTCCTCTTCAATAGCTCAGAACTCCTGCCAAGTGTGAGCAGTTTTGTTTGTTTTTATCTTCGATTGCCCAGGTTAGGAACTACGGTTTATTTAGCAAGGGCAGCTATTTCTCTAGGCTCAAAGAAGACAGACGAAATGTGAATCCAGATTCTGAAAGCCAACGCAACTGCCCCAGTACTGTACCAAGATGTCTGCTGGTTGAAGAATGCTCAGATGAGGCCCTGATGTGTCAATCACACATCAGACAGGCCAAGAGTACTGATCCTGAGTGGGTTTCAAGTGAACCTTCTCTAATCCAGTACCAGCATCCTTTAAAGACAGGCATCAAGTTCGTCACCCTGATAGCCTAAGGATCTATTAAAGTGCAGGAAGCCACAGAGGGAAGCTGCCCTTTAAACTTATGCATTTAGCCATACATTAAAGACCTTGGTTAGGACAGTCATTGTCGTCTAATGGGAAAGAGAAAACAAGTCCCAAATCCCCAAGGCATCATAATGATGTTGCCATGGGGATGGGAAAGAACGGGGATGTAGCTCTTGGAAGATGAGGTCACCTTCTTCAGGGTACCAGACACCTCTAGTTTACAGCCATGTGAAAAAGGGCTCCTTTCCCTGGCTCTGCCAATATCCTTACCTAGATTCTTTATCTCCAGCAAGCTGTTCTTTGAATGCTAAACTGCCTTCCCATTGGAAAGCTTCATTCCTGAGTGCTAAATAATTGAAAACACCATCAAAGAAGAAAATAACATGGAGAGACCCTGGTACAGGGCACTTAGGTGGAGTCAGGGTGCCGTTCAATCTGGTCTAAGATATTGCTCCTTTAATCTGCAGATGAGCCAACCTCCAGATGCAGCTGACCTTCGACCTGAGGCAAAGTGAAATGCCCTGAAATGTCACTTAACCTATCTTGAGGCAAACAAAAGACCCTTCCCGCCAGACTGTCTAGGGACCAAGACCCTACTCAACCCTGTCTTAACCATAGCACTGCTCCAGCAGGTGTAAAAACACGCAATGCAATTTCCCATCCCCCGTGCTTTCAAACTGCCTATCCATCCTCCATCCAGGAAAACTTCAGAGAGCTTATTCCAAGCAACCAGGAGGCTCCTTTCCTAAGTGACCGTTCTAATGTAGCACCAAGAAACTCTGTTCTCACGTTCCTAGTACCTCAACTTGAACTTGACAGAATATTCAAGTCAGTTGATTTGAAAGCAAATAGTAAACTGATAGGATTGAAGGGGGAAAAAAAAAAAAAACACACTCCACGGACAGGAAGAACAATGACATTTACCAGGGAGGGGCCTAAGCCCCAGGAAACAATTATTTAGCCATTTCTTCATTTAGTCTTTGCAGTGGCCTTCTGCTACATACAAATTATCATTACACGCCTCTCATAGAGAAGGAAACTAAAAACCCAGAGAAGCTCACAATTCTCTCAAGCCAAAATCCAAACTCAAGGTTGTTAATCTAGAAATGGTTATGATTTTGACCCTTGTGTATGAAGTCACATGTCAGTCAGTGGTTACCCAGAGACAAATCATCAGTGGGAAACACAATGGTGTGCCCACTTCCCAAGGCCCCTGAAGGATGAACATGGTTGCTTGCCAGCACATAGGACCTGATAAATGCTACACCCTGAAAGGCAACTCTTAGATTTGTTTCTATGGCTCAGCTGTTCTTGTTGTCTTGTTCTGTTTGTCCATTATTTGTAAGGGAGATACAGAAAATTAATCACATCAAAAACTGGCTGGAGAGATGGCTCAGTAGTTAAGAGTGCTGGCTGCTCCTGCAGAGGACCCAGGTTCAGTCCTGGGACCAGTTCCATCCCCAGCATCTATGCCCAGCAGCTTACAATCATCATCACTCCAGCTCTAGGGGACCCACGGGGTCTTCTGGCCTCCTTGGGTACTGTGCAAGCAAGCAAGCAAGCACACACACACACACACACACACACACACACACACACACACACACCCATAGTTCAAGGACAAAAGCAGCAGGGTGGTGCTGGCACATGCTTTCAATCTCAGCACTCTCGGGAGGCATCGGTAGATGGATCACTGAGTTCAAGGCTAGCATGGACTACAGAGAGAGTTCCAGGACAGCCAGAGCTACACCGAGAAACCCTGCCTCAACAACAACAACCAACAAACAGACCAAAAGAATTAAAACAAAAAGTTCTCAAAGACTCATTGTAACAGGTATAGACATTGGGTGGTTTACAATCGAGCAATAAATAGCACAAGACAGAAAAGAAAGTAGAGGAAAAAAACACTTTAGTTTGTAAATATCTGAAACAAACAGAAAAGGGAAAGCTGGGAGGAGAGGGGAGCAAGGTGATAAGGTGGGAAAGACCTTTACAATGGGGGAACAGTCTCTCTTTCATTCTGGGATCTGAAAGCTCATGTTAGCCACCTCAGTTCCAAGAAGCCAATTCTCTTACAGGGCAAAGAACAAGTGTATTACAACACACTTAGCACACTTAACAACTGATCTGCAATCTTCAAGGCAGAGTTTTTGAAGTAAAATGTGTAAGAACTCACTAGCAGGATTGTAGCTCAAATCCTGATTGGTCTTAATAATAAAAACCCGGAGCCAGATATTGGGGTAAATGCTTAAAGATCAGAGAAGGAGCCAGCCACTAGAGAGACTCCTCACCTCCTCACCTCTACCTAATCCTCAGTGTGAAAGAGAATGAGCTCCTATCTCCTCCCGCCTTATATTCTGCTCTCTGCCCAGCCATATCACTTCCTGTCTCCACCTCCCTAGTGGTGGGATTAAAGGTGTGTGCCACCACTGCCAAGCTCTGTTTCTCTCCTAAACTGGATCAATCTTGTGTAGTCCAGGGTGGCCTTGAACTCCTGATCTTCCTGCTTCCTCCTCCCAAGTACTGAGATTAAAGATGTGTGCCACCACTTCCCTGCCTCTATGGTTACTAGTGGCTAGCTCTGCCCTCTGATCTTCAGGCAAGCTTTATTTGTTGGAGCACAGAGTATCACCACACAGGATCAGAATGAACTTGCAGCCTTGTCAAAGAACGCTTGAATTCCTTGGGTCATTAATTTTTCTAAATTAAAATTAGGGCTCTTATGTGGTTCTTATAAAGAGGAAATAAAGTAGTGTAGGGTGGTTGTGGAATGTAGATAATGCTTGAGAGGTAAAGTGTTGACAGAAGAGATGTCTGTCTCCTCTATGGACTCTGTCTTGAACAGAATAGGAAATATAAGACCCAGCCAGCAATTACTTATTGACATGATTCTACCCTTTAAAAAGATGAACCTTAAAGAGTCCAGCTTGTCAACCGGTGTATAGCTCTCACCCCAACATAAGTTGTCTTGCAGAGAGCAAGGAGTATGAGCCAGAGAATGCATATTCATTTTGAAATTATAATATTTCTCCTTCCCTTTCTTCACTCCAAACCTTCCAATTTATCCCTCCTTGTTCTCTTTCCAATTCACAGCCTCTTTCCTTACCAATTCTTATTACATGCATGTTAGAAATAAATTTTCTACAAGCTAGCATCGCAGGAAATAGGAAGGAGGAAGTCAGTTTATGTATTATGCCCAGCACTAAATTGTAGTGCCCAGAGAAGAATGTGATTGTGGAAACTTCTACTCCAAACAGCAATTTAAAAGACGAGCAGGGAAAGGCGCTGTGGTAAAGAACTTTCCCCTTAAAAACATTGTATTAAGTTTGACACACGAGAAGGGTATTCACAATACAGGACTAATGACAGTCTTAAGAATTATGAAAGATACTGTTTTAGTACCACAATTTTATTTGATAAATAATGCTTTATTAATGTCTTCCACAATGACAATATTTTCATGCTTTGCTGTTCTGGAAATGTGTTTACTAGGCTGTCAACATTTATGATTTTGTAACTTCATTTTCAATCGATGCCACTGAAAGTGATATCAATCACTCCTGACAAAGACTGCAAATGATTGTTAACCAGGTTTGATTTTCCAGAAGGATCTTTTTAGCAGATGCAGTCGTTGCCAGAGCTCTCAAGAGTGTTTCACAGGGTGTGACAATTATTGTAAGGTATTTCTTAAAAAATCAGCTACACCTGTTGTCTTAATCACTGTTCTATTACTGGGAAGAGACACCATGACCACAGTGACTGTTACAAAGGGAAGCATTTAACTGGGGCTGAATTATAGCTTCAGAGGTTTAATCCATCCTCATCATGGTGGGGAGCATGGTGGTGTGCAGTCATATGTGGTGCTGAAGAAAGAGCTGAGAGTTCTAAATCTGGATCCACAGGCAGCAGGAAGAGAGAGATACTGGGATTGGTTTAGGCTTTTGAAATCCCAAAGCCCACCCCCTAGTGACACACCTCCTCCAGCAAGGCCACCCCTCCTAATCCCTGTCCCGTAGTACCACTCCCTTGTTAGCAAGCATTCACACATCTGAGCCTCGGGGGCCACTCTGACTCAAACCACCACACATCTTGACGCATCTAACAAGGAATTTTTTTAAAGACTAGATTCTTCATAAAGTCCATTTCGTGTGGAAATCAGCATTTAACGTAAAATACGTTGGTCCTTCTTACAACTCACAAAGATCAGACAAGAAAAGTGACTTTAGGATTTGTATGAGTTACAGAACATCTGCTCGTGTAGCTCACGGCTATAGCTCCAACTGCAAAGAAAATTAATTGCAAAATTCCCTTTATCGGCAGTTGATTTATCTGAAATTCACTGTGAAATCTTTATTGTTTTCCAATACACACACACTCACACCTGCACGCACACAGGCACACATACACACACATAGGCACTCACACACATTCACATACAAACACACACACACACACACACACACACACACACTCACACCTGCACGCACACAGGCACACATACACACACATAGGCACTCACACACATTCACATACAAACACATACACACACACACACACACACCACACACACACACACACACCACACACACACACACCACACACACACACACACCACACACACACACACACACACCACACACACACACACACACACACAGGCACTCACACACATTCACATACAAACACACACACCACACACACACACACTCACACCTGCACGCTCACATACACACAAACACCACACACACACACACACACACACACACACACACACACACACTCAGCATGTGACCATTTGGGGCTGGGTCCTTTCACATGGAAAATGTTTTCAAGTTTTCAGACACACTGAAGCGGACATCAGTACTTCACTCCTTTTTAGAGCTGATTAATTGTGTACCTGTGGGCTGGCAAGATTATTTGAATATTATGAAAAATGATGTGAGCAATTGTTTTCAATTATTTGGGGCCATATCTATGGTAGAACTGCTGAGTCATACAGTGATTCTATTTTCATTTTATTTTTTTAGACAGGAAGTCCCACAGGGAGGAAGGACACAGAAGTGTGGGGGAGGAAACATGGGCAGGGTACTATTATATATGAATGTGAAGATGTCATAACGAAACCTGCCTGCTGCTTTGCTTGGTAACTAAAAAATATGTTTAAAAAATAAAAATAATCCAAACGGGGACAGAAGAAGTAAAAACAGATCTATTTGTAGGTGGTGTGATTCTCTGACAGAAAAAGATAAAAACAAAAAACAAAAAAACAAAAAACAAAAAAACAAAAAACAAAACAAAAACAACTAAGAGAATAATTAGGCATAACTTTCAGGAAACCACATCTTTGTGAGACTTGTAGATGTTAAGGACCAGGACACAGCATTGAGACATGTGGAACCTTCTCACTCTATAATACAATGCTGTCATATACACAGTTCACACTGAAAAGTATAATTAAGTTAAAAAAAAAAAAAAAAAACCTCACAGTGTCTTAAGTGAGATTATGATTTTGCATCGGGTTGAGTTCACAGCTCTCCTGGCCCACATGCAACCTTCAGGTCTGTGGATGTTCTCTGTGCATCCCCATCCACACCCTGCCTGCCTCCTGACACTGAGAAATCCCCCTGATGACATTTGCTGGCTTCTAGACTCATCTTTTAGCGTACGTAACTCACACCACAGGTAAGTTTGCAGTAACAGTTGGTGTCAGGATGGGCTGACATTTATAAAAGGCAAACTTCAAAATCGAAAACAATAAAAAGAAAACTTGGCACAGTTGATAATTGGGACTGAAATAAAACTAGCAATAGTCAACATCCAAGGATATGCTGGGGTGGTGGTGGTGCATGTCTTAATCCCAGCTCTCAGATCTCTGTGAGTTCCAGGACAGCCAGGGCTACATAATGAAATCCTGTCAATAAACAAACAAACAAACAAAAACAAAAACAAAAAAAAACCAAGGATGCATTTCCTACATTTTAACTTACATGGTCTTCTAAAGCTAAAATGACAGTTTGTAAAGATTCTGGGAATCCAATCCTAGGCTTTGCACATGATAGGACTGTACTCTACCATTGAACTACACGTCAGCCTAAAACAACATTTTAACAATTAACTACATAAAATCAATGTCAACTTCCCATCTTCAACCACACAGTTAAAGTTTTCATCATAAACACAGTTCATCTTACTATCCTCTTCAAAACAGTATCAAGAAATACTTTTAGAAAATTTGAATGAGTCAACTAAGTCATTTGGAAATTACACATCCCACTTCCTATATGTGGATTTGTGAAATTAATAAAAATGCTTGAAAGTGGAAACAGTGGTGGTACAGAGGTAGGAACTCAATTATGTTTTCCTGAAGGGGTTGAGTGATCAAAGGCTTTAGAGACACTTAAGTTAGGGCATCTTCTTCTATAACACTCCTTTTTTTTTTTTTTTTTTTTTAATTTGGGTTTGGGCCTCCTCATTGAATCTCAAGTTTGAGTTTTAGTTACACGGGCTGGCCAGCAAGTCTTCAGGATCCACCCGTATCTGCACCACTCTGAACTGGGGTTACAGGTGCTCAACACCACACCCAGCTTGTATGTGGATGCTGAGGACCCCAACTTAGTCCTCATGCTTAAATAGCAAGCTCTCTCTCCAGCCGTAGTTCTCATGTGTGCTTCTTCTCTAACAGGAAATGACGTGCCAACTTACATATAGCGCATGATCTGTACTTACCAATTGAGAAAATTAAATAAACACACACACACACACACACACACACACTCTCACACACACGAATGTGCCATTGCCCATAGGCAATGGCTGACTGCCTACTTGCCAACTCTTCCTAAAGCCGCTAACTTCACACTTGTCCAACAGTTTCATTGTGAGTCAACTGGAGTCAGAGACCTGTCCATGTCTCTTCCAGCTTCTGTCTCTCCCAACCTACCTGACATGTCTGCAGTATTCCCTCTCACGAGCAGGTGCTTACTAAATATGCTAATTTGATCCAGAGATCTATGCATAATCATGAGGTGTGATTTAAATATGTCACAGGAGGCGCAAACAAAAATTACATGAATATGCCAAGAAAAAAGAGGAAGAATGGGTACTTAGAACAGTGTGATGCAGATATTTTTTTTTTTTTTTTGCCCTTGAGTTAAAAAACTTTTCAGTCTAGGTCTTCTATGTTTTGAGTGTTGGAGAATAGCCTGGCCCAGCAGCCCTTGCTCTGCATCTGCTGGCATGCACATGGGAATGTACATGTGACATGTACATGACATGCACTGTTATGGAACTTTGTCAGGCCATGGACTCCTGCTGGATGGAAGGAAAGATTTTTCTTTGATTTCCAGAACAGACTATATGCAAGCTGGGTCACTTCCCCCTGTTTCTATCACATCCTCGAGCTGCCTATCAATCCACCGTGCAGCCCCCAAAGGCTGGCATTACAAGCATGATCCACCATACCCTGCTTATGCTTCACTTTTTAAAGGAAAACGAGACAACCAAGGCTCTCAACAAAACCCTGGAAAAACCTCAGGGGAATGGGCTTCTGTACTCAGTCACCATAGAGGGTGTGAACCAACTCTTCCACCCAAGTCAAGCTGATGCTTAAAAACAAAAAGACTTCCCAAAGTAATAGCAGACATCATACAATCAGCAGAACCACCAAGCCGCTAATCCCAAATTGTCAATGTTCACTCCATGCTAGAAAAACTCTGAGCCTTTCTCTTGAAATTCAGTAACTGGCTCCTCAATTTTTTTTTCCATATCACATGTTCTACTACGTGCAAGTCCTTCATCTGTGGGACACTTTGCAGGATGCTCTGTTCCCCTCAAGATAACTCACAAACTCTCTAAAATGATTTTTCCTAGCCTGGCTTCTGTCCCCTCACAGTACTGCCATCAGGAGGCAGCACCTCCAGGCTTGCTCCATGGAATCTGGTCATTGTGCGTCTTCTCTACCTTAGACCTTCCTTCCTCCGCCTTTCAGCATCTCTCCCAAGAGACAGCAAGGAGCCCTTCCTTCTGTGCCCGCCGTCCCTGCTCTCCAGTAGACCACATTGTACTTATGCTCCGTGCTGTCCACACGGGTCATGGTTCTAGCCCTAGGGCGGTCAATCATTGCACAAGTCACCTGATTCAGAATCTCCATGGAAATGCATTTGCCTTCTAGGGTGTTTCCAGAAAAGTGTGACTGAGGTGGGAAGATGCACCTCCTGTGTAGGCAGCACATTCTCATGGGCTAGATAAAAAAGAGAACGGGAGTGGATACCAGCATCCACCACTTGCTGCTTCCTGCCTGAGGATGCGACAGGACCAGTCTCTCACCTCCACTGCTTTGTGGAAACCCTTCCTCCTTTGAGAGGCTTCGGTCACAGTGATGAGTAAAGCAACTACTCTAGCCCCGCCCCCTCCCCCGTGTCACAGAGGACGATCTTTGTCCAGCTGTCACCGTGGTCTCACACAGTATGTAGTAAATGATTACTAAAATGTCAATGAATGAACAAGCGACTGAATCCAAGCAGCAAATGGGCTTGTTTTTCTATCATACACAGGTGCCAACTTGGCACAGAGATGGAGAGAAATGTCGGTTCCTCTATCCCCCAGCTGATGGCTTCACCCTTTGAAAATGCTAATCAGTTAAACATGCACCATCTCTCCCAACCATTATTTTTCTTACCTGCCAAATTCCATATGTTTTTATTACATTTAAACTTATGAAACTGCCAACTATTAGACCATTTTAATGATATTCAGGTGGTGCCGCTTCCTATACCCACTATGGTAGACCAAAATTTCTCTGCTGCCATCCTCGCGGGAGAACTGAAGTATATTTGCAGACAATGCTGAGGTACGGTTAATACACCCGAGGTGAGTCTTTTTATAATGCTACAGCAAATAAAATGCTAATGGCTTCTTCTTTTGCCCGGGACTCATCTAATCAATTGTTCTGCAAAGGTTGCTTATTAAGCAGTTGGTTTTTAATCCAGAGCACACAGAGGAAAACCATGAGTTCTAGAAAGCCACATACAAAAGCACCCACTTGGACTTGTCTGAGAGAAGACAGAATGGGGGTGTGCTTTCCAATAAAACTACCGCACTGTGGTGTTTTAGGGAAAACATAATGAGCAGTGATGTTGACAGATATTTTACACTGTCCCCATTGACGAATCTGCATTCCCCCTTCTACAGACACTACACAAAAGGAAAGAAGTTGCTTTCTCGGGTACTTGGTCCCAACAACGAGAAGGATAACAAACGTACGGTTGACATAAAGCACAGGCTGAAGAATGAGAATTGAGAGTCAGACTCACTCTTGCTTCGTTTACCCACATCTCCTGGGGCTTCAGTGTCCATATCTGAAACACTGGGGAGAGGATGATGAACCACAAATAGCTGGGACATCTTTGAGGTGCTGGAACCCCACCCCCACTGTGTGATAGTCAGCAAACAGCTGCCTGTGTGCTAAATTCCAACTTCCGGTCTACATGTGTCCCTAAGAATCACCATCCGTCTGGTGAGCAGCTTCCATGTGCTTACCCCCAAAGTGCAGGGAGGTGTGATGGAAGCGACAGCCAGAGTCGGAAAGCCTGACTTCTCCTGAATGTGAATCCTTCTGTAACTGGGAAATGCCCTGAGCCCCATGAAGCAACCTCCTGTTGGCAAAAGGCCTGGCTTAAGATCAGAGTGCTTAGGACTGTTGCCTGGCTCCATCATCACAATTCCAATCTTATTACACAACTCTGAAGGTCAAACTTGTCAGTGGAGATGCGAACTCACAGAACTTGGTACATGGGCAAGAAAGACACTCAACTCTTGCCTGCTTTATATTTTTTCTTGATCACAAAGTCCCACATTCGGACTAGCGGTTTGGCACATTTGATAGAACGCTTATCTAACGTGCTCAAAACCTTGGGTTCTACCCCAGCACCACATAAACAAGGTATGCAATCCCAGCAGTGAGGAAGTACAGACAGGAGGATCCGAAGTTCAAAGCCATTCTCAGCCACATAGTGAGTTCAAGGTCAGAAAAAGGAACAAAAGTCCCATCACGGCTATTCATGAGAAAGTAACAAAACCCCTCTAGCCCCAGGTTAGGATAGACACAATGGCGTAAGTATGAGCAAGGAAGTGGGGAGTATATAAAGTTCTTACTGCGTGGGGCCATGCCTGATGGCAGGTATACACCCCTTCTGGCCCCTGCAATGAAAATAAATCTAAGCACAAATTCTACTTTCCGTAATTACTGTCTCTAAGACATTAGGTGAGTGAGGGTTTTTGGACTCCTCTTTCTCATCCGCAGACGAGAGAATGACACTCCCTCTGTTGCATCATTGTAAAAACTGGAAAACATAGCCAAAGCTCCCCTGCTTCAAGAAAAAGGTTTTGAAAAAGTTGCTCTGTAGACTCCTATCCACTGTGCTCTGAACTTCTCACCCTCAAGACTAGGCTGCATGAAACTACCTCAAGAAGGCCAACCAGTGAGACGTCCCTGCAAGCCCCGCACTCAGGAGAATGAGGCAACCTGAATTCTACAGCACCCTCAGCAGTAGAGAGAGAGAGAGAGAGAGAGAGAGAGAGAGAGAGAGAGAGAGAGAGAGAGAGAGCAGGCTCCAGAACCCAACCAACTAAAGAGACCCACCTGGCAGAGTTGGTTTTCCCCCAACACCAGAGCTCCCTTATCTTGACAGCCGTGTGTGTGTGTGTGTGTGTGTGTGTGTGTGTGTGTGTGTGTGAGAGAGAGAGAGAGAGAGAGAGAGAGAGAGAGAGAGAGAGAGAGAGGTCAGCTCACACTTGCGTTTACCCCTCAGCTATTCTTCAAACTTCCCAAGTTTGGCTCCAGGTTGTAAAATCATATTAAGTTCTGGCAGTTTCAGAAGCATGCCTGGAAAAATAACCAGAGCAGGAAGGAGGAGAGAAGTACTTGAAGGACACAGATGGATTTTGCAGCTGGGTAAGGGAACATTAGCATTAGCGAAATGTCTGTGGCGGAGCCCAGGTTTCCTTCACACAAAGGTCACATCCCTTCACTGTGAAGGGAACCGTGCTGAAGGTATGATGTTGCCATTGCACTTTATCGTTCCCCCCATCCTGAAAGGTTCTCATCTTGGCAGCATTTCCCCTTCACTAATCCAATTCTCCTTGGAAAATGTCACTCTGCTTGAATTTTCATAGCTCTACCCCTCGCTTGGGCACCTGGGATTTCCGGATCAAAGCTGCCGAGCCCATGAGAAGAGCGAAAGCATTTCATTATTGTGGGCGCCTGATGAGTTAAGCTATAAAGAAATGCCAGGCAGTTTCTTTTCTGACTTTTCCCCCTTGGTCTGTTTTTCTACATCTGGCTGTCTCTATTGAGTAAGCAAGATGGTCAGCCAAACTTACAGTTGCCCTCTCCTAGGAGGTAAAAGTGACAAGATGAGACACACATGGGGACTGTCAGGTGACCCTGAATACCGTTCTAAAGAAGGATTAGACACCTCTCCCCAAGCTTCACACCCCATCAAGCTCTGCAAAATGGGGAGGGGGGAAATGGGGGCATTGGGGGAGGGTAGTTAAACAAACTGCTTAAAGACAGTAGGCAAGCCTACCCCAATGTCTCTGTCTCTCACTTGTACCCCGTGTCATAACCCTACTGTTCATTTTCGTGGGCACAGCATCCTGGAAGACACTGGATTTAAAGTGTAGTAGATTTGGTCATTTTGTGGCATTAGGGAATCTGGACTTCCACTCCACAAAATCTGCATATAAGCAGAAGCCACAGGCAGCATGGTGGCTGTGGTTCGGAAAGAAATACTTTCATTCATTTTTTGTTTTTTTGTTTTGTTTTTTTTTTTAAACTCCATCTGAGACTCTCACACAGACCTCTTAGAACCTCTGTGACTGGATGTAGCTCATTGACAGCACCAATGAAAATGGACACTGGGACAGAAAGTAAACACAAGCCAACTCAAAAGAGAAAAAGCGTGCACAGTCCAGCCTCTGGCCACAACAACAGCAGTCCAGAAATGGCAAACACCTAAGGATACAAGCCCCTGGATAGTTACAGTTCCGCCACATAGGGAATGATCCAGGAGTTACAGTTGGGAGGTCACAGCAGAATGCAGGAGCTGTTTTCAAATGGGTGACAGGTGATTTGCAGCCTATTGATGTCTGCAAGATCAAACAGATGAGGTGATCATAGAGAAGCTGCTACTGAAGCTGGACAGAGAGGCTGAAAGAACAAGAGAGCACATGTAGCAGAAGAGCAAACGGGAGTGCAAACAGAGAGGATGGAAACACTTGAAAGATTGGGTCCAGAAAAATGCAATAGAATCATAAATACTAGCAGCTAAGGGAGATAAGGAAAGGGACCTACAGATGGACACAGAAACACAGATTGGGGGCAAGAATGAGCAATATCAGAGATCACAATTGTCAAAAAATGTGAAATCAGCGAGTAATAAGGAATATCAGTGACTGGCCAATTCTGACGATAGAACATGACAGGGCAATAGAGGTCACCTAATATTCTGTCACATGCTTCAGGAGAGACAAAAATCACACGTTCGATGTTGCGTTGAAGGTTGTTTAAAGTAGGACTTATTCTAACATTACTGCTGAGTGGAAAACCACCTGTGCTAAAGAGAATCAAAAGCATCAGTGCCTGAGAGGAAAGAAAGAGGTGACCAGAAGGTGGAGTCTGCTGCAGCGTTTGCGGATCTTGGTTTTTTACTTTTCAAAAAACGATAGCTTGTGGGATCACTACTCTTTATTGTCAGCTTGTGTGGATTAGAATCACCTAAGCAAGGAACCTGCGAGTGGGCCTCTGGAGGCATTGCCAGAGAGAGTTAACTGAGACGGAAAGGCCCGCCTTACAGAAGAATAGCACCATCCTTCCTTCCTTGGGCTGTTGTGTTTGTTGTGGGTATCAAGGCTGAGGGGTTCCAAGGGGCTGCACCAGGGTTCCACAGAGCACCTGAGGCAGAGGCAGATTTCCTGCAAAGAGGCTTTGGAAGGTCATTGCATGAATCTCTCTCTCTCTCTCTCTCTCTCTCTCTCTCTCTCTCTCTCTCTCTCTCTGTGTGTGTGTGTGTGTGTGTGTGTGTGTGTGTGTGTGTGTGTGTATGTCTGTCTGTCCATGTGTGTTCCCTTTAGTTTTCTCGGCACTACCCACGGAAAAAAGAAATAGCCCCAAAACACATACACTCAGCACACTGCTACCACGGCTGATGGTTCACAGGGGCCGTACGTGGAATTCCTCTATAACACCCCAAACTCACATGAGCATGGATTTACTCTCTACTGGATTTACCTTATTGATACAATTGGGGAAACAGTAACTCACAACTTAGAAGGGGCTGAGAATCCAAGGAGTTCCACAGAAATCACATGACACAAGGTGGTAATGCATAATACATAATTAGTTACCATTCTGTGAGCCTAATAAGCTAATATTTTCACACATCCCCAAACTGATGGCTCAAGTGAAAAAATGAGACATGAGCCAAACACGATAGTACACACCTGTTATCCCAGCCCTCGGAGCTGAGGCAGGAGGATCGCTTGAGCTCAGGAGTTGGAGCCTGGCCTGGTCAACACATCAAGCCCCCACTGAAAGCAAATCAAAAAACCACAGAGGTGAGAGGCCAAACTCACAGAAGGAAGAAAAGGCCTTGTTGGAAAACACTCCCTTCCTCTATAATTTTTCCCGCATCAGGAAATTGATTAGTCTGTGTTTTCCGCTAAAAACCTTGTCCATTCGGGGTGCTTGTAGTTCAGAAAGCCTGAGCCATGAGGAAAAAGAGGAATTTCTCACACTAAAGGAAAAAGTTCTATAGTTTCTTCAAGATCATGAAAAAGATGTAGCTCAGCAAATCTCAAAGTATGTGTGTCACAGGAGTGAATTCTCTATTACTATATGAACCCTAGGGGATTTATGAATCATGTCCTCAAGTTTTCTGGCAAGCTCCTACACCCACTGAGCTACCTTATAGGCATGTAAGAATCTTAGTAATATTTAAAAACAACAACAAAAATTCCCTAATTACTGCTTTCGATCCTTAAATAAATTCCATGATGGTGTGTGCTTATGAAAGTTGAATCTCTATGTCTAAGTTCTGTGGTACTAGAGGTATTCCCAGCTCATCCTGTGTCCCTGTGTCTCTGTATTGTTCACACATGGAATTCCCTAGGGAACTTAAGAACCACCAACACACTGACTTCATGGTCTTGGCTAGATATTTAACTAATAAAGACATGGTTTTGCCAGGTGATCAGAGTGTTTCAAAGTCCTTAGATGATTCTGGTATGCAATAAAATGTGAGAACTACAGGTTCTAGTGACTTTCTGGTCACACTGGAGGGAAGATGTAATCCACACCCCAGCAGAATCCCAGGCTGAGTGGAAGTGCAGATAGGCTCCTCAGAGTGGCATTAGGAGGTGAACCAGCACTGCCCTCTTGGGGCATTACTTCAGAACCTGTGCCCTTGGACAAGAATGGCTGGTACTGGAAACCTAACCAGGTTCAGGGCTAGTGAGGTCACAGACTTAAGACTTTGTTAGATGAGCATGTCTTAGTGCATCCCAAATCTTATCCTTAGACCCACAGACAAGTGTAGCTACCACCCCTCATCAAAGAAGCCCCTCTCTAGAGCAAGTGGAGACCATCACAGAAAATCATATTGGACATGATGTAGCAGTCAACAGGTCATGGGGATCCCAGCCCCAGTGGATACATCTGTATTACAGCTGTTGCATCTATGGCTCAAAGAACACCACAGAGGGAGAAGGAGTCAAGAATTTAAGAACTGGAATACCAGGAAGTCTGCAGTGAAACTGTCTCTCCTAGAAATGGCTCAAGACTGGAACAATAGCAGTATCAATGGACGTGTTAACATGGCAGGGGAATATTTAAAGGGGTCCCATCCATAACCAAAGAACTATAGGCAACTAATGACTGCCAGCAGAAAGACAATTAGCCTCTCCTAGCCATGAGCCTCCCTGCCCTCCTCAGCCCCCGTTATCAGTTATCAAATGCAGAGTGGTCAGCCTTGAAATTATATATATATATATATATATATATATATATATATATATATATATATATATATATATACCATCATCAAAAACAATCTCAAAAGGGTGTGTGTGTGTATATATATATACATATATATATATATGAATATAACATATATTTTACATATCAAATACACACACACACACACACACACACACACATATATATATATATATATATACTTGTTTACTTTTTTGAAGAATGGAGGAGGATATCAACTTGAGAGTTGGGGAAGACACAAGAGAGATTCCAGAGATGATGGTAGAGCATGCAGCTGGAGACAAGAAAGGTGTGTGAAGTGGGTGGGGTGGGGTGGCTAATATAATTCTATTTCAATTAAAAGCACATTTAAAAAAAGAATGAATGAAAGCCCAGCACACTGAAAATCAATCAGGTTTGCTTTTGAGGATCTAACCTGCCTTGGAGGATACCCTTCACTCACTCTTCATCAGCATCCCTTCCCCATGCAGTCCCAAGGAAACCCAGCCTGTTAGTAAGCCCAACCAAGCTTCCACACACCTCTCCTGATCCAAAGAATCAATTAAGGATCACGGAGGACAGACTTTCTGCAGTCAGTGAGGTCAGACACCCTGCAGAGAAGTGCAGCCTGAATCATCCAGGGTGCCGCCTTCATGCCACTTCTCAGACACAGTCCGGCCTACAAACATTACTGTCTGCATGTCAGGAGATAGAAGACACCTGGACCCAATCCCACGGTTGTCATGACAGCCAAGTCTGAAATAGATTGCAGACACAAGAGCCATTTGTTTGACGCTGACCTACATGTAAGCAAAAAATATTATTCGTGTTGGAGAGAAAGCCATCTTCTGTTTAATCCAGAGAGATGTGGAGATGCAGGATTTGCTCCTTGGGAGATATTAGGAACTTTGAAAAGATCTCCTAAATTCTGAAGATGTTAGCATTTACACATCTTATACCATTGTCAACACGCAAGAAGACTCCGTGTATCGTTAACTGCATCCTGGTTGCTAGTTATGTGCTTAAGCATAAAGAGACCTGAAGTTGGGCAGCTTGAGGCGCTCAGGGCAACAGTGTTAAGAATAGGGTTAGGCATGTTCCCCTTGTCCACTCCTGTCCATTCTCCAGGAGAAAGAGAAGCCGGGAGACAGATGGGGTATCTGGAGTAAGAAGGGAAAGAGACGGAAATAGCTTGCAATTGAATCTGCCTCCTTCTCCTCTTCATCCTGTCTCCATTGTGAATTTCATTCAGTTTCCACTATCTATTACCATCCAATGATCTTCTGTGATGTTTTATAAGCAACGGTCCTTGCCTCCAGGCATCCTCATTGAATACTGCATTGGAAAGAAGGGCAGACGCTGCCCCTGTGCTGGATGGTAGGACGGCACAAGTCTGGGATATTACTGAGTGTAGAAAATGTAGCTGATGAGCTGAGAGGTGCTGTGAGTGCCAACTTCACCCTGGAATTTGAAGATCTCATATGAGAATAACATAAAGCATGGAACTTGTAACTCTTGAAACATTTTCCATATCGATTACACATTGAAAACATTTTTGACACATTCAGGTAATTACTTAAATTAATCCTTGCCTCATAGCAGTTCATTAAGTAGACAAGACTGACCTCATGGCCTATCTGAGCCTCCAGAGTGTTGGGACATTACATTTATGTATCACCATTCCATGCTACTGCTCACTCTTTAAATGTGGTTGTTTAATTCCATACGTGGTTTATGTTAAGAATTTAGGGATACAAGATAGATCAATTATAGATGTCAAACAGTGAAGTGGAAAAGGAAGAGGAAGAAAGAACTAGAAAGAGAGAGTGTGAGTGATATGGACTCATATGCTTAGACAATTTGCCCCTAGGTTTTGCTCTCATTTTTGTTCAATATGACCTTGACCATACCAATAAGCTCACTGTGCCTCATTCCCTTATCTATAAGGATGAAAACATAAAAGTCACTTCAGAGTTACAATAAAGAGTAAGCATCCAAAGCAAATGTTTGTTACGTTTTATTACCAAGTAAAAGTCAAATTTCTTTTCTTTCTTTTTTTTGTCTAATTATCTCAACTATACAAGCCATCTTTTCCCCATTCTTTTATTCTCTCTCTGTTCAGATAAAATTTTAATCCCATGGAGTTATTCAAAGATTAGCATAATGATCCAGTCTCTTGTCTTTGTCCCAAACCACTTCCCAAACTCCTTTCCACTACAAAAGATACTAAGTAGTCAGTTGCTGAACAAGAGCTGAAGAGTTGTCTAGGGTCTCTCTCTTATCATCTTTCCCCACGGTCCAACCATGGGCTGCAGATTCTAATTCTGATGTTTTCTCTTTTCTCCACCCTTGCTATACTTGGCTAACCTACAGCCATCAATCCCCTGGGCTACTGAATAGTTTCCTCAATGCATCCCCAATTCCAATTCTGTTCTATCGTCCACCTGGGAGGCTAATATTATAAAAGCACCAATCAGACCCCACCTTTCCTCTCCCTTCAATGGCTTCCCATGACTCCAAAACCATAATCAAGCCTCTTATCATTGTATTGCACAATCTGGCTTCATCCCACTATATTTGTTAATTTCCTCGTGGCTAAGACAGAACACATACCGGAAATGACTTGAGGGGAAGGATTTATCTTGGCATGTGTTTCACTATGACGTGGAAGGTATGGTAGCCCCAACAGCTCAGTTTGTGTTGATAAGAGCAGGAGGCAGCTAAACTTACATGATGGCAGTTCACCAGAAAGCAGAGAGTTAGTGGCTGGAAGTGAGGTCAGGATATGATCCTCGTGGCTCACTTGGATCAACCCACTTCCTCTAGCTAGGCACCACTAAGGGTTCCACAGCCTCCCAGACGACAGCACCTCCGTCTTGTGAAGAAGTATTCAAACATATGAACTTAGAGGGGACATTTCACATTCAAATCATAAGCACCACTTTGAAAAATCTTACTTGAGAATAATTTCCTGTTGCTCTCTCCCTTAAAGATAATAAGCTAATGTGTCTTATTCTTGAATTAATGAGATGGAGGCCCACCTTTGCTCTTTCTGCTTTATTGCCACACCCTGTGGTAGTGTGAATGAGATGCTCCTATATACTCTGCTGTTGGAGGAATTGGTCCCCAGGTGGTGGAACTGTTTGGCAAGGAGTAGGAGGTGTGGCCTTGCTATAGGAAGTAGGTCACTGGGGGAGGGTGGGCTTTGAGGTTCCAAAGGCCATGTGTTATTTCCAATTCACTCTCTATGCTTGTGGTTCACAGTGTGAACCCCCAGCTTCTGCTTCAACTGCATGCCTGCCGCCTGCTGCCCCTGCCATCCTGGAATCTAACCCTCTAGAACCATAAGCCCAAATAAACTTTTCCTTCTTAACATTGTTTTGGTCATGATGTTATCACAGCTGTAGAGAAGTAAATAATACAAATGATGGTACTATGAGTAGGCTATTGCTGTGACAAGCTTGCTTCCCCCCCCCCCTCCCATGGACATTGAAGACTCTGGGACTTTGGACTAGAAAAGAGATTGAACACTGTAAGCAGAACTTAATGGACCCTCCAAGTAAAAGCTTTGAAAACAGTAGTGCCAAGAGCTCTGCTGATGGTGGAGGCTCAGCTCAAGAGGTTTCAGAAGAGAACAGAATCAGCAAGTGGCCTAGAAACCATTCTTGTGATAGCTTGGCCAAGAATGTGACAGCTTTCTGCCTGTGTCCTGAGAACATCCCTGGGGCTAAATTGAAAAGTGATGGACTAATTTCTTTGGGAGAGGAGATTTTAAAACAGCATGTCAGCTCTGCCACATGGCTATTAGGAACTACTTTATCATGAAAAAGAGCAAATGTGGCAGAAATGTATATAAAATATGCAGTTTAAAGAGAAACGGAACACCAAGAAACAATGTTCCAGCCCAAGCTTCTGAAGGAGATCAGAGATTAAGTGGAGGCCTGAAACACACTGAAATAAAAGAGGGGCACCCTCAGGGCGAAAACACATCCTACTAAGCTTCCAACTTGTGAAAGAAAGTCTTCTGCTCCCAGAAAGGAACAGCAAACAAAAGATGCTGCAAATGTGATTCAAAGGGGCAGGCTCCATCCCAAGCTGGTACCCAGGACTTGGCAATGTCATCCATGTGGTACCAGTTTTGGAGCCATGGAGGATGCATGAGTAAAGGACTCATAGACTCTTCCTCTATGCTTTCAGAGAGCCACTGAGACACCTGTGTATAGTACAGGTGAAGTCCCAATGTGGAGGCCCTGATAGGCCATCACAGGAAGCTATAGAAATGAAGCCTGAATTATAATGGAGACCCCAAGAGCCTGAAATGCCAGAGCCCTGGGATATCTGCCAATAGAGATGTACACAGAGAATAGAATTAATCATAGAAAAAGATGTATGTTGCAGGCAGCCAAGCTGGAGGGGGTTGAGTCATCTAAGCCTTTTGACGTGAGATATGGAAGTACAAGATTTGGCATTTGCCTTGCTGGACCTCAGTCTCACTCTGGTCCAGTATTTCTTCACTATGCTCAATTCCTCCTCTTTGGAATGGTGATGTATATTATGTTCCATCACATGCTGAAAGTTTTTAATTTTCTCTTTTGATTTTATGGGTATTTCCAGTAAAGAAATTGCATCAGGTCTCAGAAGAGACTTTGAATGTTGGTCTTTAAAATTGTTGTGACTGTGAAAGACTATGGGGACCTTTTGACGTTAGACTAAATGTGTTTTGCATTATGATATGGCCATGGGACTATGGGGACCAGCAAATGGAATTCGACGGCTTAAATGAGATTCCCACCCCCATATTACTAGGCATTTGAATACTTGATACCCAGTTGGTGGTTTGGTTTTGAGAAGTTTAAAAGATGTGGCCCTGCTGGAGGAAGTATGTCCCTGGGGATGGGCTTTGAGGTTTCAAGCACCATCGCGTGTTCACTAACTCTGTTGTGTTTGGGGTTCAGGGTGGGAGCCCTCAGCTTCTACTTGAGCCACATGCCTACTACCTGCCATCTCCACTCTGTCGTCATGGACTCTAACCCTTAAGCCCCAAAGTTTGCCATCTACACTTTGGCTCGGTATTGATGTTTTATCACAGCAAAAGAAGCATAACTAATATACCCTCCCACTCAGTCTTTCCTGATCGATTTTTCCAGATTCAGATCTCTAACCAAGTGCCCCCTCCTCAGGGAGACATGCCCTGGATATACAGTTGGACTGTGACCATGACCTCCACTCACGGACATAGCCCTTTTTCTTATTTCTTCCTACAACAGCATGGCATTTGCTAACATGCACTTGTCTGATCCTCTTCCTCAAGGACAGTGAGGCTGCAGACCTTGTCTGTCATGGACATCAGAGGACAATGCCACCTCTGTATGTTGTCATTCACTTGTCCATGCTGAGCCTTTGGCCACACTGATTCTTCTCTCAAGAACACTTCTTCACCGTCTTTTTGTGATGTGACCAATTCCTGCCTTCATCTACCATACAGCTGAAGTGTCCATCTCTGTACCCCTTTCCAGTGTTCTGACTCACGAGTGATCCCATAGCACCCTGATCAGACATGCCATTCTGCTTCTCCACCCCTGTAATGTTTTGTCCCCACTCATCCTCTGTGATTTCATCCAAGGTGAGACCTATACCTAATCTCCAAATTCCCATCTTTCTCTTAGAAGCTTGGCATCCTTGGAGGGAGGAAAAAGTTATTGTCAGTTAACTGGGATGTAAAATTTTTTCTTTGTTAATGGTGAAATTTGACGGGTATTCAGAATATCTTTGATGCTTTCCCATTAAGTGGAAGATCTCAGCAGGGGTTTCTTGTGTATCGTTTTTTTTAACCCCTCCTGTAAGTATGTGATGATTACCCTTAATCATCAACATTTCATTATACTGGATTTAGAATCACCATGGAAACACACCTTTGGGTGTGTCTAGGCAGATGTTCCCAGGAAGGTTGAACTGAGTAGAGGGGACTTACCTTGAATGTGAGTGGGACCCTCCCATGAGTGAGGGTCCTGGATGGAGTAAAGGAAGATGTGCTGAGGAAAGCATTCATCTCACTATTTCCTTCCCGTGGATACAACTTAACCAGGTACTTACATCACTGTCTGGCCACCAGAACTCAAGCTGCTTCTGTTGCCAGGACTTCCCCTCCATGACAGACTGTACCCTGAAAGGTCAGAGCAAGATAGACCTCTCCTACCTTGTATGGTACTGGGCAGGGATTGGTCATAGCAATAACAAAAGGTCTAGTATGGCATGAGTTTGTAAGTACTCTTGGTTTTGGACAGATGGAAGCATGAAACCTGTTAGCTTCCTCCCAGCTTCTTTCTCTCAAGAATCAGTCATCATTTAACTCAATGATGTTTCCAAAACTGTCATGTGAAGCACTTCATTATTTACTGCATTTGCATACTAATGATATTTGGCGGGTGGTCAATAGTATTAGCTGTTTCTCTGTTGATGAGCATTTAACTTATTTTTAATCTTTTATAGTTCCAAAATAACAATGCTGCAATGAAGAGCTGTACAGGAGTCTGTGTTCTGTGGAAATCTCACGGTAAAGATAAGATTCCCTAAGAAAAGCTGTTACCAAACTAAAAGATATATCCACTTTCCACTTTGGTACTACAATTTCCCTTTGATTTTTGCAGGTGTATTTGCCATAATTTTCCTTAATTAATAATATGTTTAAATTACCACCCAAAACCCAGAACAATGTATGACATTCATTAACGTGATGCATTACCCCATATTTTGATCTTTACCATATTTAATCTTTACCAAGACTAGCTCATAGCCTGGTCTTGGCTTCCAGCCCCATATCATAATGTCTTTTTGCATTTCTCTTGTCAAAAAAGATGAGGATGTGTCTATTTTGAGAGCCATTCACACAATTTTTTATTCTGTGATTTAGTCTATTGATTTAAGCTTCTCAATCTGAATGTTTTATGACTTTTATATTAAGGACATTGGGGATGTGCATGAAAATTTTTCTCATTGTTTTTGCCTTAAATAGAGGAAAATTAGTGATTTATAGAATCTCTTTATTTGTGAAGCCTTTCTACTCCAATATTTATTTTTAATTCTGTTTTCTCCTAGTATATGCTTTTTTTTTTCTCTCCATAGACAATAGTAGATCATCTATGATTCGTCGTAAGTTGTGAACTACCGTTACTTTCCTGTATGGCTATCCACTTGTCTCTTCACTATTTAAAAAATAACTGTTGTTCTGTGGCCACCGCTGTTCACAGCGGTGAACTTGAAGTTCAGTTCTCTCTGCCATTGCTTGTTTCTTCTCCCACTGCTGGCAGAATTGTTTTGAAGGCCAAAAGTTATTAGCCTTCGTCAGTGTTCTATTGCTGTGAAGAGACACCATGACCATGGCAACTCTTACAAAGGAAAACATCTAATTGATGCTGGCTTACACTTTCAGAGGTGTAGCCCATTATTTTCACAGTGGGACCTGGCAGCGTGCAGGCAGACATGGTGCTGGAGAAAGGGCAGAGATTTCTACATCTGGATCTGCAGGCAGCAGGAAGAAAGAGAGAGCCACTGGGCCTGGCTTGGGTTTCTGAAACTCCAAAGTGATCCTCAGTGACAAATGTCCTCCAGCAAGGCCACACCTCCTAATCCCTCTCAAGCAGTAACACTCCCTAAAGAACAAGACTTCAAATAGTTGAGCCTAGGTGGGGTGGGGATTCCTATTCAAACCACTACACCACACATAGGCGAGATGCTCAGTCAATTTGATCTCTATTGCTATGGAAATTCTCATCAAACTGTTTCAGTAACTTCACTATATGCTTATGTTCTTCTGTTTATTTAACAATGAACTATTACAATAGTAAAAGGGAATAATTGTTTCAGCATTTATTGGGACACTGTTTAATTGCACAGGCTTTGGGGAATTCACCTCGGTCATTATCCATGCTAGGCATGTGGGAGATCCTAAAATGGATAGAGCAGAAACTCCCCCTGCAGAGAGCACCCCAGGCTCTTCCATGGGCATATTCCAGATGGCACATCTGTGGACTGAGGCTGAGATGGATGGAGAAACAGAAAGCTGTGAGAGGGACGGCGGGGGATCTGTTTGCACTGCATGAATGGCTCCAGGAGTGGTGTGGGTGGCGGCCTGCTTTTCTAGAGTGACCCTTAGGGATAATGTGCTGTCTATGGACTCCGAGAGAAGGGGGTGCCAGAAAGGACCAGGGCCTGAGCTGTGCAGAGCTGGGAACTGCAGAGACTGGGCAGAATGCAAAGGGATCCAGATTAATTCAAATCATACTCCTGTACATGTTCTTGCAAGGGATTTGGTGCCAGGGTGCCCTTGGCCCATACTATGTGTTTAGGGTAAAGACAGCAATGCCTCTGTCCAGATACCTTGGAACCTGCTGACCCTGGAGTCACATAGAATTTAGAGTTCTCTGGAACTCTGTGTGAAATCAAGACCTTTAGCACCTTCGCATTCATTTCCCACAGTCAGAACAAAGTACCCTAAACAAACCCCTTACAAATGGCGGCTCATGGTGTAAGTTGCATCCAGGGTCAGCTTATCTCACTGCTGTGGAGCCTGTGGGGAGTCAGCAGATGAAGGTGGCGACATCCAGCACGGAAAAGCCTCAGTCATGGGAACCAGAAGCAAGAAGGACAGTGGCTGGGCTAAGACGACTATCATCTCCAGTTATCTATCTCCCTTCCAGAAGCTGCCGCATCCCAAAGATCCCACCACCTCCCAGCAGTGCCACTGGATTAAGTGCCATTATTAAGCCTTCATTGAATACACAGGCCCTTGAAGAGACAGCTGAAATAACTGTGGCAACATTGTAAATCCCTTTAAATTCCAATCTTCTCATTTGATTCATGGTGGTGATGGAAAGTGTGCAAATAGGCATGATGATATGGTAAAGACAAACAATATTTTATAATACATCATGTGACTGCGTATGTAAGCAACATATACTGTTAGGGATTGTTGGTGGCAATTTAAGCATATTACTCATTAAGGAAATTTTGGCAAGTCAGATCTCAAAAAAAATGAAATTAAAATCCCCAAGAGAAAACTCAGTTATCCCTTTTGATTCAATGGTCAGTTTTTCTTGTGAAAGTTTACCTTCCTGAGTGGTCTCCCTAGAGCACAGAGTCTGGGATAAGGCACAGGTGTGAGAGCAGAATCCGAGGGATGAGAAATCATCTTAAAAGTATCGAAATTCAAACATGGTGAAAACGGGGGTTGTAAACAGGTGGTTTATTGGGAACTATTCATGCAAAAGGCATTCTGGATGTTAGCCTGATCTATTCAGTAGAGTTACATATGATGTGCTTGGTCTAAAAGTACTTACTGAGCAATTACCTGCTCTTAATCAAATTCTCTTCCTGATAAGCAAATCTTTGTCTTAGTGGCTTCTTTTATCTGCAGGCTTGCCTCATTTCTCTGCTTAGATCAGTTCCTAAATAGATGTTCATCTTGAGTTGAGGGCTTCATTTCTGCTCAGATCTCTGTCTTCTTAGAGTTTTCTCATCTATTGAAACAGATTGTTTCACGTTTTAAATATATATACATATATGTTTGTTTGTTTGTTTTTTGAGACAGGGTTTCTCTGTGTAGTTTTGGTGTCTGTCCTGGATCTTGCTCTGTAGACCAGGCTGGCCTCGAACTCTGCCTGGCTCTGCCTCTTGGGTGCTGGGATTAAAGGTGTGCACCAACACCACCTGGAATTATTTTAAACATTTTTCATGGTAAGTATGTGTGGAGGGTGGTTATACATGTGTCTGTGGAAGTATGAAGAGGACTTTGGACTCTCTGGAACTGGAGTTGCAGGTGGTTGTGGGCTGCCCCATATAGATGCTAGGAATAGAACTCAGGTCCTCTGGAAGAGCAGCCAGTGCTCTTAACTGCTGAGTCATTTCTCCAGGCCTTTTAAATTGATCTTATAGGTAGAGAGAATGTGTTATTAAGCAAAAATATCTGGGATTCTTGGAATCAATTCTGAGCTCCATCTCAGCCCTGGGACTCACTAGGTAGATACCTTTGGACTACTCACTTGGAAACCATGAGTCCAAAAATCATACTGTGTAAAATAAGAGCGAGAATCAATTTCAATTTTATGGGCTTCTCCCAGATCTAAATAAGACTGTGAATTTGAAAAATGAGTTTTTTGTGAACTGTAGAATAGAGTTCCTATGATTTTGTGACCTCATCACTCACCCTCACTGGCAAGAAAAATTTACATTCCATTGTGTGGATGAGGTTACTTAAATTAGTTTGAGCTTTATTAACTGAAAAATTACTGTGGCCAAATGCTGAATGTGTGGTGGTTCATAGAGATGTGCTCACAACCTTCCTGTTTTCAAATAGGAAAGCTCTGCTGCTTCCATTTTGATGTGGAATTCTTCAGCTAGTTATTTATGAAAATTTTCTGAAATTAGCCTTTCAGTTACAATGAAAGTCAAATATGCAGAGTATATTCCTTTCCCAGCATCACAGTTTCCCACTCTAAAGATGTGTAATAATCTTTTGAGTTTCTCCTGCATGCTCCACATAGAGTAGAGCACACACAGCCTAAACTCTCCTCTTCTAAAACTATGTCCATGGTGATACCAGTGGTTAGCACAGAGAACTCTCTGTCTGGGAGACACACATGTCTTTGGCATATGTTTTTGCATTTGTGGTCAATGATCACAACTGAAACCCCTCAATAACTTATTTACCACCTGCTAAATTTTTTACCTCCTATTTTTTTTTTTTTTTTTTTTTTATCAAACTTACAAACCAGGAGCCTCAGGCTCATATTCACTGAGTGATTTCCTCAGGACCACACAGCATGAAGACGGCTACCTAGATGTAGGTATGACTTCCAGTGACTGCAAGATGAGACAGACAAAGATCAGAAATGCAGAGAGGCATATCTGAGCCTTCATAGGTTGAGTTTCAGAGAGCTGTAGGCACAGTTTTGGGGAGCGAGGCTGTGTTAAAGTACAGTATTTGTCACTGGCTGATACTTTGCAATTAGAAAATTTATTCAGCCTATGTAGACTTGTGCTCTTCTGCAGTTATAATGATGATACAAAGTCTGCCAGCTTTTTTTTTTATCTGAAAACCCTATAATTCTTTGTTTCCTTGGGCCATGTTGAATCTTCAACACCAGGAAACAGATCAGTAGCAGAAGGAAGCAGTTACTAGACCCCTGATCATCACTGTAAATTTTTTTTTCATATTTAAGAGTACATAATATGTGAAGTAGCTAGGGCATTGCCAGTGCAACCAACGATTCACCCGCAGCTTTTGTTTTCAAGTGTGCCTCAGCCCATGGAACTCCTGCCTGCCCCTGAAGTATTAAACAAGCCTTAACAATACATGAAATCAGTAGCTAGGAAAACGGTAGCTCCTGTAGCAAATCCCAGATTTCAGCCACCAAGCACAACAGCCCTTTCTTTTTCTTTCAGATGGCAAGTCTACAGGACTAAGGATTTAGCTTCATGGGAGAGTGCTGACCTAGAATGTTCTAGGCTCTGGTTCAATCTTCAATACTGGAAAGCGGGCGCAGGGGTGAACATGAATGATAATTAATATAAATTATAGTTCAAAACGAGGCCAGAGAAAGATGGCTGAGTGGTTAAGACCATTGGTCATTCTCCCAAAGAAGCCAGGTTTGTGTCAGGGACCTCCCCCACACCCCATACTTCCACATCCCACCCCACTCCACCCCCAGCAAGTCTTATGTGTTGGGGGACAATCCACAAGAGGTAAAGAAGGAAGCCCCAGGCAGTGACATCTTTGCAAGCACACCTCATGGATTACTTTTCCCACACATTTAAACATAGCATAACTTGTGACCTGTGACCTTTACAATAAGAATGAATTCTATTGGCTGATAAACAGAGTTCAGGGCTGGGGACTAGAGGAAGGGTCTGTGATAAGCATCAGGATGGATTCTATTGCTGGAGGATGTAAAATACACGGAGCCTCTTTCATAGGGGTGTGTTCTATTCAGAGCAGGACTAGGGCCTCAACACTTTCAGGATACTGGGGAGACTCAGGTGGAGGCTGGCTCCTAGTAGAATAGCCAAGAATCACCGGGTTGATTGACCACTTTTCACTCCAGCAATCCAGATGACTAGGTGTCATTCATTTACTTCCATTGAAGAAAACAGCCACACATGATTGACAATCCTGGTTTCTCCAATGCTCACTCTAAGGTGTGCTTCCTACAAGCTGGATTCTCAGCACAGCATGGCCGCTCACAACCATCTATAACATCTAGTTCCAGGGAACCTGATATCCTCTTCTGGCCTTCACAGGAACTGCATACACACGGTGCAGAGACATGCAGGCAAAACACCCATACACATAAAATAAAAATAAATGAATTTAAAAATAAAATCCTTCATAACTAATAGTATGGTTTGCATACAACATTCCTGTCACCTGCTGACCAATACACATCTAAGCCACAAGAATGTAGCAGGCACAGTATAAGCTTAATCAAGTCCTACTTAGAAAGGAAGGCCAGGCAATGCAGGGTGCCCGCTAATCCAGAGTGATGATGGACACCTCCTGGGGTACTACTCTCAGTCCGGCCACTGAGGAAGTCACCTGGGAGTAGAACCAACGTGCCCTCCAGGTACAGTACCCATCTCCTTTTATCTCAGTGGCCCTGGCTTGCGGAATGTGGACTGCTGCCCATTATTATCTACAACCACAAGAGTGTTGGGAGCTAGAGGGCTTTCCAAGTACACTTTCTGCTTTTTGAATAGTAGTATCCAATAATACTAAATGGACTTTTTTTTCTTCATCTAAAATATCTAAGGGATAATTGTTTCTTTGACAATGTAATTCCCCCTAAAAGTTCCCTTTATGGATTGAATTCTGTCACTCAAAATTAATATATTGACACTCTATCCACCAGAATATGGCCTTATTTGGAGACAAGATTTTTATAAAGTTACATAGAGGTTACCGGGTAAGCTCTATCACGGTGTGGCAGGTGTCCTTATTAAAAGGAGAAGTTTGGAAAAAAATGTGTGGTCTGAGGGAGATGCTGCCTGACATCCGGCCCGATAAAGATGGCTATCCCCTAGCTCAGAGGAAAGACTGAAACAAACCCTTCCTCATTTCATTCAGCAGGAGTTGAGGCTGCCACCACCTTGATGTAGCCCTGGCAACCCCCAACGGTAGCTAGAGAGTTTTCTCTCTGGGTTCTGCCAAGCCCACTTATAAAATAAACACACAGATGCTTATATTATTTAAACTGTTTGGCCTAATGGCTCAGGCTTCTTGCTAACTGTACTTATATCTTAAATTAACCCATTTCTATTCATCTATACGTTGCCACGTGGCTCGTGGCTTACCGGCACCTTACATCTCGCTTGTCATGGTGGCGGCTGGCAGTGTCTCTCTGCCTCAGCCTTCCACTTCCCAGAGTTCTCCTCTCTCCTTGTCCTGCCTATACTTCCTGCCTTGCTACTGGCAAATCAGTGTTTTATTTATTAACCAATCAGAGCAACACATTTAACATACAGACACCCCACAGCACCTGACAATGTGAGATGACTTCTGTCTGTGGCTGAAGCATTCCCATTTGTAGTGTGTTGTTAGGGAAGCCAAAGAAAAATGCATATGATTCCTTTAAAGTTTCTCATCAGTTTCCTACCAGAGTGATAGTGCGCAAGCCATAAAGTTCTTTTCCTGATTCCATAATCACTGTTTTCTTTTCCCGATTCCTAGTCTCCGAGGAATCTAACTAAGCCTAGTAGCTGATGTCATGGCGTTACAAGAAGCAACAGGCCTGATGGCAGGGCTTGCCTTCATCCCCATCTTGGCCTAGAGCTGATTCACTTCAAGCATCACAATATAGTAGAAGTTGACCTTTTCCTTGACACACAGAAAGCCTATCAAGTGCCCTGGTGTTTAAATGCTTTGTTTTAATTTCTTTCATGTGGTAATCCAAAGGTTCAGGCCTCCTCTTCACTCAAGTCCCACAAGTCTGAGACCTTGTGACCATTTACAGCCAGGTGGCACAAAGATATGACTGTGGAAAAGACACCGTTGCCTCTTTAAGATCTTTTCCCAGATGCCACTCTAGACCCAGGTATTTGAGCCCTCAGTCACCAGTCACCAGTGGGTGCTCTTTGGCGAGGTATATGGCATTGCTGGAGCAAGTATATCACAGGGGTTGGGTTTTGAGAATTCATAGCCTTACTCTGCTTCCAGTACATTCTCTCTGTTTGTATTTGTGTAAGAGATGAGTGCCCAGATTCCCACTCAGGCTGCCATGTTTGCTGCTTGCGGTCACGCCTCCCCAACATAATGCACTCTTATCCCTCTGGACTCCTAACCCAAACTAAGGTCTTTCCTTCCCAGGATGCTTTGTCTGGTGGTGCTTTATCACAGCAACTCTGAGAGTCAGCCCTATGGTCGTGGTCAATCACAAGAAAGGCCAAGGAACTGAGTCAAGCTGGGGGCCAAGCCGGAAGGATGCAAGCACTGTGGTAAACAGATGTTGTCTTGGCCTTTAGAGGGATTTTTCTTGTTTTATGTTGAGGACACAGATGCTGGGAGATGAAATATCTCATTCAAGACCACATAGCTTACAGCCAATAAAAGAAAAGCTTTAACTCATGTCCATCTGTCTCAAATGAAAAGGATAAATAAAGAGCGGCCAACAGGATGGTTAATGTTCTAGAAGCCATTCATTTGCCAAACTCAACAAATAATATAATCAGTCAATTCTATTTGAACTTCAGAGGAACAACAATGGAAAAAAAGTAATAGAAGTATGACCCATGAAGCTTGGAAAGCCTGCCAGAATGAACTGTTTTAAGGATTGCAAGTAGTTAACAACACAAAGAAGCCACAGAGATGGATGTGCAAAACATGTTACAATACATTCCTTGGAAGACTGGAGAAAAAAAGTGCCTGAAAATGGCAAGCATGCTGTCATTGGCTCAAGGCACTAAGGAGCTGCCAGGGAATTAACACTCAACTGTAAGAGAGCTCCTTGTTGCCACAAACACAACGGGAATCCTCTCTGAGGAGCTGGCTGGTACATCTCCCTCTCCTGAGGGATGGATCAATAGAATGACCTGAATAAAACGATATTCTGAAATAGTTTTGGGTGTTTGAATGACATTAGTGAAATACAAACAGCTATCTCAAGATGTATTTAAATTAAGAATAAGTCACTATGGCAGTTAGGATAGAAATTGAAGGTTTGCGTCGTCTGAAATATGTTTATCACAAGAGAACCAAGTAAAATTAATGACTATTTGCTTTACAGCCTTTTCCTAGATTGCCCCAGACTGCCTTAGTCTGTTCCAGCTGAGAAGAGAAACCCCTCAGGTTGAGGGGATTACAGCTCTAGACACTCCAAAGACCAAGATCATCTGCCAGTAGGTTTGGTATCTGGAAAGGGCTTTCTTTTTGTTCTAAGGATTGCTGCTGAGTCCTTACAAGCCAGAAGAGCAGTGGGGCCAAAGAAATTTCATATTTGTATTGCTGTGAAGAGACATCATGACCACAGCAACTCTTATCATTGAAAACATTTCATTGAAGGGGTTTGCTTACAGTTTCAGAGGTTCAGTCCATTCTCATTATGGCGAGAAGCATGGCATCATGCAGGCAGACATGATGCTGGAGGAATAGTTAAGAGCCCTACATCTTGTAGGCGACAGGAAGTTGACTGACACACTGGACGGTATTCTGAGCACAGGAAACTCAAAGTCCACTCCCATAGTGACACACTTCCTCCAACTAGGCCATACCCACTCCAACAAAGCCACACCTAATAGTGCCACCCCTTGTGAGATTATGGGGGCCAATTACTTTCAAACTCCCATAGGCACTAACCCATTTAGAGAGTGTAGCATCATGACCTGTCTCTAAATGTCCTTGTCTTTCAATCCCATTCCATGAGCAACTAATTTCCACAAGAAGTTTGTTCCGGTCCTCTTCCTTCTCTTCTCTCTTCTTTTCCCTTTCCTCTCCTCCTCCCTCCTTCCCTCCCTGTCTCAGTTAGGGTTTCTGTTGCTGTAACAAAATACCATAAACAAAAGCACTTGAGGAAGAAAGGGTTTGCTTTAGCTCATGGTTGTAGTCAATGATCCAGGGAAGTCAAGGCAGGAACACAGAGGCCGTTGAGGAATGCTGCCTCCTGGCTTGCTCAGCCTTTCTTATACCACCCAGGACTACCTATCCAGGGCCACACAGCCCACAGTGAGTTGGGCCTACCCACATTGTCTTAGTCAGGGTTTCTATTGCTGTGAAGAGACACCATGACCACAGCAACTTTTATAAAGTACACATTTAATTGGTGTAGCTGCTCACAGTTCAGAGGTTAACTCCATTACCATCATGGTAGGGAACATGGCAGCTGGGAGCATGGTGACATGCAGGCAGACATGGTGCTGGTTACATCTTGATCAGAAGGCAACAGGAAATGGACTGAAGCACTGGGATGGTTTGGGCATATATCAGACCTCAAAGCCCACCCCCACAGTGACACACTTCCTCCAACAAGACCACACTTAATCCAACAAAGCCACACCTCCTAATAGTGCCACTCCTTATGAGTTTATGGGGACCAGTTACATTCAAACTACCACACACTTTAATCAAGAAAATGCCTCACAAACTTGCCCACAGGCCAATCTAGTAGGGGCATTTTTCTCAATTGAGGTTCTCTCTTCCAAAACGACTCTAGTTTGTGTCAAGTTGACATAAAACGAGGCACTCCACTCTTTCCTCTTTCTTTCTGTGTTGGTTTTGTGAGACAGGATGCTGCCATGCAACAGGCTGACCTCAAACTCACTGATGGGATTGCTACCCCATGATGGGCTTCCCAGCATGTACCATCTGCCATGGTCTATCTACACTAGCCGTTTTGGATCAAGATGCTTTCAGCCTTTCAATTTCCTACATATGCAATTTAATACCTAGGAAAACCTGGCAGGGTCAGGCTGCCACACCCTGGATCAGATAAATGAAATTCAGAGTTGTTCAGAGGATATATTCTCATCAGATAGGGCCCGTATACAGCACTGAACTGTGGTTCCTTGATCCTTAATTAACCTGCTTCTCCATTAAGGTAATTAAAATCCTGCACTCCTGCTCACCATTTTCATATTCCCCTAACCCGAGACTCTCATAAAAATAATAGCAAGAAACCATACGATTTACAAGTGAGGTTGTTAGGTAAGAGGGATGCTGGGCCAGGCTACCATCTGCAGAAGGCTTTGTGTCCATGGGAACTGAAGGCATCACTCTTTCTGATCCACCAGTAACAGATCCTTAGGTATAATATACCAGCATACCCTAGAGATGGTCAATGAGGATTCTGTTTTGGTGTTACTCTTTAATAAAGGCGAGCTGAGGATGGCAAGTGATGGACCGTCAAATCCCCAGCAGATGCAATCATTGGCAATGGCTTAAAGCATCGCCTTCATCTTTCCATTAGAGATGACTAAGAAAGGCCTCCAACTCATCAGAAAGTCTTCCATTAGGCTCTGTAATTCGCCGACCACTTACTTAGCATGTTTTTAATACTTGGAAAATCCACATGAGTTTTCCACTCTGGCACCACGGTGGTGACTCATCCTTTTATTTTAGCGACAGTGTGGACACAGAGTAGAGAAGGTGAGTGTCAAGGGGGCAGAAGAGGTGGTAGGGCTGTGGGAGGGGACAGAGAGCAGCATTTCCAAAGGCAGGACAATAATTGTTGGAGCAGAAAACACTTATTTTGTTATTTTGTCTTTTTTTTTTTCTTCAGAGCTGAGGACTGAACCCAGAGCCTTGCGCTTGCTAGGCAAGCACTCTACCACTGAGCTAAATCCCCAACCCCAAAACACTTATTTTGTATCACAAACTTGTATGATTAATTTTATACACTATATATATATTGGTTTTTTGAGACAGGGTTTCCTTGTGTAATTTTGATGCTTTTCCTAGAACTTGCTTTGGAGACCAGGCTGGCCTCGAACTCACAGAGCTCCACCCGCCTCTGCCTCCCAAGTGCTGGGATTAAAGGCGAGCACCACCAACGCTCAGCCTACACTAATATTATGTTAAAAAAAATTAACCTGTTCTTTAAATCTGAAAGTGATGTCTTTGTAGAGCGGTGGCAATAAAGCTCCCACTGTCTCTACTCATCCGATCAAATTGTTCCAACTGAGACGTTACATATCTGGTTTCCTCGACTGATCTTTCCAAGTGGCTATTAGTAAAAGCAGCATTTCTCCCTTTTACTTCTTCCTGATTTTTGGTTCCACCCTGGCTTATCAAATTAGCTTGTACAAGAGGATATTGCAGAATAAATTAATTTGAGTTCCATTTTTCCCCCAGCTTTATTAAAGCATAATTGAAAATCATATATTTATGGTACAATGTTTTGATATATACGTATATTATGAAGTGATTACTATAATCAAACTAATTAGCATATTCATTTCTTTGCGTAGTTATTTTAGGTGTTCATGTGGAAAACACCTAAGATTTATTCTTCTGGTTGTTTCCAAGGATTCACTACTTTAGTGTTAGCTTCGGCCACTATGATATGTGAAAGATCTTCAGGATTTACCTTTCTTTTGTTTTGTTGTTTTGTTTTGTTTTGTTTGACAGGGTTTCTCTGTGCCATTTTGGTGCCTGTTCTGGATCTCGTTGTGTAGCCCAGGCTGGCCTTGAACTCACAGAGATCCACCTGGCTCTGCCTCCTGGGTGCTGGGATTAAAGGCGTGCGCCACCACTGCCCAGCTACTCTCTTTTCCAAGCTAACTAATTAGGTTATTTGTGTGCCGTATGTCTGTACTGTGAGGGTGCCTGCTGGTTCATGCCTATGCCCCAGCGCACGTGTGGAGGCCAGAAGACAACTTGTAGGACTCAGTTCTCTCCTTCCACCCTGTGCACCCCAGGGCTTGAGCTCAGGGCATCAAACTTGACAGCAAACAAGCTTTGCCCACTGAGGAGTCTCACCAGCCCACTGCTCCTTTAGTAGTAGTAGTAGTAGTAGTAGTAGTAGTAGTAGTACTAGTACTAGTACTATTTTAACAAACAAAGAGTTGTTTCTTTCAGGAAAAGTTCCAGGAGCACCTCAGGCTTCCCTAGGTGTGACCAGGAAAAACCATTTGGCACCATAAAAGTCACTGGAGCAGGTGCCACTATTAATCTCTGACATGTGTATTTTAAAATTTTGTCCCCTTTTCGAATTATTGGCTCATGTGTGGGCTGTGTGTCTACTACATAAAAATTAAAATGAATGACTCTGAATGATCCAAAACTCCTCCCACATATTATTAGCAGGTAGTTAAATTTGGTGCCTTAAACGGAAGAACTCTAAGCAAACACAGGAAATAATTATCTGCCCCCAAACTTGGGGCCACTTTGATTCCTATGTCTGTCTCCCCGGCATTCCAACAGGATCGTTCTTCAGTTGGAGTACATGTCAGGAAGCTGTGTCTGGACTAATAGAGCATCCTTCCCAGATGTCTCAAAGCGTTTTGTAGGTCTTTTGGAGACAGATACTGTGAGGAAAAGGCATAGTCTGGAGTCAGATGTATTTGCGTTCATTTCCAGCTCTAGCTCCAAGAGTCTGGGCAGTGGTGGGAAACCTCCTTCTCTCCTCCTCCCTTGCACACTCGGTGATGAATGATCCATGTGTAAAAGATAAAGGTGACATATGCCAAGAACACAGCAAGGTGTGTGACAGGCAGGAAAGTCTCGGTAAATGTGCTAGGAGCTTGGTGAGGCATTTCAACATTTCTAGAGCAGGTTTTGCATTGCCTCCCCTGCTCACCATTAGCTTGCATAAATTATCACCCTGGCAGCCACTGTTCTCAAGAAACCATAATGAAGTAGTGTGGAAACAGAACAGAAGTCAAAAGAATCAAATGTGAATACAAGACTTCATTCCTGGCAATACACAGAAAAAAAAATTTACAGGGGGAAAAAATCTCTCATTGAAAACACTAAGAATGAACAATAAAAAAAAAAATCTAAACTATATATTTTTCTAACATGGAGCCGAGTTTGTGAGAGCGAATTCTCAACAGACTACAGTTGACAAGGAAGGTGGAAAGCACAGGGCTAACGTTTTCGCTGAACTCAGAGCGAGGGCAGCAGCCACTGGTTAAACGTTATGTGGGAAACACAGGGATCTCGCTGGGGAAACAAGGCGAGGCATTGGCTACCTGAAGAGAAAGCAGAAACACAACAACAACAACAACAACAAACCATTCGGTTAGCAACAAGTGGACAGCGTGCGGGGAAAGCTGAGGTTACTCCATATCAGAGACGGAGGACGCTTGAGAGCAGCACACTGGATCACACCCACTCCAGGAGAGAAAGGCAACTGAGTGACCTCAAGGAGGGACACGGGAACAGAGGAACGGCATAGGGAAAATAGGGAAGGCAGGCAGGTCTGGTTTCCCACTTCATACACACTAAGAAACTGTTTCAAGTTCATGTCAGCCCTCAACACGAAAGGCAGCACATGTACGTGACGAAAGACATCAGAGAAGAAATATTTCAGAAGAGACCTCTAAAAATCTGTCAGTTCTCCAAAAGAGCACATTTAAGGAAAGGGGTAGAATAAAGAAGTGGGGGGTCGATATCAAACTTCTTCAGAACTCTGAAAATTAACCAAAGGATTGCAAACACCTAGGAAGGATGTTCATGAAGAACAGTGCTGGTGACCATAACACTCTTCAGTTAGTGACGTCTCACCAGCCCTGTGAATAGTCTCCGCTTTGCATCTCCCTGCTCTTGCAGACAGTACTGAAACTATTGGGACTGAGAAAGCCAGCAACCTGGCAGGCCCTGGAGGGCTCGGGGGAGTTTGGAGGTTTCTAAGTGAATTATTCACAGAGAATGTTCACTATCTGACCCATCTAAGAAAGTTTGTTCCTAGGACTTGCCTTTAGTGCCTGACTGGCAACTTGCAGCTCTGCAAACAGTCATATTTTATTTTAAAAGATCAATAGCAATTGTTTCTCAAAAACAGTTATCCAAGGAAGAGTATCAATTGGAGTTAATAGAAAAAAAAAGAAGAAAAACCTTTGAAGGAAAAACTGGAGAAGGAGACTTTGTAATGGGCTTTCAGACTTTCTTATACATCCCTTTTGATGTAGGAGCTGATCACAGGGTGGGATGTGAACACAGGAAAGACGTGCCTATATATTTACATTGGGTTGGACCTGAGGTCTTGAGGTAAGCAGAAAATGATGGCTACTTCTGATCTGTATGCCAGCTGTTGACATGCTGGAGGCATACTGCAACACACTCAGCTCTTCTGAACAAGCTGGGATTATAAGTCAGTGGAAGGCACTTAAAGAAATCCTTGTATAACCATTAGCTGACCATGAAGCTAACCTAGGAGAGATTTCAGTGGCCGCACATAATAAAACAGACTTTGGAGAATCGGTCCAGGAAAATCCAAGACTAACCATAACAGCAACAAATTCTGGGAGGGAGACATTTGATTTCAAGTTTGTTTGTTTGTTTTTTTTAAACTATACTATTTAAATGTCCCATTTTTAACAAGAATCGGGATACATGCAAAAAAAAAAAAAAAAAAAAAAACAAACAGGAATACATGACCCATGTATACTCTCTTCATAAAAACCATACAGATATTGTCCTTGAGAAAGTTGAATTGATGGGTTGAGTAAGCGAATACGTATTAGTAGGTGCAAGGAACAAATCCAAAGCATTAAAGGAAAGCGTGAGAACGGCTCACCAAATGTAGACCATCAACAAAAAGACAGAAATTATAAAAATAATCAGACAGGAACTCTGGAGTTAAAAACGTATTATCACAAAGTTATTACAGAGCCACCATAGACGTTAGCAGCAGATCCGAAGAATCCACAGACTGTAGTCAGGTCAACAGAGATTATTCTGTCCAAACGGAAAAGCAAACCAGAGTGAAGAAACATGCTCGTGCCTCACCATCACGCTTCCTCGCACACAGAGTGCAGGAGTTAACAGTTTCTGACAGTAAAACAGCAGAAAACTTCCAAACTTCATGCAGAAAAGCACGGATCTTCATTTCCCAAGAAATTCAATGATGTTTTAATGGAGAAATTCAAAGCAGCCACTCCCAAACACATTGTAGTCCAACTATGAAAAATCAAACAGACACGTTCTAGAGTATCAACAGTTTTGAATAATCACATTATCGGATTCTGGGATGAGATTGCCGGCTGATATGCCATCAGAAATTTGGGGAATCAGAAAATAGTCCACTGACATACTGAAGTGATATTTAAAGACTGTCAATCAAAATTTTGTAGGATTATCATCCTTCAAAATCAAAGGAGAAACTAAAAGAGTAATGTGAACAAAACTAAGATAAGATGTCCCCAAAAAGAAAGATTCCCTAGGGCAAAATGAAGAGTCATGTGAAGCATTTTGAATCCCAGTGAAGACCCAAAGAACACTGGCAAAGATACCCAGGCATATGTGTTCACAGAAGTTAATGAAATTCACCAAAATAAGCAGGACCTACCCAGGGCAAGTGATTATAGTTGGATCGGGTTGAGAAAGCAAAGGCCACAAAGCACAATTTACAGAGATTTTAATTAAACTATTTCCGGAGCTGGTACCTGAACATACTCTTTACATATTTTCACATGACAGGAATCATCACCATGATTAAATTAAAATGTGAATATCTCAACAGTTGAACTAAATAGACCCTTTCTTTGCAAATGAGTCACTCAATATTGCAGGTAATTAGAATATCTGAGACCTGGGGAAACTTGGGAAGGTATTGGCCATGATTTGCTCAAAGACAGCAAGAGACTCGTGGAGAAGGAAATCCAATGTCAATCTCTGGACTGAGGAAAGGGCAAGAATGGACAGATATGGGAAAAAATGATGAGTACCTGATGGCCTGTGTTAAACCAGGGGAGTCAGAGAGATAGAGAAGCTGTGAGAATCTTATTCTGAGCTCTGAAGGCTGGGAATCTTGATGTTGATGTCATCCATGAAGCATGGTGCTGTGATGAGGCCCTTGAAGAAGAGCTTATGCAGAGAGAACAGCACTATCCTTTGCAGAGTTGCTTGCCAAGAAAACCAATGTTGTTTTGCTGTTGTTTTTCCAAAGAGTAGATGTAAAACATTGCACAGAGGATCATGCAAGAAAATTAGTGCAAGAAAGTGTCTGCTATATTCAGCAGCGTGCCTGCGCCAGGCTATTTTAGGATAGAAGAACAGGAACCCTAAGTTATCTTTGGGGGATGACTCAGTTGTCAAAATGAAGGACAAAGAGGAATGAGGTTGTACAGTCACCTCCGCTGCTGTACAGTCACCCCAGTTCAGAGGCCCAAAGAGTAAAAGTGCTCCACTTGAGAAATTACCTCAAGGGACTCAACGTCCATGTCTCCCGGGAGAAAAGATTCTGCCATTGTTAGTGGCAGTCCATGCCCCATCGTTTGGAAGGCTGTCAACCTTGACACACCCATGTGGGCCGTTCCTCATGGACATCTAGGCCAGTCAGTCAATTCCAGGCAAGTAAGATGGACTTTGCCGATTCCAGACTCATGGGCACGTGTGAATGAGGCAGAGAAAGAGTGCTTGGCACTAAAAGGTGCCCAGAGAGAGTCTTGCTCTCTCTTCTACCTTACACTGTTACCTTCAAATGTCTGGAAATGGCACTTACTGCCACAGAGCCTTGCATGTATGCCCTGCCCTTCTAGTGAATAAAAGATTTATTTATTTATTTATTTATTTATTTATTTATTTATTTTTAATTATATTTGTGTTTTAATTTTACACATCAGCCATGGGTTTCCCCGTCCTCCCCCCTCCCGTCCCCGCCTCCATTTTCCCCCAGCCCCTCCCCTCCATTCTCATTGACTCCTCCAGGGCCACAACTCCCCTGGGGATTCAATTCAACCTGGTGGATTCAGTACAGGCAGGTCCAGTCCCCTCCTTCCAGGCTGAGCATGTGTTCCTTTGTAAGCCCAAAGTTCCAAGCAGCCATCTCGTGCACTAAGGACAGGTCCAGATCCCACTGCCTGGATGCCTCCCAAACAGTTCAAGCTATTCAATTGTCTCACTTATCCAGAGGGCCTGCTCCAGCTGGGGACTCCACAGCCCCTGGCTCATAATTCATGTGCTTCCATTCTTTTGGCTATTTGTCCCTGTGCTTTTCTAATCTTGGTCTCAACAATTCACACTCTTACAGTCCCTCCTCTTTCTCAACAATTGGACTCCTGGAACTCCACCTGGGGCCTGGCTGAGGATCTCTGCATCCACGTCCATCAGTTATTGGATGAGAGTTCCAGCACGACCATTAGGGTGTTTGGCCATCTGATCACCAGACCATGTCAGATCAGGCTTTCTCTCGACCATTGCCAGCAGTCTATAGAGGATGTATCATTGTGGATTTCTGGAGACATCTCCAGCACTCTGTCTATTCCTGTTCTCATGTCATCATTTATCATGGTCTGTTATTCCTTGTTCTCCCTTTCTGTTCTTGATCCAGCCGGGATCTCCTGCTCCCCTAAGCTTTCTTTCCCTGTATATATACACAATGGAGTACTACTCAGCAGAGAAAAACAATGACATCATGAGGTTTGCAGGCAAATGGATGGATCTAGAAAAAAATCGTCCTGAGTGAGGTAACCCAGACTCAGAAGGACAAACATGGTATGTACTCACTCATAGTAGGATACTAGATGTAAAACAAAGATGACTAGACAGCTACACAAATCCAAGGAGGCTACCTAGAAAACAGGACCCTAGGAAAGACACAGGGATCACCCAATGACAGAGAAATGGATGAGATCTACGTGAACAACCTGGACAACAGTGGGAGTAATAAAAGATTTTTTAAAAAAAGACTAAATATATCTTCTTTTAAAATCTCATGTAATCATTCATGTATAAAAGACATAAACTGAATGCTTAATAATTATTGCTAATTTTAACCTATTTTAAAATACATTATAATTTGATCTATTATATAGCATGAAGCAAATTTTGTTTTCTCACAAGTTTTTAAGCATGAAAAACAACATTAATATTCGTTTCTGAGTTGTTAAGTTAATCCACAGGCAAAAAGTTTTGAATTAACTCTACCATTTCCTGAAATTAATGAAGAAAGACCATAGAGACATTTTAACTCAATCCAAATTTTAACTTGTAAATTATTTTGGCTTAGAAAAAGCAAAAATGTGAATGTTAATTTTGGAAAGTAAGTTTAAAATAATTTTTTAATACATTCAAAATAATGATTGCTATTTACTGAACTGGAAACCAGTATTTTGGTTTTTTGTTTATTTGTTTTGGTTTTGTCTTATTTTATTTTCCTATTTGGTCATCCTGAGTTAGAAACATTACTATTCAAATTATCTTCCTATAGTTTAAAACAATTGTCTTAGTCATTTCTTATTGATCCATGACACTTCTTTTTATTGTTTTCTAATTCAATTTGGTGGTTGAATAGATTTGGGGGTGGGGGATAAGGTACATTGAACCTTGTGTCTCTTCCTCGTAATCATCCTGAGTGCTTCTAGTATATGCAGGAAGACTGAACGGCTTTCTCTTGGGTGTCCTGCATTTGAGCAGATCACAAATCTACAAACTGGTTTTGTAAAATGTTCTAAATTTAGTCCCATTGTGAACTGAGACTCAGAGAACACAGTCTGTATAACAATCACAAAATACCACATTCTAGATGCTTCCTTTCACGTTGAGGGAGTGCATTATCTTTACAAAGGAATAAAAGTACTCATCACCTTTTAGGGCCAGTCAGGAAGGCTTTTGAGGAAGGCCTGTCAAGACTGATGTAGGTTACATTGCAACAGGATCTTGCAGTGGAGAAGAAAAGCAAACTTGAGTTGCACTAAGATAAGTGTGGCTGAGGTTTATAGTCAAGGAACTGAGGGAAGGTTGGTGGGTTGGAAATGAAAATGAAACATCAGGGGCCAATAGCTACTTTGTAAACTGACCTGATGGCATAAGAAAGTATGTTGATATGTACGTTTAAATGTCATAGCTACTTTGCATGCTACCCAAAAAAAAAAAAAAGAAAGAAAGAAAGAAGGAAAGAAAGAGAGAGAGAGAGAGAGAGAGAGAGAGAGAGAGAGAGAGAGAGAGAGAGACAAAGAAACAAAGAAAGAAAGAAAACGTAATAATTTGGGCTGGGGAGATGGTTCAGAGCTCTGGTCTCACCAGCATGGGGACTAGACTTTGAACCTCACACCCACATAACAAAGGTTAAGTAAGCATGGTGTTGGCTACCTATAATCTTAGTATACAGGAGCTTGTGTCAGTAAGAATTTTTAGAGCTTGTTGGTTAGATATTCTTGCTGACTGGGTGACAGACTCCAGGTTCAGTGAAAGACCCTGTCTCAAAAACTAAGGTAGAGATACCAAGTGTCGACACATACACATGCATATACACATGAACATACATACACATGATAGATATATAAAAGAACATAATATCCATGGTGTCTGTGATCTAAGACAACGGTAACTCAATATACAGTACACATCAGGGATCTCAGGGTTGTAAGGATTGGATAATATGGATGGTTAGCATGACTAAGAATCTTCCTCTTAGCTCAAAACATACTTGATTATGTCAGCTATATGCTAGACTCCCAAAGACACCAAATTAATTCCAGACTTTCAGTAGTTCCTTGAAGGTACTTAGGCACCTCACACCTTTTAGTTAATGCAGGTCATTAACTTGAAACATAAATCAGGGTGAGAGTAGAGCAGAGAAATGGAATTTGATGCAACTCACCTTGCATTGTATGTGGACTAGAGTTTACTCAGACAATGACATGAAGTTCAACCCTCACAGGAGGTCTGTCCCTAAAGGGGAAATGGCCTCTAAAGTTCCCATGACTCTCTACAGCCATCATCTAAGACCAACTGTTACCCACCAAGTAGTATGACAAGGAGGACTACCTACAGACTGATGCCACCAAGACAGTCTATTCCTGTGTGCTTTCTGGAGGAGACCGCTCGGTTCACAGATCAAACAGAGGTGAAACCAGAGCCAAGTCAACCACAAAGCAGTAGAAATGGAGAGACAACTCAGAAGTTCTGCTGAACCAAATCCCAGGAAGTCGATTGCACCGTAAGCTTGGATGGCAACCAAAGTAAGAACAGGAAGCCAGCGGGCTCCAAGGAGAATGTCTTCAAGATGGAGTGAAATAAAATCCAAGGAATAAATAGTGACTAAGAAGCTGGATGAGATCACTGATCAGGCCTCACAGAGAGAAAGCACATATTTCCTCTCCCATCAAGGGAAAGATGAGCCAATCAGTCTAGGGAAAACAAGGCCTTCACTATAACAACAAAAATATAGCAGAGTCATAGCCCAGATAGGAAGTAAGCAGAAACTTGGCATCATTCAGAGCCACTGCAGGAAGAACTCCTTTCATTGCCTCATAGAAATATTCGCTTTAAAGTCACACAGATCTTTAAATTGGGCTCACAGAGATGGAAACGAAAGCTTAACATCATCATGGTTTGTAGTGCAGACTATTTAAATGTCAATAATTGCATAAATGTTATTGATTTCAAGTTTTCAAGACAAAATTGGGATTTCAATGGTTTTATAGAGTACTATCTGTTACCTAACCTTTATTAAAGTTGGCAGATGAACATAAGATGATAAGAAGTTAGCATATTTTTTAACAGAAAGCCTAGAACTGTCTCTCTGGGCTAGAGAGATGGTCTAGGCGTTAAGAGTACAGACTACTCTTCCAGGGCCCTGAGTTTGTTTCTTGGCCACCATTGCATGTAGTTCACAACTGAACTGCCTGTACCTCCAGTTCCAAAAGGTTTGACACCTCTAGACCCTGTGGACACCATCACTTATAAGGCCCTCAAGTGTGTGCATGTGTTTGCACATGCGTGCATACGCGCACGCGCGTGCACAGACACAATTAAAACTAAAATAGAAAAAGAAATGTCTTCTTTAGCTTTATCTCATGTCACAAATACCAATTACATCTATAATTTGTTTCATTAAACATTCCATCGCAATAGGTGCTAACTTTCTAAGCAAAGTGTATATTCTTACTCTTATAAGTTCTATACTAAATAAAAACTAAGATGCTCCTATTGAAACTCAAGAAAGTAATCTTTACAGGAACCTAAATAGGCAAGATCAAACAGTAGAAATTTAAGTTACTAAGGTTATCCAATATAGTAGTTAAAATTAAACCTATCTGCATGCAGCCTGGGCCCTAAATAGCCATGACTTACCTATGCTAGAAAGCAGTTCAGAGCAGACAGGGTATATTGCATTTGCAGTCTATGTTCACCTAGGTTTGTTTTGTGTTGTTTTTTCTACCACAGGAATCTGTCTTCAGATGTTTACTTCATTGTCTGAACAGCTGTTGCAGCGACCGACCATATCTCTTCTGCATTCCAGACAGCAGGGAAAGAAAGAGAGAGCACCCCTTGAGCAGTTCTGAGACGCGTTCCTAGAAGCCAGCATGGGGCTTTGATTCTTGAATGCTGTTGGTCACATGCCACCTCTAGTTGAGGGAGAAGGTTAGACAAGCGCTCGTTCTCTAAGTCTAAATTCAAAATGATAGTCCTAGGTTCTTTGTGTTAATATTTGGGGACTTCCTAGGGATGGGGTTTGAAAGGAACCAAAGACAGTATTGACACTCCTAACTTTCCTAGGACCAATTCAATGGGGTAAGTTGATATCAGAAGTGAGCAGTCTGGAGTAGCCATAAGGGGAAAAATGGAACTAGGAACAGCATTTATCTGATACATGAAATTGGGGATAAAAAAAAAAGAGAGAGAGAGAGAGAGACAAATCCTTTTTAGTACACACACAAGGACTTACATATAAAACAAAGCTTTGTCAATGAAAAAGGCATGGACAGCTCAAATGAGCCAGTGAAGCCATGGTTCTGACAAGTCAGATGAGGATCAACAAGAAGAGAAGGAAAGAGGTGGGAATGTAAGTTTTTCGGGTCATTGTTAGCTTCCTAAGTGTAGCTTCCAGTCTTTCATCACTCCATTTCCCTTCATGAAATCTCTTGAGTTTGTGAATATCTGAGTATCTGCATCTTTCCCCAACATGGAAGTAAAGTATGCAGACTGTCCACAGGAGATGGAGAACACTGTCTTAACCTATTCTGAAACTCTCCCGGGGTAGACTTGTTTGCTCTGAGACTTGAATGGCATACCTACTCTGGCATGCCCGGTCTGGTCAGATGCCCACACCTATATACACATGGATCTTGAAGTCACATGAGCATCGATTGCCTCATCTAACAGGTATGCAAAAATACACAACCTTGGAGGTCAGCTTCTCAATCACAGTCACCCTCATTTCTCTATTTAACAGGTATTAAACTCTCAGGCTAGGGTTACTGAAACTGTTTTGTGCTTCTAACCTTAGTAGATCACACTAATTTTTATTTTATTTTATCTTTTTCTGGAGCTGAGGACCGAACCCAGGGCCTTGTGCTTGCTAGGCAAGCGCTCTACCACTGAGCTACATCCCCAACCCCTATCACACTAATTTTTAAAGAGGTGGAGTAGTTTGCATTCTCATTGATGCAACTCTACCTGGCCCTACACAGATATATTTTAATACTTTTGTTAGTCTGGAGGTTGAAGAACACTACATTGTTTGTTTAATTTGTAACATCTACTAAAAAGAATGAGTAGCACTGCATTTGTTTACCGTCTTCTTTGTGTTCTTTTAAATGTTTGTTGTTGTTGTTGTTGTTGTTGTTGTTGTTTTTGAGCTGAGGATCAAACCCAGGGCCTTGTGCTTGCTAAGCAAGCACTCTACCACTGAGCTAAATCCTCAACCCCTCTTCAATGTTTTAAAAGGAATTTCCATTTCCCATCAGTCTACCTCCATGTCAGCTTTACAGGATCTGTTTATGAACGGCTTTTTCATCTAGCTTACAAGTATTTGCCTTGTCATGTCTTTTTGAGTTTTTCGTCAGATTTATATAAATTTTGTTCCTTTCTAAAGACTTACTTTTATTATTTTTAAATTGGAATTATATGGCAGACTGTGCATGAGTGCAGGTGCCTGTGGAAGCCACAAGGGGGCAACAAATCCCTCACAGCTGGAGGTACAGGCAGTTGTGAGCTGTCTGACTTCGGTGCTGGGAACTAAACTCCAGTGCTCTGCAAGAGCTCTGTGTGCTCTTAACCCCTCTCCGTTAATTTTTTTGTTAGTTTCCTGACAATTCTGTACAGTATTTTTTTTAATCACATTCACTCTCTACCCCCACTCCCTGCACATTCATGCCCCCCCTTTCTCTACCCACCCAACTTTTTGTCCTCTTTTTTTAAAAAAAAAAAAAAACAAAAAACCATCAAGTAGAGTTTGTCCTGACCATATATTCTTCTTGCATGTGTGGTCCTCACTGGAGGGTAGTCAACCCATCAGGGACTGCACCGTTGTGGGAATTCCGCCAATCCAATGACCAATTGCATGGAGTGTTTTGGCCTTATTGATGTGGTTTTCTCTGAAGATACATGATCCCTTAAAAAATGGAGCAAGGGTCGCAGACTTTCTCTTGGGTGGTTGGAGCAGGAGTGAGCCGTGGAGAAGCTTGGCTTGGAGTTTGGTTCCATCACCCCTGGACTGAACCACAGGGCGGCAGGGGCTGAATCAGCGGTGGTGACTCAGCTCTGTTCTGTGTTGTGAGTGTACCTTATAGATCTTATTTTTTAATAAATCTTGCCTGATCCAAGACTCCAGAGTCCCACATTATTACATCCTTAGCGAAAACTGACCCTCCTCCCTTTCCCATTACCGATCAACTGCCAATAGCACGTTATGTAGGGGTGGGACTTCATGCCTATCTCTCTCTCTCTCTCTCTCTCTCTCTCTCTCTCTCTCTCTCTCTCTCTCTGTTGGGATTTTGTCTGGTCTGAGCCTGCAGAAGTCTTGGGTATGCCGTCACAGCTGCCCTATGACTGCGCACCTACCCTACTGAAACCAGTTTTGTTATGGCCTTCCAGCAAGAGACACAGAGAGTAGATGGAGAGATTTTTCCTAATTTTTAAGAAGTGTCTGAGCAAAGGGAAACTTTCTCACTCCCACAAGGTATGAAAGTGGCATCGCCAAAGGTACAGAAGTTACCCTTGGCTCTGACTCATAGCAACAAGTTCGAAGGAGCAGCACAGTCAACGATGTAACATGAATCTTAAAGAGTCTTATTAATAAAACTCAAACCGAGGCCAGTTATTGGGGTGATTGCTGGAAGATCAGAGAAGCAGAACAAGCCACAGCTATCTCACCTTGCTAGTTCCTCAGCTGATCTTGTTTCCTCAGGCTGGAAGCTTCTGAGTCTTCCTCGACATGAATCTCAGCTGAACTCTGTTGCTCCAAAGCTGAACTAACTACATGCTTTTTCCTCTCTAGTTCCTGGTCCTCATGCCTTATATACCTTTTTCTTTCTGCCCCCACTCCCTGGGATTAAAGGCGTGGGTCACCATGTTTAGCTGTTTCTAAAGTGGCCTTGAACTCAGAGATCTGGCTAGCTCTGCCTCCCAAGTGCTGGGATTAAAGGTGTGTACCACCACCGCCCAACTTCTGCTATGGCTTACTCTTCCCATTTTCTAGCCACCATTTCTGGCTCTGTTCTAGTGGCTGTCTGTTCTCTGACCCCAGATACGTTTATTTCGGGGAACACACAATATTTCAGGGAACACAATACCCACCACAAACATCACACATGGCTGTGGAACCCAGCAAGTCTCTCCCAGGTCTGCTGACTTCTGAAACCCGAGAAAGCCCAGGCTGGCCAAGGAAAGGCCTTATTCAAAAGCACCAAATCCCTCCTAACTCAGAGAGAGTCAGCCTCACAGCTACTCCACAAGCTGGGCCATCTTGGGCATCAAAAGCAAACGTGACTGACAGATGAGTAAGCCCTGGTCTTTAAATAGCCCCTTATGGATTAAACTAGTTTACAATAGTTATAGGAAAACCACTTCTGAATACGGTCACACACTTGTTCTGTACCTGTAAATTGCTTCCGTGATGAGGTCACGCCATTAGTCTCCCAGGCATACAGTATGCACAATTATATTCAGAATTTGAGATTTACAGAGGCGAAAAGGGGCATTGTTCAATGGAGACAAAATGAGCCAGTTATCAAGCTGGACTGGGACCCTCAGCCCACTCGACCTTTAGACAATAAAATTCCACTTTGCAATTCTGTGGCCTAAGGAAAAATCATAATTAAATACATTGTACTCGCTTCTAAGTATTTTGATAGTGCACACTTTTTGAAAATTTTTTTTCTTTATTATTATGTGTTTTAAATTATATACATCAGCCATGGGTTCCCCTGTCCCCCCCCTCCCGCTCCCACCCACACCTTCACCCGCCCCCGCCCCTCCCCTCCATTCCCATGTCCTCCAGGATCAAGGCACCCACAGGGATTCATTTAAACCCGGTGGATTCAGTACAGGCAGGTACTGTCACCTCCTTCCAGACTGAGCAAAGTGTCCCTGTGTAAGCCCAAGGTTTCAAACAGCCAGCTCATGCACTAAGGACAGATCCTGGTCCCAGACTGGGTGCCTCCCAAACAGATCAAGCTATTCAATTGTCTCACTTATCCAGAGGGCCTGATCCAGCTGGGGGCTCCACAGCCTTTGGTTCATAATTCATGTGCTTCCATTCGTTTGGCTATTTGTCCCTGTGCTTTTCCAATCTTGGATTCAACAATTCACGCTCTTGCAGACCCTCCTCTTTCTCGACAGTTGGACACCTGGAGCTCCATCTGGGGTCTGGCTGAGGATCTCTGCATCTACTTCCATCAATTATTGGATGAGAGTTCCAAGACGACTGTTAGGGTGTTTAGTCATCTGATCACCAGACTAGGTCAGATCAGGCTTTCTCTCGATCATTGCCAGCAGACTACAGAGGATATATCATTGTGGATTTCTGGGGACCTCTCCAGCACTCTGCCTATTCCTGTTCTCATGTGGTCTGCATTTATCATGGTCTGTTATTCCTCATTCTCCCTTTCTGTTCTTGATCCATCTGGGATCTCCTGCTCCCCTAAGCTTTCTTTCCCTCAAATGTTGCCCTTCATTACTCCCACTGTTGTCCAGGTTGTTCATGTAGATCTCATCCATTTCTCTGTCATTGGATGATCCTTGGGTCTTTCCTAGGGTCCCGTTTTCTAGGTAGCACCCCTGGAGTTGTGTAGCTGTCTAGTCATTTTCGTTTTACATCTAGTATCCTCCTCTGAGTGAGTACATACTGTGTTTGTCCTTCTGAGTCTGGGTAACCTCACTCAGGATGATTTTTTCTAGATACATCCATTTGCCTGCAAACCTCATGATGTCATTGTTTTTCTCTGCTGAGTAATACTCCATTGTGTATATGTACCATATTTTCTTTATCCATTATTCAGTTGAAGGGCATCTAGGTTGTTTCCAGGTTCTGGCTATTACAAACAATGCTGATATGAACATAGCTGAGCAAATGCCCTTGTGGTATGATTTAGCATTCCTTGGGTATATGCCCAAGAGTGCTATAGCTGGGTCTTGGGGGAAAAGAATTCCCAATTTTCTAAGGAAGCACCATATTGATTTCCAAAGTGGCTATACAAGCTTGCATTCCCACCAGCAGTGGATGAGAGTTCCCCTTGCTCCACATCCTCTCCAGCATAAGCTGTCTTCTGTGCTTTTGATCTTAGCCATTCTGACAGGTGTAAGGTGGTATCTCAGAGTCGTTTTGATTTGCATTTCCTGGATAATTAGGGATGTTGAGCAATTCCTTAAATGTCTTTCAGCCATTTGAACTTCCTCTGTGGAGAATTCTCTGTTTAGTTCTATAGCCCATTTCTTAATTGGGCTGTTGGGCATTTTGATGTCTAATTTCTTGAGTTCTTTATATATTCTGGATATCAGCCCTCTGTCAGATGTGGGGTTGGTGAAAACCTTTTCCCATTCTGTAGGCTGTCACTTTGTCTTGTTGACCATGTCCTTTGCTCTACAAAAGCTTCTCAGTTTCAACAGGTCCCATTGATTGATTGTTTCTCTCAGTGTCTGTGCTACTGGTGTTATATTTAGAAAGTGATCTCCAGTGCCAATGTGTTCAAGAGTACTTCCTACTTTCTCTACTATCAGGTTCAGAGTAGCTGGATTTATATTGAGGTCTTTGATCCACTTGGATTTAAGTTTTGTGCACAGTGACAGATATGGATCTATTTGCAGCTTTCTACACATTGACATCCAGTTATGCCAGCACCATTTGTTGAAGATGCTTTCTTTTTTCCATTGTACATTTTTAGCTTCTTTGTCAAAAATTATATGTTCATAAGTGTGCGGGTTAATGTCAGGGTCTTCAATTCGATTCCATTGGTCCACATGTCAGTTTTTATGCCAGTACCAAGCTGTTTTTATTACAGTAGCTCTATAGTAGAGCTTGAGGTAGGGGATTGTGATGCCTCCAGAGGTTGTTTTATTGTACAGGATTCTTTTGGCTATTCTGGGTTTTTTGTTTTTCCATATGAAGTTGAGTATTATTCTTTCCAGATCTGTGAAGAATTGTGTTGGTAATTTCATGGGAATTGCATTGAATCTGTAGATTGCTTTTGGTAAGATCGCCATTTTTACTATGTTAATCCTGCCTATCCATGAGCATGGGAGATTTTTCCATTTTCTGACATCTTCTTCAATTTCTTTTTTCAGGGACTTAAAGTTCTTGTCATATAGGTCCTTCACATGCTTAGTTACCGTAACTCCAAGGTATTTTATATCATTTGTGGCTATTGTAAAGGGTGATGTATCTCTGATTTCCTTCTCAGCCTGTTTGTCTACTGTATATAGAAGGGCTACTGATTTTTTTTTTAAGTTGATCTTGTATCCTGCAATGTTGCTGAAGGTGTTTATAAGCTGTATCAGTTCCTTGGTTGAATTTTTGGGGTCACTCATGTATACTAACATGTCATCTGCAAATAGGGAGAGCTTGACTTCTTCCTTTCCAATTTGTATCCCCTTAATCTCTTTATGTTGTCTTATAGCTCTGGTTAGAACTTCAAGTACTATATTGAATAAGTAGGGGGAGAGGGGACAGCCTTGTCTTGTTCCTGATTTTAGTGGTATTGCTTTGAGTTTCTCTCCATTTAATTTGATGTTGGCTGTTGGCTTGCTGTAGATTGCCTTTATTATGTTTAGGTAGGTTCCCTGTATTCCTGATTGCTCCAAGACCTTTATCATGAAGGGGTGTTGGATTTTGTCAAATGCCTTTTCTGCATCTAGTGAGATGATCATGTGGTTTTTTTTCTTTGAGTTTGTTTATATGGCGTATTACATTGATGGACTTTCGTATGTTGAACCACCCTTGCATCCCTGGGATGAAGCCTACTTGATCATGGTGGATAATTGTTTTGATGTTTGATTGTTGGAGTCTGTTTGCCAGAATTTTATTGAGTATTTTTGCATCAATGTTCATGAAGGAGATTGGTCTATAGTTTTCTTTCTTTGTTGCATCTTTGTTTGGTTTAGGAATCAGGGTAATTGTAGCCTCATAGAAGGAGTTTGGTAATATACCTTCTGCTTCTATTGTGTGGAACAATTTAAAGAGTATTGGTATTAAGTCTTCTTTGAAGATCTGGTAGAATTCTGCAGTGAAACCATCAGGTCCAGGGCTTTTTTTTTTGGTTGGGAGACTTTTAATGACTGATTCTATTTCCTTAGGGGTTATTGGACTATTTACATGGTTTATCTGGTCTTGATTTAACTTAGGTATGTGGTACCTATCCAGAAAATTATCCATTTCTTTTAGATTTTCCAGTTTTGTGGAGTAGAGGTTTTTGAAGTATGACCTGATGATTCTCTGGATTTCCTCATTTTCTGTTATGTCCCCCTTTTCATTTCTGATTTTGTTAATTTGGATGCTCTCTCTCTCTCTGTCTTTTGGTTAGTTTGGATAAGGGCTTGTCTATTTTGTTGATTTTCTCAAAGAAAAAAACTCTTTGTTTCATTAATCCTTTGTATTGTTCTCTTTATTTCTATTTTATTGATTTCAGCTCTCAATTGGATAATTTCCTGGCATCTGTTCCTCCTGGGAGACTTTGCCTCTTCCTGTTCAAGGGCTTTCAGGTGTGCTGTCAAGTCACTAGCGTGAGATTTCTCCAGCTTCTTTATGTGGGCATTCAGTGCTATGAATTTCCCTCTTAGCACTGCTTTCATAGTGTCCCATAAGTTTGGGTTTGTGATGTATTCATTTTCATCAATCTCTAGGAAGTCTTTAATTTCTTTCCTTATTTCTTCCTTAACCCATTGGTGATTCAGTTGAGCATTATTCAGTTTCCACGAGATTGTAGGATTTCTGTAGTTTTTTCTGTTGTTGAAATCTAACTTTAAACCACGGTGGTCTGATAGAACACAGGAGGTTATTCCAATTGTTTTGTATCTGTTGAGATTTGCTTTGTGGCCAAGTTATGTGGTCGATTTTAGAGAAGGTTCCATGGGGTGCTGAGAAGAAGGTATATTCTTTTTTGTTCGGGTGGAATGTTCTGTAGATATCGATTAAGTCCATTTGAGCCATAACATCAGTTAAGTCCATTATGTCTCTGTTAAGTTTCAATTTGGCCGATCTGTCCAGAGGTGAAAGTGGGGTGTTGAAGTCTCCCATTATTAATGTGTGGGGTTTTATATATGTGATTTAAGCTTTAGTAATGTTTCTTTTACATATGTGGGTGTCCTTGTGTTTGGGGCATAAATGTTCAGAATTGAAACTTCATCTTGGTGGATCTTTCCTGCGATGAGTATGTAATGTCCTTCATCATCTCTTTTGATTGATTTTAGTTTGAAGTCTATTTTGATGGATATTAGGATGGCTACACCAGCTTGCTTCTTAAGACTATTTGATTGGAAAGTCTTTTCCCAGCCTTTTATTCTTGGGAAGTATCTATCTTTGAATTTGAGGTGTGTTTCTTGTATGCAGCAGAAAGAGGGGTCCTGTTTTCGTATCCATTCTGTTAGTCTGTGTCTTTTTATAGGTGAATTAAGTCCATTGATATTAAGGGATATTAATGACCAGTGATTGTTTGTTCCTGTTATTATTTTTGTTTTTTGGTGGTAGTGTGTGTGTACTTCTCTTCTTTGGGGTTTACTGCTGTGGTGTTATCTATTGCCTGTGTTTTCATGGGTGTATCTGACTTCCTTAGGTTGGAATTTTCCTTCTAGTGCTTTCTGTAGGGCTGGGTTTGTGGATAAGTATTGTTTAAATCTGGTTTTGTCTTGGAAGGTCTTGTTCACTCCATCTATGATGATTGAAAGTTTTGCTGGGTGTATTAGTCTAGGCTGGCATCCATGGTCTCTTAGTGTCTGCATTATATCTGTCCAGGTCCTTCTGGCTTTCAAAGACTCCATTGAGTAATCGGGTGTTATTCTGATGGGTTTGCCTTTATAAGTCACTTGGCCTTTTTCCTTTGCTGCCCTTAATATTGTTTCTTTATTCTGTACGTTTAGTTGTTTAATTATTATGTGGCGAGGGGACTTTTTTGGGTGGGTCTAGTCTGTTTGGTGTTCTACAGGTTTCTTGTATCTTCATAGGCATTTCCTTCTTTAAGTTGGGGAAGTTTTCTTCTATGATGTTGTTAAATATATTTTCTGTGCCTGTGAGTTGGTATTCTTCTCCTTCCTCTATCCCTATTATTCGTAGGTTTGGTCTTTTCATGGTGTCCCAAATTTCTTGGACATTTTGGGTCATGACTTTGTTGGTTTTAGTGTTTTCTTTGACTGATGAATCTATTTCTTCTACCATATCTTCAACGCCAGAGATCCTCTCTTCCATCTCTTGCATTCCGTTGGTTATACTTGCCTCTGAACTTCCTGTTTGTTTACTCAGATTTTCTATTTCCAACATTCCTTCTGCTAGTGTCTTCTTCATTTTTTCTATTTCCCTCTTCAGGTCTTGGATTGTCTCCCTTGCTTTTTCATGATTTTCATTCAAGGATTTATTGTTTTCTTCTGCTTTAATTGTCCTTTCCTCTAGTTTTTTATAGAGTTCTTCCCATTTTTTTTTGTTTGTCTGTTCCTCTACTTTATTTTTGATTTCTGCTATATAAGGCTCTAGCCTCTTCATGATGTTACTTATAAGGTTTTCTTCTTCCATTCCGTGATGTTCAGGTCTAGCTGTTGGAGAAGGACTAGGTTCTGGTGATGCTGTATTGTTCTTTATTTTGTTGTATGTACCTCTGCCTTGACGTCTGCCCATCTCCTCTTGTGTTCGTTCTTGGTCTTATCAGTGTACTTGGTCCAGAGAAAGTTGACAGATTTAGGGAGCCTCTCTCTGATCCAGATGGAAGTTCTGGGCCAGATGGGAGTGCTGGTCCAGATGAGAGTGCTGGCTGGATAGGAGCTGGGGGGCTGGACTCTGAGTCTCGAGAAGTCCCTGGGGTCTCCTTATTTTGTCCAGATGGGAGCTCCTCTTGTCCAGATGGGAGTTCCTCTGGTCTCTGGTCCAGATGGGAGTTCCAGGGCAGGATGGAAGCTCGGGGCTGCTCTCTGAGTCTCAGGAAGTGGCTGGGGTCTCAGGCAAATGGGTGTGGGGGCAGGGTGTGGAGGCTGCAGTGTCTGCCTGCAGTCTTGGAAAAGGGGAGGCTTCCCGCAGGGCCCGCCGATTGGCAGGAATCTGGGGCCAAGTTGGTCAGGTCCTCCCAGAGTGGCTTGTGTCCAGCGGTGGGACCCAGGAGCAGTTGCCTCTCTGACTATAAACCCAGGCACTCACCTCTGGTCCAGATGGGAGTTCCGGGGCGGACGGAAGCTGGGGGCTGGTCCGACAGTGCACACTTTTTAAAACAGGGTGAGGAAATGTCTCTTCCATGTTGTTTCTTCTTATTCTAACAATTCCATTTGAAGCCACCCTACCAAGATGCCTGTTCCCTGTCGGGGAGGTGGCGAGAGGCAGATATTCTGATGTCTACAGACCTGTGGACCAAGGGCCTTTACCTTGGAATGGCTTGAGCTTCCAGAATACATTGATGGCCCTCTCTCCTTGGGTTTTATATCTTATCTTTAGTCTCCTTCGACTGAACTAGAAATTGAACACAGAAGCCTAAGCTCTCAAAACAATCAAGACTTATTTAGGGAAAGAACACTGAAAGCAGATTCATTCATCCTGAAACTGGTCATCTGGGTTGATTTCAATGGCCATTACAGAAGGATGAATCTTGAGGTCAAGGAAAGCTGTGCTTTGGTTGAATGTGCAGGAGCTGACCACAGAGCTGCCCTGGTTGACTCACTATAATATTCTAGGACCAGCTCTTTATTTGAACTGGATATTCAAGCAATCCTATCAGGCTCCATGGACCCATTGACAGAGCACCTGTGAGGCAAAGCAGAGCAAACAGTGACTATCTAGGGCAGACTGGGTTGTGCTGGGCCTTTTCACGGAAGTAAACTTCGGTGAACATGGCCTTGATATGGACAGACACTCTGGCAGAATCCAAAGGGTGCTAGTTATAGAATCCTGTTAGAGCAAAGATCAAAAGACAAATAAATCTGCCATGGGAATATGATATCTCAGTTAGCCTAGCTGTAGTTAAAATATGGCAGTTGTAGCTGAAGATAATTTTTTAAACAAAAAGAAAAAAATTGAGGTAAGAAACTCATTATACAAGATGCAATCCTTTTGGAAAGGAAAGTATTATTTAACACATTTCCCCATGAGACATGGCTCCAGATTGTAAAATGACTTTTCTGTGTTGGAGTTCACTCAAATCCCATCTTGGGTACAATGTGCTTTACAGATCTGATGCTAAAAATACTCCTTTGTGTTTGGAACTTCAAAGCAACTAAGCTACTAAGTAGGGTGGGGAGTGTCGCCAGTCCCTGTCTCTGTCTCTTGGGTGAGTGGTTACGAGTCCATCCTGGATCATCTCTGCTATGTCAGCCACAGGACTTCCTGACAACCCAGGACAATGACTGGGGCACGATCTTCCTGGAGGTCACACTCAATGGAGTCACACTTTGCCCTCATTGGCTAAGCCTGGATGGATGGTGGCACTTCTGAGAAGGTATTTCTCCATGCCAGAATATGTCTGTGGCCTGATGTACCCCACATACAACTCTGAACCTACCAACAAACTATGGAAAACCACACAAGAATCAAAGGATCACCATAACACTGTCTAACAGTCTTTTTATAGAGCAAAGTGATTTGAAGGATTTGGGAAACTCTGGTTTTATTGAGAGGTCTTTTCTCTTTGCTTTTCCTTTCTCATAATCTTATTTGTGTATTTCACAGTGATTTAAATACAAGGTCTTGCAGCCTTCCTCTGGGACAATTGGGATACTTTCTAGTCAAGGAGTATAAATAGTTTCTATCAGGGCTCATGAAATACCTCTCCTGGGCACCCACCCCACCCCACCACCCCTATACCCCCACCCTGCCACCCTTTTCCTCATCTCTTGTCTCTTTCTCTCCACTGGCCAGTTTAAGATCCATGTCCCAGCACCTTTCTTTGCCTTTGCCAATGTGGCATGGGAGACACAGAAATGTTGACGACACTAGACTGCTAGAGAGTCGGGGCTTATTTTTTTACAGCAGTTAAGCCTGCTGTGACTAATGTGCCAAGAACTGCTGTCTCCAGCCCAACTGAACATCTGACTTTGCTACTATGCAAGCAGTTGACATGAATCACTTGATGATGTGGGCAGAAAAGAGGGCACTTTCCCTCAGTTTCAGGGGCAAAGTTACTGGAAAGGAGAAAGAAAAGAGAATTGTTTATCTTTTTTAAACCTTTTTTTTAATTAATTTACTCAGAGTTGAAACCAACATAGGTTTTAATTCTAACAGTAAAATCTTTTTAAGGACTAGAAGCAAGTGGACATGATTACCGAGGGAAAGGCTGTGTGCAGTGGCTTCGGTTGATCCTAATGTCCACGTGGCTGTCTCAAAGTGGGACTTCATGGTGCTGAATATCCATGGACCTGGAGCAGCTTTTATTGAGCAGAATGATCATGGTTTATTAGCCCCTACTTTTCATAAGAAGGCAGGTGCTCATTTCATATACAATGCCACTCCCTCCATGCTCTATCACATCTGGAACACATTACCTCTGAATATTATCACACTGGAGTTCACTCATGTCAGGGTGGAAGCCATCCACATTAAGTTTAGAGGATTCATTATCTAAGACAAGCAATAACATCAGTGGATAAAGGTTCAGAGTCACAGTGATCACAAGTCAGATAAGACTGTAAACCTGCTGAAAAGCAGGTTGCTGCGAAAAGCTAATGCTGGCCGTGCAACTTTGTACGGGTCATTTTGTCACATGTCATCAGTGAGGCAGAAATCCCAATAGCTCACAAACAAGCTTGTGTGGTTAACGTTAAGTGAGGTCATGACCTGAAGAACAAGACTTAAAGAATAAGGGTCTCCACATCTTCACTATCTAGAGGGCAAAATCTGCAGATGGCCAGGACTCTGACATAAAACTACACAGTATTTGCACAGGACCTACACACATCCTCCAGTAAACCTTATAATGTGTCCCCAATATCCATGACCCCGATACAATGCAAATGTGGACGGTGTTTATACTGTGATGTTTGGGGGCTCATGACTAGGAGCACATTTATATGTGTCCAATATGGTTGCTTGGGTTTGGTTTGGTTTTGTTTTCCTAGATAGTGTGTACATCAGCAGCTGGCGGAGTCTGCCAATGGGGAGCCGTTAATGTAGAGGCTGTCTATTCCGGGAGGCGAGGGAAGTCTGTGCTCTGAATATTTGCAATACAAATGTCCTGGTTAAGAAGATTAAAAGGCAAAAAGCACTGCAGTGTTTTCTAGACCTGGACAGCCAGCAGCACACTGATATTTAGTTTGAGGGATGTAGAATAATATGACATGTATTTTGTAAGTGCAGTGTGGGCTCCTCATAGCCTCTCCTGTGCCGCCCCCCCCATCCCTACCACTCACACACACACACACACACACACACACACACACACACACACACACACCCGTTCCCGTTCTGCCTACTGTTTTGTCTCAATCATAAGCAAAGGCTGTGACCACACCGCTGTGACCTCTGACAGGTGTCACTTCTGTTCTTTCCCTGAGCTTTACACCACATGGAAGAAGTTAGCCTGTTTTAAAAACATGTCAAGAAGCAAATAACAAGATGAAGACTCCAAAGGGCACCTTGTCGACGATTAACAGAAAATTCTTAGAAAATACTGCACATTCAACCAAATAGACATTGCAGAAACCTGCAAGGCTGCATCCACAGGTCTGGCAGTCATTTACTCTCTTAATTATTTATCAGGGTAAATGAATCACTGCTGTAGAGTTTGCTAGTGTGCTATTCCCTCTTTGGAACGTCATCTTAGTATCTCCACAGCTCAAGGGACACCTGCCTTGCTCTGTCCACCGATTCTTAGAATCCAGCCAGAGATTCTCAGTGAGCAGGTTGTTTTGGCTTCCCTGGTTTTAACTCTGAATACATTCTGCTCTGCTGTGCTGGTAGGAGCTGGAAGTCAACATGCCAGTTGGCCTGGACTAATCTTACATTGCTCCAAACATACCTATTTATAACTCCTGAGGAATCCTGGACCTAGTCCCTGTGTGAAAGATCAACCAAGAGCAACTGAATGAAAATCTTGTCAAAGCCGCAGGTTGTTCAAGCAAACGGCGCATAAAGACGGATCTCCTACAACCTGGAAATCAATTAGTGAAATCCAGAGACTGTCCCCGAGGATGCGCGGCACACAGCCCAAGGAGAGAGTCACACCAGGATCAACAAGCTGCGGGGGAGGTAGAGCAGGCATCCTGATGCAGACAAAGAGCTTTGACAGTACTGCAATCCCACTTTTTTTTTTTTCATAGAGTGGCTGTGACGGGAATATAAATGATCAGTTTTGCCAGGCAGTGGTGGTGCACGCCTTTAATCCCAGCACTCGGGAGGCAGAGCCAGGTGGATCTCTGTGAGTTCCAAGCCAGCCTGGGCTACCAAGTGAGTCCCAGAAAAGGCACAAAGCTACACAGAGAAACCCTGTCTCGAAAAAAAAAAAATCAGTTTTTCATTCAGTATATAACATTAGCAGCAAAAAAAAAAACAAAAACAAAAAACAAAAAAAACCAAACAAACAAACAAACAAAAAAAACGTAAATAGCAGTGAAAATGGCCTGAAAAAAAATCCAAATGATAAAATCCATGAGTCATTTCTACTAATAGAATAAACCATTGGCAGAATTCAGTCTTTGTTACCAGAAATGTTGAACTTAATAGAAATCTCAGCCCACACACAAAAAATGCATGTAGCAAAAGTTGTAACCTATCAGGACATTTTAGAAACCAAAAGCAATCAATAAATAAAATATTTATTGCAAAACTTACAAGAAGAAGAATGGATTCTAATGAAAATTAAAATGGAAAATATTGGGAACAGGTTGAATGACGTGCAGAGAACACAGATTAAGAATTAAAATGACTTAATGGAATTTGTTCTGGAATATGCCATTTTAATGAAAACTGAATGATTTTTGTTGTAGAGTTGGATAATTTTAGTCAAAATGTTTACCGTTATAACATCTTAGGTGTTCAATCATGCACAGCACAATGAACACTGAGTGAAGAGAGAAGAGAAGAGAGAGAGAGAGAGAGACAGAGACAGAAGCAGTCTGCAGTAGCTATCTGGCCTTATGCTCCTCTTCACCAAACAAATGTTCCCAAAGCCTGCCACTCTCTCATCCTTAATTCCCTCCATCAGGACAGCCAGGGGATTCAGTGCCCCGACATCTTTCCAGTAAACACTCTATTTCTCCTTGGTGTGAGAATCGCTACTTATTTTTTCAAATATAAATGTTATCATGCCATCATTCTACTCAGTAACCTTTGACCTCAGCTTCTGACCTTGACAGATTAACTGGTACCAGACTAGACCCCTCAGCATAAAAGAAATACAATGGTTCTGAGGTGAGTTCAGACATGGGTCAAGGTGGATGACTGGTCTGTGAAAGGGCAGTCTTGCCCTCCAAACCCACTACCCGCGCCCCTCCCCCCACCTTTGTAAGGGACAGCTCTTCCCTGTCCACATGAGGACATCTCAGTCCTGGTAACCTTGGGGAGTCAGATATGTGTGGGAACTACTGACAGAGGGAAACCCGGGCTGGGGAGGAGGCAGATTGCCAAGAGAGGCCACTGCTGCCATCTGTCACAAGCTTCCCTGAAGGGCCATATCCATAGAGTGAGATGCCAGTCCTCTGGGTGAGACCCTCTGAGGCCTGGCCTGGTGACCCTCCAAGAAGGGACCCTAGTCCTGAGAGAGGCTGATGTCCCTGCCTAGATGTAAGTAACTGACCTTTTAAACAACCTGGCATTCAGATGAACCACTAGCGAATTCTCATCTTAAAAGTCAAGACCAAGGGCTGGAGAGGTACCTAGAGGTTAGGAGCACTTTCTGCTCTGGCACAGGACCCACATTTGATTCCCAGCACCCATATGGTAGCTCACAACCACCTGTCACTCCAGTTCTAACAGATCTGATGTTCTCTTTCCAGCCTCAGCTGGCTGAAGAATGCATGCACGTGCTACACAGACATGCATAAAGGCAAAATACTCATACAACTAATATAAAAAAAAAAAAAAAAACGTGAAAAAAAAGTCAAGACTCTATTCTAGATTAAAGGAACCAGCAGACACCACCTGACAAAGTCTAAAATTAAACTTTGACACAGTCAAGAAGGATGACTCATGAGTGAACCACCTGATGGAGCAAAACTAAATTATCTTTTTTTCTTATTTATGTATTTGTTTATTTGGTCTCTCTCTCTCTCTCTCTCTCTCTCTCTCTCTCTCTCTCTCTCTCTCTCTGTGTGTGTGTGTGTGTGTGTGTGTGTGTGTGTACACGCGCATGCGCACACAGATGCATGGAGATCAAAGGACAACTTGTGGAGGTCAGTTCTCTACCTCTACCACGTAGGTTCTATGGGAATCGAACTCTGGTCTTCAGGCTTGAAGACAAGCAGCTTTACCCCTGAGCCCTCCTGGCAGACCCTGATGCTCACTACTTTGCAATCTTTGCTTTAAACACTTTTTGTAATGTACATATTTATAGTTGGAGAGCTTCTCTCCAGCCCCTCGCCAAGCCGTTAGTCCAACAACCCACTTATAAAATAAACACACAGACATTCATATTATTTAAACTGCTTGGCCATTAGCTTAGGCCTACCATTGTCTAGCTCTTACTCTTATATTTAGCCCATTTCTATTAATCTATACTTTGCCACGTGGCTCATGGCTTACCAGTACCTTATCTCTTTCTTGTCACGGTGGCGGCTCGCAGTCTCTCTCTCCCCAGCCTTCACTTCCCAGCATTCTCCTCTTCCTTGTCCCGCCTACCCTATCCTTCCTGCCTGGCTACTGGCCAATCAGCACTTTATTTATTTTAACCAATCCAATCAACACATTTGACATACAGAACATCCCACAGCACACATTCACACATATGACCTCACCACCATCACCACTCCTACAACCTCCATCTTGTACAAGGACTTCCAAAATGTTTAGACCTCTTCCTGTGTCTCCTCTGTTCTTTCATCTTAGTAAGGGGTCTATCCTCCAGGTTCCCCCAAACCACCACCCTTTTTTTTTTCAGGATTGCACACTGTATTTCTGAGTTTCTATTTTACTGCCCCTTTAACAAATTATCACACACTTAGAGACAGTATCAGTACGCCAAGCCTAATTCTGATAGATGCGGATGCTCTTTCCAAGGCTCAACCCAAGGTCCCACTGGCTACGTTCTTATCTGGAGGCTCCTAGGGAGAAGTCTAGGATTGTTCAGATGTTGCAAGAGTTAAGTCTTTGTGCATAAAGGGTTGAGGCCCCAATCTCTTCCTGGCTCTCAGTGGGGAGCCTCTCTTGGCTCCAGGAGGTGATTCCCTACCCCAGACACCCCCATCTTCAAACCAACAGCAGCAGATGGAGCCTGGATCATGTCTGGCATCTCCAGTTTCTTCTTCCATGTCTTATCTCGTCTGTTGAGAACTGTTAAGCTGTTAAGGGTCTATGTGATTAGAGAAGACCCACCCCAGTAATCCAGTGAAATCCCTCTATCTCCAGGTCTATAAACTTCCTCCATCTTTCAAATCTCCCCCTTCCATGTGATGAAATGTGTTTATAGTTCCAAAACCTCAGCATGGGTGCCTCCTTGGGGAGCCATTCTGTCTGCTGCATATAACACTCATGACTTACAGCCTTTCTGACACCAGTAGAACATAGCCACCTGCTGGTGGTCCCCTCCCTCTGCCTCATGGCTTCTCAGGCTGGCCCCACAGGAGCAACTAGCCACACACTGGGTCCCTGGCATTTGGAGAGTAGGGTATTTCTGTTAAGGAAAAGCATGAAACACACCCACCTTCTATTTTCATGTGAAAGGGAAAGTTGCCTCCAATCACATCATCCCTTCACACACGGGGATTACATTTAGCCTGGTGCCTAGATTTCTTTTTAGCAGTTGATATTCATCTCTTTTTGTGGTTGGGGGAGGAAGGGGAAGAGAGAGAGAGAGAGAGAGAGAGAGAGAGAGAGAGAGAGAGAATGATGGGTTCTCAAGATGACTGAGATGTAATCGAAGAGCAACAGAGATCATCATCAATGGCTGACCAAGTCTACACATAATTTCTTCTTTTAACCAAGACACTTCCCTTAGCACTTACTGGATGACCATCTTGTAGGAGGCACCGAGCCTGGCATGAACCCCCAAGACTGTACTGGTAGGTTGCACCTATATTTCTATACTCCTCATCATCCAGAAGCGAAATTCCTTGAGCTTCCGAGTTATCACTACCCAATGACTTGGCGTACATGACAGGGACACTGTTGTGTTTGTGGTTCCTTCCAAGAGGTTGATACTATCTCCGGAGACAGTAAGGCTTTGAATAATGCATCCCTGGCTTAGAATTCAGTCTACCCTCATGGACCCTGTGATGGCTGTCAACTTGACTATATCTGGAATGAACTATAATCCAGAATTGGAGGACTCACTTGTGATCTGGATTTTTGAGGCAAGAAGACAACATGCCTTTGATCTGGACCTTGAGGCTGGAAGACACACTGCCTTTAATACAGAAATGGAGACTGGAAGGCACACCTTTAAGCCGGGCCACACCTTCTGCTGGAAGCCTATATCAGGCCAATGAAAGAAGGGAGAGTTTGTTCTTCGCCGGCTTGCCCTGGCCTTGTCAACACGTTCTGTTTCTTCACTGGCATTAGAGTCTACTTCTTTGGGATTCCAGTGTATACTGAAGATATACACCCAGCCTCATGGGACTGAGCAGCTATTAGATTCTGGGACTTTCCACTCAAAGCTAGCCATTGTTGAACTGCAGCCTGTAAGTCGTGTGTGTGTGTGTGTGTGTATGTGTGTGTGTGTGTCTGAAGGAGGGAGGGAGGGGGGTGGGAAGGAGAGAGAGAGAGAGAGAGAGAGAGAGAGAGAGAGAGAGAGAATGGAAGAAAGTCAGTCATTCCCTAAGTTCTGTGACTCTAGAGAACCTTGACTAATATAGACCCTAAAGTTATTCTCTAGTTACAAGATCATACATGAAAATACACACTGGCCATTTTTGAAATCTTGATGAATGTCGGTAGACATAAATCTTGAACACTTTTGTAAGTAGTCAGGGATAAGAACAATGGGAAGATGCAGCCAGGCCTTGGTCTAATTTTTTTTTTTTTTCTTTTGGCTCTTTGTCATATGCAAAGTCAATTTGAACATGCGATTTATTGTCCATTTTTCCTGCTTTGTCTCTTGTTTTGTTTTGGTTTGTTTTTTTTTTTTTTTCCTTTAGAATTCAAATGGTGTGGAAAAATGCCTGCTGTGTTCTGGTCTAAAGCAGCAAAACACAGCTGTGGCTCAGGCAGCATATGTACATGTGAGATTTAATCTTGTGTTGTTGATAAGTAATGTCTATTTATTTTTAAGCAAGTACAAGTTCAGTAGTATGTACACAGACCTGGGATTATTACATTTTTTGTTAGTGTGAGGACGGCTTTGATTTTTTTCCCTTTGCCTCAGCTGCTTGTCTCATCTGGCCAGCATTAGGGGTATAGTTGTCATCTACCTTCTGTGGAAGCCAAAGTTATTTGAACCACACTCCTACCTTCTTCTTCTCCTCTCTGTTTTTTTTTAACCTCACAGGCCTCACAGCCTGCACGTAATGCCTCCACACCATCTTCTGGGTTCTTCCTAGCTAAACAACCGCAGCCTCATCCAGTATCAGAAGTCAGCATGACTCAGATCTGAAGAACAGAAAAGCTAAAGGCAGAATTCCCCAGCTGATGCCTGCTCTGCATGATTAGATCATCTCCCCAGGGGACATTTCCATCATCTCCTTCCCTCTCTTGAGATGCCCTGGTCCTTCTTTTGCTTCTCCATCCAAATCCAACTTCTTCAACTAGGTGTGCCAAGTTAGGGCCTGTGTCCGCTTCCATGTCCCATTGTCATGGACCCCCCAGAAGCTGACATGAGCTTGGACAAATACTAACTTTCAGATATCATTCCTCACAAAGGCAGGAGGTGAACAACTGTCTATTCTTGTCCTATCAAGTAGGATCTCTCTTCGGAAACAGCAGCCAGCTGACTTAAGACTACAGACACAGTTGATGATGTCATCACCAGTGCTGTTTAAATACGTTACTCTCAGCTAACTGTTGTGAAATAAAAAGAATTTAAACACATGTAATAGTAGAAAGGGTAGTTATTAAACCTAACTATGCTGGGTGGTGGTAGCACACGTCTTTAATCCCAGCACTCGGGAGGCAGAACCAGGCAGATCTCTGTGAGTTTGAGGCCAGCCTCAGGTACAGAGTGAGTTCCAGGAAAGGTGCAATGCTACACAGAGAAACCCTGTCTCAAAAAAACCAAAATAAACAGATAGATAGATAAATACATAAATGAGTAAAATTAAATTAAAATAAACCTAACCCTCACACCCCTTCTTGATTCTATGAAAGGAAACTTGAGACACCAGGGCATAACACTCAACTCTAATAGTCTATCTAATGCAAAAGATTTAGAGAGCCTAATTATAAGATCACCATCAAATCTAAACAAGTCCCTTGGTGCTCTAAGTGATGTATTGTTGGCTAGACTGTCTTAGGACAATTTAAGAACACCTTGAATGGATGTCTGATAGAACAATAATATGCCAACACATTGAAGCCAGATCTACACCACCCCTCCAAATGCAGGTAATTTATCTAATTGGTCATATGTAAAAGAGGTAGAATCCACAGAACTTCTTTCTAAATTTTCTATTACATTTGTTTGCTGTGCGCATGTTTGTTTGTATGTATGTTGACTCACATATACCACAGCAAGCCCATGGAGGTCAGAGGACAACTGCCAGGAACCACCTTTAGCTTCCAAGCCATCTCCCTGGCTCCTGGAATCATCAGTATTTCAAAGTCCTACTTCAAGGCAAAAGGTCCAGAGTTCAAAAGACACCAGTGTAGCTCCAGGGTTAATCCAGTTGAGTCACGGTCTGCTTTTTTGTTGTTTTAGTTTGTTGACTGCTTTTCAAGAAAGAAGACAGTATCAGAACAAAAAGAGCCAAGGACCATAGGAAGAAGCCATGTTGGCTGCAATGAGACAGTCTCTTAATTTTATTGGAGTTAGGAATGGCCAGACAAAGAAGCAAGTTCAAGTCAAGGGAAAAGGGAATGAAATAATGCTTCCTAAAACACAGACTGTAAATGGTTCTTCTACAAGATGAATTAAACCCATGAAAGGGTTTTATTTGACTATTTCAATAATTCATTCAAGAAACAAGAAGTGATGACTGTATGTTGTCGCTTGGTGCAGTCCTAAGTGGCAGGGACGCAGCAGTGAACCACACAAACAGGAAGGTTGCTCCCAGGGAGCCAACATCCTTCTACGCCATCTGAATGCAAAAAAGTGGGCCACACACTCACATGTTTTCTTTTCTTTCTTCCCAGGGCTTGGATCTGCCACCACAGGACAACGCTTTACTGTGATGCTGTGTCCTTAGTTGTTGAAAATTGTTTTGCAGATGGTATGTCTTTCTAAACTGAGCCATATTCTCTGCCCACCAGATTCATATCCATCCTAGCATCTGAGTGGCTCTTCCTTGTAGAGCTGTCTTATTTTGGCCTCGATAGATCTAAGGAACTAAATATTGCTCTTCATTATTGATCATCCCTTTTTTGGAGAGAAATGATTTTTATATTTGTAACATGATATGTAAATACTAATTTGTACAAGGGAAAGAAGAAAGTAATAATGCTGAAAGGATCAATAATGGTCTGTGGTACCTTTGAGCTCAGGATCTTCTAGAGAGAGAAAGACAGATTAGCCTCTCCCAAGGCCATGAGATGAGCCCTGTATTTACTACAATAACAAAAGAGAGAAGCACAGGTAGAGAAACCATCAAAGAAACATACAGAGGGAAGAAAGATGGCTCAGCGGTTAAGAGTACTGACTGATGTTCCAGAGGATCTGGGTTCAATTCCTAGGCTGTCAGGTGTCTGATCATGGCAAGATTTAAAAAAAGAAAGAAACATAAGAAAGTAGACACCCCTTCAATGTCAACAGAGAGATGGATGTTGAATATGCCGATACTGCATACATAGAGTTGTTTTTAATGAATTGAAGCTTGCTTGAGAGCAGGTTGCTGATGATATTAGCAGACATGTTTTGTAGCGGTATCAAACCCTAATGATTTCCATAAGACATCACGAACAACCTCTACATCTACTTTATTTCAGCTAACTCTAACTTATACATCAGTAAAATCTAAATATAATTTCATACACTTTCCTTTGCATCATTAATGCCACAGGGTCAAATGCATAATTTTCCCAAAAGAGTTAGAGACCACCTCAAGGACTATAAGACTCTCTGTGGAACGACAGATTCCATCAGAGCTGGGTCTCCACACAGAGAGGCTTCAGATTCATTTTCCAGGGAATTGCCGGGGTCCTCACAGCAGAAGGGATGGCAACATTTCCAAGCTGAATAGAACTCTGAAGTTACAAGGTCTTGTCTCCTTCACAAGATGAAGCACTTCTTGAAGCATCCAGAAAAGCCAGAGATATCTGAAGACAGTTCAGGGGTACAGTCCCAAGGCCATCCTCTCCTGGTAACCTCTCAGTATTTAATGAAAATTGACAACTGGATCCTTCCTCCTTCTTATTAAATGAATATACTTACTCTGGTATAACACCAATCATTCCTCATCTACCCTCCCTGGAGAGGCCAAACTGAGCAGTATCCTTCTCCAAGAATGCTCTATCTACTTGAAACTAGTTGTTCTCAGTGATTTCATGATGCAAACCTCTGAACAAAACTGACGGAGCTTCTTGCTCCAATTAAACTTCAGTCTTCCACCTCCTGAACCTTCAACCCACTATGGCCCCCTTTTCAAAGTTTTCTGAGACGATCCTGACGTGTACACTTTGTGTGTCTCCCATCATGTACACTCCTGTTCATTTGCTGCAGGTCTGCCTCAATCTCTACACGCTCTGCTTGGAAACAGGAAATGAAGTCTGTCCCCCACATTGTAAGCACGACTTGAGGAATGTTTGAGCAGCCCAGACATAAACTTGCACTAAACAGGAATTTTGCAATTTGACCAAAATTATGTGTTCTCCCATTTTAGTAAGATGTTGCCCACTGTTGAAAATGGCTGCAGACAAGCATGGGAGCCCGGAAGCTCCTCCTCCATCCACCAAATCTACCCTGTTTCTATGTCTCCACACCCCATATGACAAATATTCACCTCCCTCCTCTTCTACTACTGCTGACCCAGAATACGCTTCCCTACCATTGCCACAAACTATGCCTCTGCTTTAATCTCTCCGTGAAACTAGGGCAACCTGTGGAAAACCCACATCTGAGTGTGTCACTGCTCTGTTTAAAATTAGTGCATTGTTCCATGGGCAAACCTCTCCATGGAGCATGTGAGACTCTGAGATGTGGCCTATTTACCTCTCCAGCTCATTTCCCAAGCCACTTCAGACAAAACCATCAGCAATGGCAGGCTGGTTGGCACTCCAAGCTCGCTCTGGGGGAGAGGGGGGTTAACACACGTCCTTTCAACAGCCTCTTCTGGACACTTCTAGACCCTTTCGTCTTCGCCCTTCTGCTTTGGCCAGCTCTCGTCAACCTGGGGCAACCATGAGAGGCCACACTACAAAGCCAGAGCTCCCCTGACCCCTGTCACTTGTCTATTTCATGTAGGCCCAGGCATCAGTACTTCGTGATTTTCCTCTGGGGCTCTACTTCCGGCCACCAAACTCCTTCCGCACGGGAGCAGGATCCTCAGAGGGTACGAGAACAAAGGAACTTCAGAAGGCAGGTTCTGGGCCTTCAAAGGCTTGACAGCTCACAGCATTTACAAACTCGGGTCCGCCATGTCTTTCAGAAGTAAGGAGGCTTTCTGGGATCCTGGCCTGCCTGCCCGGCTCTCTGAAATCCCATCTTGCCTCTATACAGCAGGAAGCACATTGCTTCACCTCCTCCCGTGGGAGCTCTCGGCACCCACCTTTCAGACTCAAGGAGAAAAGAACTCACCCTCCTCAGACCTAACAGCAGGCCCCCCCCCAACTTCTTATTCCCAAATGAACTTCATTTTAGGATGATTGATAGTGAGGCTGTCCACTTCTCCCTTGAGATATTCCCATTGTCACCCAGGAGACTGTGGTCCTAAATTACTCCCCCTCAAAAAAAAAAAAAAAAAAAAAAAAAAGTGAAAACTATGTCAGATGAGTGACTTTGAGCTCGTCATTTTCTAACACCATGAGTGAGACTTCAATTGTGGGACAGAAGAAAGTCACATTGGAACCATTCAGGGGTTCCCAGCTAGAATTAATAGGACGCATCCGTGCATGCTGTGCCTTTGGCCCTGGAGCGCCACGATCAGATATCTCAATGAGAAGTCACATGAGCACAGAATGCAGAGGCTTGCTTTCTGCAAGAGCAACCCTTAATTGACCTGGATCCTAGTGTTCATGCCTAGGAGCTGGCTTCTTCCAACTTGCGAATTATTTGTCTTTATAGAGAGCCGAATATTTTTACACTTTGTCACAGGCTTTGGAAAATGTTCTCTTCTACATTGTCACCAGGGTCTCCCTCTGGACTCTTCTCAGCTCTGGTGTCCTAGTTATCTCCACGGAGAGTTGAGATGAGACACAAAAAACACAGAACAAGGGATAGATAGGCGGAGTCATTGCAGAGACCAGGAAAACACTCTCTCAAGGGGTGAGCATGGATAGTGGCCAAAGGGACTACAGTCTCCTCTGTCTTAGAGAGGATTTATACCATTTCTAATGTCTCTACAGCAGGCAGCTTTTCCTGGGGGAGCATTTTCTTATCCAGGTGATTGACAGCTTTGAATTAGCTTCTATAGGTGGGGGCAATGGTGTATCCTTTTTTCTTTATCAGAGAGCCACTAGCAGACAGTAATCTTGTGAGGTTTAGGGCTCCTGGAGTCAGCTGAGATAAACATCTGCTGCTCACCTTCCAGGTAGCTCAGGATGTCATGTCTCCTCCAGGGGCCGGAGATAGGATGCAGGCGCCATTCTTCCAATCAGTAATTAAAGTCTTTCGTCTATCAGCTACAGATACTGCTGAAAACAGTCCACGTCTATGTCCCCCAGACCTGTTACTAAATAACTTGCTACCTAACAATGTGTTCAAAGTCATCATGACTTGGTTCTTTGGAAGAGGGATGGCTACTCTTTCACCTTTGTGGAAATGACATGATCCTGTGCTCAAAACAATGTCCCCAACCCAAGCAAGATTGAGCATTGTTGGCTTTTAGATAGTTCCGGCTTCCCCCTGCTGCCTGGCTGCTCCCAGACTTCAAGTATTTGGATTTCCTTTCCACCCTTGAAGACAGTGAAAAGGTTGAGTAATTCCTAATTGTAAGGTCTTCCTGAAGGCTGTCCTCCCTGACACTCACCTCCCCATTCCACCACACACACCCCAAGCCTTGCAATGTCCTATTCTTCAAGAACCTCTAGGTCACCTTCTGATAGCTGCCCATGAATATCTCCAGCTAAACATCAACTCTCTATTGCTGTTACAGATACCTGGAGCTAATAACTGACTGAGAGGACAAAGGTTATTTTGTCTCACAGCTTGAGTTCATGGTTGTTTGGTTCCACTGATGGGGGACCTGCGGTAAGGTCAGGCATCATAACAGGGAGCACAGCGTGATATGAAGCTCCTCACCCTTCGAGGCTGCTGAGGAGCAGAGGAAAATAAGAAGGGGCTTGGATCTGACATCCCCTTTATCCTTGATGATGTGACTTCCATTAGGTCTAACTCCTGGAGGGTTCTACCACTGCCCAATAGCGCCACAGGCTGGCAAGGAAACGTTAAACACATGGCCAGATCCAAACTGCAGGACCAAGCAAGGCCAGGACCTCCCCTTGGGATGTCTTCATTGTGGGATTGGAGAGGTGGTTCTGTGGTTATGAGCACATATTGCTCTTGCAGTTCCCAGCACCCTTGTCAGTCAGGACAACACAGGTGATGCTCTTCTTTCCCGAGCCTCATGGTACAGAAACCATACAGCTCTCATTCACCTGTCTTCACTATGTGGCCAGGACACTGTTCATTAATTCATGTCCTTTAGTTAAAGACTCTTTCCCAAACAAAAGATTGTTCATTCCCCAGAGCTAAATTCTATAGAACTTGGTAGAGTAATAGGAAAGACGAGTTTGGGGGCTGGGAAAAAATTTCTCAGTGGTTAAGAGCACTTGCTCAGTAGGCAGAGGGCCTGCCTATCATGCACAAAGCTCCGGGTTTGATCCTCAGCATTTCCTAACCTGGGTGTGGTAACTCACACCTTTACCCCCAGCACCCAGGAATTAGAATCAGAAGTCATTACAGACTATTTAGTGAGTTAAAGGCCAGTTAGGGTAACATGATATCCTGCCTAACAGCAATAACTGTGATAATACTAATAGTAGTGTTCAGTATCTACAAATGTCCTTGTATGAAATAGTTCATTACTGTTTTCTTTTCTTTTTTTTCCTTATTTTATAAGTAGGAGTATTTTGTTAGCATGTACATCTGTGAATGTCATAGGTACAGTGGTACCCAGGTCCTCTGGAAGAGCAGCCAGTGCTCTTAACCATTGAGCAATCTCTCCAGCACCCAAGTTCATGACATTTTAGTGAAAATATACAATGAAAACTTTAAAATTTCTACTGTTTTTTGTCTGATAAGATTATCTTAGAGGATTTTCAACTTGTACTATGAAAAAAAATTAGGCATATCTTCAGCTCACTACTCATAATACAGGCAATGTGACTCAGAATACAGGCTTGGATGTATCCATATCGCATAACTTAACACTGCAATTCTTGTCCCTTGGTTCTTAAGGGTCACAGAGTGCAGAGGGTAGGTAAATCGATGTCAGTGTGACAGGCAGGAACTCGATCTGTCAACGTTCTCCAGTCTAAAAGACCAATGACCCAGCCTTCGATTCCTGCAAGTCAAGTCATCACACTTTGGAAGCTTCCTCCTGGATGTGACACTATCACATTCTGAGTGGGCATGTCCCTTTATTTAAGCCAGCAGAGCCAAATTTTGTTCTGAATAAAACTTGTTCCGCCTCCACAAAAGGATACCGCAAAGCAACAAGGGGGCAGTGACAGAATTCCACTTATAAAGAAGGAAAGGTCACACACACCCCTCAACATCTGATCCCAGCTAAGCAGCAACAAGCATCTCAGGTCCGTGTGATGGCGACAGCCTAGGAGAAGTTGAAGAATCTATTGTGAAGAGAGAGGATGACAATGCGCCTCCATCCATGACTATAACGTTTCTTGCTAAAGAAGCCGTAATAGAGAGGGGAAGATCTGCAGGGCTGTATAGACAGGTTGGAGCACTCTGTTCTACAGGCAGCTACAGGCCCTTGTGATTAGGTTTGAAATACTTCAGACTGCAAAAAGAAAGACTGAGTTTTCAGTATTAAAGACTGTCATGATCTCTGCTGTTATGAAATACACTGCAATGAACAGGGAAATGCAGACTACCATGCAAATATCTCTTCAAGATCTTTATGCCATTTTTCCTGGATATGTATCCTGAAATGGAGTTTCTAGATACTGGTAGCTCTCCATAGTCTTTTCCGTGGGGGATTCACTATTTTACATTCTCGCCAACAGTGCCCAAGCTTATCAAGTTTTCCACAGCTTTGTCAGCCAATATCCCAACACTATAGTGGAATTCCCAATGCAATTAATTAAAAAAAAAAAAAGGTTTTCTCTGTTTCTCTGACTCATGGTCTTGGGGTTCCAGCATATGATCAAGTATCCCCAATGCTTTGATTCTTGGCAATACATGATGAAGGGGATACACGGCAGAATAAAACGCTTCACCTCATCGGCAGGGTGGTAAAGGCAAGCTGTAAGGGTAGAGCCCTGTATCCCCTCCCCAAAAGGTCCAGTGAGCTCAGGGCCTCACACTTGGCCTCACTTCTTCAAGGTTCTCCCATCTCCCAACAGGGAGTAAACCTTTAATGCATGGGGCTTTGAGGGACATTCAATCTCCAAACTGTACCAACAACTTAGGCTGTGTTTCCTCATAAAAGCCATCCTATTAAATCATGTAAATGATACACACCACATCCAACAATGGAAAAGTGATTAAAAAAATTATCATCCAGCCTCAGTAAGAGAACAGACTGAACCTAGAAGACACCATGCTTAATGAAACAAGGCAGACCATAAGGACAAATCAGAATGACTCCCCTTAAATAGGGCCCTAAAATAGTCAAACTCAAATTCAGAGGGAATGGGATGGTGGTTTCCAGAGACTAGGGAAAGTAAGTGTAAAGATTCCAGTTTATAAAACAGGTACATCCTGTCATGGTTGCGCTCAGAGTTTGTAATGCTGTATTATGCACCTTACACACATGAAAATAAATCTCATACACACTGTTTCACCAACATTTTCAAAAGGATTATGGCCACCAAGACAGTGATTAGCTTATGCTGGAACATTGGAGCCACTTTGCTGGTTAAAACAGTAGAAAATTAACTAGTCATATTAATGATTAATTGGAGAAGAGGGTAGTCGGCAGCAGATGTCATACATGTTATCACTAACCTTTGACAGCATCAGGACCCCTGTGTGATCCAGAGGCCTTTTGTCCATGCTGCAGGTCACATTCTTGCTGACAGGGCTGTGTTTGAACTCAGCTAAGAGGCTGTGTGATTGGGCAGAGGAGACTCCCTATGGGCAGAGACTCTCCCCTCAGATCTATAGCTCTAAAGGTAATATCGATGAACCTCAGTGCATATTCCCTCTATGGGGTTGAATGTGTCCTTACAGTGCCTTGGGGTGATGACTGCTGAGCTCCAGTAGAGCTGAGCAAAGACGGGATGAATGGGAACCTTTCCTGAGGTTTTCCAATCACTCATATATGCATATGTACATAGACATATGCATTTGTACATAGACATATGCATTTCTACATATATATGCATGCATAAATATATCTATGCATGTTTATAGATAAGTATCTATGCAAACACATATATGTAAACACATGCATATGTAAATTTGTTTATGGAAAAGATTTCTAAATGTGGGGAGTTTTACAAGAGTTGGCTTCCTGTCCCCACAAGTCACTGCTTTCCATTGCTTTATGTCATTCGGGACTTGGTTTTTCATTGTGTCTTATCTCCCTTGACAACTAGAGAGTCTGGGACATTAAATGGTAGCAACAACTGACGGATTTCAAAGCACTTCCATGGGGCCTATTGCTTTGAGGCTGTAAGGTGTGCGTTCTCTCCATTCTCAAGTGGGAAAACCACCTTTCAGAAAGTTACAGCAGCCAAGTCACGGTCACTTGTTTTATGGACAATATGTTGTGCCCAAAGCAAGGCATGCGGCCCCAGAGCTGGAACAACTGGCTCTGCATATGGTGTTCCTGATTAGGAAGAGAGAAGGGTCCCCTACCCCTTCCTGGTGGAGAACAACATCTTGTGTGACTGATTTCTATGCCCTCTTCTGCGTTTCTGATTTGTCCATCATCTTGCATTCCATCTATTTTTGGTTTTCTCCTTTAGGTAGATGAGTTGTGAGTCGAACAGAACCTATTGACTACGTCCTTTGGTAATATACCATCCACCAGTGGCTGAAGAGATGTTATACACTGAGCACATGCAACAGCCAGAAAAGGTTAAAAAAAAAAAAAAAGAATGAATGAATGAATGAATGAACGACCCTGGGCCCATTATGGGGAACTTGTTCCCTGGAGACAGGATGCTGGTGAAGCCTCTGCTCTTGCCTAGGGAGGCCTTCCTAAGAGGTGGCTGAGAAAAGGAGGCTACAGCCGGAGGAAGTCAATTCAGCATGCTCACCATGGGTGGTGCTCCATCAATGCAAAGTAAAGGGAATGATTTCACAAGGGTCTTAAAGAAGATATCCAAAGGATCTCTAAACGGATGAGAAGATCTAAGGGAAAGGAGCACAAATGGTTTAAGACCAGGTGGGCAGACAAAAAATGAGCAAAGATCAAAGAGATGTGAAGCAGGAAAACCACCTGATTTGGTCCAAATAAGATCTGAAGTCTTGGTTATGTTAGCAAATTTAATAAAATTTCAATACAGTGAGCACGGGAAACAGTAAGGCCTGAACATCAGGTATGTCAGAGAAGACTATGACATCTTAGGGTTTTTCAAAGCAAAGTACCTTGTCATATGAAACTGTGCTCATATAATTCATTTGTGATTTTAAATGAATGGTTCTCTACATGTATATCTAGCAAAATAAGTAAAAGGAACAAGTCTTGCAGTTTGTCGCTGAAAATGTATCAGAAAAATTCCCAAGCTATTGCTTCCCCACTGTCCCCTGTTCCCTAGCTGATGAACATGATTCCCCAGTTGACTGCCATTGCTCACCTCTTCCCATCCTGATCCATTTCATTCACGGCAGTGGTAGCCAACTAAGTGTGGTTCCAGCCACTCTCCTGAGGTACAGGGGACAATAAAATTGTAACGCCACCGCCTTGTGATGATTTGGTACAGTTAGAATGACTATTTCCAGTGGACACACCCCCAACACAATGCAAACAATAGAGGGACAGCCAATGATTGACAGGTGGCTTGGGTAGGTGACATGTAGGAGTGATTAGAAGGATAGCCCCAAAGTTAGACCTGAGGATTTGGTCTGGTTAAGCCAGTAGGGAGCTTTATCCTATTTATGTGTCTCATCTCCAGCATGCTTCCATGGATGCAAGTCAACAAGATGGATGGAATTGAGTGTCCAATCAACTTGGAGCCCCTGTGGTCTTTTGGACCCTTTGTCCTCAGTTCTGGTGTACTCTGCACAGTTTATTACCTTGATATTTACCGCTCTGTCTGTTATTTTAAATCCTCCTTATCACTCTAAGGTAAGACTGTTGGCCTTTCTGGGTGAAATTTGTACAAATAAAGAGGATGAGAAAGGTTGGTATCTTTACTTCATTTTCTCTGCTGTAAACAAATCCTCGGATGAAAGCAGCTTCAGGGAGAAATGGCTTACTTGGCTCCAGGTTACAGTCTCTTATTGCAGGGGAAGTTAAGGTGGTAGCAGCTCGAAGCAGCTAGTTCCATTACACCCACAGTCCAGAGCAAAGAGCAATGCGTTAGCGCATGCAGGCTTGAGCTCAGCTCACTTCCTCCTTCTTTGTCCAGTCCTAGCTACAGAGAATGTCCCTAGCAGTGTAAAGGTCCTTCCTACCTTATTATGTAACCCTCCACAGCAGCGGTCACTGGCGACATCATCTAGACAGTTCTCCACCAACGCCCCTTCCCAGGGGATTCTACATTGTGTCAAGCCAACAATCAAGAGGAACGGCTCAGTGATGAAGAGCACTTCCGGCTCTTGAAGAGGACCCCAGTAGGCGGCTCACAACTGCCTGTAACTTCACATCTACTTCACATCTAGTAAATCTAAGATCTTCTTCTGGCCTCCACAAGAACTATCTCTCTCACACACAGACACACACCATCATCACCACCACCACTACCACCACCACCACCAATAACAACAACAACAACAACAACAACAACAACAACAACAACAACCACAGCAACAAAATAACAAACATGGGTTGGAGAACACTATGCTACCAAGCACAAAGCCCCAAGTTCACTCTTTAGCACAAAAAAACAAACAAAACTCATAAAGTAAAATGGAAATCTGCAGCCTAACACAATCCATGGAATAAAATATCTGGTTTGCTTGTGAACCAGCACATGGATTGAGTTGTTCCTCCAGTGCAATATCTAAACTGACTGAAGAGATCGAAACTTCCCCCAGAGAAATCAGCAACCAGAAAAATGTAAGAGGACAACTCTTACTTCATTGGGAAGACTGATAATGAATTTGATAACCTGGAGATAAGTGGTTCTTCACAGTGATTTTGTCTCTTTTTCATTAATATTCTTAATTGGTACAGACAAACGGCTCTTGGGAAAATTATGAAATTATCCATTAATTTTTATTTCACTAATTCAACTGGAAGTGATGATTGAACTTTCTGCAGATGAAATGCAAGTCTGAGATAAAAAGAATGTGAAAACAAGAATACCAAGACCGAGACAGACTACTTTCCATTAATATTTAATTGATTGCAAATTTTGCCATCTCAAAAAGTTTCTGCTCTTTGCTTCATTAAATAAGTTCTGTCATTGTTCAAGGTAATTATAGCTTTGGGTGAATTTTCGCAATAAAAGCTTAGAAGGGGAATAAAAATAAAGGACGCTTAACAATTCATGATAAAGCATAGTTAATAGTTTTCAACACTCAGACCTTCTCTGGTTTCTGAGTGGTGTGGATTTCAATGACCTATATGGGTGGCTTTGATGAAGGCTTAGAATTTATATAAGAGGGAGGGTGTCAGGTGGAAGGACAGATTTTTTTTCAACCTAACAATTTCTCTCTATGCCTGAGTGTTTCCTGAATTCTGTGTTTAATACATACTGTGTATAAGAAGACCATCGACAGAAGAGCCAATCTTGCCAGTTCCTTGAGTATTTGTTAAAAACCCAGATAGTAAGCCTTCTAGATCCCCAATAAAAGTGCTCCTTCTTTATGTGTTTAGATCCAATTTTAAACTTTTGAAATCCTTACATTATTCTTTTCTGTCTAGGTAGTTTTCAACTGCAGATCGGTGATTTGATTCTCTCATACATAAGGCATGTATCCTTTGGTTTAAGAAGTCAACATGTCTATTCCTCCCTTTAGAAGAATTCCTCTCCCTCTATCCTAGTTTCACCCTGGCAACAAGCAACTTAGGAGAGGGAGTTTATTCCAGTGCCAATTCCAGATGACAGTCCATCACTGTAAGGAAATCATGGTGATGGGAGCTTGAGATAGCTGCTCACATCCCAGCCACAGTCAGCAGAGAGAAATAGCTCCACATGTGCTGCTTGCATGTGCTCAGTTTGTCTCCACTCTTACATAGTACAAGACTGCCTGCCTAGGGAGTGCCACCCACGGTGGGCTGGGCTTTCCCACATCAGCCAAGACAATCCTACATAGAGCTCCCTGCTTAGGGAGTGCCCGCCCATGGTGGGCTGGGCTTTCCCACATCCTCCATAGTTATGCCCACAGACCCACCCACTGAAAACAAACTTTCCCTGAGACCCTTCCCCAGGGATTCCAGGTGTGTCAAGCTGACAAAGCTAATAATCTTTCTTTCTTTAGTTATTTCCTTTTCATTTGCCTCCTTCCTTTATTTTTGTGGTGTTAGGAATTGAACCTAGAGCTCCACATAGCATAGGTAAGCACTCTATCACTAAGCTATAACCCAAGCCATGTGTTTTCTCACATACTGACTTCAAGGCAACAGCTTGTGACCTACAGGTCTTACAAACATTTTCCAACCTCCCTACATTACTCATCTGTGCTTACAAAGGGTCCCATGGAATACAAAAAATTGTGTCACATTCTCCATGTTTGGAACAAACTCGGATCACATTGTATCATCTTATATAAGTCAAGAATTTAATAAAAATGTATTAGATAAATGATTTTTCACTGGTTTGAACAAGATGCATAGGTTAATTCATTTAACAATTCATGTATCAATGTCAAAATGTAAATCCATGTGCAGTTTCTCCTTAACCACTGACAGATTTACATCCTGAGGAATTCTAAGCTGAAAATGTCCCACACCAAAACTGCATGCCACAGTGGCTTGGAAACTTACTGCACTTACAGCATTACTTCTTCCCCTCCTGATCATGTTGTTGAGAGGGCAGCACGGCCCAGCATCGTGACAGTATGATGCCACTCACATCAGCCTCGGCAGGGGGGTCAGCATCCAAAGTTCAAAGCACGGTTTCTATTTCATGTCAAAACACCTCAATCCAACCATCCTGTGGGGGTGGAGGGTGAGGGACGGAGAGAGGACAGCAGTTGACATTTCCAGAAGAGAAAGAAGAAAAGGAAGCCGGGGGCACAGCTGACCAGAAAGTGTTTCTTGGCATTGGCCAAACAACACATCCTCCTTCATCTCTTTGGCCAGAATTTAGTCACATACCCAGCCACACAAGAAGCTTGGATTACAGCCTTCACCCAGTTCAAACTCAAGACAGCACCAGGGATGGAGGCTGATCATGAAAGACCTTATTCAACCTTTGCAGAGAGCCGACCAGCTGCTGAATATTGCTGCCTAGCCAAGGACCAAATTTCCCACACTCTCTTGAAGCCCCAAACAAAGTATATGAGCAGAGATGGGTTAATACCACCAGGCCAACATAACTCCAGCAGAGACATACCCTCTGCCCATTCACCTGTGAACTGTTCACTGACATCCTGGATTAAGATAGATATTTTTATAAATGTGATGGAGATGCCACCTGATCACTGGATCTCTGACTTGCTGATTGGAGAAGAGTGTCCTGTTAATTAGAGACACATTTTAGGCATAATGTGTACAAGAAATAAACTTCCATTGTGTTTAAGAATTAACATTCATGGGGATTATTATATTTTCTATGGTAAATTATAATTAGGATTATAATAATACATAATGCTAACAAGAGGGCCGTGTCAATTATTCATTAAACCTGTGTATCCTCAGGACCTGCCACTTTACTTACTACCATAATAAGCCCTAAATAAAAGTCTGGATGAGTTATTGCTGAATACTGGAGGCAGTCACAGACACTATGGGCATTCAGAGGAAATAATATTTAATTTAGCCTAGGAACGTGTTATTTAGTGTTCAATCCAGGGGCATGTATGTTATGGTATTATGTTTTATATGAGGTGTAAATGCTCCTTTGGATAAATTCTCTCATTTGTTCTGTCCTGCCTTACATGTACAAGTGGTAGTGTTGTGCCAGCCAGGCGGACACCTCATATATTCAAAAGAGGTGGCCATGGACTCTGGGAAAATTTATGAAGAGTGACTTCAAGGAGAAAGATCGCCTTACAGTAATGTGGGGCTCTTGCTCAGACCTCCAAATGCTGATTGCATGGAAAACAGAGAGGCTTTCTTTGAGCTGTCAATGTAAAATACCCACACTCCATTCTTGTGACAGGCAGAGCATTTCCCACCAACGTGGCAGCCCAGAACGCTGATAATTCTCAATGACAAGGTGAGTGTGCAAATAGACCTCGTTCTTCACTGACGGAACTGGTAGATAGAGGGAAGACCTGGCCTGGACTGCAACAGGCTCACTTGCCCCTAACCCTTCCCTTTCAGCCAAACATCCTTGTCCTGGCCCTGTATAGTTTTACAGTTCTTAACATCACCCTAAGCATACCGCACTGTGTTAATATTTATGCTGAACCCTTTTCAAATCCCTCCCAAGGATGGAGACTCTCAGGCACTTGAGTTCTTCCCAAGCTTCTATATAGCGACCCTCCTGGAGTAGACACATGTGTCTTAATTTTGAAAGTAGGAGAAACGAGCTACTGCGATTTAGAGGAAAAGCAGAAGAGAAAAATGAAGAGGAGGAAGGGTGAAACCCGGAGGGCCATGTGAGCCTCCAGTCAGAGCACCTTGAATCGAGTTGTGGACTCAGTGGCAGGAGGCTTGGACTCTGAGTTCAGTTTGGTTTCCAGTCAACTGGGAGAGCCGGCTGCCTCAAAATCCTCATCCCTACAGTAATGGGAGAGATGTCTTCAGGTCTTGTGGCATGGTCCATTGGCAAACTATCATATATATGTGTGTAAATATACATATATACATATATATGTACACATATATACACATATCACTTATTTTATTTTATTTAGTTGGAGGGAAGAATCTGAACCTTACAAGGTGAAGCGAGCCATCACTCGGTGTGAAGGACGGCATCCTTCCTACAATTCCAATCATGAAACTGCCAGTGGTCACATACAGATGCAGAGAATATAGTTGTGGAGGTTTGCCTGGTCTAGACGGAGGAATGGACACCCACTGAAACACAGGCAAATCCATCATTACTACATTTATTTAAACGTATGTTTTAGCTGACAAATAAAAAATTGCATGTATTTACTGTGAACAACAATGTTTTGAAACCTGGCCACATTGACAAATGGCTAAATCAAGCTAGGTGATGCCTAATTACTGCATGGACTCTTCTTCTGGTGACAACATTTGAAATCCACTGACTTAGTCATTTTGGAGGTTACTTAGTAACAACACATTGCTTTTTAACTATAGACACAGAGTCCTACAGTAGATCCTGGAACTTACTATTTGTAACTGAAATCCTATATTCTTTGACTAGTATTGTTACTATAATACTCTTCCTGAATAAAAAGAAAAGAAAAAAAACCCTGTGGAGGGTAATAGTGACTATAAATTAATGAGGCAGTCGAACTTTTTGGAGAAATGGGGGCACAAGAGCCACTCAGTGCTTCAAGGTGACAAAAAAGTGCTATTCTGGGGGTGTGGTTAGTCTCCCAGGGGCCCCTGGGTTTGGAGCTCTGTGCCAGTGAAACAGTGTGAAGAGGGGATGGAAATTTTAAGAGATGGGATCTGGCGAAAAGCAGTTAAGTCACCGGGCACACGACCATCACAAGTGACTAATGTAGCTCTCTTGGGAATCTGGTTAGTTCTACCCAGGACAGGTTGTTATAAAAAGAGCAAGGTGGGCCCCTCCCAGGACTCTGGCTTCCTGCCTTATCATGTGATTTCTCTTTCATGCTCACTTCTGTCCTAATGCCCTATACCACATTCTGACGTCACCAGAGGACCCCATTCCAGCAGCCGAACAGATGGGGCCGCTGCATCTTCAACTCTTAGCTTCCAAAAATGTGAGATGAAGGAACTGGTTTTCTTTGTAAAGTAAAAAGTCTTAAGTATTTAATTACTGTGACAGAAAATGGGCTAGTACAGAAAGCTGGCCACCAAATGGTGTAGACACCTCATAACTTAAAAGAAGAAGAAGGAGGAGGAAATAAGTATGGTGATATTTTATTTGTAATGAAATGTGATTTTATTTGTATGTTAATAAATAAAGTAGCCTGGGGGTCAGAGCTAATTGCAAGCCATAGCAAAAGCCAGGTGGTGATGGCATACACCTATAATCCAGATCACATGACAGGCAGATCTCTGTGCATTCAAGGATACATCCAGCATGGAGACACACGCCTTTAATCTCAATACCAACCATAGAAGACTGGAGGTCTGTACAGACAGGCAGTGACAAGGAGGTCATGTGGCTGGGTTTACAACCAATGAGAAGGCAGAACAGAAAGTCTATAAAAAAGACAGACACACAGGAAGTAGCTCTCTTTTCGGAGAGGAAGGACAGCAGCAGTAGTGAAGGGTAAGAAAAGGATTTAAGTTCTTAACTATTACTCTGACCTCTTGGCTTTTAACTCTGCAATTGGCTCTATGTTTCTTATTTAACAAGATGGTTACATCTACAAATAAGGAAGAAAGGAAAGGAGGGAGGGAGGGAGGGAGGGAGGGAGGGAGGGAAGAAGAAAGGAAGGAAGGAAGAAAGGAAGGAAGGAAGGAAGAGAAAGGAGAAAAAAGGAAGGAAGAGATGCCTGTGGCTTCCCTGGGGGAAAGAGCCCACATTCTCCTTGGCTCTGACTCGGAATCTACTTGAAAGTGCAAACTGGCATTAGAGGCACAGAAATGATCTTGCCCAAATAGGAAACAAAACAAAACAGACCCTGGTGTCGCATAGACAGACCCTGGTGTCGCATAGACCAGCAACTCGTTCTAAACAATTCTAAACAATGTTGATTAACATGTGTTGGAAGACAGGAAGGGCCCCCATAAATATGTCACATGATGTGACTCTGCCCTTCAGTGTTGGCTGCACCACATGAGGCCCAGAGCTCCTGAAAACCTCCAGGGGAAAAGAGAGCACCCTCTGGAGTGACAGCATAGTCATCTTGCTGCTGCTGCATAAGTAGTCATGCTGTCACCCCAACAGGACAGATGTGCGCCTGTCCCAAGGCCTTTGCTCTGCTGTTCTTCTCCGGAAAATGTTCTTTTCAAGAGTTTGTGTACTGATTCCTTGGCTTCTCTCAAGACCATTTAAAGCAGACCTCCCATACTACCCCAAGCATGATATTCAATTTCCACAACATTCTGTCTCTCTTGCACCATCCATTCCCATTCCTGTTTTGCCTCACCTAGGTCGACATGTTCTTCCTGATATGATACATCCAACATAGAACTCAACTGCATATGTTGCTCAGAGTTCTCAAGAAAAAAAATCCCTTTTTTTCATCAATAGATTCCAACTGCCTAAAACAGTACCTGACATGCACTGGTCACCGTAAGTATCTGTTCATAAATGGTAGAATGAATGGGCTAATTACAAAATCCCATTGATTTTTAACTTATTCTGGAAACTGATAGCAGTCTGTTACAACCTTAGACAACCTGGAGAACGGCTCATGCAGAATTCCTAGGTGTCAGTTGAATCCACAGCACACTGAAGACTGCTCCAAAAGATTTGGACAAAAAGGCAAATGGGGGACAACTGAGTTATAGTTTGGAAGATAACTCAGGAGTGCTAAATTGAGAAACTTTGCTGTTTTATCGAGCCCACCAAGCAGCTGAGGATGGGAGAGTTTGATGGACTTGTCCCCAGTAAATAGGAGGCCATTGAAGATGACATTGATATTTGCATTGACTTCCTAAGGCTCACATGAGCCGCAAAACAGAGAACCTTAATTTCTCGGATAAGGAAACAGACATGGGCGAATTTCCCAAGTTAATATAGGAAAGTGTGCCAAGCAGTTCCTCCTCATGCCAGAGCTTCCAGCCTCCCTGCCAAGACCTCTTGAAGACTTGCTTCCAGCAGAATCTTGGTGGGTCTTGCGCTGCCTATTCCAGGAAACAGTGAACAACATTTTAATGTTTTATGTTATCAACGCTTCTGTGTGTTCAGTTTTTGTAGGGCCTTGACAATTATGCAGAATCCTCGTTTTGATATGTCACCTAATACCGTGGTGTTCACAGCAGCATACTAATTCTCTCTTTGTCGCTTCCATGTAGAGAGGTCTATGGGTCACCCTCTCACACTGTAGGATTAACAAGACAGCTCCTCTGCTGGTGTGCATAGATCCCAGTAAAAAAGAGGGCGACTCTGCTCTCTTCCTCTTCTCAGTAGGTGGCTCCCCTCATCTCCAAGCACTTGCAGAATCCAAACAAAGCTACCTGCAAACAGTTCATTTGCTCAGTACTATCACAGGCCACCTAAAGGCCATGCTTGGAGAGTAGACAGCTTGGGACCTGGCTTGGGTAGCCATGGAGAGATGGATGGTGGCCTAAAGAAAAAGTGAAGAACCAGGAGAAAAAGTAAAGAAGACAGTGCATCGAGTGACATCAGCATGAGAGAAGCAAATTGTGCAGAGCAATATTCGCCTAATGGTACTGAGGAAACAGAAGGTGACCTGACCATTTCAGCTCCGATCAGGTAGTTGGTGGTATGTGAGCCCTATGCTTCTCCTAAAGGTAGAATGTGGTTCTATTTATCTGATGAGATCATCAGTTCCAATGGAAGTCAGAGTATGAGTTTCCTCCTCATCTCCCCCAGGGTCCTCCTGCTTACATGTTCTTAAACATACAACTCTAGTTAAACCATCCTTGCCTGCAGAGGAAGCTAGCGGACTGAGAGACTGATAGCAAAGAGGAGAATCAGGCTTATGTTTGAAGTGAATCCCCCTGGGTTTACATGCATTGTGGTGTTTGGTATTTTTGTTGTTGTTGTTGTTGCGGGTGTTTTTATCATTGTTTTCTTTTGTTTCTGTTTGTCTTACAGTTTGAGAAGACACAGCCCATTGTGAAGGAAAAGGGCATGGCAACCTAATAGCAAGAGTATGCATGTAGGACTCCCCACTTCAAATCTTGGTGGAACAAGAAGCCAAGAGATAGGATATGGGGTCTGGTTACCTAAAAAGCTTAAGACCCACCCCCTTGTGAACTCTTCTTCCTGTGAAGCTCCATCTCCTGAAGGCCCCATAACCTTCCCAACCAGTGCCCAAAAGGGACATTTCATGTTCAAAGCACTGCTCTCCTCATCCACATCTGCCCAAGGCCTGAGGTTTTACTTTCCTCCTGAGAGAGGATAAGACAGACATACCCTCTTTCCTCTACTGAAGATAAGACACACCCCTTTACTTCTACTGCAGAATGACTTACCCTTTTCCTCCTGCTAAAGGATAAGACACGTTCGGCTAAACACGCCCCTTCCCTCCTGCACATTGCTGATAAAGCAGGCGAAGCCTCTGGAAACTAAATGCAAAGCAGGATCAAAGGTGTAAGAAAAACTAGACTTCAGAAAGCCCCCAGTCAGGGTCAGGTAGGATCCAAAGTCAAAGCTACACTGCATGTAGGAAAGGTCTACAGAGAATCTGTGGCCCCTGTTTAAATCATATACTAGTGCACACAAGTGTGCGTGCACATGCACTTAAAGTTCTAGAGCCCTCAGGACTCAGTTAAAGACTAAATTCAGATCCTAAGATCTGGTGAAAGATGGAAGCAGAAAGTCAAATGTCGTCTGAGTAAAATTTACACTACTTCCCTTTTAACTCCTAAACTTGACAAGAATTTCATCACGGAAGACAGTCAACTATACATCTTAGAAATGTGCACAGTAGAAGGGACACCAGGCAGAAGGTTAAGTGGCTTCAAAGCGCTTCCTTACATGCTTGAATTGACGTTTGCAGGAGGGGCTCCTCTTCTTTTCTATTTCACATCTGATCTTATAATTACCATTCTGTGCACTATGTGGAGATGAAACCTTTGCATAGCATTGCAAGGTGGGGGTGGTGGAGAAGAACCTTTTGTCAATCCATTTTATCCAGCACTTGTTTCTTAATCTCACGCTTCCTAGGGGAAGTACCACCTGTGCCTGCAGCAGCAAGGCATGCATTCCCAGATTACATGCCAAAACAGAGGTTAGAGGTCAAGGCACACTCATGTCCTGAGCAGCCAGCTGAGTGGTCAAGAGCTGACTGTAAGAAGTCAGGTTTCACCCTTGAATGTAATGTGTTTGACAATGAAAAGAGGAGCCTGGTGTTGTTTAGGAGATCAAATTTGGAGCGAGAATGCAGCTCAGTGTGCTCATTTGGAACCTGGTTTCTGGTGGCAGCCACCTGCATTTGACAGTGACTCTACTGCTCTCTGGCTATGTGGTAATTTAGTGCTGATAGTCTGTTTCTTTGCACGTAACCTCAGATAACAGGAATAGTTTCATAAGATTGCTAAGGACACTAGTGTAATCTGAGAGGAGGAGACAGAGGGTGCCTCTGTGATCATCGTTAATTCTGAGAAGAGCACACAGTGGGTGCCCCTTTGTCCATCACTAAGTCTCAGAAGAGCACACAGTGGGTGCCTCTGTGTGCATCATTAATTCTGAGAAGAGCACACAGTGGGTGCCTCTGTGTGCATCATTAATTCTGAGAAGAGCACACAGTGGGTGCCCCTTTGTCCATCACTAAGTCTCAGAAGAGCACACAGTGGGTGCCTCTGCAACCATCACACTAAGCCTGAGAAGAGGACACAGTGGTGGCTCTGTGTCCATCACTGAGTCTCGGAAGAGTACACAGTGGGTGCCTCTGCATGCATTGCTGTTTCATTATACTAGCTTCCGTGTCTAACTGGAACCAGGCCTGTTGACTAGCCATCCCTGAAGGGTCATGAATCCCCACACACAGTGGGCATTAGGATTCATCCTTTGCTCTGCCTCAGACCACTGTCAATGTTTCCAGGAAGCGTGGGTAGGCCCTTGGATAGCTCATCTTTCAAGGTAGACACTGGTTTTCTCCATTTTGCCGATGAATGCCCATGCTGGAGGAACCCAAGTGACAAGCCTGAATCCATGTGACTAGTAAGAGGCCATGCCACCTCTATGCAGTTTCAGAATCCAGGTTCTTCATATGCCATTTGCACTCTGCAGAATGTCACAGCACCTGTAAGAAGCCCTGTCTACAAGACTGAGAGACTAGATAGGACTTTTACCCTTTCTGGAGAGAAAGAAGTCTAAAGGAAAGAAGCCAGCGTTAGCATGCAAATTGCAAAGGGAATCACTTGATCTATTGTCCCATCGTGCCATTCAGTCTGAGGCAAGTCAATGATAAACACGAGGGCAAGAAAGAACACTGTGGGAAACACAGAGTCCATCTTTAAACCAGATGAGTCCAGCTCCTTAAATAACTCACATCTCCAGCTTTATGCCTCTTACATGTCTGTCTGCAGAACCAATATGTGGTCCTCCCTCCCTCTAATTTGTCCCCTGTGGAGACCAGTGAAGAACAAGCTAGTCAACGCAGGTTGGGCCATCGCTCCAAACCTCCATAGCTGCAAGCTCCAGGGAGCCAGAGAGGGAGACACTACTTCTTCCAACAGCTGAAGAATTCTGCCTTGGAGCTTAGATGCTGTGGTTCTGGGATCTGTGTGGTCCAACAGAAAGCTTCCTTGGCTGCCTGAAAAAAGAGAGATGCTGAGCCTCATCAGAGTGATTGGCAAAGGAGACACATGCCGCTCCTCACATGTGTCCACACTGTTCAGGCTGCCAGTTGGGCAAAGACACAGGAGCAGCCCCATCAGTGAGAACGTATTCAAACAAGCAACCTACAGCCTGCCTGGGGCTGTGGTCCTGCAGCCAACAATCTGGCTGGAAATGAATGAGATCCCTCCTAGCAGAGTTCCAAGCTGGAAGGAATCATTAAAACAGTGGCTATTATTTCTCTGCAGAAAAAGAGAACTCAGTCGGGGTCTTTCTAAAATAGTCTTCGCAGAGACATCTGTTCCAGTGGTAGCTCCACTCAAGCAAGCAAGTATGCAATGCTTTGGTTTCCTGTGCAACAGATCAGAGTGTGTTTGCATGAAGGATGGTGCATTTTCATAGCGAAAGCCTGGCATGTTTGCAAATACTAAATGAGAGACGGTTCAAGTGGGGTGGGCTGGTAAGAGTGTCATGTCCATGTCGTTTATCTAATGGCCTTCCTGTGGCTGCTTAGGGCCAGGCCGAGGTGACTGGAGGGGCTCTAATGAAACTGATAACATCTTTTGCTGGCTAGAAGATGACTCACCATCCAGAGCCTCATTAGCACAGGGTCACCCAGGGACTGACAGGTCCCTTTCAGAAAAGGAGACACAGATATCCAGCACACGGCTGGCATTTCAATGACTCTTTCACAGAGGAGAAACCGGCTTGCTAAGTAAGCCAGGAATGCACATTCTCAAAAGAGAAGAGTGATTGCTGCTAATTAGGGATAATTTCAAGATGCTCTGACAAACCGCAGGTGGAATTCTTTCATTTCATTTGCTTATGGGTTGTTCTGAAATACTGGCTGCTGTCCAACAAGTACCCACAGTTTCTATGAACTTATAAGGGTCCAAAACTCCAACACATAACCCAGTTGAACAATGTTCACCTTAATAACATCAGTATCCTGGCTGTATTTGTATACAATTATCACTATGTCAGATACACCATGCTGGTAATAAAAGACAAAACTGGCCTTCTGCTGACAGAAATGCATGGCTCACTTGCTCCAGGATAGCCAGCTGTCCAGAGAAGTTCACACTCACTATGTGGTAGACACTAACATTCGAGAAACATCAAAGAACTAGTATTTCACCTTTCCCTCCTTTCTTACTGACCAGCTCTTCCAGAATTCAATTCCAGGTTATGTTCTCTGTCTCTACAAGCTGGTGGCTGCCTAGATTTTGTGTACTTCATTTGCCTAGTATGGGATCCCCATCTCTCTTCTAATGAGTGTCCTTTCTACCCTCCATTCAGACCCATCCTCTCTCAAACTCAAGCCCCATAGAGCCAAGAGCCTGCACATAGCACAAATTGATTTAGGATCTCACAATGAGCACCTAACTTTTGTCTTTTGTGTTTGAAAGAGTTTTTAAAATTGTGTGTGTGTATGTGTGTGTGTGTGTGTGTGTGTGTGTGTGTGTGTGTGTGTGTGTTTTACATGCTTGTGACTGCCAACAGAGGCCAGAAGAGGGTATTGGATCCCTGGAGCTGTTGTTACAGTAGATTGTGACCTGTCCAGTGTGTGTGCTTAGAACAGAACTTGGGTCCTCTGCAAGAGCAGCATACACTCTTAGTTACTTTTTGCTTTGTTTCATTCTTGTTTTTGTTTTTTTTTTAATTAGTCTTTTGGTTTTCTAAAGAGAGAGAGAAAGGTGCGAAGTTAGATGGGCAAAGAGGTGTGAGGTATCTGGGAGGAAACAAAGGAGGAAACCATAATTAGAATATACTGTAGGAAAAATAAATATCATTTTCAATGAGAGAGAGAGAGAGAGAGAGAGAGAGAGAGAGAGAGAGAAGGCCATTAGAGACACAGAAAGGAATGTTTCCAGAGAGGACATTACTTTGGGGCTGCTCTTTCTTTTCCTCAGCACAGACCTTGTCCCAGTAGTTAGTAGGTATTTAGTGGCTGGAGCCAACTCCTTCTCTGTGCCTTCCATCTCTTAAACTGGGGGAAAAATAGAGATAGAAATGGTTGACAGTGAAGGAGAAGAGGAAGAGGGGGAGCAAGAACAACAAAGAACAAGAAGCAGCTGCAATGAAGAAGAGATGATGGAAAAACATAGGTTAAGATTATATATATATATATATTATATATGATAGGTAGATGATTGAAAGATGGATAGACAGACAGATGATAGATGATGGATGATATAGACAGATTAGATAGATAGATAGATAGATAGATAGATAGATAGATAGATGATAGGTAGGTGGATAGATAGATGATAAACCGATGATAGACAATAGATGATATAGAGATGATTGATTGATTAATAGATGATGATGAAGATAGATAGATAGATAGATAGATAGATAGATGGATAACAGGTATTTAGTGGATGGATGGATGGATGGATGGATGGATGGATGGATGGATGGATAGATGGATGGATGGACAGACAGACAAAAAAACAGACTGACACTCATTAGTGGCCAGAGCTCTAAAAGGGTAAAGCTCTCTGTGCCCTTCCCTCTTCTCTCCCTAAACTCTGAATGCCACCCAGGTAATGCAGTGGGCACCATCCTCCCTTCAACATATGGCAAATACTTTTCCTGCATCTCAGATTCACTTTCTCCAGAGATGCTGAACCCATTCCTGACTCTGTGTGTTTAAAATTTAGCATCAGATGCAAAGTTATTTTTCTGTAATTATTCCTACATAGTATTTTTATTGTATACACTTCTAAACCACCATCCTCAAGTTTTCTAATATAGGCAAATGAATGCAATATGAACTCACATTCCTAAATGTCTTACTGGGCAGTGTTCTAAATGACTACTACACTTGTATTGTTCTGAGTACTACCTTGGTCACATTTGCCTAAGGCAAGCCACCTTCCAGGGGAGACATTAGAACGTCATACAGAATCCATACTTTCTTCATTCCACAGCAATAAAGATATGGTCACACAAAACAGCTCCAGTTTTTAAAGCAACTTTCTCATCAGAGAGGGAGAATAAATTAAGAATTACCAGGGGCTAAGCAAAGGGAAGGATGTTTAGATCCTGAAATTCCATGAGTTAGAGATGTACTGGCCAAATTTACACTTTCAATGGCATTTGGAGCTTGGGACTCCAAGAGTGATTATGGTTAAGGGCCTCAGAGCGGGAGCCCTAATGGCATTCATGGCTTTATAAAATTGAGTACGCACACTAGCCTTGCTTCACCGCACCTTCTGGGATATGATGACACAGCAAAGAAGCCCTCAAAGGGTAGGGCAGATCCATACTCTTGGACTTCTAGCCTCCAGACCCATGGACTAAATCAATGGTTCTCAAACTGTGGGTCACAACCTTCATTGGAGGTCACATATCAGATATCCAGCATATCAGATATTTACGTTACTATTCATGACAGTAACAAAATCATAGTTATGAAGTAGCAATGTAATAATTTTATGATTGGAGGTCACCACAACACGTGAACTGTATTAAAGGGTCTCAGCATTAGGAAGGTCAAGAACCACTGGACTAAATGAACTTGTGTTCTTAGAGCATTCCAGGCATTTCCATGGCAACAGGAAACAGAATCAGACAGTAAGAGATGCTGTGGTGACGAAACTATTCTATATTGGACTGTATTAATGTCAATCCCCTAGTTGTGATATTATCATGAAGCTTTCTAAGATGTTACTGTTGGAGGAGATGGGTAAAGGGTACACCATGAGATTGTGGTATTATTTCTTATAGAGGCATGCAAATCTGCAGCCATCTCAGAATTTCAAATTTAGTTTCAAAAAGAGGGAAAGAATAGAAGACGTGCCTCACATATAGAGAACAGAGCCTGGAGGTATCTGAGTGGTTGAGTCTGGTGAATGAAGAGGAGGTCCATCAACCATGAGCTACCTCTACCATCCCCCTCAGACTGCAGAGGTATAGACACTTCGTGAGGAAATGAGAACAGTACATAGGGAATGAGCGCTAAACCTTGAAGCCCGCAATAATAGGAAGGAGATAGGGAGACAGAACATAGCATATCAGGTTGGAATGATCTACTTTCCCATCTCTGGACCTTGTGTTAGAGAAAGACTGTTGTGATGTATTGTGTACCCTAATAAACTTGCCTGGGGATCAGAGGACAGAGCCAGCCACTAGATTAGACATAGAGGCCAGACAGTGGTGGCACACACCCTTAATCCTATCACTGGGGGGCAGAGATCCATCTGAATCGCTTTGAGTTCAAAGCCATACTAGAAACAGAGCCAGGCAGTGATGGCACACACCTTTAATCCTAGTACTGGGAAGCATACATGCCTGGGAAGCGATGTCTGGGCAGAGAAAGGAATATAAAGTGTGAGGAAACAGGAACTCACTCTCTTTAGGCTAAGGATTTCATAGAGGTAAGAACTAGTGGCTGGCTGTTCTGATTCTCTGATCTTTCTGCTTTCACCCTGATATCTGGCTCTGGTTTTTTTTTTTTTTTTTTTTGTTTGTTTGTTTGTTTGTTTGTTTACTATAACACTGTTTAAGATTCAAAGAACATCTGGTGCCCAACATCAACTTTCCCATCTCTAGACTTTGTGCTAGAGAAAGACAATAAAGAAGACAGCACAAGAGCCCCTTCCCTTGAGAGTTCTGGAAGATGTCACCAAGCCAAGTGGAACCGGCCAGCTTAGGGCTCAGTGGAGGGCTCAGTAGGATCAGGGGCACTATACTGAAGATTCTATTTTTAAGCTACCTCTATTTTTTTTTTAAATCAACTCTAACATTTGATCAGGGAGGCATAATAGCAAGTAGATCCTAGGAGTTTGGGAGTGTCATTCAGAGACCAAAACCCCAATTCAAGAAGCCCAGCTCTTTCCTCTACTGAATTCACAGACTCATACTTGTGGGAAGAACTGAGGGAGAAGGAAGACCTCTCTACTGGACAGACAATGCTGCTAGGGGAGGTGTCCCTATTACACAAGGACCACGCAGACTGTGCCCTTTGGGTGCCTGTGGTCACATAATAAGTGTTTGTTAAAGTGCCATGCTGAGTGAATTGTTATAGGTAATGATGGAGCCTTGAGAGGGTGATGGTTAACTTGGAAGAAGCCTGGAAATGAAACACGAGAGAGTGATTTTAGCATGGAAGAGGCCTGGCAATGAAATCTGACAGTGTGATAGTTAGCATGGGAGAGGCCTGGCATTGGAACATGACAGTGCGATGGTTAGCATGGGAGAAGCCTGGCATTGGAACATGACAGTGTGATGGTTAACATGGAGGAGACCTGGCACTGGAACATGACAGTGTGATGGTTAGCATGGGAGAGGTCTGGAAACTTTGAAGCATAGCTGCCATTTGACTATAAGCAGCCCCACAAAGGTCAAAGAAAGTCTTGGAGAAATGAGGGTAGTTCAATGGAACTCAAGGGTAGTCTCATGGAGGTGAGGAACTTCTTGTAGAGTCAAGGGTGATCCTGTGAAGGTCAAGGAGGGTTGAGTGGAGGTCTCTGTCTTTAAGATACAGTGTGATGCTAAAGTCTTGGTGCAACATTGAGTCAGTCTACCCAAGTAGAGTAGACACAGAACAGAACCGACACTCAGCTCTAGACACATGGAAGGCTTTCTCTACTTTGTCTACCCTTGTACTCTACTAGCATCTGCTCTAACATAATGTTAGATATGCTTGGTAATCCATTTGATTATATGAGCATGAACATGGCTCCTACAGGATTAAAGGACCAGGGGAATGACTCAGATTCAGATTGTACAGGAACTGAAGCTTATAAAATGTGAGTGGGGATCAGCAAGGTGGTTCAGCAGGTTAAGGCACTTGATGCTAAGGCTGATGACCTGAGTTGATGACTCTCTGAGTTCTGTCCCTAACTACTGACTCCTCTAAGTTGTCCTCTGACCTCCACAAGCACCCTGTCATGTGTGTGTGTGTGTGTGTGTGTGTGTGTGTGTGTGTGTGTGTGTGTGTGTGTGTGTGTGTGCCAGCCAGAACTAGCTTAGGGACAAGGCAAAGATCAAGTGGTCCCCAGAGAAAGAGCCAAGGATGGATAACTACGGCATTTCTTAGCCTCATATTTAAAAAGTGGTTTGATTTCTTCCATTTTGATGGCAAGCACTCTGGTTGTCCTTGGAGGACTGACCTCACTTGCTATTTTTGCCCGAGTCCCTGAGCTGGGCATCAGAGGGCTTTACAGGCTGTGATCGCCAAGTCTATCTGAGCACACACACAGAAGCTGGGAAGCTGGTCATCTGCTGTTTGCGACCAGATTAGATAAATCCTCCAAGGAACGTGTGCTTTCATTTCAATGTCGGACTGCAAAAGAACCAAAGAAACAGAGTGAAAAATGAAAGCCGGAGGTCAGTTTTAAGTGTAGGGCTGAGGGCTGAGGGATTTACCTCAGAGCCAAAAGCCTTCTCTCTCCAGAGATCACTCGCCATCAGTAAGCCTGCCTATTACCAGACTCATCCTTCCCAGCATCAAAAATATGCAACAGCCTATTACCCACACATCCTATTCCTATAGACACAGAAGATTCTAGAACCGTGAATCATTGTTTCTTAGGCCCATGCCTAATTTCCCACCTGCTGTCCTGATTAATTCCCCCAACCCCCAGGTAGAGTGAGTCCACCTACCTAGCCCCTGATCTTAAGGGTCCCTTCTACTTCAGATGTGTTACTCAGGTGCCTCCAGGTCCCCTTTATCCACAAGCTCCCAGTAATCAAAGGCATTCCAGATGTACAAAATAGAACCTCTGCTTCCTCTTCCCTACTCCAGAGCCACAACTGAGAAGTTAGTCAGTAAACTCACTAGCCTCGCTTCCATCTCTCCAGCTCTGACTTAAGACTTTGCTGCCAAGAGAGGCTCCCTATTCAACAGAAGTGGGTCACTACTCAGTCTGGGAAAATGAGATGCTTGTGGACACCAGTGAACACACAGAATGATCGCTCACTAACACGCCCTAGAGAGTCCAATGGAGGTGGACTGGCTACTGCAGTTCCTGCAACCGGGAGTTAGAAATCTTACAGAAAATGCAAGGTCAGACAGCAAAATAAAAAAGACGTATGCGGGATAGAGGCCGAGCCCTTGGAGAACTATGAGATGAAGAATTCACTAGTGCACTACAAGGATGTCAACTGAGCATCAACCCCAGAAGAAAACAAGCCAAACACATGTCCACGCCTCGTCTTTCTCTTGAGCCCCACAACTCTTCCCCAGACAGAGCTGACAGAGTGGTCATTTCTGCAGGGGTCATTGGAAGGTCACTGTCACTGCACTTCTTCAGCTCGCAGCGGTGAAAGCTGGGTCTCAAGGAGGTTCCTAAGATGATGAGGTCATCTTGGATGCCAGTCAGCTGATTAAAAATAATCACATTCCATTTGTGGAGAACTTGAGCATTTTGTGGGTGTGGGAAGTCTAAATTTTTTATATGATTGTCTCATTCTTACTATCTCAGAAATGAAAAGAAAACTAGATTATTTCCTGCACCTTCCGTGGAGGGCATATAGATGCTGGTGGACTTTCTTTACATTTTTCTTTTTCTTTCTCTGTTTCTTGTGCGCATGAGTGTGTGTGTGTATGTGTGTGTGTGTTTGTATGTGTGGTGTATGTGTGTGTGTGTGTGTGTGTGTGTGTGTGTGTGTGTGTGTGTGTGAGAGAGAGAGAGAGAGAGAGAGAGAGAGAGAAACAGACTACATATGAGTGGGGGGTGAGTGTATTGTGAGAGTGTGAGTGTGTGAGAGAGTATGTGGGGAGAATGTATTGTCAGTATGTGTGAGTTTGTATATGTGTGTGTATGTGTCCTGAGTGTGGCATGGTGTGGTGTGGTGTGTGTGTGTGTGTGTGTGTGTGTGTGTGTGTGTGTGTTGCATGCACTTGTCACTGCAAGAATGTGCATCTGTGCATGCAGGTGTCTGTGTGTTTGCCTACATGTTGAGGTTGGAGGTTGATGTCACATCCCTGTCACCTTTCACCTTTGTCTTTAAAGACAGGAGTTCTTGGTGAACATGAAGCACATTGGTTCAGCTAGCCGGGCTGAGCAAGCAGCTTTAAGAACCTGCTTGCCTCCATTATACCCTTCCATCCTAGCACTCAGGCCACAGGTACACACCACTATGCCTGGCTTTTTACCTGGGTCCTGGTGATCCTAATTCAGGTCTTTATGGACGCCGCAAAGATACTTTACCCACTAGTTACTTTCCTATTTCTTCTTCCAGTATTGGTGTCAAGTCTGGCTGGAAGTTTTGACATCTCCATGTTGGAAAGATGAAAAGACTACAGTGTAGACATAAAACTTAGGGCGATTTTCCAAACTTCAGCAGCTGGGAGAGGGACAGTCAGGTTCTAATTGTGGGGCTGTTCAACTCCAGAGCCGTTATAGCCACTGCCTTCCCTGGGACCACCTACGCTCTCATTCCCTCTAAACCCATCTTCCCATAGACTCCCATAGATGCAGGCAGGCAGATCTGGCAGCCAGCTCATCTCTATCACTATTCAGGCTGAGAGGAGTGAGAGAGGAGTGGAGGTATGCTGACACACAGGTCAGTCTGTCCAGCTTGGCCAATGCCAGGGTTTCTCTGTCTGCAGTGCCAGAGCTGTATGCTGGGAAACTGGAGTCTGCCCTCCTGCTCTGCTCATGGGCCACACACTGTAGTCCATGTAGGCATGGTGCTGGACACATGCTCCCCGCCACCTCTCTCTTCTATAATATGTTCCTCAAGGACACAGGGAGCCCAGGAGCTAGTGTCATCCCCAGATGGCATATCACAAAGACAGAATGACAGCAGCTGCTGGCTCTGCAAGAAGTCTGTCTTGATGAACACCCAATCCTTGAGACCAGAGATTGTCATTGTTGGTTTTTTTTTTTTCCTAACATGCCTGATCTATCACCAACACTGCTGTCCTCCAAGTGATTATTGATTTCAGATATATTTCAATTTCACAGCCAAGAGATTGCCCTACATTTCATTTTAAATGACTAATAGCTAAGAAATGACGGATAGCCACATACTGTTTTCTTATTAACAAAATGCCTCCACAGACATTATCACAGGATCTGTCCTGTCATGCTTCATGGGGAAAGGCATGCCTCTCTCAGAAGAGGAAAGCAAAGGGCAGGATTGTGTGCTCATTGCAAACACTTCCTTCAACAAGCACGGAACCAAGATTCCAACCCAGTTTCTTTGACTAAAGATATTACATTTCTGATGCTTCATCTTAATGTTTCAACTTAATGAGATTTAGAATAATCTAGGAAATGCATCCTGCCATGTGCAAAGAGGATTATCTTAAGGTAACTGATGTTGGAAGGACCGCTTACTATGGGTAGCACCATCCCCTGTGCTGCAATAAAGTAAGATCCATTGCTTTCTGATTCCTGATCGTGGATGCAAAGTCACCTGCTTCAAGCTCCTGTACTCTGACTTCCCTCTGCCAATGGTCTGTACCCTTGCCTCTAAGCCAGAAGGAACTCTTTCTCCCTTAAGTGGCTGTCATCCGTGTATTTTCTTCTATCAAGCAGAAGCCAAGACAATGTTCTTTCCAGTAACTCAGGCTCTTTGTTTCCATACTATTTTCCCTATCCTCCAAACAACTCAGAAGCACATCCCTGTTTTGATATGTCAAATCCAGAAGAAAAGGACTATGAGTGAACTCCGTGGTAGAGAGTCTGATGGTCATGTGCAAGGCCCTGGTTTCAAGCCCCGGGAATAGAAGGTATAGACCCAAAAGAGAATGAGAGTCTTGGAGGGAAGCTTCGATTGTTTTTTTATTCTATGTGTTCTGAAAACACCAGTTGTTTGCTGAATATTTTTGAGTGAAAGAGTAAAAACACAGAAGAATTAACTGTTTGCCCCCAAATTACACAGCCAACAGTGTTAAGAGTGGAAAATGAATCCAGTTTCCTGATGTAAACCAAGACACCTGGACCACCCTGTCATTGAAGCATCCATTCCAATTTTGATACTCTAGGGGAAAGGCAGTCAGGACCCTGGAATCAAGGGAACTGTTTTTAGTCTTTACCACTCAATACACAGGATGGTAATGTCCTTGTTCCAGAGACAAATCACTTAATTACTACATAAATGCTGTAATTCATCCAGGACTATGGTGGAAGAACACAGAGGGTCAGGTAGCCTCTCTCTTCCTTGTAGTGATTGCACTGAGCATAGGGAAAAGAACAGTCACAGAGTTTAGACCCCTGCTAAGTCTCTCACAAGGGATAGTCTGTAAAAGACTGATTTTTTTAAAATTTATGAATTAGAAAAATTATTGACTTTGAACAGCGGAACCTGTCACTACTTAGCAACTGAGAAGTGAGAGTGGTGTCCAATGGTTGAAAGGCCTGTGTGTAGTTAGGTTTGGGGGTGACATGAGAAGTCAGAGGAAGCAGAAACCCCAAGGGCGTATAGAGGTAGAGGATATTTTGCAGAGACCATTGGGGTTGATGGTCTTTTCAGTAGAATATCAAAAAGCCTCAACTTCTCAGCTGAAAGAAACCATCACAGAAATTCACCACTTTTCAAAATGCATAGAATTTATCAAGAGGTACTGTGGTGGTTTAGATGAAAATGCTCTCCCCATAGGTTTATAAGGAGTGTCACTATTAGGATGTGTGGCCTTGTTGGAGTAGGTGTGGTCCTGTTGGAGGAAGTGTGTCCCTGGGGCTGGACTTAGATGTTTCAGATGCTCAAGCCAGGCCCAATGTCACTCCCTGCTTCTTTCAGATTCGATGTAGAACTCTCAGCTACTTCTCTAGCATCATGTCTGCCTGCATGCCACTACGATTTCCACCATAATGACAGTGGACTAAACCTCTGTAAGCCAGCCCCCAATGAAATGTTTTTCTTTTATAAGAGTTGCCTTAGTCAGAGTGTCTCTTCACAGCAATAGAAACCCTAAGACAGGCATCTAGCCCCAGTTGGAATATCTATAACACAACCGCTAATACTTAGGGAATATTATAGAAGAAAAAGTGGAAGGATGGTCAGAGCCAGAAAACGAGGCTGTCTACCATGAGATAGTGTTTTCTATATACGACATGGCGCCATACCCAACAGTGTGCCCACCTAAACAAGACCTGTACAGTGACACCAGCTGACATGGCAACATGAATAGGAGAAATGTCATAGGAACCCATGCCTAGATTAAAAAAAAAAAAAAATACAGGCAAGTAATGGTCACTAAGAGAGGGAGAATCATCCTGTCCAGGGACATTCCTCCTGGTACTGCAGTGAACACAGATCAGACACATCATGTGATATCAGAAAATCGGCACATCTGAGACATGCAGACCTCAGACCAGGCACCATCTCCTCCATCTATCTCAAACACAAGCTAAACTATCATCTCTTCCCCAAACCCTTTTTTTCCAGCACCCCAGAAGGACTGGCCTTATCTGCCAGGTACCTGCTTTGGTGTTGGAGTCCCCTATGACACCTACATCTTGTTCCTTTGCCAAGCACCAGCTCCCCCTTCCTGGAAAAGGGTGTGTCCATGGCAGCGCTCAGTGCCAGCACCAAACCTGGTGAGCTTTAAGTGCCAAGTGGATGGTTAGCAGATAACTGATATGGCAACATGGATGGGGGGGGACTCTCATAGGATTCCCATACCAGCTGAAAAGCTATAGCAATTAATGGGCCCTGCTTCTATGAAGGATGAGTAAAATAAGATGCCTCAAAATGAGCAAAAACATGAACTTGAGGTTCATGGAGCCCACAATGTAGATTTCAGATTATCCAAACAGCAGTTGATTCTATAAATAGTCACTGGTCACCTCCCATGTACCAGACAGGGTGTTCAAGTTATCACACTAAAATCTTCGAAAAGATTTCTGCTCTTGTAGAAAAGTCAGACAAATCAGCCACAAATAAGCCTGGAGGCTCTGTGGCACATCCCAGAGCCTCCAGGTTCCCTCTTTTCCTGACTAACATGGATGGTCCCAAAGTGACTGAAATCTGGGCCATCCGTGCATGAAACATTCCCTCTGTCTTACAAAGCTGCTGTCGGTATGCCTTGTTAGTAGACACGTGAGTGGGTGAGTTTCCATCGACAATTTAAAGGAATACCCAAACTAGGAGACTAAGTCAACCACAGGGTGGACCAGCATGCCTCAGGCCCCAGGTGACATGGGCAAGCACAAGCCTGTGAGCCAACAGGCAGAATCTGGGAGAAGCTGGGTACATGCCTTGAGGGGGTGAGCTGCTGAGAACAAGGGTCTGAGGAAGGAATGGGTTCTAGTAGATAAAAGAGAATTGAAGTGGAACAAGTATGCTTCTTGTCTTGACTCTTTGGTTCTGGCTTCCTGCCACCCAGCAAGCTGATGGGGAGGAATATCACATCTGAGGTGAGCTGTGAAGGACTTGTATGCATCTCTGAGATCTGCCAGCATAGGGTTGTTCTCACATTCAATTTCACAGATGGAGGAAGGCTGGCCTACAACAGGAAACATGTCCTAAGAGATGACAGTGAAGAGGGACTGGGGATCAGTGGTAATGGGTGGTCCATGTTAGGGCAGGCAGCACAATGGAAATGACATTTAAAGTACAGGAAGAGGAGAGGCGATGGGGGAGGGGAAGACAGCCTTGTACAGGAAAGTTAAGTGTCTGCTCAAGAACTTGGGTGAGCCAGATGGGGTGATACATACTGGTAACACCAGTATGTGGAGGGCAGAGGCAGGAGGATCACTATGAATTCAAGCTAACCTGGCCTACACAGTGATTTCCAGGAACAACTTGAACTACATAGAAAGACCTTTTCTAAATAAATAAATTTTAAAAGTGGGTCCTCATGCTTATGGGCAATGGAAAGCTTGGTGAACATCTCATAGTGGTAGTGTGGGGTTATAAAAGGTACAGGGGAAGCAGGTAGAGAGTTCTTGGCCATAGTTCCCACCCACTTGAACCACAAGGACTTCATCATGGAGTACATCAGCATTTATCATCTTGGGGTATAGAAATCATGTTTTCCCAGTCATGTTGTCTGGGATTCTTTCTTTCCCCAAACAGAATTTCCTTGATTGATGTATTCACTATCCCCACTGTCCCACAGGCAAATGGCACGTAGTACAAATACCATGACATTGCTGAAGAGATGCCCAGTGAGTGGCCAGCACTGTCCAGGGCATAAATATCAGCTATTAGCTCTTCTTTCTAATATAACCCGTCACCTGTGCTCTTCAAATGTGTGGTTGCTTCTCGGTGACTTTCAGAAGATGTGAAGACATTAACGTTATGATTCCTTCCACCTTATTTGCACTTCCCAGGGTTTCCATGGATTCCTTCTCCCTCCTTCTCGCTCACCTCACTTACCACCCCCATTCATCCTTGGGAGAAAGAAGACACCTTTCACCAAGCTCTCACAGAAGTCTTGTGCGAGGGCACCTGAGGATAACGGATCCATGGAAAGTCAACAGAAATGTTTACCCCAAGTTTCCTGCATGTCAGGCTATGACAGCTTGCCTTCTGTCTCCAGAGCTATGTTCATGTCAATAAATCTGTTTAACTCCCCTCAACAACCTGCTCTCTCTTCCCAAGGCAGAGAAGCTGTGAAGAATTGGGGTTCTGTCTGAATTGCATCTCCCCCAGGGACTTTTGAAGCACACCTTGCTATATCACGCCTTTGAGACCTTTGTCTGAATTATATCTAAGTTTAAAAACTCCTTTGTTGTCTTCAATGTTTCACAGCAGCTACAGTTGTATGGGAGGCAGACAATTTGAATGTGTATGTGTATATGTGTGTGTTCATGTGTTTTGTATATATGTGTATATTAAGTATATCAGTAGTGTGTGGTATGCATGTAATATATGTAGGTTTTATGTGCCATAGTGTGTGTGGGGGGGTGCTTATTTGCTTATTTGTGGAGTGTGTTTGTATAGTATATGGCATATTATGTTTTTTGTGCTATATGTGTTGAATGTGTTAACAGTAGGTATGTGGATAATGCATGTTGCATATATGTTGTGAGTGTAGTTTATGTGTAGGGCGGTGTGCTATGTGGTTTGTGATATGTGTGTGATGTATATGTTTGTGTGTGGCAGGTATGTGGTGTATGTGTGTGTGTGTGATATGAAGCCTTGTCCCTGTGCATGTAATTGTAATGGGGGATCAGGTTGGTCCCCTAACTTTAGGCTCAGGTAGAGTCCTCTCCACCTGCAGAGACCCTTATGCGTTGTGCAGTGGTTGAATAAAGCCCAGACATTGGAGACTCAAAGACTCAAAATCAAATCCCGATTTAACCATACATATGACAGGCAGGCAGGCGTGGTTAATGGCTTCAGCTTTATTGATTTCATGTACAGACTACAGAAGTGTAAAGAGCAAATGATAAAAGCAGATACTAAACACTGAGCTTGGTATCCAGCACACGGAAGGATTTCCTACAACAGGCTTGGGATTTTTGTCCTGCTTCACCTAATACATGTGAGATCACTAACACGCTCACGGAGGTACCAAATATAACCACCCAGATACCCAACATGACCCCCCCCCCCAGAGGCAATATGCACATTCTCTTCCTTCCATTGGTAGAAGAGTTGAGAGGAGAGGAAGGAAGGAAGCCGAAGACTCTCAAGACTGTTGTCACCCAGAGCTGACTATCCCAGAAATACCCCCTGAAGAAAGAGCCCTACCTCCCTAGAGGACAGCGATATTGCTGGAGTTGCACCCTCTCCCAACATCACCTTGTTTCCCTAGGGCTCAGGAAGGCAAGCATCCCCACCGCCATCAGCCATATCCTAACATCCCATCTGCTCTGCAGTTGAACTTGAGCGACTTCCTGCCCTTATGGACCTTCAGATTCCCAAACTGAAGAAAGTGCTTGGAAGGAGGAGATCAGGGAATTCCCAAACTACATCATAGTGTCCCCAAAGAAAGTAGAACACAGCTGTGAGGGAAGAGACAAGGATGCCCTGGGACCTCCTTTAGTCTGCAAGGGCCAACAGCTCTAAAGGGATCTGTTCAAAGTACCAAGTGCCAGCAACCTACAGATTCTACATGAGCAATAAATACTATTCAAAGCTAAAGTTAAAGGCAAAAACAATATCATCCAGCTTGAATCTGACTACCATTATGACACAGCTACCTCCCCATGAGGTAACGATAAACCATTTACACAGCTTCCTACCCCACACAGCTATCCCAGTTCTCCAAAAACCAACTTCAGTCACAGAACAAACTGAGAAGAAGGCATTACAGGACCTCCAAAGTTGTTGAAGAAGCCCAGGAGCTCCAGGTTTCCAGTCGTATCCCAGCTCTAGTTTGTCAACAGTTCACTGGGATGGAAAGGACACAAAACCAATAAATTTTACCACTCCTGGGGATCACATTGGATTTGGGGTATTTCCCTTCAAGAGCAAAGGCAGAAAGAACAGCAGAAAGCCTCACTGTCTTGAGGCCAGTGTCCCTTGAGGACACACAAGGGTCAAGAGGTCTCAAAAAGGAATAAATGGGTAGATTAGCTTAGGGGAGGTGACACTATCCTGGTGGACTTTGACACACCCTCATGGATCTGGCTGATCATGGGTCATGCACATGCCCAGAAGAGATGAGAGAAGACCATGTTCCAGATCTTCAGGGAAAACTGTGTACTAGATCTTCAGGGAAGACCACATTCCATATCTTCAGGGAAGACTGTGTTCTAGATCTTCAGGGAAGACTGGGTTCTAGACCTTCAGGGAAGACCTGGGTTCTAGACCTTCAGGGAAGACTGTGTTCTAGACCTCCAGGGAAGACTGTGTTCTAGATCTTCAGGGAGGACCACATTCCAGATCTTCATGGAAGACCACATTCCAGATCTTCAGGGCCTGCTGCTCATTGGGTAGGGATATGAGAACTAATCAAACACAACAAGAGGAGGAAGAAAGTAGATGTGCTAACAGCATGGGCTCTGAAGTACTCTCTTTCCAAGCTCCCTGCCACACAGCCCTCTCTGGTATAGACCACTTGATGGAATTAGATTGAGAGATTTATGTAAGAAAAATGGCTGAGAAAATTCTTAGTATTTAGAGGTTAAGCAAAGTAATACTTTTTAAAAAATGAGTCTACATGCACAAAAAGATATAGTCATCCTGACTCAGCACTTGCTCTCCAAATGGAACCAACGACTTTGCAAAATGGAATCACCCAAGGCAAGACAGCCTAAAAGCCACAACACGATATCGCACAGCTTGGTCTCCACACATTACGTTGGAGAGATGTGATCTCTTCCCAAACTGATCTAAATATAGTTTCTGCACAATCCCTATCAATATCCTAGCAGAATTTTTAATAGAATTGACAAGCCAGTTTACATTTCCATGGCAATAAAAAACAAACCAATGGTGAAAATGAAGAACAAACCTGGTGACTACCACCCAGTTCCAAAACTTAACTCTGATGCTATCTTGCTGCAGTGTGGAAGGATGGGCATAGCTAGCTGTGTTCAGTGAAACACTCAGGTGTCCAGTAGACTGTCCGTCACTTGCTGTGATCAGTGGATTAAAAGCAGATGTAAAAATACTCAGTAGATGTCACTTTCAACAAGTGGCAAATGATGCTGGGTAGATGGGAGATAAATATGCTTTAAAACAACAAAAAAATGGTTGCCTTTCTCAGTCTATATTACAAAAACTAATTGCCGATGGATCATGTGTTAGAAATGGCAGTTGAAGTGAGAAGAGTCTAGAACAAATGGGGAATAAAAACCATCAGGACATGAGGTTAGACAGAATGTTGAGAAACAATACAAAATGAATAATCCAGAACAGGAAAACAACAGAATAAAATGATGCTGGAGAGATGGGGACCTTAACAGCTAAGACTGCTCGCTGCTCTTGTAGAGGACCTGGTTATATTCCTAACAGCCATATCAGGTGGCTCACCATCACCTGTACCTCAAGTTCCTAAGGATCCAAGACCCTTTTCTGGATATCACAGGTTCCTGCACATATGCATGCATACACACAGAGATGCACACACATACAAATAAATAAAAATAAACCACTTTAAAAAGTAGAATCAAATACATTGGGTTCCACTAAAACATTCAGAACATCTGTACTTCAAAACACATTAAGAAAATAGAACACAGCCTGAAGAGAGGACTCACTGAGTAAGAAAGAAGTCATGTTCAGTTCCCAGCACCCACATGGTGGCTTACAATAGTTCATAATACCAGTTCCATGGAGAGCCAGCGCCCTCTTCTGGCTTCCACTGGTACACATCCATGCTACACTTAAGCTTACATACAAGCAGGTAAAACACTCATGCCCATAAAATAAAATAAAATAAAACCTTAAAAAAATGAACCAACACAATAGAAGGAAATGATAATAAATCAGGTGCCAAGTGAAAGACATGCATTGAAACTTTATTGCACTTTGATGACTCCATAATAAGATGACAGATACACCAAAAAAAACCCCAAAAAACAAAAACAAAACATGGGCAGAGGGTGTAAAAACATCATTCACCAAGGAAGACACACAAATGAACATAAACATGTGAACCAGTACCGGACTTAGCATTAGTAATTGAGATGTTCCAGAATCTCTAGAACGATCATCATAAAAGCTGTGGTCGATATGAAATGTTAAAGGGATGCAGAGTGACGGGGAACCCCACCCCCACCCCGCACTGAGCAATGTGAGCTTAAGACAGAGAAGGCACTTCAGAAAACACTGCACATGTTTCTCGAAATGTTAACGTGCTTATGAGAACCAGTGGCTCTATTTCTAGAAACATCCCCGGGAGAAATGAAGATAGACTATGACAACATAAATTGCACATGAACATAGAGTCTGTCATTGTTCATAATAGCCCAAGCATCAGACAACCCAATTGTGCATCACAGAGTGAGTGGGTGATAAAATATATTATAGTCATGTATCAGAAGCCTCAGCAACCCAAAGAACAAAATACTAATGCCTGCTGAAGCCAATGTAGCCCAGGCTGGCTCCCAAATCACTGTGTGGCAAAGGAGAGAGGCTAGCCTGTAGACCCGGATCTTCCTGCTTCCACCTCCCAAGTGCTGGAATTGGAGGTAAACCTCCATATAGTGTGTGACCCTATAAATTTTCTAGAACTCACTGGTTTGTACACTTACAATAGGTGGATTTTATGAACAGTGAATTAGGAACAAAACTTAAAACATAAAAGCATATGGAAGTCTTGTGAAGATCAGACAAAGAACTCCTGCTTGAGACCCATGAGCTGAGTATTCTTCTAGGCAAAGAGTACTGTCTATGGTGATATTTGTGCACCCCAATAAAGCTTATCTGGAGATCAGCGGACAGAGACAGCCACTGTATTAAACATAGAGGTCAGGCAGTGGTAGCACAGGTCTTTAATCCAAGCATTCGGGAGGCAGAGATCCATCCAGCTCTCTATGAGTTCAAGGCCGCACTGGGAACAGAGCCAGGCATGGTGGCACTCCATGAGTCTTTAATCTCAGCACTAGCAGTAGAGGTCTGGAGGTCTGTACAGATAGACAGGAAGTGATAGAGCTGGGTAGAAAGAGGAAGTGATGTAGCTGGGTGGAGACATAAAGTAGCAGGGCACAGAAAGGTTTATAAGCATGAGTGTATAGGAAGTAGTTCTCTCTTGGCTGAGGATTTCCTAGTGGTAAGAATGTGGCTGGCTTCTTTCTGCTTCTCTGATCTCTCAGTTTTCACCCCAATATCTGGCTCTGAGTTTTTTTATTAGTAAGATTGTTTATCGATTCGTCTTACAGCTGTCTTCCTTTCAGACCAGTCTCCAGCCTGCAGGACATGCTAGAGAAGCAGTTCTCAACCTGTGGGTCACGACCCCTTTGCTACACCTCTATCTCCAAAAGCATTTACATTATGACTTATAACAGTAACAAAATTACAGTTAAGTAGCAACAAAAACATTTTTAAGGTTGGGGGTCACCACAACTTGAGGAACTAGATTAAAGGGTTGCAGCGTTAGGAAGGTCAAGAACCACTGATCTGTCAACTAGCTTTGTGCTCCAATTCCAGTCACCCAGAGGAGAGTGCAAGTGAAAGGCCTTCTAAGTGGTCCATCACATCTGCTCTTTACCATGGATGCCAGGCTTCACGTGAGCTCAGCTGGCCTCCGACGTTCACCTTCATCTCTCTGAGGTCCATGTCCTTTGTGTCTCTAGTTCCCTGTATAACTGAGACTCTGGGTTCCCTGCCCCCTCACTTCCGCCCTCCCTGTGAGGTGTGAAGCAGTCTGAGGAGACTCCCTGTCTAGGTTCCTCTGAACTTGTCAGTTCCATTTGCTAAGTGGTCCAGCTCCCTTGGCAACCTGTAATTTTCACATCTCAAGGATGCCCTTTTGTGTGTCTCTCTCTGCTACCGGGTTCAAGCTGAGCCAATCCTCAGATTATCCACACTCTAACAATTGTATTGTCTAATGATGCTCTCAGTGGCATTTTTAGGCAGCAAGTCCAACGTATGGTAATTTTCTGATATAAAATTTACCAGTTAGAGTGAATAGATTTGACCAAATATGTAACAAGAAAATGCTGTGGCGTTTTCAGTTCTGGCTTCTTTTGCTCCATGGCAACAGCAGAGCTGTTCTCCACTTCCACAAGCCCTCTAGCTAAGGACTGTGTGCACAGACAGCTAACGTCGACCTGCATTTCCATTAGGGCTGATAATGGCTCCTCCAACTTGGATTCTGCACGTGGAGCATTGGCCTTGCTCTACTGGCCTCTCTGTCAGCAGGCAGTCCCCTTTCCTGGGGGACAGTCTCTTCTGGAAATGGATGCTGGCCTGAGGACACATAGAGAGTTAGGCTGCAAGGATGTAGATTACCAACATCCCACATGCAAAGCATGGGCAAAGGGCTGTAGTGTGAGCTGAGGCTGATTTGTAAAGATCTTTATGGAAATTGCATTGCTTCTGAGACATGAAAGGGCATTTCTTCCTTTAAAGTCAAGGCTTAGCCTGTACGGTACCATATTGCAGAGCCTGTACTGCCACATCAGAGAGAAAAGAATACAAACAAAATCGACAGTGTGAAATTCATGGTTATGCATCATACCTGCCTTAGCCACATTCTCCTGTGGAGGCCACAAGACTTCACAGTGTGCACCCCAACTCTGCACGCTTTCCAGCCTCATTTCAAAATCTGTGACTAGACTTACTCATCCAAGCCAGTCTGTTTATGGGTGCCAGAATGATCAATTTAAAAAAAAATCCACTGCCCTGTTCTCTACTTCTTATAAGCTCTCCCCACCAGTAGAATAAATTCTAGACATCCACCCTGTCTTCCACATTCAATTTCAGCCTCTGCTGGGATGGGGTCTCCTGCAGGGTTCAGTCAAAGGTCAAATGATCCACTTGTTCCTGAGTGAGCTGCTCACATCTGTCCACAGATCAACTCTCAGTGCATCCTTTGCTGGCTTCTTCACCTGGAAGTGTTTGCTACTGCATCAAGCCTCAGCTACACCCTGACTTCCTCCATGGCAACTTAACAAGTTGATCTCTTCTTCAAAGTCAATTACATCCTTTTGTCCCAAGAGAACCTCACAGATCCATCATCAGAAGGATTTGCCTCAATGCACTCCTGTGGTTCATGTCTCACCGCTACAGAAAGACAACACACTTCTCCCGTGTTTCCTTTGTTTTTATTTGGTTTAAACCACAGGATAGAACAAAAATGACAGGAAAGAAATGGCAGCTAATGGAAGAAGGGACCATGAGGGACAAGTGAAGCAAAGATACAATGACTTTGCACCATAGAAGAGGCCTTAGGTCATTGGAGGCACTGCTGGAGAGAATACAGACATAAAGAAAACCCTGGAGATGAAGCTTAGTGTGGCATGGTGTACGGAGGATCTGTGGGTACATGGTGGATTTGTCAAGTAGACAAACGTGTGTGTGGATCCAAGTGTTCTTCTGTTTCAAAACTTGAGATTGATTGCCCCAGCACATCTTCTACCCCTTCTCTACTTCCTATCACATGGAGACGCCAGCCCAGGCTTCCACTACCATGGTGCCACCTCCCTGGTTGTCGCTCTGTTCCGGACATGGTAGACTGTACCCCTGAGACTGTGAGCGTAAATGAACCTCCCTCCTTTATGTAGCCAGTTATTGGATATTTGATCATAGTGATGAAGAAATGAATGTAATGCCCAACTTTTCAAATGCACAGTGCTGGGAGTCGGGCCTAATGTGAACTATGGACTCCGAGTGATGATAAAATGTGTTTATGTAAATCCATCACTGGTAACAAATGGACCATGGGGTGCACTGCTGTCAGTAGGTAACACCGAACCTGTAGACACAAGGGATTGATAGAAACTAGATTTCTCCTTTATTTTTTCCCTGAATCTAGAACTACCCTTAAATAACACAGCTTATTAATATTTTTAAGAAGGGAGATGAATCATCAGAGAAGCTATGAAGGAGACATTGCTCCTGACTCACACTTTGCAGAGTTTTGCAACAGGCGGGAAGGGAGTCATGTGTCTTGTCTGGGGATCAGCAAGTCTGGATTCTATTCATAGATTCCTCCAACCTGTCTGCTCTCAGTTCAGATCTCCCAAATGCTTCAGCCTTTCAAATGCCAACTGTTAATTTGCTCGTCACCTTTACCTGTCTTTTTCTTTAGTGTTGAACTTTTTCAAGTCTGGAAAACTAGTTGTCACTAGTCCAGGTTCCTTCCTATATTCTCCTGTCCCAACCTGCTAGTTTTCATGCTTAGTTCCGTGTCTAACAGTACTTTAGAAGAAACTGAAGGTAGTCACCTTCATCTAGCACATGAATTTAATCTCCACATTCAGGAGGCAGAGGCAAGCAGATCTCTGAGCTCAAGGCTAATCTGGTCTACATAGGAAGCTCCAGGACACCTAGGTGTGAATACATATGTATATGTGTCACACATAGGTGACCTTTGGAGAGATAGCTTGATAGTTAAGAGTACTTGCAGAGGTCCGGTGAGGGTTCCAGCACCCATGTAGCATGGCTCATAACCATCTAACTCCAGTTTCAGGAGAGCTGAAATGGCCTCCCAGCTTCCATGAGCACCAGGCACACACATGGTACGGGAACATAAATACAAATACTCGCACTCATAAAATAAAATATATAATTAAAAAAAATTAAAAATGCCCTCCTCAATGGGAATAGGGGTTTTTCATGAGGCCAGAGTGGCCTGCCCAAGTTCTAAGGGGCTTTTCTGGGTCACAGGAACATTAGTTCCGAGATAATGGCGGCAAATCCACCTATAGCTACAATCTGGACAGTTGGTTATTCCTAACAAACACCTTAGCAGAGCTGTAGGGATAAAGGACTATTAATATTAATTATTGATTTCAATAGCTAAAACCACTTTTCAAATACACACGTGCACACACATACAACCTAACCTTCAGTGTGATTGTGTTAAGAAGGAGAACCTCTGGAAGATGATTACACCTCCAGGGTAGAGCCCTCACAAACAGATTAACTCCCTTCTAAGGAGGCCTGAAAACCTTTCAGCCCTTTGCCTGTCTGTTATGAGAATGAAGAAGTCACTGTTTATGATGATCAGGCCTCACTAGACATCCTCACCAGACACCAGATCCTCTGTCATGTTGACCTTAGGCCTCAGCTCCAGAACTCTAAGACACATGCTTATTGTTTATAGATTTCCCGGTCTAGAGTTGAGATGGCTCAAGGGAACTAAGATGTCTCCAGTAACTCCCAGGGAACGGTGGGAATCTGTCATTACAGAGGCACAGCTCTCTGCCATCCCTGTGGGCTGCTGTACGGGGCCTCCTCTCATTTAGTCCACTTTCTCTAGCAAAGCGAAGAAGCCCCGAGATTTGACAGCTGGTCTCATGAATTAGCTGTCTCTGAATGCGGAAAATTGCTGTGTTCTCCCAAACCCTCTCCCCAGCTGGTTAAATGAAGACAAACTGAGACAATTATTATAATTTTGTGCAGTTGTGGGAGTTTTTCTGCAAAAGTTACAGTATTTCTATATTTTTTACATTAGAGATAAAAAGAAATAAATGAGTTCAATTTGCTCAGCACGTCAATTACAGGGCTTAAATTGTCTAAGAGATAACGGAGAAGTCAGGGATTCGGGATTCAGAACCATTCTGGGAGAGACTAGCTCTTCAGTCAGTAACACAGGCAGAGCCATGTGGTCTTGTAAGGACCCGGATCTTCTCTTTCCTGTGGTGTTTCCAAGTTCTTTCTTGCATTTCCTAAGTTCTCAGCAAGGGGAGTGACCACAGGTGAGCAGAATGCAGGCTTAGTGAAGGCAGTGGTGTGGTTTTGAAAGGGAATAACATTTTGCTGAGGGTTTAGTCCCAAGCATCTCTGACCTGTCCTTCAGGGAGCCTGTGAGAAGGGAAATGGTTACCAACATCAGACAATGGAGGAAGGCAGTTTGCTGGAGTCTTGTGACTAAATCACAGACCTAAGCACATGTGTGCATAGTAGTTTTGTGTTTCTGTGGCTTCCCTGCTATTTTCAGTGAGTTTATACCTTTAATTCTAAGTGACTCTGAACATACATTTGCATTGAGAAAGAAGTAGAATTCCAGAGAGATTCAAGATCACCCCAGAAGACACAACGTACAGGGAAGTGTGCTCTCCCATGTATGACATTTTACATGGATGTCCTGACCATCCAGCTTTTTCTGCCTCCACATCCTAAAGACATAGTTAGCTCCAGCTAAGTCCCTCGAAACCTCTGGGCAGGAAATCTTGTTAGCATCACCAAGTATGCCCCCTTGGCTTTTGGAACACAGAGATACTTCAGGCTTAAGAGTAGCCACACCTCTCATGTGTTCCCTCTAAGCTTTGCATTTGTACATTGCTTCTCAAAGCCAGAGGAATTCTATCTCTGAGAGTGTGCAATAATGGACAGCATCTAGGAAGAAGTGTGAGATCCCAAGAGAAGATTAAAGTTAGGGATTAGTGGCTGCGAACAGGTGTATAAAAATACTTATCAAATATTCAGTGCTGTTCTGACAAGAGAGATAGAGATGGAGAAAGGGGAAGAGGGAAGGAGGAAGGGAGGGAGGGAGGGAGGGGGAGGGAGGGGGGAGGTTTATCAGCACTAAACTATTCAACTCATGGTCTCAAGTCAGCAATTTTACAATAAAGTAAATCATGAACACTTGAGGTTGGAAAGAGGATAGCTTTGCTCATACATACATGTGTATGCAGATTTACATATGCTCCCAATTATGTACATAGACATGTATACAGGCACATTTAGCTGTGAAAGCAGTTAGACTTTCCTGAGGGACTGGCCTGCTATCTTCTGATTATAATGAACCTCTGACCACACCAGCCACCCCCTTCTTAACCATGTATGAGTTTATACTCATGAGATGACTTGTGGATGGAGGTAAGTAGGTAGCCTCTAAGCATGACTGGACATTTGAAAGATCAAGTTTTAGAGTGCTAAGACTTTCAACCCCACTCACAGCCCTCTGGGGGTCAAACTATGTAGAGATGCATAAGCAATGAGATTTGATAAACTTCTGGGCTGAGGAAGTTTCCAGACGCATCACTCTCTGAATCTCACTTGTCTGGCAGCTTTGTAGTCAATACTGGTAAGTTCTATTAGTTTTCCATTCCTGTGACAAAATGCTTGAACATGACCAACTTCTTGGGGAAAGTCTATGGAGGTCCAAGATTTTAGAGATTTCAGTCTCCAGTCAACTTGATCACAATGCCTTTAAGCCTGGGACCATGTAGAATGTCATGACAAGGCACACATTACCATGAGCTGCTCATCACATGATAGCTAAGAAGCACACACAGAAGGAAAGAGGCTGTGGTCCCAACACACACTTCAGGATCCCACTTCAATGGCCTAAGTTCCCCTGGCTGGTCTCCACTTCTTAAAGGTCCCACTACCTCCCAATAGCTCGATCATGTGGAGCCCAGGCCTTCACCACATGCAGTTGGAGGACATTTAAAACCCAAACAATACTGAGTTCCAAACCGTAATGAATTCCCTAAAAAAGCCCAGAAATTGGTTTAGTATTTTGATCACCCTTTTAGAACCCTTATTTTAATTCAAGATTTGTAAAAACAAGTCCCCTCTGAAATTATGGGATGGACAAAGCCTAACAAGTTAGTACAGACAGCTTCCCTGATCTACTAAGGACGGTGACACTTGCTGGGGTAACTTGACATGGCCTTGCCATTTCTACCTCAAAGGGTAGAACTTCTCAGGGCAGAACAGGGACACTGTTCTGAGCGTGTGGGTATTCTCCAGGAAGATCTACAAGTGTCCTACAGATGGAAAAGCAGACTGGAGAGCAATAGTCGCCACCCAAACATGGAATTTACAGGAAAATGAATGGATCTGGACATCATTACATTAAGGGAAGGGACCCAGCTTCAAAAAGACAAATACCACTCACTCTCTGCCCTTTGTGGACCCTAGTTTTAAATGTTTATATATGTATATGTGAGTATCAGTCATGGACCTGGCAGGGGAACCATGAGAAGGGAGTAGAGATGTCAAAGAAATGGAGAAGGCACCAGAACACGTACGCCATGAAAGCTGCTGGAAGCCGTTAAGGTGACAGGCACAAGGTGCAACAGGGGGTGAGGGGGAAGAGAGAAGAGGTTCACCAGAAAGAATGATACTGAAAAACTGCCCCCAAGAAACCTAACCTCTGTGTATGCTCATTTTAAAAATAAATAAGTAAAAGGGGAGGAAAAAAATGTAAGTCCCATGCCTGCAAAGAAGTGTTTCTCTTTGCTCGAGTGTCTCAGGAGGCTGAGACATGACTAGGAGCAGACAGGACCGTCCGCTCTGTATTCGCCACCTCCTTTCTCATTGCTAATGAGCTGAACTCTGTATTGCTGGAGGAAAGATATCAGCATCATAGTGACAGCAGTAGGGGAATCCAAGTCTACTGAGAGGTCAAAGATGATGCTTGGTGTTTGAGATGCATCTGTTTGAATGTCTAGCTCTTTCCTGTACAGTGGGCCACAGCATCTCAAATGGAAACGGTGATTAGCCTGGACTTTGTCTGTAATGGGTGGAGCAAAGGACTCTTGTCTCCTGACAAGGGCACTGCTGGCTAGGTGAGGCTGCAATGTCCTGACAGCCAACACATCGTTGGGAGGACCTGAGGGTTCCACAGAGTTAGTTAGCTAAGTCCCCATTCTGTGCCTATCACCTTAACGGCTTCCAGCAGCTTTCATGGCATACGTGTTCTGGTGCCTTCTCCATTTCTTTGACATCTCTACTCCCTTCTCATGGTTCCCCTGCCAGGTCCATGACTGATACTCACATATACGTATATAAACATTTAAAACTAGGGTCCACAAAGGGCAGATACAGGTGATACAGCAAGTCAGCTTTTTTTGTTTTGTTTTTTCAAGACAGGGTTTCTCTGTGTAGTTTGGTGCCTGTCCTGGATCTCACTCTGTAGACCAGGCTGGCCTTTGAACTCACAGAGATCCGCCTGGCTCTGCCTCCCGAGTGCTGGGATTAAAGGTGTACGCTACCACCACTACCTGGCACAAGTCAGCTTCAAGCATTGTGATCTTTGAGCCTGGAAAGCTGGGCCAGATGCTCCGAACAGAGCAAAGAAGAGGAGGAAGGTGATCAGCAGGCAGGAGAGAATTGGGGATAAAGATGGTCAACATTATGTATGTGTATGAAAATATTATAATGACACCCATTATTATGTATAGCTAATATATGATTTTTAAAGGGTTTAAATATGCCTCAAACAGAACAGATGTATCCGGCCTTGGTGAGAACTTCCATAAGAAACTAACACATTGCTCACTGTGTCAGCTAAGAGTGATACTGTTGTTTCAGCCCACACCCATCTTGTCACATAGCCCATGGTTCTGGAAGTGATTCAAACATCTTTCCACGTCTATGTTTACTTGAGTGAGCACCCACCAAGAAGGACAGTGTGATATCAACATCATCAGATACTTGTTTAGTCAACCCACTCTTGTACACATACGCAGAGCCATACAGCTGAAACTCTGCTTTCCTACATGTGATTTCCCTCCCTTGGAGCAAACCCACAAGGGAAGCAGGGGCAATCCAATTGTAAATTAAAAATCAGAGCCATCAAATGAGCTCCATGAGTCATCAGAGAAGCAAAATCTCCTGAGCAGGAGGCTGGGGATTCAGGGCCATCCCACTGCACATTCTTCTGTTCCACACAACAGGCAAAGCACACAGAAGTATCTGGGTGTCAGCTGTCTCCCTTCACCCCCTTCCATCCCTTCCCATCCTCCTCCTCTTCTTCTGATGCTTTTAGTGAACTAACTGGTTTAAGCAGCATATAGGAAGAATTTGGCTTGAAAGGTATTAGCAATTCCTAATATATTTCACAAAAACACACAACACATACCTCCTTTGTACTTATTTTCTGAGACATACCTGCATAGCCTTGTTAGTTCAGGGATCTACAAAGAGCCTATAAGTGCATAAGAATAGAGGAATTGTCTGGCAATTCAAAGGCAGCTTTCAGAAGTCTGAGTGTTCCAGAAAGTTCTTGATAGCTTCAATATAATAGTCTTGCACCCACAAGACGGCTCAGCAAGTAAAAGTGTGCTGCACAAGCCAGACAACCAGAGTTCAATCACTAGAACCCACAGTAGAAGCAGTGAATCAGCTCCCAAAAGTTATCCTCTGATCTCCACATGTGGGCCATAGCATACAAATGCCCATATTCATAAACACACACACATGTACACATGTACACATGCACACAAACAACAACAATAATAAATGTTTTCAAGATCTTCAGGAGATGCCACACATTGTGGATAATCCATCCCTTCATAAAAAAATATTTTGAGCAAAAAACCTTCAATAGAGAAAAAAATTATTTATAAAACCTATATTTTTATACTATTGATACAAAATTGAAGTATAAAAAGCTGGAGAGATGGTTCAGCCATTAAAAGCGCTTGCTACTCTTATAGAGGATTGGAGTTTGGTTCCCAGCAGCCAGGTCAGGTAGCTCACAACCACCTATAGATCCAGCTCCCTCTGCTGCCCTCTTCTGGCTGGACAGGGCACCTGCATATGTGTGTGCATACACACATACAGACACACACACACACACACACACACACAAATATATATAAATGAAAATAAAAATCTTTTTTAAAATACATGTAAAAGAGGAGGTGTGCATGATCAAGATACACTGTATACATGAATGAGACTGTCAAAGAATAAATAAAATATTTTTGAGGGGAATAGAAATAATGAAACAACAAAACCAAATATTTTAAATTAGCTGAAGGTAAAATAAGAACTGCTGATTTAAAAGTTTTCCTCTTTTATGTCTAAAGAAAAAATGTGTGTGTGTGTGTTGTGTAAACTACATGACTGAATAAACATTATTATTTTTAGACATGTTAGCTTAAGTTTTTCAAACAGAAATGTAAAGATCTAGTTTCCATTTCAACTCATTTTAATCATTAGTTTAGAAGGTTTAGCTGAAAGATATGACTCAAAATATACATGCAAAGGATCCATTGGCAATGTTTAGCCCCTGGGAGAGGGAGGATCAGTTCTCTTTCAGAGCGCAGCCCCTGGAAAGTAGACCATGCTCCAGTGGAAGGCCCCACATCCACGACAACACAACAATTAGTCTTAATGGGCAATATATATATATATGCATAAAGTTGAGTGGATGGTAAATGGGGTAGATCTGGGAAGAGTTGGGGGAAAGGTTGAATATGATCAAAATATATTGTACAAAATCCTCAAAGAACTGATAAAAATTATGTATGTGCAAAGCAAAGAAGTATACTGTCATGAGTCTTAGTAAAGCATATTATTTTCCAATTCTTTCCAGTGATTACACAGACTTTACTGAAAAAGAAAAAAAAAACTGGATTCCATCAGTAGTCAGAGTCATCCAAACCACAGTCAGATTCATAAGGGAAAAATGCATTCAAATCAAACTTCCAAACTCTTTCTCAAAGAGTATCTCAGTGGTAAAATGCTCGCCTAGTACATGCAAGGCCCACGGCTCCACCCAAATTACCTGCTCCTCGGAGAAAGGGAAACCAATCCTTAGCCAGGAAAGTTTAACTGGCATTTAATTCTGTTGCCAAGAAAGATATCTCTTTTAGTTCTTAAGCAAGCACAAATCCCTTATAAATGATACATTAGTTTTAGCAACAATCAAGAAAAATCAGAAAACAATCCAAACATATCTGATCATTCATGTTCAATGTTCTCTGCTCGGGAAGCATTTCTTTCAGAATCCAGCTAGCTCACTTTCTAAGCATCACATTACCTTGAAAGGACAGATTTGAGAATAGACATAACCAACTTGGATGAACATATTTGAAAAGAGGAAACGTGTCTAACTGAACATTCACAGAGTTCAGATTGTCACTGCTCATGAAGCAATACAGAGCGACAAGGATTTTTATAACCTAGCTTTGGGGATCATGAGCGATACAGGGAGTATTCAACATATGTGGGGCAGTGTGCCTCTGTTCCACGTGAGTATTACATCTTTGCTGTAAGTTACCTGCGATGGTTAATCTTGACTGTCAACTTGACTTGTCAACGGGATCTGGATCAGCTAAGAGGTATGCCTCCAGACGGGTGTGTGAGGGCATTTCCAGGAAGGATTAGGAAGAAAGACCCTCTACCAGTGTGGAGAGGCAGCCTAGATATAAAGAGATGAGAAGACAAACCAGGGCCTTCCTTGCCTGCCTCCCCTTCTTGCTGGAGAACACATCTATCCTGTTGCTGCTGCTGCGGCAGCGGCGGCGGCGGCGGCGGCGGCGGCGGCGGCGGCGGCGGCGGCGGCTCTTCACCAACATCAGAATCCAGATTCACGGTTTTCCAATGAGAATGAAGACTAGAGTCTTCTCAGGAGGCCCTTAGTGGCAGATTAGAACAGAGGAGACACCCAGCCCCATGGGCTTCCACCTCTCTATGTGCAGGCTGCTATTGGTTGTAACCTATGGCAGTAAATCTACTTTGCCATGTGTGTGCATTCTACCAATTCTCCCTTTCTGAGGAACCCTGCCTCCGAGGACCTGCCCTGCCCCTGGGTTTTGCCATCCATCCCCAACAGACACAGAGCGCACACTGTAAGAGCCGAATGACTGTATCACCAGAAAACACATCTTCAGATTCCAAATACTTTCAAGTTGTGCTTCCTAAAGAAGCCATCCATCCTCTACAGGATGAAAGATGGAAATGGCCATCCCATCTCCTGCAAAGTGTGTAGAATTTTTATGAGAGCACCTTCCTTGTAACCTCAAGCTCAGGAAGGACGGACACTCAGTTATTTACGAGTGACCTGCAGTGTTCCACACACCTGAGGGACTGACCACTTTGGGGCGGGGTTTGCTCCTCTTCCCTAGGGTCTCCTCATCTCATATGCCCTGTGCATTGTGCCATGGGCTGAAACAGCACACTTGTCTTAAATCGTGCTGACATCCTAATACACACATTACACCACCCAACAGGTCATGTGTGCCCTGCCCTGGGGCCGGGGCCAGCACTTGATAGACTGCCTTCCCAGACCGTTAGTACTTTGAAATAATTGACAGTGCCTAGTATATGATCACAAATGTCTCAGATATGGCCCCTGGCCTTGACGGGATATTTAGGAATCCTTCCTGCCTCACGAATCACAAATGAAATGTCTCCTATGTTCCTATAAGAAAGCTTTGGGTTTGGTTTTGTTGGAAAGGCCTGAGTTTCTTCTAATCAAAAGGAGATCTTCGGGAGGGAGTCATGAGTCCCGCCCACTCCCTGAGGACCTGCAGCAGTTCATGGTTGCTGATGGAGAGAGAGAGAGAGAGAGAGAGAGAGAGAGAGAGAGAGAGATTGATTGATTGATTTTCTTCAGTGGTATAGCTACTGGTAAGTGCCCCATGCTCCTGTAAACAAACAACTGCTCATCTGTGATCCTGTCAGTGACCTAATTAAGATCGTGAGGTCATAAAGAGATATAAAAGTGGGAGATGAGTTAGGGGGAGTGGAGTGCAGTGGGAGAGTGACAAGAAAAGGTGATAGGGTGAATGTAGTCAAAGGCCATTATATGCATGTATAGAAATGTCAGTGTATAATTAATATGTGCGTAATTTTTTCAAATGGGGCCTCCTAACCCAAGGATATTTAATAGTCACCAACTCCCCTTGATGTCACCTACTTTCTAGATACCTGCATCCCATGAGAGGAACAATCTCCCTTAGAAAAACAGTTTTCCTAAATTAGATTTTGATACTCTTTTCTTTGTTTTGAGGAAAGGAAACATTGAGACTCTGAAGCCATGATATGGACTTGATTTGCAAGTCCCTGAAGAGAACCTGTGCTGTGCTCCACTGCTGCAGAGATTTCCAGAGTGAATGTCTCCTTTGGACGGCCTTCCCTAGCACAGGCTGAGATATGGCCCCTCTGAGATGCCATAGAAGCTGCACTTAGAATGCTGTGGGCTATGACACTTTTGTCTGGCTCTCTTGACTAGACTATTCCCCAGTGCGGCACAGGATGTGTGTTCCCAAGCCCAACCCAAGTCTAACAGAGTCAGTCATGAAAGACTATGGAGGGACCAGGAGGCCAAAATGAAGCTGCCTCTTAGAGACGCCAAAGGGAATTCTTGTTCTCGCTAGAAAACACACCAGAAGTAGGTTTTCAGGGATGGTTCCTCAAAAACATCTCTCTTTTTTCTTCTTTAAAAAGAAGAAAAGAATATTTGAAAAGAATATTTTTTTAAAAAGACCCAAAGATTGTCCCTGTTTATGGAGTCAAGACACTGTTGGACGGAGACTTTTGTATGTGGTGACCACTGTGTGGTCCCTACTCCTTGACATTTTCAGAGCATTTTAAAGACTTTAGTTGTTTCGTTTTTCTCTCAAATAGGTAAAGCACCAGAATACTGCACCTTAGATAACCTAGAGACGTCAAACCATAAACGAGCAAATGCCTTGAACAGGAGTGCCTTTGTACTGGGATGTAAGCAAGAAACTTTCAGAAGGGTCTCAGGGAATGGAAGAGCCGGTCATCACCCTGACACTATGTATGAGGCTCTGGGTTCTGTCCCAAGCATCACAATGAATGGATGGATGGATGGATGGATGGATGGATGAATGGATGAATGAATGAATGAATGGATGAATGGATGAATGGATGGATGGATGGATGAATGGATGAATGGATGGATGAATGGATGAATGAATGGATGAATGGATGAATGGATGGATGGATGGATGGATGGATGAATGGATGAATGGATGAATGGATGAATGGATGAATGGATGAATGAATGGATGAATGGATGGATGGATGGATGAATGGATGAATGGATGAATGGATGAATGGATGAATGAATGAATGGGTGAATGAGTGAGTGAGTGAGTGAGTGAGTGAGTGAGTGAGTGAGTGAGTGAAACAGGTAATATGTTGCATAGTGAGGTGCTTTCCCCATACTCTGGAAAGAAAAAGGCCAAATGAAATCCCTTTTCCTGCCCTCACCTGTCATTCCTAATGCACTGTGTGGCAAGCTTAAACAATGCATACTAAACACTGCTGGTCAGATGAAAACATGATCACATTATGGATATGGTTTCTGTCTCCAGGGCTGAGAGGAACAGACAGGGAATGAGCCTGTTGGGGCACAAGGACACAGCCCCGTGCTAATGCATCTTTAACTGGGCTGCATTTCAGAAAGGGGGATGCTTTCTAAAGGGCACCAACCTGGCAGTAATCCCGTGTTCTCCAGTATCATTCTCCATCTGGTTTGATTTGAGAACTGGGAGAATTGCCATTGTGAGCTTGCAGTAAATGTTGGAAGGCCAAGTAGCCAAGGTTGTTCCCTCCAGACACAAGTCTTCCGACACATTTGCTCCCACCCCCTGCACACTCACACACTCTCACAGTCACATAGACACACACACACACACACACACACACACACACACAGGGGGGAGGGATGGATGGAGGGAGGGGGAGAGAGAGAGAGAGAGAGAGAGAGAGAGAGAGAGAGAGAGAGAGCAAGAGAGCTTAACACAGCTTTGTTGCCAGGATAAAATACCCATGGACAACTCGGGCTAATGTGACTGCACTACACAATTGATGTGGTTGAACAGAAAAAGAATTGCCAGAAGTTTCTTCCAAAGAAAATCAGCTTGACCCAGAAAGGTAGCATGCAGTCACAAACCCAAGGGTTTGGAGACTTGCCTTGAAAGTTATCTGCACCTCCTGAGGATCAACAGCAAACTCCAAAGCCAGGCATCTCCCCAGTTAGCCTTTGACTGCCCCAAAGCTGACTGTTTGGGGCACCAACTGAGATGCCCCTGTGAAATTGGAATTTACACAAAGCCTCCAGCACTCAGAAAAGGTACATCAAGGGGACCAAGACCTCCTACTTAGGTATCCTATTACATTTAGAAATCCAGTCTTTTACCAAACCATCCTGAAAGGGTCCAGGCTTGTTTATATTTAGGGATCCATCCACTCATAAGTAAATAAAGGTCTGCTTTGCCACACTCTGAACTAAGGTATTAGGAATTCAGACACCAACCACATACTACTTTGGCTTTTAGTGTCTGTGAGGTACCATTTGTTAAGGTATCCATGCTGGGCTAAGCTCACTACATTTGCTGCCTCTGATATCCAAAATGTATTGTGTTATTTTATCCCCATCTACTGCTAGAAAACCTAAGGTTCAGAAGGTCAAGAGACTCATGGTCACAGCTTTAAACAAAGGGCAGAACTTCCTCTTGGATCTATCTGCTCCTTCTCTTCTGCTGCCTGAACCACTGGATGTGTCCCTGGTGGTCTGCCAGATTTAATGGTAGAACCGGCACTTCCCAGTCTTTGTTCTTGCCTCTCATAGGACCATCTGCAGCTGCCAACATGCCAGCCTCACCTAGTGTTATTCCTCTGGCTCCCAGAGAGTGTCTTGGAAACACTCCAGAACATACCATCACATACGTCCTGATGTCATCCATTGTCTCCCTTCCTATTAATTACCACCTTCTAGCATGGTCATGAGTGTGAACATGGTGGCACCCTACAGGGGACATATGAGAGATGGGAGGCTTCAGGTCCAGCTTCCTGTGCAGCTGTTGGACCATGTTCTAGGCCTTTCCTATCTGTGAACCTCCTGCTCATGGGAGTACTAGGGTACCAGGTAGAGCTTTTTGAACCCAGTGTCTTGATAATGCAATCAGATCTGTTTTGAGGACAGCCTACAAGGCATTGTTCTCTCTCTCCCTTTAGCTGTGATGACTGCTTAGACTTGTGTCTCTAGCTTTCTCTTCTGTGGGTTAAGCTCCTCTGGGAATCTGAGGGCCTTACCTGGGTACCAAATGAGACAAGCATAACCCATTGGTGTACAGATGTGTAGAAGACTCCAGTTGTACTCTGTCCCCTCACCACACATACACACACACACACACACACACACACACACACACACACACACACACCACATCACTCTCTACAAAGAGAGCATCTCTCCTCTGTGTGTGTCTGTCTTTATGAAGACAGAAGCTATAGTCTGTATGTGTGGCTCATGGTTAATCCACAATGGGTTTCTCCCTCAAGACTGAGCACGCTGTCATGGCCAAGAGCATCCTTTCCCAGCAAGGCTTCAAAGTTCGTGTTTTGCCCAACAATTTCATCCTTGGGAAATACAGAGAGCAGGCAAAGTGGCTGACAGGAGGCATTGCTTGGGCCAAGTGGAGGGTCCTAATACAGCAAACCCTTCAGGAAACACCATGATGCAGGAAGGAGAGAAGTGGAAAGCAGCTGCCCTCGACAGGAAACCCAGGCCCCAAGGGGACCAATTTTCTTCCTCATTTATGCCATGCCAAGCAGTCAAAGGATGCCTGCAGTAGATTCAAAAATCAAGAAGCCTTGGAGTGGGGAGGACACAGTTGGGCCAAAGCATGAAGGCACATCCACATAAGACACGTCTAGGGAGCCTCCACCTCCCTGGAGGCCCTGTGGATCCCAGGCAGTTTGCATGTTTCCTGTTCCTGCCAAGTGTGGTCACCCATGTCTTCACTGCCTTCTCCCATTCACATAATTTGCACCATTCCAGCGTGTGCACTTGGGCCATCTGCTCTGTGGCAGTCACTCTGGCAAGTATCAGGGATGCAGCAGTGAAGAAGCTGGGGAGATGTCTTTGGTTTTCTACTTTCCTGGGGACAGTCAGACGGGCAGATGCTGGGTATCCTAACTCCACCAGCTACTTGCCTTGGCAGAAGCGGGAAGCACTGTGGGACACATAGGTCAGGGAAGGAGTCCAAAGAGGGCACGACCCTTGGGTAGCACTCACCGAGGGGTGGGAGGAAAGGCTTCTGGAAAGGATAATGGGTGCCCAGGTTATTAAAAGAGAAGCAGGATTGTCAGGGGAGACAGAGGAGTCAGGCAGAGGGGTTGGGAGAAAGGACAGGAAGGTGGGAGGCAGCCAGAGCCTAGGGCTCCAAAAGGGTTCTGGGATCATCACCAGGGAAGAGATATGATGTAACTTTCTTTTGGATCACCATGACAACGCAGTTAAGGATGGATGAAAAGGCACAAGGACGGGAATGAGACTATCAGTCAAATGAAAGAGAAGAGCAACCTTGGCCTGGGCTCAGAAGCTGGAGTATGATGGGAGCAGAGACCACAAGACTGGCCACAAGATACACAAGGAGGAGGAGCCCTATACTTGAGGGGGATGGGGGCGGGGGGGGGGGGTTGACTACCAGTTGATTCACTTGGCAATTGCAGAGGATGGAATTGTCATTTTCCGAGATAGAGAAAGCAGCAGCAGAAGACCAAGCATTTGGCTTTGTTCACTGTAGTAGTGGGGATGACACGGACACCACTCGGTGGGGAAATGCCTGTGTTCATGTGATGATTAATATTTATTTTTTTTAAATAACTTTTTTTGGGGGCTGAGGATCGAACCCAGGGCCTTGTGCTTGCTAGGCAAGTGCTCTACCACTGAGCTAAATCCCCGACCCACTGATTAATATTTATTATGCAATGAGACCACCTAAGGAAGGAGTGCAGGCAGAGACCAGACAAAGTCCAAGGACTAAGCCTAAGGTCTCACCTTCCAATGTTCAAAGAGATGAGGAAAGGCCGTGGTTCTCAACCTGTGGGTCAAAAACCCTTTGGGTCAATTTGTAACAATGAAAATAGATCCCACATGTCAGATATTTACATTATGATTCATAACAGAAGAAAAATTACAGTTATGAAGTAGCAATGAAAATAATTTTGTGGTTGGGGGGTCACTGTAACATGAGGAACTGTACTGAAGGGTCTCAGCATGAGGAAGGGTGAGAACCAGTGCTGTACAGGAAAGACAGGAAGGAGAAAAAAAGCTCAGAGAATGAACCCAGTGCAGAAATCACGTCAAAGCAAAAGAGTCCTGAGCGACTGTGTCTCTCCTGGAGGGTAGATCCAGTGGTCACTGATAACCAACCAGTTGAGCAGCATCAGAGCCTGCTGCTGACCCCAAGTAACAGTTCCAGGAGAATGAGAGGTAGATGTACAGCCTTGCTTCTCACTCCCGAACAAAAGAGGAGAGTCACCCCTGCTCTGTTCATTGGCTGCACTTACCAGAGGCACCCCTGGAATTGGTCCTCAGCCACACAGTTCTTACAGGATCTCTTTGGTTCCCCCCTCAATCCCCCCCTCTTTTTTTGTTTGTTGTTTGTTGATTTTTGTTTTTTGAGACAGGGTTTCTCTGTGTAGCTTTGCACCTTTCCTGGAACTCACTTTGTAGCCCAGGCTAGCCTCGAACTCAGAGAGATCCACCTGGCTCTGTCTCCTGAGTGCTGAGATTAAAGGCGTGCACCACCACTGCCGGGCTCAATTCCCCTCTCTCTTTACCCACTCCTTCCTTGATACCTTCCCCCACCCCTGTCACCTCTTAATGGCAGAAACAGCAAGTTGTGGGGGGTGGCTCTCAGGCTTGACTGGGAAGGCTGGGCCCTAACTCACCTGTGCTCTAGGTGACATTATTCAGTAGAGAAGTGTTCTGAGAAATGTTCCTTCTCTGTGAAATGTATCAAGATCTCAGCTTTCTGAAAATTTCCATGACTCTGTTACACAGATCAACGTCCACGCTCACTCCCCACTCTGACGTCCATTCTCATCTTAACTCTGAGGTTTACAAAAAAGGAAGACTCCACTGACAGCTGTATTTTCCAACAAGAATGTATATAGGCATGTGTAAAGTTAGCGTGCACATCTCTGTGCAGAAGCAGTTAGGACACTTGGTGAGAACACAGCATCACCACGAACATGCCAACAGCTGTCAGCCCCAGAGCTCCGTGTGTACCTGGTAGGGATATTAGAGAAAGAGGCTCCCAAATCACAACACAACATAACACAAAGGACCCTTAGCAAAAGCCAGCAATATGCTTTTGGACAGCCCTCTGCCAAACATGGGGTTACCCCACAGTAAGGGGATATAAGAACTTTTTTCCCAATTCTTCCACCCACCCCATTCTGTCTCTCAAAGAAAAGGTGAACTGGAGAAATTTACATTTCTATTCCAGAGAATATTATAGTGTCAAAAATCAGCTTTGTCATCTCGACAGTCTAGAGCACTGGTTCTCAAGCTGTGGGTTGAGACCCTTTGGCCCTGAACAACCTTCTCACAGGGTTAGCCTGTCAGATATCCTACATGTTGGATATTTACATTATGATTCATAACAGTAGCAAAATTGCAGTCATGAAGTAACAACAAAAATAATTTTATGGTTGGGGATCTCCATATCATGAGGAACTGTGCTAAAGGGTCGGAGTGTTAGGACCATTGAGAATCAACCCCTGGTCTGGTGTCGCATGAGAACAAAGTCTTAACCAGATTGGCCTGTGGGCATGTCTGTGGAAGACAGTCTTGACTATTAATTTATGTCTGAGGTCCCAGCCCATGGTGGACAGCATCAGTTCCTAAACAGAAGTCCTATGCCATCAATTATCTCATTTAAAGCAGAGTGGAGTCTGATAAAAAAAAAAAAGCTAGGCATGGCTGAGCCTAGTAGTGAGCCAGCATGTAGCCTTCCTCTGCAGTTTCTTTAAGCTCCTGCCTGAGTTCCTGCCCTGACTTCCTCAGTGATGGACTGTGACCCGGAAGTAGAAGGTGAGTAAACTTGCTCCCTTAGTTCCGATCACAGTGTTTCATCACAACAATAGACGTCCAATGAGAACACACAGGAAGGACCAGTCAAGTTCAGCCAGTACTTTTACATCCTAAAAGGACCAAACACAATCCAATCCTGAGAAGGAAATATAAGCAGTTCGAATTTATTCTATGCTACCAATGGCCTCATTCAAAGCAGAGATCAAATTCTAATATTAAAAAACGTAAACCAAGCCTGAGTGTGAACTAAGTCTTCTTTTAGCTCTCGTCACACAGCTGCCCTTGTGATTTGAAACAGACATCTGGTACACCCCTGGTTTACAAGCATGGCTTTATGCTAACTAGGGCTGCTGTGTGGCTTGTGAACATCAGAAATGCATGTCTCATCTTCTGGGAACAGAGGTCAGGGGTCAGGTGCCAGTCCAGCTGGGGTCTGACGAGGGTCCTGTTCCAGGCCGAAGACTTCAGCTTCTTGCTGCCTCCTCATAGGGAAGAGAAACAATAGCTTCCTGGCATCTTTTTACACAGGCACAAATGCTGTTTGTGAGGGCTCCACCCTACGGTAACCTTATTACCTCTATTGCATACCTCCTAATGCCATCAGAAAGAAGATTCTGTTTCAACTTACAATTATTTAAACTTTAACAGTCTTGTCCTTGGCATGGGGTCACATGGCTAGAAGAGGGGTCCCAGTCATCACAGTCTAGACTAGAAATTATGTGCTATCATATGTCCTCATTTCTCTGGCTCTGTGTCTCTCTCTGTCCTTCCTTGTGCCTGTCTCTTCCTGTGTCTCTCTCCATTTGTTTGTCTTTCTCTTTGTTTGTCTGTCTGTCTCTGAGTATCTCCATCTCTCTTATCTCTGTCTCTGTCTCTCTGTCTCTGTCTCTCTGTCTCTGTCTCTGTCTCTGTCTCTTTCTCTGTCTCTGTCTCTCTGTCTGTCTGTCTCTCTGTCTCTGTCTCTCTCTCTCTCTCTCACACACACACACAAGCTAAATCACTGTTTTAAAATAAGTTGCATTTTTCTTCCTATCTTATCGTCTACAAAGAAAAAAAATGACGAAAAGTAAAAGAAAATTCTTAAATGACTCTCCTGAGTTTTGTTCCCTAGACATGTCTTCAAAGGCTTGACAATCTTTTTGCTGAATGTTCTAAAAATGGATGTTATGTATCAGCTAAAAATATGATAATTAACAAGTATGCTTGAATCACAGAATAGCAAACGTCATTTTTTTCTGCAAGACAGGAGCGTTACTCATGAGCAGAGTCAACCTGAAACCAACGGCATCTGACAGAAGCCAACGACGGGGCACCTTGAGCTCATCAACTCGCCAAGGCAACCTCAGTGTCCCCTTGGCACACAGTAAAGGTCTCTGAAGGCACCTGCAGCAGGATGCATGGTGAAAAAGCAGGAATTGTGAACGTCTCCCACTGGGTTGAACATGTGGCTCACCATCTACTGTGTGGCAACCTGCCACCTCCCAGGCTCAGGTTGGATGGTGAAAAAGAGCAGAAAACCCCACTGTGGTACATTACTTCTGCTAATAGCTTTAGATTACAGGGGGAAGTAGGATTCGGCTCCCTGGTTATGTCACAGTGGTATCCAGCAATACTCTGTCTTGATTATTGCTTTTCGGATGACAATCAGCAAGCACAAAGGAGGGAAGATTGTGGTTAATGGCGCTTCCACATTCATTCATGTATTCATTCATTTTATTCACTGAACAGAAGTTCACTAAACTCCTGTGCTGGGTATCATGTCGAGTGCTATAACAGAAAGATAAAAAGATGCTGGCAGTGGAATAGAACAAATCTATGATAGGAGGTCCCTGTGGAACTCCAGAGGCATAGAGGCAGGGATAGAGGAGGGGATGAGGAAGCCTCCTCCATACAAGCAGAGATCTGAGCTGAGCCTGGAGAGATGGGGACTGGTGTCCCAGTGAGAGCTGGGGATGCATCCTGGGCAAGAGTGCAAAGTCAGGTCACTCAGCATCATTTGGAAAACCACAGGAGTTTCAGCATCTGTGTGGTGCTCCAGGGGACTGTTCTTTGTATGGTATCTTCTCAAGCAGAGTCATTGGCACAGGCCAAACTGTGGAATCAACATCAGTTGTCTTTTCTGTCCATCCAAGAAGGAAATACAAGCTCCCTACCTACTCACTAATTCAACCAACACTTAGGATGATTCAAGTACCAAAGGCAGAAGGTGCATGTGCCTTCAAGATGCTTGTTATCTAGACACTGACCAAAGGCAAATGTGTACACACACAACAGCATGGGTACTCTTCAAGAGTCTTTCTGTTGCTGTGACCAAAAGCAATCTAGGAAAGAAAAGGGTTTATTTCAACTACAGGTTGCCAGGGAAGTTGGGGCAGGAGTTCAAGCAGCAGCTCGCAGCAGAAACCATGCAAGAAAGCTACCTGCTGACTCCCATGTGGGCCCATGCTGCTCTAGCTTAATTACATAACCCAAGATCATTCTCCCAGGGAACAGTGCTACCCACAGTGAACATGACCCTCCTACATCAATTAATAGACATTCCCACAGGCCAATCTGATCCAGGCAATCCCTCCAAGGAGACCGCCTTCTCTTCCTGGGTCACTCTGAGCTGTACCAAGTTGACAGTCAACTCTAACTAGGGCAAAAAGTAAACAGCATAGATGTCTACCATGTAATAAATATCATAGATGCTTATCATAGAATAACACAGATGACTGGTATGGGCCATATCCAGGAGGAAGATGCCACCTCTGTAGAAGGTGGAAAGGATCAACAGTGTGGTTCACTTCATCATGCGCCTGGTACTCTAGGCTTCACACTGGACTTATTTTGCCAATAGCACAGTAGAGCAGAACACAGATTACAGAACACAGGTGACATTGCAGCATGTTAACCCCCCACCCACCTGCTTTGAAGGATCAGTAACTCTTTCTCCTCTACATTAATCCTCAATCTGTCTCTGCACTTGCTACTCAGAATGTGACAGTATCAGGTCTTAAAGAAATTTCTCGGAAATACAGACTCTCAGGCATGGCCCCACTCTTGCTCAATTCACATCTGCACTTAAAAGACCTTCAGGAATATTTAAAAGGCATTCTTTCTCAAATATGACTGTGTATCAGATACATCAAGAGAGTTTCCGAAATTAAAAGCATTAAATTAACTGAGATGAATTCCTTTGATAATGGATGGAGCTAGGGCATTGTGAGTTTTCTAAGCTCTTCAGATGATTCTAATATGCAGCCACATTTGAAATTTTCTGCTGGAAACAGCGCTCTTATCTTATTTTAACCAAAAAGCCAACAGCATGAAGGAGAGGGCCCTAGAGTTACTACAAATAAGCCAAAGAGAGAGAGAGAAAGGAAACAGTAGGGCAGAGGATAGAGGGGAAGGGTGAATGGATGGGTGACTATGGATGGGTGGATGTTGGATGGATGGATGCATGATTGGATAGTTAGATGGATAGATGATATATGAAGGATGGATGGATGATAGATGAAGGATAGGTGGGTTATAGAAGATGGATGCATGGATAGATGGATGCATGGATGAATGGATGGACCAGATAGAGTTGAAGGTAATGTCTTTTACCAGGTAACATCCACCAAGGAGGTGGAGCTCCTAGGAAATGGAACCATCAAAATTGGCTGTCCTCCCCTCTTCTGCTAATCAAGTCCCATCTCCTTCTTTGATTCCAGCAACATCCATAAGGACCACCATCCCCACAACCCCCACCCAGGATACCCACATCTTCCCTTGTATAACCACAGGGACTTTAATGTTGATGTGATTCATCCTCAGCTTTGGCTCTGAGCTAAGAGACAGATGTGAAGGAAAGGTGTGGATGTATCCTGTACACCATGCATGATGACACAATGTCATCAATCCAAAAAGGAAGACAGAGTCAGCCTTGTCAACCAACCAGAAAAGGTTTCCCCAGCTCCCTAGAGAAAGCAGTATTTTTCCTGAACTTTACCCTTTTAAAAGCTGTCTTATCCAGGATTCATCTAGAGGGAAATGAGTGACCTCATGCATACTACCTCAAAGACGTCGCTACAGTAACCGTTTTCATAAAGACGTTATGTGTAATATCCCTGGATATAAGCCAAGGCAACAACATTAAAATGCATAAAAATTCTTCCAGGGATGAAGAACATATGGTCCCAGTGTTCAGTCTGATGCCGGAACAAAAATGAGCATGATAGAGGAAGGGATAGACAATGTGTCCTTCAAACAGGTCCTCATACACATCGCTTCCATCTTCCGTGCCCTTAATAAGGAGACAGGGCTCTCATTCACCTGATATGGCTTTGTTTTGTCTCAGGGACTGAACAGAAAGCCCAAAGAAGCGAACTTTAAGACTCCAGTCCAATAGAAAACAATAATGCTACCTAAGAAAAGTGCAGAAGAGAGGATGAGCCTTGGTGGTAAAGTTAAGGCAAAGTTACATCCAAATGATAGTCCAGATATTTTCTCAATGGTTTGTCTGTCATGAAACATATATGAACCACTGGACTGGTCCTTAAATTCTATATACTATGGCATAAGAAACATGGCTATACTTTTCATAGTCTGCTTTTTAAATATCACAGGAGTCCAAGGGCCACAGTGTGTCTAAGAGGGTGGGTATGTTAAGCCACTTCTTATGAAGGAAATGAAATCTGAGTTCAGCAAGGAAACTGTCCATTAGAAGAGGTTCTTGGGAGAATGGGGATGATTGGGACTAAAAAATGCCACTATCCTTGAGGGGGATGCTGATTGAAGGCTGAAGGAGACCACTGAAAGGCAGCTTAGCTCAGGAGACAGGCAATGCTGACCACAGAGGGGAGAATGACAATTGGCCAGGCAGCCCAGCAGACTTCTGAGATGTGCTATCCTGGGAGCAGTCATGAGAAGTGCAGGTTCATCCTTTTCACTCCAGGAGTTGCACAGGTCCTCATCAGGAGCACGGCTTATGAAAGGATCACCATTCAGTTTTCCTCTTAAACCACTAACCACTCTCTCTGTCCTTCCTTTAATCTCCTTTGTGCTGCTGGCCTCACGTCATCCATGGGCTGCCTACAGAATCTCGACTTTCCAATTACCTCTGCTTTTCTTGGCCTAAACTGTCATCTCTCCATTGGTCTGTTGAGAAATCCACCTAGCTCACTTCCTGTCTGCATCCCTTGGCTCTAGACCACATTCCACGCTGTGGACTGCTTAGCCATCCCGGACACCTTTTGCTTTAAGAAATGCACACCCACTGCAACTGATTGGAATATAGATGTTTCTTTAAGATACCATGGGGAAATTCAGGAATGTAAGAACGGAAGGACAATGGGCCTTTTAGGGTAGAGAAGGGTAACAGCCAGGATTCAAGGACTCATCTCTGGCTTTAGAAGCTGTATAATCCATCATTGCTAAGTCCTTTCCCTTCTCTCTAATCTGATAATTAATTTCCTCAGCTTACTATATCCCCAGATGACCCCATCTCAAGGAAGATGTGTTAGAGACACAGTATCCACCATCTACCCAATAGAGACTTAATATCTCCCACTTTCAGTTCTTAAAATAAGGAATCTCACTAGTGATTGGTAAGCCTACCTATTGGCTACACTTGGCTAAGATAATTTCTGGTTCAGAGGGACATACCCATTGTCAACCATGGCCATCAAAATCTGGTCTTTACATGAGAAATTAATATAGTCCATGGCTATTTGTTGCACAGCTGCTTCTGTTAGGCATTTAACTGTCCAATGGGAAGAAACAAGTTAGAAAGTACTAGTGAGTACATAGCACGGAAGTGCTGTAGAGAAGAAGACTATAGGTGAGCTGATGGGAGACAGGGCAGTGCCAAGAAAGCCGTTCTTAGTAGATGTCATAGGCACTGAGTTCGTGAAATGAAAGATGCTATCCTCACAGGACCGTGAGAAGGACCCTGCCCAGGAGAGGAATGTGGGAAAATGACTGAAGAGAACTGCCACACACTCCAGCTTAGTGGGAAGAGACTGTGTCAAATGCAGCAAGGCTGGGACAGTCATCAAGACAAAACCTGAAGGCAACAGGAACGCGTCTGGAAGTTCTGTAAGATACCAGTGTGCCTCCATCCATGGAACCTTAGTGACCTGGTTGGATTCTCAACTTCAAAGGTATCTCTGGCCATGCAAGAAGCAAACACTGAGAGACGTAAGTAGAGGCAGGGAGACCACCCTGGGGATGCGGTTTATGGTGATTTCGAGAGAGACAGCGGTGTGGCTTTGACTTGCCTGAGATGAGCAGATGCATGTGCATGGACTCAGGATGTGTCAGGGAAAGGAGCTGAGGGCTGAGTGGATAAAATGGGGAGAAACATGAATCAAAAAACACCCAGTTTTCTGTCTAAGCAGTTGGATGGTAATGGCAGGACCAAAGGCCGTTATCAGGGAAAGTGAGTCAGCCCACACTTGGCTCACTACTTTCTCCCCTGGTATTTATCTGGTTAGGACCCAATTCCTCTGGTACATGAGGCGAGCAGTACAGAGGGGATGAAAAGCAGAACAGAGATAGTGGTTAGTGGTCTAGCAGGACAAACAGAGTGATGATGCTTTCGTAAGCCATGCTCCTGATGAGGGCCTGTGACTCTTGGAGTAAAAGGATGGCCAGTTCCCCGTCTCTGTCATATCTATGTCAGTTTGGCATACTTAGGTGCTTTCAACACAGCTGCGGCATTGCCGATTCCACAGGTGACAGTCTGTGATGAGCTCTTCCAGAATCAGGTCTTGATGTGATACATACTCTGTATCCTAAAACTCAGGACCCTTGACAACTAAAGTGACAGAGAGATGTCAACTCGGTAATCCTTGTGGAAGTAAGGAACTATGTTGACTTATTCCTCAAAGTTCCTGATCTCTGGATTCTGTGATGCTCTAATGAGAGGACTAAAGAACAGCTGGAACATTTGCATTTTCACTTAAAGGGAAGGTGGGACATGGTCATAGCCTTGAGAGATTAGTCATTTCCTAAGTGGGATTTCTGCGTCTTGAATTCCCAAAGAGAAGCTGGAGAGAGGGCTCAAATTGTCACATGCTTTATCAGTGAAGGATGGGGACCTGTCAGTACCTAGAATCAGTCAAGTGCACATCTATAGTCCCAGCACTGGGCAAACAGAGGCAAGAGGATGGCTGGAGCTCATGGGCAGGATAGTGCAGCAGAACCAGTGAGCTCCAGGACCAGTGAGAGCCCTTGTCTCAAAAACTAAGATGAAAAGCAAGTGAGAAAGTCACCTGAAGTAGACCTCTGCTCTCCACATGTTCATGTACATATAACAAGCACCCACACAAACATTCACAAATAGTACACACACAATTTAAAATTTTAAAAAAGGTAAAAATACATGAGATAAAAATATTAATGCATAATATGGACTGAGAGGTCAGTGTGGGCAAGAGCTAACCCCAAATGCAATGTATTTCACTTGCCTGTGCTGATCTGAGAAAGCTGGCCACAGCACCAACGTATGATCTCATGGCAATGCCCACGGCCACAGGCACCTGGTTGCCAAGTCTTAAATTTATCTGTGCAACTTTGCTGATTTTTACTGTACAAATGACTCAGATTCAAAAGCTCTGGGAGTTTGTTGCCTTTTTTTTTTTAATTAGATGATTCTAAAATAGAATCATAGCTGAAGATGGAAGACGTAATTCTCTTTTTTGAAATCATATGTGAATCCAAGGAAGCGACACAGTTTTGTTTTGTTTTTTAAAACTTTTCAAAGTCTCTTTATTGGGATAACAAGCAGCCCCAAGTGCAGATTGATCCAGGCTTTTAGGAGACACCAAAAGAAGCCAGGTCCCCAATTAAAAACAAAACAAAATAGTGTCTCTGGAACGACACCAGTAAGACCTGGGGACAATTGAATGTGACTAGTCAGGGAAACGGGGAGGGAGAAGTCAGAATAAACCTTGGGCTTCTGTCTTGTCCCCTGAAAAACTGAGTAAGTAGAAAGATGTAAGAAGAAAACTGATCCCATCTTGGCTCTTTGGTAAGTGAAGGCATTCTACAGGCCATTTGAGTAGAGAAAAAGCTGAATGAACTAGACCCCTGCAGTAGGTATGGGTGTGTAGAGAGTCCCTCAAGCCGCAGTTGTGGGTAGATGTGAGATATGCTCATTAGCACCTTGGATTATTGGCACAGTGGGCATGACACTCCTGGGTAGGTGACTATCAGGGACTTCATTGAGGAGAAAACTTCATGTTGTAGAATAAAACTAGACTTAGAACCAGGAAAATGTCACCAATTCTCTAATAATAATAAAATAATAATTTATAGTAATAATACTTGACAATTATAAGGTAACTGATTACAATACAAGGACAGACCTTGAAGACTCTGTCATCTGTGAAAGGAAACAAAGAGCCTCCTGGGCAGAACATTCCAGAACTGGATGACTCATAATATAAAGTATTGATGTATGGAAAATGCATTAGGAAACAATATAAATTCAACCTCAACTCTAGCTACATTACTTCTTCATTTGATGTGCATATTTAAGGGCCTACTATGTGACTGGTCACTTCAGTATGTCACTAGGAACACCAACTCAAGGCATCCACAGGCTGAAAGAGTGCGAGAGGGTCTACATTAAAGACTCTGAACAGATTCCTGGGAGAGTTACTCAGAGAAGGCAAACATATGCACAGCATGCAAAGCCAGGTATAGAATGGATGTCAAGAAATACAGATTATGTTTGGTCTATTGAATACTGCTTTGCAACTGAATCACAAGGTACTGTGGGATGGTCTTTCTGCATGCTATGAATATGTATTGCTATGACTGGTTAATAAAGAAGCTGCTCTGGTCTATAACAAGTCAGATTATAGCTATGTGGGAAACCCAGAAGAGACAGGAAAAAGAAAGGCAGAGGCAGGAGAGACACCAGCCCAAGAAGCAACTTGCCAGCAGGCTGGTAAGGCCACAGCCATGTGGCAAAATGTAGATTAATAGAAATGATTTAAGATGATAGAGCTAGCTAGTAAAAAAAACTTAAGCCATTGGCCACACAGTCTGTAATTAATATAAGCCTCTGAGTGATCATTTTATAAGTGGCTGTGGGGTTGAGTGAAACTGGAAACACTTCTGGCTACATCCAGGGGTGACTAACAGGAGACAAAGAGCTTGTTTGAAGCAATTGGAAGGGAACACAATGTCACAACCTTGTTCAGACATTATTAACTTTTCTCATTCCAGCCCAAATGGTGGGAGGATGCTAATTTCATTTACTATACAGTATTCTCCCAGCCTTGTGTTCGGTGACTTTGCCTACATGCCCTGTGTTGGGTGACTTTGCCTACATGCCTTGTGTTGGGTGACTTTGCCTACATGCTTTGTGTTGGGTGACTTTGCCTACATGCTTTGTGTTGGGTGACTTTGCCTACATGCTTTGTGTTGGGTGACTTTGCCTACATACCTTGTGTAAAGTGACTTTGTCTACAGGCTTTGTGTTGAGTCACTTTGCCTCCATACCTTGTGTTAAGTGACTTTGTCTACATGCTTTGTGTTGAGTGACTTTTCCAGGGGTGATGTGAATGAACATCTGTTCACTCCAGTTAGGGCAACAATGACAGATTCCAGATGAGTGAAACAATGGAATGTGCATTAGGGGTTACTTATAGAAGAGCATGGATTGCTCACAGGCAGCTGCATTGTCAAAAATTCCACTCCAACATGGATGACAACTCAAAAGTAGCATCCTTGGAGTTTACTGTACTATTTGCAGGCCACTCAATAAGTCAGAGAGTCTCCTCTCGTTGGCAAGTGGTTATTGCCCTAGAAAGGGGGCCTTGAAAATGGCATAAGTTTCTGATATTCTTGAGTCTTTTTTAAGTCTCCTATGATCCACTGCTCTCTTCATGGGGGAATGTTTCAGTTTGTAGGAAATGGCTACACAATACCTTGTGTTTGATCTACTCTTTTATTGTCAAAGAACGAAAGTATCAATAGTTGGAGGTCAGGAAAAGAAGTAATGGCTAGATCCCACCCCAGAATGATTCTATCTAAACATTATCTGTAGAGCCCATGTATGTATAAAATGTAGCCAGGACTGAAAAGTGATGGTTTAGATTCAGATCTCATATATAAATAGTAGAAATGGCCATTCCCTTGTTTTGGGCTGTCTTTGGAAGATACGTAAACATTAAGGAAAAATGCATGTCTACGATTCAAGAAGCTTATTGGAAAAACATCAAAACTGAGCCCAAAGGACCTGAAGTTTCTCAGCTCTTCTTTGGGGACCTTAGGCCACCTCTCAATGACCTTTTTGTTTGAGCAAGTGAGTCTGAACAGCAGTCTATCCGACTGAACCCCTTCTGTCCATCAGCATAGCTTTACAGAACCAAACATCCATGCTGCTGGGACCTAGAAATCCACATGAGCTACCAGTACCCATAGAGGAGAAGCCAGCTCATAATCAACACATGAAACACACTTGAGGACATGCCTTGGTCACCTTTGCATCTTGGTGACAGCATACCTGGAAGAAAATTGTACAGGAGGAAGAGTTTATTTTAGTTCATGCATTGGAGGATTTCCGTCCATCACAGCCAGGAAGGCAAAGTGGCAGCAGTTCCACTCATGACAGTGAGAAGTGTGTGATAGAAGCAGGAAGTGAGAAATATGGCTGGTACTTGGGGCTGAACTTCAGCCATCAAGGACCCACCTCTATGCCCTTTTTACCACCCAGACACCAGTTCCTAAAGGCTGCACAGTTCCTAAAACAGCATTACTGTCTAGGGACCAAGTGCTGAGGGCCGTGGGAGTATACAACAGATGACAACTAGTATATGACAGGTCGACCCACCAGACAAGTGACTTCCTCTTGGGGAGCCCCACCTCGCAAGGCTCTGAGGTCACTGGCTGTGGAACTGGTTGCTTTCTGTCTGTAACTTCCTCTTGTGCCACTACTTTCCTCCCTAAAAAGAACAGCTGTGTGGTTCCTTCCATAGCACTTGGTAGTGTTTTTCATCTTTTGGGCACACATTCAGCTGTGGATGATCAGGAAGATGATTTCTGTTTAAGCTGTTTAATTCTGATGGATAGAAATAACATCAGAATATTCTTCTTTATTGATATAGGAAAGTAACAGTATTCTCAGTCACAAGACAGTTAATTTTTAGACTTCAGAACTAATTCAAAACAGACTAAGCTGCCCTGCAGAAAATATACAAAGACAAGATCCTAGATGTTGTTCGTTGATGAATCAAGATCAGAACTGAAGCAACTCTGGTAGACATAACCCCTTACAATAATTCTCTTTCTGCATGTACCCCTACCACTCAAGGTTCAGCCAACTGCTGTTATTATGTCTTGGATGTCCACGTCATTCTCTGTCTGGCAAAGGGTTACATGCTTGGCCAAGCATCACTGGCCAGTCAGCATGACATTCCTAGCCTAAGAAAAACTGTATGGCTTACGTTATGAGATTGTGTCAGACCCCTGAACATGTAACATGGAGTTTGGCTATGAGAGGAACAGTGGCAATGTAGAGGAAGAAGCTGTGCAGAATGAGTGAAGAGTGTGTGTGTGTGTGTGTGTGTGTGTGTGTGTGTGTGCTGAGTGAGAGATGAAGAGGGAGCAGCATTAGAGAAGGTGAGAGAAATGCGAGAGGATGAATGAATGACGAAGTGAGTGAGCAGAGAGTGAGTGTGTCAGAGAGAAAGCTCTGTGAAAGAGCTGCTGCCACGTATAGGAACCGTGTAAAGAGCTGTGTGAGTGTGTGAAGGATCTGTGTAAAGTGTTACGTGGTGAACTAAAAGAGAGTGTTTCCATCAGAACGCACGTGTGTTTCCTTATTTTCCCCTCAGATAGAAAAAGTCTAGCCCTCGGATAGGTAAGAACTTTGCCTAAGCCCTCACTACTCGGAGGCATTCTTTTTGCTACCCTGGAGCAGATCTGGGAGCTGGCCTCCCAAGGTCTGAATTAACCGAGTGTTCAAAGCATGAGCCAGCAGAGGACATCTCAGATTCAAGCAAATTAAGATGTACTTATTTTAACAAACAAATCTTTTCTTAACATTCATTTCTCTTTATTTTATATGCATTGGTGCTTTGCCATGGGTGTCCAGTCCCCTGGAACTGGAGTTACAGATGGTTGGGAGCTGCCATGTGGGTGCTGGGAATTGAACCCAGGTCCTCTGGAAGAGCAGTCAGTGCTCTTAACTGCTGAACCATCTCTTTTTGTTTGTTTTGTTTTATATTTTTTGTTTCTGTTTATTTGCTTTCTTGTTTTGGTTTTTTTTTATTTTCTTTTTGGGGGTTACTTCAGAGGTGAGGGGAGGATATGGGGGACTAGGAGGTGATCTGGATTAGGGTGCATGATGTGAAATTCCCAAAGAATGAATAAAGAAATTATATTAAGTTTTTTTAAAAGATATACTTTTTCTGGTATTTTATATATGACCTGTCTTGAAATGTGGACAGATGAACACTAACATGTGCCTTAAAAAAATAAAAGTAAGTGTCCCTGCATAAGCCCCAAGTTCCAAACAGCCAGCTCATGCACTAAAAACAGGTCAGGGTCCCAATGCCTCCCAAACAGTTCAAACTATTCAACTGTCTCACTTATCCAGAGGGCCTGATCTAGTTGCTCAGGCTGGGAGGAGGGGACTGGACCTGCCTGGACTGAATTTTCCAGGTTGAACTGAATACCCAGGGGAGTCTTTGCCCTGGAGGAGATGGGAATGGGGTGGGCTGCAGGGAAGGTGGGGGTGGGAGGGGGGAGGACAGGGGACCCCATGGCTGATATGTAAAATTAATTTAAATTATAAAATTAAAAAAGAGGAAAAAATTTAATCCATCTTTAAAAAAACAAAACAACAACAACAACAAAAATTCTTCAGTATGCATTGGAGCTATTGGCTACCTGCTCAAATGCAATCTGGGTGCCTCTGAGATAGGTTATTTCTGTTTCTTCTGGTTTGGATTTGATTTTGTTTTTGAGACAGGGTTCTGCAATGTAGACCAGGCTGACCTTGAACTCTAGGCTCTTTTGCTTCAGTTTTCAGGCAGCTTAGATTATAGTTATGTATCACTGTGCCTGGCCAGAGACTCATTTTTAAAATACAATATATAGTTCCTTGGTATTGACAGAAAATAGTCATACCTATGCTTATGTGTCTAAGTACATGTGACACTTGGTCGGGGAGATAGGATTTCAACAGTGGCCAAGAAGACCATGCCTATGGCCAACAGCATCACAGAGGAACAAAAGCACACCCCTTTTATGGGAACACCACAGGGGGAAGAAGCTCTAGACCCCAGCTTTGGCACTGAGTTGAAAGGGATGTGGTCTTGAACACATCTCTCTTTTCCCTGGGGCTTGGATTCCCCACTAGGTTGGGTACCACATTTTTGAAGTCTTTTCCAATTCTAAATTGCATTTTTTTTGTCATGGAAAAAAGTTTGCTGATGGAGCAAATGTACTTTATTTGGTCTTAGTTATAGCTATTATTTATAAACTGGGTGATGGTTAAGTCGTGGCCTCCTTTGGTTTTGGAAAATGGTATATAGAATCATTTGCTGAATGGAGTCACGAACAAAGCAGTTACTGGAACTTCTAGGGACCTTGTTAAGCTTATTGCAAAAGCAGCCATCATTTACTGAGAGTGTGGCAGGGACGCTTCATACATATCATTTAGTCAATCCACATCTTACGTTTCTCTGAGGTCACAAATGAAATGGGCACACTCTTTGTAAGACTCATAATAACTCATTTTTACATATAGGAAAGTTTGGGTTTCCAGCAGCACACAGACAGGGGAGAATGTGCCAACGTCTTGAGCTGACACTGGCTATTCAGATCCTCCAAAACTGATGGCCACTCTGTAACTTAAGAAAGACATTGAGACCTCAAAGTCCTTGCCCTCCCTTTTCTCACAGTTGCAGCAAAGGGTAAAATAACTGGCAACTGTGAAGACATTCTTTACACATGGAGGACACACATGAGTTAACTGCTATTGTTCTGAAATGGTGTCTTCCTTTTTGAAAAACAGCTTATGATATCATGAAGATTCACCCACAATCAGGGAAAGGCTTTGCTCTTAAGACAGTTTTAACTTCCTAGACATTCACTCATGGGAATGCCCAGAGGCAGGTTTCCATAGTGAGTAAATCCCATCAAGTTGACAAGGAAGACTAGCCACCACAGCTCCCAAGGACACCCTCCCCCTCCAGTGACCTACTTCTTCCAGCTAGTACCCTTCTCCCAAAGTTTCAAGAACCTTCCAAATAGTGTCAGCAGTAGGCACCATGAATTAGACACATAAGCCCAGGAGGGACATTTCATAGTCAGACTGACACCATCCATCCCCACTTCCTTTTTCTGAAGGAGTCTTGCTTCAACCAAGCTGCCCTGGGCATGGATGGGCATGAAGTAGAACTTCTTTACTATAAGAACTTGTCAGCTTGAATAATTAAGTCTCAGAATCAATCACAGGTCTCCACAGCCGGCAGCCACCCACCCCCTCATACTGCTTGCTTCCTCCTATGTAGCAAACTCCTCCGGCAAGGGCCAGCCACACCACAAACTAACATTTGGTTTGTGTTTCCCACCTGAATGGCGGGAGCCAGTACATGAGCTGGCAACCATCTACCTTTGATCAACTCAACTGCTTAAAATTTGTCCTTTTAAATATTTTTAATTGGTATACAGTAAATATATGTATTTGTGAGTTATAATGAAGATTTTGGTACATGTATACAATATGTAATGATTAGATTTGGATAATTATCACAATTATAACTTCAAATGTTTATCTTTGTGGTAGGAATGTTCAAACTCCTATGAGATATTTTGAACTATTTGATTAAAATTGTTGTAAGCCACAATTATTCTACTGTGCTTTAGAATATCAGAAGTTATTCCTTCTACACACCTGAACCCTGAACCCATTCACCATCCTCTCTCCATCCTCTCCCCACACATGCTCAACCTCTGCGAGCTAAATTCTTTTGGATGTGTCTATGCAAATAACCATCCTTCTATTCCCAAAGACCCTTGCATGTATACCTCCCCAACAATCCTTGCATGCACACCTCCCCAACAACCCTTGCATGTACACCTCCCCAGGAACCCTTGCATGCACACCTCCCCAGGAACCCTTGCATGCACACCTCCCCAATGACCCTTGCATGCACACCTCCCCAGGGACCCTTGCATGCACACCTCCCCAAGTACCCTTGCATGCACACCTCCCCAGCACCAGTAGGACAGACACACAGCACACCTGGCTCTTTGTCCTGGATTCTTAGGATTGTACTTGGATCCTTAAGGTCATGTGACAAGCAATTTAATGACTGAGCCATTTCCCAAGCTCCAAGCTGGCTTCTTTGTTGTTCTCTCTGTTTATGGATTTCTATATACAACCGGGAATAAAATGGTAGGCATATTATCTGCATTATAATTAATATTCTTATTTTACCCTTTTATCCTATTGTGAATCTAACACCTATGAAGAATGTTGGCCTGGGCATCCTTTTTTTTTCTCCTCGTGAAAAATGATGTCTAAGGTCTAGCTCTGATCATGTCTGCTGTCCCCGCTGCTCTCAGCCTAGCCTACAGAGTTCCAGAGCCCTGCCATGATCAAGGCTCACAAGATTGGAAGTGCCACTCTCTGGGATGCGATCGGAATCCAAATAGCTGTGTCCAGTTGTTCTTCACTTCAGCACCCTGCTACAGGACGTGAGGAAGCAGCAGTCCTGTGGCTGTGCCCTTGCAGACAGGAATAATGAAACCCCTTGTGGACCCGTATGTGGTGCTGTGTATCATCCTGGGTCAGGCACCCCGCCCCAAACCCCAAGCCACAAGAAAGCATGTGTCCACAGGTAAGTGTTTTCTCTAGTAAAAGGCCACTCTGATTATCGCTTGTAAAGGACTCATATTTCAACCTGAAGAATGCAGGGGCTTTGCCTGCCGTCCCTAATGTCCGTGCAGAGAGAAGGATATTTAAGGACTCTGAAATGACATGGCAGGAAATTGAGGTTCAACGCCCCGCATATAAAGTGATGGAAAAAATGGCCTCTTTCACTATCTCTTTTTTCCCCCTGGGTCTGTGGTTCACAAACTGTGCAGCATAAATTGTGGAGCAAACCATGCTAGAATATCAATAAACCTACATCGACCCGAGGCAGGAACTCAGCTTGCAGAATGGGAATTTTTTTCCTTTTCTTTTTCTTTCTTTCCTTCTTTTTTTTTTTTCAGACCTTGGTTGGCAGCCAGGTAAATGAAAGAAACCAAAGAGCATAACAGCTTTGCAGCAGCAGCGGAAGGAGTTAGAATTCAGGAAATGTTACCCCGGTGCCTGTCTGTAAATTCATGAGGAATGAAGTCTCCTGGAGGCTGAACGGCAGGGCTAATAAGGAAAACACAGGCGCCACCCCAGAGGCCATGAGCCCCAGGTCTGTGTTCAACCCAAGCATTAGAGATTTAACTGCGGGTTCCTTTAAACCCCACTGATGTCCTGAGGTCCAGTGCCTCAGAACACGACCTTCTTCTGAAGAAGGGTCTTTAGAGAAGGGATGCTGTTAAACGAGGTTGTTAGAGTGGGTCCTCATCCAGTGTGCCTCCTAGCCGTATCCAAAAGGGAAATCTGGATTCAGACCTGCATTGAAATAAGGCAGAGGAGTATCCATAAGCCCAGGCTGGTGTAAGCAGGGGGCTGGGGGTGGGGGAGGGGACAAGGCCACAGTGGTAGATCACAAGCTTTTAAGTCACTAGAAAGCCACTTCTGGTGTTGAGAGAAGGGTGACACGAAGCTGTACCTCACATTGTAGAGATCTTATAGCCAGCAATATTGACTTACATGGGGCTGGGAATGTAGCTTAGTGGGTAGAGTGCTAGCCTAGCATGCAGGAGGCCCTGAGTTCTAGTCCCAACACTGAATGAAAACACACAGGATCTAAGGCTGTAATCCCAGAACTGGTTCAAATGTACAACACAATGAGATTGAGGTCAGCCTGGACACAAAAACAAAAAAAGAGAGAGAGAGAAAAAAAATTGACTTAATTAAACTACCTTGCTAGCATCAAGTAGCAGAAATAAGATTCAGGTCTCCTCTCTCCCAGCTGAAGGCCAGTTCAGGAATCATGTTTTAGTGATGACCTAAAACATGCCACACATGAAATCACTTCATCTTTATAACCACCCAGCAGACTAGGTTGGCAGTGCATCAGCATTAGTGATCACATTGTGGTGACCACACTGAGGCCTGCAGAGTTCGGCCATTGCTCAATCATTCAAGTCACTATCAGCTCTCAGCTGTCACCTCTGTTTCCTCTGGGCTGTCTCCGACGTCGTGAATATTTACAGAGCAGAGTCCTGCTTATCTAGTATATGACAGGGTGGGGGGTGGGGGTGGGGCAATTGCCAAAGATAAGAAAAAAATAGCGCTCCAGCCTTCTGATGTCCAGTATGGCAAGACTGTATAGCACTTGTCCAACAGGAGCAACGACAGAGGATCCAGACCATTTCTCTGGCTTCACAGTCCCAAGTCACACAGTATAGTATCCGAAGGAGCATTTGGGTCAGAGACGAAGGATGCACTGGGAACACCTCTCTGAGTTCTTCAGAAAAATCTGCTGTGAGACCAAACACAAATGGATCTTGTAAAGGAATTAAAATAAGGGCCAGAGGGACGGATCAGCGGTTAAGAGCACTTGCTGCTCTTCCAGCAGCCCCTGGTTTAACTTCCAGTACCTCCATAGTAGCTCACAATCATCTGTAATTCCTGTGTCAGGGGATCCAGCGCCCTTTTCTGTCCTCCTCAGGCATTGCACCCCCATGCTTTGTGCATACTCATCCAGGCTCACATACATAATTTTTTTTAAAAAAAAAAAAAGAAGAAAATATGTCTTTGAGATAATCATATTAATTATAAAAAATTAATAATCATATTTTGGTGACCACACTGAGGCCTACAGTGTAATGTATGTATGTATGTATGTATGTATGTATGTATGTATGTATGTATACAGGAAATGTCAATTTACCTGAAATGCCTTCCTAGATGACTAAGAATTACTGTTCAGAGAAGTCACAACAGTGCAGGAGACTCCCTCCTCCATGCAATGACAGGCTTTGATCCTTAGTTCTAGGTCAATGACCTGGGGAACTTTGTGAAAGGAGTTGGCTAGTGGGACACCTTCTAAAAAGTCAATAACAATAAAGTTCATCCAGCAATGTTATCAGCTGTGCGGAGTGGGGAATGGGCTTCATACTTGGTTCCCTTAGGCCAAGAGAAAGCAGGATGCTGTGCCAGGTGCTCAAGCTATACTGAGGAAAAGTAAAATCAGGAGGATGAACAAGATGTGGGAGGAAAAGGCATGGAGGGACCAAATGGTAGAGACCTCCAGTCAAGGGAGTACAAAGTGCAAAGGGTTGAGAAAAGAGATGGTTCTAGAAGACTGGCCTGGCACTGGTGTCTTCCCAAGTACTGAGCTTGCAGCCGGGAGGACTAGAGGCTCCGGGGATCCTGTTGAAGAGCTACAGAAGGTTCCAGAGGGTCTGGCATGCTCACAGGATGAGCTAAAATAGTCCAATGTCCTTCATACAAACCCACCACTGAGCACCTAAAGTGAGGCGGGGCCATCACATTACCTCTGCGGCTTTGGCATCCTCATCTGCAAATGTATAACAAACCATGGATGTTGCTTGTGTTGACACGTGCACACATCACAAGAAATAATGTCTAGGGCGTACTCCCACACAGCCCAAGTTCCAGGGTTAACCACAGGCAGATGCCAGCTGAGACTGCCACTGGGTAGAGAGCTGGAGACTAGCTCTGGGAGATGAGGCCTGTTTTGCTGGTGGGAAGAGGGTGGGTGTGGGGGGGGGGGACATTCCAAGGAGCAAGATAAACATCAGAATCGACCTTCCAGACCATGAAGAAAAATGCTTCTTTTGTGACTGTTTCTATTTTACCTGCACTGTCGAAGGAGTGGGAGCCAAGAATTTCACAAGGGAGAGGGGATCTGAAACTCCACCTTCGCTCCTGAAATCCAGGAGACACGTTTGCATTTTACTATTCCCTGCTGGCCCTCTTTCTTCTTAGCCTCCATCACACGCCCTGACTCCATGCAAAGTGCTCTGCTGAAGCATTTTGTTCATAAGGAGAAAGGTGGATGTGGGGTGGGGATCACTTTGCAGTGTAAGAAGCTGGGAGTGGGATTTTGGTAAATGAAAAGACCAACAGTTTCCCCAAGCTGGCCAGCACTGTAGCCAGGTTTCCCACTATTTACTGTGTTTCTTTCCTGTACTAAGCACTCTGCCTGATGGAGACACTAAGGTACTTCTACATTCAATCTCGTCCTGGAGCAGCAACTCTGATAGGGACGGAGAAGGGTGGACACACAGACCTTGACAACCTCCAAGGAGAGGAGGAAGAAGAGGTAAGCTGCTGGCCAGTGATGAGCCCAACCTGCATGACCCAAGAAAAGCAGTGTGATGGCTAAGGTCGACACTGCCTGTCACATGGTACAAACTGAGTTTAGCTAGAGGGGACTATGATCAGACAAAGTGCACACCCAGTTCCCCTTCCCAGTCCCAGAGGCATGTTGACTATTATCGTATTGCATAAGTCATGTGTTAGCTGGGCCCTTGTCTGTCTGGCCTCCCATGCTTCAGTCTGAACCACAAAAAAATCAGCATCTTTTAGTCCACTTGTGATAGACATTGAGCTTGTACCTACTTCCTCATGCTACAACACCTTCTCCTCTCAAGGAACCTTACATGGACATACTTAAGCTCTCCCTGAGCGGGCAAAAGCTTTTACTTCAAGTCTCACTATGTTGTCAACATTAATAAGACTTTGGCTTGCACGACCATCTGACTCCATGCCTCTAAAACTACATCTTCTCTCCGTTTCTAAAGCCTATCCCTACCCTCCTTTCAAAGGTTCCTTCTGAAGAAAATGTAGAATTAGAGCTATATAAGATAAAGAAATGTTGTCCAAGCAGATCCTGATGGGAACTGGGGCATATGCATAACTCTGCCCTCTATGAAAACCATGTTGAGATTCCTTTCTGTGGAAAACTACATTTGTGAGGGGTTTCGTTACCCTTCCTTCTGCCTTTCCTACTGTTCTTTTCCTGCTTCTACAAGAAAAAAAAATGTAAAAGCTTAATTGGGACTGAATGAGATTAGAAAGGTTAATGCTGAGATGATTGACACCACTCTGAAAGCCACCTTTAATCATGCTTGTCATTCACAACCCGAAGGACAACTTTGAGCCTTCTACCCGCTGATGTAGCATTACTTAGAGCTGGACTTTCCATACCCACCTGTGGCTTTCAGGAAGTCATTGCACACCGACAGTTCAGATCCCTGTGAAAGGTGACATCTAGTCACTGTTCACTAGAGAGAGAAAGTGCGATGCACAGCCACAGAGCTGCCTGGGATTCCCTGAATTTAATGAAGACAAGGCACAGGGCGTGGGGCTGCAGAAAACAACATCTGTATCATCGACAGAGGAGTGGTGCAGAGAGGAAGCATGTGTCTCTAAATTGTGATGGTTGTGTTGTCCGTGAGAGAAAGCCCTGGAATATACAGAATAATGGAGCATTTTCTTCAGCTACTGCAAATTCTTCCAAATGTTAGCAACTTACCTTTTATTTTCTGCTGTAACTGAAACATGTCCATGTCTTTGAGATGTCTTCAAAAATTATTTTAATCAACCCATTAAAAAAATAAAGGATAATTAAACTTAGTGGGTTGTTTTGTTTTGTTTTTGTTTTTGTTTTAAGATATGAATGTAGGAAGGAGGCATATTGGGGAAAAAGAAGAATCTAGAAGGAGTGGGAGGGGATGAATGGGATCAAAATACATTATATATAATTATGTGTGTCTGTGTGTGTGTGTGTGTGTGTGTGTGTGTGTTTTAAATTGTCAAAGAATAAATAAAACTGTTTCTTTATGAAAAGGTAAAGGACATTAGGCAAATGGAAATACATGTTCAGGGCAGACAGAACACATATCCAGTGTTCCTGTTGGTACATGAGGGACAGGACCAACATGCAGACCTTCTCTGTTGGAAATTCTGTGTTTTCCATACTCTGTTGCCCTGTGTACAACACACAAGGACTTCATTCCCATTACCTTGCCTTGCCAGACAGATGGGAAATTACTTGTGTTTGTGTTTGCCTCTCCAGGAAGCCTGTTGTATGGCTTCCTTTTGATTTTCAAGTTTCATCTTGTGAGCTTTGTCCACTGAGCATCATGACCCAGTGGAATTCTTCCACCAGAATCTTCAGAAGATTTGGAGAAACCATAACTAGGATCCCAGATGTTTACCCAAGGGAGGGGTGAGCAAAAAGTACAAGTAAAAATTTGAAATTTAAAAAGCTCTGAATGAAACATGCAGAGTGACATGAATACATTGTTACAATTCTGCAAACTAAATCTTGGAACACTAGAAGCAATAACATGAGCATGTAAAGGAGGGTGTTGCAAATGGTCTGCAGAAGAGATGTTCTGTAAGAAGTGTTCTGAAAGCTGTATCATCCAGTAGCTCTGGGTTGTACCCAAAAGAAAAAGGTCTCATGTGCCAGGAAATTTGTGACCTGCAGTCCATATGCCCATATGAAATCTAACTCTTTGGGACCATGGGTCTAAATAAACTCTTTCTTCCATAGAGTGCCTTCCTTGGTCATGGTGTTTTACCACAGCAACAGAAAAGTGTATATTAGATTATAAGTCTTCTGAAAGAACCACTCTGTCCATGATTTACTTTTTCCCCAGTGTCCAGTGTTCTAGTGTTTTCTTCAAGGCACTCTACTAGAAACTCAATGAACACTTGTTAGATGAAAGGATGGACAGATGGATGGATGAACAAATGGATGGAAGGATGAATACATGGATAGATGAATGGGTAGATGGGTTGGGGATGAGTGGGTGGGTGGGTTGATAGATGGATGGATAGAGGGATGGGTGAATGGATGGATGGATAGATGTATGGATGGGTGGATGGATAGATAGTTGAGTGGATGGATGGACAGATGAATGGGTAGGTGGATGGATGGGTAGGGGTGGGTAGGTGGAAGGATGAGTGAATGGGTAGATGGGTGGATGGACAGACAGTTGAGTAAATGGATGGATGGAAGGATAGATGGATGTGGATGTATGGTGAGGATGGATAGATAGGTGGAGGTGGATGGATGGACAGATGGATGGAAGGGTAGATGAAGAGTAGGCAAACACTGGTTGGTTGGATGGATAAATCAATGAGTAAAATGGTAGGGTGGTGAACAGATAGGTGACTGCATGGGTAGTTGCATATAAATAGAGACATCTAATGCCAATGCTAAAAATAATCTCAAGTCAGATGCTTCTGGGATACTGAGCTGACTAATAATGCCACACTCCTTCTCCTTTCCAGTTTGAGTCCCTAAAATCAGTCATTCAACATGATGGTTACAGGGCATGAATATCCAGAAAACAAACATGATAAACACTTGAGAGACTATGAACTGTTACTTATTCTCTCCCTCCCCCCAAACTTTGTCAAGTCATGCCAAGCCAGTGATGTCTCTGTACATCCAACCATGCACAATAAACTGTGATCAAGGGACGTTTACTTGCTGCAAAGAATTGCTGTTTCTAGAATCTCTCAGCTATTGAACTAATTTGCATTTTCCTTCAACACGAACTGATTTTCAAATGGAACAAAAAATCAACTTCTGCTTTGCACTCTAACGGGAGGGTAAAAGTTATACAACGATGAATCCCACTGATTAGAGCGCCTGCTCATTTTCTGCTGCTTGCTAGCCATTTGGTAGCATTTTAATTTAACTTTCCACATGCATATTCTCCATTAATATTTATGAAATGATTACTAGCTGCAGCTTAGTCCTTAAAGGCTGGATTTGAAGCATTCGGGAAAGTACATTCACTAGTGGCTGAGAACAAATAATGCTCTAACAAGCTGTTAGAGGGCTTTTATGTCTTAATGCAGCTTTTTTCCCCCAAAGTAAGAAAATTAAAAATCAGCATTGGCCTAATCAGCAAGGAGAAATTCCAATAATTACACTAAACTTTGTCTTTAGACTAAGTACAATTCTAGATTGGGGGAGATCTGTGGAATCTTCAGTACCCAGTAGAAAAAAAGCAAAGCTTTCCCCCCAAGACCCATGTTTGCATCATAACCACTGGAATGTGTCATAATTTCATAGTTGAGAAATTCTTTTATTCACACATGCTTTTAATTTTGCCCTTATAACAAATCCATGGGATGGATGGTGTTATTATCATTCCTATTTTACAAATTAGGGCACTTAGAGTAAGAAAACTTATGCAAAACCATTCCCTTAGGAGACACTCTCTGGATGGCAGTCAGAGACTGACTTGCCTCTTCTGTGCCCAGTGCTTGCATCTAGGGCCTGAGCATTCCTCCAACCCAACCCTCTGGGAGCCCATGATCACCATGGAGAGAAGTATTCAAGGAAACAGACCATTGCAAAAGGTGAGGGACAGGACTGACAAGACCAGAGGATGGTGCAGGGTTCAACACAAAGACAAAGGATAACTAATAAAATCTGTAGTGGGGATGAGAAGGGGACAATGAAGTTCACACACACACACACACACACACACACACACACACACACACACAAACTGAAGATTAACCCCAAGGGCATTTCACAGATCCATCATGGTGACATCCAACATCAGAACTCTCTACTACAGAAAGAGCTAGAGATGGAGGGTTACTTGGGGAAGGTAGCATGGGGAAGATTGAATGGGATTTCTGGGGGATTCAAGTTTTATGTTTTTTTAAAAAAAATCTTTATAACCCACTGTGTCCAAGTAGAGCTGCCCAAATGAGCATGAGGTAGGACCATCCATGGCAGCATTGGCAACCTACCAGAAGCCACCATTTTTTAAGTCATGTGAAATTGTCTTTAAAAGTTTAAGTAACAATGACCTGGTAGGATACATGGATTGAGGGGGGATATTTGACAAAGATGAGGCAAGAACACCAGATAGGAATTCAGGAACAGTAACAAGAGCTTGAACTTGGCACATGGTGGTGACCTTGAGATGAAAACCAACCTCCCAAAAGAACAGCAGAACCAATGGCTGAACCCAATTCCAGGCTCAACTCACCCTGCCTGCTATTTTTAAAGATAGGCTCTGGAAACCAAGTGTGGATGGGCTGGGCAGATGCATAGGAAGGTGGTGGCAGACTGCAGAATGGAGGCTCCATGTGCCACTCACTGGGATTAGGGACAGGACAAGGACCTGTGTCCATCTCAACAACATCCCAGGAAAAGGCTTCCTCTTGGCAGTCAGAGGAGATGTGCATGGTCTCCCTGGTCACCACTGACAGCAACTCAACATGCCCTCTCACTCTAAGATGTGCTAACACGAAGTACGTGTGAAGAGAACTCATCTGTGGTAGTAGAGGCTGTGGAGCTCGCTGGACACTGGGGCATCTGGGGTCATGCTATGGAGCCTTGATCTTCTTCCTGTTTGCACTATACATTCATTCTGTAGGACAATGGAAGGGCTTCTTTCCAACACAGGCATCCTTTATTCCCACAAGCAAGGTTCTCTTTGATTCCCAGGCTCAGATCCTTTCGCTATGGTGGCAATTTTCACGTAAAAGGCACAATTTGACTTGATGTAATGTCACTGAGCCATTATTTGGAGATTTCTTTATTTTTTTCAAGAGCAGTGATCAAGTTACCTTGCATGATATTGTGGGTTAAAAACAAATTGAACACTAGGCTGACCCATAAGCTTCCTGGGTGGACAGAGACCCAGACCAGAGAGAACAAAAGGTTTGTCTGAGCACTGTTGAGACCGCACTATGTGAGAAGAACTCTACCTTCTCATATACACATATGTACACATGAACATTGTTGTGGCTTGCAATGTCCTCTGTAGAGTTGTGTGTTTGAACACTTGTCTTAGCTTGGAGCAGGTGATGAGGCATGGCCTACCCGGAAGAAGTGGATCACTGGATGCAGGCCTCGAGGTTTCTTAGTCTGGACCCACTTCCAGTTCTCAGTCAGCTTCCTGACTGAAAAGGCATGACTAGCTGCCGCACACTCCTGCTGCCATAATGAACTATTTGAACTATCTACCACTGAACTGTGAGGGGAAAAAAGGACCCACCCTTTTTTCTTATGTTCTTGTCAAGTATTTGATGACAACAGTACAAAAATAACCAATGCAAACATGTACACACACACACACACACACACACACACACACACACACACACACACACCTGCCAATAGAAAGGACCTGGAACTTTCCCTACACTAAACGACATCATTTCCTCATGACTTTGTATCACAAAGAATGTTAGCCTGGGACCACATTTTTTTTTTCAATCAGAACCAAAATTCATGTTCTCAGGGATGCCTCAGAGGCCACCCATGATGCCTGGATAAGCGATGCTTTCTGTCTTGCTAGCTCTCCCCATCTCACCTTAACTAGGACTTGCCTGTCATTACCTGCCATGATCACGGCTCTTTGGTTCAACTGTCTTTTCCTCTCCGGCCTTTCAGAACCTGTTTCCATCTGTGCTATCTCCTTCTAACAGTTCAATGAAAACAGGCTGCAGAAGCTGGCAGAGAGGAGACAGAGCGCCAGCCTTACACAATCTGAAATTTAGGACATTTCTTCCACATTTGCTGAGCCTTGTGTCCTCATTCTGTGAACAGGGATTTGGGTACCCAGTTTAGTGCTCATTAAGTATTTACTTCCCTTTCTTCCCACTGCCCTTCATTCTTAGTACGACAGACACCTTCACAACATTGCTCCCTTTGGGAGTCCAAGACCACCCAAGTTCTTTGTGCTGCTTCCATTCAGTGCTATTTGTTGAAATACTTGAAGACACAATTCCCCTGGGATGACATTTCTGTGAAGGTCCTAGGCATGTCCTTTTCAAGAAGAAGATACAATATGCTATCTGTGGTTCTTACCATGGATCACCAACCTGACAGGATCTAGAGCCAGAATGTAAGCCTCTTGGCACACCAGTGAAGAATTATCTAATTTAGGTTGGCCTCTGGCCATGCCTGTGAGGGATGATCTTCATTACGTTAATGGAAGCACAAGTTCTGCCCTAAAGCTACAGCACTATTACCTGAGCTTTTGGGTCTCCATAGAAAGGATATCTGAGCACCAGCTATCATCATTCCCCTATTTCAGACTGAGGATGTGACATGACCAGATATCTCACCCCCCCCCCCCCATGCCCCCACCCCCACCATCATGGCTTCTTCACCATGGTGCACAGCTTCCCTTCAAAAAGCTGAAACCAATCCCTCCTCCCTCAACTTTATCTTGTCATAGCTATAGGGGGAGTAGCTAATACAGTATTCTGCTCATGAGAAATCCCACATTAAAATATAAAATCTATGAGAGGCAAGAATTTAGTGGGTTTTGTTATATTGTATCTGGAATTTCTTTTTTAAAATCTCAGTGTTTCTACATGCCTGTAGTCTCTCTGATATCAACAAACCAAACCTATGATTCCTTGGCACTCATTTTGGGGTGTATATAAGAAAACTTAGTCCATTAATTTGGTGGGTTAAAACAGGCACAGTAGCGAGGGCAGCACCGACTTTCTCTTTCTATGTCTTAAAGTGGTGGCCTGGAATGCTAGTGCTCTGGGAAGGGTACTTATCAACCGGGCAGTGTGAAAGGGAATTAGCCGAAGAGCCCCCTTCTCAGCCCAGTGCACCCTGCGAACACAGAGCAGTGTGCTTTCATCTTAAAGGGAACTCGGTCCAGATCCACCAACAAGGAGACCAAACCAGCATGGAATAGTTTGCGTTCCACTAATTAGAAAATATGCACTCCTTCTTTTCTCAACTAAATACTTCTTCAGAGTCCTCCAAACCTAGTTCAGTTGGCCAGTCATCAACTCCTGTGGTGGTGTCACCCTGATCTCTACAGCTGGCTTACATGCTGCTGCTGTCACCCAGCAAACCCTGAGCTGGTGGCCCCTCCACCAAGGTGTACTGCACATAGGTGTCTGGTATGTCCTTGTCACTCAGGCTCACGAGCATAGGAGCCACTAACTTTACTCCTGAGGCCACAGCACCTAACACACCTCTTGCTATGTGCACAATCACCAGGTATCTGCTAGACAATCAGTAGAGATAAGTCATTTAATGGAGCGTTTTAGCAAAAGACTCAAGGCGGCATTTGGAGAGCCAGTGCAAGTGTATGAATCACTGTCTAGGACACTGCATTGAAAGTTCTACGGGGAGTGAGAAATCATTGGGGTCATTTTAACAATTGTATGCCAGTCATGTTTCCACCAGCAGCTAGGAGAGTGTGCTTCCTGACATTTCAAAAAGTCCAATGTACTGACTCACAATATTTCCACACGACACAGTCCTGTGAGAATCCCACACCACACAGTCCTATGAGAATCCCACACCACACAGTCCTGTGAGAATCCCACATCATACACTCCTTGAGAATCCCACACCATATACTCCTGTGAGAATCCCACACCATATACTCCTGTGAGAATCCCACACCATATACTCCTGTGAGAATCCCACACCATATACTCCTATGAGAATCCCACACCATATACTCCTGTGAGAATCCCACATCATACAGTCCTGTGAGAACCCCACACCATACAGTCCTGTGAGAATCCCACACCATATAGTCCTATGAGAATCCCACACCATACAGTCCTGTGAGGATCCACCCCATACACCCCTGTGAGAATCCCACACCATACACTCCTGTGAGAATCCACACCACATAATCCTGTGAGACATCCACACCACACAGTCCTATGAGAATCCACACCATACACTCCTGTGAGAATCCACCCCATACAGTCCTGTGAGAGTCCCACATCATACACTCCTGTGAGACATCCATCCACACCACACAGTCCTGTGAAAATCCCACACCATCAGACTCCCATACCCATGCAATTTCATGATAGTTTTTCACAAGATAAAGCTTCTACTCAGAAAGACTTGCTCAAGACATGGGGTGGGAAGACAGAGATAGCTCAGCTGTTAAGAACCCTGACTGCTCATCCAGAGGACTCAGATTCCATTCCCAGCACCCCCATGGCAGCTCACACCACCTGTAACTCCAGTTCCAGGGGCTCTGGCTCCCTCCTCCAGCCTGTGCAGACAATGAATGCATTGGTTCACAGGTATGTGTGCAGACAAAACACTAATATGCACAAAATAAAAGTAAATAAATCTTTAAAAAAAAACAGAGGGACTGGAGGGATGGTTCAGTGGTTAAGAACACTGACTGCTCTTCCAGAGGACCTGGGTTCAATTCCCAGCACCCATGGGGCAGCTCACAACTGTCTGTAACCCCAGTTCCAGGGGACCCCACATCCTTGGCAAAACAACAATACACAAAAAATAATTTAAAAAAAAGAGTAGGGAAATGTCCTCTTTCTCCTTGTAACAATGTTGACTGTTAACTTGACAATCCAGAATCTTACCCAGGACACAGACCAGCGGGTATAGCTGTGAGGGAGTTTCCAGATGAAGTTAACTGAGGGAAGAAGACCAATACACACACACACACACACACACACACCTGTGGTGGCAACATTCACAGGGCTGGGGCCCTGGGCTGAATACAAGAGAGAAAGAGAGCTGAAAGTCAATGCTCATCTTGCTCCCCTTTCTGCCTACAAGTGATGTGACCAGGCACCCCACAAGCCTGTCGCCACACCTTCCCCAGGGTTCACACCCTCAAACTGTGGGATGAAATAAACCCTTAGTTCCTGATGTCAGGAATTTCTTCACAGTCATCAGAAAAGCAACCAACACCCCCCCCCCCCCCCCCCCCCCCGCGGCTCGAGATCAAAGATGATTGGGAACGTGTGAGGGAAGGGCAGTAACGCTCCTGCCTGGGACGTGTTTGCAGAGTGTGAAGCTAACAACCATGCAAGCTAGACTAGCTATGAGACTGGTGAGGCTAGAGTAAGCATCCAGGCGGAAAGAACCTCAGCCACTCAAGTTCCCAGGCTACCGCTGTCTTCCCCATGCTCAACACTAAGCCACCAAGGCAGGTGCCCTACCACGGACGCACTCAGCATCTGGCACAGCTTCCACGGCCACAGTTAGTGTAGAGGAATGGCCAGACAACTGTGGATGTCCTCCTAGTGGACAAGGTAGACACTGGACTCTCAGACCACGCAAAAGCTGCAGCAGTGACAGAGAATGGGCTCCTTGAAGGACTGACAGGTTTTCTTATGTCCCCTCATAACAGCACATTAGCCAAGGCTACCTCCGTAAACTTACTGAGAGTATGCTGGGTAGAATTACTGCAAAGAGGGATTGCCATGGATACCCCAAGACAGGGTGGAGAGATAAATACTATGGTGGGACTTAGGTCATTTAATTTTTGAAATTTATACCCAAAACCAGTGAGACAAATCTTTTTATACTTTTAGCAAAGGTTTATGCATTTCTTTTTGTTTTGTAGTATGCTAGAGATGCAAGAATAATAATGATACATGATGTCCACAGTGGATATAGGATTTAACAGAAGAAAGAGTCTATTTGAGATATAGTTGTAGGTCTGAGGAGATGGCTCAGTCAGTACAGCATCTGTGATGCAAGCATGAGGATCTGGGTTCAGATCCCCTGCTCCCACATAAAAAACTGGTATGGCAATTCATGCCTGTAACTGCAGAGGGGAAGGCAGAGGCGGAAAGAAGGATGACGCTCATTGGTGAGGATATCTAGATGAATGGATAAGCTTCAGGTTCAGTGAGACAACCTGTCTCAAGAATAAAAAGTGGGGTGCAATCAAAGAAAGACACCCAGTGCAAACTCCAGCCTTCACATGCACACATTTGTACACGGCCACTGTGACAAGTATATCTATCATGCATACAACCCCCAAAGACAGACCTAAGATCTGATAAAAATTCACCCGATTTGTTTTTATCCATGAAGTAGGTATAATAAAAGTCATTTTAATAAAAATGAGTTTAAAAGGATAAGAAAAAAAATGGTCATGAAAGGTTCTGCCAATCGCTTCGCAGTTTAGGTGAGTGTTGCAGAAAGCTGATCTCATCAGTTGCTCATATAAACAACCTCGGGTGACACGGTGACAAGATGATTCATAAAGATGTGAGTAAATAAATTTCGTAGCTTAAGCAGTAATAAGAGCAGTCCTAACAAGATCTAGAATGTCCACCACACAGTAATTGCTTGATTCTTGGCATCCATCATGTGACAGATACTGTGGCTCCCTCCATTCACAGATGAGGCACTTGGTCTGGTCACTGACATGGACACAGTAACAACATCAGGCAGAACAAATGAGCTGAGGACAAAGACAGGTGAGGTCACTGTTTGGTGAATATGCGTCTGTCTTAGAGTTTCCTGTACTTAAATTCTCGTACGTGGCCATTTGTTGAGATTTAATGTAACTACGTTTTTCTCTTCCCTGCACACCCTCCATGTACCCTTCCCTGCTCTCCTTCAAATCCATAGCCTCTTTTCTCACTAGTTATTATTGCATGAACATGTATATGTGTGTATATACATGCATATTATGTTTTATGATATGTGTGTATGCGTGTGTGTGTGTGTGTGTGTGTGTGTGTGTGTGTGTGTGTTGGCTCTGGACAACCAATTGGTGTGCTCTTCCCTGAGGAAGACCACTGCTGCTGCTCCCAGCTTTACTCTGTTGCCTGTAGTTCTGTGCACAGGCTTGAGCACAACTATTTTCAATTAAAGTTATACATGGAGTTATACATGTTAATCTGGTTACAACCAAATTTTTTTTTATTTGCACATAATGATTTTTTACTTAAAAAATTTTTCATTTTACATACCATCCACAGTTCCTCCTCCATCCTCTTCTCTCACTCCCCTGTGGTGATATTCTATTATATTAATTAATATAATTATAATTATACAATATACAATATTATAATATAATAATATATTATATAATGTTTTTTATTTATAAATATTTATAAAGATAAATATAATATAATAAATAAAACTTGCCTGGAGATCAGAGGAAAAAGGTCATCATTCACATTATGCACATATAGATTCACACCTAAATCTGTATGTATGCTTATCTTTCCATTTTAGCTTATATGTATAATGTCATATTACTTTGCTATGCCATAATTTCTCCATCTTTAGGTGGCATGATATGTGTAGTTATCTATGCAGTAATATATTATAGCACAATACACGTATACAGTGTGTAGCAACAAAATCAGGTTAACTATTTCTATCTCTTCAAATGTTACCTTTTCTGTTTGTTGTGACCTTCAAACTCTTCTCTCATAATGAAGTGTATAATTGATTGTCATAGAGTAGGGTCCAAAATACTCAACTTTCACCACCAGAGCATATAGAGTCCAGTCTCCAGTCACCTCTATGACAATCATTTGTGCTACCAATCTTTGAAGCATTTTGTTTCGGAATCAAAATTTAATATAATTCCAACAATCTCTAACATTTCCTACTTGAGACTGTAATACAATTAAAAATAGTAAAAAAAAAATTCAGCCATGTAGATAAATATGAGTAAAACTTTCCCTGAGAGCCACATAGAATCAGATGGTGAGTGATGAGTTATAATTGTGATTGTCTAGGTCAACAGTGATAGACACTTAGGGCCGAACAGTAGAATGGTCTCTGGGAGGAAGGTAAGTGTGGTACGTGGAGGATCCAGCAGTGCTGGCGTAAAGAGGTGGGGATACAGAACCACTGACAAGATAAAAGGTAACATGGAAAACTCAAAAAGAATTTCCCATCTGTTGAAAGAGCTTCATTCACAGTGTGGTCTCCAGGATCATCATACAGGATTCCAACAGGATCAACAAAGCCTACTTGCTCATCTCTCAAAGGACCAGCTGCCTGGACCATTCTTTCCAGAGAAGAGCGGTCTCTTCCCAGGGAAGGCTGCTGACTGTGACCATTTGCAGACCTGCATCCCAGCTGCCATCATGGCCCTTAGCCTCCATTTAGCTCTCTCCTCCAGAATGGCATCATCTCAACCCCTTCTGTTTTTACCTTGACCTGCAATCATTGCCTTCATTCTCCCACATTTCCTGTGGACAGAAGAGTTCCCATTGTCCTTTCTTACATCTGTACATCCTTGATGAGGGTGGATAAAGATAATTAGACAATTAGAGTTCCCATCAATCTAAGTATGATCATGCCATGCTTGAGTAAATAGTCGAAACTTGTCCTTGGCATTGGAGTGATGGCCCAGCCCATCAACAGCATTCCAGGTAAGCATGAGAACCTAAGTTTGGATCCCCAGAACCTATGTCAAAAGCATGGCGTGATGGTTTGTGCCTCTAATACCAGCACGTGGGAGGTGGAGACAGGAGGATCCCCAGAGCTCACTGACCAGCCTGCATATTCTTACCAATGAGCTCCACGTTCAGGGAGAGACCTGTCACAGAAAACAAGGTGGGCATCGATAGATGAAGACACTGCCATTGATCTCCATCCTAGTCACACATGTACACGAAAGAGAGAGAGAGAGAGAGAGAGAGAGAGAGAGAGAGAGAGAGAGAGAGAGAGAGAGAGCTTTTTTTTCTTTTTGGTTGTTTGAAACCTGCTCCTCCATTTATTAGGCATCTACTTTGCACCAGGCTTCCTGCTTTCTCTGCATTTCTAAGCTCATGAAATAAACAAATGCATACAAAGGCATCCAGGTGATCAAACAGGAAACACACACACATTTTAAGTACCTATTATGTGCCACGCGCTAGACTATTTTCTGAAAACAGGGCACTAAGGATCAGGATCCTTGCCTTATAAGGATTGAATTCTAGTGAGAAAAGCAAGTTGTAAATAAACACACATATATTAAATGGTTATGGATAGTGGTGTAGCTATGGATAGGAATAAAAATATATTAGGTATGAGCAGAGAGGGTATCAGAGATCTGAGAAGTGAAATGGGGGCCAGCTCTACTCTGGGGGTATCTCAGGAAGGAGCTTAGGGAATTAAAGAGAGTAATCAAGCTGTCTGTATTCCTAGGGGGCAAGTATAAAGAACAGCCTGTTTAAAGGTCCTGATGTAGAACTCAGCATGTTTGATGAGGGGGAAACCAGTGTACCTAGAGCATCCTGGGATGCAGGGGAGTAAGAGATATGGTTGGGAGGTGAACAGGGCATTGTCTTTGCAAGGGCTACAGTTCCTTGTGACCCTTCCCGGAGTTGTGGATTGTGCTCTCCCAGTGAAGGCTAAGGTGAGGAAGGATGGCTCTGGCTGGCAGTGCTTGTATTTTTGCAGATTGTTTGGATGGTATTGGGAGAAAGGATGAGCAGTGGGGGAGAGGGAGGAACAGGGCAAAATGAAGGCATGGTCCATGGTGACAATAGCTCCGATTGTGTCCCTTTAGCAGACAAGGAGACCGTCAGTTAGACTGCATGCTGTCACCACAGCCTCCAGCCCTTAACATAGCTCTGAGACCTCATGGTACATGTTTCTGAATCAGTAAAATGAGATTCCAAGTGACTTGTCCAAGTGCCAACTGGCAACGATGGGATAGGCGCCTGATTTGGACAGAGTCAGCTGAACTCCAAGCCCAAGCAGCTTTTCCTCCATGCCACAGCTCAGGCTCATGACTACATGTCATCTTCCCCTAATGGTTCAGCTTTGACAGATAACACTAATGAAAGAGGAATGGAAGAATATTCTCTCTCACACGCCATTATTACTTCATTTTCTGATACTAGAGGTCTAAAACTCATTTCGTAGAAAGAAAAATAAATGTAATAACGAAGAAAAGTCACAAGAATAGCTAAAACAATAGCTAATATCTTTAATAAAGGGGGAGTGAGTCCCTAATTGTTAATAGGAAAACCTTAGACAATATCTAGAAGTCATTTAACTATCTAGAAGTCATTTAACTATCATGTTTCTGCCTCTGCGTGTTCACAGGAGCTACAGTCAACACAGACTAAGAGAACTGATGCCCATTTCACGTCCCCCAGTTTATTGTAAATAGACAGCAACATCATACTCAGTGGAATGAGCTGGACTCTAAAGACAAACATCATCTATTTCCTTTCACATATGTAACCTGTATATTTGTAATATGCCATAGAAGTTATACACATGCACAGGCATTACATATGGCATGAGAATTGAAGGAAGACCTTAGTGTGAGTAGGGAAGTGGAGAGGAGAGCGCCTGGGATAAGTGTGACCAAAGAGGAGGCCATGCTTGAGTGAAAATGAGCACGTCAACATAAAAGTGCATCAGTGTGCACAATGACTGTGCACTAACAACACTTTTGAAAATGGGTACACACAGTGCCTGGTCCACTTCAACTTGACACAGCCTAGCATCATCTGAGAAGAGTCTTCTTCAGGAACATCAGGGAATTGCCTAAAACTTACCGGCCTGTGGGCACGTCAGCAGAAGAACTGCCTTGACTGTGAGTTGATATGGGAGACCCAGCCCTCCGGGTGCAGCCCTACAGCAAGAAAACCATCAAGCAGCCTTCTCCTATGGTTTCTGCCTTCATGATCCTGCTTGAGTTCCTGGAGACGTACCCCAATGATGGACCATAAGCCAAAATAAACTCTTCCCTTTCTTCCCGAGTTACTGATGGTCAGGGTGTTTTATCACAGCCACAGAAAGGAAACGGGAACACTAAGCTGGAGTATGTGACTCGTCTATGACCATAAAGGCAAAACAAAAATCAAGGTGACGTTTTTGAACTCTCTCACGAGGAAGGAGCTGCAAGTAGTGGTTGCCAGAAACTGAGCTCCCTTGGGCCCCAGCAATCCAGGATTGAAGCTACTGAGGAGTAAGCATCTTGACTGGACAGCCCACTGTCACCCACCCACCTATCCACCACACTGTAGTTGGAAGCTTGGCTGATTTGAGTTGTACATTGTTTCCATGATTATTTAAGAAATACACAACATTGCACTTGGGGAAGTAAGACTGATGGTAAAATACCAGTCATGTGATCATAAGGACCCACATTTGGTCACTGGCACTCACTAAAAAGCCAGGCATGGTAGGACACACATGTAATCCCAAGGCTGGGAACTGGAAACAGATGGATTCCTGGGGCTTGCTGGCCAAGCCAGTCTACAGTTGGCAAACGCCAGGACCCAGTGAGAGAGCCTGTCTTAAATAAGATGGGCAGCTTATACAGAATGAATGACATGAGCGATTGACCTCTGGTTTCCATACACATGTGCTCGTGCACACACACACACACACACACACACACACACACACATACACACACACACATGCACACATACAAATATGCATATATGCACACATTAGCACATAAACACAAATAAATAATTACTACGTCATGATCACAGTTGAAAACAAAATGTAAAACGTGCACAGGTGGAAAAGATGGATTTAAATAAGATAGGTGAGGAGCATGTGTTGCAGCCGTCATCAACAGTTTTTATTCTCAGATTGCTTTGTCATAGAGCAAAGAGTAGAATTATGAAGAGGGTATGTATATGTGCATGTGAGTTTATGTGTGTGTGTGTGTGTGTTATTCATATGTTACTATATTATTCATTTACCTTTCTAATTTCCCCTTTTCTCTTTCATTTTTCTGATGTACTCCTGCTAAAATAATTTTGCTTTCCAAACTAGTATTTCTATTATCTTTGTCTTGTTCTATTCCCATAAATAATTAGAACCCCTCTTCCCTAAGAGATGGGAGACAGTATCTGGACTCTTACAACTTATTAGTTCAAAAGGATCGTATTTTTTTTCTTCTCATCTCTTGCTCATAATTCACAAAGTCGGAAGCCTTCATAAGTAAAGAATAATGTCAGAGAAGCAAGCAGGAATATCATGCTGGCATTCTAAGGGAACTCTAGCTTCCTACCCCCTGTCAAAGACACTGGCAGCATCATCACACTCTGGTGTGTAAGCATCAGAAAACAAATTAATATTTTTACTTCAACTCAAGCACACAGCAGACTGACAAGTTTGCATCACTTAACAAAAAAAAAAAAAAAACCCAAAAAAAGCTTTATATTTCCCAAGAGGGTGAGAAGGTGAATCTGAAGATGTTGACTGGCTGGAACATTCCAGAGCTTGGCATGGTGTCTAGTGTAGGGAGCTAATTGGGGATTCACCTTCCTGCAAGTTGGTTTCCAGGTAGTGAGGGAGTAAAGGATACCCATGCAAAACTATGCATCCTTTCACAGAGCAGATTAACTCCACATGAAACATGGATGCCTGAGCTGTTAGTCCTTCAGAGACCACACAGCACAGATCTACCCATGAGCTTGGCACCCACAGCCCAGGAATCTCCACCAAAAGAGCACCTTTCTTCCCATGCGGAAGGATTTTTGCAGCCTGGTGGTGGATGGCCAGCTTCCATACACTCTGTACCCATGGCCATACTCTCATTGGTATGATCCTGGCTCTAGTTCTGGATTGGTTGGATTTGTATTTGGTACCCAACATTCCAAGCAGACCCACTCACATCTCAAGTCTGTTCTGAATGACCAGGGGAGACCTCACACCAGAAGTGTCCCCTAACCGAGAGTCCATAGCTCTACCTTGTTCACAGATTTCCAGTCCCTCTCTGTTGCTACCCACCTTGACCTTCTGGAGACACTGCTGTGGCTCTATCTCCCTGGGATGTGTTTTCTGCTGTGATACTTTCTTCCCATCCTGATGCTTAGAACTGATTGGTTCTAGCTCCCCAGCATGCTTGACAGGGATGATTTAGGTGCCTTCTTCTGAGAAGGCCATTTTCATTACCCTAGTCCATTCAGTTTTGCTTCCTGGGGTAAGAAAAGCTTCACTATCCAGGAGGGAGAGAGGGAAACTGCCAGGCTGTGTAATCTGACAGAGGACCACAGGATGGTTCCTGAGGAACTACACCAGTTCGGACTCTCACTTTCTATTATTTTAATGCCAATTTCCTGTTTTTATTTTATTTATTGATATTTAGCCTTTGAGTTTTGAGACAGGGTCTCTTGTAGCCCAGCTGCCCTATCACTCACACAGTAGCCAATGGATGAACTTGAACATCTGATGCTCCTGCTCTCTCATGCTCAGACTGTAGGTCTGCACTACCACAGTCAGTAAGCATGGTTCTGGGGAATCAAACCCAGGAGTTTGTGCATACAAGGAAAGTACTCTAACTGAGCTATACCCACCCCATTTCTTGTTTTTAAATCCATAGGGCTTATGCTGTTCTTTTACTCTCACTGGCCATATTCTGAGGCCAGCAGGGTTTAACAGAACACATTTCTAACACTGGAGGTGCGGAGCCACATATCACATGATAATGTCATCTCGATTCTGCCCCATAGTGCACAATATATTGGTAGAGGGTCCTATGTTCTTTGAGCTTGAAGAGGCCCTCCCTTGTCTCCTCCCAACCTGCTTCCTTGGCCCTTTCATTCTGCAACAAGGAAAAAGGAGACTAGAAAGCCCCTGGGGTTATGAAGAACACCGTGTCCTTGAGGTCAGCTGGAAGGCAAACCATTTCCAATCATGGTTATTGTGGTCTGTTCTCATGATATAAAATGACCAGAGTGGGAACACAAGGCTCATCCACTGAGCCAAAGCTCAACTGGAAACTCCACCTGACTGCCTCAACTTCTCCAGGCAGCTTCCGCTGGATGACTTAATGGTGGTGTCCATCTGCTGCTTGCTGCTTATTCTTTCTCCCAGCAGCCTCAACCAAGAGGATGCTTTACTCTACCAGAGACACACTTTGGAACTCTGGTGGATTTCTTCCACTGGCCTTGCCCAGGAGATGATAGCAGATGTTTGTGAGCCCCCAATTATATGCAGCTCAATATTTTGTTACTCTGCTTACTGTATACTTAAGAAACTCACACATTTGAAACAAAAAGCTGTATGTGGCTGGGGTCTGGGAAAATATTCCTTGTAGGTGGGGTTGGCTCTGATAGTAATGTAATATTAAAGGTATTAACTGGCAGTAATATGGTCAGTGCAAATGCTATTAGCTGATGTCTCTGGAACATGTAACAGCTTATGAACCAGTTTTAGATCCTTGGTCTAACTTGAGCCAATCAACCATTCTGTTCTTCCTAAACATCTCTATGATAATGACTAATTTATAAATTAGGCACAGTCAGGGATTAATAACAATAACTAATTAAAGATTCTGTAATAAACGTGCCTGAACCACTATTCTTGTACTTTGGGGCCATTAGTAAGGACAACTGGAGTCACCTGAGCACAAGTGGTGGGATATTACACTAGTCAATTTCATAACTAAGACAGCCACTGAGTAACTAGTGGTAAGTGTATATATACACTGAACAAAGAGATGACTCGGGTACCAAGTGAGATCAGGTAGGGTGGACTGGGACAGTGGAGAATTCCATCCCCTACTCAGAGGGAGCAGCTGCAAGATGAACGTGAGAAAGAAGCCAGTAGGAGAGGACTAGAAACCCTTCCCCACTTGGGCTATAGGCCACAAACAGATCATGTGTTCTCCAAGAAGGCCACACCTCCTAATCCTTCCCAAACAATTCCATCAACTGAGGACCAAACATTCCAATGTGTGCATCTATGGTAGCCATTGTCATTTCAGCCACCACACTTGGGAAACAGCACAGAGGGATAGGGAAATAGTGTAAGAACCAAAGGACACAAGATCTGCTGCAAGGCAGTACCTTCTAGATAAGACATGGGAGCGGCACCCACAAAATCAGCAATAGGTTGTCTAACAAAACTAGCACAATGATACCAGTTGACATGCCAGTGTGAATGGGGTAAATCTCTCAAGGCCCCACCCCTAGATGAAGAGCTACAGGCAATCTATGGATCCTTAAAGAGGGAGAATCAGTCTATTCCAGTGATAAGCCTTCTGCTATCTTATCCAATCCTAAATTGTCAGCCCACACACAGACTCTCTCTCTCTCTCTTTCTCTCTCTCTCTCTCTCTCTCTCTCTCTCTCTCTCTCTCTATATATATATATATATATATATATATATGTGTGTGTGTGTGTGTGTGTGTGTGTGTGTGTGTGTGTGTGTCTGTGTGTGTGTGTCTGTGTGTGTGTGTCTGTGTGTGTCTGTGTGTGTGTGTGTGTGTGAAATTAAATTATTCTTCCTGAAAGGATGAAATCCTTGTTCTATCAGTAACAGTCTCAAAGCTGGGCTTAGCCCTTCATGATCAACAAGTAAGTTAATCTTGCCTCCTCTAACTTGTTGGGAAAGCAGTGGAGAGGAACTGTGAGGAATCAAGAGGAAAAAAATACATACATAACTTAAATACTGACCAAGGTTCTAAAGGGGCAAAGCAAATTCACTTTGCAGAGCAGTCATTTTCAGATCGTGACAAGGGACATACTGGCTTGTGGGAGACCCATCCAGGGTGGAAGCTGGAAGCTGAGACTAAAATGACATGAGACTAGGATATAACACCCATGAGAACCACAGGGGGGAGCTGGCCAGGCAGAGGGATCCCTGAGCCATAAGCCCAGGGGAGTATGGAACTCTGTGGTGGTATTGTGTTCCCTGAAATATTGTGTGTTCCCCAAAATAAACATATCTGGGGTCAGAGAACAGACAGCCACTAGAACAAAGCCAAACATTGTGGCTAGAAAATGGGAAGAGTAAGCCCTAACAGAAGTTGGGTGGTGGTGGTGCATGCCTTTAATCCCAGCACTTGGGAGGCAGAGCTAGCCGGATCTCTGAGTTCAAGGCCACTTTAGAAACAGCTAAGCATGGTGACCCACGCCTTTAATCCCAAAAACCCAACCTTTAATCCCAGGGAGTGGGGGCAGAAAGAGAAAGGTATATAAGGCGTGAGGACCAGGAACTAGGAGTAAAACATGTAGTTAAGCATAACTGGAGAAGTATTCAGGCTTTGGAGCAGCCCAGTTCAGCTGAGAGCCATTGGGATGAGGACTCAGAAGCTTCCAGCCTGAGGAAAAAGGATCACCTGAGAAACTAGCAAGGTGAGATAGCCGTGGCTTGTTCTGCTTCTCTGATCTTCCAGCAATCACCCCAATAACCTGCCTCGGGTTTGTTCTTATTAATAAGAATGCTTTAAGATTCATGTTACAGAACTCTGTACACTGGGACCCACAGTGGTGAGGGGCAGGAAGAGAAGGTAGTGAGCCACGTCACAGGAAGTCTGGGACAGGCTACTGGAGCCTTTCCTTCTGGTCTTTTTCTTTTCTTAAATTTTTTCCTGAGAGCATAAGGTGCTGAGAGGATCCTGAGAGCAAAGGGACCCAGTCTCAAATGTGAGATGAACTTTTTTTGGCAACTATCTGCCAAGTGGATTGTTTGAGCACCACAGAGTTAGGTACAGGTTTGAGGAGAAGCTCAGTCATCCTGGTAAGAGGGAATGGTGCTTTGGTTGCATGGAATAGAATTGACAGGTACAGGGTCTGTATTTTTGAAGTAGCATTGATGGATCATTCGGGTGGATGGAGGTATGGAAAGAGATTCAAGTGTACCTCATAGCTTTTTTTAAGAGTGGGTGATGGTTTCAGCTATAAAGAAAGGCAGAAACGCAGACACAAAGACAGGGTGGTGTCAAGGTGATGGGTGTGGGTGTCCAGCTGAAAAGGAGAAATAAACTCCATCGTTCTGTAGCACAGTACTTTGCCAAGCACTAGGAACAATTAATTGAACAATATTCTTCAGATGATAGATTTTCCATTTACCAATATCATACCATTACACATTATGCACACATGTCCCAAGAACACCAAGGTGCTACCCACCACTCCCTAACATTCCAAGGGTGCCAGTTCTCCTAGAGTGTCCTTGTCCTTTGGCTCAGCATGTGCTAGCTCAGCAGTGACCCAACTCAGTTCCAGCATGCAACTCAGTTCTTCATGTGACAAGAGCAAAATGAAATCAAGTTCTCCTGGTGGGTTCATTTGGCTGACACATGGGGAGCAAAGAGGGCTTACATCTCCAGATGGCACTGTCTCAGCATGCTGAGGATAAACCAAATGCTACTCAGCCATCCCTCTCCAGTGATTCCTATTATTTTTAAATAAGGTCTGTTGTGTTCCTGGCTATCCTTAAACTTGCCATGGAGCCTAGGATGACCTTGGACCTAGGAGCCTCTACCTCCTAACAGCTAGTATGACAGGCATGCAACCACCATGTTGGGTTTATGGAATGCTGGCAACCAAAGTCAAGGCTTCATGAATACTAGGTAAGTAATCTACAAACTGAACTACATCTTCAGCCCCAACCATAATGACTTGCACTACAAATGTTTGACTGTGCACATCATGTCCAGGGCCCAGTCTACCACTGTCTGTTTCTTCTTCATGAACTAAAGCCTACACAGCACTTGCTATCTGGATCACAGCCATCCATCATGAATGAGGGAATCGCTGACTCGTAGCTTTTGCTTGGAAGGGGAGGCTCATCAGTCTTACTCACCATGTATAGACTGAATGAAGCATGTCACAGGGCCGACATTAAGTTCTGAGAATGCAAGGAGGAGTCTCCCCACAAGAAACAGAGCCAGGGATGCACGATCCTGTCTGCAATCTGCTGCATCAGCCTTTTGAAGTGTGATTGTGGATGTTATCATCGACAAATACTTTGAAAGACAATAAAGATCTCAGTATCCCTCATCTCTCTACTGCTTCTCCCATCCCCACCCCCACCAGTATCAATACAGTTCTTCCTCTTGTCTCTTACAAGCTCTTTGGTTTTTAGCTCCTATTGATACACAAATTCATGGCGCCAAGTGCATATCAAAGTATTCCTTTTGAAAAAGAAATGCTGGTATCAATTGTTGAAATAGTCATACTTTCTCTGGGGCTGGATGCAAGAGCACTGACTGTTCTTGCGGAGGATCCAGATTCAGTTCCCAGTACCAACATGGCAGCTCACAACCAACCGTCCATAACTCCAGCTCTAGAAGATTTGCCCTCCTCATCTGAGGAGCCCCTGAGGGCACCAGGCATGTACAAAGTGTGCTGCTAGATGTATAGACAAACAAAACATTCACATTTATATATTGAAAAATCTTTAAAAAAAAAATTTCTTCACCCAATTTGCAGGAAATCCTATGTAGTCGAGAGTAGGGAAAATCAGAAACCTGAATGATGCAAATGGTAAATCTGCATCAAATAACAATTCCAAACACTAGAATAGGTATAAAAAGAAGTTTCAGTTTTGGAATGACAGAAGAGTGCCAAGTGGGAACATTCTGGGAGCTAGGATTTGGTCAAGGCTTGGTTTATCCATCTACTGTTCATAATTGGGTCTATAGTTCAAAGAAAGTTCTAACCATGAGACTCATGAACAGAGAGTAAAACCAAGAGCAACCCATTGGCCAGGAAGGATGCAAGACCCATCATATTCATTTTGAATTTGAAATTAACAGAAGAAAAGAACACCTTCCCATGGAATTATTAGCTCTTTGTACAATTTATGAAGTGCTTGGTCAAATCATTCTCGCAGTAAGAAAAAAAAATCACAAAACCCTATTTTTATCTTTAATTAATTTATTTTATTTTATTTTTTAGTTTTTTGAAACAGGGCTTCTATGTGCACAGTGTGTCTAGGTCCCTATAATGACCCTGAAGAGGGTGCTGGATCCCCTAGAGCTAGAGTTACAGTAGCAGGGAGCCCCCCAACATCTGGAATGGGTGCTGCAAACTGAACTCAAGTCCTTTGTATGAACACTTTGCTAGTGTTTGTTCATTTGCTTATTTTGTTTTGTGAGGTTTGGTTTTTGTTTGTTTGGTGTGTGTGTGTGTGTGTGTGTGTGTGTGTGTGTGTGTGTGTTTGCCAACTTTCAATAAACCATAGTGATCTGTGAAGAGAGAACCACAGTGCAGAAGACTGGATAGTAGACAAGCTTATAGTTCATTTTCATAATTAGTGATTATATGGGAGGATCCATCTCACTGTGGGCAGGTACTCCCGGGGGCTAAAAGAAAGTAGGCTGAGCAAGCCACAGGGAGCAAGCTAGTAGGCAGTACCCCTCCATGGCCTCTGCTTCTTTTCCTGACTCCACGTCCCAGCCTTAAGTTTCTGGCCTGACTTCCTTTAGTGATGAACTGTAACCTAACTGTTGTAAAATGAAATCAGTTCTTCCTTCCCCAAGTTGCTTGTGGCCATGCTGTTTTATTTGCAGCAAAATAAATCCTAATGAAGACAGCAGTATTCCCTTTTAGCTTGTGAGCCATCTCTGCAATCCACAACTCTAGCTCTCAAGGGCAGGAGATGCAATCCCATATCTGTACTCTGCTGTTGTTGCCTGTTCCCAGTTTTACTAAGAAACATCGCCCAGACCAAAGCTATAGCACTTTCTCTGTATTTCCTTCTAAAGCCATGGTTCTCAGCCTGTATATCAGATATTTACATTATGATTCATATAACAGTAATAAAATTACAGATATGAAGTTACAACAAAATAATTTATGGTTGGTGGGGTCACCACAACATGAGAAACTGTATTAAAGTCTCGCAGCTTCAAGAAGGTTAAGAATCACTGTTCTACCTGGACAGTGGTGGTACACGCATTTTAATCCCAGCACACTGGAGGCAGAGGCAGGCAGATCTCTGTGAGTTTGAGGCCAGCCTGGGCTATAGAGTGAGTTCCAGGAAAGGCGTCAAAGTTACACAAAGAAACCCTGTCTTGAAAAACCAAAAAAGAAAAAAAAAAAAATCATTATTCTATAGTCTTATGTTTCACACTTTTTAACCATTTTGCACTTATGTGTTTTATTCTTTTGACAGCAGAGTTGGTTTTCCAAACACCTTGAAGAGAATTATTCCACCCCACCCATCTCAACCCCCCCCCCATTGTGTGTTCCTGCCACTTTGGTCAAAAAGCAGCTGGCTGTAAAGACTCCCTGTTCTTTCTAGACTTCTGTCCTATTCCAGCTGTTGATCTGTCTGTTTTTATCACCAGAGCCATGCTGCTTTTACTACAGTAGGACTGTAATCACATCTGGAAATCAGGGAGTGTGGCGTCTCCTGCTTTGCTCAGGGTTGTGTTAGCCATGCAGGATCTCTGCATGATTAAAAGGCTTGTGTGCAACAAAGAAATAAGGAATGAAGAGACTTCTCAGGATGGAAGAGTGTTTGCAAGCCACACCTCTGACAAGGGATTAATAGCCCAGACATATAGGAAACTCAAATAACTCAATGTGTAGGAAACAAGCAGCTATCCTCCACCTCTGTGGTAGCTTAAACCTGTGGCCCCAGCAACATGAGAAGCGAGAACAAGAAAACTGGGTCCTGGATGTACAAACAAGTAGTTCTCCATTGAGAGCTGGCTGGGCAGGCATACCCAGGGTTTGCAGGTTTGTTGGTAGGTGTCAAGTGCTGGAAACAGCTGCACTCATCATCAACAGAAGAATGAATACATAGATGGGACCGTCAAATAATGGCGACACAAAAAGATAACCAACTACCAATAAGCAAGCGACATGGGTAATTCTAGAGCAGCAGACGTTGAGTAGAAGAAGCTCAGCACAAAAACTGCACACTATGTTTGTTTACAGTTCTAAAGGAGGGACATCTGGAATCTGGAGATGGCTGGGCAGGCAAAGCATGCGTCACACAACTGTGAGGTATTAGTGGAAGTATTAAGGCCACTCCACATAGTTAAAAGGGAGGTTTATTTTGTGGAGTAACTTACAAGTGAAGGGATAGGTTACAGGGTCTGGGAAAGGTGTAGTGCAGTCCAGCAGTGTTCTTTGGAGAACTCTGCTCAGTCTACATCCAGCATCCAGGATCCAGGAACCAAGAGAGCCCACACATCCAGATCTCGGGTCTTCAGCATCCTATCTCCGCCCCACCTTGTAGGCATGACAGTTACTGGAAGCCTCAATGAGGGTAATATTTCCGAGTCAAAGCTGGAACAGTTACCCACTACAATGGGGATGGTAGTTCTGATCTCAAGTACAGATGGATGTGATAGCGAGAACATCCACAATAAAATGGGAAGTGGAGACAGGAGAAGTCCCGAAAGCTCCCTCCCCCTGCACACATGCACACAGACACAAGGGAAGTCTAATTAAAGTTTCTAGAAACCAAAATGAGGTTATTCTGGGGTATAATACTGATAACAAGAGGACAGAAAAGACTCATGGGTCCTGAAAACATTTTCAATCTTGTTCTCTATGGTAACTCTAAAGATATCCATGACATTTTGTTAGTTTGACAAATGTACGTGATCTTTAAGTACTTAATGTACTTGTTACACGCCAATTCAAAAACTGAAATCTGTCTTTCTTACAATGTTAGTGACTCCCAGGAAAAATGAATGTCCACATTTCTAACATCATATTGGCTTTGGAAAGCTTAAAATAAAAGCCTTCCTAGTATCTGTCAAAGATTGGCAAGGTCGAGTGAAAAGGGAAACTGGGCTTTAAACATAGAGAAGCAAAGCAGGATGGGAAGCCTGAAGAGTTGTGCTAGAACCCCGAAAAGCAGTGCATACACTATAGCCTGGGAATGGAAAAACTCAGAATGATTAGCCTCTTCAGAACATACTCATGGATTTCCAGGAAATGGGAATCGTTTGTAAAAATGTGAGGTTGCCTAACAGGCCCAGTTCAGTGAGTCATTTACATAATTAACGTTTTTACTCTGGAAACACATAAAGAAACTAGTGCTGTTCTTTCTGAACATGGGATCCAGCAAGTTCCAAAGGAAGCCAGAAAAATCTGGCTCGAGTTTGCACATCAATATCTAGTCCCAGATGCAAGGGCAAGGGGGTTTTGTGGATTCTCAGTTTTCCATGCAAGCAGCAGCAGTGCTGTTTGTGAAGATGTAGCCCTGGCTTGCCTTATTACCATCCTTCATACCATCCTCAATTGTCCCCAGACAGAATACCTGTGGGATATAGACTAGTGATTAAAAATGTCTTATTCATCACTGTGAATGTCAGCCTCTCAGCTGAGACCAAGGAGCCCTAAACACAGAAGAAAGGCAGAACGCTGGCATACTCAGCTGGTAGCTGACTCTTATGTCAATCATTGTTGTGGTGCCTTGATCCCTGGGTGGTACCTTGGGATACTTACGTCGTGGGAACAGACTAGACATGATTAGACCCTACTGAAGGGTCTCTATATAACAGTTCACTCCTTTGATGGCCAGGAAAGCAGATCAGAGCAGAGGGCCTAGGCTGGCCACAGAGACATGTGATACTTTCATAGGCAATGTTATCAACTGAGTGACACCAGATGGCTTGTCTCTAGTTTGGCCCTGTTCGATCACTGGTTGTTCTCTACAGCCTCCTTCCCACAACCTGTATCAGGATGGAAGGACTGGCCATTTCAACTGCTTTTGTGAGTTAAAGACATTATGGGTCCTTATCTCCCAACTATAAAACCATGGTAAGACTGCAGAGGTGATAGGAGAATATGTAACTGATGATAGGAAATTGAACTAAGCAAATGGAGATAGACAGCATGCTCATTATTTATGTTTGATATATCTCTTTATTCCATCAGGACTGGGGGGTATGATCATAAAAAGAAAAATTATTATGATACCTCTTGGGTTTGGAAAATATGAGGATCAGGCCTGGCCAGCTACAGAAACCAGTTCCTTTGGGTTATATGCACTAATTGGCAGCAAGGATGGAGAATCATGCATGTACTAAGGAAAGAGTTACAAGCTCACTACCACTGATCTGACCCTGTGTGTGCTTGTGCTAGGTAGCAGAGGTGGCCAAAAGGCAGGACCAAATGATGGATCTGGAATGGTACAGATGATGGCAGTCATATCTTAGAGGAGGCTCTAGGGAGTGAGATAATGTGATGTAAGTTTGTGTTTAGATGTGTTGAGTTTTAGGTGGCCCAACAAGAAGACACTCAAATATAAAGCCACTCTTTTCAAACAAGACCTGCAGAGTCCTAGACAACAGCAATCCCACAACAGTAGGCACCCAAGAAGGGGCAGGAAAAGGAAGGAATCAAAGATTAAAATCAAGCGAGATGTGAGGTGGCCATAGACCATTAAATTCTCAGGTTGGAGTCTGGTAGATGTTTAGCACTGTAGCAAATGTTTTCAGTTTAAAAAAACTACTGAAGAAAGTGAGTGGAACTTGATGTCCCCTGCCACCTGCCTTGGGAGACACTATGGAGGTCTACAGTCTCCAAGCCCAACTCCCCCATTAGACTAATGACTTATGACTTCTCCAGTCATCTGTCCCCATCTCTGATCTTACTAAGCATGGGAAAACATCATCACCCCTTTTACAGTGGGAACTAAGCTGAGACTAGATCCAGCACTCCTCTTTGTCCAGAGCCTGCCCTTCCTGCTGTTACTGAGTGACAGCTGGTAGTAGCCCCCTCATCTACTTAACCCACATTATGCTACTGATCAGCAGAGCAACCAGGGAGGAACTGAACGAGGGCAAATCCCATCCATTATCCTAGTGTTAAACGGTCAACAGGAGTCTAAACCTGTGCAGCATCTCTGTGTCTTTCATGAATTTTCTACCAATAAAGATCTAATGAGAATAAAAGTTTCTTCAAGACATATTGATCTTCCTGATTTCAGGTTGAGTTGTGGCTCTGCCTAGCTGTGGGGTTTTGCAAAGGTTATAGAGATTCTCTGCATATGGGCTTCCTTTCCTGTGAACTGGGACGATAAAGGCACCTACCACCTCCAGTGTGCACAAAGCAAAATTTGTACAAAGCTGAGCAAAGACACTGAAATTTAGTAGGCTGTCTTATAATATTAGCATTCCCAAAGGAAGCATTTTCTTCAGAAGTGCATATCAGACTTTGGAGATCACTGCACTGTGAGACAAACACAGTAATTACTTCTTTTTTCAATCATATTTGTTGTAAAAAAAAAAAAAAAAAACACTTAAAACATTAACAAAAACCCCACATTTAGCAGGATAAAGAAGAAAAAGAGGGAAGATGGAGGGAAGGAGAGAGGAAGGGAGGGAGGGAGGGAGGGAGGAATGGAAGGAGAGAGGGAAGAAGGGGGGGAGGGAAGAAGGGAGTCAGTCAAAGCTAGATTAAAATGAAATGAGACCTGAAACAGCCTGTCATGTTTTGAATGAGAATGCCCCCTGTAACTGGAAGTGGAGCCTTTCTGTCCAGATCACCTGGTCCCAAATAAACACACAGAAGTTTATATTAATTATAAATCCTTGGCTGATAGCTTGGGCTTATTACTAACTAGCTCTTACATTTAACCTATTTCTATTAATCTATGTATTGCCATGTGGTCCATGGCTTAGCAGTTCTCTGACATCTTGTTCCTTGGGCTGCTGGCTCATGTCTCTCTCAACTCCACCCCTCATTCTATGAGGCTTCAGTTTGATTCTTCCACCTAACCTTATCCTGCCTTGACATAGGCCAAAACACCTTTATTATCAACCAGTGAGAGCAACACACATTCACAGTGTAGAGAAGGATCATTCCACAGCAAGTCCCCATAGGCTCATATATTTGAATGCTTGGTTCCCAGTTAGTGGAACTATTTTGGAGGATTAGGAGGTGTGGCCTTGTTGAAAAAGATGTGTAGCAGGCTCTCTCAGACCACCAGCCCCCAAATAATAACATGGAGACTTATTATTAGTTACGAATGCTCAGCCTTAGTTTAGGCTTGTCCCACTAGCTCTTATAACATATTTTAGCCTGTTTCTGTTCATCTAAATTTTGCCTTGGGGCTTTTTAACTTTCTTTCATTCTGTATGTCCTACGTTCCTACTTCCTCTGTGTCTGGCTGGCTGGCAGTTGTCTGTACCTCCCTCTCTTTCCCCCTCCTTCTCTCTCAAGCCTAGATTCCCCCTCCTACTTATTCTCTCTGCCCACCAGCCCCACCTATCCCTTTACTGCCTAGCTATTGACCGTTCAGCTTATTAAACCAATCAGTTGCCTTAGGCAGGCAAGGTGAAACAGCAACAGATCTTTACATAGTTAAACAAATATTCTATTCCACAACAGAGATGTGTTACTGCAGGTGGGCTTTGAGCTTTTAAAAACCTGTGCCGGTTCTAGTTTCACTCTCTGTCTGCCTGCAACTTTCAGATCACATGTGCTCTCAGCGACTGCTCCAGCACCATACTTGCCTGCCTGCCATCACATTCCCTACCATTATGATCCTCCGAAACTGTAAGCAATCCTCAATTAAAAGTTGCCTTGGTCATGGTGCTTCCTCACGGCAATAGAAAAGTAACTATGATGTGCCCCTAGACTATTAAATTCATGAGATGAAGTCTAGTACACTCGTAACACTGAAACTACAAATTCAACTTGGGACTTCTGGCAGCCAACACAAAGAGGAAAATATGATCCAAGAAGACCAAGAACAAAAGAGCGATAGAGGAAAAGCACAAATCTCTGAGTTATAGTAGTGTCCCAACATTCACAGCTCAGTGACCACACCAGCACACTGGCAACTATCTCCAGTGTGGAGCCCAGCCTGGTCAAAGATGGCATCTCTTTAGGAGTCATAGCCCAGAGGACTCAACAAAATTCAGCCTAGGTGGCTCAACAGCATCTGCCATGAACATATTTTCATTTCCTCCAAAGCTGGACCCCTTTCCCACAAGAAGCCTTTCTTTGGTTTCTCCATTTGCTTGGTTCAGGGTTTGAATGCTAACAACTACCAAGGTCAATGTCATGATATTTTCCTAACAATCTGAGAGCCCACAGCTCTTCTTGGTCTGACTCCTGGAATATCTAGGAAGGTTTTGTGGATCATGGAAGCCTCAAATGGAAGCCCATGCCTGCATTTAGATCAATGCAAACCATCTTTATTTTATGGCTCAGGTCCTGATGAGATAGGTAGGGATTCCCCTTGTGCCCAGTTAGTCCTGCCCAGATCTCTCCTAAGTTCTGCCATCACCCACAGGCACAACCCCCAAGGAACTCAGAGGTTATCCCTGCCCATCCTTCTGATAAGTCACACATTTTTTCAAGTGCTAAGAGACTTTCCATTCTGGAGGCTGAAGATGTTGCTTTTTCATGTAGGTCTCTTATATCTCCTATGTGGACATTACAGCTCCCATCTAACTCCCTAGACATCTTTTCAATCACTCATCACACTTTACCTGGATTGTATTTATTCACATTCATAGCGTAACTACCTACTTCAACCAGAACTTCCTTGAGCCAAAACCTACCCAAAGTGCATGAAATGATCTTTAAACTTTTGATCAAACATTAAACATGCAAAAGACCTCTTTGAAGAGTGGGAAAGGGGTGACGTTCTCAAGGAGTTCCTCACAGTGTAGATGAGCTGAGTACTTGACAGAGCATGATTGTTAATTCAGATCTGGGAGCACAATGGCAGTCTAAGTTAAGTGCCCACTGCATCAAAAAAAAAAAAAAATACCAGTGACAATTTTAGCAAATAAATTATTTACAGCAAGCATCATTTCTTTTTCGAGACAGGGTTTCTCTGTGTAGCTTTGGCATCTTTCCTGGAACTCACTCTGTAGCCCAGGCTGACCTCGAACTCACAGAGATCTGACTGCCTCTGCCTCCTGAGTGCTGGGATTAAAGGTGTGCACCACCACTGCCCGTCTTGCAAGTATCATTTTTAAAAAGACAAGAACCAGCCATGGCAAAGATTATCGGGAAATATTGATAGGTATCATAATTTTTTTGTACTGAACATCCTAGCAGCCAAGTTGATAAAGGAAATAAGACTCTCTGTACAGAGTACCAGATCAAACACACCATTTACACAGAACAGAACCACTCACCATCCTCTCTTCCGGCTGCTAACGGCACTTGAACAGGAACTAGGTTACGTGGAGAAGAACAGAGTGGGAATAATCATTTTAAATTACATAAGCAACAAATTCAAGGGTACAGTGTCAATCTCTCTGGAGAAAGTAGATCTCTGTGAGACACTGAGTAAATAACCAGCTGACAAGGATGTGGAGAAAAGGGGGCATGCAGGCAGCATCTGTCACTTAAAAAGACCAAATATGCGCCTATCAGTTATATTCTTGGGATGGTTAATACTGTCAGCTTGATAGGGTCTAAAACCAGCCAGGAGACAAGCCTCCAGGCATACCTGTAAGGGAGAATCTTGACTATAACAGAGATGGGAAGATCCTCCTTAACTATGGATGGTGGCTTCCTGTGGGACAATGCCCTGAACTGGATGAGAAAGAGAAAGTGAGCAGAGAGTGGCAGCCATCCTCTCTGCTCCATAATTATACATATGAGTGCTCAGCTGCTTCAGGCTGCTGCTGCCTTGACGGTGCTACCAGCGTAGACGGTGCCCCTGAGCTGTGAGCTGAAATAAATGTTTTCTCTCTTGAGTGGCTTTGGTCAGGATATCTTACCACAGCAACATGAAATCAAACTAAGATGCACTGAGAAATTTACCCAAGAGAAATGTCGTGTATGTGCGCAAGAAGCTAGGACACAAGTGCCAACGGTAACACGGTTGGTAATAGGCAACGATGTCAGAGGGGAACTTAAACGGCGGCCTGCAACTTGTGAATGGTTCAGCCAACTGTGGTACACCTGTGACATGGAACACAGCATAACAACAAGAAGGGATGAGTCATTGACCCACAAGACAAGCTGGATAATTCTGCAGAGAGTAAGACTGAGTGAAAAAGTCAATCTGCAGAGGTTACACACCACACAGTCACATTCATACAGCATTCTTCAAGTAACAAAAATTTAAGAAACAGAGAGCAGATAATTGGTTGGCAAAGGAGTGTGTGTGGAAAGTGGGGTAACATATGGAAACCATATGATGATGGGATGAATGGTTCCTCTCTTGACTATAATGATGTCAACACTCTGGTTGTGACATTCCTGCTCCCATTGTTGAGATCTGAGTAGATGAGTCCTGGAATCTTGGGGTTGCTCTTGTATGCCTTAAAATTGCATGTGAGTCTATCACTTTGATCACAACATAAAATTAAATTGTATAATATCGAATCCTTAAAATGATGTGTCTGATTTGAAAAATATTTGGGTGAGGTTTTCGTGGGTTCTTTTTAACTCCGTATAGATGTCAGTCCTCCAAAATGTAATATGCCCCCCAAAAGACTGCATATAAATATGTGGAGTGACTTCATTTGTAGTTTCTAGAAAAACTGGAGCAAAACTCAAATGGCCTTTACATTGGGGAATGGGTGGACAAGGTGTGGCCTGCCCTCCACATGCAATAGTCCTCAACCACAAGAAAGAACTAGTAACTCATGAACCAACAAGGGTGGATGCCAAGTGCATCCGGCCCTGTAGAAGAAGACATACTCAAGTTACTACCCACTCTATAATCTCATTTATATGGTATTCCTTTTAAAAATGCAGAAACAGATTGATGGTTGACAGGGACTGTGGGTTAGGGTAAGATACGAGCCACACTGGGAACACCCTGGGGCATTTTGGAATGGTAGGAATGTTCTGTATCTTGACTGTAGTAATAACTAAAGGACCACATGCAATGTTTTCAAAATCCATAAAGCTGTCAACTGAAAAAAGCAGAAATTTATAAACTATGTTTCAATAAATAGCTTTTTAAAAAAAGGAGGGGGGTCCTCATAGAGCATAGCTGGTATTGAATTCCAGGCCCTAGATGACCTGGAATATCTAATCCTCCTGCTTCTACCTCCAAAGAGCTGGGATTACAAGTGTGCATTGGGTCTATACAGTGCTGTGAGTGAAACCGGGATGCTGTGTAAATAGTCTACCAGCTGAGTTATTTCATTCCCAGCCCTAAATCTGAACTTAAATAAATGAATCGTTAATTTTCTATTGTGATAAACTAGAATCCAGAGGTCTTAAGGGGCCATCAGATATAAACTGTGGGTGACATCACAGTATCAGGTGTATTAATCACTGGCTGTGCCTTATTCTCCCTGACTTACACCAGGATAAACTTACAGCTAAAATTATGTCAGTCAGGTGCATGGAAGAATGCCTAGCATGGAGAGATCCACTGTGAAGATCACTGGCATGGGAAAAGATCAAAATTCAATGCTTCTGCATCACATCATCATGTATCAGGTACCATCCACATACATCATTGCTAGTAAAGGATTGGAGGATAAGGATTGCAAATTGCCAATTCAGAGAGCAATGGTTGAGTTGACAGTGGTGTGTACATTCTGTTCTTAAGAAATAAATAAACAAACATATATAAAACCTAGCTTGGACTCCTGATAAAAGCCCCTTCCCATGTGGACAGGAAATGCCTACAAGCATGTGAGCTGGGCTCAAACCTGTCTGTGGATGTAGTTTTTGATCTTCAGGTCATAGATGATGTGTGGTTTTCTATACAACAGCTGCCTGGGTAGGTGACTCGTCTCTCAGGCAGCCAAGGCTCTACACTGAAGTAGTAAAGACACTGGCAAGAAATACTAAAGCAAAGGCCTGGCCTGCCCTGCCCCCATCACTACCTCCCCTAGCCTCCCCACAGGCCCAGGAGGAGTCCCTAGAGGAGCCATCCACACAGAAAACTAGTCCCACCTACAACGAGACCAGCTCAAATAGCCTGTGGGTGTCAATTCTGGCCTCTTCAAAAGTGTCATCCCCACATCCACTCACTCAATGTATGTTAATAGAGGGACCCAGAGTTCTTAGCTGTGGGATCCAGGGTTCACCCTCCTCTTTCCTCAAGGGATTCTAAGCTGTATCTTCCACACCAGGGTCAAGGAAATCCATACCTCCTAGACACACCCATCTGACACCTCCCCTCACCTGGCCCACACAGAAGGAGTGAGTGAGCTCTCCTTCGTGCCCCAGACTGTCACTGCCACCTTCTCAAGGGTCAAGATCAACCTCCCTTAACTGATTACCACTACTGCAACCCTAGTGGCTGATATGTAGCAGAATTTTAGTATATGATTTCAAGGGAATGAAGAAAAGGGAGAAGGAAAGGGGTGTGGGAGAAATGACCCAGAGCTCCGTGATAAGGGCCAGCATAGTTAAGGACACTCAAATTTATCACTTCTAAAATTGGTCCAGGGGGCCACAGTGGACTGACACTCTCCAAGGATACTGAACACAGGGAAACACTCCATACACAACTGAGAAACACCAATACTTTCAAGAGTATTCCTTCATTTGTTTAGTAAATATGAGGGACTTTCCACAACAGGCAACACAGTGTACATTATCTTCTTTAATAATCTGCCCAAATAACAAATCTGAATATATCCGTTCACATCATGAGGAAACAGGCTCAGAGAAGTCGAAGGAAATGGCCAATGTCACAGCTAGCACATTCAACACCAGAGTTTGACTCCCTGGCCCTCTGACTCTAAACCTGTGCTGAGGGCCCTGTATTGGTCCTCATGGTCACAGCCTTTATTGTCTCCCCTCCCCCAGCCCTTCCCCTTCCTCTCTCTTTAAAAGCTAATCTGAGGGCAGACAGAACAAAGGCCCCTTCTTGGTAGGCTAAGGCATGGCATCTTAATTGAAACAAGATAATTCAAACATTTATTTCACCCAACGTTTACAAATTCCATTTCATTGACTTATATTTTCACAACTGACTGTCAAGACAAAGTTATTTTATTTTCACAGAAGTCAGGAAAACACAAAGAGGGAAAGTTTTAGAACAAAGTGGCTTACAACACAGCTCAGCCCTCTCTTGATGTTGTAAGATTTGGGATGTTTCTAAGACAAACGCTTTGACGCTATTCCCTGTGAGATGCTGTCCCCTGGGATGGACTCTTCAGATGTCCTGGATGGATGGGAACCATGATCCTGGCTTCCAAAATCCCCTTCCTTTGTCCAACCCTGACATCATCTCCTAGAAGGACACTTTTTACAAGATCAGAAAGAAACCACGGCTGGGAGTGTCACCATCACCCAGCCCCAGCACCAGGAAAAAGGCTGAGAACTCTGACAACCAGAGCCAGATTTTCTCCCACAGAAACAATCCCAGTTCATAGTAAATGCCAGCACTTAAGGCACTTTTTAAATAGAATGAAGGCAGCAAGCTCCATCTTAATAGGCACAAACACAAGCAGAGGGCTACAGTACACACCTCCAGCCTAGCGCCCATTGTCCTCTGTTCTTAGGATGATACAAAGAAAGCCAAGAACTCTGGGATTAGTGGAGTGGGCTTTGGCCACAGGCTCCACCCCTTGCATTTAAAATACCTGGAGTTGAGTTTGGGGATCCAGAAAATGGGGATCATTCCATCTATACCTCTACCTAAAGGATTTGGCTCTGACTCTGGTGACGTCACGCTCATGCACCCATCTGGATGACTGGGTGGTGATGCAGCGAAGGCTGTCTCTGCACTGCTGACTGCGGGTGAACAAACAGAACCCTCTGAGTCTTCTCCATCCCTTCTGAAGTAGATCCAGTCTCACCCCATGACACCGTGACAGGTGTGGTTACACAGGCAAATCTTGGAATTCTGAGAGACATCAGAAGGATGTTCAACCAACCTTGGGCAGCTGGAGGCCTAAGAAAGACACAGACGACCAAAATCATGCTGGGAATGGGTTTGGCCAGTGAAGAGCAGAAAACGGAACTCTAGAACTTGTATCCAAAACAGAACTCTAGGATGGAAACTTGAGTTCATTTTCTAAGACAGTTGGAACCAATTACAGTCACAAGTTTAGTGATTTGTAGTGATATAAATGTGCTATTCCTTTACTGCTGATGATCATCCCTTTAATCCTGTATGGATTTCACTGGACTGCAATCAGTATGTCGATAGGAGGTTCCAGGGGAGAATTATTTGCCCTCTCTCATCCTTTCGGTTCTTGGTATAAGGTCCTTGTATGATTGACAGCTGTCAATTAAAATCCCTTCCAAATTTCTGAAGGCTGTCAGCTTCCTTTGGGTTATGGGCCCTTCTTCAGACTCCAAAGTCAACAGCAGTGAGATGAGCCCCTCCCTCAATATGCCCTGTGTCCTCTTCTTGTTGCCTCTCTGATCTACTCCTCCATCCTCATCTTCCATTTTTTCCCCCACGGGAAGGGAAATGCACAGATGAAATGAACCACGGTGTGTAAACAGTGCAGAGACAGTTAATATAGCCATCACCTCTGTCTAGTTCTAGACTGTTCCTACTGCTTCACACTCAAGCATCTCCCTACTGAGCACACACACACACCCTCCCTCCTCTTCTAGCACCTTCCAGTAACATCTGGCTCAATGGACTTACCTAGTCCAGACACTTCATATGAATGTACAATCTGACCTATGGGCCTGCCTTTATTCACTTGACTTTATGTCTTAGGGGTAGTCCATCTCTATCACACCACGTCTTGATGCTTAATTCTGTCTTAACACCAGATCAAATATCTTTGTACGAGTAGTCACATTGTTTGTATCCACCTGTTCACGCACTGATGGGTATTTATTTCCGTTGTTTCTGCCTTTGGCTGTTAGGACGAGCACAGGTGTAACCCTATGCTGAGCACCTGTTTCTAGCTCATCAGAGTAGACACCATTCTTCCACTCCTCAGATCACATGGTGACATCAAACCCATCTAGACAATCCAAAATCCTCTCCCTTCACTGTGCCTGCCAATGGGTTCTATCATAGTTTTGCAGCTTCCAGGCATGACAGCATGGGCACAATATTCTTTATTTCTCTGTGGCTGTAATAAAATATCCTGACTTCAGCAACTGAGGGGGGAAACAGTATCTTTTGGCTTACAGTTCCAGAGAGGACACAGTCCAACAACTTTGGGAAAGCAGCTCAGTAGCAGGAGCATGAGGCTAGCCTGACAACTAGGAAGCAGACAGATCACAGGAAATAGCAAGAAAAAGAACCGGAAATGGAGGCAGGGTATAAAACCTCAAAGCCCACCCCCAGTGACACACTTCCTCAGCAAGACTCTGCCTCCAAAAGGTTCCATAACATTCCCAAACAGCACTACTTGCTGGAGCCCCGATGTTCAAACACATGAGCCTGTGGAGGACATTACATAGTCCAACCACAGCAGATACCCTTGGGAAGGGACTTTTCTGCCACTGAAACACTAACATCATCTAAGTTTGGGAGCAGTGTGACAGCTACAGAAGGCTGTCTAATTTTGTATCACCTCTACACCAGAGTTTCTCAAAAATTGAGAAGTACATGCAGCTCACTTAGAGGAAAAGAACTCCGTGGAAGAACACAACTGTTTCCCCTCCCCCTGCCCTAAGAAGTAGTTCACTGTCAACTTGAGCCCTGGTTCTGATGTGGCAGCGACACCAATGTGAGCCCGTACACCTAGATCTTTCAGAAGGACAATCATTCAGCAATTCATAAATATCCCATTAATATCTTTAAATTCATCATCAAATACCAAGAAATTTTCAAAAATTCTTTTAACAATCACATATAAGAGTTCGGGGTCTCTTAAGCTCCCATACAGGTTGTCCAGTCCCAAATAGTCAGCCTTGGACTTAGTAGGTTGTATATACATATGGATATACAGACAGGCAGGAAGATGGGGGGGGGTGCCTCTGTGTGTGTGTGTGTGTGTGTGTGTGTGTGTGTGTGTGTGTGTGTATGTGTGTGTATGTGTGTGTGTGTATGTGTGTGTATGTGTGTGTGTGTAAGTATGTATGTATGTGTGTGTGTATGTGTGTGTGTATGTATGTGTGTATGTATGTGTGTGTGTATGTGTGTGTGTGTGTGTGTGTGTGTGTGTGTGTATGTGTGTGTGTGTGTGTGTGTGTGTGTGTGTGAATAATAACTCACATGAATTTGGGAGAGGGTGAAGGGAGGAGTTGAAGGAAAAGGGAGAGAACAAGAGTGATGGACATGCATTGTCCACGTGTGAATTTCTCAGACATAAAGAGAGTCTGGAGTTCCCCAGTATGAGAAATGTCAGGCCAGTGCACTGCACCAGTTTCCTCTCCTCTAGATCTCTAACACTTCAGCGTTATTTGGCATGTGAAAAGCACTCAAGAAATACTGAGAACGGAGTAAGAGAGGGTAGCTGGTGTGAAAAGCAATGCTGGCAGAGACCCAAAGGCCCACACACACTTCTTTAGCATGTGCTCTGCACATCGCTGAGTCGTTTGAGAATCCTTATTGTCTATGAGCCTCCCTTGATGCTTACCTCTTAATGTCCTTCCATGCCTTTCACTAACAGGGAGGAGAGGAAGGTACCAGATCTCTGAAAAAGGACCAGGGCGGTGTCAAAAAAAGTTTCAGAAGAGATGGCAGTGGAAACATACTTAAAGGCAAGCGTGATTCTTCTGTCCTGTCCACCCAGAAATATACTATACATAAGATCAGAAAGAAAAGACATTTGGTGAGCCAGAACATGGATGTATGAGAAGCAGCTCCAGCTGTCAGTGAGGACTGATTGCCCAACAAGTGTATAAATCAAAGGTAGAGACCTGTTTGGTTGGGTATCTCATTGCCAAGGGTACAAAGGGAGAGGGTGATTTGGGTCCATAATTTATAGGAAACAAATCCTTTAAACCTAACTGGTATGTTCTAGTGGCAACGGTCTCCCTGGAATGAATTCAGAAAAAAAAAAAAAAAAAAAAAAAAGAAGGCTTTGGTCTCCAGAGGCATTCCTGAGATTTCTATGAAGCAAAGACTTTTCATTCTTGAAATGTAAATATAGGACTTTTCATGTTACTCTTTATAAATATCACTTGGCCCCCAAAGCTGATCTGTCTACTGCAAGGAAAGTTTGCCCCAGCCTAAATGTCAGCGTCATACAACTAAAAACACACCCAACAAATAGGCATTGCTTCCTACTTATGTAAACATTGCCTTTTTCCAACCTTTGAAAAATCTTCAAAATGGGCTTGCATCCATGTGTTTCAAGAGGGCTGTCAACAAGAATAAAGATGTGGTTATTTTTAAATGACAGAAATGCAAGAAATTCCCTTTTTGTAAAGCAACTTGTGTTAATATTTGAGTCCAAACTAAGAAATCTCAAGGAAAAACTCTTTGCAAGTTGGTAGTTACAAAGAAAAGCAAGGCCCTCACCTATGTTTCCAGACTCTCTGCCTCTAGAGAAAGCTCACAAAGTGAGCCATTCACACAGTTTAACTGGGAATCCTCAGCACTCTCATCATCTAGTGTTGTCCCCTAGAGACAGTCATGCCCCATCTCTGGGTCTCAGCTTCTCCACCTGTAGGAAGATGGTAGCCGAAGGGTCTCCTCCACCCGGAGCCTGTGAGTTCTTGCTCACATAAGTTGAAGAACTCAAATACCTCCCCTGACCCTGGAAATGTGTCCAATTTCCAAAATAAACAAGGCTCGTTCCTTCCCCAAATACATACTTTCTTTGGAAAAATAAATTTCCCCTCTGAAAGTATGGAAACCATTCTCTTTTATAGGACATTTTAATGTGATGGCGTTAAGTGTTTCCACCTGGGTCTAGCATGGACTTGGCCACCAAATCAAGACACAATTAGCTGGTTCCATGTTGAGCCAGAGTATGTGTTTGAAAGACACAGAAGCTGAGCTATGGGTTAATGACAGAGTCTCTAACTCCTGAGATCCCCAGAAAGAAAGAAGAAAAGCACCTCTTTATTGGCAGTGAATATTCTGAAGGTCACACACTTTCAAGGACAAATATTTCCAAGCCTACAGTTAGAAACATTTGCCAACAGTGGCACTCCCCCCATTTATGCGCCACAACTGCCTGTGTGTCCTTCACCAAAAATATCTCGTCTCTCTCCATAGGACCCCTCCTTTGGCTGTTGCCTTTGCTAGGGACTCTGCTCCCTCTTCTTTAAAGTTAATGTATTTGCCTCTATTCCTACCAACTCTATAGCCTCCCCATGGAGCCAGTGTGCATTTATCACTTTTCATTGCTGAGTCAAAACGCTTGGAGCAAGTCAACTTAAAAGGAAGAAAGGTCATTTAGCTCCCTTTCAGAGGTTACAGTTCAAAGTCAGCTCCATGGCTGTTGGGCTGTGATGAGGCAGAACATCATGGCAGTAAGTGTGATAGCACATGGAATATGTAATACCATGTGGTGACATTTGGTAGTACATGGCAGAGTGTGGTAGCAAGCATGCCCAACCTTTAATATTGCAAGGCAACACCATCATCTATAGAGTTCAAGCTTAAAAATCACACAATCAAGTTATGAAACAAACCACTAAATAAATCTCATCATGTTTTAGTGAGTTTATGATTCCATGCTGGGCTACATTTGCATCTGGCTTGGCCCCATAGAGCCTGAGGGCTGTGGGAAGGCTGCTGGTCAGTTAAAGCAAAGCCTCTCACTTGAAAGCAGTCAGGAAGCAGAGAAAAAGCAAAAGGAGAACTAGGTATGTACCAATGACTTACTTCCTCCCTTTAAGCCCCTCCTTCCAACAGCTATGATGTGACCAATCAGCAGATAGGTATCTACTGATGAGGTCAATGTCACCAGGACCCAGTGGCCTCACAATGTTGTCACCAGCACTGCTTCAGCATCTGACCCACAGCTGGGTCATGACCCTGGAGAGCAGCCATGTCCCTTTAAATGCCAGCAAGAGCAAGGATTGGTGAACACCAGATGGTGGTCCATCAAAGAGCAGAGAACACAGACTGAGCACCCATGGTCAAAGAACGTGCTTCACTCTGCTGGAAAAAAAAAAAAAAAAAAGGTGTGTTTCCTACTAAAAGAACTAAGTAGACTTGATACACCTTTCTTTGAGAACTGCCCTGGGTACCTCACATGTGAGGCAAAGGTCATTTCTTTTTTTGTTTTGTTTTGGTTTTTTTTTGTTTTTTTGAGACAGAGTTTCTCTGTGTAGCTTTGTGCCTTTCCTGGAACTCACGCTGTAGACCAGGCTGGCCTTGAACTCACAGAGATCCACCTGCCTCTGCCTCCTGAGTGCTGGGATTAAAGGCATGTGCCACCACTGCACGGCAGAGGTAAAGGTCATTTCCTGATGAAGGGCCAGGGTTACGACACACTGTTTTATTTCATACTTTTGTGATCCACCTTTAAAAAATATTACGGAGCAAAAACGTGAGATCCAGGCACAGAGAAAGTATCTCTGAGATCTCATCTGACTCTTTGGAGGTTCTAAAGATAAATGTGACAGTGAGGAAGATGGAGGGGATATGGACATGCTGGACCCCTGGGTGGTGTGTACAATGCTGGCCCTCGATGACTGTTATTTCACCTCAGTCCCAGACCTGCACTGAAAATAGACGCTAATTCTCACCCTCCTATCCAGAGGAGAGCTCGGCTCAGAGAACATGTGGCTGAGCTAAAGTCCCATCACTCACAAGAATTCCCATATAAGGTAAAACAGAACAGCATCTCCCAAGCCTGCATCTTTTCCGCTCCCTAAACCTCTGTCTGCAAATGGCTTCACATTATGATCAGTTCATCAACAAACATTTTGAAACACACAAAGAAACCTTCTAAATGAACTGCTGTGGAGATACTGACAATATTCTAGACCCTGGACTCAAGCACCCTCTACCACCAAGCCTCCAGCCAAGCAAACACCCTACCCTGACTGAATCCCACCTTTCTCATGGTCCCAAAACAGTGACAATGGCTTCTCTACAATCTCACTGCTGGAATAAATGTCAGATGAACCCACGTGAGGGCATAGCTTCGTTGAGTGTCAAATGCCGCAGATGTTTGAAGAGAGCATGTCTTTGTTTCCACATCATGTCTTACAGGGAGCTGGAGCTTCTGAGGGAGAAAAATGGAATATGATGGGCTTGAAGAGGCCTGTGTTGTCAAATGCTCCCATCTTTCAATGGGTCACCATGGCTTACAGAGAAAGCTGAGCCATGGCTGCTCACCATAGTTCTGATGCAATCAGGAGGGCCTCTGTGAGAAACACAGCACCTGACTCTGTCACCTTTGTGGTCCCTCATGATCCCTAGTCCTTGTGGTTAGCTAACACTTCCCTCAAGGACATGTGGCTTCATTTGAGGTTTGGTTACAGAAACAACTAGGGAAACCTTCACCTCAGATCTAGGATCCGCCGTAGTAAGGAGTCAGAGAAACTGAGACACTCAAAAAACCCATGAGGGTGGCTGGCCTATGCTCACAGATGAGGTCTCTCTTCCTGGTCGGTACCCTTGTACCTGTTATAAACTTGAGGGCATGAGTGGAATGAGAATACAGGAAGAGGTGGTAGAGAGCCAACTCTAGCTTGAGGAAAGACTCTCTGCCAGTCACTTGGAAAAACATTGAATCTGTCAGCTTTAGAGCCCAGAATACTCTCCTAGGCCCTGGCAAAAACCCCAGAAACCCAGATATCAGAGAGATGTGTGTTCCTGGACACACTGCCTCTCATTCAACAGTTCTGTCTGTAGGCTTGAGGGGCAGGGGAAAAGAAAATGTCAAGGGAGGCAGGAGTCACTAAAGATGATCATTTATTTGGGTGTCAACAGGCATAGGAGTCCAATGATTCCTGGAGCCTTCACCTAGGCCCCTTGTCTGAACAAGAGCAAATAGAAGATAGAGATGTGGATGGATATGCCAGGGATTTCGGGCCTTTGTGCAAGGCAGTAGGAACTCTCTGTGCTTCTATTTGTTCTACTGTTCCAAGATAATCTGGACCAAAGCCACAATAGCCCCTCACTCAGGCCTTTGTGAATGCCAAACCTTATGCTCCTGTAAACATTCTCTCATGCTCCGTGGGTATCACCAGTGAAACTCCCAGAGAAACATACACACGAACACACAGATACACACAAAGACAAGAAGGTAAAAAGGGTCTAGAAGAGAACCAGCAAGAGCGTGAGGTGACAAGAGAGGGTGAGTAGTGGATGGTGAATATAATCAAAACACATTATATACATGTACAAAAACATCATAAATGAAGCCTATTACTGAGTTATTAGCATATGCTAATAATGCATGAAATATAATCACTTTTAGTTATTATATAGGACTTCAGCACTAGCTGAATATAATTTTTGCTAGATATTGATAATTTCCAATAGGCTTTGCCTCTAAAAGCAAAGCTACGTTGTGTGTCTATACAGGGGGGAAATACCAGAACATTTTTAGAAAGCCAAATGGGGGAGTGGCAGGTGGGATTCTATTCCACTATATACATGTATGAAATTTTCAAAAATAATATTTTAAAAACTGATGCAGTTAACAGAAACATATCTATTAAGCTCTCAACCAGAAGCCACATGAACACAACACTAGACACCAGCACCCACAGCAGCAGGAGCCCAGGCCTGATGTGAGACATCACATGAGGCCACTGCCAAACCTAGAGGTCATCGGTTTCTCAGTGTCAGGACATAGTGGAGACCTGAACACAACAATAGGCTCCTGCCTTCTGGGAGAATATTGGAGTCCTGTTTAGCAAGCATGATCTCCACAGCCAAAAGGAAAGCTGTATTCTAGCAGATTTGAGGCACAATTTCTGCAGCAGAGCCTTGAGGGGCAGTGGTGGCCCTCTGGTTAAAGGTTCTCTTCTACATCCTTCCCTCCTGAACTCAGTAAGGACCCACCCCTGAAAGAAGAACTCCAGTCACACTTGTGTCTACTGATCCAGTGCAATGCCAACACGCCTGTAAAGTCCCATAAATCAGCCACCTGTCTACCCCAGTGTGAAGGGTTGACCCACGTCCCCAGAGAGTAAGATAAGATAAAGTCTTAATACTTCCTAAATCAGACTGTGGTCTTGTTTCAAAACAGAATTTCTTCCAACTCACCAAGTACTCTGAGGTTCTTAGTGTGGGCCCTAAGCATAAAAACCAGGGCCTTCTTCATCAAAAGGAGAAGTTTGGACACAGAGACAGAGAGCCTTCAAAGACAAAGAAGAAAAGAACAACAAAAGAACCTACTAGAAGCTCAAACTGGCAAGGAAGGATCCTTCCCAGAATCCTCAGGGAACATGGCCTTGCCCAAACCAATCTTGCATGCACAGACTCATAGAGTAGACTCACTTTACACTTTGCTCTGAGCCACCTTCTTTGTGGTGCTCAATGGACTCTGGTTCCCGTTGAATTAAGATGACCAACTTATTTATACAAGTACGAATAATCCCTGTGACTACATGCCTAAAATTGTTAGAACTATACCTTTAAAGTATCCTGTTTTGCATTCCTTTTTACTCATCTGGGCCAACAGGCCACCACTGCCAAGTTTGTCTAAAATTGTTTGCTTTATAGGAACTTTTCAGTGGAAGGTTCTTCTCCTCTTCCATGAGTTCACTTCCCATCTATCCATTTTTTCCTCTGTGCTCCCTGAGTCCCATCCCCTCATATATCTGCAGGAGACACAAGGAACAGTCAATCAGGGTTTACTCCATGGGTCCAGTGTTATCACATCAGCCTCAATGAGTAGAAGGGAGGCATTTGTCTCAAAGAAGTGGAAACAGGCATTTCTACACCTGCAGTGTTCACACTAAACAAAGGTGGAAACTATTCACACACCCAAAAACCTATGGGTAGATAAGCAAGACACACCATACCATGTCATCCAGTTCAGGCATGGAATGATGACCTGAGGAGACCTCTCAAGGTCACAGTAAGTGACAGAAGTCAGACACAAAGGGTCACATGTTAGATGATTCCCTTAGTACAAAGTATCTAGAGCCATATTTGCATATGTAATAAACAAAGCGTTTATTTACATACTTACATTTGTAAAGCCTTGCCAGCAAACACGCTGTCAACCTCAGGTCAAGCACTGCTGTGCCCATTGTCAGTGGATGGTCATTCCCATCACTTGAATTCTGACACCCAACCCAGTGACCACTTCTCAAAGGGACTATCAAGGGGTAAGCATTCCAGAAGAATATAGCTCATCCTTTCTTGGGACTTCTAAAGCCCCAAACTCAGATTTGATGTGCACAAATCAGACGGTACTGTAGGCACCCTGTGGTAGAATTGAATGGTTTTAGCTATTTGTTTGGTTTATTCAAGAATCAAAATATGGCGGTCTACATTGCATGTGGCATTGTGCTAGACAGAGCATGTGGACTGGAAGATGCTCTTGCTGCTCTCAGTAGTGTGAGTGTGTGTGTGTGTGTGTGTGTGTGTGTGTGTGTGTGCCTTATTAGTTCACAGATGGTCTGATATTTTTAAGCCTTAGAAATTAGGTAGCCCCATCTAAGGATAGGAAGCAGAGTGATGTGTGTGAAGGCTTCACAGTCCCACATCCAGCTCTTACTTGTGGGGTGGCAGGATAAAATCTTGACTTCCTATATGGAATTTGAAAAAGCAAATAACTACTTTGTTGGTTAGTTTTATGTCAACTTGACACAAGCTAGAGTCATTAGAGAAGAAGGAGCCTCCTTTGAGAACATGCCTCTGTAAAATTGGGCTGTAGGCAAATGTGTAGGACATTTTCTTAATTAGTGGTTGATGAAGGAAGGGCCAGCCCATTGTAGGTGGGGCCATCCCTGGGATAGTGGCCCTGGGTTCTACAAGAAAGCAGGCTGAGTAAGCCATGGAGAACAAGCCAGTAAGCAGCACCCCACCATGGCCTCTGCATCAGCTACTGCCTCCATGTTCCTGCCCTGCTTGAGTTTCTGTCCTGACTTCCTTTGATGATGAACTGGGATATGGAAGTAGAAGCCAAATGAACTCTTTCCTCCCCAACTTATTTTTTGTCATGGTGTTTCATCACAGCAATGAAGACCACCACCAATTCACAGGGTTCCCAATGACTGAATGAGACATTTAACACGCCCAGCCTCAGACCTAGGTAGGTAGTCTATAAAATGTTGGCTCTGATGACATTGACCATAGCTGCACCATGGTTTAGTGAAGAGCTCGGACAATAAGCACCTCCACATTCCAGAACCTATTTCTGGACTTTCCAAGCCAAACTCTTCCAAACTCTTAAAAAAAAAAAAAAAGTTTAACAGAACTAATTCCTCTAAACTTCAGGATGCACTGTGGTAATGTATAAATACAAATAATGTCATTCAATTATGAAAAGGTCTGTACAGGAAACATTCCATTTTCATTTCAGATACAAAAGCCAATGATCAGAATCTTACAGTGGTGGCAGCCAGGACTGACCTGGGTTCTTCATCTCATCTCTACCTTCTCCCTGGAAGAACATCCCCACCCCACTCCCTGTGTGTGCATTTTAGTATAGTTTGTTGCTGTAAAGTATCAGTATATGTTTATGTTCTGGAATTTGTTCCCAATTTCAGGGTAGGAACATCAGGGAAGGGGAAGCAGATAGAATGTAAAAGCCAAAGGATGGAAGGGTGATGTGAGATGCTATCTTTGAGATATGTGGTCACTGTACTCATGAAATCAATGCAGCTCTAGTTACCTGCAGGAGACTTGCATAAGATCATAATAGTCAAAACTCCTACACGGATGGAAAAGGACTTCCAAGGCCCCCACCACCACTTGACAGTGATCCACTGAGGCTCATAGGAACACAGATGCAGCTTTGGCTATGAATGGAACAGCAGAAAGATTGGGTAGGAGAGGTAGATGATGATGATGTAGACTATTTGAAAAACTGAAGTCAGGGCTGGAGAAGTAGCTCATTAATTAAGAGTACTTGCTGGGGTTTGTTTGTTTGTTTCGGAGAATAAGAACTCAATTCCCAGCACCCATATCTGGCATCTCACAACTGCCTGTAACTCCAACTCCAGAGAATCCAATGGCCTCTTCTGGTCTCCATGGGTACTGCACAGACACACATAAATAAAGTGAACTGTAAAATTATGAAAGGCAAGAAAATGTATTCCAAGCTGAAGAAATGTCTTGAGAGTTAGAAAACAGGGACCATATACCAAAGCCCACTGTGGCTCCTCCTCTCTCCTTGTTCCCATACTTCATGTGGTTTTCCCAGACTAATGCAATGCAGAAATACCTGGAGGATCCACTATGATTGCTTCACACCAGGGTCAGAGCAGGTTTCTGGGGAGAGAAAAGGGTCCAGAAACAAGGTTTGAGCACTTAGAATATGCCAGAATGCATTGAGTTCTCTGCAGTAGAGCATTTAGTCCTTACAATACCTCCACAAGCACACCTCTTCCTCATATACAGAGCAGAAAGAGGTTCAGGGGGCAGTTGGTGAGCCAAGCTTGAACCTCTAAAAAACAGAGAAATCTATCTGAATCTATAACCACGGGATGTTAACACAAGACTCCTAGACACTCCACACTGACCCACAGCTCATATCTAAACACCAATAAGTTTCTGTTCTGCCAATGACTGCAGAGTTGTGGAAATCACTAAACATCTGAAGACTCTAGCCAGACAGGTAGATACAACAAGATTCATGAAGCTAACTTACAAAGTATGGCCACTAAAAACAATTCTGTGTATTTTATGTAGCCAAGCTCATATTCTTCCTGTGAGACTTTGTCCACATGGTAGAAATGTTTCTTTATGTCAACAGATTTTTCACAGTTCTAAGTAAGACCGAGAAAGGTCGTGTTTAGGACTGTGTCTACCATGTCACACAAAAGTAATTACGGCATTCATCCAAAGAGCTATGAACACGAATGTGAACACTGTTAACTATTTACACAAACACATTGATTATCTACATTTGTAAGCCTATGGAAGCAGCAATCTGTTCTGTAACACAATGCTGGGAGAAAAGAATACAAGGTTCTTCGCAAGTACAGTAATCAGTCATATTCAGCACTCATTAAACTGACGCTTGAATCACTCTTCATTTTGTTTGCAAAGATGATTCACATCTGTGCCAGCACATCTGTGGGTGTGTTCAGAGGGAGGTGTGCTTTGGGCTAAAAATCTAGAGGGGGGCTTTTGGCACTTAGGCGTCTGTAAACAAACAATATAAACATGGGAGGTGGCAGCCCCAAAACTTGTCTCTGTGGATATGCTCGCTGAGGGCATTGTTGACATTAGAAGTTTTGCACGTCACAGGACACTTGAATAAGAACTGTCACAACTGACAGTAAGCAAGATGTGTGAGTGTGTGTAGGTGTGTGTGCGTGTGTATGCCTGAGTGCATTCATGCATGCATGTGTGTGTTTCTGTGTACATGTACATGTGTCGTGTATGTCTGCGTGCATGTGTTTGTGTGAATCTGTGTGTATGTGCCTGAGTGCATTTGTGCATGCATGTGTGTGTTTCTGTGTACATGTGCATGTGTTACATGTGTGTGTGTGAGTGCTTTTGTGCATGCATGTGTGTGTTTCTGTGTGCATGTGGTTTTGTGAGTATGTGTGTGTGTGTGTCTGTGTGTGAGTGCTTTTGTGCATGCATGTGTGTGTTTCTGTGTGCATTTCTGTGTGCATGAGTTTGTGAGAGTCTGTGTGTGTGTGTGTGTGTGTGTACACAAAAAAGCCAGAAGTATTTCGCGAGCACTTTTTAACCTTTTAAGGTGATCTGGACAGTAACTCCCAGGGGTCCTTCTAGCCCTGCCTCCCCAACTCCCCAACGCTAGGATTGCAAGCACATGACACTGCCCCTAGCTTTTGCTGTAGATACTGGGGATCAAATGCCAGGTCCTTGGGCTTGTGCACCAAGCACACCTGAGTGATCCATCTGCCCAGCTGCCTTCCCACCGTTATCCTCACCTTGACTTAGTTTGGATTCTGAGGGCAAAATGCACTGGAAGAAATCAGGTTCCCGAATGATGACTGGTAGAGCTGCAGCCAATGGGCACACAGGACATGTAGTCTGTATTTACAAGCTCACATGGCAGAAAAACGGGATATTTGCTTGCTTACTGATGCCAATCTAGAGATGCTACACTTTGCCTAATGCCCCTGTCCATGAGGAGACGGAAGACAAAGGAGAACTCTACAACTGTGGTTGAGTTAGAAGGGGGTGCAGAGGTGATGGGAGTCTAGCAACACCCTGCTTTGTTTATTTCTGAGCACTACAGAAACTACTTGTGACTCCTGTATAGCTGCCTTCTCCTTCCCTCCCAGCTTAAAAAGCAAAAGTAAAACCCCCAAACGTTAATAAAAATCCTGATGTCAAAATGCAAACTTTATCCAGAAACACAAGGGAGAGGTGACTGATGCTCTGTAGAGCCCGTGTGGCTATTGCTGAAGGAAATGTACATGTGTGTGCACACGTGTTAATAGAAGAGGGCATTAACGATTCAATATGAACAGAGAAGGGTGATTTAAGTCATAAGGTTGCCTGAGTTGACAGTGAATGACAGGAAACCACTGATACCAAACAGATTCTGCAATTCAAAGGCTTGATTCTAAAATAAAAAGCCTTAGAAATTGGGGTTTGGCACAGGCTTGGAGAGGGCAGCAAGGCATGGGCCAGATAACACACTGACAACTGCCTACCCTGGACTCTAGACTCTAGAGTCAGGCTCAGGGTAGAGCTGCCATGCCAGGGAACAGTGTGGGTGGTCCTTCTGAAGGACACATTTTTCCGATCGTTCTTGGCCTCTCTTCTACCTGTCACTTCCCTGACTAGGTATCACCAGAACCGCAGGGAAGAAAAGAGGAAGGTCAGTTTCATGATAGGGAAGATGGGGAAAGGTTTGTTAGATGCCAAACCCAACAGATGTCCTCAGCACTAATAATAGTTAAGGTACCACACTTGTAAATGTTACTTCTTTCATAAATTAAAGTACATGAAAGCTTCTCCCTAACATAATGTCACCCGCATACTAATACATGACACAAATTTGGAGAGGAAAGAGGGCATGAGAGTGAAGAGCAAGAAATGGCAGCTGGGCATGGTAGCCAAATGGGTAACATTGATGTATTACCTGCTGTGTGTCACCTCCAAGCAAGAGAAAATCATCAGGGCGGGTCAACACTACAGCTACCAAGACTTCAAATAATCTAGAAGTAGGATCTTCAACAGTAAGATCTTATTCACTCGCACATGTGCATGCGCATGCACCACACACACACACACACACACACACACACACACACACACACACACAAGTTTGTTGACACACATTTTTGTGTGCATGTGTAGGCTCTGTATTGAAAGTGTGCCTGTAGAGATCAAGAGACAACCTCAGGTGTCTTCCACTTTGTGTTTGTGACAGATCCTCTCGACATCCTGGGACTTTACCAGGTTGGCTGGGCTAGCTGACAGGGAGCTCTGGAGATCTGTCTGTCTGCCTCCTAACTCTCCAGCACTGAGATATAAGGGCAGGCCACCATGTCTTGCTTTTTTACATCAGTCCTGGGAATCAAACTCAGGTCCTTATAATTATGAGGTAAATGCTTTACTGAATGAACCACCAGTCTAATCTTCCCACGCCATTCCAAGAGACCACCCATGGACTTTGCTCTCATCTTTGTTAGCATCCAAGTCTGAAAAAAACACCTTCCATCCCTCACTGTGACTATCAAAGTGAACTGCTCCACCACACTGTCCCTACCCAGAATAAGGAGCCATTCCAAACCCTTGCCATTGGCTTAGTGGCATTTTCACATTTCTTCTGGAAGACTAAGGGAGTGTGTGCCATGGTCTCAACTGAGAAAACAATTAAATTGGTGGTGTTGCAACTGCTGTTGTTTTGAAATGCTTCTAACTTTGGGGGAGGTTTCTGGAGTATCTGTTTCAACACTGGGAGCTCAGGCAGCATCCACCTCTTCTGTATGAGATGTGATACACACTTGTGGAGACAGGACTGTCTGCCAGACTGTGTCGAGAAAATACTAAATTGAATTCCACCTGACTAGAAATCCATCTACCTTGGTCACATGACACAAAGTCAGTTCCTGGATTGGCATAGGAAACTGCTGGTCAAGAGTCTCTCTTCTAGAAGACATCCCAGACAAGAAATGGTAAGTTTAGGAGAGTGGGGAAATTGGCATCATTTGAAATTAATATTCATTTTTAATATTTTTTTCTGGCAAAGTGACCGTGGAAAGTTTAGGGAAATGGCAAGGGCTGTTTAGCTTCTCAGTGGGAGCCCTCCACTCCAAGTTGTGTGAGGGGTAAATAGAGAAAGCAAAAATATGCTTGTCTTGCCTAAAATAGAATTAAAATGTTGAGATACATGCCTGCTGTTCCCTACTTCATACTCAGACTGCCAATACAATAGCTGAAAGATGCTGACCATCTATTGATGGCAACTTTACCATTAGTTGAATATGCACTGGAGACAGTATACAACTGAGGACCTAAGACACAATAAGAACGTGCTAGATGCTATCAAATTAGGGGAGGACTAGACTGTATTGGCCAGGGTTCTCCAGAGGAGCAGAACCAATAGAGTGAACAGATATCATGAGAGGGGATTTGGGGATTTGATATATTGGCTTGCCCAGTAGGGGCTGAATAGTCCAACAGTTGCCCACCTGCACACAGCAGAGACAAGAACCCAACAGCACTCAGTCCACATAGCTAGGTGCCTCCATATCACAACCCCATACTGACACCATGAAGATTCCTGAAGAGCCGCTGGTCTAGAGACCATATCAGAAGAATCTGTTTTGATGTACATGATGGCAGCCCACCCTCAGGACAGATACAACCACAGCAAGAAGCAAAGACAGGTAGGCCAGCAGAACTGCTCTTCCTTCAGACCTACTGGGAGGTGCTACCCACTCAGAAGAGAGTCTTCTCCCCTCAGCTACTGCTTCCTGGAAATATGCTCACAGACACATGTCTCCTGGTTGATTCCAGACCCAATCAAGCAGACAGTCAAAATCACCCATCACACAAACAGAGCAGAAACTGGGTCCTAGCTCCTCACTAATACGGATGCCAATTCCTACCCTCAGCTCAGCTACAAGGTTTCCAGATACTGTGCTGTTGGGGAACCCACCCCTTAAAGTGATATAATCAACCATGAAGAGTACCAGAGCTCTGGCCAAGATTTGTCTGTACATAATGCATGGGACACAGCATTGGAGTCACCTCAAGGCCAAGTCCTGGATATCTTTAAGTGATGAGTGGAGACTACGTCCTTGACTGTCAGACACAGACTGAAGAGCTTGGCTATAAATATGCTTTGTGCCTACAGAGCACATCTAAACTGACTTTAGTGCCTTTACAAAGAAATGAAACTTCCTAGATTGTTTGGCTGCCCTAGCACACTCCTACCACCTTCTCAGGCCAGCTCTACCGCAATGCCAAGGAAGACCCATCTGAACCCTCAGGTGCCCATGTTCTCATGCATGATGACAAGAAGTGTGAATAAATGTATCTCATCTCCTTGGTGTATATCTCTCTGTGTGTCTCTGACTCTCTCTCTCTCTCTCTCTCTCTCTCTCTCTCTCTCTCTCTCTCTCTCCCTCATTCCCTCCATTTTGCTGTCCTTGATAGCTATGATCTCCTATATGTCAAGTAAAATTTGACAAATACCATGTCATAAGCACAAAAAGGGCAGCTGAGTTTTTTTTTATGTTGACCTCAATCCAAACAAAGGCACCACCATGTAGGCTCCACAGTGTCATTTTAGACAGAGAAACTGAGTCTAAAGAGGCTATTAAATAACAACATTCCAACCCAAAGAAAAATTAGTCTCCAAAGATCAAGCATCCTTAAATGCTACTATTTCAGTAGGAGAAAGGGAGCCCAAGTGAGTCCATGCTTTTCCACCCCAGACTACATGAACCTCTGGTTTTAACACATATGGAACAGTTGCTAGGGAATGACAGAGCTTTCCCTATCTCAGCTTTCCATCCAACAATTCATCTTCCTGACCCTATCAAACCAACATAAGCCAAACCAACATAAGCCAAACCATTATAAGTTTTTGGCTTTTTCATATCCTAGCTTCTGGAATTCCCTTTCCCATTTCTGGAAATGGGACAGCTATCTCAATCAACAGGGCAAAAGAACATCTGTTCCAAGCCCTGTTCTAGCTCTTAGCACTTTGTGATCTGGAAAACACAACAACCTCTGAGATGTCTACTATCCAAGAACTCCATCAGAGCTTCCATGTATGATGCCACCTTCCCTGTATGACCTTCAGGGTCCGAGGACAATGCTCTGTAATTTTAGGCCTGACCACTTCCCTAAGATGACCCTGAAGATTCCAACTGGTTTTCACTGATGGAGAGGTGGTAGCTTGGCTCACACCAGAGACCATTGCTTTTCCCAAGACACATTTGCAAAGAACCTGAAGTTGAATTTATTCCTGAACCCAGTGAGTCTAAGGAACTTTCCAAGGAAGAACTACTACACCAAGCTCCAAGAAGCCCAAGCTTTCCACTCACATCAATTATATATAAAAATATATCAGTTCTGCTCCCTAGGATACTCCTTTGTATCCAAGATCTTTTGCAAGCCAACACCAACCTGGATCACATCCAATGCTCCCCCATCCTTTGGATACTGCTTTAGTGACAGACAGGCTGGGGCCCACCATCCTTCTTGCCTTCACATCAAAAAATACAAAAGCATGAATTTAGAGGTCAGGAAAACTAATCTTGAGTTCTGGTCCTATGTCCCCCCTCCAACTATTCTACTATGGGCTCTTGGGTTCATTTCAGATCATCATTGGCTTATGACAACTGACTAAATTGAGATATATATATAAGCTAATAGGCACATATTCTGTATCTGTATTTATGTATGTATTTTCAATCCCATTATTTCATCTTTTTAAGGTCACTGGGCAAGGTTTACATTCTTTGCAGCACAATTAACCTAAGACATATTAAATAAGAAATATTATCTTAAATATCTAGGATTAATAGTTGAGTGAATATCAGATGTCACAGCTGTTGTAATGATATCTTCATTGCTGCAACCATTACCTATATTAGTGGAGCCTCTTAAACGTACTGAGGACCATGCTATGCACTTAATAAACACCACTGTGCATACTGTAACCCCGACAAGGCAGACATCATTGTCTTGTTTTCTGCAGCCACAGAAACTGCAACTCAATAACAAGTCCATGACTCCATGTCACACAGCCACTGAGTGGTCAAATCAAACAGTCCCTTCAGACCTGACCACTGTCCAATCCTCCTCTAAGTCACAGGTAAAAGAGACAGAGAGGAAGAAAATCAACACGGGGATTCCCAGCTGTCCCACAAGCCACCTGGAGGAACAGGACAGAGTGTACCAGGCAAGAGTCAGGACCGCAACTGCAAGGAACTGAGCCAAGAAGGGGGACGTGCACGTGCCAGGGAAGGTAGAAGTTGCAGACAAAGTGGGCTTTATCTGGACCTGAAGGTGAGGAGAATAAGGGGACCTTTCAGGACCGTGTGCAGAAGAGGATGAGAACTAAAAAGCAAGACTGCTGGGGTAACCATGGCAACCCATCCTCCAGAACATCTATTGTAGTCTACCCAGTTCTGGACAGGACAGCACACATTAACTCCTTGAGTCCCAGGAGAAGGTCAGGAAGGTTCATTTGAATCTCCACTCTACAGAAGACAAACCATAATCACACAAACAGAGATGGTGATGGTCAGGGTAATGCAGGACGTGGCTTCACCTCAGGGCATGATGGGGGAGGCTGTCCAAGGACCTGTGGTGGGAAAGCGTGGTCACCTCATATGATCACATGGCATGACTTGGGGAGTTCACTTTGGTCTGACTTCACCAGCTCAGCCAGGGTAAAACTTAGTTAAAAAAATAAATAAATAAATGGGGGTGGGGGCGGATCTCTTCTTTCATGATTCAATGTCTTTTATATTTAGCCACGGATCCCTTATTCTGTCTTCTGTCATGGATGTTGGGACAGCAAGACCCATCATTTCAGAGACCTTGTCCCCAAGAAGTTCTCTTACCTCACTACTGAGCTCCCACAAAAATAGTCTGCTTCTGCCATAAGTATAACCCATCCCTTAAACCTGCCTTGTATCAGCAAATGTATCTGAACTCTGATTCCTTGTCGTCCAGTCTGTAACCCTGTGACCAGCCATAAATACTTACACAATCACTTTTTCTTGTCACGCTAACACCACTAGTTAGAGAACACTGCCAAGCATCAATAACATAAATCAATCCAGCATGAGTAAATCACACCAGCTCCGTTCTTTCCTTGGGATTCTGTAGACAGCGTGGTCTTTTGTTTTGCAGCCCCGTTTCGCTCAAATTGCTAAGGCATTTGAATGACCAGATAAGGTCATACTCTCCCACCCACCTTGGCACTGGGCAGGTTAAATGTTGATAATAAGGGGTATTTCTATAGATTCATATCTGGCCAGTCAGATCTCATCATTTCCAACTGCCCCATAGCCAGCTAGGCTTGCTCTTCTCTCCTCCTTCGGCTTAATTTTATGGGCTGCATCCAGACCCCAAGGCTTGGGTTCAGGTTGCCTTGCCATGATAGTTCCATTAGCACAGAGATTTATTTGTGAAGACATTGCCCCTGGCTCACAAAGAGAAATTACTCTGACACAATAAAAAAAAAAAAAAAAAAAAGTCAGCCCATAAGACCTGTGTTCAGTGCATGGCTCCCCTGGTTCTCACTTGGCTATGGAGTGTCAAAGAGTCCCCTGAGCCCACTGATGGGGCTTAGGCCCTCCCTACTGGTTCAGGTGCATGCCAGGGTCTGTCTCAAAAGATGAGTAGGATGCGGACATGCGAGTACTTTGCAAAATGCTAGCATTTCCAGTTTAAAACTACTGGGTGTAGGACCAGGCTAGGGAGATGATGCAGTAACATGCTTGCCTTGCTAGCACAGGACCTGGGTTTGAGTCCCAGAACCCATGCCAGAGAACAGCAGGCATGGTGGCATATGTTTGTAATCCCAGTGCTGATGAAGCATAAACAGGATCTCTGGAGCTTGTTGGCCATCCAATTCAGTCAAATCAGGCGGTTACAAGCCAGTGAGGAACTCTGTCTCCAATAATCAAGATAGACAGCACATGTGAAGAATGATATATGAGGTTTTCTAGCCCCCACATGCATATATATATATATATATATTACCACACACACCTACTCACATACATCTGAACACACATGAACATACACACACAAAGAAATTGACTTTATTTTGTAAAAATGCTGGCTGTATCCCTAACACGGAAAGTAGCGGTCTCTAATGAAGTAAATACTCTGATTGCAGGGTCATTGCTGGCAATGGTGGTATTTGGTTACGAGGGGTTTATCCTCCTAGGAAATAAGCCTGTCTGCTCACTCATCATCTACCCAGCTCCTCAATACTTCTTCCCTGAGCCAGCTGGATTCCATTCAGACCTCCAACTGGTCTACCAGAGCCATCTGGCAGCCTCTCTCGTTCTCCCTCGCCCTTCGATGTGACCCTCACTACCTCTTTGTAGGCCACTGGAGACCACTGTTCTTGCCACCCCCATAGGTCCCTGGAGGGTTATCTACTTCCTCCTGTTACTCTGAGGGCACAGGAACTGTCACAGCTGTAACTAGCAGCTCCTGACCCAGATATCAATCTACCAAGAGGCTAAAAAGCTTAACCCTGGGTACTCCCTCATGCGTGGCTGTCTTCTGAGGCACTGAATTTCATTTTGCATTTATAATTTTACATTCTGCTATGACAGGGGTTCTCAACCTTCCTAATGCTGCCACCCTTTAATACAGTTCATCATGTAGTGGTGACTTCTAACCATAAAGTTATTTTGTTGCTACTTCATAATTGTAATTTTGATAGTTATAATCATAATGTGAATATCCGATATGCAGGGTATCTAATATTTGACCCTGAGAAAGGGTCATTTGACTCCCCTCAAAGTGGTTGTGACCCACATGTTGAGAACCATTGTGTTACGGGTAATCGGTGCCCTCTCCCCTGGAAATAGCCCTCAGCACCACAGAACGTGATTGTATTTGGACACAGGACCAATAAAGAGGTAACTAAAAGGAAATGGGGTCATTGGGATGGGTTCTAATCCAATCTGGCTGGTGTCTTTACAAAATGAGATCTCAGTAAGACATACAAAGACCAAGGAAACACAGAATACCTGGGTCCAAGCCAGGGGGGGAGTTCCTGAAAGAAGCCAGCCATGCCAACATCTTGATCTTAGGCTGACAGGTTCCAGGACTAGCGTTGAAGCCCTCAGCCTACAGTTGATCATCCTGGAAACCCCACGATGTTCGTACATAGTCTCTTTTAAATGCCAACAAAGAATGAGACACAAAGCACCAGACTTCACGGAACTTCCAGAAGAAGAGAGGAAAGTGAGGAGGGATTCAGGCACTCCTTGGGGCAGGTAGGCGTGTCCCGGGAAGCTTATGGCTCTAAGTTGAACAGCTCAGACAGATGATCCACTCTCCTCACGCTGTAGGAGTGCCAGGGCTTCTAAAAGGATTTTGCACTAGAGTATTGGAGACCAACTTAGGATACAAAAGCCATACTCTTACATGTTGAAGTTTCATCTCAAGTTATTAAGATATAGACTTTCCATATGGAGAAAGCGCTGGGAAAAATACATATAGCATATTGAAATACATGCAAATACAATCTTGGTGTATGTGGAGGGGGGAGGTGCATGTGTGCATGTACGTGTATAGGTTATATACAAATACTGTGTCACGTTATCTAAGCCACTTGGGCATCTTAAGGTTTTGCTATTACAGAAATCTTAGAACTCCATTTACCACATCTATATCCAAGAGGAACATGGAAATCCTACTGCCAAGGTCCCCAGGAAAGGAAATGTTAGTCGCTCTCCCAGTCTGGCTCTGAGAAATCCTGGCCTGGCCTCACAAACCTGGACAGACCAAGAATGAATCATACCTGGCCTTCCAAATGTGGACCCTGAAGTTCAGCCAAGGTCTGTTTGGAGTTTTGACTGGTGGAGTCGCATGGCCACACCCCAGAGGCTTGGCTCCCTCATTCACAGAGCCAGGTCTTGGAAACTGTTCCTGTTTGCAAATCTTCCCACTTGATGAGCTGTGACAGTGTTTGCCTGCACAGCCCTTCCTGCGATCATGGAGAGGCATTGCTCACACGCCAGTGGTACACATGCAACGTAAACATAGAAACCATCTGCCCCGAGGGTCCAAGAAAGCTTCGTTATCACGATGGGATACACTTTGCTTTTGTTTTATGAACCCACAGAATTATCGTTATGGCTTTCTAACAATAATACTGTGTTGTTATGAATTTCTGAGCCAGGATTCAGAAATGAGGCCCAGTTCTGGGTTGAAAAGCTTTGCAGCTAGAAAGAAATCAACAGTACTGTGAGCCCCAGTTTCCTCTGTCCCGTGGGGCTGAGGATGCTCATGTCATGGACAGACACCTGCCCTTCCTGCTTCCCAAAGAAGAGTTAAGACCATCGACCAAAAGATCCAGGAAAGCAAGATGTGGATTCTAAAGCATTATATAAATGCAACATGTATTGTCTCAAATCTGAACCCAGTGAAATGTTTCTGTAATGCCCACAGGGTCTTTGGGGACCTCTTCAATAACTCAATCTTAAGAAGCTTGGGTAAAATGCACAGTATCTGTGTAGAAATAAGAGATGGCTTAGCAGCTCGGAGCACCTGTTGCCCTTGCAGTGGGCCTGCATGTGACCCACATAGCAGCTCACAATGACCCATAACTCCATTTCTAAGGCACTTAATGTCCTCTTCTGACCTCTACAGGTATATGGAATATAAACATGTGCAGCTGAAACATCCATGCATATAAAATACAGCAAATGCAACAAATGAATACAGTCCTATATAAAGATGTGGATGTTTATACAATTACTATTATTTTTAATTCTGGGGAGGTGGGTATGTGCATGTAAGTGGAGGTGCCTGTGGAGTCCAAAGGCACCAGGTTCCCTGGAGCTTCAGTTACAAGTGGAATGTGGAAGTTCCACACTGGTGCTGGGAACCAGGATGGAGTCCTCTGAAGGAGCAGTGGATACTTAACCACTGACTCATTTCTCCAGATCCAAGAAATGGGCTTTCTTGCATGGATCTGGGTTGGTGTGGGAACGGGAGACACAGTGAAACACAATGGCCAGTTCAGGTGCTGTGGTTTGAAGGGACTGACCTCCACTCCCTTACGCCCTGGGTATTGAAAGGTTGGTCTCCATCTGGTGATGCCATTGTTGGAGGTTCTAGAAACTTCAGGAGGTATGGCTTAGCTGGAGGAAGGAGGTCCCTGGAGGCAGGCTTCTCTGGTCTTTCTACTTCCCGTGTGTCAGGAAGTGAAGTTACTTTCATGCTCCCAACATCATGATGCTGGATGTCACCACAGGCCTAGAATCAACACAGCCAAGGACTGAGGGCTGAAACCTCAGAGACCCTGAGTCGACAGGAATCTGTCCATCATCCTTTAAGATGTTGACAGCAGGTATTTAGTCACAGAAAAAAAAGCCTACCATATCCACTGCCCTGTTCCCCTGACAACCTCAAATGACCTCCACCAAACGGGAGCCTTAGTTTTCCTTCCTTTTGCTGTGATGAATGCCTGGACAAAAGCCACTCAGAGGAGAACTGGTTTACTTTAGCTCACAGTTCAAGGTACAGGGGATCATGGTGGGGAGTGTAGGCATCGAGGACTTGAAGCCTCTGGTCACACCCTACCCACTATCAGGAAGTCGAGTGCAATGAATGTTTTTGCTCTGCTGGCTTTCTCTTTTTTATTCACTCTACGACAAGCCTGGGGAATAAGGTCACCCACTTCTGACCTTGTTAGTCAGAATGTTAGTCCCTCACAGGTGTGCCTGGAACAGTAGTTCTCAACCTGTGGGTCGCGACCCCTCTGGGAAGCACATCTCAAACACCCTGCATATCAGATATGTACATTATGATGCATAACGGCAGCAAAATTGCAGTTAGGAAGTAGGACCAAAAACAATTTTATAGTTGCAGGGTGTCACCACAACATGAGGGACTCTATTAAAGGGCATTAGGAAGGTTGAAAACCCCAGGCCAGGTCAGTCTCTTAGATGATTTCAGATTTAAACTGACTGAGAAAAATTTACAAGTGAGAATGTCAGGGGTGAAAGGTCAACCGCAGACCGTGCTAAGAAAAAGAGATATGGCTGAGGTTTTTACCTGTTCGGAAACAGAAAAGTTGATGTAAACTTCCACTTGGGAATCCCCCTGTCGTAACCTTTGCAAATGGCAAATGGCTGAGCTTTTCAGGGCCTCTGTCTTGGTCTTTGCAAACGATGATATGAACCTGACCAAGTCAGTGTCATGCAGCTGTGACTGGCTGGGCAGTGGGGAGTTCCTGTCGGTTTCCCCCAGGTGACATAATCCACAGGAAAGTGTGGGTTTCAGCATTGCATCCTCACTGAACCGTTCGACGTCTGCACCCTAATTGGTGGCTTTCTAGGCGGCTTCTCCCGGCTCTCATTCTCCCCCAGCAGCACAGTATACTTTGGCACGTGAAGGGGAGGCTTGGGCGCCTTTGCCAGGCTCGGTTCCCTGCAGTGGATGAGGCATCTTAGCCTGTAACCAGAACCATCTGTGCAAAATGACTGGGAGGCACAGAAAGGGCTGGAACCACAAAATTCCAGCTTTGCTTTTGGCTTTCTGGCAACAAAAGTATTAAAAACTCAGCTCTCGTTTCTCCAAATATTTCCCACTGCACGGTCTGCTCAGTCTGCCTCTACTCTCCCTCCACCAGCAAACCTGGGCATTTTTCTTTTTTCTTTTCTTTTCTTTTTTTTTTTTTTTTTTTTTTGGCCTGCTCTCAAATGGTTTGGGAGGCATTGACGGAATGCACCATAAGGTCATGGAATTGGCTGGGAAACAAATGATTGCTTTTTCAAAAAGGAGGAACTTCATAAATCCTGCCTCATGCCCACACAGGTGTAGAGAAGAAATAAACAAACAAACAAAATGTGGTTCTCTTCCTGTGTTCAAGACTCACTTGCCTGGGCCCAAATTTAAAAAAAAAAAAAAAAAAACGCGTTGAGTTTTTGGTTATTTTTGGCCCTTTATGTCACTGCATTTGTCCGTTAAACACTTGGGGTAAAACCCAGAGACCCGAAACCTCTTACCCTCCGTCTACCCACCTGCATGCTGACACTTAAGATTCACATGTGACAGCCGAGGAGGGCCACAGTCTGGTTGGGCTATCGGAGTGGGACCGAGAAAGTTACAGATCAGTGAAGGCTGCTGGAAAGTTCACCCTCCTCTAGACCACAGAAAGACTTAAAGATCCAGACCAAACCAGAGCTCGCTCAAGTTTCAGGAGATGTCAAAGCCTGTGGCCCAAGAGCACAAATGATTCTGGCTATAAATACCCTCCAGCGCCCTCAGCCAAAACCTAAATGCTGTGAGGTTTCATCCAAACGAGTGGTTCCTTAAATAAACACAACGGGGCGGGCAGAAATGAGCCGCATGAACTCAAAAGCAAGGACTGACACCAGAAATAGAGTCTCATGGACATGAGGGGTGCGCCTGGAGCTGGGGGAACAAGTAGTAACCAAGGGGCCTTCAGAGGGTCAGGAACTGGCCAAGCTCGTCCAAATCCCTGTGTGGAATCCTCCCTTCAGGTCTGCAGGAGGAGGACATGGGTGTGGGAAAGCCAAGACTCCAGACAGAAGAGAAAATCTGCTGCAGTTGGAAGTCAAGTGTGTCTCGTGCCGAAGCCACTGGTCCTCTGTGTGCATGTCAAGGTCAAGGGTGCCGGCCTTATTGGCCCTGGACTCTGCAGCACCAGGAGGCACCCTGTCCTGGGAGCCATTGTTCAAGTTTCCCACTACACAGACAGTGTCACACACTGGATAACTTAAGACAGCAGACACATTCTCTCATAGTATCAAGAGCTAGACAAAACACAAACACATGCTCCATAAGCACACACCACACCACTCACAGACACCATTCACATACTGTACACAATCACATATACTCACACACAGACACACACCACACACAAACACACATACACACCTACCACACACCCACTTACATACACACAAAAACACACAATACATACTTATACAGACATATACACCACTCACTCACACGTATACACATATATACTCACATACTCACACACACAAACACACAGAGATATACACACACCACACACTTACTACACACACACCACACACTCACATACACACACACAAACACATCACACACACACACCACATACCTCACACACCACACATTCACACACACATACAAACATCACAAACTCACATAAACACACATGCACACAGCCTACACACACACCACACACACACACACAAACACACTCACACATTCACCACACACATACACATCACACACATAATACACCACACTCTCACACACACTGTACACTCACAAACACTCACATACCACACACTCACATAAACACACAGGCACACAGCATAAACATATACTCATACACATACTATACACACACACACACACACACACACACACACACACAAAGATTTTTAAAATGTTTAGCTTGTTAATAAAGCTCAAAGTCAGGAAACTGTAAAAACTACATAGGAAAATAGAAGCCCATTGGGCAAGAAGCATTTGCATACAGTGTTAAATACACTTCCTGCCAGGTGTGTGCAGCAATGGTCAATGGCAAATATGAATAGAAAAGATAAGAGCCTTTTTTGGCATAGACGTCACTTCCTGTGACTAGTGGGGAGGTGTTCTGAAGAGTTCAGTGGTCACACCCAGGGCTGTTTCCACTACCCTCCACTGCACCTTGGCGCAGTGACTACAAAGGGACATTTTACCCTTCATCTCCTGTCATCTCCCTAGAAATGCATCAGTCACCTAAGCCTGGAGCATGTGAGGTATGCCCCAAGGCACCCTGGGTGGTGGGTGGGAACATCAAGCTCTGGGAAGGCCTAACTCCCCTACGGTGCAGGAAGATGATGTCAATAAGTAGGAGTTGTGTGTGTGTGTGTGTGTGTGTGTGTGTGTGTGTGTGTGTGTGGTGGTCAGTCTGGACTAGCGCACACAGTAGTGGGTTTCATTGTGGTAGCTTTAAACAAAATTTGTTTTTGTTAAGTTCACTCTTCCCTCTCAGCCCTTTCCACCTGTCCTCCGAGTCAGAGGAGTTTTATTGCCCTCTCCACCTTCGGGACCATCTTTTTCTTCTTTTCTTTTGTCCTCCTCCCCTCCCCCCACCCCTGCCACCAAGACAAGGTATCTCTGTGTAGCCCTGGCTGTCCTGGAACTCACTCTGTAGACCAGGCTGGCCTTGAACTCACAGAGATCCGCCCCCCCCCCCCCCCCCCCCCGTCTCTGCCTCCAAAGTACTGGGATTAAAGCACCACCATTATCTGACCTTCACCTTTTATTCATTCACCTGTGTGGTTCCTTCTAGTTTCATTGCCTCTACTCACATTCACATCTGTATACATACATATATAAATATGAAAAGTTAGGGCACACACACACACACACACACACACACACACACGAGAAATGGGATATTAGTTTCTGAGTTATCTCATTCACTATAATCTCAAGGGTCACCCATCTCCCTGAAAATGCCTTAGCTTTATCTTTCTGAATAAAACTCAACTATGGCTGTATAGTACACTTCTATTACCCTAAATAGGAATTCGAACCAGGTTAAGATGTAGTCTCAATGTTCCTCTTATCCAGCAATTCTGACTGGTATTCTAGGAAGTACCAGAGATGATGGAGCAGATGGCCCAGTCCCATCAGTGGCCCCCAGCTCTGCATTTCCCCTGCCCACGGCATCCCGGGACAGTACGGTCACATTCTACATCTGCATGTCACCATGGCTGTCAGATGGGGAGCTTTGCTGTAGACCAGTGTTTCTCAACCTTCCTGATGCTGCAATCCTTTAATCCAGTTCCTCATGTTGTGCTGATCTCCAACCATACAATTATTTTCATGGCTACTTCATAGCTAATTTTGTTACTGTTATGGATCGTGATGTAAATATCTGATCGGTGACCTCCGAAGGGGCTGCAATGCACAGGTTAAAAACCACTGCTCTAGACACTGGTCTGCCTTGCCTTGCCCATGGGTGCAGTAACTGATTAATGCCAAAAGAGAATTCACAGCTCAAAGCTAGAGAGCGGAGAAGCAGCTACTGGAAGGGGGTGGAAGAGTGTAAGGGGTGTAAAGAAGAGAAAAGTAGGGCCGGGCGGTGGTGGTGCACACCTTTAGTCCCAGCGCTCAGGAGGCAGAGGCAGGAGGATCTCTGTGAGTTCAAGGCCAGCCTGGTCTACAAAGTGAGATCCAGGAAAGGCGCAAAGCCGCACAGAGAAACCCTGTCTCAGAAAAGAGAGAGAGAGAGAGAGAGAGAGAGAGAGAGAGAGAGAGAGAGAGAGAAATAGACAGAACACCAACAAGGACAAATTTTGTTTGAAAGTCCATAGTGAGCAGATAAGGAGAGATCTCAGTGGGCCCTGTGTTTGCAGTGCAGATACGAGGATCACAGCTTGGATCCCCAACCCCCACATAAATGTTGAGTTGGTCTTATGGCCCACCTGTAAGTCCAGGGTTGGGGGTTGGATCTCAGCGACCCTAGGGGCAAGCTGGCTATGACTAGCTAGACCAGCTCCAGGCTCAGCAAGAAGAGCCTTGTCTCAGTGAATAAAGTGAAACGAGATTGAGGAAGCACCCAAGTTTAACCTCTGGTCTCCACACACATGCGCCCCACACATAGCCAGGCATGCATACATTCACACATGCATGCACACATTTTATTTAAAAAAAAAAAAAAAAAAAAGGAAGAAGCTAGTCAGTGGTAGCGCACGCCTTTAGTCCCAGCACTCAGGAGGCAGAGGCAGGCAGATCTCTGTGAGTTTGAGGCCAGCCTGGGCTACAGAGAGTGAGTTCAGGAAAGGCACAAAAAAAGTTACACAGAGAAACCCTGTCTCGAAGAGAAAAAAAAAGAAAATGCTTCAATCAAACCTAATACTTGTCATATTAATTAGGATGCCTGGGATCCAAAATACGTACTTAAATACGTACATATGTACATGTGTATGAAAACTCTACACCAAGTGTGGAGAGATTAGACCCTCTGCACTGGCAGAAAGAAGTACAGTGGTGCCTCAAAGTGGTTGAGAGCACTGGCTGTTCTTCCAGAGGACCCGGGTTCGATTCCCAGCACCTACAGGACAACTCACAATTATATGTAGCTCCAGTTCTAGGGGATCCAATATCCTCTTCTGACCTCCATGGGCAATGTGTATGCACGCTGCACATACATGCAGGCAAAACACTGATACAAATAATAAGTACTTTTACAATGTAATACAAAACTAACATATGATCCAGAAATTCCTCCCTGGGTGTCTAAACATGCCAAGCATTTAAAATGAGGTCTCAAAAGGACATGGGTCCTGAGTTCAAAGCAGCATTACTCACATTAACCAGATTTCCCAGCAGTGTATAGATGCGCAAGCAAAATGTAGTCCTCCCATCCAATGAGATATTAGTCAGTCTTGAAGAGGGAGAAAATCACCGGGTGGTGGTGGCGCAGGCCTTTAATCCCAGAACTCAGGAGGCAGAGGCAGGCAGATCATTGTGAGTTCAAGGCCAGGCTGGTCTACCAAGTGAGATCCAGGAAAGGCGCAAAGCTACACAGAGAAACCCTGTCTCAAAAAACCATTTAAAAAAAGAAGAAAGAAAGAAAGGAAGGAAGGAAGGAAGGAAGGAAGGAAGGAAGGAAGGAAGGAAGAAAGAAAGAAAGAAAGAAAGAAAGAAAGAAAGAAAGAAAGAAAGAAAGAAAGAAAGAAAGAAAAAGAAAAGGGAGAAAATCTGATCACATGCTACCACTCAGATGATCCTCAAAACATCCTATGTGGGACAGATGAATGCCAAAGAACAGATGCTGCCTGAGTCCCTCCATACAATGCAAGGTTTCTAGAAGAGTCAGACCCAAGCTAAGAAGGAAGAAAGGCAGTGACCAAAATGTGGGTGAGGCACTGAGGCAGAGAGTCTGCGGGAAATAGCAGATGGAGTTCAGAATGTGTGGTAGCAATGGCGGCACAAACATCCTCAGTGCCACTAAACACCATGCTTCTGACACGATCATGGTGGTAAGTGGAGGCACATCCCACCACATGGGAAAGGAAGCGAGCAGATGGATCCAAGCACATGGCAGCCTTCTCCAGGAGGCTCTCGGCCCCAGCACACCATCACCTCTTAGAACGCGGTAGCCTCACTGCAGACTTCACAACTGCACCTGCGGGGTGTTTTAGGCATGCTTCAAACTTACACGTTGTAATGCAAACACAGATATTTACAAATATCTCTCTCTCTCTCTCTCTCTCTCTCTCTCTCTCTGTGTGTGTGTGTGTGTGTGTGTGTGTGTGTGTGTGTGTGAGTGTGTGTGTGTGTGTGTGTGTGTGTGTGTGTATAGAGACAGAGAGGAGGAGAGAGAGACAGAGAATGTGTCTTGGTCCATATGTGTCCTTCTTCCTGTGTGATTTGCAATGGACCATGTTTTTAAAAATAACTAAACCATGCAGTAACCTCATTCAGCAGTGCCCCGTATCACAAGATGAAGCCAGTGAATGTTCTTTCCTTCTCAGCCCTGTCCCCAAATGGCTCACTACTAACAGTTGCTTAGCATATCCTTTAAACAACAGCAGGACATGCTTAGACCAATATGGTGATGCATTTGTGTGTACCTATATTTTTAATTTTCCACATAGCATATTTACCTTTACACTTTATTTTACATGTTTAAATTTTGTATTTACAAAGCGTCGGCAGCTCTGTGCATATGCTGGGTAGTTTTCAGCTTGTGGTGTATTCCCTTTGAAGACATTCTGGGGGCTTTGCTAAGTTGGGATATACAAAGCTGTTTGGTGATTGTTGGATGTTCCAGATTTCTTTGCCTTTTTTTAATTTTTATTTTTTTTAGGGTTGAGAGAGAGGGTCTAGCAGGGGTTCCTATCAAAGACAGGTGGTTTAAAATCTAAGCAGTTCAATTCTTAATGGGCATCAGAAAGTTGCTGTCCATGATGGTGGCAACAGTTAACCCCTCTCTGAGCCTAAGAATGCCTGCCTCCTCATCAGTTCCTAGCAGCACTGTTCCCGGATATCCACCTTTACCTTGCTAATTCTCATTTGAATCTTACTCAAAAGAGGCACTGAAGGCCTGAGGGAGGGCTCAGGGGACGAAGCACCTTGCTGCACAAGCCTCGAGACCAGAGTTTGGATCCCCAGGACATACCTAGAAGCCAAGCCTACCTGACATGACAGCCTATTAGCCCAGTACTCTGGAAGTGAATTCAAGGGCTCCTCTGAACAAGCCGAGTAACCAGACGAACAGAATCCACAAGCTCCCGGTTCTGAGAGCCCATGAAGGAAATGAAACATGACCTCGGAAAACACCTGTTGATGCTCTTATGCACAAGACACACACACAGAGAGAGAGAGAGAGAGAGAGAGAGAGAGAGAGAGAGAGAGAGAGAGAGAGAGAAGAGCTACACAAAATCCTATAAACACGTTTCTTATCCATTCTCCTTTTCCTTTGCAGTGCCATGTTCAAACTCCACCTGACTTCTCTGTAGCCTTTCCTCTGTGTCAGTGGCGACCGTGACCATCGCCGCTCCATCTGTCACATGCCCTGAAGACTCTCTCCCCAGATTTGTTTGTTTTGCTTTGTTTTAGCCATTCTCTGCCAAAGAGTTAAAAAAAAAAAGAAAAGAAAAATGTTGCAAGCTCATATGCTTCCATCTTTTTCCTTTACAGATTCTAAATTTTCTCTCATGCTTGGAAAACCCCTTTCTATTCCAAGTTCAAAAATAAACACATGCGATCTGGTAGGCAGGCTATCGGCGCTGTTTGAGCAACAGCATGCCCACAGAGTTACCCATGGTGTTGCCCGCAATGGATAAAATGGGAGATGGTGAATGAGAACACTATGGTCAGCTCTTAAAATGAGGGAGACAATACTCACATCCATCCAGTTTTGAACAAGCACACTGAGATGAGTCGACCAGAGGAAGGAACCGGTGTCTTAAGTGACATGGAGACAACCAGAATCAGCGGTGTTTATCAACAGTGAAACAAACAGGTTTTATACATTACCTATAAAACTGACTCAAAATGGATCAGAGGCCTGAACACAGAAGAAAAGACTCTAAGAACCCCTAGTAGGAAGTATAAAAGAAAAGGGGCTTTGCGTCAGGTGAGGTTTTCTTACACAGACACCTAGGCTTGAGTGAGGACTGTGGTGTAGTTCAGAGGTATACCACTTGCTCAACATGTGCAAGACACCGGCATGGGTGGTCAGTACCAAAGGAGTAGACAGGAGACAGAGGGAAAATAATGGAGGAGAAAGAGGGAATGAGAGAGAGAGACAGACAGACAGACAGACAGAGACAGAGAGAAAGACAGAGAGAGAGATAGAGAGATCACTAAGAAAACAGGCCACCAAATTATGGAAACAGCCCAATGAACCCTAACAGATGACTACATAAAGAAAATGTGTTATATTCACAAGTGGAATATTACTCAGCCGCTACAAGTAATAAAATGCCAATTAATGCTATGACATGGATGAGCTCTGCCAACATCATGCGTTGTAAAACTATAATCATAATGAAGGGCCACCAAGTTTTCCCTAACTAAATGCTACCAACCCCTAGACATTTTTCTCCCCTTTCTGCCTCATATATCAAATGCCCAAGTGCCCCACACACACTAAAGTCCTGGGTAGGTTATTTTCCCTGTGGACAACTGATGCCCTAGACAGTGGGAATCAGGCTGCCATGGCAACTAGGCTGATCCACTCTAACAAACTGGATGCAGGTGATGGTGCCAGTGCCCTGGCCATGTACTCACTCCCACAGCAGGCCCTTGGAAGGCCATGATAGGCCTTTCTTCTTCCAACAATCAGTACTCTGGAGAAACCTGCAACACTAGGATGTTCCCCTAGTATGCTGAGACCATCTCCTTTGATGGGGACATGCAGGTCTCCTTCTGGAATCCCTGCTAGAAGAGACACAGTTGATGCCCTGGCATTTGCTAACAAGGATCTGCAGGAGACAACCTGAATGGGTGTGTCTCCAAGGGAGGGAGGGCGGGAGGGTGCAGAGAGGCGAACAGTGTCTGAAGATCTACACCTAACACACTGCACAGCTCAAACTGCATCTACTTAAGCTACAGAAGACGTCAACTGATACCCTCATGAAATCTTATTGAGCAGACAACCATGGGCTGTGTAGATGATAGACACAAATCTGTATGCCAGACATGCCACTAGCAGGAGCACATGTATGTGGTAGCCCATGCTTTCCCAGATAAAGTGGGTAGCAAGACAACTAGACCCTAACCTGAGATTCCAGCCACTCTCTCCTGTACCTTCCAGCCACTTACATGTTATTCTGCCCTGTTTGAATATAATCATATGGTTGCTGGAGATGCCAGAGTTCAGAGATGGTGATGGGTGAGCTGGAGGACAGGCCTCCATCAACGCAGCTGTAAGGAAGCATCATCCATGCAGGCTGAGAACTCTGTATGGCTGTCTGGCTGGTGTGCAGTCACCCACACACTGTAAGGAAGCCCCATGAAACTCACTGATCCTCCAAGGTGAACTTGGGTGGAATCCAACTTCAGTTTGTCATCGAGCATTTATGTCTCCCCAACAAGGAGCTCTCTCAATAGGTTTTGAGAGAGGAGAGCAGGAAATGTGGGGAGGCCACTAAAGAGAACGCCATGGCCTGCTCATCAAAAATAAAGGTGCAGAACATGCCAGGTGCACCTTATTGCCTTGGGGCCCCAGGCTCTGCAGAGGTGTAGTGGACAGAAAGAGCTCTCCCAGGCTGGGAGATAGTTAGTTCATCAGAGGAAAACTCAGGCACAGCAAGGCTCATGACCTGAGTCGGGATCCCCGGAACCCACCCAAAAGCAGTAAGCCTGGGGCTGGAAAAATGGCTCAGTGGTTAAGATGTCTAGCTGCTCTTTCAGAGGACACAGGTTCCATTCCCAGCATTTCCATGGCAGCTTACAACCCTCTCTAGCTCCAGTCCCAGGGGATCTGATGTCCTCTCCTCGTCACCATAAGTACCAGTGCACATAACTACTTCATGCAAAAGACTCCGACACAGGACAGAAATGAATACATCCTTAAACATACATAAGATGTATTTAAACAGAAACAAAGCAAGAAGAGCTAGCGTGGGTCTAATTCCAAAGTTCCTAGTGGATGTTTAGCAGAGCTAGGAGATGATGAACCAAGGTAGCAGGCTAGCTACCCTGCGCATGCAGTGGTGAGTAGCAAGACAGATCCTACATCAAACAAGATGGAATGTGAGAAATGACAGCTGAGATTGTCCTCTGGCCTCCACATGGGTGCCAAGGCGCCCACACACACGTGCATACACACACACACACACACACACACACACACACACACACACACACACTCATACACATACTCACACATAGGAATATGTACACACACAGGGGGGGAAGGGGAAGAGGGGGGAGAGAGAAGAGAGGGAGGGAGAGAGAGAGGAGAACACGTACTCATCTGCGCCTCACATCTCATGCATAATAAAGATCTGCTTGGAGATAAGCTCTCTAGGACTCTCTGTTCTCCACTGGCTCCGCTCCAACGTGAATTTGGCATTTCCCAGGGTGTTAACAGCCATGTCTGTATTTTAGTTCTGTACTTATTAGGAGTTCTCCAAAAATAGCTTCCAGCTACTTCTGATCTCTGGTTCTGAATGTGGGGCCGCAAACACTTGCAGCTGATTCTAATTTTCAACACTTCGTTCCTCCTGAGGAGAAGCAGGGCTGGGACTCCCACGGTTCCCACAAAGCCCAGATGGCAGCACCCCTCTGTCTCATGGAACTCACGCCCCACAGAGCAACAGGGTCTGATGGTGATTGCTTCCAACAGAATGCAGAGTTTTGTGTCTGGAACGTTCAGCACTAGTCTATACCCATTTGTTCTATTTAATTTTCAGTGACTTTGATAAACATAATGACCAAAACCAACATGGGGGAAGAAAAGGTTTATTTGACCTACAGGGAACAGTCTATCACTGAAGGAAGTCGAGGCAGGAACTCCATCAAGGATAGTGCTTGAAGCAGAAAGCACTGAGGAATGCTACATAATGGCTTGTTCTCTTTCTCACAGGCAGCCAGCTTCCTTTTATACTCCAGGCCCATCTGCCTAGGAATGGGAACATCCTCAGCATGCTGGGCTGTCCCTGCATCGATATAGCATTATCTAGAGAAAAACCTCTGGGGATATCTGTGATGTATTTTTTAGGTTGGATGGTTTGAGGGGGGAAGATCCATCTTAAACATGAGCACTACAATTCCATAGCCAGATGCTCGCACTTCATAGGAAGGTGGACAGAGCTGGGCGCTCACACTGAATCAGAAGGTGGGCCTCTTTCTCTGCTTGCTGACTGCAGACAACATGTGGCCAGACATCTTATGCTCCTGTTCCCACATCTTCCCCAACCATAATGGACTGTATCCCTCCCTAAACTAAGAGCCAAAGCAAGCCATACCTCCCCTGAATCACTTCTTATTAGGTGATTATTAGGTCACAACAACAAGAAAAGTAATACACCAACCAACCTTTCAATATGAATTCCAATCAGCCGAAATGTTATGTCCAAAAGAAGATTCACAAAGGAGAACCAAACGAAAAGGGGGAGAGAGGTATATACAAAAATTTAACATCCGAATGCATGAGGACCAAGCAAAATGTTGAGGTGGGGCTCTGCATTCTTTCTTCCTTGGATCAAAGGTTCCTAGATGCATCCCAGGAAATTTTGTAGGTGTCTTCTTTATGATTCATGACATGGGAAGGAAGTCTTTAGCACCAGTATGTAGATGAAACAGGAAGTGAGTGACTCCGTCCAGGTCACCCAGCTCATAGTGGGAGGACTCACATCCTGTTCTTCCTGCCTCCAATGTCCATCTTTGCTGGAAAATGTGTGTGTTCCTGCACAGCACTGCTAAAATGGAAAGCTTTGCTGTAAGTTAACTCTGTGGGAAATCCACCAGGCAAAGGCACATGGACTTGGGAAATCTTGACCAAAGAGACATCCTCATCCACAGACAGAGTAGAGCTAATGAAGAGCTTCCAGAATCATGGAAAAATTCTTCACAGTTGCTGGGCAATAAGCAAACTCACCCTGTTCTAGCCTCCCATCCATCAGCTCACTCTACACAAGCATGTGTTGAGCATCCACTGTGTCTCCATGCTGGCAGGAGGTATCTAGAGTATCCTTACAGCAAGAACCACATGCACAACACAGGATTAATACCACCACTTCACAGGGTTATTGTACAAGCTGAACAATAAAAGCATGCTAAGTGGTTAGCCCGGGACCCTGCCCAAGATGAGGCATTTAACATCCCATATCTTCTCTTCCTGGCTCATGCCTCATATCAGTAAGTTTGGCTTCATTGCTGGTTCACACTGATTCTGCCCTCCTTCAGCCATGGTTCTTTTGTGAGGTCAGCCACCATCTGATCATACAACAGGCAAAGTCAGCTACTCGGGAGAGCTAAAAGCCAGGCAAGACGTGCTAATGTTGCCTTGAGAAACAGGAGGGATTGTAAGTGCCCCTGGGCAGGGCTACTGTGCCTGAGCACCTCAGAGTGACGTGAGCAGTGTGAGGATGCTGTACCAGCAGCTGTTTAAGCATGCAGGGCGGTACACCACATATGTGGACTGGTTGTATCCATGTGAAAGAGAACCTGGGCACAGTTCATGATGTAGATCATGCCTATGAGGCTGGGGTGATCCCAGTTGAGACGCATTTTAGCCTCTCATGAGTTAGAGCTACTGCAGGCCAGTGGACAGGGTTTTCCACCCGCCTTGATAAATGACTAGGGAAGTGAATAATATTCTGGTTCATCCACCTCCAAGGCATCTGTTCTCAAGATTAATTGGAAGGTTGGCCCGCCTAAGCCTCTCATATTTCTTTGGTAAGGAAAAAAAAATCATAAACTCATGTGACCTTCATATTTGGTTCATAGAAGAAACAAATCTTCTCTAGCTGCTATTTCCAGGGGGATTGTGGGGAAATAAACCAGAAGCCACATTTACAGGGCGGTAAGCTGTGCAATCACAAATGTGGTAGCAGAGCCATGGTGGGAAGCACCAATGCAACTGTGGTGTTGGTGCCAGAATCCAGCACCTGACAACTCCAATCCTTTTCTCCAATGATCTCCCAGGCCTTCTGAGACATGGTCTCGCTGTGGCAGTGACCAAGGATACAAAACCAGAGGAAAAAGCTTCAGATGATCCCTGCTGAGGAAGAATGCAAGTTGAAAGGAGCTACAGAGTCCATGCCAATTGTCAGAGATGGGGAAACTGAGATAAGAAGGGACATGACTTTTCCTATGGTCGTGTAATGTTTGAGGGGATGGCCTACCATCAGTGGCCATGTTCACTGTGAGCTGGTCCATAGTCTCTCTCTCCTTCCATCTTCTCTTTTTCTGTCTCTGGCTCCCAGACACCAAGAGCAAGCACACATACAAGATGCACACACAGCCGGGCCTGCAGTGCACGTTTGCTTTAAGAAGTGTGGTGGTCTGAAAGACGATGGCCCCCATAGATACTTGAACTCTCGGTTCCCAGTTGGTGGAACTGTTGGGAAGGATTAGGAGGTCTGGTATTGTTGGAGGAGGTGTGTCACTAGGGGTGGGCTTTGGCATTCCAAAAGCCCATGCTCTGTGTATCTCTGTCTCTCTGTCTCTCTGTCTCTCTCTCTGTCTCTCTCTCTCTCTCTCTCTCTCTCTCTCTCTCTCTCTCTCTCTCTCTCTCTCTCTCTCTCTCTCTCTCTCTCTCTCTCTCTCTCTCTCTCTCTCTCTGTGTGTGTGTGTGTGTGTGTCCATCATCCATCTGTCCATGTGTATCCTTGTTGAGCTGTCTGTCTGTCTGTCTCTAACTGCCTGTTTCTCTGCTATCTGTCCCTCTAGCTGCCTGTCTCTTTGGCTACCTATCTCACTGTCTGTCTGTCTCTCCATCTTTGTCTGTCTCTGTCTCTCTGCTCTGTTTCTGTGTCTCTCTGTGTCTCCCTCTGTCTATCTCTCCCTGTCTGTCTCTTCCTGTCTGTCTCTCTGCCTTTTTCTCTCTGCCTCTGTCTCTCTGTCTCTGTCAAGCTCTCAGTGACTTCTCCAGCACCCTGCCTGACACCATGCTTCCTGCCATGATAATGGATACAGCCTCTGAAACTGTAAACAAGCCAACAATTAATTACTTTCCTTTGTAAGAGTTGCCATGGTCATGGTGTCTCTTCACAGCTATAGAGCATTGACTTAAGAAAGGTTATGCAGCACAGAGTCAGCAATGGCATATACCAATTACTCCTCCTCTAACTGGAATGGCCTCCCATGTGTAGTTATTTGTCTAAAACATGAAGAAGCCAGGCACAGGGAAGCACAGTGTTAATCCTAGCATGCAGGCACAGAGACAAGCAGATGTTCTGTGTTTGAAGCCAGCCAAGGCTATAGAGTGTCACTTTTTGTCTTGAAAAATGAAACATAAATACCTAAGTCACAAAATATCAAGAAGCCCCTGTAACCTTATTAACTGAGTCAACAGCTAGGGTGAGCTAGCAAAACCCTATAGCCTGTATCCCTCTTATCTCCCTCCTATCTCATCCCTAACCAAAGTATGCAATGTTCTGAACATCACTGTATTGTCTCTACGTGTGAAGAGTTGTACATCACTCTGCCTTCTCCATCTTTAGACTTACCATAAACCATGCACTAGGCTGTGCTTCCCATTCACAATTATGTTAATATCATTCTCCAGATGGCCACTCACATTCATCACTTGCATTTTCATCTGTCTGGCACACTCTAGTTTATTAGTCCTTTCCATTCCCAATAGACATGCGGGTTATTGCCTTTTTTTCTTATAAGGAGTAGAGCTGTGACTATTCCTACACTTGTTTCCTGCTGTTAACGGCTCCATCTTTGTTACATCCTTACAAAGGAACTGCTAGACACCCATGAAGGTGAACATTTCAATTCTATAGAAGAAGCATCAGCTACTTCTCAGAGTGACTGCAGAAGTTTGCATTTTCTTAGCCAACCAGAAGGAGCAGCGTTGATCCACCTCCTTCTGGAAGACGGCAATGCAAAGCACCCATGCAAATGGTCTTATAGTGGGATCCAGTGCAGCACTGGTTTGCATGGAAACATGCTTAGCTAACATGAGTTTCATTCTCCAGGATGCTCCTGCTTCTCCCCTTGCTGTGGGTATCCCATAGTGATCTGAGCATTTCCTACTGACAGGATGCTGTCAGTCTTTGGTACACATGATCCCCTCGTCCTTTGGACCTTGTCTTCCTACTTCTTTTGCTGTTTATTTAGAAGATGACTTCTTACTTTGAATGCAGTGGAATCTATCAGTCCTTAGCTTTATACTACTGCATTTAATTTTAACTTCTCCAGCTGCTGCCAATCCTGAGTTACATTTTGCTGTTTACATGGCTTGAGTTATTTCGATCTCAAAATCTTGATGAATGTGGTTCTATCATCATCCTCTGTGTGTTAGGAGAGGTGTGTGTGTGCAGGTGCACCTGTGTACAAAGGTATATGTGCAAAGGTGTGTGCTTGTGTGGAGGCCAGTGGACCTCTTATGTCATTCCTCATATGGCATGTCTTTGTTTGGTTGGTTTTGAGACAGGGTTCATCACTTACCTGGAGCTCGTCAGGTAGATTAGGCTGGCTGGCCAGTGTGCCGCACAGATCTGTATGTCTCTTCCCTTTTAGCATTAGAATTTTAAACATGCACAACTAGGCCAGACTTTTTTAAAATGTGGGTTCTGGAGCTCAGATATGGGTCTTCTTGCTTACTAGGCAAACACTTCACAGACTGAGCTACCTCCTAGCCACCATGATACTCCATCTATAGATGAATCAGTCTCGCAAAATTGATTAACCCATGGTCACCCAACCCATAGCAGCTTTCTAGAGGTCAGACCCCTAAACCTTGTCTGCCAGCACTGGTCTGGCTTCATATGCCTTTGTTGCCTCTCTCTGCTCTGCTGTGGATATGTTCATTTGCAGCCAACACTTCAAGGACCCTGGTGCATTATGCACAGTGCAAAAGTCTAGGAACAGAGAAGCAGTGTATGATCTCTGTCCTTTAAAAATTGGCATTATAAGGACTGTGTCCTTGTAGGAGACATCTGAGCATGAATTTTACAGTAGATGTTTTTACAAGGGTGGGAGGACTTAGAAGGGTTAAGAACATTCTAGAAGAAAATGGCACTAGCATAGATGTTCTGATTACAATGTGCATACATGTTACATGTGTGTGTGTGTGTGTGTGTGTGTGTGTATGTGTGTGTGTGTGTGTAGTTTTGAGTTTTGCATATGTGTTTAATTGGGAAAAGTTGCTTCCAGGAACATGGAAAACTTAGCCGTGCCTCACCCACTGAAGTAGACCCTCCTTCCACCAACAATCATTAGCTGCCCGTAGACACTCAGAGCTGCAAATAGAAAATCATTGGTCTGTGATGTAGTTGGGAAAGGACCATTAAAACCCCCCGGGATTCTCTCCCCAAGAGAGATGTTCTTTCTGGGTGCTGGAGCTCACACTCTGACTCGATTGCTCATCACAAGACATATTTAGAAGATCAGAGGAAGTCGGGTCACTGAAAGGCAGAATAATCACATGTATGATTTTTGAAAAGTGATTTATGGCCAGAGATAAAGCAGGGGAGGAAAAAAACACCACAAAAAGTCTGGAATTCAAATCCCAATTTGTCATCTTTGACATGAGAATTTAATACCAAGGCTTCAGGATTGTTATAAGGAATATTTAAAAACAATAAGTGCATGAGACACAGTAGAGATTAATTTTAAGTCGTTATTGCCTAGATGAGGGTTGTATTGGCTTGCTAAGGTCACCAGAGCAACAACGTACCATAGATGGTATCATAGCCCTACAGTGGGCTAAACCCACCACTCCTTTCCTCGAGGTAAGTTAACCTAGGTGGGAGAGCAACGATGTGATGTCACCTTATCATGGACTGAATCGCGTCGTCCAAATGTCCTACAGTGGAGCTCCAACCACCACAGAATGTCTCTGGAGACAAGGTCTTTCCAGAAGTACTTAGGCCATAGGTGCCCCTTGCAACACAACTGATCCTAAGAAGAGACTTGGATACAGACAGCTTATCTGAGCAATGGTTGCCTAAGAATGCTGCGAGGCGACTAACTGATAGACTAGGAGGGGGCCCTACAGCAAGCCGCTCCATCACACCTTAACGGGTAATTCCAGCTTCCAGTGCCTAACAAAACGAGATTTCTGGGTTTTACACCACCCACTTTCTTATTACGTTAGCAGAGTCCAAGCAGAAAACACATTTTTTTTTCTCTCTCCAAGAAAATTTACTGGAAAAAGAAATCTGATTTTTCACATATTGTGAATGTAAAGTGGATTCTGTAAACGTGCTGACGAATTAAGAAGGAATGAGTGGTGTGTGTGTGTGTGTGAGTGTGTGTGTGTGTGTGTGTACATGCGTGTGCACCTGTGGGTGTATAGGTGCACACACTGTGTATACATGTGTACACTTAGCTTGTATGTGTATGTCTCTATGCATGTATGTGTGTACGTCTGTGTACATATTATATGTATGTGTATGTGTGTGTGCATGTGTATTCCCCATGCAGTCCATCCAGTGACAGAAATTCCCCATGTAGCACCTGGGTGTGCATTTGGCCTCAGAACCCTCCCATGCAATGAAGGTCCTGCTGAACCAGGCTTCCTCTTGGCTGGGTAAGTTTCTCTTTCCCCAACCTGCTGCCCAGTTCCACCCTGCTTTTGCATCATCCTGATGGAATGCAGACACTAGGCCTGCACATCTCTGTTTAGGCCTTCTTTTATTTATGTTTATAACATTCTTAGGGACTTAAATCTCATCAGTGGTTGCCGGGAATCCAGGCTTGCGTTGGATTCTTGAGGGGATATAACAAATTCACCCTCATGAAAGCTGAACTCAGCAAATGGCTCAGTTAAAGCCATCCAGCCCCAAGGCTCCAAGTGAATTTCAGCTCATTGCCCTTGTAAGATTGCTAGCCATCAGCAACCTTTAGATTTATGTAACCTAAGTGAAATTCAGTAAAACTATGCACTCGTTACATAAAGAACACTCACGTGCACTGGTTAAACTGGGACAGGTGAAGGAAACCCAGAAAACCAGGGCAAGGAGGCTCCCAACAGCTTCAAATCCATTTTCTTTAAGTTCATAACAAGATCATTTTTCCTGTCCTTCCCAATAGTAACAGACATTTATCAAATGTCCATAAAATGCCAGCTTTCCTGCAGTTGGGCTCCAATGGGGAAAAGCAAAAGATTTGGAGCAGAGGTGGGTATGTAGCATTTAGCAAGCTTTTCCCTCCTCCAAATACCCATAAAATACTAGCCCCCACACCTGCCTTACAGAGTCATGGTGAAAAATTAAATGGTTTTGCTAAGTAGCTGCTCATTTCGGAGAACGTCCTAGTCTACTGCCCTTAACTGATCTTGTTCAACACTTGGAGCTTGCTGGGGAGAGTCTTGCTAGTGATTCTACTAGACTCATGTTTAGTGAGGAGATGGTCACACTGCCAATGTGATGTTGCTCTTACAGGGCTGAGGGACCTCCTCGCTAACTTGTTAAAGGCCAGCCTCCATTGTGCAGCCCGCAGGTTATCCCATCTGTGGTTTGCACACGTCTTTGGGCTTCTGTGCCTTTCCTCTTGGCCACCTGCCAGCTGGCTCTTTCCCTGCTAATTAGCACCTCCACCACAGTTCAGCAGGGGAATTCCTAGCTCTAAGCCTCAGCTAGCAGCTCCACTGTGTGGTTTAAGAGCTTTGGAGGAGAGGTTAAAGACATGAGAAGTTTGGTAAAGAGAGATGGCATCTTAACATGATGCAGGTATTTTCAGTTATCCTTGAAAACCAGCTCTCTCCCCTCTCCCCCTCTCTCCCTCTCCTCCCTCCTCTCCTCTCTTTCTTTCCTCTATCCCCTCTCTCTGTCCCCCCCTCTGTCTCTCCCCTCTCTCTCTGTCTCTCCCCTCTCTCTCTGTCTCTTCCCCCTCTCTCTGTCTCTTCCCCCTCTCTCCCGTGCTCCCTGTCTCCCACCCCGCCTCTCTCTCCCTTCCTCCATGGAAATTGAACCTAGGATCTCTGGCATATGAGGCAAGTCTTCTACTACTGAACTGTACCCATAGCCTCCTTATGTTTTGTTTTAAAATTCTTTACTAAGCACCCAGGCTATCCTTGAACTTCTGCTATAGCCCAAGCTGGCTTCCTTCTGGAGGCCCATTCTTAGCAATCTCAGCCCCTCCTACTAGTCAATAATTGAGAATGAAATGTTCTATTTAAGAAGTTGTCTGATCCTCAGACTTCAAAGTTCCTTTGTCTATTCCTTTTTTAAGTGGAAAGGGCTCATAAAGTTCTGCCAGAATTCCTGTGCCCCTTGGGTGTCAACCCCCAGCGGCACTGGTCTGTTAGGATATCTGCCAGCTGCTGTGGGACAATGGGCAGTAGCCTTCCCCAGGGACGTCTGATGGCACACAGACAGAGTCAAGAGAGGCAGAGATTGCACATGAAGATTGGTGCAGACCCTGGGAGTCCTGGGTAGGGTCCTTTCCTCAGTCATGTGCTTTTATGTTAAGGCAACCAAGAATGAGCACTATGAAGAATCGTGTTTGCAAGGAGACTTGAAAGAACTCACCACAGAATCACCTTTCAAAATCCAATGGGCATCACCCCAACTCAGTCCAGTCTACAGTTGCCTCCTATTTTAGCCAAGTTCTCACACAGCATCTTCAATAAAAAAGGCAATTAAGTTATCAACGTGCATAAACTCCAGGCCTGCAAAGATGTGAGGAGGTGGTGCATTACAGGACTCACCCTCAAGAAAAGGGTTGAGTGAAATGTCTTTAAAATATGTGTTACTTTTGATCTAATCATTACAGTTCTTCAAGTACCTTCCCATGAAACACATGTTTCTTTTGTTGACTGTGCAGTGTGTGCATGCACATATGTGCATGTGTGGAGAAGAGCTCATGTGCATGCATGTCAATGTCTGTCTAATACTCCCATCTTGTTTTCTAATGTAGGATCTCTCACTGGACCTGGGGCTTTTCATTTCAGCTGGCCCGGCAAACCATGAGCCCCTGGAATTCTGTCTCTTCCTGATACCATTCCTGTGCCACGGTCACAGACACACACTACCACGTCCAGTTTTCACATGGGAGCTGGGGATCCAAACTCAGGTCCACTTGCTTGCCCAGTGTGATGGTCTGAAAGAAAAGGGCCCCCAAAGGGAGAGGCATGATCAGGAGGTGTGGCTTTATTGGAGTAGGTGTGGCCTTGTTGGAAGAAGGGTGTCACTGTGAGGGTGGGCTTTCGGGTCTCATATATGCTCAAGCCATACCCAGTGTCTCAGTCTATTTCCTGTTGCCTACAAGATGTAGGACTCTCAGCTCCTTCTCCATCACCATGTCCGCCTGCACTCTGCCATGTCCCACCATGACGACAATGGACTAAACCTCTGAACTATAAGCCAGCCACCCCAATTAAATGTTTTCCTTTCTAAGAGTTTCCATGTATCATGGTGTCTCTTCATAGCAACAGAAACTCTAAGATACCCAATAAGCATGTCACCTTCACAGCCATCTCCACAGAAACTATTTCAGAACCCAAAACCATTTCTTAACATTTTTAAATAGATAATTGGCACAGCAGGCATAGTGGAATGCTCCCCATGAGAGGATTAATTCATTTTAAATTATTTATTATTTATCAATTTTAATTGATTATTTAGTTAATTCCGTGTTAAATTAATTGATTCAATAAACTGTACTGTGCAGCTGATCTGTACATACCCAGACCTTCCTGGTAATGGGACAGAGAGCAAAGTAGTAACCACAGCTCTAATTGATGGATCAGTGGCAGGAAGAGTCCTTCCCATTGTTAATATACAGTATGATGTGTGTGATATCTATAGCTCATCAAGAAAGTACTGCAGACCCATTCAAACGAGGCTTACAAAACCTTAGTGAAAGGGGCTTATAGCTCTTCATGGTAAAAAAAAAAAAAAAAGTAAAAGTCATGTGTGTTCATACATACACAGAGACATGTTTCCAGATATATGAAGATCTGAGAGGTCTAGATTGAAGTCTTCTGCCTGCAAATCATAGCTTCTCCAGAGAACAGGGAAACTGCTGACTACAAGGCCGAGTGGGTAACTGGATTGATATGTGGATTGAAAACGGCAAGATGACTTTACAGTGTTGACCATAACTATGGCTGTTCTAATGATGATGTATGTATTTTTCTAACGTTCTGTATATTTCAGTTTTCACCATATGCAGAAGGAAATCCAACACATTTTGTGCAGACACAGGAAAATCCAGCTATGTTGTGTGACAAAATAGCCATGGGGGTGCCTTATTCTCTCCCTCTGTGTGTGTCTGCTGCCCATTCCCTGTGGCCCTCATCCCAGCTTCTCCTTGAGCATCTAGACTCTCTGGCATGGCCCCCATTTGCTACTCTGCCTCTATTGCTCCCGGATTAAGAGCCTTGTGCCATCTGCCCTTCCTTGAGGAGATTGACAACAGTGCATGGCTTTCCCAAATCTGCTCCATGGGACTCCAATACACAGAACACTTAATTTTTTCTCTTCAGCATTCCTGCTGTACCCATGATCGAATTTTAGTTCTGATGCCCGGCAACTACTCACATAATTTCCCTGCATCTTATTCTCCTAAAATATCAACTTAGAAAAAGAAAGGTTCATAGTGTGATCATTAGTTTTAGCTATCAACTTAACCCAAACTAGAATCACTGAGGGAAGAGAGACTTGTTTTGTTTTGTTTTGTTTTGTTTTGTTTTTCAAGACAGGGTTTCTCTGTGTAGCTTTGTGCCTTTCCTGGAACTCGATTGGTAGACCAGGCTGGCCTTGAACTCACAGAGATCCACCTGCCTCTGCCTCCCAGGTACTGGGATTAAAGGCATGTGCCACCACTGCCCGGCTGGGAAGAGAGTCTTAATGGGGAATTATCTAGATCATGCTGGCCTGTGGGTATGTCTTGGGAGACTGACTTGATTATTCATTAATGTGGGAAAATGTAGCCCCCTGTGGGTGGTACCATCCCCTAGGCAGGAAGTTCTAAACTTTATGAGAGGAGAAATCAAGCCAGGAAGAAGCAGGTCTCCTGTATTCATTTCTCTTGGCTTTTGGTTAGCTCCTGCCACACTGTGACTTCTCTATGATGATGGGCCATGACCTAGAACTGTAAGCCAAATAAACCCCTTTCTTCCATAAGCTGCTTGTTGTCAAGGTGCTTTGTTCCAGCAGCAGAAATGAAAATAGATGTCCTAGTCATGAGTACCTACCCTACACCAACATCCCCATTCCCTCAGCTTCAGTACTGGACAGTATTAAAATGAGAAACTAGCTGAGTATGAGCTTTTCTCTCAGCTTCCTGACTGTGGATGCAATGTAATGAACTGCCTCAGGTTCTGGCCACTATGACTCCCTGGCCATGATAGTCTGTACCCTCAAACTGTTAGTCAAAACACTACTTCCCTCTTGAGTGGCTGCTGTCATGATATTTTATCACAGCAACAGAAAATGTTGCTAAGATACATGGGTATCAGGTTGAATGTGTTTTCCTAATTCTCTGCAATTAAAAGATGTCACTGTTATTTGGGGTTTTTTTGTTTTTTGTTTTATGTTTTTTGGTTTTTTTTTTTTTTTTTTGCTTTTTGAGATAAGACACCTCATGATGTGACCCAGACTGATCATCCTCAGCCATCACCTCCTAAGTGCTACAATTATAGGTTTGTGGCACCACACATCTGCCCCACAAATGACATGTTTATAATGAAAAGTAGGTGGTCCTGTGCATGTTCTTAGTATTGCTACTGATAGTCTTCAGGAGTTTGCAAGGTACCCCAGAAATCAACAGATTTGTACTCCAATGACCGCCATTAGTGTTCCTATCATTACTGACCTCCATTGATGTCCTCTCATGAACTATAAAGCTCCAGAAAAAAATATTCCTAGAAAATAGAGATCAGGAATTACAGGTTCTTTGGATTCTTTTTTTTTTTTTTTTTTTCTGAGATGTGATAAAAAGTCACTGCTTTTATCAAATTCATCTTTTCTGGACCTATCACCATCAATAACGGGAACTGAGACAAGAATGAAGGCTCCTTTTCTTATTTAAAAATTTAAAATTTACATGCTCAAAATCCCAATCTTTGCCAAAAAGGAAAAAATCATGTTTTAGTGGGAGAGAACACAGACTGTCATCCAGACCCTTAAGTTCAAAATAACTTACGCTTTCCCAAGTTCTCCACATAAACAAAGATATCTCATTCTAAACTGTTTCCATACAACTTTGAAAAATGCCCCCTGAATTTCTGAAATAACATATTTTATGTGTTTCTCTGTACTGAGAAATGCCAAGGAACCAATCCAGGGATTGAAACGTTCATTGATGAGGCTCAGGAGCGGGAATAAATAACCACTCTTATACCTCCACAATGCTTCAGGCACCAGCTCAATAGCAAAGAGCCACCCAAACAGGCAGATTCCACTATTTCCTGAGCCTACCTCACATGTGTGGGTAAGGACTTCCACAGATTTGCAGGAAGACACAAGCTAATAGGTTCTGCAGTTTAATCTGTGAGTTGCCTATCAGTAGCAGTTTTTCTGGATAAGACAAGAAGCCTCAGATGTGAGGGTTCAAGGGCTCCTGAGGAGTGTCCATTTCATAGAGTTGTTCTATACAAGCTCAGAGGGGGTCATAGGCCTGTCTAGTTCACACAGCAAATTAGTCCCAGTGGGCTATCCCAGCCTCCCCACTGCAGCAGAGTCCTAGCCTACCACACACAGCTATATGCAAACCTTCAAGGAAAAGTCCCCTGAGTACTCCTTCCATCTTTTGGGTGCCCAAAAAGAAATATGGTCATAGGAGAAGAGCATAGACTTCCAGGCCAAACCAACTTAGAATCGAGTCCAATTCTGCCTTTTACTACAAGCTTTTCATAATACTGTTTATTCTTCTCACCATGCTGTGGAAGTCACACACAGCCAGCATAGGGCCTGAGATATTCAGCGTTCCATCCTTCAACACAGTGGTTCAGATCTGCCTATATTCTAACCTGTGTCTAAGTATGTAAGGGTCTTAGCCCCTGCAGGCTGCTATAACAAAGCACCACATGTGTGGGGCTTATAAATCACAGAAACTTTTCAAGAAACTGGAAAACCAAGAGCAAGGTATGTCCTATTTATGGTATGGCTCAACTTCTGGTTCAGAGACTCTGCTTTCCCTTGGGAGAAGAAGTTAGCTAACTCCTAGAGTTCATAGTTACGAAGTCACTGGGTCACCAATCTGTACTCATGACAGCTCACCTCCCATCACCTGAGGAGTTAGGAACTCATGAATTTTGATAAGATACAAACACCAACTCAACTCAGTGCATAATATATAGATACTATATACATATCTAATGCAGTATGCAATATATATATATGCATACATACACACACACACACACACACACACACACACACACACATATGACTTCCCTCCATGATGGAAGTGACATGGAACTTGAAGATAACTTAGGATACTGGGCACACATACAAACTCCACGTAAAATACATTTCACATTGGTCAGAGGCAGAAACAAGTGGATCTGTGGCAGCTCTGAGGCTTTCCCTAGACCTTAACAGAGAAGCACCTATACTAACCCTTTCGCAATACAAAGGCCGGAATTCCCATTGCCTTTGAGTTCTATTTGTTGTAGAAAGAGAATCTCCAGTCAAAATCCCTTCTTTAAAACTTACATAAATACTTTCTTTGGCAAGGATAAAAGCAAGTTTTGGTCTTGAGAGTCAAAGGAACTCAGGTACAGCATGACTCTCCATGGGGTGGTGTGGGGGGTGTCTGCCTATGTGTCCCTGTGTCTGTGTGTATCTGTGTGTGGCATCCTGCCCCTTCTGGTCTGATGTGCCTCACTGACATGACCCCTATCACTGTCAATCTGGCACAACTGCTATTTGCCACCATCAGCCACTCTATCCTCAGACTGCTTTAATTGTTGGCAACCTCCCTTGTTCTAGATCCTTGCCTTCTGGGGTCACAGCAGCCAAGTCCACTCCCTAGTCTAACCCTTCAATACTGAGCATCGCTTCCAGGGCCTAAGGACTTCCTGCTCCAGGGAGATAGTCCTAATTCCTTCTGCCACTTTTCATAGCAGAGGCCATGGCTAGAGTGGACATGCCTAGAGACAGAATCTCAGGTAATATCTGCTTCAGTACCACAGCAAAATGAGCTCATGACCACAGCAGAATGTGAACCACCAGGTGCAGGACACCCATTGCTATGGATGTCTTTCTGTACACTGTGAATATGTATTGCTCTGATTGGTTGATAAATAAAATGTTGACTGGTCAGTAGCCAGGCAAGAAGTATAGGCAGGGCAAGCAGACAAGGAGAATTCTGGGAAGAGGAAGGGAGAGTCAGGAGTCGCCAACCAGACACAGAGGAAACAAGATGACAAGACAGAACTGAGAAAAGGTACCAAGCCTCATGGCTAAACATAGATAAGAATTATGGGTTAATTTAAGTGTAAGAGCTAGTCAGTAATAAACCTGAGCTAATAGCCGAGCAGTTATAATTAATATAAGCCTCTGTGTGTTTTCTTGGGGGATGCAAGTGGGAGAGGTTTGTCCCAACCCCAACTTCTGGCCAGCCGGGACACAGGAAAACTTCCAACTATAATCCATAATCAAGAGTGTAGAGAAACAAGTGCATCCATGCTGTGTCCTTGCTCTCATCTGGACCTCTTCTCTTTTCTACACCTTGGGCCCCAGCCCAGGGCACGGTGTTGTGCACGATGGACTATGTCCTCCCACATCAATTAGCAATCAAGACAATCCCCCACAGACATGCCCACAAGCCAAGCTGCTCTATAGACAGCTCCTCAACTGAGACTCTGAATTTTGGCAAAATGATGATTAGAATCCAAACATCATGCACCTGTACCTCTAGTTGTGGGTGAATGTGCAGCAGGTGGAGAAGCACAGGGTGTTGGGGGTGCAGACGCCCTTGCAGATCTGGAGAAAACAGCAACTGCTCAAGGGTCAGACATTCCATAATGGTATGGGTGAAGCCTCAATGGTCAGGGTGAAGAGGACCCTTCTCCTTCTCAACTGAAACCCTCACACTGAGCAAAGCGGCTCACTTATAGCTTTGAACATCCAACTCACAAATGAAATGGCTTGTCTTTGAAAAATCATATTCTCCTTCATAGTGCACTTCAACCTTGAATTAGCTAATTTTGACCGCCATGCCTTACGCACCCCGGGACACATATTTAACTACTGCTTTCAGGTAGTGCACACCAAGCAAGCTGGCCTGGTACAATGGGTTTTTCACCGTACTTAAATATGCAAGCTCATTGGCCATCATTCCATCCTTTGTCCTGCACTGCAACCCCCACATGATCTGCTCAGCCTGGGCTTCCATTTGTGAAGAATGCAGGCTATTGGGACTCTACACTAGGAAATCAGGAAACCTTAGAGACGGCAAAGCAGGATTTGGATGAGGCCTGCATTCTCATATTCCAAAAGCAGTGGGCATTTCTCACCTTTTGTGTTACTTCGGAATCAAGTTTACATGGGCATTATTCTGTTGCGGGCAATGAAGTCATCGAGGTGTGACGGTCACATGTCTGCATCCTCCAAACAACCCCACTTTTCCTACTCTGTCTGCTTCCTTTTCTGTCCAGGTCATGCAAATGTCCTAGAAACCAGTCTCTTATTGTCAATACTTGATGCCTTGCCACGCTGCTTTTGCATCTTAATGTCCTATGTCAAGAAAGGGTGTTGTCAATTTTCTCTGTAAAGAACGTCAGTGTAATCACTAATATTGTATTATTGTATTGTATGAGTGATGTTGTATGAAAAATCCCAGAGAGTGCCAGAGAGATGCAGAGCTGGAAGAAATCAGAGATTTTTGTCAGGTTGCATTCCTGCCCCACGTATTCCTGGAGCAAGGTAAGATGAGTTTGCAGACAGAGTCGCTGCTTTGTGTCCGCCATATCTTAGTGTGGTCAGTGTTTTCCTAAAGAGTTAATGAAAAGGATGAGAAATTGACTTTATGGTAGAATACCGTGTTGCATACACATGAGCACATTTTGAACATGACTGAATATACTCATCTCTCTCCATACATAATGAGTGCTGAGGTTTAAAGACCTTTAGTAATTTCCCCAAAATCAGAGACCAGACCTGCTGAGATTTGGGAGTCCACATCCACAAACCTGACAGATGTATAAAAATCCAGATTTGAAAAGTCTTGAAACATATTTTGTTCAATGCAACTGCTTTCTTACATTAGCAAACTGAGAAATCAGAAAGCAAGGCTCCACTCTGAGGTTAGCAGTGGCTTCAGCATGATGGGGACCCAGGCCTCCTGAACCCAAGCCAGGGCCTTCCTTCTGTACCATGAGCTCATCCTTGTACAGTGAACCACCCTGCAGAAGTACTGCTTAGCACTTCGCCACCAAAGGCCGAGGAAAGAGGAGGAAAGGTCTGTGACTGATGCAGTGTGTGGCATCGGAACTGAAAAGAATGGATGAGGTTATAGATGACACACATCTGGACTAAGCTGTGCACAAGGGGCCAAAGCAGACAGGGTGGATTTGGAGGCGTCTTCATCGAATTCTTTTTCCCGAGTTCCAAGAAATCAGTCACTGAACCAGAAAGCCACTCTGTGGTCACCTGATAAGATGGTGGAATGAACAATTTGAGATGAAAACTTGGGAGTCATGTTACAGAATTCCATCCAACATGAATTATGAACCAATAGTGGCTTTCTTCCGTTCAAAATGATTCATCTCTTCCAGACACTCACTGGGCAGTTTACGTAAACATTACGATGCATATAAAGTCATCTAGGAAAAAATACACGCATCTGAGGATTATTAAAAAATTATCTGAGGCTGGAGATTTAGCTCAGAGGTAGAGTGCTTGCCGGGCAAGCACAAGGCCCTAGGTTCGGTCCTCAGCTCTGGAAGAAAAAAAAAAAAAAAAGGAACTACTAAAAAAAATTATCTGAGAAACAATGTATAAATGGCAAAAGCAACTTCTGTATAGATGATGAAGAGTTGGATATGGAAAGTTCCAAGATGCATTTTGCTTCCCTAAGCTGAACACAGAGGAGGCCCTGGAAGTGATGCTCCATCTTACAGTATGGCTTTTATTTAAGCAGACTTTTAAATTTTAGTTTGCTGATGGAAATGCCACTCATTAATTAGTAAGTAAGAACTTCGAGAGTAGGAATAGCCCTGGAGTCGGTCTATTTTGGCATCAGGGCACTTGCCTTAATTCGATCTTGGGCATTAAATCAGTGGATTAGGCTTGCTCCAGATGAGCAAAGAGCATATAATGCTCTTCTCTCCCAAAGTAAACCACAGTCAAAACTAGGTCACAGATGCCGTTGAAAATAATGACTAACATCTGCACGGCCCAGTTATGGCTTAAGGACTAGATTCACAGCCATTATCTCATTGGATGTACACACGAGAAAATTGAGGCCTATATTATTTCTACATTAGGACTCCAAGTTGGAATGACATGGCCGAGGGTGTGCAATGAGTCAATGACAAACTGAAGTTCCTAATGTCCACCTCACCCTCTACGCATCCACCACACCATCAACTGAAAGTACACCTATCACAGAACACCTGTAAGTTACCTGGAGCCCAAGTAACCAAGATCTACAAAAAGTTTCGGTTGTTTGTTTGTTTGTGGGAGGGGGCCTGGGAGAAATGACCTTCTAGGCAACACGGAAACATGCTCACTTGATATACAGCCATTCCGGCCTATAACACTGTTTTTGTCTTCTGAAAGAGACCTAAAGTTCAGGTGCTCAACCACCAAATAAGTGAGAGATAACTCCTAGCACAATAGCCACTTGGTTGTGATTTCAACAACATTTACATTTAAAGGAAAGAAAAATAAAGTAGGCAGGATTTTCCTTTCTCTCCGGGAAAGCATATTCCTGAGATTGGCCCATGAACTACTGTACTGCCACCACTCAATTGATCTTCAAGTCTATGTTGAACGCTGGCAAGATCTTTCTTCACACATTCGCTGATATTTTCTTTCTTTGCAATGGTAACTCCAACTCGGAAATGAGATGTCAACAAGGAATTTTCAGCAATTTTTTTTTACATATCTGTGCTTAAGTGTTGGAACCCAGACAGAAAATTCAAGATTGGAAAAGAGAACCTTGCCAGGCTAAATTCTTCAGAATGCTCATGGGGGCAGGAGGGAGGTCAAGACCGATGCCAAAGGGGAGGCTCCTGGGTCCTGAGGCTCCTTTCAGTGGAAGGTGGCCAACTTCAGAGGCTTTGGCTCCAGACAATGTCTCAAGGCAAACCTTCAGTTAAGGGAGGCTGAAGCCTACACTGGAGATGAAGATGTGGGAGGAAACATTGTTGGAATCTAAAGCCAACTCTCATTTCCAAGAATCTCTACACTTAAGAGCACAGTGTCATTTTTTTTTTATTATGAGTTGAGGAAGATGCACTTCCTAAAAGGAAACACATTTTATATATAATCTTCAGAAGCAAAACTCCTTAGGCTATTAAGGAAGTAAACTTGAGATGATATGATTTTACATTTTAAAATATAGGAGTTGGGAGTCTGGGAGTGTAGCTCAGTAGAAGCACACTTTGTGTAGCACTGGCAGGGCTATTAGTTTGCTCATTAGTGATATCACACACACACACACACACACACACACACACACACACACACACACACACACACCAGAGAACTAAAAACGTTCTCAAGTTGAGCCTAAATAATACCAACTTTAAACAAATCAATCAAGTATCCAAGACCTGCCTTTTACTAACCATAACATGACATAGCTAAATTTTCCACCATGTAATTTATCATATTGACCATGGAAACTGTGTGATGCTGATAGGGCTGCCACCAAGAAACATCACAAATGAGGTGGCTTACAATACAAACTTCTTATTTTATAGTTCTGGGGACCAAAGTCCAAGGTCAGTCTGATGATTGGCAGGTGTCTCCTAAAGCTATTCTAGATTTGCTAATAACTCACCTCTCCCTGTGTCTCACCTGGTCCTTCTATGTTCTGTGTGTCTGAGCCCCAATCTCCATTTATTTTGGTAGTAAAGGGACTTGAGCTTAGGGTCTTTCTCATGCTATGCAAACAGTCTACAGTTCAGCTGTATCATTGGCCCCCTCTTCTTACAAAGGCACAAATTAGTTAGAGTCCACTCACATGGCTGGATTTTGCAAAATACTTCTATAACTGACCATTATCTACAAATATAATTGTATTCTGAGGTACTGGAGTTTAAAGACATAAATGTGGAGAGAATATGATTCAACCTGTCACATTCTACTCTACTTCTGACTCCTCAGAATCAAGCCCTTCTTGAATAGATAGGAGAGTCACTCCATCCCAGTATCCCACAAAGTCTTTACTCAGTTCAGCAACCTGAAAATCTCATCTAGGTCAGGCGTATTAGCAGCTCAAGGTAGGATTCATCCCCAGGCAGGACTTCTCCCCATCTGTGAACTGGTAACTCTACAAGAGTCACCTCTCTCTGAAACACAACAGTGAGACAATCATAGGTCAGTCATTTCCATTCAAAAAGAGAAAACTCATAAAAAAGAAAGGATCAGTGGGTCACAAGCAAGCCTGAAAACTTATTAGCCCTGTTTCACAGATGCATGGATGGATGATGGATGGATGGATGGATGGATGGATGGATGGATGGATGGATGAGTGGGTGGATGGATGGATGGATGGATGGAAGGAAGGAAGGAAGGAAGGAAGGAAGGAAGGAAGGAATAAAATAAAACCAGGCCAGAGAGATGGCTCAGAAGTTGATAGAGATTTATATTATCACAGAGGACTCAAGTTCAGTTCCCAGCACCACAGTGAGAATCTCACAACCACCAGGGAATCCAGTGGCCTCTTCTGGCCTCCACAGGTTCCTGCACTCATGTGCACATACCACACAAAAATCACATATATAAATTTTTAAAAGAGTAAATCCTTAAAAACCAGTTGGTTTTATTAGAACTATACATATTAAGAAATGAAAGAATTTACAAACAAAAAAATAAACTACAGTGAAGAACAGTATCATTATAAAACTTGTAAATGTGGAATCAATATCAACATGCTACATGCCAACTAACTGACTATATATTTAATGTCAATTGTGAGTCTATGAAGTGAGAGTTCAAACTGTAACTATTTCATGGGGGCCATATATGATAACTGAATCTGAAAGGCTTGGATGTGTTAGTTGTCGATGGCAATATTAAAGATCAGGACATTATTGTCTCTTTCAATGATTAAGTACCAAGTGCAGAAAGCACAGAAGAGTTGATTTTCTGTTCTGCCTCATACCGAGACTCACTGTGTGGTCTGGATGCTAGCTTTATCTTTACCACATGCTGAAGCTGAACCTGGCCTTGGACACTCAAGATTGAGAACAATGAAAACTGACCCAAAACTCCAATATGAGCAGAAGAAAATGTCAGACTCTTTGGGCCATGGACATCATACCTATTCTCCGACCAACGCTCTGTGACTCCAGTGACAGGCAGGTTCTGTGGGACAAAGGTGCTAGCCAGCTTCCAAGTCCCATTGCCTCCAAAGCCAAGAGCATGAAGCGGTGCCCATAATTAGCATAAAGACTTGTTTTGTTTATCAAAGGAGAAAGCTTTTTCCCAACCCATGGTCTTGTTTTATTTTTGATGGAGGGAAGGAGAGACAAGAAGATAGTAGTTTAGCAGCTTAATATTTTTCCTAAATCCAGAAGGAACTGAGTAGAGTCTTGAACAACAAGTGACTCCATAGCCAACCGCCATCTGCTGCTCACAGGCTCTTCCTGTGTGGTCTCTTGTGAAGTCAACCTCCCAGCCTCCAGCATGGCCATTATCCTTGCATCCCTGTAGGGGGCTTCCAACAACTCAGAAATTATAGACATAAGCTACATAACAGGGAGTTGATAATAACAAAACAGGCTTCAGATCAAAAGGTAGCATAGTGATGGAAAACTGAAAAAAACTGAGCACTGGCATTCCTGGAAACAGAGAAAAGGGGGAGAGGAGCAGTGTCTGCATCAGCACTGACCAGGACACAATGAGCCCAAGGACTCAACCCATCCTGTCTCCTTGACAATATATCTCTTTTATAAAAATGGGTGGGGAAGACATGATGGTCCTACAGAACCTTTAGATTACACAACTATCTAATCAAGCCCTGAGTATATTTTCACACGGGGACTTTCAGATACAATTTACTTTCCTGCAGAACTCACCCACAAAAGTAAAAGTACATCTTGAACAAGTCAAGTATTTTATTCAGGACAAGAGCTGTGCCTCTCTCATTTATTATACCAGCAATGTGGAGCGTACATTGGCCTTCTGAGTGTGTTTTGTGTGAATCTGCCTAGAAAGATGGTGGTCATTTAGTGAGTTAATCCTGTAGCAAGGCTAAAGGTCAGACCTTACACGATGGAAAACTCTCAGTACAAACCACATTGAGAAACATCTCAGTAGACTTCTACCAGTGACTATTGCTTGGGCCTTTTACATATAATCCTATAGGAAAATCTCAAGCTCTTCACCTTTCTTGTAGCTATTTTTCATATTTCTTTACTGATAAAGCTTTCACTCAATCTTCAGAATTTAATAAAATACTACTATGGCCAGCTCTGTTTTTTCCAAGCCAGAATTAAGCTCTTCTCTTTTGTAATCACATACTGCTATATAATTTCTTTATTCTTTTATGGAGCTACATTGTCCATGCTTGTCTCTGAGCCTGCACTGGAGGAAGTGGTAAGTTCTTGTTTCTTGTCTATATTACCTTGAATATAGAGTATGTCCAATAAACAATGGTTAACAAACCAGATAGTGTAAGCCTAGTGGTTTGTTCTCATTTATTGCAATCAATCTTTTAAATACATTTTAATAAAGCAACATCAAAGAAAGTCTGATTTTACATAGTAAGTACTGATTCCTTGGACTTTGCCAAAATGCGTAATTGGGAAAGTAGAGAAGAAACAGATCTTTATGATGAGCACAAATTTTGAAATTAGTGATGCTTGAACCTTCTAGTCTCATATTAACTTCTTTTAGATTCTCTGAATCTGCATTCCTGTCACTATAAAATAAGGAAATAGTTACTAGAAAAAAAATAAATTGAATTAAATAATACCAATAAAGTAGGTAGCAAAAGCCATGAACACAGGAACTGAACAGCAAGAGCTCAATAATGTTAGTCTCCCCTTCCAACTCTATGGGAGTGTTTTCTTGGAAGGTAAAATCAGAGCACCTACTCTATCCTCAAGGATAAGAGCTCTCCATTGCTTGAGGAATGTTTATTATTCAACCAACTTTCTAACTGTTAGAAGCCCAGGAGAAATTGGTGGACAGCTCATCAATAAAAGTAGGATTTTTAAACTAAGGTTTGAGAGTCCAATTTCCCAGAGTTAAGCAGGCTTTCCCCAAAGTTGAGATGTGGTGGTATGGATGCCAAGAAAAATGCCTGTACACTTTCTGGGGTGGACATAAAGAGGCCATTGTTCATTGTCTACACTGCAGGTGTGCTGTTGGAGGACGACGGCAATGGTAAGCACCATAAGGTTAAAGAAGCATTTAACTCCCAGAGCCAGGAGGACATTTTCATCATGTTGGCCAGGAACGCACAATAATAAAATGGGTTATTGTTGCTCTGGACATATTTGGAAATGGAGAAGGACATGTAGTGCAAAGCAAGGAAAGCTCCCAAAGCCATTTCCCCCTGTGGTATATTTTGTAGCATCCAAGCTAGCCAGATCGGACAAATAGCCATCCGTGAAGCATGCTGTCTGGGATGTGGAGGAACTCCCCTCTCTGCCTCTTGAGTGAATGGTTCAAGACATAAGAAAATGAAGATTAATGTGAAGAGGGGGGATACACCCAAATCTCCCCAGACAGAACATGGCACAGATCACGGGGCAGACTGGGAGTTGGGTTGGCAGGCAGCTGAGAGGGCTGACAGAGCATTGGTGGTAAGAATGCACTTCTGCTAGGCCAGGATACTTGGAGAAAGACACACATTTCCTAGAATAGCGTCAAAGTCCCCATCCATTGGAGGCCACAGACATCTCTCTCCAACTTTGCTTCTGTTCACACACACAAGGAGATGAGGATGCTGAAACTGTTTAGCTAAGGATCAGATGGATGTGGTCCAAGGCAAAGTTTGAGCCAAGAAAGTTCTTTCAAAACCTCACAACAGAGTTTCAAGTTTCCGCGCTGATTCAGTCCATGTTCTCAATGAGACGAGGCTGGAGGATAGCATGGCTAAAGAATGAGAGACAGGGTGCTGAGGGTGGCTGAGGAAAACAGTTTGGACTCAGGGGACACTGGCTTTGCATCCAGTTGCATCAATAATAGCTTTCACCTTCTTCATCTTTCTGTCTCTTGTTCTACAAAAATGAGGCCCATGTTATGCTTCCTTGCAGGTAGACAAAAGAAGATAGCACTTGCCAAGTTGCACAGCCCAGCCTGGGCGCAAAGTAGATGCTCGCCAAATGCTCCTCTCCTTCCTGTTCAGGTTACCTTTTCAGAATTTCTGAAATGTATTCACACTGAGAAGTTTTGCGAGGAAGGGTGTCTTCAATTAGAGTGTACCGAGGATACGAAGCATATGGGAGGAAGATAGGGATCCCAAGCTGCCAAAATCATTTTTATGAAAAGGAAAACTCAGACTGGAGACCCACACTGTGCTCTTAACTGCAGGTGTGCCTGTGAAGTCCTTGAAGCTATTAAGTCAGTACATTCATCGAGACACAAATAGATCTCAGGAGCGACTTCATCGGGAGGGAGCCGAGAGCACCACCCTCCCTGGTGGCATCGCTCCACCAGGGATGCAGCAACACATTTGAAAATGTCAGATGGAAGAGAGGGAGTTTTCACTCTAGGTTTGGAACACCTGGAGTGAGAAAAATCTACGGGAAAGGTGATGGCAGAGAATGAAGAGAATCATTCTCCCCATTCCTGCCATGTAACATATTCCAGCACTGCCGAGCCAAACAATACATCTTCTTGCTAATATTTTTGCCCAATGGGTATGATTAAATGGCCTTTCACAGGAATCTATGATGCTCACATACACTGAAATGGTGAGTTGCTTGGAAAGGTACAAGGGAAGAGCCTTACATTTCAAAAAAAAAAAAAATTGTGCACCTTCATCTGATTAGAGACAGGTGAATCACGGGACTCTGAAATAGGATTTTAGTGTCCTACAGGAACCAAAGAGTCAGCAGGAGGTAGGGGAGATGATATTGCCACTAGATACCTGGTGTTTGATGCATAGAGATATTAAACCACTTAAATGTCACAGTGTCATTGTAGGGTCACATTGCCATCTTATTTTAGAGACAAAGGAATTGAGACCCATGAAATGAAGCCACCAGTGAATGATGGGCTGGATCTGAGCATGAATGTGTCTGCCTTCCAAACCTTGCCTGTCTCACTGTGTACGCTCGCTGTCCAGGACCTCAGCTAGGCTCCCCTTTTATCCCACAATGTAGTCTCCTGACCAAGTAAACAAAATCTGTCATCTTAGGTCCAACAGCTTTTGACATCCATGTCCGAGGGCTCTTATCACTGAAGATGCACAGGGAAACCACACTGGCATTTAGCAAAGCTGGATTCTATGTCACCTTCCGTTCTGGCCCTGTCCTGATTCTGCTGGGAAGACCTAGGGCTCCATTTCCAGGAACTTCAGATTCTTTTGTGTGAAATTTCACTGGACATCACAGGCCAGTCTCTGAGAACAAGAGCCACAAGAGCCCAAGTATCCTAACACTGTCATAAGGAAGATGAGTAGCAGTCTGATGAGGGGCATGACCAGTAACAAGTCAAAAGCAAATGAAGGATTCCTGTCCCAGGGCACATGCTCCCCAACATGGAGGTGTAACTGCTCTGCCTTGGCTTCCAGGAAAATTTGAGTCAAGGGACTGAAAGTGCAGTCAGAGGTTCCAGGTGAGTCCTAGAAGGGTCTTTCCCTGCCTTCCCTACTCAGCATTTCCTCATACATGACTAAAGAAATCTCCAAAATAAATACCCTTATATCCATGAATAAATGCCATATATGTAACAACATGGGTATTACCTTATGTGACAAAAGATGAATTTAAGTTTAGGATTCCCAAAGGAAGGAGCTCATCTTTGGTCTCATGCTGGAGACTAAATGCTGGACACTAACGTGTCCTTGTAAAACTGGAGCAGGGTGTGTGTGTGTGCGCGTTTTCATGAGTATATACACTTGTGCATGTGGGTGGGTGGGTGTGCATGCATGTATATGTATTGTGTATGAAAACCAGAGGTTACTCTCAGACAGTTTCATTAGGTCACTCCCCAGTAAGAGGCAGATGTCTTCGTCAGCCACGCTCTATCTTATTTTGTAAGACAAGGCCTTACAAACTGAACCTGGAGCTTACCCATTGGGCAAGGCTGTCTGGTCATCAAGTTCTAAAGATGTTCCTATATCTAGTTCTTCAGGGCTGAGATCAGAAGAGTACCCAGCTACACCCACATTTCCACAAGGGTGCTGGTGCTGGGTAGCCCAACCAGGCACCAAGCTTACAGGCCAAGCACTTTATCCCCCAGCCATCTCCCCAGACTCCAGTAGCAGAGGAGGCTTTGAAATGTAAGAGGAGAAAACAAAGAAACCATGGAGGGAGATGCTAGAGTAAAGGGGTTCTAATCTAGGGAAGATTTGGGGCCACAGGCAGCTTAGAAGGTAATGGGAAGGGATTCTCCCTCGGAGCCTTTGGTGGGTGGGAGAGCCACAGTCCTATCTGCAATGTCTGCAGGGTTAAACCAACCGCTGACTCTGGCCCCGGAACCGCGAGAGACATAGTCCATTGCTCTTCCCCACCAACAGTGAAATTCGTCCCTGCAGACCCAGGAAACTGATCACCCCCAGTGCTGATGCCTGGTGCCTTTCTTCCCTCTCTAGTCCCCTGGTGGAAGCCCTTGGGCCCACCCTGTAGCCTCCTCCATCCACTCCTTCACCTCCACCCTCAGCTCAGCCTGGCCTTTGGCAGCTTCTGCCTGCCCTGTTCCCCTTCCACTCACCCCTCCCAGCTCTTCCGGTCCCCAACCTCCTTGCCCATACTCTGTTCCTGGGGGCACCCCTCCCCTTGCACGACAGAACAATGGGTGGAGAGCCTCCTCCCACCAATCTGTAAACAGTGCACTGGGAGCCAGGCTCTCTAGTGACAGCGTGATGGATGAGGTCTAGCAGCCCTCCCCACTGCCACGGCCTCTTGGGGGATTTTATGAATGAAAAAGTCAAAGACTTGATGGCCAGAGAGCCCCTGCCTGGCTGGGGTCTGCAGCTTCTTTACTGGCACTCTTGAGCAAAGGCCACTATGTCCATCCAAACCTGGCCAGGGGAACCCAGGCAGCTGCCAGGTAAAATACAGGATGCACAGTCAATTCTGAATTCCAGTAAACAATAAATACGTCACTTGTAAAATATCCAGTGCACAAGTGTACTCACAATGCATGCATTTTTTTTTAACCTGAAATTCAAATCTCGGATATATGCAGGCACAAGCATTTTTATTTGCTGTGTCTGAAAAGCCTAGACACAGCCTGCGCCTCTCGCTCCCAATCCTGTCATTATCCTTTAAACTGCCACATCGAAGCCAACTGTCAAACTGTCCGGGCCACCTGGAGCTGTGCCTGGGTGGTACCCGAGAGGCTGTGTGGTGTTTTCAGTATTTCTCAGATGGTGGAAAGCACAGCCGGGTGGGCTCACGAGGCAGAACTGAGGACAAGAAGAAGAACTGATGTGCTCAGGTTGTTGCCAAGAGAGCCAGGGGACAGCGGAAGATAGCAAAGGAACACCACACGGTGATCTCGTCTCCACCCATAGCTGCCAACATGGGGCAGAGTAAGTCAAGAGCGGATTTTGTCCCGAGGGGCACTCAGCAAACGGTGTGGAAGTTTCCACGCTCATGAGACTGGACTCCATGACTCAACCTTCTGTGCTTTTCCCCAGTCTTAGGATTGGCTGCTGTTCCCAGCTTCCCCTCCCCGCCCTTTCTCCTCTGCCCACCAGCATGTCTGCAGCTTTCAGCTTCTAACCTTGGACCACACCCTCCCTCAACCTGCTTTGTTTCTGACTGACAGCAAGACCATCTTCCAGGCTCTGGGGCATCATCTGGGCCTGATGGAGGAGGTGTAGCTCCCCTTCCGTGTGTGTGTGTGTGTGTGTGTGTGTGTGTGTGTGTGTTTTCATGTGTTTTGTATTAATTATTTGAGCATTTCATACATGTATGCAATTTTTTATCACATTCAACCCTACCCCTTACGACTCCTAGAGCTGTTCCCAACATGACCCTCCCAACTTAATGTCTTTTTTTTTTTTTTTATAACCCACATAGTCCAATTAGTGCTGTCCATATTCCTACAGATGTGAAACCACTCGGAACACAGTCAACCTACCTGGGCACACAACACTGAAGAAAATCAACTCTCCTGCCCCCCGCAGTCATTAATTGCCAATAGAGCCTCAGCTAGGGGTGGGGTCTCTCTGGAGTCCTTCCCCACCATGCTAGGGGATGCACTGGAATGTTGTCTAGGTCTTTACAGTCAATCATAACTGCCTGAGTTCATAGGTGTAATGGCGCTATCATTCTAGAAGCCTCTGTTTGGTAGCAGTCCTCTGCATCTTCTGGGTCTTACAACCTTCCCACCCTCCTCTTCCATGATGTTCTCCAAGCTTTGTAGAGAGAGACAGTATAATCTGCTTGTCCCATTTATGACTGAGTAGGACGTGTCTCCCTTCTGCCATCAACTGTCTGTCTCCTTGCCTGTGCCATGAAGACACTTGTTAGCGGGGTGTTTAGAGACCTCCCAGGTCTGGGTGTCACCTGATCCAGTACCTGCCTCTAACAACGCCTTGTGCTACAAGGGTGATGTGTTTGGGGGAAGTTGCTTCCATAAATTCCATCTTCCTGCTGCTTGCTGGAATCTGGAACCAAGAGTTTTAGCTGAACCTTCGTTAACCAAATGAGTTTGACATGTTCAAGAGAGGCCTCTAGGACCTGAGTCGGGTGTTTCTCAACCCAATTTTTTGTTTGTTTGTTTTTTTGTTTTTGTTTTTTGAGACAGGGTCTCTCTGTGTAGTTTTGTGCCTTTCCTGGAACTCGCTTTGTAGACCAGGCTGACCTCAAACTCACAGAGAACCACCTGCCTCTGCCTCCCAAGTGCTGGGATTAAAGGTGTGCTCCACCACAGCCCAGCTCAACCCAATTTTTAACAACTAAGATGTGATGGCTTTGACCTGCCTGGATAGTACCCATGCCAACTAGATGGAGCCCCAGCTCTCGCTCAGGAGGCCATGTCACCTCAGCCCGAGTCACAGTCATTTCCTAATGGGCCAAGATTCAACAGCTGACAATCGACAGATAAGATTGGGTTTCAAATCTGGACAGCCAACATACAGTGGGTACTTTTGGCTGCTGTCCACACAGAGCTCTCTGTGACCCAACTGTGCTGTGTCAGACCACAAAGCAGGGGCAGAAAGAGGAGGCCACATTCCAATTTTTCAGACTCTTGACATACTCTGCCTTCTGATGATGTTCTAAAATCCTACAGGCTTCAATTTGCTCCCACGTTCCCCCAACACCTTTGCCTTTCTGCCTAGTTTACATCTCAAATCTTTGAGACTTAAATAGAAAATCTTGGTTGGTTACTCCTACCAACATTTTCAATTTCATACTGACTTTTGCTCTAGGCAGTCACTCGGGGACCCAGGCCCCTTCCATCTTACGGCTCCAACTTCCTGCAAGTGCCTGGGATTCTCTTCTAAGGTCTAGGGGGGGAAGAATGATATATGCAGGGAGGGGGGTTAGGAGAAAAAACCTGCAAACTGGATGTGTCACAGATGCTGTGGTTTTCCACCCAGATCCCCTGCCAAGATGGCAAGCCCTTCTCCCAGGTGCTGGGAGCCTTGCTGGCAGGCTATCTCCCACAGGCTTCTTCCTTCTGGAGTCTCTCTGGGCTGAAGTTCAGCAGCTCAGCTGCATAGACATAAAGACCAGCTTTTTGCCCTGATCAGGAACAAGGGTGGGCACACGGGGAGAGGAAGCACCAAAACGTCCTACTCCTTCTGGGTCACACAACTCAACATCTCTCTCTGCCTTCCTGCCTTGTTCTTGCACCTACAGCCAATCTGGATCCCACCCACACTCCTGGATAAGCTTCCTACAGCTGACCTCCCAGGAAACACAACTGCCAGTCAATGCACAGGGAACATTTGACCCTAAGAACATTATTCCAAAGCCTGGACTTGAAGCAAAATGTGGGATTTGGGGCCCAGCCACTTTCTAGAATCAATAAAATATTCTTTTCTTAGACTGGTGTGATGGCTCAGTGGGTAAAGCACTTTCCAGGCAAGTATGAGGACCAGAGTTCAAATTCCTAGAGCCCAAATGCTGGATGGGGGTCCAACATCCAAAACTCTCTCTTTTGCCCATGTCACTAGGAGGTACGCCTTGGGTGTACATTGCATGGTTGGGGTGGGAGGGTCTTTTTGCCTGGTCTGATCCAGCTGTGGACCTAATGTGGTTGCCAAATCTGGCAATTCACTATGGATGGCCTGCCTATAATCCCAGCATGGGAGCCAGAGACACCAGATCCCCAACAACCTGCCTATGTAGACTAGCCAAAGTAGTGATTTCTGGGGTTAAGTGAGAAACTCCACCTCCATATATAAAGCAGAAATTGAGACAGATTGAAGGAAATACCCAACACTAATCTAGGGTCTACATGTGTGTATACACACACACACACACACACACACACACACACACACACACACACTCTCATTCACTCACCTTTTCCCCCTATAAATTTCATCTGACATCTAAAAGCTAAGACTAGAAATAACAGAACACATAGAACAGGCATGAAGAACACAGGGATCTCTCTAAATGAATCACCCCATACTTGGCATAGAAAAGTCCTTCTGATACTTCTTGGATTCAAATTTGACTTCTTCAGTCTGCTTGGTCTATGCCCAACATTGACCTCTTTGGCCATAATCTTGTGGGTTGGGGCACTCAGGCACCATGTCCCATCAAGAGCTATCCAAATGGAAATCAATGTGCAAGCTGGGGAATTCAATATCATCACTGGTTTACTTTCTCACTATGAAAATTTTGGGAATGTTTTCTTTTGGTATTAAATCTCTTGATCTTAGCTCAGGATTCTACTGAACCACCCCAGAGTTGTGTGGTTTGCATGAGTTGGATGTGGATCTGATGTCCGGATCTGGCAAATACTTGACGTAGGCCTTTGAAGGCAGGAGTGAGGTTTGGCTGGTAAAAAGATAAAGGTTCTCTCTGGATCTCTGCCTTCTACAGAGGAAGCACAGTCCTGTGGGAACAGCCTAGCTAGAGATGGCTTAGGACAGGGGTATGAGACAGCTTGCCATGGGCACTAAAACCAAACTAGTTTCAGGTCCAATATAACCTAAGCAGTGATGATCTCTGGGGATGGAATCCAATCTATACAATATGCAGGTAGGCAGGCTGGGGTCAGCATGAGCCCTGCTTAATGGATGTCTGAGGTCCCTAAGCCCAAGCTTGCAATACAGGTTAAGAACCAGTGAAGACTGGGCCATTAAAATCCTTCATTCTAGAGCCAGCATACTAGCATTTGAATTCTGGCTCTGCTGCCTCCAAGTTGGATCAAAGCACATGTTCACTGGGTGGTTAACTGACCCTTCTGTGATTTGGTTTCTGTGTTTGAAACAGAGGCCAAGGTAGCACCAACATCAGACTAATGTGACAGAGATATGACAGAACCCCATGAAACTCTTACCATGCACCTGGCTGTCAACAAGGACACACTAAAGCTAGATGCTGCCACAGCAGTGGCTGCTGCTGTTGGGACCGTTACCATCAGCACCATCAGCACCATCCTCAGCTTCCCCACTCTCACGTTCATCACAAAAGGCACCAGCCTTTGCATGGTGGCATACCCACTGGAGATTACATTTCCCTAGACATTGCTTCTCTGCCGGGCCCTGGACATGGGGCCAACACATGGACGCTGTTGTTCTCTGTCTAGCTTTTAGCTACACCCTGCCCTGGAGGAATCCCTGCCCGGGGACAGTGAGGCAAAGATGAGACTCTCTTGCTCCAGCTAGCTAGATGTGACATGACAGCAAGATATGAGACCCACCTCCCCCTCATCTAACCTGCACACACATGCTGCCACACTGGCTCAGCTTAATGAAGACTGTAGTGGCTGATGGGGATGTGTGTGTGCCCCACATCCTACATTCAAGGAAAAGTGATAGCACATGAACTCTGGATGGGCCTTATGGGGAGGGGAAGTTTAATGGTGACTGTAACTGTGGGTGTCACCCCCTAGGGCCACCATCCAGCCTTTACCTTTCAGTGGCCAAGAAAAAATAGTAGGCTTCCAGGCTTGTGGTGTGCTTCCCTGGAAGAAGCACATCTGTTGAGATGCACATCTCCCAGGGACACACTGTACTACCATGGAAGGTGCCCATCCTCACACCCATGTTCTTATGAGTGAAATAGACAGAACGCCTCCTCAGAGGGGCTACTGTGACTAGTGCAAGAAGTGCTTCTGCCTCTACATTTGTGTCTGTCACTGTGTCCCCAAGTGGCTCCATATAAACTGTCCTATAAGGCAAAGGGGGCAATATCGAGCCATTTAAACTATGCAGGCTTCATGCTTCAGCCTGAGTTCAAAACCTGCCATGTAGGAAGTGCTATACAATAAAGGGTCATACCAAGATAGAAGTGATTGGGTAGCAGTAAAAAAATAATAATAATAAAAACTCATTCTACAGGCTGAAAAGTGGCTCATCTATACAGGCACAGGAACCTGAGATCATACATAGAATTACAAAGTCTGGCATAGTAGTGTGTTCTTGTAACTTTAGCAGTAGCATGTTCTTGTTACACACACACACACATACAGACAGACTTAAACACACACCAAAACAAACTGGTTGTTTTTGTTGTTTGTTTTGTTGTTGTTGTTGTTGTTGTTGTTTTTAAGCTCATGCACTGTTGGGTCAATAACAAAAGAAAGGCTAGCCCTGCAGACTTGAGTTTCATGTCCCCAAAGCTCTTTCATCCAGTGACACCAGAAGAGATCACCCTAAGTTTGTGCAGAGATTAACCCCAAATGGTAGTATATTCCTCTATGCAGATTTTTAATTACACTTGAACCCTGTCCCAGCTTAAATTTATTCCTTCAGTATCAGCCTCATTATTTCCTGCTTGTTCTAGTTTGGTTTCTGTAGCTGTGACACATACTGACCAAAAGCAAACTGGAGAGGAAAGAGTTTATTTGGCTTACAAGTTACAATTCATCATCACAAGAAGCCAAGATAGGTACCTGGAGGGAGGAGCCAACGGAGAGACCATCAAAGAATGCCGTTTGCCAGCTTGCTTCTCATGACTCAGTCAGCTGGCTTTCTTATACCACCTAGGACCACCTGCTTGGAGATGGCACTGTGCAAGGGGTTGGGGGCCCCCCATGCCCTCCCACATCCATCATGAATCAAGAAAATGTTCTAGAGACCTGCTTTCAGACAATCTGATGGAGATTCCTCTTCATAGATGACTCTAATTTGTGTGAAGTTGGCAAAAAAGAAAAAAAAAAAAAAAAGACAGCTCAAAGTGACTTTTGAAAATTATTGAGCTCAGAATTCTCCACATGTCACCAATCTCTGTGTAAGTTTCTCCAAAGGCCTGCTGGTGATCAAGCATGATGCCCCACTGATCATTTTACAAAACATGCTACTTTCGGCAAGCCACAGAGAAAACGCTGGCTGTTTGGCAGTCAGTTTTTCTGGATTTGAACACCTCGTGGGTCCTCCCACTCTCCTACTGAATAGTCTTGGGTAAATCTACTCTGAGCCTCGCTTTACTTATTTGTCAGATGTGTTGAATACATTTTTAAAGCCCACTTCAAGCTTCTGACTATTAGTTATTAAAGTTGTGAAGGTAATAGCCCACTTACACTGAACCTCTAATTAGGTGCAGAATCCAAATAGGGCTCAACCTATTCCTGACACACTGTGTTTTTGAAAAGTAGACACATTATAAGTGTTATCTCTCAGGGAATAAAGAGTGAATTTGTCCATGTAATTCACACCTAAGTCTTAAAAGAGTATAACTCAGAACCCAGAAGTTTCCCTCCCCACCCACACTCCCCTGTCACTTCACTCACCACAGTATAACCAGCTAGCTATTGGGACAGGATGATGTCCTGAGTGGTGTGACGTGAACATGACCATGACAAGGACCATAATGCCCCAGACCCATGAGAATGACAAGACCTTTTCTGTTCAGACTCAGGTTGATGGTGAAGCCTTCTGGTCTAAGCATGAATGTTTACCAATGATTGACCTTTAGCTAAAACCTGTGTATACACAGCATCCTCTAGAAACCTGAGACTGCTCCCCTACAGAGACCTCCTACAAAGATTAGCTAAGCCAAACGCTTAGCTAATTTCTCATTTCCCCCCTTGGAGCTGTGTATAACAAACATACCCAGTTTCCAGGGGGCTACTGGTGCACGTCGATCAAAAACAGACAGCCCACCTGATCCCAGCTTGTCTGTACCTATTTCCATTGTCTTTTTCATGCCAGTCTTTGTATTCTATTTTATTGAAGACAGACTTGCTGTTCTCTGCTGTGTGCACCATGCTAGTCTACAAGCTTTCTGATGGCCTCTGTCTCTACGCTCCATCTCACCTCAGGAGAGCCAGAATTACAGAAATGCAGTATTGTTTTTCACATTTTGGGCTCTACAGGATTCTGGGGCTCCAAACTTAGGTCCTCATGCTTACAAAGTAAGCCTTTACCCATTGAGCAGTTCCCAGTACCCACATCTGACATTTTACTGAACATTTCATATATCACAGGGTCTTACATGTTGGTGTAGTCTGTTCTTGGTAAAAGTTTGCTCTTTTTTTTTTTTTTTCTGGAAATGGCTTCCATAAAAACTTCCAGGAGGTAAATTTCTGATTGCACCAAATGACAGCTGTAGTTCAAAGCACCACTAAGTTGATATTTGGAATCACAGTGGTTGATTTATGTAATTCCTGCCTCAGACTCTGTGAGACCCACTGACCTCCTTCCCCACTTCAGGCATTCCTCCTTCCAACCTGGTTAGAATGACCTGAAGGAAGTAGAAAATTGTAAGGACAAACAGAAGTCAGGCAGGAGAACCTCTAAGCCAGCCATGATTTTAATTGAACTGTTCTGGGAAGTTGTTCCTCAAAGCTGTCAGGCCATGTGCTCCAGAAAAAGGCTTTTCTAGAAAGTGGTGGGTGATGTTCAAGGTTGAATGGCAAGGAACTTTCCTCATGTCTCTCTGGTGGATAGAAGTGTGTGAAAATTTCCTCTTTGGGTCGGAGGTTTTATTAACAGTTCAACAGCCAGGATTTCACTAAATAACTGAAGGAAAATATTTGTGTCACACTGCAAGGGCTAAATGAACGAGGACCTGAGAGCAGCAAGTCACATTTGAGGGAGAAAAGGGAGCCGTCACAGCCCTCCCAGCAGCCCTGACTTAGTCCACAAGACCAGAGTGGTGCCATAAGAACAATGGATATAGGAGGCCAGCCCAGGGCCATCAGCCACCAGAGTGGAGTTGTCCTAGTGACAGGGCTGATTTCAAGATGGGCCTTGCTTACCTGCTCACTGGGGTCTTTGTTGGCAACTGGCGAGACCTACCCTCCCGGGATCCTGGAAGAGCCAATGAATTCAACTTAGCCAAAGTCAAGATACTGTAGTTCATCTTGTTTTGTCTTTTCCTAGAGCCAATAACTGAAGTCCAAGGGTGGAATTGGTTGGATTCTAAGATGGAAAGTGTTAGGTGAGTTCTGAGATACTAGCAAAGGGAAGAGGGTGAGGTGAGAGGAGGCAGGGAGACAGGAGGAGAGCAAGAAGCTACTTGCTCAGCGTTTTGGAACTGTTTATTATGCACTGCCTTTTCATAGGACATCTATGTCAACACAGATGGAGTGAGGGACTGGGGAGATGGCTTAGTCAGTAAAGCACTTGTCACACGGGACCTGGGTTCCATCCCCAGCATCCACATAAAAAGCTAGGTGTCCTGATGGAAGCAGATGCAGAGATCCCCAGCCAAGCACTGGGCCAAACTCCAGGAGTCCTGCTGAAGAGGAGGAATTGTACAAGCCAAGGAGAGTTATGATCATGATGGGGAAACCCACAGAGACAGCTGACCTGAGCTTGCTTGCTCACTGACTCTAGACCGACAGCTAAGGAGCCTGCATGGGACCAACCAAGGCCCTTTGCATGTGGGTGACAGTTATATGGCTTGGTCTGTTTGTGGAGTCCCTAGTAGTGGGACCAGGATCTGTCTCTGGCACATGAGCTGGCTTTTTGGAACCTGTTCCCTATGGTGGGATGCCTCGCTCAGCCTTGATGCAGGGAGGAAGAGCTTAGTCCTGCCTCAACTTGATATGTCATGCGTTGTTGACTCCCATGGGAGGAGGCCTTGCCTTTTCTGAGGAGTAGATGGAAGTAGGGAGTAGAAAGAAGGTGAGGGAGGGAACTGGAGGAGAGAGGGGAGGTGGTTGGTATGTAAAATAAATTTTAAAAATTGACACGTCTTAAGAATGAGCCCTCAGACTTTCTTCTCAGCACTTTGGCCAGAAACACATCTCTGACCAAGGCTGTGAGCAGCCCATGCCTATCAACATTTAAAAGGAAATTTGAGAGCAGTGGTGGCACACACCTTAATCCCAGCACTTGGGAGGCAGAGGCAGGTGGATCTCTATGAGTTCAAGGCCAGCCTGGTCTACAAAGCGAGTTCCAGGAAAGGTGCAAAACTACATAGAGAAACCCTGTCTTGGGGGGATAAAAAAAAAGATGTGGAGCTCCATTTGAAGTTCTCCAGCTCTCTGACCATCGGGTCCCTGCACATGTTGATGTGCTGATGAGGAGGAAATGGGGCTGCCGATAAAAAGCCTCAAGACAGAGGCATCACTGAAGCACAACATTACACACAGGCAATGGTTACTTACAGTTGTTCAGCCAGCTGGTTAATCATGGAATCATAAAACCCAAACGGGCCTGGCAGTTAAAGCTTCTGTTCCTTCCTTATCTTAGTAAGTCTCTCCTGTGCATGACTGCGCTGCCAGTCTGTCCCCTTGTTTGGATCTAAACGAACCCACTTTTAAAAGATCTTCAGGACCTCGTTCCTCCTCAAAGAGTAGAGAGACAGGGGATGGACAGGCACGTAGGGCTAGAGATCCGCCCCCACTGTGGAAGCAACCCCACCCTTGCCTTCCTCTCTGCCATCTCTAGCCCCACATCATGCCCTCCCAGGGAAGCCATTCAGTCCTCAAGCCGCACACGGACCATCCTCCTGCCTGCACCTTTTTGGCTTTGTAACCACAGCCAAGAGCATCCTTCCCAGCCCAGAGCAGAGTTTCCCATCCACCTGGGTGTTGTTGACCACCTACCATCCCCTTTCCTGTCCCCGGGCTCCCCAGGTGCTGCCAAAGTCATCCTCAAAGGTATGAACTGAATCAAGTCACTCCCCCACCCCACACTAGAAACCCTTTTCTGCTGCCCCAAACCTGGAGACACTCTTCAGAGGAGAACTCGAGACCCTGCATAGAACTTCAGAGATCTGTCTTTGCTTTGAACACACACAGTAAACAACAATGCCAGTCATCACGTGATCAACAGCACCCTCGGACCTTTGATACGGCATTGTCACACACCCTAATAGTCACAGATAATGAAGTCCGAAAGTTCCCCATGACATAAAAACCTTAATGTCATTATCATCGTGTACTTAAAAATCAGGGAAATGAAGAATGAATGAGGGAAGGAAAAAATTGTTCTGCCTATTGGGAAACAGTTCTATTCATTTCACTTTATTTTGTATGTCGGTATGGCACACACGCCAAGGAGCATGCGTGGAGGGGTCAGAGGGCAGCTTTCAGGTGTTAGTTCTTCCCCCACCGTGTGGGTTTCAGAGATCAAACTCAGGTTGCCGAGCTGTAGCCAAGTGACCTTACCCATTTGGCTGTCTTGCCAGCTCCTTATTAGGAAATATAAAGAGCATTTTTGAAACACAAATCACCACACAATGGTTTTAGTATCACTTTTTAAAAACAGAATGGACTTGAGAAGGTGGGAGAATCTGGGAGGAGTGAGGGAGTTAGGGGGAAGAGTTGGGAATGAATATAATCAAACTATATTGTATACCTACATGAAGTTCTCAAGAAAGAATCAATAAAAGTATATTTTTTAAAAAAGATTGAAGTTGCAGCTGGGGAGAAGGAGCAGAGAGTAAACTGCTTGTCACACAATATGGGAACCAAAATTCCAGTCCCTGGAACCCACATCAAAACTTAAGTGGTGTAGAGGCAAACACAGTAAACAGAGAGTCCTTGGAGCAAGCTGGCTGGCTGAGCTGAAACACCAGGCCCTGGGATCCACCTCAATAGGTAAGGTGCACAGTGACCCAAGAGGACAGCAATGTCAACCTCAGACCTCCACATATGCACGCGTGCGTCTACCTACACACATTTGAGCATGCCAACACAATGCCTACACACATTTGAGCATGCCAACACAATACCTACACACATTTGAGCATGCCAACACACATGCACCACACTGAACATGTACAGAAAGGAAAAGGGATTGAATGCAAAGGCAGCCAATGCTGGGCTCTGAAGCCACATTCCCCTTTCCCGTGTTGACCTCAGGGCAGTCACTGAGTGCACTGAACCTCGTGGTTTTCCTTTGAAAACTGGACATAATTGCGCCAACCTCCCTGCCTCATACGGCTTGTGACAGGAGGAAATTCTACCCAGAGAATAATGTGCACAAAGAGAAAGTCTAACCAACAGGAGTAATGGTGGAATTCATAGGACCATTCGTGATCCTAAATATTTTCCCGCTCTAAAAATATTCCCTAACTGGTACACTGCTCTTGTCCAAATTTGGTATCAGTTGTGGCATTGTAGAAACAATTCAATTGTATGAAACAACAGAACGGGGCAACATATAGAACAAAGACCATTCAAAATCCAAACAGTTCCCGCCTCAACATCCTCACTCTCATTCATGCCAAGTTGGCTTTTGATGCCGGGGTGGTGGTGGCGCACACCTTGAAGCCCAGCACTCAGGAGGCAGAGCCAGGCGGAGCGCTGTGAGTTCAAGGCCAGCCTGGGCTACAGAGTGAGTTCCAGGGAAGGCACCAAAGATACACAGAGAAACCCTGTCTGGAAAAACAAAAACAAAAACAAAAAAAGTTTGTTTTTGAAAAAGAAAATGAGACAGTAGCCTGGACTGTTTGAGGGGCCCCTGGCAGTGGGATCAGGATCTATCCCTGGTGCATGAGCTGGCTTTCTGGATCCCACTCCATATGGTAGGACACCTTGTTCATCCTTGATGCAGCGGGGAGGGACTTGGACCTGCCTCAACTGAATATAACAGGCTTTGCTGACTCCCCATGGGAGGCCTTTCTTTTTTGGAGGAGCGAATGGGGGATGGGTTGGTGGGGGGAAGGCTGGAGCAGGGACTAGGAGGAGGGATGAGAGGGGGATCTGTGGTTGATATGTAAAATGAATTTAAGAATTTAAATTAAAAAAATATGAAACTAGAAATGGCTGGTGAGATATTTAATATTCCATATTTAATATTGCTTGAAATCATGATAAGGGTATAACAGGTTGCACGCCATATTTATTGAAAGGCAAAATGGAAGTTCATCCCTGTTTCCTTATTCTCAATCTTTTAAAAATTTGTTCTATTATTTCAGGGATGAGAGTGTGCACATGTTGGTAAGTCAGTGGGGGGGAGGGGGGCATGGAACATACACATAGAACTCAGAGGACAAGTTTCAATAATCCTCTCCTTCCAATGTGTGTTCTGGGAATTATACTCATGGTGTCAAACAGTTTTACCCACTGATCCATCTCAACAGTCCCTGATTTCATTTGTGTTGGACCAAAAGGAGATGGCAGTATTCCTCAGCTTCCATCCCCACCTTGCTGAACTCAGCAAGTGAGACCAAGCCAAGTGTTCAAGCTCACCCTCGAAGACAGACCGGGTGCCATGAGCACAGTATATGCCAGAAGTCACATAGATGCAGACAATGGCCTTCTCAGCCAATCAGAATATGACATCCAAAAGCCTTTGTCATTTCAGATCAGCCAGATGTGGACAATGGCTGGAAAGGGCACACGTCTGGTTGGTCAAATGTGGCATGAACGTGACCATGGCAATGGAGGCTCAGCCAGGCCTCATGCTCTATGCCCCTGGGCTAGGAGGATGGGGGAGAGAGAAGGAAATCTAATTACAACATGTCCAAACAGCTCATGGAGTTGCCGTGGGAGGGACACCTAATAGGTGTCAACACAATTACAGATCTTCACACACATCTGAAAATAACAGGCTGTGACACAGACACAATTGCTATGTTGTCATTTCATCTGAACAGTGATTTGACACACTGGATATCAGTGCAGAATTGAATTAGAGGAAGAGATTGCATGACAATTTCCCAGCGTAGCTTTCCAATTCCTCTCCAGCCAAGGGTGAACAAACCCCTAAGTCATTCTGGCAGCCTAGCGACCCTGTCCTTACATCCAGGGCTATCTTCTCCCACAAATGATGGAACAGAGATGGTTTCACCTACCTTGTACTTGCTCAGTGACTGCACCTAGAACGCTCAGAGGACATTTGGAACTGAAAATAAAATAATGATGATCTCAAACATCACTCAGAGCTGTGTGCCTGGGACATCTGGTCTACCCTGTGACCCAGTCCTATCCTCTTGATCCCACAATATCCCCTTCTAGCCAGGTGTCCTTGGCCAGTCTTCAAGTTGCCCAGATTCACCCCTTTTGAATCTAAATCTCTCTCACTTATAATTTGGAACTTGGTAGATAGAGTAGGGTAGATGCATCAGAAGCACCTGGAAGTTCTTTTAAAATGTAGAGACCTAGACTCCCAGACCTAGTGAACTGCAACTCCCAGAGGAAATCCAAAATCCATGTTCTTGACATTAGACTGCACCTGGCTCACAGTGGATTTTTGTTACAGGGAAAGAGATAATAAGATTTCTACCAGACTGTTAATCTAGAAAGTTCTGGATTGTCTAGAAATTGTCATTCTAGTTCTGAAGCTTATCATGTTCTTTTGACCATAATACAGATGGCTCACTTATGAGGTGACAGTTGATTCTGTCATTGGCACAGATGTTATGTCACTTAAGCTTCACATAGCTAAGGAAGGGCTGTATGTCACACTTGCAAGCACAGATACACACACACACACACACACACACACACACACACACACACACACACAAGGGCAGAGAGGGAGAGAGAAAGCTAGAGAGAGAGACACATACACAGAGAAACATACACATATATACACACACAGATATACATGTATGCACGCATGTGCACACACACACACACACACACACACACACAGAAGCTTAGCTATGTCATCATTGCCATGATAAAATACCATGACCAAGACAAGTTATAAAAGAAAACATTGAACTTGGAGGTCATGGTTGCAGGAGGTAAGAGCCCATGGACATTATGGAAGAAGCATGGCCCAGGAAGGCAGGCACTGAAACATCTGAGAACTTGTATCTTGACCCAAAACCAGGAGTCAGAGACAAAGACTCTGAGAATGGTATGAGCTTTGAAATCTCCAAGCTCACCTCCAGGGACACACCTCCTCTAACAAGGCCACACCTTGAAACCCTTCCCAAACAGTTCTACCTACTGGGGACCAAAAATGCAAACAGATGAGACTATGGGGGCCATTCTCATTTAGAATACCACATTCACATACACACACATATATACATACACAACACAAACAGATACACATATATTTGCATACAGATACACATGCATATAAACATCATGTACACACATGCACAGACATACACACACTTCATCTGCCTCTTTAAATACCAGGCTCTGTGCCTCTGCTGTCCATCCTCATGACATCTTACCCTTCCTCATCACTACAGGATCACATTGCTCATGGACCCTCCTCCCTATTAGATAATAAGTCTCATGATGCTAGGGATTGTAACTGTTTGCTGTCTGCTGCATCTCTGGGGATGAAGTGTGGTAGATACTCAATTGGCTAAATAAATGTCTAAAAGACAGAGAAAGTGAAGTTCAGGAAGATTAAATAACTAATACAACTACAGAATTAAACATAGTTGTCAAATGTCAATGCTCTTTATGTTGTTTTCAATACTTTATCTCAATCCATACTCTCCCTCTTTGCAAAAACTTGAATGGGCATCTTGGCTCACAATCCCATCCCTAGAATTCTTTACAAAACAAAAGACAACCATCCTAGCTTACTTAGATCTTGAACAGAAGTTGACCACCACTGAGGCCAAGCCAATCAAGCCTGGGTGCTGGAGGGGAGGTTGCTTCCAATTGGGGAAGTGAATTTCTAGGTTAACTAGGAGAACATGCCCCAGGCCTGAGCACCTGCCACCATACCCTACGCTATCAGTGTGTGGATGCTGTGCCCACCTTCACCTATAACAGTCATGACAGTCCAGGGCAGTCAGGGTGGCAGGAGAAGGACACTAAGACATACAGGAGTTACCTAACTTGATGACCTGCTCATCAAGGGCCAACAGCCAGTGAACATGGAACCAGAGATAGACTCCCCTTTTCTCTTGGCAAAGAAAAAAATATAGACTTCCAATTTTACCTAGGTGATAATTAGCTGGGAGAGTAATTGGGTTTTAATCTCACACTAGAAGACTGCATCTTATTTATCAGCCTGATGCTCAGATCTCAATAATGAATTCTACCTCAACCCTAGTCTCTCTCAACTTGACCTCCTCTGCCAATATTAACTCAACATCAATGTGTTCTACTTTCCAGTCTATACCACCATGTGGCTTATGACTGGCTCATGGCCTCATGCTCATTAGAAAATTGTGTGCACAGAAGGATTTCCATTCTGTGGCCCAGGTACTCCTCTGGGTCAACCGTCACAGAGGTTCACTGTTTGTTGGGTGGGGACCTAATTTGTTTTCTATGATAATAAAACCAAAAGCAACTTGGGGAGGAAAAGATTTATTTCACTTATAGGTTAGGGTACATCATTATGGGGAGCTAAGGCTGGAATTGAAGCAAAGACATCACACCGCATGAACCCTGCCTCCTGGCTTGCTTACTCTGACTTGCTCAACTGCTTTTCTTGTTCGGCCTAGGCTTACCTCCCCAGGGGTGGTACTGCCCACAGTGGTCTAGGCCTTCTTACTTCAATGATGAAGAAAATGTCTCACAGGCATTCCCACAGAGCTGTATGATGGATACAGTTCCTCAACTGAGGTCCCGTCTTCTCAGGTGACTCTAAAACGAACCCACACAACTGGCCCCTTGTCTACTGGACATACAAACCCATCATTACTGAACCATAAGCTTTCCTCTCTTATCTCCAGGATCTCATGTCAATATCATAATATAAAACATGGTCCAACTTTTGAAAGTCCTGCAGTCTTTGAATTTTCAACATTAAAAGTCTGGGATCTTTAAAAATCAAAAATCTCATAACTGAGGGCTCCCATAAAACAAACAACTTGTATACTTTCTTATTCCAAGAGGGAAGAACCAAGGCAAAGCAACTATCAGAATCAAAGCAAAACCCAAGTCTAAAAGTGTTTAAAAAAAAAAAAAAACCATAGGATCTGGCTTCTTCACACTATCCTGGGCTTCAAATGGTCAAATGGCATGGGTAGCCACACATCTCCAGATCTGCCATACACAGAGCTCCCACACGCAGCTTATCCTGCAAGGTCAGGCCAGCTGTATTCCACACCCATCACTGTCTTTGGAGGTCATCTCAAGGTCGTGGGAGCTCCATGGCAACTAAGGTTGCATCTTCAATGGCCTCTCCTGGCTTCTCACTGTGCCAAGCCTCAGCTTCAATCCTGGGTTCTCTGCTGCATCTAAGGGTGCACCTTTACCAACAGTCTCCCCAATCTATCTGCAGGAACTCTATTTCTCTCACATGGTGCCAAGCCTTAACTCTTCCCCATGGTCCCTTCATGCCTTTAAGTCAGTATTGTGTGGGAGACCCTTATATTGTATCAAGTTACTACCAGCTTAAGATGCAGCCTTGGCCCCAATGGACCATAACTTTAGGGTGTCAACACCAAGGAAAGAGTACCAGAAAATGTCACCTCAATGATGCTGGTCTCTTCTTCTTCACAGCTAATCTCTCAGTCCCAGCTAGCCAGCATCCACTGTCCCACTAAAGCCAAGGTTCTGTATTGATGGTGAGGGTCTCTTGTTAACAGAGGTAGATTTTTCAGCCAAGACAGAAGAGAAGTCACATAGTCTATTACAACTATCCCATAAACAGCCATGATAGCATCTTTGAGGGACTTAAACTTTCCTCTGACATTTCACAAGCCAGGAATTCTCTCAGTGCTGTCTTCCACATGACAGCTCACCAAGCTGGGAGCACTCAACAGCTTTCCAAAGCTCCAAACACTTCCACAAGCCTCCCCAAAACACGGCCAGGACTGTTGCAGCAGCACCCCACTCTTTGATACCAACTTCTGTCCTAGTTTTCTCCCTGTTTCTGTGATGAAACATTGTCCAAAACCAACTGTGAAAAAAGGATTCCTTAGACTTACAGCTTAGATCCTACATCAAGGGAAGCCAAAACTGGTACTCAAGATAGGAACCTAGCGGCAGGAACTGAAGCAGAGACCATGGAAGGATACTGCTCAGTGGCTTGTTCCCCATGGCTTGCTCATCTACCTTTATATACAGACCAGACCCATCTGCCTAGGGATGGTTCTGCCCACAGTGGGATGAGTGGGTTGGGCCCTCCCCCATCAATCAATCATCAAGAAAATGCCTCACAGACATGCCCACAGACCAATCAGAGAGGGAAGGCCCCAATTGAAGTTCCCTCTTCCCAAGTGACTCAAGTTTGTGTCAAGTTGACTGAACTAGCCAACACAGGGGGCACTATAGCGTTTCGTTCCTCTTTTGAGGTGTTTTGCAGAAAGATCTTTCTTTCTGTGGTTGAGACTGAAAAGATGGCTCAGCCTTTAAGAACACTTCACACATACACACACACATGCACGCATGCATGCATGCACCACTTCTATTCTTCAACACAAGCTCATTTTCATTTCCATGTAGGATGCTAGGTCAGATGGTAATATAACCTTCTAAAAGTCCATTGTTGTTTAATATGAAAACAACATGTACCAAAAAAAAAGTATATGAGAAGTTATATATGAAATATAACTAGAATTATAAATCATTGTTCCCATGTCAGGGGAAAGATTATTTCCATTTCTGTCAAGTCCTCTAGGTACCTCTTCCCTCATCCCAAGAATGTGATACTGAGTTTTGAGTTTATCATGGCTTGTTTTCATACAAAAAGCATAACTTAATAGTATTTATCTCAGATGTAAAGTTTTTTAGATGTAGTGACATTATACAAACAGGATCGATTTTTACAGTCTTCAGAAACTTGTTTTGATGTAGCTGGGAATGGCGCTGGACTGGTAGAGCTCTTGCTCCTACATAGCCTTCCCTGGTGGCACACTAGCTACCTGTGGTGGTTCATCCTTGTACCCTCAGCACCCAGGAGGTGGAGGCAGGAGAATCGGGAACTCAAGGTCATCCTCAGCTACACAGCAAGCTCTGGACTATATGAGACACATCTCAAAATAAACTGTTTTCATCAGTCAGCATCGTGTTTTCTTAAGATTTCCTGCTGCTGATTCTCTGGGATTTGGTTAATCCATTTTGCCAAAGTATAGCATTCCATCCCATGAAAAACCACTGCTTACGCACTCTCCTCTTGACAAACAAGGGAACGTTTGCCTCCTATCAGTTAGTGGAAACCCACCAATCTGCTTCCACTTTTCTAAATTGTTCCTTGCTCTCCTGGGTTCACTGTGTTTGGGAAAGGTGGGCAATTTTCCTGACTGTTGCCTCCAGTGATTTTTTTTCCCCTCTTTGGCTCAAATCACTCTGTCCTCTGCAGCTTTGTGATCGTCCATTTGCTGACCAGTCTTCCAGTCGCCAAAAAGAAATTCCAGATGCTACATCAATTCACTCTCCTAAAATTCCAAAGGAACCACCCTGTAGAAGGCATGCAGCAGCAGCAACAGCAGCCATGCACTTGGACAGCCTTGGTTCAGGGAAGCAAACCCCCAAACCAGCAAGTTAAAAGGGTGAGGCAGGAGGATTGCCACAACTCAAGGTCAACCTGGGCTACAGGGTAGGACTTGGTCTCAAAAGATGCAAAGCAAACGAAACACAACAAAAGCTCTCTCCAAACCTCTGCATCCTCATCTAGATAACATCAGTGACAATCATTCTCACAGAGCCAGAGAGTGTGGATTCCACGGGTGTTACTACCAACTCTGCCATCATGCGGTCATTTAGCTAGAAAAGGAAATGCCTGGTGTTGGGGGAATCAATCGTGGATGGGCGGCAGCATGGCAATAAAAACAAAACAGGCTGCGTGAATTCTCCCCTGCTCCATCTGACGCTGCCGTGGCCTTTGTGGCTCTGCAATGACACCAAGTGAGTCTCAAAAACCCATTTTTGGTTTTTTGATGGAGCTGATACGGCAAGAGATCCACGGGGCACCATCAGATTAAATTACAGCCCAGCTCCCGGGAAAATATCAGCCACACACGCCCCCTCAGGCAATTCCAGAAATGTAATGTTTCCTCAGCCAAAGCCCTGTGCTAGCCAGCCCAAAGAGTGAGGGAGAGGGAAGCATGGCAGGACAAGGGGTAGGTACAGCCCTGTGTGTGTGCCAGGTACTCGGCTGGAGTCCAGTACACACTGCCTCACTGCATCCTCATAATTGCCCCACAGTATATCCCTAATTTAATAGATAAGAAAATTGAAGCTCTTTGGAAGTGAAGAAGGTCATTTAAGAACTCCATTAGGCCAGGCGGTGGTGGCTCACACCTTTAATCCCAGCACTTGGAAGGCAGAGCCAGGCAGATCCCTAGGCTACCAAGTGAGTTCCAGGAAAGGCGCAAAAAAAGAAAAGAAAAAACCTCCAATTAGAAAACTTCAAAGCCAGGGGAGGCAGGTGGCTCAGTTGGTAGAGTGCTTGCTGCATACAGATGAAGACTGGAATTCATTCTCCAGCACCGGCACGAAATTTTAGGTGTCGTGGTGCACACTTGTAAACCCAGCACTAGGGAGGCAGAGGTGGGCAAACCCTCGGGACTCAGAGACCAGTCAAGCTAGCCTATTTTATGAGCTCCAGGCCTGTGAGACATCTTGTCCTATAATCAAATAGAGGAAGCTGAGAAGATGTTCCCTTGAGTAAAGTACTTACCGTGAAAGCATAAGGACCTGAGTTTGACTCCCCAGAACCCAATAGAGCCATATGTGAAAGTGTCCAGGTCTTTAATATAACCCAGGACTCCCACAGGAATATGGGAAACAGGGACAGAATCCCTGGAAACTCACGGATGCTCATGCAATGAGACCCCATCTCAATCAAGGCAGAAGGTAAGGACCAACATCTGAGATTGGCCTCTGATTCCACCTGTACTGTGCACACAGGCGCACGCGACAGACACACACACACACACACACACACACACACACACACACGCACGCACGCACGCGCACGCACACGCACACAACACGCACACACACGCACGCACACGCACACATGCACGCACACACAGGAGACACAGAAACACAAAAACAGACAGAGACAGAGAGAGAGACAGAGAGGCTCAAAGCAGAGGTTCTAATTCTGTTAGTCTAACCCAGGAGACTCTTGCTCCACACTGTCACCCAAGTTGAACCCAAACAAGCCATGACCAAAGGATTCCACGCTCCGCACTGAGCTTTATAACTTCATTGTCAGCTATTTGTTGGGGAAGGCTTGCATGTAATTAACTTAAGGATGGGCTCTCCGTAAATTATACTTCAATCTGCTTCTATATTTGAATAATTAAGTTTAGAACACAAAGACTAATGAAACTAATGGTTAACCAAATTACTAGATTTTGAAAAATCATTGGTTTTTCTCATTTGCCTGCTAAAATTAATTGATCTCATTTACATATACAGATTGCATCTGCTTTAGCTTTTACGATATTTATCTTCCAAGCTCTTCCACCAAAGTTTCAAAATTCATTTTGAAAAACTCAGGCCTTTTGCAATTATGCTCATTTGCATGGAAACCAAAACTTATTGCTCTCCTAATTATTACTGTTACGATTGTTCCTTTCGTTTGAATACAATAGCCCTGTAACTTAAAGAATTAAATTTTAAACCAGCCAAGAAGCTTTAAAAAATACATATGGAAGTGATCAGCATAACACAATTTCTTCTGGTAAATAAGATAAATAAAAGCAAATTCTCCAGTTACAAAACCCTACGAAAACACTTTACGAAATGTCTTGTTAAGAATTTCTCCAACACAATTAACCAGCAATGTGAGAGCCGCACGACACTGAAGGCTTCTGCTGTATGAAGAGAAGGTATTTCCCGGAATAATTCATGAGCAGGAGGAGCCCAGAGGGACTTCCAGGAAATTCAGAAACATAAGGATCCAATGATTTCTGGGAGGACTGAGAATCATCTAATGGTGTGATCCAAAGTGCAGGTCCCTGCCTACACTGGAGCTACAACCAGCTTTGTTGTCTTCCCAATAAAATGAAAATTGAATAGAAAATACACCGCAAGAACCACACGGGTTATGAGAACTGTGTGGCAGTTTTAACTCCCCCCTCCCCTTTTGAGACAGGATCTCACTCTCTAACCTAACCAAGCTAACCTAGAACTCACTACGTAAGCCAGGCTGACTTTAAACAGTCATTCTCCTGCTTCTGCACCCCCATCCCCCAGTGTGCTGAGATGACTGGTCCACACCATCACACCCGACTGTATGAATGCAAGTGTAACTCATGGATGGCGGGTGGGCAAGTGGGCGTCTGTCTGTGTGGCACTGGCAGGAAACTGATGAGCGTGGTCACTGAGTTCTGTTTCTAGTTCTTCATGAGTTGGGGAGCAACATGGAGGGCTCCTTGGAACATGATTGGCTAATACAGCAATCCAGGCAGGAGGAGAAGGAAAGGACTGGGCACTGGTACTGTGGGTGGGTCAGACAGCTCAAGACTTTACCTAGATTCCAGAAATTGTATTTGTGAAAACTCATGTGGTAGTTTGAAAAAAAGAATGCCCCTCATAGTGAGTGGCACTATTAGGGGGTGTGGCTTTGTTGGAGTAGGTGTGGCCTTGTTAGAGGAAGTGTGTCTCCTGGGGTGGTGGGCAGGCTGGTGGGTGCTCAAGCCACATCCAGTATGGAACACAGACTCCTTCTGCAGCCTGCCGATCCAGATGTAGAATCTCAGCTCCTTCTCCAGGACCACATCTGCCTGCATGCCATCATGTCCCGCCATGTTGATAATGGACTAAACCTCTGAACTGTAAGCCAGCCCCAATTAAATGTTTTCTCTTATAAGACTTGCCATAGTCATGGTGTCTCTTCACGGCAACAGAATCCCTAACTCAGACAACTGGCAATTTGTTAAAGGTGAATTCAAAAGTGATGAGTGGGATACAAGAACTGCCTGTGGCTTCCAGCTTGAGAAAAATCCATGGGAGGGGGACAAAGGTGCCAGATCCAAAGTACACCTGGGGCAGGTCTGGAGACAAGATGATAGACCTATTTGCTGAAGTTCATATGCAACATCCAAAGATAATAAAGTCCATTGCAAACAGGCTATGGGACATAGAAGCAGGCCCACAAAGCACTGATGATCAATGGAACCATATGGTGTCCATCAAGAACTGGCTCTGTGAAGGGTTCACTCCATGTTGTCTTCTCCATTCCTCACAGTGGATCTAAAAGAAGTGAGACCCTAAATCATATAGTTGGTGAAGTGGGGCTCTACTTCACCTGACTCTAACTACTCTCTCTCTCTGTGTATCACTCCCAAAGGCTGGAACTTGCAGCTTGATCAATAGCAAGAGAAGTGCAGACACCAGAGTCAATAGCTTGTTCTAAAACTGTCTCTACCCAGAACTTCCCATTTACTGGACAGGGAGATATGGGGAGATGCCCACATGCTTTCAGTGCTTGACCACTTCAGTTTCTGGATTGTAGGCTGGAGGCCACACTAGTTGCCAGGTATGCTGACCAAGCTCCTCATTTGGCAGGTGTCAAGAGTTTCTTCTGTGTGACACACTGCAGGGAGATGACCTAAAACTCCTTAAAATTTTTAATACCAATGTGATATACAACCACATGTAAATTAATAAAGCCACTGGAATTGTGTCTGGTTATGGGATTTTAAATTCTGACCATATTGAATGCTTTAATATGATTTTCCATTCACACACACTCAGAGGCACACACACATACCACTTCCTAGTAGCAAGACATCCCTGCTACCATCTGCTTCAAGAGAATGTCCTAGGAGCCTAGCTCTCATCTCCCATGCTTTCTGGAGGCATGATCTCCTCCCATGTCTAACTGTGCATGTTCAGGGATGGGGTTTAAGAGCCTATGTGAGAGGCTAGACAGATGAGTCTATAGTAAAGGGCACTGTTACTCTTGAACAGGACCTGAGTTTGGTCCCCAGTACCCACATCTGGCAGCTCACAACTACCTAACTCTAGCTCCAGGGGCTCTGACATCCTCTTCTGGCCTGTGGATGGACAAATGGATAGGGATACAGACACATACACACAGAGAGAGAGACAGACAAAGAGACACACAGAGAAAGAGACAGAGACAGAGAAAACCCATGTGAATTTGATCTTTCTTTGCCTGTCCCATCTCAGTTCTTGTGGATGTGTATGTAGGTCTATCCATTTCTTAAAGAGAAAATTTTTGTTTCCCAGATGACTATTTCTAAAAGTCCATTTCCAGCAGTAAAGTATTCATTTATTTCAGGGCAGCCCTCTATCCAAGGCTGCTACATAAGGTCAACATATTTAAATCTATATGAAGGTATTCAAAGGCAATCATGGAGCAAAGATTTGAGAAACTGGAAGCCTAGACAGGCATGCCCAGAAGGATCAAACCCTAGCACCCTGTAGTCCTATATCAGTGAGGTAATAAGAGAAACTGGGAATCAGAGTAGAAACCATAAGGTTTCTTGTTTTGAAGGTTTTTGTTTTCATTTTTAAGACATGGTCTCACTATGAAGATCAGGCTTCCTTTAGGCTCACAAAGGCCCACCTGTTTCTGCCTCCATTCCCTAGCCTCCATGGGGTCTCTTGGAGAGAGGGCCTACTAACATCCAGCCTGTCCATTGGACCTTGAGAAAGGTAGCATCCTTCGAATAAGGTACACGTTTTTGCCAATTTTAGGGCCTTAAAATTAAGAATACAGAAAGGCTACAAGTAGAGGGGTGGGGTGTGATTAAATACCACCTAAAGGAAGATGAGCTTGAGCTGTCTGCTCTCAAGGCAAGATGCATTTCCTGGGAATCAAGAGAGCTATTCTTCCCGCAAGAGGAGGAAATCAGTCCATCAGAAGAATGGCTAACTTCAGAAGTCTGTGCATGGTCTGTCTCTGCTAGAGTTCTGAAGGGGTCAGAACCACAAAACCACCATGTGTAGGGCGAACACAATACACCGTTAACTGACCGGGAAAGGGTTAACTGCTATGTCGGAAAAACAAGTAGGTAATGCCAGGAGCTCTGGGACAGTACACAAGGGAAGCACTTAGAAGCTTCCAGAAGCTTGAGAACAAATGGATTCCTGGCACCCCACCCCCACTTCTACGATTGACCAAGATGTAGTCACTGTCATGGATCCTGCTCTCTTCACCCTCCAAAGATTATTGGTCATGTTCATTATATTTTCTGGAAAATATTCAAAATCTCATCACAGAAGATGAGCCTTTCTTTTTTAGTTCTACCAAGGTTCCTGTGAATACACTTACAAAAGAGAATTCCCTTACTTCCTTCTCCATGAACCTACCTCCTTTCCTTTCTATGATGTGTGGCCATCAAGAATCCCCACCCCCTCGCCACCTCCAGGAAGGGGCCCATAGGGCCCTACCACATACTGCTGATCCATTAGCAGCTAACAGGTTCTGGGAGAGGGAGGAGCATCCAGTCTGGTTGTCTACCTAATGAGCGCAATGGGGCGCTCTACTGGATAGTTCCAAACCCAGGGTCACACAGATGGCCTTAGTTAAATTTGGTGGGACAGAAAACAAAACAAAAAGTCATGAATATGGGAGAGATTTGTGAGGAGGAAGGGTGTGGGCAGGCATGGAGGGTGAATAGGGGGTTGGGAGATGGTTAACCAGAATATATTATATACGTATATAAAATTGTCAAAGAACCAAATTTATTAATATAAAAAAAGAACTTTGCCTGGTCTCCTCTTCTGACACGAGACCCCAGGGGCTGTCCCCTTGATTCTCAGAAAACAAAAAGGTCTTGTGAGGAGCTAGCAGCAGAAAGAAATCTGTGCATCATTTTCCTGAGCGGGAACACCCAGCCAGTGGTCAGTTCTGCTGTGTCGGCAGCCTGGAAGCCACTGTCTGAAAGCTACCAAGGAGCCACCCTGCCACACCCACATGTACCCCTCTGCTCTGACGTCAGTCACAGCTCCGGATGAAGACAAGATGCAGGACTCAGCTCCAATGCCACCCAAAGAGTGTGTTGTTACCTTCTGGGGTTCAGTACTGGACTCAGCATCTTCTGAGCACCCTCAGCCTCCGTGCAAGCTTTGGAAACCCGCCTGAGTGAAAGCCCCAGGGCTGTGGAACTAGAAAGAGTGGAGGCCAGGGAAAAGTCTCAGGGGGTTCTACTCCTCACTGTTGGGGTCGTGAGGGCCTAGTTGGGAAGTAACTTGAGTGCTTAACCTAGCATCTGCTGGTTTGGGACAAACTGGGCATTTTGGTTTCCTTACCCTGGTCCACAGGAGCCAGAAGACAAAACCAACCTGCTCACACTTGCTCTCACCGGTTTACAGCAGCCCCAGACTGTGTCTCTCAGTGCGCCCCTCAGTGCGCCCCTCAGTGCGGGTCAGGTTTTAAAACAGCAAAAGAGGAAATGGTACCTCCAAACTCATGACAGGCATTTCCATGTCACAGGTCCAAGAGGTCCCAAAGATTCACTATGTTCTTTTGCCCGGTGTAGATATCCCTGAAACTTTCTCTGTTTTCCATCTATAAATGCCATCTGAACCATCACATGACATCCCTGCAGAAATACTACCCAGGAGCAGTGATGTATCATTTGTTAACAGCTATGGAGCATGACGTCAACAAAGCATGGGTCTCTTCTCACTGGCTATGTGATCTTGGGCAAGCCACAAGGAACACAATCTTCTGGTTTGTACAATGAGAGAAAGAGAGAGGGTAATTCTCACAGATTTTCCTCGTGAGACTCTGGTGGCACAGTGGCTACAAAAAATGATCTCAAGAGATCATAGATTGGCAATAACTTTGAACAGTCTATCCTCCCTATGGGTCATTTGTCTATGTGTGCACATGTACATACTTGTGGAGGCCAGAAGAGTGTAGTTTGATTTTTCCTGCCTGGCCCAGTCAGGACAAATCTCTCTTACCTGCCAGTCCCACAGTGGCTCAGACCCAACCAAGAAAGCACACAGAAACTTACATTGTTTAGAAACTGTATGGCCGTGGCAGGCTTCTTGTTGTCTACTTTTTCTATCTTAAATATAACCCATTTCTATTAATCTACACTTTGCCACGTCGTTCGTGGCTTACTGGTGTCTTTACATGCTGCTTGTCACGGCGGCAGCTGGCAGTGTCTCTCCATCCAGTCTTCCACTTCCCACAATTCTCCTCTTCCTTGTCCCGCCTACCCTATCCTTCCTGCCTGGCTACTGGCAATCAGCACTTTATTTATTTTAACTAATCAGAGCAACACATTTGACATACAGAACATCCCACAGCAGAGAACATCAGTTGTCCTGTTCTACCTCTCTACTTTAGACCATCAAGACAGGCTCTCACTGACCCTGGAGATGATATCCTGGCAGCCAGCACCCAAGCAGTCTACCTGTCTCTGCCTCCCAAAGTGCAAGGATTGCAGATAGAGACAGCTATGGCTTCTCACGTGTGCCCTTGGGTTTGAACTCAGATCCTCATGCTTGCACAACAAATATTCTTACCTACCGAGTCATCCCTACAGCCTTCTTCAAATAGTTTAATAGTTGTCATTTGGGCTTCAAGATTGTAGGCATGACCAGAAGAGCAAGGAGGAGGGGGATGACAAAAATGAATAGCGTTTGGGAAGGTGTAGGAGTTATTTTTCTCAACGTTGAACCCACACATCTGAGAAGACACAGCTTGAGGAAGGATTTTTTTTTTTTAATTTATTTACTCAGTCTGAGGTACGACAGTCCAACATGGCCAGGAAGGCATGGAGGTCAGGGCACCATCAATCATGGTGGGTGCCTACAATATCTCTTAAGTTACCACAGATCAGGAAACAGAGTAGATGGAAAGCAAATCTATTTATCTGGGGTATAATTCAAGGCCCACCCCTAATGACTATTTCCTCCTATGAGGCTCCACCTCCTAAGGCTTCTGCAACCTCTCAGAACAGCACCATGCTCTGGGGGCCCCGTGTCCAAACACATAAGACTGTGGGGACAATTTCACATTCAAGCCATGAAACATAATGAACAGAGCCTGATAGGGTTGCCCACTGTAGAACCTTAGACTGAAAGGAAACTATCTGAAGACCCAGAAGAAGGCATCCATGACTGCTCCTATGGCTCCAACTAGTGCCCTTCAGTTTCTGTCTTTAGAGACACAAGGAAACAGACGCACACAGATTCCCCCACACACACACAAGCCTTGACACATGTCTGTAGACAAGAGTCATGACTGGGACAAGCTCTCTAGGGTTGACTCAATTCTTGTGTAAAGACATCTTAAAGACGGGCTAGCAGGCCCTGTGGAAGAGGAGGCAGGAGTGGGGGAAACAAAGGGGATGGGAGACACCAGGTGAACAAGACACTCTAAAATAAGTGAGTCAGGGTCCTATGAACCCCCATGCTGAAACCGCAAGTGCAGGGCCTACACAGGTTTGCACCAGGTCTTCTGTACTATTAGCTTTCAGTTTAGTACTTTCATGGGACTCCTGAATTTGTGAATAAGTGCATCTCTGATTCTTCCTTAACTTTTTATTGATTCTTTGTAGATTTCATATCACGCGTCCCAATTCCTCTAATCTCCCTGTCCCCTGGATTCGGCCATCTGTCCTTGCAACTTCCCCTCAAAACAAAATATAAAAATAAAACTGTAAAAGTAAAAGCCCAAAAATAAAACAACAAAAACACCAAAAAAAAAAAATATTGGCATGGAAGTTGTAGTGTGGCCCAGTGAGTCACACAGATACCCTTTAGTCCATCCATCTTTACTTGTAAGTGTTCATTGCAATGAGTCATTGGCCTGGTTGGAGGTCTCTGGCTTCTGCTACATTACTGATGCTGGCCCTCACTGGGGCTCCTCTTAGATTTCCTATTGTTGCCTTTTGTCATGGAGATCCTGCAGCTTTAGGTCTGGCCCCTTCACATGCTCCAGCAGTTCATAGATGAGGCAGATGTTGGGGTGGGCTTGGGTGGTAGTGGGATTGGTCGGCCCACCAGCTTTCCCTGGTTGACACCACTGAGGTGGGCTCTTCAGCACTGCCCCAGCTAGTTCACCCAATGCAGCAGGCAGCAGGATAAGGGCCCAGTTCTCCTGCTCTCTGGCCCTCAGTTCCAGCTCACCAGCACTCACAACACTAGGGCGGTTGCTTGCTCAGCAGCTGGGGTCCCACTGTCTCTGATCCCTGGGGGGGGGGGGGGGGGGCAGAGGGTGAATAGATGATGCAGAACCAAACAACACAGGCTCTGGAAGGTTGTTTAATAAAAAAAAGATTGCTTGCAAAGGACTGGGGTATTTATGTGTGTGCTTTCTGGCGGGCTCTGCTTCCAGCTGCCATGGTGTTTCCTGGTTGGCTCTGGGTCATATGGCAACAATGGTCATCTTGAGGGTCCAGCTTCAGGGTCCTCTGGGTCAGGATACTACTGTGCATGTCAGAGCTCTTTGTTAGCTTAAGGCATGGCCCAGTGCTTTAGGCCTTATCTGTCTCATAGGGTTAGTTCTACTCTTTTGCCCAGGTCAGGTACATGGTCCACTCTTCCAAATGCTGCAGTTGGTGAGGGACAGGGACAGCTCTTCCATTCTCAGGTCCCCAGGCCAGCTTTCCTGCCTATTACAGGTGGCAAGGGTTGGGGGGGAAGGCATGTTTCCCTGACCCTTGCCACCCCATGGCATAGGAGGGGTGTGGGCAGCATTCCCACCCACAGGCCCCTGCCAGTAGGATCAGCTCTAGTGTGCTGCCTGGGCGAGGTGCAGGGCCTGCTCTCCCGTGTGCTGCAGCTGATGAGGGGCAGGGCCAGCTATCCCACTCGACCCAGGGACCAGCTCTCTCACCTGCTGGGATTTGATTCTTGTGCCTTCTCTTGGGGCTCTTATTGTTTTCTGTTGTCTTGACTTGTCCAACTTCAATATAATGGTTATATTATTTTAATTTTATTCTGTCATGTTTTGTTGTTACTTCTTAGAAGCCTGTTCTTTCCGAAGGAGACTCAAAGAGATTGGATCTGGCTAGAAGAGGAGGTAGGGAGGAGCAAAGGAGATAAACTAGCAGGATTCAGGCATGGTAGAGCAGACCTGCTGTCTAACAACCAATCAGCCGGTTCTCATCCCATTCAACATTGGACTTAGAGTCAGTAGAGATAAGTGTACAGTGCAGAGAAAAGCTATCTATAGTTAGGCCAAAAGATTAACTCAGTGACATTACAAAGGAGTCTCCAAACCTCAGCGGCCCTGTGGCTCCCCAGCTTTTCCATCACGGAAAGCCTCCTGATTACTTGTGTCTACTACTAGCCAGTTGAGTGGCCCTTGAAGGCAAGTCACAAATATTATCACATCTGAACCCCCAGCACCAGGAGACGGGGCTAACATATCTTGTACCTGAAGGAGAGAATGAATAGATCAAGAAAATGGAAATGCTATGACTTCCCATGAGGCCTTGGACCTCACTGTCTCTATCACTCTTCTTCTTGGAGGAGGAGTTTGCACTTTTGACCTGTACCATCTGGCCTGAAGAATGACCAAGTATCTGTGCCATTTTACAAGGGAGGCTTTCCTGGTCTGGCCAAACCAGGCCCCCTAAAGCAAGATAGCAAATGTGACTTGCGTATAAATACTGGGATCTGATGCAGACCTCTGCAGATACTTCCTGGTGTAGCCTTTCTGCTCTAAGCCTGCATTCACCAAGTCTTTCGTTTTCTGTATTTTGATGCTTTGACATCTTGGGACCTTGAGGACCCTGTAAGCACTGACTCTTCTTCAGGGTTAGCCAATTTCTAGAACTCATCAACAACTCACCAGTGAGCTCCCAAAGACGAGAACAGCTCATAGCCTGCATCCACCTGACCCCGGTATCCCAGGACATGGGCCAGACAATGCCATGTGCCCCAGTGCCTACTGAGAGTCTTCAGATTAGCCAACCTGAAGCCTGTTTACACTGACTCGCCAGTTTCTTTCCACTGGAGCCACAACAAGAGATCATTGCCTCAGTTCCCCACCCACCCACCCACCCACCCTCTGACTCCTATTGGCACCCTGGCGTTCCCATATGGTCCAGCATAACACTGTCCTCCACATCTTGGAGTCATTTCAGTAGTCCTAAGTTTTTCTCATGTATGGGCTTTGTCATATCTAAAGTGAGTAGCTAGAGAACATTGCATTCTATAGATGAGACTGGTCCTAATAATTAGAATAATGGAGCCATCACCATAAGTAGACAGTACAACTAACCCACAGCAAAGTCAACCACAAATAAGCAAGAATGATCAGAGTTCCCATGTTCCGGTTTAATACCAGATTGTAAAGACTCCTGTCTCAAAACTGATCCAACAGTTCTCTGCACATGAGTCTGCTTTATGTGTTTTCTGAGGCTTAACTTGTCCACTAGAGTTAAGCCAACAAGTCCATCTGGTCAGATCCTGCCGTGAGTATAGTAGGCTGTTGACCTAATATGCAGCTCATGAAATTTGGAAAGAGTCAGGCATGCCAGACACAGGAGCTAATGCACCAGAACCTCTAGCATACAGCTATTACTCACCAAAAACATCTTAAAAACACTCAGAGGCACAGAGATCCCAAACTCGGGGAGGCCCTGTTGTGGCTTGGTGACCCTCCCAGGAGGGCACCAAGAGATGCCATCTCATTGTCCTGGTCCAATGCCTTCCCACCTGGGCTTTCCTGTCTCAGCAACTTATTCAACTATTTTGACAAGAGCCCTGGGATTGTAAGTAATTCCCTTGGGTCTTTAAAGGCCACAGTTGCTAAGGCTCATGGTCATCTGCCTCTGACCCCCCCACCTCCGTCCCCCCCCCCCGCTCTCTTTTCTGATTCCGAGGGCGCATCCTCACTGTCCCTCTTACTTGGCCATTTGTCTTGTTCTTGTCTCACGTTATCTCTTCTTTCTTCTGAATATGTCTGTTCTCTGCTGTCTCAAGAAAGGCAAGCTCGCCCCCCAAGTTAGTATTTTAATGCATCCAACAAGTAGTGCTTATTAAAAGGAGTTGAGCTACCAGACAGCACTTAACTCTTTCCTGTCCATTTCTTAACAAATTAAAAAAGAAAAACTGACAAGCCAACAGAAACTATCAGGCCACCACCCACCTGAGGAAATGCAGGGTCCAGAGACACAAAAAGGCTTGCTTGGCTTCCTAGTGGCCATATTGTGACGAAGAGACAGGAAGTAAGAACTACGCTTGACCCAAAGTTCCGGCAGAGCTAGCAGCTCCCGCCTCCTTGACTCATGTCCCTGGAAATAGCAACAGTTCTACCAACTCAGTGACCTCTGATCACTTCCAGTTAATGTGGATTCTGAGCCAAACTCTCCAAGGAGTCTGCTTTGAGGCCACAATTCAGGTGGGGCCATCTGCACTTAGGGGTGGTGTCGTACCTAGGGATACTATTACTGTGATGAAACCCCATGACCAAAATAACTTGGGGAGAAAAGGGTTTATTTATTTGGCTCACACTTCCTTATCACTGTTCCTCACTGAAGGAAGTCAGGACAGGAACTCACATAGGGCAGGAGCCTGGAGGCAGAGCTGATGCAGAGGCCATGGAGGGGTGCTGCTTACTGGCTTGCTCCCCATGACTTGCTCAGCCTGCTTTCTTATAGAACCCAGGACCACCAGCCCAGGGGTGACACTACCCACAAGGGGCTGGGCACACCCCCGTCACTAAGAGAATGCTCTGCAGCTGGATCTTATGGAGATATTTAATTGGGGTTCTCTCCTCTCAGATGACTCTAGCCTGTGTCAAACTGACATGAAATTAGCCAGCACAACTAAACCCTTGCCAACCTGACACACAACAGTTTTTAAGAATATAACCTTTGCTTTTTTTGGTTCATTCCCAAGATCTCAGATTAATAAATACTACAAATATAAAACATACATCTCACAATCTTTATCAACTCTCCATAAAAATCCAAAATCTCTTAAAAATTCGAAGTCTCTCAATGGTAGGTTCCTATAAAATAAAAAATAAGCTAAATACTTTCTTACTTCAAGAGGGAAGAACCAGGGCCCAGTCACAATCTGAGCAAAGCAAAACCAAACTCCAACAGTGTAAATAATTCAATGCCCAACAACTGGGATTTAATCATGATTTTTTCGGGTTCCTCCAGGGCCTTGGGTCACTTCTCCAGTTTCATCCTCTGCAGCACACACAGCTTGTCTTCTAAGCTCAGGAAGGCTTCACACCACAGCTGCTGCTGTTCTTGGTGGTCATTCCATGGCACTGGCATCTCCAAATCACAGGCATCTTCTGCAGCAACTGGGCTGCACTTTCATCAATAGCCTCTCATAGGCTCTCCTCACAGTGCCAAGTCTCAACTTCTCTGCATGACCCCTTCAGTCCTGGGCCTTCTACTGCCACTGAGGCTGCACCTTCACCAACAGCCTCTCCTGGTCTCTCACAGTGCCAAGCCTCAGCTGCTCTCCATGATCCCTTCATGCCTTCACAACCAGGACCACCTGGGTGCATCTTACACTACCAGGTTTTGCTGCCAACAGGAAGTACAACCTTGGCCGCTCCTGGGATGCAACATCTGTGTGCTGACCCTGAGCAAGCAAGACTTCCCAGAAGACTTCACCTCCACAATGCTGGTCTCTGCTTAATCACTGCTAATTTCTCAGTTCCAGCTGACCAGCATCAATTGTTAGAAAGCAAAGATTTCACTTTAGAAGTTGTCTATTATTAATCATAGCCAACTCTTCAGCTCCAGATGACCAGACACCACAGATTATTCATGCAAATGGTCCAGCATATTCTTTGCTTCCCTCTGAAACTCACAAAGCAGGCCTCCGCTGTCTGCACTGCTACCAATATGCTCAAAGTTCCAACACAAAGGTTCACTGAGCTCTTAACACCCAATAGCCCAAAACATGCTTCCACAATCCTCCCCAAAGCAACATGGTCAGGTCTCTCATAGCGATACCCTGCTCCCTGGTACCAACGTGTCTTAGTCAGGGTTTCTATTGCTGTGATGAAACACCATAGCCAAAGAAAGTGGGGGAGGAAAGGGTTTACTTGGCTTACACTTCCATATCATAGAGCATCACTGAAGGAAGTCAAGGCAGGAACTCACACAGGTCAGGAACCTGGAGGCAGGAACTGAAGCAGAGGCCGTGGAGGGGTGCTGCTTACTAGCTTGCTCCCCGTGGCTTGTTCAGCCTGCTTGCTTACAGAACCCAGGACCACCAGCCCAGAGATGGCCCCACCCACAATGGGCTGGGACCTCCCCCCATCAATCACTAATTAAGAAAATATCCAACAGGCTTGCCTAACAGCCCCATCTTATGGAGGCATTTTCATGAGGCTTCCTCCTCTCAGATGACCTTTGCCTGCGCTACGTTGACATAGAATTAGCCAGCACAGGCGGGTTGCGTTCATTGTTCTTGGTCTCCTTTAAAATTTTTACCTTGCCTTCTGCTTTCTATGGGAAAGGCCCTTCCCTTTGACATCTAAGATACCTCCTTCCAGTATCTTCCCGTCTCTCTGGTTGGTCCCTCATCTCCATTACAGATTCCTCTTTGATACCAATTTGAAATGCCCACGCTCCCTCGGGACTCTTTGTGACCCTCCCTTCTACACACACTATTTCCAGAAATGTGTGGTAACTCCTGCCCTCGGCTCCTGCTTCATCGGAGACTTTCTAACCAAATAAAATCTCCCTGCCACGCCCTCCAGCGAGGCATGCCGCTATCCCTCATAGTGCTTCTGCGGTGGTTGGCTTGCTCTTTCGCCTTCAAATACACTGGAATTCCATCTGGTCCCTTTGTGGGACACCTTGTTAGATGATCCAGTTGTTTATGGTATACAAGCCTGATGGAATAATGCACAAGCGTGGGAAGCCATTCTAGAAAGTGATGGTTTGGAAAAACGTCACGCAGCATCTCCATCATTAAATATCTCAAAGGACACAGGAAACAAAGCAGCTATCGTCAGAGGTTTGCAGAAGAAGGCCCTCATCGTGGATCTGCCTCGACCCTGAACCTTCTAGAAATGTGAGAAAACCCCTTTATTTCTGAGCTCCTTTGTTGATGGTAGCCTATTAGAGCCAAGGAATTGGGACATAGAAATACATAGCATGGTCCAATTTTTCAAGAGCCTGTACATTCGGTTAGCAGTACACAGCTTTGGGTGAGCCCTGGACCCACAGTTGCTCCCCCTCTGGACCCTGAGGATTGTCCCACAGCCACCAACATCACGGTTGTCAAGTATCTCTGGGTGAGGGGCTCTAACAGACCCAAGCATGGCGAACATTGCCAACAGGTTTTGTCCTTATACACCTTTTCCCTCTCCCTTGCTGAAAACCACTCCATTCCTAAAGCTATTCCCCAGGGTCTACTCCCTTAGTTGGCCACTGATTCATTCCTGAGACAAAACACCAAGGTCCAACAATCAAAATTCATTATTTGGCTACCATGTTCAGTCAGGATTTAATAACTCACCCTAACACAGACTCACCTCTTTCTCCTTAAAAACTCCACTCCCTTGCTTTTCTTGCTTTCTTGCTTGCTGCTGCTGATGATGATGATGCTGATGCTGATGATGGTGATGCTGATGCTGATGATGATGATGCTCTTGATGCTGTTGATGATGATGCTGTTGTTGATGCTGCTAATGCTGATGCTGACTTTGCAGCACCCTCTCTTTCCCCTACAGGGTGATACATCTCCTTTGTACTGAGAATTTCTGGGTATGTCCTGTACTCACTCCAGGGTGGGAGACAACCTCCCTTTCAGAGAGTATGCCTACAGTATAGCTAGACAATAGCATGGCTGCTCCCTCTTCTTCCCCTTCCACATCTATGATATTATCTAGACTCTGGAAATGGTTCTCTCAATAGCAGTGGATGCAGTACTGGACTCCAGATGGAGTATCTTGATTAGCATGCAGGATGAATGCATGCGAAATTTAGTGTTCTGTGTGACCTATAGTAAATCTTCAAAAGTAATGCTCACTGAAGATTCTCATGAATATATGCCCAAGGACCAAAGCAGGGAAAATACCTCTCTGGGTCTCAGATATATAACCTGTAAAATAGTTCCCACAAAGAGACTTTCTAGGACCCCATATTATATACATAAATATACTCACTAGTACATAATCCTTACTAATCTGAAGCAAGGTACATGCCCAATCATTTGAGTCATCAAATAACTTGATACACATATTCAATTAGAAATTGTATTTGTATAACAAGTTGGTATTTATGAGTGATGCAGGCGTGTATATGGTGGGGATTACATGGACTTGAGCATGTAGAGGTCATAGGTCGGCATCCAGTGTCTTCTTTTATCACTCCCCACCTTATTTTCTGAGACAAGGTCTCTTACTGAACCGTAAGCTCACAGATTCAGTTAGACAGGGCACTGAGCTCCAGGGATCTGCCTGTCCCCACCCATTACTGGTGCCATGCTCACTGGTGGATGTCATCACTCACACCCAGCTTTTGCATGGTGCTGAAGGTCTGAGGCGAGGTCCTCAGGCCTGCTGGCACTTTCACCTGCTGGGCCATCTCAAGGCTCTTCAGTATCTGAAGAAAATGCTTGTATTTGTAGACTAAATAAACAATTAGACATGCTGTGCTTAAAACCTGGTAGAAGGTAATAACCCGTATATGCTAATATAAAGAAATTAATAAGCCCATGATTGTATCTTGCTTACAGTGTGTGCCAATTACTCTGATGTAAATACCTGTACCATGGCATGTTAAGGTACAGACACACTGCAGCTGTCTTTGAACATGGATAAAGAAAGGATATCCACAATCAGCTTTATGATATCAGTTCAAGAAATCTTCATCCCACCTTTGGCAAGTAGTATAGTCAAAGTTACTTTTTATTTAGACTTTCCAAATTTTCTGCAGTGTGGGGAGAGAACAGCATGTCTAAAAAGGCCATTTCCCTGGGAGACAGCCTCTGAGCCCATATGACCATTAGCTGAGGCTCTTCCTCAGCAAGATGGTCCAGGCCTTCTCCCTGCTCAGTGGAACTACATTCTTGGTGTTTGCTTTCACGTTTTTGTTTGGCAACTATGTGGGGAACTAGAATGAGCCAAAGAGCTCAGGCCATTCACCACATGACACATCCACCCAACAGCCTTGGGGTGACACAGGCAGGAAAGGCCCAGTCTAGCCAGAAAATAAGAGTCCACCTCACAATCATCTCACAGCCAGCTACACCCATGACTAAGAGCTGACCATGCACCATCGACACAAAGCGATTTTCTTGAGTTACGTACCTGCTTTCACGAAACCAGAGCACAGCTTTAGCCTCTAAAAAGCAAATGTCATACAGGTGGGTCCTTAAGCAAGCTACTTATTCCCTCCAACACTCAGTGTTCTCAACTATAAAACAGGAACATGAATACCCACCTACCATCTCACAGTGTGAGAATTCGACAAAATAGTGGATGAAAACCAAATGAGAAGGCAAAGGAAGAAAATGACACTTCCCACACCCTCCCCCAGGGTTTCAGAAGGGCAGCAGGACACAATTCCTACCTACTGTGGCATCAAACCACACACTCACATCTTTGTTTAAAACCTCAAACAGGTTCACCCTCAGTGTACATCTATCACAGGAACCTGAAGGAAATAAGAAGAAAGTTTCAGAAACTCAGAATTATTCTTCATCTAGACCTGGAGCTCGGGTGACGGGCCACAATTTCAGTGATGAACAAACCCGGTTTCTGCCTGTAATCAGGAAAGCTGCTTCCAGCTCTCACCTTCCAACCAAGGGATAAAGATTTTCATCAGAGGAGGTGGCGAATCGCTGAGTGCACTTTCATGCAGCACACACTCAAAACATCTGCCTTGACTGGATCCGCGGCCGCTGCCATACTCCACTCTCAGAAAACACAGGTGCTTATTTCCTAGAGCACAGAAGACATTTAAATCCATACAAACAGCTGGCTTCTCACCTGGGATAGCTCAGGGGCACTCCTGGTATCAGGGAGGAAAGGCTGATGGCTCCAGAATTGGCTAAAACACAGACTCCATTATCAACAGCTGCCAGATACCTCCAAGGAGAAGTATCCTGGGGATGGGATGCGTACATTCAGCAGCTCTTCTGCCCTACTCTGCCCAGAGCTAAAGCAGCAGGCTGGTCTCTTACTCACTTTCTTTTTAAGTCTTTCCTATATATTTCTATTTTTTTTTCTATCCAAGCATCAGGAGGCCCCAAGTCTTTTGTTTGGTTGGTTGTTTTTTGGTTTGCTTGCTCATTTTTGTAGGGAGGGCAGATATTGAAACAGGGTCTCCTAGCTAAAGATGATTTTGGACCTCTACTTCTCCTGCCCCTACCTCCTGAGGGTTAGGAATGTAAGTGTGCACCACCATGCCTCGTTCATGTGGTGAGGGTTAGGAATGTAAGTGTGTACCACCATGCCTCATTCATGTGGTACGTGAGATGGAACCCAGGGCTTAGCACATTCTAGATGATGATGATGATGATGATGATGATGATGATGATGATGATAAAGATAGATAGATAGATAGATAGATAGATAGATAGATAGATAGATAGACGATTGATGGATAGATGATAAATAGGATAATGGTAGGTGATAAATGATGAGATAGATAGATAGATAGATAGATAGATAGATAGATAGATAGATAGATGACTGATAGATATATAGATGATAGATAGATAGATAGATAGATAGATAATATGTAGGTATATAGATGTTTCTGGCTTATTCTCTAAAGATAGATGATAGATAGATAGATAGATAGATAGATAATATGTGGTATATAGATGTTTCTGGCTTATTCTCTAAAGATAGATGATAGATAGATAGATAGATAGATAGATAATATGTAGGTATATAGATGTTTCTGGCTCATTCTCTAAAGATAGATGATAGATAGATAGATAGATAGATAGATAGATAATTAGTAGATAGGGAGAGGGAGAGAAACATAGATACATAGATAGATGGATGGATGTTTGGATGGATAATGGACGGACAGACGGATGGGTGGGTATCTCTCTGGAGAAGCCTAATAATTTCATCATAAATGCTATCTTTCTCCTCAGATAGTAGCTAGGCTCTTTGGGGACAGAGGACTTGCTGACAAACCAGAGGAGATTCTAAGTACAGGTGTGAACCACGGAGAAGCGTAGCTACAGTCCTGGAAGTGGACCCATTCCCACCACTCGGGCCTCTTAGAAAGGCCCCAGATAGGTCTGAAGCCTGGCCCCTACATCTGAAATGTCCCCAGCCTCCTCCCTACCATGCACCTACACAGGGAGGAGTTGAAGGCCGATGCTTGACTCTCACAAGCAAGGTGGGGAAAACAGATGTGGCATTCACTCTGGTAGATGAGTCAGTGGGACAGGATGGACAGTCCAAAGAAGAATTGGCTCTGTGGCGCCCTGTGGAACTGCCGCATGAGCCACAGAATCTGTGCTGGGTGGAAGGAACCAGACTGAGAAGGAAAACTGGAGACAGCGTGCCCCATAGAAATGCTCTTAAACGTATTCAAAAGTGTAGTTTCTGGAGCTTGCTAAAAATGCAGATTCCAGAGAGAATACAGAATCTGAAAGTGCAGCATAGAGCCCATGAGTCGACTGTCAACAGCACACCACAGGTAATTCTGACAGAGAAGTCATGTGGCCTACCAAGGATGCCCATTTTGTTGGCAAAGCCAATAACTAACATAAGGTCAATAGTGAGTTAGTAAATCTGTAAAAAAGAGCCATCCTCCTCCACCCTATGCCACGCCTCAGCTCATAGGCCACGGGGTGAAGCCAGAGGTAGCAGGAGTTGGTCAGGGGCAGGCAGGGGCAGTAAGAGAGTCCCATCTCTTTCTGACTCCCATGGTGTGAAGGAAAAGTCTACTTGGACAGAGACAAGGTGAGGTCTCTGTTGCTCTTCCGGGGACTCTGGAGGAGGAAAAGCTAATGTCAAGTGCTCATTTTCCATTCTCAATGAGCAGAGTTACTATAAAGAAACTAGCACCAGCAATGGAAGAGTCAGAATAGAAGAGTGATTCCTATTCTACCCTGAAACTGGGACCTAAGAAGTGCAAATTACTCCCCGAAAGCTGGGACCTTCTCACACTACACTTGACCTGATCCCTCCTTCCGTTCATACTCCCCTGTCTCACCTCCTCTTTCATTTCCATGCTAATGAGCCACCTCGCCATCACCCCTTCCCTTTCCTCACCTCCATCCCTGCTGACTGCTCAGAGCCTGCAGAGGCTTCTTCTCAGGGAGACGCATTATCCAGCCACTTTAATTACTCTTCCCTTATCTCCTTAGTGACCTGACCAGAGGCGGAATGCTACCCCACATTTCTCCATCCGTCATTTTAACTACTCCGCAGTTGCTCATAAGTGTCCTCTGCTCTGTTCATCACTGAAGTACCCAGGGCTTCCTGAATAGCTCATAAACTCAACCACACTTGAGAATGAAGGATGTATAAGCATCCCATTTTATAACCTTGGCCTATAATAAGAATGCTAAAAATTACAAAGGGCAAAGCTGGAGGGAGGGAGGGAGGGACAGAGACACAGAGAGAATGACAGAATGATTTTATGCACTTTCAATTTGAAAACCATAATAAAGGGAAAGCACCCATCTATTTGGAGGAATGGAGAATGGGGAATGGGAGGCTGGAGGGGACCATGACAGAAGGGTCTGCAGATCTCCCCCTTGCCAGCAACGGGTTGTCATGAACAACACTAAGGCTAAATGGCCATGTTTGGGATGGAGGCTTGTGGCAGTTTTTGAGAAAGGATATTGGGGTCTTAGAGTTTCCTCCGTAGCCAAGTCAAACTGAGAATTAAGTGTTTTACAGCATGCCTTCTACCGTCAGCAGCCAAGGGTCAGCATGGTGAACAGGTATGAAAAGGTGGAGATTTGAAGGTCATGTGCATGACAGAGCAGATACCACGTAGACACAGGAGCAGCCCCTTAGCCTTCGCTGTAATCCAAAACTGAATGCTGTATAGAGCAAATTCTCATACTACCGCTTCCCCATTGTGTACAGGCTCCTACGCAATCCCTTCCAGATTAGCTCAGGATGGTCCTATGACTTTGCTTTACCCCGTGAGACAGCAGCAGACATAACACAAGCGAACCTGAGATGCTGGTTAGGGTTCTCTGTCTTGTAACACAACGGCCTTAATATTAGAAATGGGAACTATCCTCTCCAAGAGGCTACACAGAAGACCAGCGAGAGCAGCTTACAGGCAGAAATGCAGACGAGGTCACATGGAACCATCCTGGGCTAGTGGGGGAACCAAGTGGCATGAGTGGCCCCAGACCCAGTTAGCTGGCTAGCCAGGCCAGCTTCAGCAGATGAGCATGCAAGGGGGGTGGTGCCCACAGCAGCGGAGCCACAAGCTATTAGGCAGCAATGGGCAATTAGAAGAGTCTTCAGCAGCTCAGAGAACATAAACAGCACAAGTCAGCATCCTGAACTAGTAATGACACATCTTTGTAAAGCTGATTAAACGCCAGCCAAACACCCACAGCCAGCAGAACTATGATGGTGAAATATTACAGATATCGCCACAGAAGCCAGAGTAAAGGCTTTGCTGTGCTAGCGCCCATTAACTATGTATTAGGGTCTTCAATAATCCTAAAAATCCAGGCAAGAAAAAAAACAAGGTATATGAATTTAAAAGTGAAAAAAATCCACTATTTATAAACAATGTGTTTATCTATATATTGAAAAATGGTCGCCCAAGATATCCACGCCGTAATTCCAAAAATCTATGATGATTAGTTTGCCAATTAATCATGTTGCCAGTGAGATTAACTCAAGGGTTTCCAGTTTGAACCGTCAGTCTACATTATTGTGGGCTTGACCCACTGTGATTGTGGGAGCGTAGAAAAGGGTTATCAGAATGGGTTAAAGGAACCAAAAGAACAAGAGGCTGCTGGGGAGGTGTGAGGCAGGGATCAAGAGCCAAGGAATTCTAGTGGTTTCTAGAAGCTCGACAAGACAAATGCACAGATTCTTCCTGAGACCCCAGAAAAATAAGAGCCTTGCTCTGCAGCCTGGTGAAAATAATTTGTATGACCTCCAAAACTGTAAGAGAGGATATCTGTGTCATTTTAAGCCACCAAGCACGCAGCATTTTCTTCCCGTTGCCATGGGAAACAAATATATTTTCTGAAGAAATCTCCAGAAAGAATTTAAAGACAATAAAGCTATACAGGAAGACCAACAGGGTTGTGGGCTATAAGTCCAACATAGATAAAATAATAGTCTCCTATACCTTCCATTGTGGACTAGAAAATATAATGATGACAGCCAAAATGCTCGTGTACAAAAGTTCACAAATGCATGGAAGAATAATCAAACAAAAGATGAACAAGACCTTTTTTAAAAATTTGTAAATATCCAATAGGATATAAAGCACTTTACAAATGGAGAATAATACGAGTTAATTATAAAAATCGTTATCATAAAGTAAAACACTTCATCCTAATTTTTCCTATATTCAATACATGAATTCCAACAAGGGCATTTTGTGGAACTTGACAAGTTGATCATAATATACAAAGGAAGAGTGGGCCGGGACTTCAGTCAGCAGGCCTAAGTTGTGCAAACCCCATACATTTCTGGGAAAGCTCTGGATTCAGGACTGACCAGTGGCCAACTCCTGGGAGAAGTGAGTCCTTAGAAAATTCTACAAGCATTTGTTTGTTTGAGCCCTTGGTTCCTGGTCCATGTTGTATCAATTCAATCCATCAAATCAAGCTTTGGAGGATGAAGAGAGTCACACAGGCACCGCATGGACATCTAGGCTCACGGAAACTTCCATGGCCGGCCAACTTCCGTGGCTGGCCACGCTTTGTATGCATTGTCACTACTGTCACTGGGGAATAGCTATGCAGCCCCTCTGGGAGGGGACAGCTGCCTATTCTTCCATAGTTTCTCACACCCTTTCTTCCTTGGCCAATATGGCTCTGTACCCCTTTCTTGTAATAAACTATGATCATGTGTAACAGCTTCTGAACCTAACGAGGCCTTCTAGAAGTCCACCAGGCCTAACTAAAGAGCGGTCCTGGAGACCCAACTGCCAGTTGGCCTCAGGTCATTCCCATTGGTTATTGACGGTCATCTGTCTTGGGGTGTTTTGCCAGCTTCCCAAGGTACAAGAATTGCCCCTGGTAAACTTTTCTTTTCTCAGCACTGATCTCAGTGAAATGACATTGCACAGCCTGCGTGTGCCTGTCTCCTAGAGATGGTGTGTTGTGAGGACCTGGTAAGTGTGCCACTCACCTCTGTCTCCCCAGCACACACCATAAGAGACGGGACATCAGCAGAAGTTAGTGTTAATTAAATAAACACTTGATCAATGAATGGCATATTAATAAAGATAAAAATGTGCTGTGAGGTAAATTATAGTGTTCAAAAGGATTTCTGGAACAACATGATAAAAGCCAAGTTACACTGGTGTGAAAAATAGACTATCCAATAATAACTTCAGGATATAGTCTCTCTGTGTGTATGTGACACATATACAGACACTGAAAGAGAGAGAAAGTGAGAAAATGAGAGAGAGAGAGAGAGAGAGAGAGAGAGAGAGAGAGAGAGAATATAGCTAAGAGCAGACTAACCATTATAGAAGATATGGCCTCTAATAACTAACTTCAAGTGATAATCAATATCTCTTTTGGTCTCTATATCTCTGTCTCTCTCTGTCTCTCTCTGTCTCTCTCTCTGTCTGTCTCTCTCTCTCTTTCACACACACACACACACACACACAGAAAATATCACTAAGACAAGACTGACAAATGTAATAGAAGGTAAAAGCAGAGCTCGCTGATTTGTTGGACCTGTTGGGAAAGTGACTGAAAACAAGTATGTGTTTTCATAGAAATGCTACGTGGAATTGGCAGGCTGGAAGCAAACATACCCTGAAGGTTAGACTTCCCAAAGGCTCTGTGACTTCACTGAATCCCAGACTTACCTAAGACTTACATTCAGGGACAGAATAAATCCTTCCACTTCTAGAAATAGTTCTCCACACAATCTATTTGAAAAGGTTTTTTGTTTCAAGTGTAAGCCCCCTGAGTTCCTGTTAATTCTTGCACACTAATTATAAAAAAAAAAAAAAAAAAAAAAAATTAGGAGGAAAGGTAAAAGATCTCCCCTCTTTGAAGCATTTATAGATAAAATACCACTAATCAGATAAATAGGGACAATGCTACTACAGATCAATAGCTTTCTGCTACCTTCCATTCTTGCTCCATGTCTGACCATGCACCAGGCAGCCACCATGACACATGCTCCTGATTGGGGCCAGCACAACTAAGCAGCTGAATTTTCTACTTCACTTCATTGTTTGTTTGTTTGGTTTGGGGGGGTTTTGTTTGTTTGTTGTTGTTTTGGTTTTGGTTTCGGTTTTGGGTTTTTTTGGTTTTTTGGGTTTTTTTTTTGGTTTTTTGAGACAGGGTTTCTCTGTGTAGCTTTGCACCTTTCCTGGAACTCACTTGGTAGCCCAGGCTGGCCTCAAACTCACAGAGGTCTGCCTGCCTCTGCCTCCCAAATTCTGAGATTAAAGGCGTGCGCCAACACCTCCCAGCCACTTCATTTATTTTTAAGTGTTATTCTATGTGTATGGGTGCTTTGCTTTTGTGTATATATGTTCACTCCTGCACACAGAAAACAGATTGGATCCCCCAATACTGGAGTTAAAGATAGTTGTTAGCCATCATGTGGGTGCTGCAGATTGAACCTGGGTCTTCTGGAAGAGCAACCAGGGCTCTTAATCTTGGAGCCCTCTCTTCAGACCCCTTTTTTATTTAATTTTAATGAATTCAAACCTAAATTTAAATGTAAACACCCACATGGAGGCAGTAGCTACCATACTGCAGAGTATTGAAGCAGAGTATTTCCATCAACTCAGAAAAGAGCCACTGGATAAGGTTAGCTCACACTTTAGATAACCAAAAGACAATCAGTGACTTTACAATGGTCACTGTGTTTATCACAACATAAGCTCTGACACCAACACATATAAAGATGAAGGTCATCTCTGACTTCAACAGGCAGAGTTTGATCAGATAAGAGAGAAGATCATATCTACAGGTGCATGATGGTCAATCTTCATCATCAACTTGGCTGGACTTAGAATCACCTAGGAGACACACTCTTGAATTTTGAGAGAGTTCACAGAAAAGATTAACTGAAGGGAAGATTCTGCATGTGATGATGCCATCCCTCAGTCTGGGGAGTGGGGACTAGACTGAATAAAAATGGAGAAAGGAGAAATACAGATGAGAACTGCATTCTTATTTTTTTGCTTTCTAGTTTTCTTAGACACAAGGCATCCCAGCTGCATAGTCCCACTACTAAGAACCCTGCCAGGCCTTCCCTAGCATGATGGACCTACCCTCTCAAACTGTGAGTCAAATAAATCCTTCTCTGATATATTACCTTGTAGTGGTATTGTGTTCCCCACAATATTGTACACCCTAATAAATTTATCTGGGGTCAGAGAACAGACAGCCACTAGATACAGAGCCAAAAATGGTGACTAGAAAATGGGTCAGAGCAAGCCATAGCAGAAGTTGGATGGTGGTGGTGCACACCTTTAATCCCAGCACTTGGGAGGCAGAGCCAGGTGGATCTCTGTGTGTTCAAGGATACAGCCAGCATGGAGACACACGCCTTTAATCCCAGGGAGTGACGGCAGAAAGCAGAAAGATATATAAGGCATGAAGACCAGAAACTAGAAGCATTTGCCTGGTTAAGCATTTGGCTGGTTAAGCTTTTAGGCTTTGGAGCAGCACAGTTCAGCTGACATTCATGTGGATGAGGACTCAGAAGCTTCCAGTCTGAGGAAATAAGACCAGCTGAGGAACTGACAAGGTGAGGTAGCTGTGGCTTGTTCTGTCTCTCTGATCTTCCAGCATTCACTCCAATAACTGGCCTTAGGTTTGTTTTTATTAATAAGAACTTTTAAGATTCCTACTACATTACCTTTTTTTCATGTATGCTGTCAAAACCACAAGAAAACTAGTTACTGTGAAGTATGAAAAAAAATCACATGAAGGAAAAATTAACCATATCTACTACATAAGAAAAACTTCCAGAGAGGTCAAGCATGGTCGCATATGCCTTTAATCCAAGCATCAGAAGGCAGAGGTAGGAGGATCATGAATTCAAGGCCAGGTCAAGAGAACAGTTAGGGGACCAGTGACTATGAAGTCTGGGAGACAGCACATCCCCAGAAGAGGTGGAACATGCAAATGATAGGACATGAGGGCTGATGGTGGCCCAGTGGACGACACAAAGGCCACGCAGAGTGGGCCATGGGGTTAGTATTGTCTTCTAGCACAATGAAGAGCTGAACTGGGTTTTAAACAGAAAGGGAGCATGGCAGGACCTGTGTTCTAGAAAGGCTATTCTGGCTGCCAAGGGGAAAATGGACAGGACAGAAATAAACTAGAGATGGAGAGAGCAGGAAGGAAACTGGTCATAAAAACAGAAGAGAAGAAAGTGTGTTGAACTGAGGCAGCGAAGGCATGATGACAGGAAGCCGGATATCTGAGTACTGTTTATAGAAAGTGGATTAATATTTATTTTTTAAAAGACTCTTCTCATGAAAATATAACAAGTGTGAGATATGTGATTATGCTGACATCCCAAAAGCATATGTTTTGAGGGAAGGTGTTATTGTAATTTTATGATGGGCTCTCGTTAAAGCTCACACACACACACACACACACACACACACACACAAGTGTTCTGAAATGCTGAGCACACAAGCACCCTGAGAAAGCCTGTCTCCACCAGCTGGACTCACTTTCCAGCACAGCAGCCCTGGGAAGGGTGCTCAACATCTAATCACACTCCAACTGTGGTAGAAGCCAAAGCACAGAACAGAAAGGCTGATGGGTGGGAAGTCAGCGGCCACGTCCTCCTGAGACCTTGCACAGCGCCTTCAATAGTCACAGACATTATGTGTTTGAGGTCCAGCTCATCAACTCACCAGAGCCAGGCCTTTTGGTGAATCATTGACCTATCTGAGCCCATCTTCTTCCCTAAAGCACAGGCAGTACCACTTAGCTATTACAGTTTTCATGAGGATAATTAATAATATATTGATCATGATTGTGTGAATCCCTTGGCTTTCCCTCAAAGTGTGTTGTCTCTGAGTAGCCAATCCCCATAGCTCTAGGAAGAAGAATTTCCATTTCATACAAAGCCTTCAGTCTTGTCCACTTCCAAGTCAGTGTCCTTTATCTAATAAGATAAATATCCTAGAGGCTTGGGCGAGTCAAGCATTAGAGAAATGTGAGATTAACTGAGCTGTATCTTCTCCCGGAGACTCCTCTGAGGAGGTGCAGCCCCATGAGTGGCGAGAACCTGTGAGTTCTGGTGAGTCCATTAGTGGGAACATGGCCTGAGGAACAGCTCCAAGGTCCCCACCCAGCCTCTTTCTCAAGACAGAGCAGGTGGCTGGAGGCAAAAGTCTAGGATGACACTGATCTATCCCATAATTCACAGGGCAATCAAGCCCTCATTTCACTCCAGTTGGGGAGCTACAGAAAACTAGGAAGAAAGTTACATGGAGGGCTTGGCTCCACTGACAGACACAGGGGGCTTTCTTGTCTGCAGGCTGCAGACCCTAACATGCTGATCTCTTGGTACTACCTGGATCACCTCCATATGGAGAAAACTACCTTGAATAGCTCACTACCAACAGTGGATTTTCAGGCTTCTTTTGTTTTTACTGGTGTACACTCATTGTTGTAGTATACATATATAAAGTCATTCTTATCCTAGAAAAGAATACACTTGAAAAACTATTCCCCACATACCCCTCCACACCCTCTGTTCTCAGCCTTTCCCCGTGTGGGTTCCCACTGTTCCCTAGATGGTTTTGTTTCTACGTTCAAATGATGTCTACATACATAATTCCCTGATGTCCTTATATCAGCACCCACCCTCGTCCCTCACTTGCAGTTCCTGTCTTCCATAAGAGGACCCATCTCACCCCCGGGGCAAATGATATTCTTAAGGTAACAGCCATTGCTATGCCCCCTTTTTTAACAGGTCCCCTGTAGAGCATCTCCAGGATATTCTGACACAACCCATACTTCACACAAAGATGTACCCCTAGAGTAATTAACAGGAATGTGTTCTTCCTAGGAAGAAGAGAGTTGAAAATTTCTCACACTTGTCATCTATACCACGGCAACTGAAATTTTGCAATGTATTCACGTCTTATATAAATTTAATAATACCCTCTGGGATTTTTGTTGCTGTTTAGAAGAATAGGAAGGCTCTTTTTGAAGTTTCTGAGTGGTTGCTTTCATGTAACTAATCCTTACAACAACCCTATGTGGTCAGTTTTCATGAACCAAATTGTGTCCCCATGAATCCTCACGCTGCAACCCTTGCCCTACAGATACATGTTAGAATGCGGTTGCGTTTTAAAATCACCAAGTTAAAGCGAGACCTCCAGAGTAATTCTTAAGCCATTGGACTGGTGTCCTTGGAAAAAGAAGGGACGAGACATGGAAGAAGATGCCGGGACAGCACTCCTGTGAAAGGCAGCCAGAGGCCAGCCATCTGCAAACCAAAAGAAAAGTCTTCAGTGAAAACCACTGCTGCTTGCTCTTTGGCCATGGACTTCTGTCCTTCAGAACTGTGAGAAAGTAAATGATTGTTGTTTAAGCCACCTCATCAGTGGGATTTTGTTACGGTAGTTCCAGAAAACTTAGGTGAATTGGCCCAAAACTATGACCTTTTCAGATGAGAAAACACTCACCCAGCTCACACTTGAGTCTGAACATGTGGAAACTAGTGCTTTTAACACAACCCTGCATGGTTTCCCCTTCTGTAAAGGAAGTTAGGTTCCAGGCATATTATTATCTCTTAAGCTAAGCTTGTGTCTTCGTTATGCTTCCCATCACATAATAAAAATACCCTGACAAAAGCAAGTTAATAAGGATTGGTTTGTTTGGTCTCAGGATTTCAGTTACAGTCCACTGTGGCATGGAAGTAACAAAGGAAGGCTTAAGGTACCTGGTCACATTGAATCTGCACTCAGGAAGCAGAGAGGGAGCAATGTTGGTACTCAGCTGGTGCTGTCCTTTTATACAGTTCAGGATTCAAGCAGAGGGAATGGTGTCGCCTATAGTAGGCAGGTCCTCCTATCTCAGTTAATCTAATCAAGATAATCCCCCATAGGCATGCTCAGAGGCCCGTCTCCCAGGTGATTCTAGGTCTCCTCAACTTGACAGTTGAGATTAACCATCACAGTTTGCCTGAAGAAACCGTGTCTGAAGTCCATTCCTGATTTATCTTCCACTCATCATCCCTAACTCCCACTCTAAATTGATGCCTGTTTCCAAATATAGTAAACACTCCCTGCTTAGTTTTTTTTAAATGTCTGCAAAGCAAGTGCATGGATACATCTAGCTCAACTCTTCACCTGTGTGTGTGTGTGTGTGTGTGTGTGTGTGTGTGTGTGTGTGGTGTCTGTCTGTCTGTCTCTCTTTCTCTGTCTCTCTGTCTCTGTATGTCTCTCTCTTTCTCTCTCTGATAGATGTTGGCAAAATGTGGGGCAGATGCAAAGTGGAATACAGAGAAGGAAGGGTCTCTGGCCACTCTAGGGCCATCATACCATGAACAATCACTCTAATTTGTTCCATCAGTATGAGTCTTAAAATATATGAAACATTGCAGGGGATCATATTGCTAGACGTGATAAATGGAAATTATGTACTTAGTCAAAAACCTTTCTTTTGGAAAAGCACAATGAGGAAATGATTTCCTAGAGCACCTTGCTCTCTGAGGGAAAAGACTGACCCAGCCCTCAGGAGCAAACAGCTCAGATCTGACACTCTGCTATGTCCTTTGACCAAGACAAAGCTGAGGCAGCAAGATTCAAACCTGTGGAACCCAAGGATGCACTTGAATGCACCATTCATTGCAAACCTACCATAGTCCAGGCCCACGGCCCACCTCCCCTGCTTCCAATTAGGAGCTGTGCAACCTTCAGTAAGTGGCTGGACCTCTCTGAACTTGACTTTTTTCATTACCATAATAACTAAATCCCACCATGAGAAGATGGAAGGAAGTAGAAGACTGGTCTAATCAGCTCTGACCTATTTGCAGATGTAAGCTACTGTGGCTTTCACAGACTAAAACGCAGACAAAAAAAAATTATCAAAACGCAACACAGCAATCTCAGAACTGTGCAAGTCACTGAGAAAAGACATGCAAGGAAAGAACAAGATATAATTCCTGCCCCAGGGATCTTGTGACAGGGTTTTAGACATAAAAAAAAAAAAAAATAGAATAAGGAATCATGCAAGATTACAATAAGCAAACTTGTCATTGTGTGGTACAGTCACAGATAACTTATTTGTTATTTGTTATTGCTTATTTTTAATCTTTTAGGGGGCCCACCACCCAGCTCCCACATAAAGCAGACGTGGAGGTTTATGATTCCTTATAAATGCCTGGTCTGAGTTTGTTGTGTTTCTTGCCAGCTTTTCTTAACTTAAATTATCTTGTCTACCTTTTGCCTCTGGGCTTTTCCTGTTCTCTTCTGTAAATCTTACTCTTACTCCATGGCTTGCTGTGTAGCTGGGTGGCTGGCCCCTGATGTCCTCCTCCTTCTCTGGTTACTTCTTTCTTCTTCTCCCAGAGTTCTCCTTCTATATATTCTCTCTGCCTGCCAGCCCTGCCTATCCTTTCTCCTGCCTTGCCATTGGCCGTTCAGTTCTTTATTAGACCATCAGGTATTTTAGACAGGCACAGTAACACAGAGTTAAACAAATGCACATAAACAAAAGTAACACACCTTAAAATAGACCAACAAACTAGAGAGTTCATGGTACCAGTCACCCACATGCAAGTAGAATGGGGAAAAAAAATGCAATATGAGAGAGACCTAGTCCCCTTTGATGTCTGAGCAAATGTGAGGACATCCACATCTTGGGCACCTGTTGGTAATGTTAAGGAGCCTGCTCATCCCCTTCCCACATACATCTCTATCAATATGGTCCTGGTCCAGCCAGGCTGAGGACTCAGAGGAAGGCTCTGGGAATGAGTAGTCTCAAGCTGGTCATAGTGGTCACCACTGTAGGCCTGGGGTGTGAATCTGCACAGTCATCACAGTGATCACCACTGTAGGCCTGGGATGTGAATCTGCACAGTCATCACAGTGATCACCACTGTAGGCCTGGGGTGTGAATCTGCACAGTCATCACAGTGGTCACCACTGTAGGCCTGGGGTGTGAATCTGCACAGTCATCACAGTGGTCACCACTGTAGGCCTGGGGTGTGAATCTGCACAGTCATCACAGTGGTCACCACTGTAGGCCTGGGGTGTGAATCTGCACAGTCATCACAGTGGTCACCACTGTAGGCCTGGGGTGTGAATCTGCACAGTCATCACAGTGGTCACCACTGTAGGCCTGGGGTGTGAATCTGCACAGTCATCACAGTGGTCACCACTGTAGGCCTGGGGTGTGAATCTGCACAGTCATCACAGTGGTCACCACTGTAGGCCTGGGGTGTGAATCTGCACAGTCATCATAGTGGTCATCATAGTGGTCACCACTGTAGGCCTAGGGTGTGAATCTGCATGGTCATCACAGGCCCCAGCCTTGTCATATAGATATTGCAGGAAGGGGACAGATGAGCACCTCCAGAGATGGTCCAGCTGCAGAGAAAGAGGCTGAGGTAGCCAGGCTGCATGGAGGAAAATGCACACACATGGGGCACTTGTTCTGTGACATCACTGCGTAAAGTCACATGTTCTGTCCCCCACGACTCCAGTGGAGTGGCTATTCCCATCTCATAAATGAGGAAACAGGAGTATAGTAATGGAAAGGATGGTGAATACATGAAAGCTGAGTCTGAATCCACGCTCTACCACTGCCTCTCTCCAGGCTCTGTGCAGCTCCTGGAGAAAATGGACAAGACACTAAGCTGGACACGACTCCTAGGTACTCACCCAAGGATGCTGAGTCCGTGGGGCACAGACATTTGCACATCAATGACAATGCAGTATTATTCACAATAGCAGGGAGGAACCAACATTAGTGTCCAACAACAGGGCAATGGTAGATAGGCATGATGGAATTTTTTCGGCTGTAAAGAATGAAGTTGCACCATTTGAAGGGAACTGGATACAACTGGAAATGATCATATTAAACAGATGAAGCCAGTCTTAGGAAGACAAATATTTGTGGTTCCTAGGATTTATATAGATACATGAAATGGTGTATGTATGTGTGACGTGAGAGCCGAAGTGATGATATCTAGGACAGGGGGGTCTAATGGGACAGGAAGTGGGGAAGGAGGGGCATATTACATGTGCACTGGAGTAAGTGTCCTTAAGTAACATGGCTCTGTATACAGTGAATATATACATTGAAAATTCTTAACTTTTTAGATTGAAACAAAATTTTAAAACTAAGCATTTTAAGATTTTTCTCAAGTCTTTAGAAATTACATGAAAATTAATCGAAATAATTTTAAGGACCTACACTAGTAGAAACGGCCAGACAAAGGGGCTTCTGTTCCTTGCCTTATTTTTGTCTTGGCTGAGAGAGGGAGGGTCATCATACATGGAGGATCCTCCTTGGCCTCTTAGAAATATCCAGAGGGCAGGAGTTCAAAGGTGAAAGAAGGTTCATGGCTCTCTGAAGACAGAGCTGGGCACCCCATCCAGGATTGAAAATGGGACCGCTGTCAGAGGGGCCTCATGGGGTGTCTGGCTTTGCCCTGGCAGCCGGAACTTGTAAAACAAGTCTTAGGGGCCACTAAGAAAAGGGAAGCTAGAAGCCTGGATCTACCAGCAAGCGGGGAGTGGTTCCCTGGAGGGTGCCCATCTAGGTCGAAAGTGTCAAGAACCAAAGTAATAATGCAAAACTCCAGGAATCAGCCAGCCAAAACATTCTCCCTCACAAGCATTGAGGGTAAGCTGAGTATAGCAAGCCAGGGATAAACATGCCCCCCACCCCGCTAACCCCCACATCAAAGCTAAATCATTTCAAATAATATTTTTACGTTAGCATACACTGGGAAAAAAATGGAAGCGAGTTCAAAAATCTGCATAAATAAAACACAAGACTTCAAAGAAAGCTCTCACTTTAGGCCAGATCCTATAAGGAAGGATGTCCAAAATGAAATGTGAGATGTGGGGTATGGGTGGGGAGCAGCCAGGCCAGAACTCAGGGGAGGGCCTGTCTGGAACTGGAGTCAAAACCCCACAAAAAAAGGACCTAAGAAACACCTGGACCCTGGCCAGTAACAGGGGACACTGTTCCCCAGATTTGGACAGTGGTCCCCAGGCCAAGGAGACACCTTCATATTCCAAACATCACCTCACCCGAGTCCCTGTTGGTCCCCTCTCTTCTCTGACCACACCCACCTTCTCTGGAGGCCACCCAGCTCTCTCCTGCTGATACCCACCCACACCCTTCCACCCCTCTGTGCCCCTTTCTCTTTCCTCTACCCTCGGGTAGAGCTGCGGGTGTGAGCGTTGCCAATGCCTGCTCCCTTTGATGCTGTTTATCAGACCCGCAGTGGAAGACTCTTCTCCATGTTGTGACCACCAATGCTGGTGGAATCTCAGCTGCAGCTCAGGATTCTAGGGAACTGTGAGTCCTCGGGGTCATAGATTGGAACCTGAGGAAGCAGTAGAGCATAGACAAGAGGACTTGCCCAGATGTTGATGCCCTAACCTCCTTAATGTTTAGCCTCACTCAGAAATAAGTTGGTGAGTCTTCAGAGTCCACTGTGCGGAGTGTTGGAAGAGCTGGGTTCTAGGACTGTGGGATGCTGACCCCTGGCCAACCCTGAAGGCTTATTTCCTGTCAGCAGCCTCATTTCCAGTCAGGATGTGCACAGGTTTGGGTCACACCCTGGAGTGCTCTGCAGCTTGTTCTTGCCTATGAGGAGACCCTAGCAGGTCACTTTCTCAGTCTTTAGGTGGTCTGGAAAGCCAGTGATGGCTGAGAAACCCTTTCACGCCTCTGCTTCTTCTCTCTGCCTAGAACTCCCTTCCCTCCCTCGTCTCCTTGGAGTCTCCTCGCTTCTCTGCCCTGGAAGACTCAATTTGGGAGCTCCCGGAAAGTCACACCTTCTGAGATCCTCTTTGGCCCACAGTAACAGTCATGACAAAGCACCAAGGCTGCAGCTCAATGATTCGGAGCGGGCCTCAACCCATTATGGCTCGCATCACAGAAAGTACATGTGGAAAGACTGAGATAAGCACAGGGGGAAGCCTCGTGAACACGAAAATGGGTGGAGCCACAACTCTACAGGCAAGGAGCCTGAAGATTCTAACAGAGCCAGAAGAGGCAAAACCATAGAACACCAGCACCAGCATGGGCAGCTCCTTCCTCCCTCGGACCTTTGACTAGTAGCCTACAGAACCAGAACCAAATGATAAATCATTATGGCTGGATATGTTTTCCAGTTGGTATACATAAAACTGGGTGTGGTGGATTACATCTATCATCCCACTGCTTGGGAGGTAAAGAAAGGTAGGAAGAATGGAAGTTCAAGGTCATCCTTGGCTCCATAGTGAGTTCAAGGATAATATGGCTTACGTGCAACTGTCTTCAAAAAGAAAAAATTATTTAGCCCTGGTCTTGGTGCTTTGTCCTGGCTGTTACTCTGGGTCAAAGAGGACACAGCTCAGCACACACTGCACCGAGTTCTGCTCCACACAACGGCTGTCCCGTGAGCTATATGATTAAAAGTTGCTTTCTGTCTCCAACAAGGCTCATCTTCAAAAACTAAACTTTATTCAGCCATTGCTAAGCACCACAATGTTCCAGTGGGCAGCCTCCTAGCAAGCTATGAGGCTAAGAAGCCAAGCCGTGCAGTGCTATTACATTAGTGAGTGTGCCCTGTGATACCTACCCAGTGACAGAAATCACGGGATCACTCATTTCACAGGGTCCTTATCATTAAGTGATCCGTGGCTATATTAAAAAGCAGACTCCTAGCCAGGTGGTGGTGGCATACACCTTTAATCCCAGCACTTGGGAGGCAGAGCCAGGCAGATCTCTGTGTGTTTGAGGCCAGACTGGTCTCCAAAGCAAGTTCCAGGAAAGGTGCAAAGCTACACAGAGAAACCCTGTCTCAAAAAAAAAATAAAAAAGAGCAGACTCCCAAGAAAAAGTGACTTTAGATCTGAAATGCTGATCTCCAAATGCATTCAACAACTTCCTATTTAGACCCCCTCATCATGGCATTCCTCCGTAGCACAAGGTCCCATGTCTATGTCCTCTGTCTCCCAAGGGCAAAGCCCCTACCCACTCACCTCTACCATTTCAGTTCCTCCACCTCTGCCTTGCTTCTGTGTGCTCCCCAGTGTTCTTCCTCTGGCCACCTCTGTAAGCACCCAGAGTCCTCCTAACTGTCCTATCCAGGGTACTTCTCCCCTCTCCAAACATTGTCCATGATCTAGATCCTTAGCAGGGCAATGCTGCCATTTTGCCTGGAGGAAACTTATGCTGAGTTAAGCTCTATTGGCATCTCCTTGAGTAGACATTGAGACGATTCTGTGACATCGGAATTTCACAACCAGATCAGCATTCTTGAGAGAGTAAGATGACCTGGTTTTTCTTTTCCACTGTGTGTTATGATGATAGCTGTACCTCCCCATGGTGCACACAGTGGAGGTCTCCTTTCCAGAGTGTGATCTGTTTCTCATGATGTACAGAACAGTCAGACAGGGAAATGAGTCGGGGTCTTAAGGGGGAGACACAAATGAGACCTGGAAGTAGCTGATCATGGGTGAGCCTGGGACCCCATACACCGTGTTCCTCATTATATTATAGAGGAAACATGACAGAGGGAGAGGGACTGGAGGGGCAGAGGACAGTCACAGGTAACTGATGCTTTGGGTGACCGTTGCTGATATGGGAGAAGTAAGGATGGAATGATATAAATATTGTGCTCATATATGAAATTCTCAAAGAAAACTAATTTAAAAACATAAATAAAATATCCACTCTTTCTTCTCTGCTCTTCCTAAGTAACATATTATGTATTTCAAATACAGTCAGGAATACTACATGAATTTCAAACATATCACAGCCCAAGCATAAACAGTTAATAATGGAAAAGAGAGAGAAGACAGAATATCAATTGGATCATGAAGTTTAAAGACAAAACCAGCCTCAAATACAAACACGCCAAGTCCAAACTGATCTGGGGGAAAACAGACCCACATCCGTTGCCCTGGAGATCTCATACAGAGTGTTTAGACTCTAGAATTAAAAACACCAGTTGTGACTATCACCTTTGAGGGGAGGGAAGAGCACGTCCATGACACTACTGCAGTGGGCTCATCTCGCCTGGTAGGCCTATCTGGCAGGACAGCATTGTAGCTCACGGGGGTTCACCGATGAGTAAGACATTGATGACTTTGACACTGACGACATTGACAGCTCAGCAGCCTACGGAACACTTTCTGACACTATGACAATTCACCAGAAGGGAGAAGCTTCCAGGTCAGCTCCAGCTTGATGTCTCCATCCTGAATCAAGTGTGTGCTATCATCAGCAACAAGATGGTCTTATCCAGTGCTGGCGGGGAAACCCAGGACACGGCCAGTAGACTGTACTACGGGCCTGTGGGGCGTCCCTGATCAACAACTCACAGAGCATTATCATGCCTGGGACTCTGAATTGTGTTTACTCACCAGCGGCTTCTGAGAACAGCACCACCTATCCAGGCAACCTCTTCTTGTTGTTGTCGTCATGGTTGTTGTTGGTGGTGTTGGTATGTTTTTAATTTGATTGCAGAACAGCAGGATTTTATATGGATTTCCAGAATGTATTTGCCAGATGTGACCGCCAACCCTTCCATCACGATGACAAAATACCCATGAGCTTGAAAGGAAGAAAGGTTTATGGTGACTTGCAATTTCTGTGGTTTGAATCCGTGGTCTCTTTATCCCACCACTGCAGGCCCATCATAGCAGTGGGAATAGTCCTGGAGCAAAGAAGCTCTTCCCATTACTGATAAAGACAGACAGACAGGAGCCAGAGCCAACATACACTATTTAAAGGCACATCTGCTCCTTATAGCAGGGAAAAGACAGAGTGGGGCAGACTGCTATTTGCAAGCTAATTTTAAAAATTAATAATAATAATAATAATAATAATAACAACAACAAAAAGAGTTTCAGGGAAGAACTCAGCATGTGTAGAAAGGTGACTTCTGGTGACTGCTTCCTCCAACTAGTCCTCATGTCCTGATGGTTCATTTTGCCGACAGCTCACGAACGACCTAATCAGTTGATGGAGTGAGTGTCATTGTGCTCCAATCACCACTCAGTAGAGACCAAACCTTCTGCACTTGTAATCTTTTGTAAAAGATGTGTTTGGATTTGAATTTGGATGGATGGATGTCTGGATACGTGTAACCAATGTGTTGAGGTACCCACAAAGGCCAGAAGAGGGTATCAGATTTCCTGGAGTTACAAGCCATTGTGAGCCATCTGAGGTGAGTGCCCCTGGGGATTGAACTTATGTCAAGAGCAGCAAACACTTCAGTGTTTGTTTAGCAAGCACATCGCTCTGTCCCTCACATGGGCCTTTTTATAGCCAAGCTTTCACATCAGCACTTGGCAAGGTTCCCAGTGCAGAATAGACAGTCCCATTCACATGGACCCAGAGAACAAACGAATGCCCAAACCATAAATTATAGCTAATGGCACAATAATGGAAGTGGGAAAAGGAGACCTTAAGAGCATAGGACAGGGGCCTCCAATCCACTAGGTGAGTCAGGGGAGAAGCAAACAGCCTTGCTGAGCTTGGGAGGTGGCCTAGAAGACAGAGAGAAACTGTGAACCAGTTAAATGGAGCCAGCTTCATCTCTGCTTGCCTCTGCCCCCCAGGTATTAGAATCAAAAGTGTATGCCATCACCCCTAGCCTCTCTATTAGTCACATTTCCTATAAAGCCACCAGCATCTCCTAGGTGACCCCACCCTCAGAACCCTCTCAAGTTCTAACTACCTCCCGAAGGCCCTGCCTACAATACAACAGCGTATAAAATGGGAGGTCATGTCTCCAACTCATGGATGTTGGGCAATGCATCAAACCACAGCAACTAGGTTTTCGCTTTATACCAGGGGCCACAACTTCGGAAGTCAGTCTTGCAAATAAGACTGGCTTGGGCATGAAGGAGACAGTACGTCAGGAGACCTGAGAAGAGCTGCAACTTTCCACGCCCATAGAAATTTCAAATATTCAAGCCAGACTCCAGCCCGATGAGACGAGGTTTCTCTGTTGCCTGGGCATACTGGCAACTATTTATAAATGTTCAGCACTTTGGAGACCAGTAAATCTACATTTCCAAGCATGTTTTTGTCCTCAAACCTTTCATGGAGCACATCATATCCATCTGTTCCAGCTTCATGTACACTTTGGTCCAGAATGGCCTTCTATGCCTCCCCCAATAGGCCCAAGGTATATCCAAGAAGTCCCCTAAACTTGTTTGGAGCTTTGTGGAATTAACGAAAAGGAGTCAGATTTTTAATTTGGCTCAATAAAGTTTGGTTTAAGCTTCAGAGGATGTGATGACTATACTCTGCACCCCTAAATCTCCCTGCCCAAGGTGGGGCTTCAGCTTGGTTCAAACAAACCAATGTCCCCATGGTGGGTATGGTCTTTCAAGAAGGGATTTTTCCTCCCAGGAAGGGGCCAGTGCCTTAGTTGTCCATCAAGAGCTGGAAATTGGAGCTGGGGATATGACTTCATGGTTATGAGTACTTGCTACGTGACCATGAGGACATGAATGTGGGTAACAGTCCCCATATACCAAGGTAGGCATGGTATCTTTGCACCCGTAACTCCAACACTGTGGAGGAAGGGAAGGGTGGAGACAGGAAGACCGTTGGGGCTGGCTGATTGCCAGCCTAGCTGAAAAACACAGATCTGTGTTCAGGGAGAGACACTGCCTCAAAGGAATAAAGCAGAGAATAACAGAGGGCATTTGGTGCCCTGCTCTGGCATCCATACACATACACGGGAGCTTGTAGACAACATACATACACCATAGGATCACACACATAAACACACACAAAAAAAAAAAATAGAAAAGCAGAGAGAGTAAGAGAAAAAGAGCAGGGGGCAGGGCTAAGCAGGGGTGGGGGCAGCACTGAGGAAACCCCATCCAGCAGCAGCAGCTGCCTGGGCAGGAGCCAGCCCTCCTGCCTGGGTATATCTAGAATCACAAATCTTTAGGACTGAAAGGGATAATTGAGATCATCTGCTCTAATATCTACCATCTGCCCAGCACTTTGCAACTGATAAATCACATTCACACTCACTGTCTTCACAGATCCCGATGGCTTTGGTAGGAGAGGTGCTGTGGGCAACACACTGAGGCAAAAGAGGCTCAGAAAGGTGATCTGAACTGCCTGCGATCACACAGTCACACTGATCAAGATGGCCGGACTCAGGCACAGCCTTGGCACTCAGTCTTGGTTACCGAGAGCAACCCAATGGATACCAGGCCAGCAGAACTGAAGCCGGTCCAGCTCCTTAGCCTTTAAAGACAGAAAGAGGTGATGTAACCACACTGCCCTCCCAGCTGGCACCTTTCCTACTGACTTGACAGGTTCTAGAATCATCTACGAAAGAAGATCTGAGTGTGTCTGTTGCGGGGGAGAGGTCCTCCTAAGTCAGGTTACCGAGGGGAGAAGACCCACTCTGAATGTGAAGACCGACAATTCCAAGGGCTGGAGGCTGGGAGTGAATAAAAATGAGAAAGCTAGCTGAGCGCCCTCTGCATTCTGTGGACCCAGTGTGACCTCACACTCCTGCCTCCTCGCCTTCCTGGCCGTGATGGATCTTACACTGGAACTGCCAGGCAGGACGACCCTTCCCCCCACTAAGTTATTTTTGTCAGTTGCTCTATGATAACAGGGAGACAAGTAACTAACACTCTGCCCTCTCAGAGTCCCCTGTCTGTCTGAGGGAGAAAAGGTCAGGAGAGAAAAGTTGAGCTCTCTTCTCCTGCCATTCAAGACATGATCTCATGGCCTCCAACCCTGCAGACCCTGGAAAGCCATCAGCAACAGAATCCTCTCTTCCATGTCTGCTCCTTCTAATCCTCAAGAACTGCAGCAGCCTGCAACCCTCTCCCCTCATAGAGGGAACTGAGGCTCAGAAAGGAGACTCAGAGTCTGTCAATGGATAACAGAGCTAAACTCAGAGGCTGGGGAGATGGCTCAGTGGGTGTAAGCACCTGTTCACAAGCATTAGGGTCTGGGTTCGAATCCCAGTACGCTTGCAAAAATCCTGGTGTGGCCTCCTGCGTGCCTGTAATTCCATCATTGGGAGGGGTGGAGACAGGAAGATTGATGGGCTTGCTCACCACCAGCCTAACTCCAGGTCCAGTGAGTGACCCTGTCTCAGGGGAATAAGGAAGGTGCAAATAGACCAGAACCTGGCATCCTCCTGCTGTGCCTCTGTACTCGTGAGAAGAAACACACTCACATATGCAAAACCACACTCACACTCATATATGCCCACCCACATATGCAAACATCACACTCACACGCATATAGGCACACCCACATATACAAACCACACTCACACACATATGCAAACATCATACTCACACACATATAGGCACACACACATATGCAAACATCATACTCACACACATATAGGCACACCCACATATACAAACCACACATATATATGAACACTCACATATGCAAACATCACACTCATACACAATTACATGCACACACATAAACACATACCTTTACCATACTCACAAATATACACATACATTCGTACACAGATACACCATTCACACACATATCCCACACTCAAACACATATACATATGCATGTGCACATATATCCATACACACACAAAATTAAACTTGACCCGCAAAAGGCCCTTTCCACTAAGCCCCACTGCTGGTACATGGCTGCCATCCCACCAGGGTAACCAGAGCCAGGAAATGGAGCCCGTAGAGGAGGAAGAGGGGAAGAAACATTTGCTACAGGCCTGCAGTTGAGACAAAGGACTGTGCAACCCACCAGTGTGGTCGAGATTACTGAAAAGTTGTGGGAAACCTGCAATGTACTGAGCAAGACAGGCTGGGCCCAGAACACGCCTGACTTAGAACATGGTCTGAGGGCTGCCATGTGGACGCCTGAGGGAGGCACATCACTCCATCTCTCCCAAGCATATGCAAACTAAGCTATAAATTTAGTGGTAATCAGTACCCAGGAGGTACATTAATTAAAAAGTTATAATTCCCAAGAGGCCTCCATTACTTGATAATGTATCACCAATGCTTATGAATACAAGAATTAATTACTGGGGCCCAGATGTTAAAAGAATGTTTTAATTTCTCAAGTGCTTGACTGAAGCAGCCACCGGTTTTACACAGTGTCAGAAGACAGTGCTGCTGTGCACTTGCTGAAGGACTTCCTCAGCAGGCAGGCATGCCCGATCCATGACTTAGTGTGCAGTGCTTTGCTGTGCTGAGTATTTCATTGAACATGTGCAATAACTACTGAAGATAGACATCATTATCAGGATTCAATATGCTATCAAGAACTGAGGCTCAGTGATCAAAGGAGCTGAGGTCACAAGAACCATTGAATCATGAAGTAGACAGATGTGTGTCTGTGTGACGCCACCCACCATAGGGACCCTTGTTTCAAAATGAACCCCTGGTCCTTCTGACTTAGTAGAATTTGAATGACTGAGGATTTGCTCCATTCCAAACAGACTTTGCCTGATTTTCCTTTGAAACTTAGAGAGAGATGCTTGAATCTCAAATTTACACATACACAAGTCCACTCATTCCCCTTGTTGTTGTTTGAGTCTCTCAGCTCCCCTTTAACCAAAACAACCAACACCAAATCTTCCTCCACAGCAAATAGCTTGAACAGACAGACAAATTCCCATCCTCACAGTGGGGACCTGGGAGCAGAGGGGACAGAAAAGCCACATTAAAAAATATATATATATTCAAGCGTAAAAGTCTGGGGCCTGTAGATTTTAAGTTCCTAAGATATTTAAAATGTCTAATAGCATGGTTTTGTTTCCTATAATAAATACGGTTTGTTTCCTTCTGTGACAGGAAGATATACCTTACCTAAGTTATTCAAGCTCCAAGTGACAGTTTGGCTGGATATAGAATTTATGCTTGGTCTGTTTCCTATGATCCATGGACAGTCCTAAACGAGTGTTACAGAAAGCATCTAAAGCCACCCTGATCTCCTCCCCCTCCAATGTATTGTGGAGGTTTGGTTTGGTTTTGTTTTGTATTAAATATCTCAGGGTTCCTTTACTGTTCTTGGTCTTTGATCTGTTCACCAGAGTGTCAGAATGTATTAAGATATTTGTCTGGCCTGATTTCTTCTAATAAGGTTTTCTGATAGGTTCACAGCTCACTAGGCATCTCCGAGGCCACCTCAGGTAATTGCTGATGATGGTTCCTAAGGCCCAGCAGTGACTCACATTCTCCTTTGTATGGGTGTCATCTTTTCTCTTGGCCTTGTCATTGTTTTGTCTCCATCCATTGGATTTGTTTCTCTGCCATACAGTTGAGCATGACTCTGCACTCTTTTGCTGTTACTATTTGCTTCCTTATATAACTTCCTGAATTCTGCTTCATCACCTGCCCCCTCTAAAAAAATTAATAACATAAGAGCCAATGGAGTGTCTTAGGAGACAGCAGAAAAAATCCTAAAGTTTATGTCTAGGAATAAATCATTTTAAAAATGCTATTTGACACATGTATGCCTTTTGCTAGTAATAGTAAATTTTAAAATGTTTAGCAATTATCCAGTAGTAAATCATTCACATATGAGTTTGAATATTATTTCTTATGTTTCTCTGGTGAAGCTAATTCAGGTCAATAACATGACAATTTATGTAGAAAATAAGAGAATAAAATGTTATCTTTGTACCTACAAAAAAATAATAATATTTTGATTCCTTGAAAGTTTCATACACATATAAAATGTGTTTTGATCACTGCCATCCACCACCACCTCCTCCAGCTCTCCCCAGGGTTCCCACCTCCATCTCCCTCACAATGCCAAGCTCCCGTTTTTTTATTCCTAGTAATAATCCCTAAGTCAACAAATTGGCATGAATAAATGGAGTTATGGGAAGAGAACAAGTAAGTGAGCAAAGAAGAGGGTAGGAACCATGCAAACAAAAAGATGTTAAAATGAATTTAAAAGATGATCAACAGGGGCTGGAGAGGTGGCTCAGAGGTTAAGAGCACTGCTTACTCTTCCAGAGGTCCTGAGTTCAATTCCTAGCAACCACATGGTGGCTCACAACCATCTGTAATGAGATCTGGTGCCCTCTTCTGGCCTGCAGGGATATGTGCAGACAGAACACTGTATACAAAATAACATGCAGAGAAACCAGCTGACTGGATGGTACAAAGATGGCAGTCAAGTTTACAGACGTAAAATCTTGGCTTCCCTGACAATGTGTTTTGGCTTAAATATTTTTCAAATATATAAATATTTAAATGAAATGAAGACTATTGGCATGATACTCAAACATGAGAGGACTTTGAAAATAGCTCTTCGAAAGAAAACCTAAATATAAAACTGATAATTCAGCTGCCTGTGAATCAGCTGAAAAGTAAGCACCTCAGGCAACAGAGCATGGGGGTGGGAATAAAGATGAAAACTGACCAGAGCAGAGAAGAAAATATATATAAATATCCAGTTGGCTTACTAAGATATTTTTAGCTGCACTGTATCAAAGGGTCCAAAGTTAAAGGAAGCTGTACACAATCCACGGAGATTGCCTCTCATGTTATGTTCTCTGTGCATTGGTGACATGTAGCAGCAGATTTGTGTGAGACTTAGAAGGTTAACCTTCATAGAACTTTCTAGAGACTACTGGGGAAGGAGACAGAACACGAACTAAGGTAGAATCACTGTGCTCAGCAGTAAAAGTACAATGTGTAGCTCAAAGCTCGATGTCGAGGAATGGACCCGTGGACAGATGCAGTCAAAGGCTGTCTTAGCCAGGGTTCCTGTTGCTGTGATAAAACACAGTGACCGAAGCAACTTGGGGAGGAAAGGTTATTTCATCATATACTCCGTCATCCAGAAAGGTCATTTCATCATATACTCCGTCATCCAGAAAGGTCATTTCATCATATACTCCGTCATCCAGAGAGGTCATTTCATCATATAGTCCATCATCCAGAAAGGTCATTTCATCATGTAGTCCGTCATCCAGAGAAGTCAGGGCAGGAACCTGGAGGCAGGAGCTGATGCAGAGGCCATGGAGGGGTGCTGCTTACTGGCTTGCTCCCCGTGGCTTGCTCAACTTGTTTTCTTACAGAACCCAGGATCACCAGCCCAGGGATGGCCCCACCTACCATGGGCTGGGCCCTCCCCATCAACCTTCAATCAAGAAAATACAACACAGGCCAATCTTATGGAAGCATTTTCTCAATTGAGACTCCCTCTTCCAAAATGACCAACACAGAGACATTCAATTGAGGAAAGAAAAACCAATGTAAGGGTCTTAGGTTCACTCCAATCTTGGTTACCCACCCCTAGTAAACAAGATAGCTAGAGATCCCCACAAAGAACTAGGCAGTGGGGAACTGATTCAGCCTAAGTTACAGAAAATATGCTATGTGCCTGCCTCTCTTGTTCAAAAGGAATAGAATTGTGTACTCTTCTTACATGTTCTTCCAACAATGTTTAATATTTGGCAAAGGGGCTTGGGGGGGGGGGGCATGACCCTTAGTTTAAAAAGGAAGGAATTAAGTAAAGCTTGGGGGAGGGGATGCCATGGCTGCAGCTTCCCGCGTATGCATTACTGGGGGAGGAGCTTGAACCCCATCCTTGTGGGAGGACCTCATCTCCTTTACCAGCCCTGTTACCTTGTGAGATGGGAGTAACCAGCTCTAAGTCTCCAACTGCAGCTGCTCCAGGCTCAGAGCAGATCCTCATCTGGGTGTCAAGGGCTTGCGCTCAGTAACAACTAGTGTTTAAGAAAAACATCAGCAGGTGGGAATTTTCCTACAGAGTCCACATGCTCTTACTATCTCAAAAGACCTTTTCCTGGGCAGAATAGGCAAACGGTACAATGAAGGTTTCCCCCGAAAGAGCACAGTGCACAAAGCAAAACACACTTCCTGGTGTGTACACTTCCTCACCAGGGCAGAATTGCTCTGCTACTAGTCCTCACAATGGGACTCAGTTTCCCCAGGTACAAATCTAAAGGATTAGAAAGGATACTGTCAGTCTCCTTCCAGCTCCAGGCTTCACAGGCACCACAGTTCAAGGTGAAAACTAGAAGACCATCTTGGAGTCAAAGGAACCAGAAGCCACGTAATGATGAGGTATGGCCGGAGGAAGACGGCTGGCCATCAGATCACTGGAGACAGGAGCAACGGCTGCTCCCGTGGCTAAGATAACAGTTAAGGCTCTCAGGTAAAAGCTACCACAAGCATTATTCCAGCGACCACTGCCCTGCAGAGGCACGTAAGGACTAGCTGGTATGAGTATAAATACCCTGCCTGGCAGGAATGAGTAGTCTCTAAAACAGTGGTTCTCAACCTGTGGGTCTAGACCCCTTTGGGGAGTCAAATGACCTTTGCACAGGGGTCACCTAAGCCCATCAGAAAACACAGATATTTACATTACAATTCATAACAGTAGCAAAATCACAGTTATACAGTAGCAACAAAAACGATGTTATGGTTGGGGGTCACCACAGCATGAGGAACTGTACTAAAGGGTCACGGCATCAGGAAGGTTGAGGACCACAGCTCTAAAAGGATCCTTGTGCCCCCTCCTTGGGTATCAGATTATTGAAACAATAGACCCCAAGGAATCAGGATTTCCTCCAGACTCTCCTAGAAGAAAGTTTGAAGCTTTGGGGGAACCCGGAGGCTGGGGGCTTGTCTCCTAGAGATAGACTGACAACTTGTCAGAAGACTGTGGAAGAGAGATGCAGCGGAGGTGATGCTGGGCTGGGGCCTGCACCTTGCTGGACTGCTTAGTTACGTGTATCACTTCCTCTTAAACTCTGCTCACATTAGAACCAAAGGTAGGTTGGTGAGTGGGGCCGGGTTTTTTCCTCTTTCCAAAGCAGACACACTGAATAAGCCCTTTTCTGATTTTCACGATTTGAAGACAGGTAGCCAAACCTGACTTCTTGGAGCAAATGCTGTACCCCTAGCCTGGTAACATGAGGAGATTCCCTGGCTCCCCAGATTACTATGGCCCTGGCAGGTGACACCAGGACCTAGGTCCCGTCATCTGAAAGTCCCTCAAAATCCTCCCACGGACCTTGAGGGAGGCAAGAGGCACTTTGTAGAGTTCAGCTCGTTAGATGCTTCAGCCCCGGCATCCCCCACCCCCACCCTCAGGATGCTGATGTGGCTGTCCTTCCTCACAAGGAGGGAAGGCCATCAGAAACTTTACCCACACTCAGCACTCTCTCTGCTCCCTGGCTCTTTCAGCTGAGGCAGCAGTGTTAAATGTACAGTTTTGTAAATTAATTCTTTGAAGACTTCCTCCTGTCAGCTAACTGTCCTCGATGCACTAAGCCAAGGAAGCCACTCACAAGCAACAGCGTCTTCCACTTTCGTGGACTTCAGAGCCTTCTGAATGCAAGACGGTCTCCCAGAACCTTCTATTCAGCAAAACTTACCAGTTGTATGCAAGGGATCTCAAAAACATTCACTTTAAATGAAAGGGCAAAATGATAATTTCATTGCACCCTGGATAAGAAACATGGCTGAATGTGTTGTCTGAGGCAAGGGAGGGTGCTGAAGATGTATGTGCCCGCTGTCAGGCTTCCACGTGGAATGGTCCCCCGGGGATCCATGGTTTCTCTCTCCTCCCCAGGCTTCACTCAGCCCTCAGCCAGGCCAGCAGCAGTCTTGTGCCAAGCAGTGAGAAAGCGCTGTTTCTGGGTAAACTCTCTCCTTCCCATAACTCCCAGCTGGACCAGGAACGTACTCACAACCCAACTCAGACAGCTCACAGTAGAACACAGTCCCCAGACACTCAAGGTCGCCTAGAGCATCCTCGGTGAGGAGCTCCTGATACATCCCAAATTTGCTTCATCAATTTAGACAACTCATCTGTCTGTCCTCTCTGAGACTCAGCTTATAGACGGGGCAACAACAATCTTATTTTTAAAGCAACCCAATTTACTTTTTAAAAAAAATGGTTTTTAAGGAGAACCAGCTTTTTAACTAAATTTAATTTTACTTCCAGTTTCTGGGACTAGTAGACTATTGAAGAGAAGCAGAAAGAGGGTCCTCATCCGGAAATGTGGAGAAGTTCTAGAAAGGTGGTCACTGTAAGTGATCCCAGGACTAGGGAGGCAGAGACAAATGGTCCACGTGAGTTTTCGGTCAATCAGCCTTCCTGAATCAGTACACTCCAGCTTCAGTGAGAGACCCTGCCTCAAAACAACACAGATGACTAAGAAATGGTGCTTGATATGGACCTCTGACCTCCTTCACATGTATGTACACACATGCCCACATATACGCTCAAATCTACACATGAAACACACACACACACACACACACACACACACACACACACACACACACACACACCTCCACAGTGTCCCTAAAGAGGGGTAGAAAATTCCAAAAAAAAAAAGTGGGGGGAGTAGCCGAAAACTATTTTATAAACTTCATTAAACTTTCCATTTTTTCCGTGTTCACCAAATAATAATTATCCTTTTTCTATTTACCAAGAGCTATACTGCCAAGGTTAATTAAAATCTAGATTTGCTGAGATCCCTGTTTCTACAACTTCCAGATATATGCCTCAGAGAAGTTACAAAATGGCGCAATCACCCATAATGTATTGTCTAAACCAGGGGCATCTCGTGTGCTCTGTGCATGGTGAATGATGGCAATGTTGTTTTGAGGGAATTACATTTCAGCTGAGTTTACTGTTAGCAATTAATTTACACTTAGTTAGGAAACCAAGAAGGTGGCTTGGAAATGTGTGCATTGGAATCTTCCATACCTTGGCTACACAACATGCTACTCATTACTGCACAATGTCTTCGAGAATGGAACTAATCAAGCTAATCTGCCAGGGTGCGGTGTGTAGACTAGAAGTCTGAGGTAATGTTTCGGCTTGTGGTTGCTTTTCCACAAGGAACAGATTAATCTAGTCCACTGGAAGGAAAGGCCACCCAAGGGCTAACCATGCAGGTGAGGTGTAAAAACTGCCTCACAGCTATTTTTCTCCCAGAATGCATGTAACCAATTGTCACATCTCAGGGAAAAAAAGCATGACAGAGCCATGGGTCAATGCATTCAATCCCTGTTCTAGGAAATCTGTCAATTGATTCATTTAGGTTCAATTAGCCAAGATATTGCAATTCAGTACAGTAGTTTGGAAATCATGTAAGACGGGTGGTTTTGATTTCTTTGCCCCTACGTAGGCAGTGGTTAAGTGGAAGGCCGGGTCTTGTGATGGAGGACATCAGCAGACAGCTGTCCCTGCATAGCACAACCCAGGTGACAGGTCAAATGGACCCGTGTGGGCTAGAAAAAAATCACCATGATGTGACTCCATGTCACGATGTCACCAGATCACCTCAGTCCTCGGGGCCGCTTAATTTCTCTTACCTCATGTACCCAGGGTCAGCTTGTGAAGCCCTAAACTGAATGAATAGGGTCCACCTATCCTCTCTCTCTTCCAGCATTCATTCAGTAAAATATGCTTTCATTCATTCATTTGTTCAGAGATCATGGGCAGCTCACAGGAAACCACACACACACACACACACACACACACACACACACACACCCCTCGAAGAGTTCATAGACCCCCAACCTCGCCTCAGCCACCCACCAATCTACCAAAGTAGATATAATCACCAATTTTATAATGATTTGCTGGAGTTTCACTTTATTGTCCAAGGCCCGCCTTGTTGGCAAGTCACAATGCTACAGAGAACTCAGGACTGTCTGACTTCAAACTTTGATACTCAACTTCCCTGACTGTTGCAAATACCTGAGCATACCCAGCACAGGAGAAGCGTATTGAAAGCAAAGCTCACTTAGCATTGGTCTCGGTTGCCCACCCAGAAGCAGACGGTAAGATGCTAAGCTAAACCACCCTCGTTATAGTCTTACAGGCTACAGACAAATCAAGATAGACATGAGATGGATGATTCCTCCCTGCTGGCTAGCATTCATGGTGCCCAACGGTGCTATGCAGCCTGCTGGGGCAGTAAACTCAGTGGCATCACCCAGCTGTAAAGCATGTGTGCTACCAACCTGTTAAGCAAGAAATACTCACTGGTACAATAGCGGCACAACTGTCTCGGGTATAACCAACTGCCTTGGGGTGAGATTCGCAATCTAGTCTGCAGGAAGAGGTTCCGTATACGTGACCTGTGGCTGGGGAGGTCACAGGTTCAGGGAGCAGAGCGGGATGGGGGTTGGAACATGACACACTTTCATCGCTTCCCTGGGTGTATAAGTTGTCAAGCTGCCTTCTAAATGTTTATATGGGCTAATGCAGCTCTCAGCCTGAGGAGGAAAAGTCCATTTTTGCAAAGAGGAATGGTGAATGCAAAGACTCATATCCAGTCCAAGTGCTAAGAACTAGTGACTGATGGGCACGGAGGCCTACACAGTACTTGTGAGTCACACAAGTTCTCTCCAGAGTTCTGGGAACATTGCAGAAGGGAGCATAGGGAGAATTCAAGAGCTGGAGGATGGGAAACAGCAGCATACAATGCTGATGTCCACACACAGCTTCGTGATTGCAACCATGGAAAACAGTAGCGATGGATACCAGCACCATGCTACCCTGTGACTTTGTACCACAGATAGAGGGGATGCCCAGGAGACCACATCCCCTCCAGGGTTGGTTCCTGGTTGCTGGAAGAGGGATGTTATTTTCTCTAGTGGTGTAGCCACTGAAGGACTAGGTAAGAAAAGGGAACTCATTGGGGAAAGGATGCCAGGATAATGGGGTGTGAATAGAATACAGTACATAGTATGTGTATATGAAGCTACCAAAAAAACATAATAAAGAAAACACAGCCTGGGGAGTGTCTGGTGCAATTTTCAACATAATCCCCTGGAACTCAGTGAGCACCTATACTCTCACACTGCTCCAACCTGCTTTACAGTTTGTCCCCACAACATTCACCAGAGTGCTGGCTGGTATCTTCCTCATTCTACAAGTGAGAAAATGGGGAACTGAGGAGCATAAGGGACCGCCCCATGTCCCACTCACATTTGGAACTAGCAAACTAAGACTCAAACGCAGGTCCTGGAACTCAGGCTCCTGTTTGTATATTTTACATTCTACTCCCTTCAGGGTCCTTCCGTCGGCATCAGGGACCTTCACTCATTGCCATGAGCTGGCGTTTCATACTAAATGTAGTCCACATGCTAATCCTGGGCCAGGTTGTAGAACCTAAGGGATAAAGAGATGTTGTAGTCCTTCTGATACTAGAATTCGCAGCAGAGTGGGAGAGGCAGACATTGCAGAAGCAGAGAGCTATAAACACATAACCAGAACAAATGAGAACCAGAGGACAAGCGTCATGTCCACACCAAGCAGTCCGGAAATGCTCACTGTTTCCATGGGAGATTCGGCAGTTCAGAGAGAGATTCCTTGGCAGCCTGTTCCTCCCTTACTCTAAATCTCAGCTGGACCTCCATGAGCCTTGTGGCTTTGAATACATTACTTAACTATGACATACCACTTCCCACAGCGGCTCACATCTATAATACCAGCACTGGGGAGACTGCAGAAGCATGAGTTCCAAGCCAGCCTGGGCTATGAAGACTTTGCCTCTCAAAGGAGGGGAAGATGGTTTACAATAATAGTAACCACCTAGGGTTCTATGGCCATTAGAAACAACATTGAAGGCTAGGGAGATGGCGTGGTCGGTAAAGCTCTTGCCATGTAAGCAGAAGGACCTGGGATGCTCCCTAGAACCCTTGCTTGAAAAGTCAGAGATGCTCATAAGAACGTAACAACCCTGCACTAGGGGGGCCAAGACTGGTAGTCTCCTGAGGCTCACTGGCCAGCTAGCCTATCCTACTTAACAAGTTCCAGGCCAATGAAAGACTTCTCCAAATAAGTGGATAACACCTGAGGACCAGCACTCAAGGCTGTCCTTTGGCCCCCATAAACATAGACACAGACACAGACAGTCATTCAAACAGACAGACAGACAGACACACACACACACACACACACACACACACACACAATTGCATATACATGCACATACACATACATGCAACTGTACGCACAGAGAAATAACACTGAGATTATATCCAGTTCCATCCATTTTCCTGCAAATGACCTAAACTTATTCTTCTTATGACTAAAAAAAAAAAATACAATTTTGTATATAAACCACATTTGAAGCAAAACTATCTGGGGAACAAAGAGAATTGGAGTCAGGGAGAGAGGGAAGAGACAAGGAGGTTTGTGAACTGTGGGAGGAGTGTGCTCAAAGGACCTTATAAGAGAGAGAGAGACAGACAGACAGACAGACAGACAGACAGAGAACGTTTTATATTTTATAAGCAGTAGAAGCCTGACAAGGGTTTGTCTTGGTTTTCCCTCTTCTCTTCAACCTGATCAGCAAACCTAGCCTGGTCCTTAGCCTAGTCACTAGCCTGGTCACTGGCCTGATCCCTACCCTGACTACTAGCCTAGTCACTAGCCTGGTCACTAGCCTACTCACTAGCCTACTCACTAGCCTGCTCACTAGCCTAATCACTAGATTCTCTGTGGTAGAGCAAGAAAACCCAGACACCCACATTTCCCAATCTTCTTGGCCAGGCATGTGACACACTCAAGGTGCCTCTGAGACAAACCTGATCTGAGTGATGCACTGAGATAAACCTGATCTGAGTGACAGCTGTCAAATTCAGCACCTGGATGTTGGGTGGGCAAACAGGGTCTGGATTTTCAAGTAGTCCAACAGTCTACACGAGGGTGACTATGCCATAGTGACAGGGGAACTATCACAGACACCCAGCAAATAAAACAATGAAATCTGTGCTAGCAAGCATCCACCATGAAGATCCCTGCTGCTCTTCCAGGAGGGCCTAGGCTCAGTTAGTTCCCAGTACCTAGAACCAGGCTCACAAGTGCCTGTAATTCCAGATCTGGGGGATCTGGCGCCCTCTTCTGGCCTTCGTCGGCACCTACACACAGAGAATCCACTTACATAGGCACATACACACAAACTTAATTTAAAAAGAAGAAGAAGAAGAAGAAGAGGAGGAGGAGGAGGAGGAGCTTTTTCTAGGTACTTACACTACTAGACCCCTCTTCCAGAGAGCAGACTGGGACAATTATAGTCTCTAACTCCCTGATGGTTGAGATCATTCAAAGCAAAATGGGCCATGGGACGCTGGCTGCTGAGGCTTCTGCTCACACTGCTGCCCATGAGCTGACATTCAGAGCAAGCCTCGCAATTGCCCACAACTGCAAAGGGATGCAAAAGACACAACTCTGATGAAATGTTGGAAGGGCAAGAAGCCATCTGAGAGCAGCAAAGACAGCAGGAAACTATAAAATTCTCTATGCCAGTTGATGTTACTGAGCCAGGATGCACTGCCCGCCGCCATCTTCTCTCTCCTTTATGAAGAAGCTCCTCGCATCCAGAACATCCCTAATGCTAAGAAAGCTGGTGTGCAGACCTCTCTCTACACGTTTCATCGCCTCAAGGATCCACTCCCACACGGTGTCTTCGAATTTCACACTCCACCCCACTGGCTCTCACTGTGAGTTTTCACGTCCCAATCAATGCTCGTTGAGGTGGTGTAGAGCGCGTCGTCGGAGAGAGTCACTTCACAGCTGACTCATCATGTTGTGTGCCTGGATCCGTGGCTCAACAACAGATCACGGGCAGTACAGAAAACTATACCTTAAGTTGTCACAAATTGCTTACCTGGGTAGCTTTTCTTTATCTGGATGAAAATACCATCTGTCGCTTCCTCAGCACCTGTGATGTGGACCGCATCATCTCCTACCCTGACGGCAGTTCTCTGAGAAATGGAGATTGTGACAGGAGCTTCTAGAGTGATACAGGACACTTAAGCAGCTTGTCAGAGCCACTAAGTGGGTGGCAGAAGTCCCCCTTGCTCCAGTGCCACCATGCGCCCTTTCACCTTTCGCTGGGCAGCAGACTCAGCTCTCTGTCTTCATCAAGAGGATCCCTGGCACTAAGTGCATTTCCATCACTGGCTCCCCTTCAAGGGCACACTTATCCTCTGTCATAAAACTGTGCGTGCCACTGAGTGTACGGACAGCATGGGATAAGTTCCACAGACCCTGAGACGTAAATCTGCACCATGAGGAAGATGCAAATTACTTTGCAGTGTGCAAGCCTTTGACGTCTGTGTCGATAAACCAAACCATGACTGCAAAACGCACAAAGCAGAACTACCCATTCAGCCCCAGGCCAAGCCAATGCCCACTGTGGAGGGGGAAAAAAGTCTCAGGTGTGAATGCTGTGTTATTTCTTACTGGCCTCACAGCTACATAACATGAGGCCTTTGCTGTTCAGTCCCGTGTGAGCTAATAGGGACCCTGGAGGCAGTCTACCCTGCTCAGCTAGAAGGGAAATCATCACACAGAAGATTCAGCTCCACCTGTCAATTCTGGTTCCAAAGACAGACAGCCCTTTCTTTCCCCTCTGCTCAGTGGCAAAGCCTCTCTATGCAACAGTTTTTGAGAGATGGATTAAGACTGACATCCTAAGCACGAAAGCAGAGGGGGTTACAAGACAGGAAAGTAAAGAAAAGCAGATTCAACATGGGAAAAACACAAATTACCATGTTTCTAAAAATAAGTTAACAAGCAGGGGCTGGGAGAGAGTCAGTGAAGTGCCTGCTGCATGGAGACCTGAGTTCTGATGGCACCAGTGACCCCAGCACTGGAGGGTGGAGCCAGGTGGATCCCTGGAGCTCATTGGCCAGCCAGTCTAGCAGGATGGGTGAGCTCCAGGTTCAGTGAGCAACCAACCGTGTCTCAAGAAGCAAAGTGGAAAGTCGTAGTGGAAAAAAATGTCAACCACTGGCCCCTATATGCACATGTACTCATGCACACCTGTGTGTGAGCATACACATGCATGCAAACACACACACATATGCAGAGAGAGAGAGAGCGCGCGCGCAAAGGATAAGCTAAATGGAGAACTATTTGCAGTTTAGGCAATAGTATGTCAATAACATTCACATAGATGGACTCATACACATGATCTCCAACACACATCTCTTCATAAAGGGAAAAAGCCTTCACTTAACAACCAGCCATGGGACAATCCTAAAATGATGGCCTTGACTGGTAATCACAAATACAAATTAAAATTAAAATTAGGGAGCCATTGTTTTCACCTAGTAGATCCTTTGGGGGATTTGGGGAGGGGATTTGGTGGGGGAGTTGCTATGTGGCATCCTGGAAGCACTGTGCTGGTGCTGGTGTGGAAGGGGAAATTCCAGGAACACAACTTGCAAGAGATACCCAAAGCCCTGACACCATCTTCTGCCATCCTACCACTCACTTCTGGGACGCTGTCCTAGAAAAAGCATCAGAAGTACAGAATAAGAGACTTACTCCAGAATATTTCATATTATAGACAAAAGAGAACAGGAAACATTGGGCTAAATAAGATATGAGGGGGTGATATGATAGAGTATTAATTACCCTATTTTCAGGAATAATTGATGATATCAGAAAATGCTCATGCCGATCAAAAAAGTCTCTGATAGTACTGACAGCTTAGGCTGTCTATAACTTTGACAGCTTGGCAGCATCAGACAACTAGATCTTTCTGCAAAGCTACAGCCAATTTGTTGGCTTGTTTTTAAGAAAATGTTCTAAATATGAAAGTTTAAGTAAGTCATAAAAGTTCAAATATGGGCCTAGAAAAGTTCTGAGGACATGAAAGTCTATGCAAGTTTTGAGGGTCTAAGAATGTTTTAAAACATATAAAGATCTGAGTATATGAAGGCTTATAAGCATTGAGGATCTCAGAAAATGATTTAAGATATAAATCCAAGTTGTGAAGATACAAATAAATGATTTAGATTACGAGAAATGTTTCAGATTGCTCTACCCTTCTATGATATAAAAATTCAGAGCTTACATTTAATAGGGTTCTGATAAGCTGGTAGAGCAGTGACCACCTACTGTTCAGTCACAAGCTCAACATTTAGATTTATTTTGGTTGTCATTTAAATATATAAACTTAAAAATGATTCTCATCCAGCCAAAAAAATTCTCTGTCCAATTTAAACCTGGCTCTCTGGACAGAAGGAAAATGCACATGCTTTTAACATAAATCTGTAGTTCTTGCTAGGACTCAAAAGAAAGGTATGGGTTCACTTCTGCTGCTTTACAAAAACCCATCACCTGCTTTATCTATGATATGGATTTCAGTACAGATTGATAATACTAATGTGTGTAATTTTGTAAGATAATTCATATAGGCCTCAAAGAATTAAAATAGTCATAAAACCTGGATCTACTTCACAAAGGTCAGGAGGACTCCAGATAAGTACAGCTTAATTTTTCCCCACTTGTCTATTCTGAAAGATGATATTTTTTCTCTCTCCTGGTCTTGGGACTCCTGCTCTTCCCAATTATTACTAAGAATATGGGCCTAAAGATTCCATAAATTCTTAGCTTCTATTCCCAGTTTAAGTATATCTCAACAAGCTTCCACTTGCCTGGCAGACACCTCCAAGCTTCAGTGGCTGACTACACTGCTCTGGATAGCTATGAGCTCCACACTTACTAAATGCTGATGTGGACCAGCCCAATCAATGTGTCCGTTCCCCATCTCTACAGCAGGGCCAAATAGCCACATGCTTCTGATGAATCCCCATTGCCCAGCTGTTGACTAGCCTTTCAGGATTTTGGGAGCCCTGACAACAATACCCCAATGCCAGCTCGAAGCAGTTCCAGAAGAGAATACATTGTCCCATGATCCCTACCCAGAATAGGCTGAAATGCTGGGTCAAAAAAGAAACTCCCAGGCATAGGGAACAAAACAGTTAACTATAATGCCCGTTGACATACCAGAAAAATAGATTCAGAGTTGTCAATCGACCCAAAGATCAGAACTACGGAGCCTTGAGAATGGCAATAGATACAGATGTCGCTACCCTAGAAAAATTTGTTACCTAACAGTTCTTAGGTCCCAATACCCTTAACCCTCTGGGAAGACAAGACTCATGACTGAGTCCTGTCATTGGTACTTGTGAAGAGGGGGATGTGGAGGAACTCAAAACAGCTTGACCACACAGCTGCCATGACAGGCAGGGAGGCCCAGACAGAGCTTCTGGCAGGCAACCCTTGGACCCAGGAAAAGCACAAGCTGACCCCACCCAGAGAGGCCTGCATCTAAGAGGAAATACCTAACATTCCAAACATTCTCTATACCCCTAGATAAATGTCAGCCAATCAGGGTCCTGAACCCTGGAAATCCCCTCACCCCAACCTCTCCTGTGATTAAAAAAAAAAAAAAAACCCCACCCTGCCTGGGCTCTGGGCTCTGGGCTCTCACTGCTTTGTCAAACAGGGAGTCCAAGCTCCAGGCTTGAAAATAAAGGCTCTTTGCTTTGACATATGGGATTCATTCAGTCTCAATGGTGGTCTTTTGGGGGTCCCCACAATCTGGACATAACAATTTTCCTCCCTTGTTTTCGGAAGACAGGGTAGCTCACTGGCCTGGGACTTGCCAAGTAGGCAAGACTGGTTACCCAGTGAACCCCACTGATCTGACTCTTTCTGCTTACCCCAGTGCTGGTATTAGAAGCAAGAGCTACCCTGCCCTGCTTCCTATCATGTGAGTTCTGGGTCTAAAACATAGTTCCTTGTCTTTCCTGACTGATCCATCTCCTAAATCTCAAAGATACTTTCTTATACTATGGCTACCATGTTTCTGGAAAGTCTGGCCTTAAGTACCAGCCATAGTCCTGATAATACCTAACTCCTTAGGCTGAAGAGTGTCCCATGGGGGCCATCACAGGACACCTGCACAACAAAACAGCCGCCCAAATTGGATAGCTGAAGAGCCAGCAAAGTTAAATTATCATGGGTAGTCAGTCCATCTGTGGTCAGGAAGAGAAAAGGCAAGACAGCACTGTGCTTTCCAAGAGACCTGGCCCTAGGGAAAATCGCATCTGAAGATAAGACTCATCTCCCTGCTGGGCAAAGCTCTCCTTATTTCGAAGTCACAACAAAGAGATCAGAGCAGGTTTCTGTCTGCAGGAGCGCTTCAGGCTCTGGGGTTAAGGGAGAGAGCGGACATAGAGAGTGTGGGATACAGGCCAGCTCTCTGAATGTCTTTCCTCCTCCTCAGCCAGAAAGAACCTGGAGAGGAGGCAGCCAGGGAACAAACAATTGGGAAAGGTCTAAAGCAACTGGGGTCCGCGGTGCAAAGCCAGGAAGCAACCAATGAGCCATTCACAGAAGACAAAGAGAAGAGGTCAGCAGAGCCCTCCAACCCTGCTCCGGAGCACACATCATTCAGTTCGATCTTCCAGGAATCTGCTGACACACACAAAGTGTTTTTCCATGACTTTCCATGAAGGAGAGGAAGGGGCTGAAAAGCAGAGCAAACCACAGGAAGTCAGGGCCTCCGTTCCCACGGGAGTGCTGGGCGCCATCTGCTGGTCGGCACAGGAACCACACACGCCTTTTGAAGGAGGAGGAGGCTGTTTCTAAGAAGTGGGCGTGTATGCAGAGAGGGAAACGGAACCCTACTTATCGCGGGGATCCAGCTCTGCCACCCATGAACGTGGTATCCCCGCTATGTAGGAATCATTCTGCAATGAGAATCGGAAATCCAAAGGGGATGGTTAATGCGCCAAGAGCAAGAATGTATGTACTGGTTGCCACAGCGATTACCTCTCCTCGTTCTGAATTCAGCAGCTGGAAGAGTCCCTGGAACATCAATTGCTGAATGAGTGGCTGAATAGGGCTTGAGCAACTGGTCCCTTTGTCATCGGTCTGCAGGAATCCAACAGAGTAGGAAAACGTAAATGCAGAGATGTGAACAGTAGCACAGTGGCAGACGACACGACGGCCATCCCTCCTCCTTTTTCATCTACAACGTGACAAGCACTTCAAAGCTCGGGGTTGATTTCACTCCTTTCTGACCCCTGCCCATCACTCAACTGTCCTAGAAGAACTACAGAAGGGAGAGAGAACAGATCAAGCTAGCTAGGCAGGTGTCATACTTCAAAGATTCTTGAAAGCAGTCTGAGGTGACTGGGGACAGGCCACCGCCGAAGGTTGTGAAGTGGCTTTGAGAATGTAATACTTTACACCAGCTGCCACATTGTCTCCCGGCTTGGAGGAGGACACTTGTTGTCTCAAAAGTCCTGTGATAGCGCAGCACACCTAGCCTTTGTTGGGTTGTATTAACCCTTCCACCAAACCTCTCCCCAAATGCCTTCCCCAACCCAGAGCCTGTCTGCACGTTGGTCCTTCTGCACACAGACAAAACTGCAGCCACTGCCTTGGCTGTGGTGTCTCTTCACATCAATAGAATGGTGACTAAGACACCTGCCCATCCCAATTAGCAATCAAGACAATCCTCCAAAGATATGCCCATGGACCAAGTGCTCCAGTACCTGATCTCAATAATTTTCTCATTAATACCTCTTCCTGGGTGGTTCTAGGTTGTGTAATATTGACAAAAGTAACTAGCCGACTATGGACCTGAGATTTTTCTCCTCTGTCCTAAGACTCTAAGTCCTGCATTGCAATGTCCCCTCCAGGAAGGGAAGGGGACATCAAACATTGCCGAGCATCAGCAGTACACCTATGGCTTTACCTGGACTACTCTGCTCCTGGGCAAACATTTGCATTCTTTGCTGACAGAGAAAGAAAGAAGCTCCCAGAAGGAAGGCCAGTGGCCCAAGAACACATGGCGGCCAATAGGCTCTCTCCAGACTTGTGGGTCAATGGCCCTGCCCCCTGACTGCTCTACTCCCTGAGGACTGGAGGTGAAGACCATAGGCTGAGCCTCTTCTTGGAAGCTTGCTCTTTAAATGACTCCTTTCCAACCCCTAGTTACATGGGGAATGACATTAACTCTGTTGAGGGTTTGTGGGTACTTCTGCCTGTTCAAAAGCATATGGTAGAGAGGAAGGCTGCGTATCTATTGTTATGCACTCAGTGATAACACATGCTGTGTGCCCTGCAGGACCATGAGACTCTGCCTGTTTTATGCTAGGCACATCACAAGGGACAGGGGACAGGGGACAGTGCTGCCTGCACCTGGACCAGAAGGCAGTTAAGGCTGGTGGTTAAGTATGCTGCTAGTTTTAATAGAGCTCAGAAAAGACATAAAGGCAAGACTGCATTCTGCCACCTGTGAGACCAAGTTTCAGCCTAGCGAGCTCTTGCTCTGCCTTCCCGGCCAGCTCTGTCACGGTCCTCACAGAAATGCCTTATGCTATTAGTCTGAAGACTCCTGGGACTACAGGGACCTAGGAGAGTCCTGGGGCATGATTCTCAACAGAACACACAGTCCAGCCACACAGCAGGAACACCCAACCCCAGAACAAAATCCCAGCTGTAGTAGAGACATTGGCACCTGTACTTTTCAGAGTATTTATCCAGTACAAAGAATCAGGCACTGGAACTCCAGCAGAAACAACAGGGATAAAGTTACCTGGCCACAGGTAACTTATTCGGCCAGGGAGAAAACAGACAAAGTAGAAGGAAGGATGGATGGATGGATGGATGGATGGATGGATGGATGGATGGATGGATGGATAGATAGATAGATAGATAGATAGATAGATAGATAGATAGATAGATATAGACAGACAGACAGATGATAGATAGATAATGACAGACAAACTGAGGAAGAAAAGCCATCAGTGGCATCAACCACTAGTGAACCCTGAAGGCTACAAGACCAACCTGCCAGGCAAGATGTGCCCACGGGAGCAACAACAACGTGAAAGCTAGGGGGTCAACAAACTACTTTCTGTTTGGATCTGAGCCTGCTACAGAGGAAGGAATTCATGCCTGCTCCTGCAAACATGGTCAAAAGCCCATGGCTTGGGAGGTCACAGGCCCTGAGAAGGAACCCACTACTATTGTCACTGAGTGTACACGGTATCAAACTTCCCTGTCCTATTTATATGTGTGCCCTTAGAGAGATGGATGAGTGTTGCTCTCAACCTCGGCCAGAGAAGCATCTTCTACAGAGGGCATCTGTTAAATGCAGAGTCAGATTTGGCTAAATCACTGAGAATTACGTCCTCATCCATATACGGGACATCTATTCCCACACCGTACCCCACCCAAGACAAGACTCAGCAACACTGCAGAAGAGATGATGTAAAGAATGCAGGAGCCAGAGAATAAGGAGTGCTGTGAAATGCTGCCTTCCAGACACGATACAGCTATTGCTTCTATGACCTCACTCCATCTAGGGTTACCTTCACGAGAAAGACTGTACAAGATCAAGCCAGCAGCATCAGTCAACATTCCATCAGGCCGCACTAGTTGGGCTCAGTGGGTTAAAAAAAAAATATATATATATATGGGGAGAGATATGATATGAAGACAGTGGGAGGCAGGCATGTTGTGAGGTGGTTTTCTCGGAGGAATGAGAGGGAGTTTGGGAAGTAGATGTGATCAATGTATACACATTCAAAATTGTCAAAGACTCAATAAGAGGTTTTCAAAGAAAAAGAAAAATGACAGGCAGTCTCTAAGACTCAATGGCACCAAAGCCATGTGCATTTGACAGAAATGGACTTGGACTTGTGAATTTTTTTTTTTTTTTTTTTTTTTTTTTTTTTTTTTTTTTTTTTGCGTGTGAGATGCAATAGGAAGCACTCTCCATGCTGGGCAGGGGCCGTGATCCACAGTTCCAAGTCAACCCTGAGATCATGAGGAAAGCACTTGTTCAACAGTAGACTGGATGACTGGTACTCTGAAGGTTGGAGACATTTCATACATTCCCCTTCATCTTAGGACATTTTCAACCAACAGTTGTATAAAGATGAAACACACTATAAACTGAGAATCATCTGTATATATGATATAAGTCTCCAAGTCTTATGGAAAAGTCACATTGCCTACAGAGGGGCAAGAAGTGTGGCTGCTACAGAGTGAGATGCTGAGAATACAGCCACTCCAGGACAGGTTTCCAGTCCCCTCTGAGGAGCTCAGGCTCATCTGCAAAGCAGTGTCAGGTGATGGATGTCCTCACTGGAGCCTACGTGGGAGAGGGAACAGGTGCTGCAGAGAGAGGGGCTCCATATTCTCCCTTCCCCATGGGCGGGCCCTGAAGGAAGTGTCAGCCAACAGACCACTTGGGCCAGGTCATTTCAGGCAGTAATCAAAGGTCCAGTGCCCAGGGAGATACTAGACTTTAAGAGATGGGCTGGCCCTGTATGCCAAGTTTCTAGGGCTACAACATACTAGAGATTAAACAACAGAAGCTCCGCATGTCTTGGTTAACATCCACATCAAGGTGTTGTCAATCTGGCTTCTTCTGAGCCCTCTCTTGCTGCCCTTCAATAGTTAGCATCTCACTGACGTAGGTGGAAGTGTCTCAGAACCTACCTGCCCCTTGTGGTCAGGACAAATCTCTCATACCTGTGGTGCGCAGCCACTTATAAAATAATCACACAGAGGCTTATATATTAATCACAAACTGTATGGCCTATGGCTTTAGCTTATATTAGCTAGCTCTTTCAACTTAACTCAACCCATTCCTGTCAATCAAAATGTTGCCATGTGGCCGTGGCATTACTGGTCTGCAGGCATCTTGTTGTTCCTTCAGTGGCAGCTGGAGTCTCTCCTGACTCCGCCCTCCTTATCTCTGTATCTCTGCTTCAATTTCCTGCCTTGCTGTAAGCTTTCTTGCCATAGGCCAAAACAGCTTTATTTACTATCCAATGGGGACCCCCCCCCCATATTCATAGCATACAGAAAGACATCCCCCAGCACACTGCATCTTCTCATGGTCTTTCCTTTGCACACTCATCTGCCATCATCCATATTTCTTCTTACAAGGACACTTGTCCATTCAGACTAGAGCCACATGAAGGGCCTTCTTAGCCCATCCCTTTTGTAAAGGCGGTGTCTACAAAGGCATTCACACCCAGAGGTGTCAGGGAGCTGAGAGTTTTGAGGAGACACAATTCAGCCACACCACCTGCCATCCGATCGTGGGGTTCAAGTGCAGTCCTTGGCACAGATCACATACTCAGACCAGTTGACCCTGGGGGGTCTATGACTGACAGGCTGAATCTCTTCCATCTAATTAAATCACTCCCCACCATCCCTGAGCCCATTTCTCCACCTGTAAGATAGAGACAACATTACCTCAAGAAATGTGAAGAGATACCACAACCATAGGAACTCTTATAAAGGAAAACATTTAATTGGGGTCCAGTTAAATACAGTCCAGAGGTTTAGTCCATTGTCATCATAGTAGGAAGCATCACAGCACACAGGCAGACATTTGTGCTGGAGAAGCAGCTGAAAGTTCTACATCTGGATCCACAGGCAGCAGGAAGAGACTGCCACACTGGGCCCAGCTTGAGCATCTGAAACCTCAAAGCCCGCCCCCAGTGACACACTTCCTCCAACAAGGCCACACCTCCTAATAGTGCCACTCCCTATGACCAAGCATTTAAACACATGACTATAGCCTATATCACACTTTCTTTCTAGAATTTTTCATGAGTTACAGATCACTTCCTAAGTACCAGTGATCATCACATGCCTTGAGGTAGCAAAGAAAATCTATAAAATGAAGAACACTTCTGCAGTGGGAACATGTGTCATGGTTTGAATAGGAAATATCCATGAGGGCTCATGTGCTGAGGGCTCGGTCCCCAGTTGGTGATGCTCTTTGGAGTGATGGTGGAACCTTAAGGAAGTGGGAACTAGCTTGAGGAAACAGATCCCTGGAAGGGCAACTTTTAAGGGTGTACCCTGACCCACCCTTTCCTGTCTCCTTCTCTTTGCTCTACTGATAGCTTCCACATGTGGTTCTGACTCACCACAGGCCCAAAAGCAATGGCGCTAACAACCCTAGACTGGAGCCTTTGAAAACCTGAGCCAAAGGGAGGCCCATCCTCACTCCATTTCATTTGCTTTTCTTGGAGATTTGTCAAAGGGAAAAAAAAAAAAAAAGGTCTAACTACCACAAATCTTAGTAACACCAAACCCTCACCTAAAGTCTCAAATTGTCAGCATCTCAGGAGCCACCCAGTAACACACCAGTGGGTGCATCGGGGAACATCCACATTCTCAGAGAATGCCATTGCATGGCACTGGGGGCTAAAAGGAGTAGGTTGGGGATGGTGAGAATTCAGACACCATGGCCCTTGACCAGGGACAGTTTCTTCTGGACCACCCTCAAATTCAGCCCCTCCAAGAACAGAGGGACAGGCTTTGGTGGCACTCACTCATCCAAACATCCATAGAGGCGCAATGAGGCCGAGCCATTTTCTTGTTGGTAACAGTAGGCATGCTGGCCTACTCCCTTGAGCCTAAGCTTCCACATCTATAAAGAAAAAAAAAGATATAATTTAAATTTCAAGATGGAACTGTGAAGACTGTGACAGATAGAACAATTAAATGGGATAACTAAAGAGACAAGTTAATTACAAATCGACACACACCAACATGCAAGAGCTGTTAAGAGTTGCACACTTTGTTAGCTCCTTCCTCACCAAAATAAAACACCTGAGACACAACTGTAGTGAGGAGGTGTATACAGAGACACAACTGTGGTGAGGAGTGTGTACAGTACTGGGGATCAGTCCACCATGGCAGACAAGCCAGGCCTGCTGCGGTGGTTCCTCTGAGGTGTTGGATGCACAGGGCAGCAGCTGTTTACATCTTGACAGACCATGAAGCCGCACACAGGATGGGAGCAGAACCCTGCCCATAGCCTCCAAAGGCCTGGCCCTAAGAGCCTACCTCCTCCAGGCCAACATCCCAGACCTCCTAAAGCAGCAGCACCTCCAGTGGGGGCCAGGCATTCAAACACGTGGGCCTGCCCTGGAGGATATTTCAGACTCAGACCATAAAACACTCAATATTCCATAAATGAAACCAAATTTCATAACATGACTCTATCACGTATTTCTTGTATGGCTTTAGTTGGGACATGGAGGGTGGGCTTGATTTTCATCTGAAAGCTACACACAGATCTTTTGGGGGTTGGGGGTTGAGACAGGGTTTCTCTCTACTTTGAGAGGTCAGTTCCATAGTTTGTCACACACAGATCTTAACAGCAGTCCCATCATGGCTGCCAGACCACATCAGAGATATGACACCATCTAGCCGCCATGTGGCGCTCTTCCAACACAATGTCGACCTCCTGTTATCTCTCTCCCACAAGACTGGGGGGTGCTGAAATAGAGGAGACTATGTGATGGCCTCTCACGGCAGCCCCAGGGAGCAACCAAAGCAGTGTTAAGAATGACCCAACAAAGTTCAAATGACTACCCCCTGATAGATGCTACATCCATGAGCCAGACCAGGAGCCAAGTCTTAGGGCCCAAGATAACTGTTTGCTGGCTCAGTGGGCCAGCCCAGAAAGCAGACCTTCCCAGCTACAAACCTGTCAACGGGAGCTGGGAATGCTTCCCACGGGAACAGATCGCCCTTCTCAGGCCATAGGCACAGTCCCAGCAGAGCTGGGCACAGAGCGCAGCTGGAGGCCTGCTGAGCCAGCACACACTTACCCAATTGTGTCAGGAACCAATGGAGAAACTGTATCTGCTCGGAGAGGCTCCACGCTGCCACCCACCCTGCTTTCCAGGTGCTGCCCCGGGGGAGCCTTTCCAGGGACTGTTCAAGACAAGGACATCTCTTCAGGGACGTCGGGACCTTCCCACGGGTCTCCTGTCAGCTTTGCTGAGGGAAAAAAAAAATGTGGGAATGTAATCTAAGTAACACCATACCCTGTGAAGCCTTGAAGGGATCTCCAGGGTGATTGTGTGTGTTTTGTTTTCTCTGGGTAAGGTCGGTCGGTCTGTCTGTCTCTCTGTCTCTGTCTCTGTCTGTCTCTCTGTCTCTCTGTCTCTCTCTCTCTCTGTCTCTCTCTCTCTCTCTCTCATCCCTTCCTCTCTTCCCTCCCTCTCCCTTCCTCCTCTTCTCCCTCCCTCCCCTTCTCCTTCCCTTTTTCTCCCTCTCCCTCCCTTTCTCCCCTCCGTTCTCCCCCTCTCCTTCCCTCTCTCCCCTCCGTTCTCCCCCTCTCCTTCCCTCCTCCTCCATTCTCCCTCTCTCTCATCCATGGGCATCCCACATGTCAAGACAATAAGCATAATATGTTCCTTTCAAAGGGGCCTTAGCATTCATTTTAACCAGGACTCAAACTTTAGACTCTCAGGAACTCTCACTTCCCCGGACATAGTAAAACACAGCTGCCGTGTGCTCTGGTGCAGGGATTCTGAATTGCATTTCTAGAGAGTTCCCAGGTGAGGGTCAGCGTTCGCTCAAGGTCACTCTATTGGCACCACGCAGAGAGAGGGTAAGGAGGCCTGAACTGAGATCTCCTGCTGCACGGGTGAGGTCTGAACTCAGTCAACTGTGGTTCAGCTAACTGTCACCGTGACTACATGCTGCCTGTGGCTCTCTGTAGATTCCCACCAAGAGACAAGAATGAGCTGGAAGACAGGGCAAGGATTGCCAAGGACCTGCCCCAGTGCGTCCCAAACGTCTCATTAGAACAAAGAGCATGTGCAGTGCTGAGGACCAGGCTACAGTCCTTCCGACGAGAGGGGAGCAGCAGGGACCAAGGCGAGCTGCCTTTAGAGACTCTGCAGAAAATGGGAAACAGCAGGATCCTGGGGACTCAGGCTTTGCACGCTGGAGAAGTACAAGCACAGTCGGGGTGCTTCGAGCCAGGACAAATAGACGGGGTGCATCAGAAACAAGAGTCCTCCCAAACACCTGGCCCGGAGTAGATGCTTCAGGACATAAAGTACTTCACCACCCACACCTCCCACAAGCTAGAAACCACACCCAGCTACCAACAGAGCCCATCCAGTTAGGGTAGGGACCATCCCACATCTGTGTGGCTCTTTCTGACCAGTGGGTCCTCTTGGCCACGTAGCAGTATGAACATCTGCTCCAGGAGCCGCAACATCTGCAGGGCATCCTCCACCCACCACAGGGCACCAGCACGTGGGAAGGAGCAGCCCACCATGCCGTGCTTCTTCCTGTGTTCAGTCTGTCTGCAGGTCAGAGACTGCAAAGGGCTGGTCCCCTCTCCAGGGACAATACCTGGTGCCTGCCTTCCATTCAGATCCCTGGTCCCTTGGACACAGGGCCTCCATTCCCCTACCTGGAGAGCAGTTTGAAGAACATGATTATAACAGAAAGTGACTGTTAGTTGCTCAGCAAACACACACTCGCTGTCAGTCATGACATCACCCTGGCCCAAGGTTGGCACTGCCCCCTCTGCACTTTCTGCAGGAATGGGTGATACTTGGGCAAGTGTCTCAAATGTTGAGACAAGTTCATGCTAGTACTTCTAGAGTCAGATGAGAATGCCAAGCCATGCCACCCACGATCCTACATGGAGCAAATGGTGACAGTACCATTGCTCTTCCTGGATACAGCACCCTCATATCCATTCCATGCCAGTTAAAACCTAAAAGCCTATATGCAATGTGTCCACTGTGACCCCCACCCCCATTGAAGCCAACCACCCATCCCAGTGGTTATGAACACACAACTATAGCCAGAATTAAAGAGTCTATAGGAATCCTAGGCTCTCCGCCGTGTATAGAGTTTAAACCTGTAAGATGAACATGCCAATCAACATTCTAGCATGGAGGGGGGGAGGAGTTTGCAAGCCCCCATCCCTAACTGAGGACCTTTGGACAGTTGATGGTTCTGAGTGAAGGAGAGCCAGTTTCTTTAAGGACGTGGCCCCCTGATCAGTCACCCAGACTCCATCATCCAGGGGATGACCGCACACCCAGGAGTATGCACAGTGCAAATTGGATTCGTGGACTATTAATAAAAAAAAAAATAGGACATGAAATTGGGTACGGTATGAAGATGGGTCTTGGAGGAATGGGGGTCAATATGATCAAAACTATATTGTATGAATTTCTCAAAGAATAAAATTTTTTAAAAAGCTGAAATGAGGCTGAAGGAGCTAACTCTCAGAGATAGATTCAGACACTGTCTGCCTCAGAAGGGCATTTCCTAATATCAGAAAGGCTACAAATAAGAACATAGAGTTTGGTAGACCACCCAGGTACACCGCGGGTTCCTCAGATGCACAGATGAGAGATGTTTAAGTTGTTCACATGCTACTATAACCTTTTGGAGGGAACATGGGTGAGTATAAAGTTAATTTGTACCTAAGTGTGGTCTAATCATTTAGACTACAGCAAATGGGTGTGGACTTTGTTTTTCCCTAACTTGGCTTTTATCTGTGCTTGGTCATGCCACAAAATAGTAACAGCAAGTACTTAGCACTGTATTCAAGTGTGTCCAAACTTCTTCAGCCGGCACCACAACTGACAGGCATCAACTCTTGCGTAGAAAGAACTGAGAGGCACACAGTGTGCTCACAGGCCACACCCTTGGCCCCCAGGTCACTGCTATCAAACGCTGTCTGCCCTCCCTAAGGATGCCCTCCAGAGTTCTCAGGACCGGCTGTCACAGAAAACCATAATTAATGCTTTCCTTGTTGGTCTCTCTCCCAACACCCATGCCCAAAGCCTGGGAGGCGTTCACTGCATGCTCACTAGCTATGCATTAGCTTAGCATGTGCCCAGTACAGCAAGCCTTCCCCACATGTCAAATAAACAAATGCATGAAGAAAGGTTTGCTAAGAATAAATCCAGAGGTCAAAATAAAATAAAGAGGAAGGAGTTCTACTATTGAGTGTGTGTGTGTGTGTGTGTGTGTGTGTGTGTGTGTGTGTGTGTGTCTGCATATGCGTACATACATATTCAGCCTAAGGAAAATATACATGTATATATAAGATCATTTTTAATCCCCAAGATAAACCAATGAAGAGACACCTGCTCCACTTCACAGATGAAACTGAGATTAAGCAACAAACACAAGGCTATTTATAACTTCATATTCACCAATATTTGTTTTAATGTGAAAGATTTTGAAGTGGGAAAAACTACATTCGTGGGTATTTTTCGTAGAGAATTCTCCCAGGTTATCTGTCTTTCTGGGTATCTCTCGGCTGTCCACTTACTCTGTCAGTTCTAGAAAGTGGACAGTAGGGTGAGTAAGCCTTGTCTATGGAAATGAACTTTGGCTAGTGGATAAGCAGTCGGTTACATGTAGACGTCCCTTGTTTTGCATGTATCTGCAAATTCCTGCCCAATTCCTGATTGCCTATATTTGTATTACTGTTTGAATTCTGCATAGAACAGAATTCATTTTTGCATTTTCCTCGTTTCCCTGTTAACACAAAGCACCCTTGGCATGCATTAATTAAACACTTTCCCAAAGTCATGGTTTTACCTTTATCTTCATTGTAACAGCACTTAGGATTCAAACTCAAGGTTATTGGTTCTTTCTGATTAATTAATTATACACACACACACACACACCCATACTGATCACAAGTTCTTTATCATTAAATTCTCTATCAAAGACAAGCAAGCTAACCTTGGTTTAAAAATAATAATAACCTTGAAAACAGGTTAAGGGTATAGCTCAGCATTAGAGCATGAGCTTGGCATGCTTAAAAATCTGGGCTCAATTCCCAGTGCAAACACACACACACACACACACACACACACACACACACACACACACTACACGAATTCAAAAGATCTTTTAAAAATTATATTTTTCTGTCTTTGAGAAAGGCTGACTTCAAACTTGCCATGTAGCTGAGGGTGACTTTTGACCTTTGAACCCTCCCTCCTCCACTTCCCAAATGCTGGGATTACAGGTGTGTGCCACCACATCTAGGTTATACCAAGCTGGAGATTGAACCCAGGGGTCCTGTGCCTATTACACAGGCACTCTGACAACTGGGGTGCAGCTCCAGCTCCCCAAAACTGTATTTTTTAAACACTGCCTAGCAAGAAGTAAATCAGAAAGCATCCCGAATGATGCGGTGGGTCAGTCATTTGTGACAGCCTTGGATTCCCGGGAGAGCATGCGTCGTAGTCTTTGTTTTATTTTGAAGATCTTTTCTGTGCTTGCCTGCCTGCACCTCTGCCAGATCCAAGAGGGCCTGAGTCCTCCATCTTCAGCTGCTTTTCAGAGCAGGCTGCCACATGGGCAGGGCAGAACAACATGTCAGATTGAGCTGGGTTAAAGTGAACAAAACCTGAGTTTAGCCGCGGATGTCTATCCAGGAACGAAAAAGAACATGCCTCCCCATATATGGGACCCAGGAGATGGTCTTTCAGAGGCACACTGTGCAAAGGCCTGGAGAAATCCTTGAAGATCTTCCCTGTGAAGACAATAGGGGCTCTCTAAAGCGGGAAAGACTGCAGCTGAAGTTAGTTGACCCTGAGCTAATAGCCCCAGTCTCAGTCTCTCTCTCCTCTCTCTCTCTCTCTCTCTCTCTCTCTCTCTCTCTCTCTCTCTCTCTCTCTCTCACACACACACACACACACACACACACACACACACACATGAGCACGCACACACGGGCACATGCATGCATACATATGCACACACACACAGGCACATGCATGCACACTCACACACACACACATACACACTCACAACACGAACACAGGTGCACACACACACATGCATACCAAGACCTTGGGTTTGATCGACAGATAGCTTCTGTGACCATGAACCCCTCAGTGAAAGCCCCAGATAACAGCTCCTAATACTTTTCTGAGGTTCTACTTAACCATCTCTCCTGGTTAACTTTACACATCACTTTGAATTAACTATGATATCCAGATGTGCATTTTGGCACCCATGTAGATGTCGCAGTGAAAGTAGTTGTCAGTGTGACTTGAATTGGCCAGGTGCCATGATGCACTCCCATCATGCCACCAGTCAGGAGGCAGAGGCAGGTGGATCACTGAGAGTTCATGGCCAACTTGGTCTATGTAGCGATTTCCAGGCCAGCCAGAGGCATATAGAAACACCCATTCTCAAAACAAAGCAAGCATCCCAGTTGGTAGACTTGGAATGTAGCTGGGGGCCCTCCCCCAATCAACTGAAAGTCTTAAGAAACACCAATGGAGAAGGAATCCTGTCATCAGAAATCTCTGGACTGAGGGGAAACATCAGCTCTGCCCTGGGTCTCTAGCTGATCCAGACATCAGATTTACATCCATCAGAGAAGTCGGGAGCCGTCTATAGAATTGGATTTGCTGGGATGCCAAGGATCAACAGAAACGTCATTGCTCATGTTCAGCACAAACCTCTCTGGGGAGGCTCCCACCTTGCAGATGAAGGAGGGGCATCAGAGGCAGCTGCAGTGAGGGGCCTCTTCTACTCTGGGCTAAGTAGCTCTTTTACTTCCAAAATTATCGGCATCTTCAACTAAATAAATAAGAAACCTTCCAACCTTAAAGTGGCCGTTGGGGTACAACCTTGTAAGCCCCCTAGAATGTGACAAAACTAAAAAGAATTAAAGATAACCCACTACAACTCTTTACAAAGACTAATGAAGAGAACAGGATTTTAGCTTGTGCTAGAATAACGCCGACCACAGACTCCCAGGCCACCCATTTTGATCAAATACAGACCAGAATCTCTCACCAGCTTCTGGACAGCAGATTCAATTGTACACGTGTGCCTATGAGCTCAGCTGTCCCCTCAGGAAAGGACATCAGCTGTGAAGTCCCTTTTAACTCTAATACTTTATGTGTGTCAACAAAGGCTCCAAAAAAAAAAAAAAAAAAGGACAGGATATTAATTTAATTAACTCCAAGGTCACACTGAACCCCATGCTGAATACTCACTCCCATTTTCTTCACCCTATAAAAATAGTTCAGCCACATAGTCTAAAACAGCCCTATGGTAATTTCCCAACGGTAGTACATACTGCTCTCAACCATAACACCAGAAACTCCCCATTTATTGACTTCCACGTAAGAACAAGCCACATAAGCTGAAGTCTAGAATGCCTTGTTTATTGTATTCATCGTTAAGAGGCTCATGGCGCCCATAGCTCTCAGGTGGGTCTCTTGGAGCTCTGGCTTCCTGCCCACCTTCAGAGGAAAGATACCGTTCCTTCCTTCGGCACTTGAGGGGCAGCACAAACCCACTGCCAAGTCCCATGGGTCCCACTTCCCCTGACAGCCTCTAGGGTCATGGAGTTATCTCACAAAAGTTAGAAACTTTAAAAAACAAAAAACAAAAAAAACATCACCCGGCCAAATGATGGTGGCAGGAAAAATTCCTAGTTGACTTCAGCCCCCAGACAAACCATGGAACAGGCATCCATGGAACAGGGGAGGAAGAAATGGCATGAAACAAGTTAAACAGTCGTGATCTCAGCCTCAATGCCAGCATGTCTGGCCAGCTATTGGGTCCGTGCTTCTGTAGACATCAATTGAGCCGGAAAACTAACCCTCCAGGTAGACCACGGAGACAGTGGCCAGGCCATTGCTCTCCAAACACTGGCTGTCCTCCTCATGACAGCCTGAAGTTGACATCCCTGCATTCTACAAGACACTCCTGTCTGTCTCTTCAAATAAGTCTCTTCATTTCTGACCCCCTCAGCATTCTTGGCACCCCCACGCACAACCCAAGTATTGGATCTGTCTCCACTCCCTCCTGTTGGCCAAGCACAACATGTTTATTTTTAGCTTTCCGTTTCCTGATAATTCCATTTTTATTTTCTGATGGACTTGCCCTAAGTCCCTTCCCCAACCCACAAAGGTCTCTATCTTTCTGTAGATAAAAATCCATCATACAGCTGTGGTTAAACCCACAGTCTGGGTCTTTCAGATCCATAATGACAAACAGGGGTTTCTGCTAGAAGTATAATCCAGCAAGAACTGAGGGCAGGAACCTTGAGCAGAGACCAGTCAGTACTGGCTTGCTTGCTTCCAGACTCAAGTTGAGCTACCAAGAATTTATACACCCCCCAGGTCCACCTACCTAGGAATGGCACCACCCACAGTAGACTAGTCCCCACTACATCAATCGGCAGTCAAGAAATTGCCCCCACAGACATGCCCATGGGCCACTCTGACAGAGGCAATTCTTCAATTGAGATTCCCTCATCGTGGGTGTCAAATTGACAGCCCCAATTAGCCATCAAACCAATTTTGGCTAATTCTGGCAGTGCCTTTGGCTGTCTCTGTTTACCAGGCCCTGCAAAAACACCCCCTTGCACCCCAATGTCTGTGTGGGAAGCCTGGAGATGACACAAATTCCTCCTACTTGTAGTAACAACAATTTCTTCATGCCCAAATCGCTGCCTCCACTCCAGCCCTCAACCTCCCCGTTTCTGAGCTGCCTGGTAGCCTCCAAGTAAACATCCTTAACCATTTCCAACACTCCTCTGTACCCCTACTCAATCATGAGAGATGGTAGCTAGAGTTAAGAGCACTAGCTGCTCTTCCAGAGGTCCTGAGTTCAATTCCCAGCAACCATATGGTGGCTCGCAACCATCTGTATTGGGACCTGCCTCCCTCTTCTGGCACATAGGGAGTCAGAGCACTCCATACATAATAGATAGATACATAAATCTGGAAAGGAACAGACTATCTGGCTATCACTCAGAGCTGTGGTCCCTGTGCCCAGCTGACATCCATCTCCAGTGATCTCAGATAACCCCATGCATAGGTCTCATCTCCACACTGTGTCGTTCTTCTCCTGGGTACAAAATACCCACTCATCACTCCAGACTCAATCCAAGTGGCCCCTCTCAGGGTCAGTTTTCTTTCCCGTGTTCCCCACCCTCAGATAAATGTGTCCTCCTTCTGTGGTACCTCCCAGCATACAGGGGTTCTGGTTGCTACTCTTGACATACCTTCTGTCCTTAGAACTGCCATGGTCATGACACACAGCAGGCCTTCGAGGCAGGTTTCCCCTTTCAAATGTCTCCTTTATTGTCAAGTGTAACTCTAAAGCATCAAACACCACGCAAATCAGCATCAGGGTGATTATTTAGCACTCCTTACAGGTGTTCTCAAAGTTGGCCACCACACTGACTAAAGGTGCTCATCCTGTAGGATGACCAGTGGACGATAATACCTTCACAACCTGGTTCGCGTGGAAACAGGACCCTAGTGACCTCTGCCCACCTCCCCACGTTTCTCTCCTGCCTCTGACATCTCTTTCCTCCCCAACCTCCTTTTTGTTGTTTTCTTCCTTGATCCTTTTATTCCGTTGGCTTCTTCTAAGAGCTGTTAATCTGCCATTTTCCCTAACCCTAAATAACAGAGTCACGTAGTTCTCCAAGAGGAAGAAGTTTATCTGAAGGCATGTGGTAGAGATCCCACCTGGTCCTCTACACTCTTGCACTGCTCCCTGGGGACAGTCTTCCCCTGCCCCCATCTCTGAGCCATTGATTCTGCACTTGTTTCTGAGTAGTGTAAACACACTATCACATTTTAGTAGCCAAGTGTAGGCATCCTGTCCTATGACAAAGGAAGTTCTGTCGTACATGCTCCTTATTCATCCCCCAGCCTCCCACTATAGAAATGCCCGCTGTGCTTCTATGATTGCCATTTCCCAAGGCTTACTATTTTTCCAAAGTATTGCTGATTTCTTCCCTATCCCCCAAAAAGTGCAAAAAAAAATTAACAACAACGAAAGAATCTTAGTGTCTGTCTTAGATTTTCTATTGCCAAACACCATGACCACAAGGGCTTACACTTCTGCATCACTGTTCATCATTGGAGGAGGTCGGGACAGGAAATCAAACAGGGTAGGAACATGGAGGCAGGCACTGATGCAGAGGCCATGGAGGGGTGCTGCTTACTGGCTTGCTCTCTATGACTTGCTCAGCCTGCTTTCTTAGAGAAGCCAGGACCACCAGTCCAGGAATGACAATACCCACAAGGGGCTGGGCCTGCCTCCATCAATCCCTATGTTAAAAAATGACCTACAGCTGGATCTTATGGGGGCATTTTCTCAATTGAGGCCCCCTCCTCTCAGATGACTCTAGCTCGTGTCAAGTTGACAAAACAGCATTTCTGACATCATCAAATATATTTCACCTCCCTTTTGTTCCTGGAAATCTTCCCACTGTGGGGCCAACTTGGGTCTTGATGCTGTCTTTCTGGGCCTCTTCTCTGTCTTCTGCTTTGAGCAGAGACCCGTTTCCCAGACTGGTCCAGGTGCACCGTCCTGATCCCCTGGTGGTATTTTATAACAACGCTCACTTCTCACCTCACAAACATACTATTCTACCCTTCTGAAGACATCAGCCATGATGTCTATGATATTTTCTGGTTCCTGATCTCAATAATAATGATGGTAATCCCCTCAGTGCTGCTTGCTTTGATCCCTGTTGGGAGACTTCCTTTAAGCATTCAGTAACGCCTCAGGGCCTCCTGTGTGTTTGTACATAAGAGAGTTAAGCTAAAATGTTGAGGTGCATGTCTGTGGATGTGAGTCTATGTGTATAGAGGATGGATGTGGGAATGTACATGTGTGTTTATGTCTGAGTGTCTATATTGTGTGCAGTGGTAGATCTGTGTGTATGTGTTGTGGGTGGTATGTCTCGGGAGTGTACATCTCTGTATGAATATGTACATGTGTCTCTGCTCCTCCAGACCCTCTCACAGTATCTCTGCAACCCTAAAATCCTGAGGGCCTTGGGGCTTGATCCTGAGCCCCTGTTTTCACCCATCACCCTTCCCCAGCCAGCTCTGGCCTCCCCTAATCTCACAGCACTAATCACTATCTTCTACTGGCTGCTCTCAGTGTCTGCCTGTGGTCCAGACTTCTCCCCTCAAGTTCAGACCTATCTACCTAACTGATTGCTCAACATCTCCTCCATGTCTAATCATTCTCTCAAGTTTACTACATTCCAAAGAAGTCTCGACACTCCTCCCTGCCCCATAATCCATTTCTTTGATTGTCTACAAGGCCTTACCCAGTCAAGGTCCCGATTCCCTGAACCACCTATGCCCTAGGTGTGCCCACCACTCCTCAGCTCCCCCCCTCTATGGCCACCTTGGTAAACAGGCTGCCCCAGTGCCCTATGGGAAGTGGGATGCTCACACATCCCTGCAGCCAGCCTACTTCCTCGTGAGTCACAGCCCTTATCGCCACAGGATGCACTGTTTATTGATTCATGTCCCAACACAATAGAACACTCTGAAGACAGACAGAGGTTTTATCTGGTCTGTTGATTTCATTGTTGGTTAATCCCCAGTACCTAGGACTACCCTTAGCATGCAGAATGTTCATGAAAACACTCTAGATTGAAACTTTTCACATCTCAAGTTAGGTTTGCAAGGTGTATGTCAGGGGTTCCAATGACATATATAATACCTCATGCCTTTCTGTATGCCCAGGTTATACACACACACACACACACACACACCTACTGGTCAGCACCTACCGATGACAGCGTGGCTTCAGTTGACTAAGTACTCAGAAGGAGGATTTGCTCCTCCTGGCTCACGGCTCACGGCTCTGCCTCTTTTAGGAACCCTGCTTCTGAAAGGCCGTCATCACTGTGTGTTACTGACTTGGGCCTGTCCTAGCTGCCAGCTCTGGGTCCAGAAGACCAGCTACCAGAGAGAATGCAGAGCAAGCATCACCTGACATAAACCTGTGTGGTGGTGCTTCCTGTAACCACCCAGGGACAGAGGCTAGTACCAAATGCCTCAGTAGGACCTGTGGCCCACTTAAAGGCAGAGCTGACAGCCCAAGAGTGGAAATGGGGATGGCTGAGACTGGGACAGACCATTGTGGACATGGTCAGTAACCTGCCTAGGGAAGCTAGAAGTGACAGATTTTCAGTCTAAATTTTCAAAGCTCTTTACAGTCTAAATATCATACACAGCTGAGTGTCTGGAGCGGTGGTGGTTCTCAACCTTCCCAATCATTAACACAGTTCCTCATGCTGAGGTGACCCCTAGCCATAAAATTACTTTCATTGCTGCTTCCTAACTGTAGTTTTGCTACTGTTAGGAATTGTAATGTAAATATCTGATATGCAGGATATCTGATAAGAGACCTCTCCCTCCCCCTCAGAGAGGTCGCGACCCACTGTTAGAGAATCACTGGTCTACAGCCTCCTAGGGCAAGTGTCGAACCTAAGTGTCTACATTTCACCTGCAAAGTTGCGATCCACGCAAGGACTAAACGCTGCTCGGAGACTCAGCCTGCCAGGAACATCTGCCCTTGAGCCCAAATCACCATCACCTAAAATGCCTTCTCCCCTCAGATCAGGAATTCCCCTTCCCTCCCCATCATACTCCGATGGAGTTAGCATGTCCAGGTAGATGAGTCCCTGCTGGATGTGGACTGTTGATGGTGATCGGTTGTTGGGAACAGAGATGCTGGTCATCTCCTGAAGACTGTGGTCCTGCCTGCAGACCTCCCACCCACCCCCCTTTGTGCTCCCCAAGATACCCCAGACCAGACACAAAGATTTGAGGATGTCAAAAGAGAACCGCAAACAAAGAGAGATGGAACTCCAGGTAGAATACACCTGTGGCTGTGGACATGAAAGGGTTGGCGCCTGAGATGGGTCTGTTCTCCCATCTAGATCCTTCTCCTTTCTTCAGTTCTCTCCTGCTTCAGCCAAGAAAGGCCAGCAGCTGTCAGCAGCAAAGCTCTGAATGTCAGAGCACCTAGCCACCCTGGGAGCTGACTACCCATGAAACGCTGTCTTCCCCAGGACCAGAGTCCCTTCCATCTTGTGGCTCTGCCCTTACAGACCTTTGTTTCTAGTTAATGAATAAAGATGGAGATGGGGGATGTTCAAAACTACACCTGTTTACTGCTTAAGCCCAGAAGAAAAGCAAGTCACCACTGCTCATGTTCCCACTGGCCAAAGGCAGTGGCTGGGCCTGGAATCAAAGGACAGGGCTGGGAAATCCAGTCCCCACAGCAGCGGCTTCTTAGCAGCAACTGTACATCACGGAAGGAGAGCAGGCACTAAGTGGTTCAACCAGCCATTTCAAGCATACCACCCAGGCTCAGGGTCTCTGAACTCCATCTCTGTCCCCTGGCCCAAATGCCCCTGCCTTCAAATGTTTAACCACTGGGTATCAGAACCTGAATGCATCCTTTGTACTGTTACTCTACTTAACACATCAGTCACAGGAAACAAAAGGCAGAAGAGGGGAATGGCGTTCTGTCCTTGCCCGGGCTCACACTCTAGTGTGTCCAATTGGCTGGTCTGGTTTGTGGCTCTCTGGCTCAGCATCTTCCAGGAGTGTGTATGTGCCATGGGGCGTTCCCATTGCCTGGACTCTGCTCTCCACCCAAACATAGTTGGGCTCTTACAGATACTGTGGAGACAAAATGGGTGAGCTCTGCCTGCTGAGAGGAGCCAGGTCTGGTTCACATTTGCTCCTGGTCAAAACAGGAAGTGCTTACCCCGGTTTCCAAACTGCACATCTCTCAAACAGCGTTTTTGAAAATCAGATGCACTGCGGTTAGCACAGTGATTCAGCCCTGAGCACTATGCGAGCGAGCAATGCTTCTAGCATTTCTCACAGCCTATTGACCTCTCGTTGACCCCACTGCAAGATGCTTCCTGCAGGTCACAGGCAGTGTGGCCGCCACGCCGGTACAGCCCAGTTCACCCCCATTATCATGGTGGCTGCACATCCACTCCTCTAAGGGCCTGGAAAAGCCATGCTTCGCCTGCAGTCGGGGCACGACTCTCCAAGACAGACACTGAAGACAGCTTTGCTTCTGATGCCTGCTCTTTCCAAAGTTCACAGTGCTGCATGCTATACAGAGGCAACCCTAAACCCACCAAGTTTCAACTGCCAGGCATTAGTTTCCCACTGCTGTAAAAAAATAAAAAATAAATAAAAATAAAAAAATTAATAAAAATAAAAAAATTCTGATGACAGACACTGCTGCTCCCCCAGGGACAAACACAGGTAGGCCTCCCATGAGGTCAAAGTCAAAGCTGTTGCCGGTTTCCTCTTCTCCACAGATGTCCCTTTTCCCCACAGTGGGTTTGAGCTTTCTGAGCAGCTTGGTGTCACAGAGGGAGGAGGTGAAACTGATACCACCTGAGGTCCCCACTCATCACAAGACCTCTCCTTCGGGGACCTCGGTGAATCATGATAGATCTTGTCTTAGGGTTCATGCCACCATGACTATAGCAACTTGTAGGGGAAACAGTTTATTCAGCTTACACTTCCATATCAGTGTACATCAGAGGAAGTCAGGACAGGAACTCAGACAGAGCTGGAACCTGGAGGAGGGAGCTGGGACAGAGAGGCCATGGAGGGGTGCTCCCCATGGCTTGCTCAGCCTGCTTTCCTATAAAACCCAGGACCACCAGCCCACAGATGGCCCCACCCACATAATCTTCAATCAAGAAAATATACCATAGGCTTGCCTACTAGCCAATCTGATTATGGTATTTTCTCTTCCAAAATGACTGTAACTTATTTCAAGTTGACATAAAATAATAATAATAAAAAAACTAGCCTGCACAGACCTGAAGAATTTGAGGCTGCTTAGCTATCACACAATTCCTGCTACAGATATCCATGGGAATGAAAGGTAACCAGGTTAGGTTCCCCCATTCCCAGAGAAAACTGCCATCCATCATTTCAGGATCCACTAGTGCCTGTAAGATTCTTCACTGGTACTCACTAGATGGCTCTTGGATCAGGTAAAAAAAAAAAAAAAAGAAAGAAAGAAAGAAAGAAAAAAAAAGAAAGAAAGAAAAAGGGCAAGTTAAAGCTATCTGTGGATCCCCAAAGATGGAACAGCCTACACATCTCTTTTGTTCTTTCCGGCAGTGTGGAGATGAAACCCAGGACCTATGAACGCAAGGCAAGTGATCTACCAAGGACGGTCTCCAGGCCCTACTCAGTCCCTTTAACCGATTAGACAGTCTACCTTCAGCGGGCGTCAGCAGCTGCGCCTGTCCTTGGGAGGTGGAACTCTCCCTCGGTGGGAGCACTCAGTTTTGGCCCACAGGATCTGGGTGCAGGTCCACTTGGCATGGAAGGAGCTGCCCACTCCTAGGTACCAATACCATTACAGGCTGTGTCCTAGCTTCCTTTCTGTTACCATGAAAGAGACATTCTGACCAAAAGAAGCTCAGGGGAGGAAAGGGCTTACTGGGCTTACACTTCCAGGTCATAGTTCATCACTGAGGGAAGTCGGGGAAGGAACCCGAAACAGGAACTTGAAACAGATGCCACAGAGGGAGGCTGATTAGCTCTCCACTTCACTCGGGCTCATGCTCAGCTAGATTTCTTTTTCCATTTTGAAAGACATAGTTTCACCCAGGCATGGTGGTGTATATATGCCTTTAATCCCAGCACTCGGGAGGCAGAGGCAGGCAGATCTCTGGGAGTTCAAGGCCAGGCTAGTCTACAGAGTGAGTTCCAGATACAGTCTCACAAACAGAAATAAATGAATAAAAAATAAAATCACTCCAACTGGCCTGGAGCTTGCTATGTAGACCAGACTGACCTCAGAAATTACAAAGATCTGCCTGCTTCTGCCTCCTGAGTGCTGAGATGAAGGCATATGCCACCATGCCCGGCTCTCAGCTATTGGTTTACAACCCAGGCCCACCTGCCTAGGCTTGGGGCTGCCCACAAGGGACTGGGTCCTCCTTCATCAATTAATAATAAGGACAGTCCCCCACAGACATGCTCACAAGCCAAGCTGTTCCTCCCAGAGGACTCCAGGCTATGTCAAGTTGACAATCAAAGCTACTTTAGAGTAACTGGCAAGCCCCTCTCTCCTCATCACGGTGTCAGGGAGAGAAGGAAGTCTCCATCTTTGGTGGTAAAAGGAGATATCTAAGAGTCCCAGTTCAACTTCAGAGAGAAGCCAGTTCAACAGGAAAGTCAGGATTCGGGGTCCTGTTTAGCTCCCATTATTGCCCCATCCATCTGTTAATCCTGAAGAGGAGGAAGAGGCACAGACAGTCCAATCAAACCCCTCGGCAGGCAGGTGGTTGAAGTGAGCATCTATAAAGCCAGCACTCCTACAGTGAGGTGGGGGCTGGCAGGCCAGCTCGCCTGGGTGCAAACAAGGGACAAACAAGATGGGAGGTGAGGACCTGCACCCCAGGTTGTCCTAGAACCTACACACACACACACACACACATCATGGCTGATGCACATACCACAATCACACACATGAACACGTGTATACACAATCACATAGATGAATACATGTTCACACACGACACATGCATACACAATCACACACATGAACGTGAGTGTACCCACACAATCACATATGTGAATACACATGCACCCACAATCACATACATGAACACATGTGCACAATCACAACATCACATGCATAAACATACAAAAAAAAAAAAGACCTTTTTTTTAAGTCCATTATCAAAACCGGTGCCATATTCACCCACTTACCCTGGAATGACCAAGCTGAGGAAAAGGCTCAGTGAAAGAACACTGGCCTCACATACACAAGGCCTGGGTTCCGTCCCTAGCAGCAGAGGAAAGAAACCATGACTGTTCATCAATAGCAGAGCATCCACACAAACAGGGAGTGAGACTGTCCATCCGAAGTCTTGTAAAGGTTGGTGTTTAACGAGGACAATGACTTACATGACGGCCCACCCTACACCGAAACTGAAGAACCAAGCGAGAAAGGAAACATCAAATGCATCTCTTATAACCCCAAATTTAGCATCATTTCTCAGGCCCTCGTCTACTTTTCAAAACGTCACATTAATGCCAATTGCGACTCTGACCACTATAGTCTTCTCTGCTCTTGATTTTAAATGCATTTGGGATTTATTATTGTGCACAAAAAGAATGAGAGCAAAAAACATTTTGAAGTTGGGGGTGCAGCTCACGTGTTAGGGTCCTTGCCTACCATGCATGAAGCCCTGAGTTAGATTCCCAGCTCCACGTATGTTGGATGTGATGATCTACGCCTGTCATGGAGGCGAAGGCAAAGCCATCTTCATGCACATACCAAGTTCCAGTTGCAGACCAGCCCGGGCTCCATGAAACCCCATCTAAAAATAACAGTAATCATCTGAGCTGGAGATATGACAGCAGTTGCAGAGGACACCAGCTTGATTCCCACTGTTCACGTTGCACCGCTCACAATCACTTGTGACTCCAGTTCCAGGGGGATCCAGTCCCCTCTTCTGCCCTCCACAGGCACCAGGTACTTACATACAAGCAATCAAAACACTCATACACATAAAATAAAATCTTTAACAATAGTGGTGATGATGGTAATTTGATTCAACTCTTCAAACTTAAGGGGAGGCAAGAAACGGCTCCTTAGTATTTACCCACTTAACCCCATACTGGCTTATCCTAAGAAATGCATGCACGCAGGGCCCATGAACTGACTGCTGGGGAAGGTCCAGGTGAAATACACTTTGTTATTTAATCAGTTCTATGAGCATCCTTCTTTCTGCGCTGCTGTAGTGAGAACCCAAACTTTGGTCCAGTTCACTCAACTAGGGGATGAATCAACCCAATCAACTAGCACTGCGGGTTGTTGTTGTTGTTGCTGATAACCCTGAAAAACAGATCAAGGAGACAGAGAGTTCTAGACGGAAAGGACAAAGTCCTGAAACGAATGTGTGACTTGAAAATGTAAACCATTTTCTTCTCAGCTTGGCTCTGCAGACCATCTCGGAAAAGGATGTTTTTACACTCCGAGCAGCAACGAGACAGGCTGTGCCTCCATTTACATATCTTTGTTGCAAAATGAATGTGACTTGTTGGGGTTCCAGCCTCACGGAGAAAGCGGTGGGCTGCGGTGCTGGTGGTTACTTTCCGAGGTGAAACTTCAAACCATCGCTCTCTGGCGCACAAAAGGCAGAATGAGTCACAGGAAGAGGCCACTCGCTTGCAAAACGCATTAAAAGTAATGCAGGCTGAATGGACTTCCTGCACCAGTGAACAGATTGCTGGCAGCGGGACAGGATCCTCCAGGTTCCCAACCATTTCAGGGAGGAAGGGACCATTAGAAACCCGGGCACATCCACCTCTGCCCTGTTCCCTGTGCTCCCGCTCTGCCCAGGCTGCCAAGCCAGTTGTCTCCTCCCACGCCTGTGGCTCTCATCTGAGATTCCCCAGGAAGGCAGAACTGACTGGATGCCTCCTACCGTAACAGGTCACAAGGACACCTCGTGACTTAAGCGAGTACCTGTGGCTGAGTCTCCAGGGACCTTAATAAGAAAAGGTGAGCTGTTCTTTGCAGAGCCTTCTCCAGCTTGAGCAGGGTGGGGTGGAGCCGACGTGAGGCCTGGGTGGACAGCATTCCTGAGGTAGCCAGATGAAAGGCAGATGTGAGCACAGGCCTGGGCCGCGTGATCCACAGCATGTGCATGCATCCAAAACCCCATAAGGACTTATTAAATTGTATCTCAGAGGCCCATGCCCAGTTAGGGTCACCAGGACTAGGTAAGATCCCCAACATTCACGTTTTTAACAAACCCCCCTCATCCTCTGGGGCCAAACTAGACCTAGAGAACTACAAAAAACGGATTTTAAATCTAAACAGACAGACTGTTCGGCCTCCAAAGCCCACTAGGATTTGGGCCTCAGGTTGAAGACATCAGTACTCAAACAGCCCCCTGAAGTAACTCCCCTGTCTCTGTACAAGTCCAGTTCACAACCTGGCTGCTCTCCAACCTACATGTAAGGGAGGGGCCTTTTTGTCAGAGCGGATGCTTCTTTGCAAGGCTGTTTGGCCAAACCAGGACCAACTGTGCCCCCCGGTGGCCACGGGCTTCCACTGACTTTCAGGGTCATTGCCATACTCCGCTTTCCTTGGGGACCAAGCCTGGCTCGCACCACAAGTGACGGCAACTGTCATCTTTGATGCGACAGGGTTGAAAGAGGAGTTGCAGATGGAAAGGCCTTGCTGGGGATGTAGAGCAAAAGAAAGAGTGTGCTTGTGTAGCATGCCTGACGCCCTGGGTTCAATTCCCGACACCAGAGAAGCCAGCCATAGTGGTACATACCTGTGATCCCAGCCCGTGAAGGCTGGAGGGACAATGATCAAAGTCATCCCTGGCTAAAAACAGAGTGCCAGGCCATCCTCATGGCACCTCATCTTTAAAATAAATGGATGCGGAGACGACAGCTCCGTGGAGAAGCACTTGGCTCACACGTGAGAGGAGCAGCGTTCAGATCCTCAGAACCCACACAAAATCCAGGCGGAGGTGGTGGCCACCTGTAACCCCTGCAATTCACAAGGCAGAAATGGGATCCTGGTGCAAACTGACTAGAAAAGGGAGACATTCCAGGGTGTGGGAGCCCATCTTTAGGTTCCTTGTGGCTTTACCCAGCAGGTCTGCATAGAGAGGATGATTGGACCACGGGCCTGAGTGCAGGTGTCTGAGATGGTCCGCACTTGGCTGTGCTGGGGGGGGGGGGGGGGGGGTCTTTTGCTCCACCCCTTGGCCTCTCTATAAATACCCTGGGGCAGAGACAGTCAGGGCCCATTGGAAAAGGTTCTAGACCCTCTTGAGTCTATCCTTTATTTTCTGTTTATCTTCACACTATAAATCCTCTTATCTAATATTTCCTGCTGCTCTCCCTCAGAAAACTCTGGGGAGCTGTGGGGTTGGTGGCTAAATGCCCCCACACCAGGGGGCTTTCACCTCTCCTAAGGTCAAGGAAATGGGGCTCAGGGTTTTCCCACTTCACAGCCATGACAGAAAATGCAGAGGGACCAAGTGAAGTGGGTGAGTGGGGGGTACAGGACTCAGCTCTGACACTGGGACATCAGTTCTTCTGAGGCACACTTAGTCCCGGAACTTGTTTCAAACTGGGCCTCCTTAACTTCCGTCTATGACAATTCCAGTCCAGGTCTGCACATTATCTTCCACAAAAGGGCACTTTGTGCCCCAAAGCTGATGGCTAAGACCTGTCACCAATGTTCTTGGCCCCTGATGCAAAACAGAGGCCTGTTACTCTTTGAAACCAAAACATCAAGCACTTCAAATGCGCAGGTGATCTCAGCTTGTCACTGGGAAAGCCGAGGCAAGCATCCGGAAATAGTTCTGCCTGCACAGGGGTGTGAGCTGTGGGACACAGGAGAGCCTCGGGTGCCTCTGTGGGGTGAGGTGTCAAAGGGCAAAGAACACATATGAGTGTCTTACAAATTTATCCTGGTTTCTACTCCAGGTAAGAGCGTAGATGCTGCAGTCAGGTAGAGCGGATGTGTGGAGATGTTCGAGGGTTTATTCTGCTGTGTAAGATGCATTGAGTCTACAGGCACTCAAGGGGCTGCTGGGATTTGGACTTCATGAGGCAGCCTTGGCTTTTATTCAGCAGGACCTTTAACACTTAGGGATATACTTTTCCATCCACTCCATGAACACTAAAGGCAAAGCAGCAATTTCTAGGAAGCCTCCGGCTGTTACTAGTGCACGATGTTAACTATGGATAACATAGGATATGGATAACATAACTAGGATATGACCGTCTTCAGCTTAAACAATCGAACTAATCAAGGGCTTTGATGGATCCCTTCAAAACGAAAAACAAACTAAGGACAAGTGTCTGAAAGAGGAGAGCAGTGGGTGTGAGATCAGGACATTCCACATGGAAACAGTGACTAGGGGGCCAGGACCTGCAAGGCTCTACATACTGAATCTTCTGTGCCTCCTTCCAGGCCGGGAGAGAGCCTGCTTCTGCCCAACAGGCCTCTCAACTTTACAATCCAATGCAGATTGTGCAAGAATTGTCTTCTTTTGTGGGAAGAACACATCCATATCTCTCCTACCCATCTCAGGGATAAACAGGGTTGGTAATGATAACCCGCATGAACGCAAACAACAGAAAAAGCGCTGATTCCCAAAGTGAAGGGTTTGTAACCCTCAGGATTGTTTGTGTGTGTGTCCCCGTCCATTTGTGTGCAGGCCCTTGGATGGGTGTGCATGCACTTGTACAGTCATGCATTGAGAAGCCAGGATCTCAGGTATTGTTCCTCCTCAGGGACAGTCCACCATGCTTATTGAGACAGGGTCTCTCACTGGGATCTGGGGCTTACGGATTCCTCTAGGCTGTCTGTCCAGCCAGTGCCAGGGATCCACCCATCCTCACCTCCCCCAGCACTGAGATTACAAGTGCACACTTCCTCATCTGGCTTCATCCATGGATGCTGGGGAGAGAACTTGGATGCTCACGCTTGCATGGCCAGCCATCTCCCTGGCCCACAACAAGGGCTGTTTCCAAGTTAAGGACTAAGTACTGTAAATGAGGACACACCAGGACAAAAAAAAAAAAAAAAAAAGTAAAAGCACCTTAAGAATATAAAAAAAAAAGATTTAAAATTCATATGCCTGATTTTCAGAAGTCTTTCATCCATCTCATTTATTACAGAAATTTCTAGTTCTGCATCAAGCACAACACAGTGAAATATTACATTGATTTTCATCATTGCTCCGGCATTCACAAACACACAGCCAATGTTATAAATAAAATATATTGAAGTAGTGATCAAACCTGAAACCCAAAGGGGAATCTTCTGTGAAAACAGAAGTACGTCTCTGCAATGTGCCAGGGTCATTCTCCTTCATCGTGTGTGATCAACATCTGAGGACCTATCACTGTGAAGTGAGTCACTCATTCCCACGAGCAATTCTGAAATGTGTGGTACTAATACAGTATTCTAGCATGTGACCGTGGGGCCCCTGGGTTATAGTGCATGTGCAGATAAGCCAAGGGGAGCGAGCCCGGGGGCAGCTCACATTCGGATCTCAGGTGGGCACCTCACTGCGGGTGTTCCTTCACACCACTGCCTGGACGGGGCTCAGGAAGAATGTCAGAGATCTTAAGTGTGGTTTTTGTGTAAGCTGTGCTCTGTTTCAGGGAAGAGTGATTCAAAACCAGATCCCAAGCCAGGTGTGGTAGCTGTGGAGGCAGGAGGGAGGATTGCTGTGTGTTTTGAGACCGGGTTGCAGACCAGCCTGGGTTATAGAAACAGATCCCGGCTCAAGCTGGCGTCGCTTGCTCTCAGAATGCCACTTGGAACAGAGGACGGCAGGGGGCTCCTGTGCAGGCTGCCGGAGCTCCTCCACAGTCCACGGCAATCAAAAGACACTCCAAACACCCCAGGGGCAGGGTTGACACGGCCTCTGAAGACCACTAGAGAACAAGCCACACGCTGCCTAGGGCGGGACTATGCCTAATTGCTCTCCTCAGTGCCAGAGGGAGCCTGCACACTCCAGTCCGTGGTCCTCCATCGTCTGCGGTCCACAGCAGATGCGCTCCCACTTCGCTGTCCATTCCTGTGAACTGTGACCACATCCGACCCTCACAGAACCCAACAACTACAACGAGAGCAGTGACTCCAGGGTCTCTTTCACAGAAAGAGTAAAGGTCCGTTGTTTTGTTTGTTTGTTTTTTCACCCTCTTTTTTTTTCTTTATCTTTTCTTTTTTCTTTTTTTTTTTTTTTTTTTTGTCTCCTCTGACTCAAACAATGAAATTTAAATAGGAAGATCTTTCAGGAGTAAAACACTCTTTAAAAAAATAAAACTTCCAAAAGTAAAGCAAAATCTTTTTATCAAAATACTTCTTTCATTTTTCACATTGTTCTCTGAGACGGTTCAACAACTACCCTCTATCAGCTTAAAGAACATCACTCAAATTACTCTTTTTCCCCCTTAGACCGAGTGGAAAAAGCTAAGTTAAACGAATGATTCGGACATTCCAGAAGATCGGTGTGTGACATACACAGAATAAGGCTCTTTGGATTGTCTAGCACACTTGACTTTTAATGTGCTCCTGACAGCTGCATTCCTAAGGATCTGGCTAGGACGCTCACAACAGCAGCGAAATAAAGTTATTTCTGCAAAGAAAATCATTTAACCTCTGGAAACCGCGTTTCTTAAAATCACTGGTTTCTTTAGCGGCATCATTCCTGTTTGGCCTAAGTGCCGTTCCAGTCCTCCTTAGCGGTGCTCCCTGGCTGGCGGTGGCACGCAGATGGAGGACACCACAGACGCTGCCCTAGGGACTACCATTTTAATGTAAGGCATGGCAGTCAGGAGAACTAGACAGTGCGCTCCAAGCAAATGGCTGCTGCAGATGTGTTAAGGCATAAATAGCCCAGCCTTGAGCTGTGAGGATGGGAGGAGATGCGCCAGGGGCACTGGCCACCTTTAACCAAAGCAGTTCAAGAGCTCATCACCTACAGTGAGACTAAGCCAGCCATGCTGCAAGGGACTGTCTATAAAGTCAAAGCCTGAGGGCCGGGACCCAGCAAGGCCCAGGTTCCTTCCCTCTGGAGCACTCAGACTCAGAGAGGAGCCCATCCCTGTGTGTGGAAGGCGGCACAGATGTCACTGTCAATGGGAATGTGCCCCTTATGCTACCAACAGCTGTGCACATCCGAGTTCCTAGGGCACACTGATCCTGAGACAGCTGGCCGCCTCTGCTAAGGGGTCAACACCCATCCTGCACATTAACTAGTTGCTGGCCCAGGCTGGAGAGTGCAGCCCTATGTATGTTAAACCAGACAGAGGACTGCCTTGCACACTACTAGTGCAACCAACCCTCATGCAGCACACGTATGGGATGAGTTGCAGCCTCCATCCACCCTCCACGCTTAGAAATGTCACCCAGGGCGGGCGGGTCAAGGGAGACATGCTCCTCTCTTGGGCGGATGGCCGCACACCAGCCTTCCCAGCAGCTCCAGGGTCCCCACAACCTAGCCTTTAATGCTTGCTCGCATCAGGCTGAGGCTGAATGTACGTCCTGGTTTTCAAAGGGTGGCAGTGGTTCTCTCCAAAAGGTGAAGTTACTGAAAGTGTCGGAACAGGGGAAGTCAGAGGAATGGCTTCTCTTCAGCAACGGGAAGACGTGGTCAACCACTTCACAGAGCCTCACGTAGCTGCAAGGTAAAAAAGGCAGGAGGATCACTACCCCTGGAGCCACGGCAGCTACCTGAGGGCAGTGCCAGGGCTACACTGCAGGCTGGGGAGGATCCACGACCCCAACTCCAGTGAGGAGCGTAGAGCCAGTCTAGCCTTATGAATTAACTGAAGGGAGAGGGGGAGACAGAACATCCAGAGAAGAGATGGCTCCCAGGAGGAGACAGCCTGACTATGCATGAAGAACAGACAACAGGAGCGGAGGTGTGGGGATGTACAGAGGGAGATCAGCATGGTCAGGGGCATCTATCTGCCTGCAACCGAGACCATGTGTGGCTGCCTGCCATGGAAGCCACAGGTAGGGGTGCCTGCCACGGAGGCCACAGATGGGGTGCCTGCCACGGAGGCCACAGGTGGGGGTGCCTGCCAGAGGCCACAGGTGGGGGTGCCTGCCACGGAAGCCAAAGGTGGGGGTGCCTGCCAGAAGCCACAGGTGGGGGTGCCTGCCACAGAGGCCACATGTGGGGGGTGCCTGTCACGGAGGCCATATGTGGGATATTGGGGAGGAACCACAGACAAAGCACATCTTTAGAACAGCAGAGACACCACAGCCACAGTGAAAAGATTCAGGGTCCCGGGCTTCTCAGGATGCTGATTTGGCATCACTCCTGCCCCGTTCCAGCTGGGTGATCTCAGGCAAAGGCTCTGAAGTCTCTGCACCCTGACTCCCTCTACCATGAAGGAAGGAGAGCATCACAAACAGGACACAGGCAGGGATTCGGTAGTGTGTACTGGAAACCCATTCAAAGGCAGATCACCTCCACTTCACGAAGAAGTCCCTGGCCATGGCCTTACTTACTGTGTGACTCTGGGCAAGTGTCTTGCCCTCCCTGAGCTTCCAGCCCTTCTTCCTCAGTGTGTGGGACTGGACCACACAGGAGTCTCCAGCACTCCCTACCTCAGGGCACTTCCCCTGTCCCCAGGAAGATGCTGCCTACCACAACCTACTGCAGAAAGAAAGCAGTTCCACGTATGGACCTGGAAGCCCTCCAGGCTCCTCCACACAGTGATTCTGACATGCCCAACCCTCTCCCACACAGCCCCTCTCCACTCCCTCGTGCCAAGAATGAAAAGGTGCTTTCGAAATCCGAACTCCTGGAGTTAGCATGTTCTGAGGCATGAAATGACTTATTCAATAAGGCTGCGTGTGTGTTTAATAAAGGGCCTCCAACGGACTCGTGAGAAACAGTGTGCCTGCACAACGCAGGGAACCTCTCTTAGTATTATGCTAAGAATTATGTCTTTCCTGGGGATTAAAACAAACAAACAAATTGTTAAAATACCTCCTGACTTGAAGGCCTATTAGCCTGAGGTTTGTGGCTATGGGGGTGGGGGGGCTCCCCGCAGGGAGCTGTCCCCTGCCAGGCTGCAGAAGCCACCAGCGTCAAGCTGGCAAGGTTCCCACGCCCTGGCAGCTGCGCCTGCTCGGTCTGGGTGGCCGTTCCACCCTCCAGGCACGGGGTTCCCTGGAGCAAGGACAGTACATTCCCTGACTGCGAAGGAGGGGAGTTCTGACCTCGGTACTCCACCCAGGGGGGCTCTATCACTTCAAGACGGTCCACAAGGTCATCCCAGCCTCCAAGGCACAAGCACCTGTGTGGCTAGAACTGGTCATACCCAAGGGCCTGCAAGATGGCGCAGCAGGTAAAGAAGGGCTTGCCTCAACAGTCTGGCAGCCTAAAGCCAAACCCTGGAGCCCACAGAAAGGTGGAAGTAGCAAACAGCCTCCACAGAAGTTGTCCCGTGACTGTCACATGTACACTGTGGCACATGCATGTACTTGTCTGAGCATGCATGCGCGTGTGCACACACACACACACACACAAACATGCACACACATACACACATAAACATGCACACACATACACACACAAACATGCACACACACACACAAACATGCACTCACATGCACACACACAAGCTCACACATACACATACACAAACATACACACACATACACACACAAACATGCACACATACACACACAAACATGCATACACATACACACAAACATGCACATACACACACACAAACATGCACACACATGCACACACACAAGCTCACACATACACATACACAAACATACACACACAAACATGCATACACATACACACAAACATGCACACACATACACACACAAATTAATAATAATGAAAAGGAAACATCATACCAAGTTCTGGACCTTGGTATACATGCTTCCTAAAGATGAAAGAATCATCTCAGAGAACATGTCTCACCCAACAACACATCTGACCTGCTACAGGATAGGAGGGTGTGGGCTCCATCTTCTCCTCTCCCCACACCTAGAGAGCTGCTTGAGGACCTGGCCTGTCTAGGAAGCCAGGAAACCAGGAAGCCAGGGCTCCCTCACATCTGGAACTGTTCTAGTCAAGCTGGACTCTAGTCCAGCTGGAAAAAGAAAAAGAAGGACCATCTCCAAAGTGAGAAGTGCCCTGGCGGTCTGTCTCCCTCCCAAATCCAGACTGGCCTGGAACTCACGACAGACACAGCCCACAGCAATTCTCCTGCCTCTGCTTTCCCAGGGTGCTGGGATTACAGTGTGAGTCATAACCATGCCCAGCTCAAAAAGCATGGGAGGCACTCGCAAACACCAGGAGGAACCTCGCAGCCCACTCCTCAGATCCACGGCTCCAGCTCACGTCAGTGCTGTGCCGCTCACGCCAGAGGCTGTTTTCCAGGTTAGCACAGATCACATGAAAAGACACAAAGCCATGGACGAGGCAGAGTGGTGGTGCCTGCCTAGGCTGACATACCCAGTAGGGCTGACATGAGAGACCCATGTGAGATGAGGCAGAGCCAAGAGTGATGTTACATGTACCACACTGCCTCACTCAACACAGCAAACCAGCCAGGTGTGGCGGCGCGCCCTGTGATCCCAGTACTGGGGAGAATTGCAACGTTCAAAGCCAGCCTGGACTCCATGGCAAGATCCTGTCTCGAACAAAGCCAACAAGAGTGACCCAGGGACTGAGAAGGGCACCTCTGTGCTCATGTGGCGTGCCCAAGGCCTGGGCTCCAACCCCAGTACCATGGGGAAGACACCCAACGACTCACTTGGGTTACGTTCCAAACTGACATTCGAACTCGGCCAACTGAAGGTCTAGTTTCTGAACTCATTCAATTCCGTTACCCAGATGACTCCAGCCTCTAGTTTAGGCTTTACACTCTGAGGGGTCTGACTTCGCTCTATTGTCCAAAAACTAAACTGGAGACAGAAGACGAGGAGTTGAACTCCATTTGGGGGGAATTAAAGATTAAAACAGGCTGGGGAGATGGCTCAGTTAATAAACTGCCTTCCTTCATGAGAACTTGATCCACATAAAAAGTCAGGTGTCATACATGCCTGCCACCTCAGGGCTGGGGCGTTGGACACAGGAAGGTCCCTGAAGCTCACTGGCCAGCCAGACTAGCCAATGGGTAAGCCCCAAGTTCAATGAGAAACTATGTCTCCAAAAATAAGGTCAAAGTGATTGAGAAAGACACATGACACTGACCTCTGACCTCCACATATATGAACACATACAACGGTATGCTGCATGCATGTGTCCACACACACATACACATGCAAAGATTAAAACAGAGACAGCCATGGATAAAAAGGTCTGCAATGGACGGGGATACCGGCTCCAGGACAGTGGGGGAGGGAGGGGTCCAGTTCCTGGGGAACAGATAATACTCACGAGCTGATGTTGGTCTTGGCGTGTTCCTGCACCAGCTCGCCCTTGGGGTTGACAGTGAAGATCCTGTTCAGGGACACTCCCACTTGCTTGTAGGAATACACATCCTATGTTTAGAAAAGGTGATTTAATATGTCGGGAGGGCAGAGTTCACTGCACAAACAAGCACACACCGTGACCTTTCATTGAATGTCGCATTACCAATTTTCACTAACTGGTGCTTCATCTCAGGGGACTGGGGACCCAGTCGGCTAGTTTTCTTCCCTGGGCCTCAGTTCCTTCAACTCCTCAGGAGCTGACCTAACCTGCCACGGCCCCTGCAGTACTGGCCGGCGTTCCTCAGGTTTATTTTCTAACCTATTTTCTCATTCCGAAATAATCTGCTACAGGTTTCAAAAGCAGAAATTTCCAGTTGAGTAGTTAATACCCAGCTATATAATATAGAATACAGAACCTTCTAGCAAGAGTGAATCCACCTACATAGCATCTCCACACATTTCCTCCACCCTATGAGTCTTTGCTGCAGACTTCAAACTGAACCTTCCAAAAGCTTGGGTCACACACACCATCCCCACACCTTCCTTCAGCCAGGGAGCTCTCACTGCATGCTTCGGGCATCGGGCAGGGCTGGCACGGTCGTCTCATCTCTCAGGAAGGACCCGGTACCTTCGGTGCCCTTGTTTTACTAACTTGATGAGGAGTAATGTACAATTGCAAGTTTGTGGCCCAGGTCGCCAGCTTCAGAGGCCTTCAAAGAAGACCAGAGGCCCTGTCTGACATGCTGTTAGCCTCTTTGCCTTAGAGGATGCTCACTTAACATGCACCCCTCAGCCAGGCCTTTGTGAAAGCTGCCAGCACCAAGCACAATGCCTTGAGGCTCCCCTCAGCCCTTGGGTACTTACGGCAGGGCGGTTTCCAAAAGCAGCGTAGAAGGGTTCTGTGTTCGGGAAGAACAGGTTTTTGATGTCGGTCAAACACTGGACTTTGAACTTTTCTGGCTTCTTTTCAATCACTTCTCTATTAAAACACACAAACACTTAACTGGTCAGCATGGGGGGGGGGGGGCTTCGGTTTGCATTAAAGTGGTGTGAGGACCATCAAAGCTGCTTCATGGGTAAGGAGACTCGCTGCCGAGTCTGACACCCGAGTGTGTGCCCCACAACCCACTTTAGAAGGAGGGAGCTGACCTTTGACTTACACACACACACACACACACACACACACACACACAAAGTTAAGAAGTCATTTTAAAATTTAAAATTGGTCTTCAATGTGCAAGCTATAAACTCGGCCCAGCAGCCCAGAGAAACAAACTCAGAATGAACCACACTCTCACCACAAGAAAAATGCAAAGCACCAGCCCCAGCAGAGGGGTGACCTCGGGAACAAAAGTCTGTGTTAGCATGGGCCAAGCTCACTGGTGAACACAGGGGCAAAGTCCCAAGGACATCTATAAATGCAAAGGCAGGCAGGGTAGAGAAGCAGGGTCATGACAGGAAAGCAGGAGTCATGTGACATTTAAAACCGATCCCGGTAACGATCTCTCACATATAATGAGATTAAGAAAAAGGAGATCACCTGGGATACAAAGACACTGGCCACTGGCCAACATCTCGTTAGGACGAAAACTTTTGAAATTTATTGTTATTTGTATGTATGTGTGTCCATGTGTCAAGTGGGTGTAGGCAGCCTGTACAGGCCAAGAGATGATGTCCATTCCCCTGCGGCTGGAGTTACAGGTGTCCAGCATGGGTGCTGGGAATCAAACTCTGGTCCTCTCCAAGAGCAGAACATGCTCTTAACTGCTGAGCCATCTCTCTAGCCTCAGGATAAAAATTCTTACATCAAAAATAGAAAGAAAAAATAAAAAGAAAAACCTACTACAAAAAGCTGGTTTGGGTGGCAAACACCTGTAATCCCAGAGGGAGGGAGGGAGAGGCACGGAGATGGCCGAAAATGCAGGGGTCGGCATGGTCTACCTACTGAGTCCCAGGCCAAAACAGGGCTCCGTGCTCAGACCCTTCCATAAGGCCCTACGGCTAACATGGGGGGGGGGGGGGCGGAGCACAGCAATGGCCTCCAGCCAAACAACATAGGAAAAGGTAATAAAAGCTATAAAACTTAGAATTTAGGGGTCAAAAAGATATGATGGACTTCTTGGTTAAAACTATAAAAACTCGACAGGCGGTGGTGGCGCACACCTGTAATCCCAGCACTCGGGAGGCAGAGGCAAGTGGATCTCTGTGAGTTCGAGGCCAGCCTGGTCTACAGAGCTAGTCCAGGACAGGCTCCAAAGCTACAGAGAAACCTTGTCTTAAAAAAAAAAAAATTCAGAGCTGGAGAGATGACTCATTGGATAAGCGCACTGGCTGCTCTTCCAGGGGACCTGGGTTCAATTCCCAGCACTCACACGGCAGCTCATAAATAACTGCCTGTAACTCCAAGATCTGACACCCTCACACAGACATACATGCAGACAAAACATGAATTCACATGAAATAAAAAAGTAAATCAATTGTGAAAAAAAATATTAAAAACTCACTGAGACACAATAGAGAAGAAAAACCTAAATAAAACAGACAGACCAGTTTCTTGAACTGGATGCTTCGATATTATATTGAGCTATTAATCCTCTCTAAACTGGCCTCTGGATTCACTGCATGTTCATTCAAATCACAGCAGACTTTTGGATGCGTCAAGGAAACTTGGTTCTGAAAGCCGCTGGGCAGAGCAGTGGGCGCAACACAGCTGGACACTGCTGAGCTTGGGAAGCAAGCACCCGGACCATGGATACTGGTCAGAAGAGGTCCGCTGAGAGGCATGCGTGCATGTGTGTGTGTGTGTGTGTCTGTCTGTCTGTCTGTCTGTCTGTGTCTGTGTATCTCTGTGTGTTGTGCATGTGCGTGCGTGCGTGTGTGTGTGTGTGTCTGTCTGTCTGTCTGTGTATCTCTGTGAGTTGTGTCTGTGTGTGCATCTGTGTGGGTGCATGCTCAAGTGCAGGGACCAGAGGTCGGTCTTGGGTATCATTCCTCAGGTGCTGTCCCCTCCTCTGTTTCTCAGACAAGGTTTCTCACTGGTCTAGAACTCACCAAATAGGTGAGGCTGAGGACAGTGAGGCCCAGGGATCCACCACATCCATTGTGTCCTGAGAGACTGGAACCTTTGCTGGACCTCACAGTCAGAGCTACAAATACATCGTGAGGTCACAAGACTGAAGACTGCCGTCCTACTGTGTGCTCAAGCCTGTTTGTCTGACCTGCTTTTAAGAGAACAATGTAACCATCAACCTTAATTGCCTTGGAGTTCCCATGTGATCAGTGTTTACAACCTAAGCTAATGGATAGCTGTAACCTTAATTTAGGTCCTCTTCCATGCCACTGACCCAGAGTAACCCAGAGCATGTATGTTTGTGTGTTGTGATAATTATTTACTGAAAGAAGCAAAAACAGAGGTTAGAAGCAATCTTTTGTTGTTGTTTGGTTTTGTTTTTGGTTTTTTGTTTTGTTTTGTTATTGAGCTGAGGATCGAACCCAGGGCCTCGTGCTTGCTAAGCAAGCACTCTACCACTGAGCTAAATCCCCAACCCCAGAAGCAATCTTATAAACAAACATCCACAATAAATGTTGAGCACAACATTTGGATATTGCGTGGTAAGCAATGGTGTTTGTCATCCGGGTCAGTCAGGGTCAGCTGGAGTTAGTGACTTCAGCCCTTGTCAAACTGTTAAAGATTTCTGAAAGCATCCTCCACCCCATCCTCAGGTGATACTTTCTCTTTGGTCCACCAAACACAAAGTCGAAGCCCTTTGTTAGGAAGAGAGGCACACGTACACACAGGGACACACAGACATGGGGACAGATTCACAAGTCAGGCAGGCACGGACTCAGAGACACAGCGGACAGACAGGAGGACAGAGCACACATGGAGAAGGACATTGAGAATTCAAACCCGGGTTCACTCTTGGTTAGAGGACATCAAGGAGAAGTGTCACACCAAGGGGGAAGTCCTTCATTAATGTGATACTGATGCATTATTGGTGACTCGTTTATTATTAATGCATTCAAAGCAACTGTATTTTGATGCCTGGTCGGCTACCAGGGCGGTACCTGTGTAAGGCATGGGGTGGGCTATCAGGACAGTACCTATGTAAGGTATGGGGTGGGCTATCAGGACAGTACCTGTGTAAGGCATGGGGTGGGCTATCAGGACAGTACCTGTGTAAGGCATGGGGTGGGCTATCAGGACAGTACCTGGTAAGGTATGGGGTGGGCTCTCAGGACAGTACCTGTGTAAGGCATAGGGTGGGCTATCAGGACAGTACCTGTGTAAGGCATGGGGTGGGCTATCAGGACAGTACCTGTGTAAGGCATGGGGTGGGCTATCAGGGCGGTACCTGTGTAAGGCATGGGGTGGGCTATCAGGGCGGTACCTGTGTAAGGCATGGGGTGGGCTATCAGGGCGGTACCTGTGTAAGGCATGGGGTGGGCTATCAGGGCAGTACCTGTGTAAGGCAGAGAAGAGGCTGCTTGGGCTGAGCAGAAGGGGCCCCTGCGGCAGCACAGTGCCCCTCTCATTGACCCAGTGCAGGTAACCCCTCGTCATGTCTGCCATCCCAATAGCACGTGCCGAACAGTAGAGAAACTTGTAGCCGTTCCTGAAAGACACAACGCATCCACCTTGAGCAGCACCGTGGCATGGAACTTTTCGGCATCCCAAGCCCTTATCTCCATCTGCTCGCTCTATGAAGAAAGGGTGGTTGCAAGTGGCGCCCAGGTGAAAGTCTGTGTTCTGTAAAATGTTATTGCCAGTTGAGAACGAGCCACACCACCTCTCACGGCATCGTAGACTAGCACTCTGAGTCCTACCTAGAGGAGCCTTCCCCTGGGATAGGCCACCATTCGCCTCTTCTGCACACCAGGCCACACCATGCTCCCCACAGCTGGGCAGTGGTTGCTGAACCCTTGGTAAGCACAAGAATGAGGGACACTCCTCGATGTGGGGTCGGGTGGTAAGACTTGGCCACCACTGAGAAGGGAAACAGCACAGACCGTCCTGCCCAGGTCTCTGCACAGGCTGAGGCTCTCCTCGTCATCCCTGAGCCACATGCTCTGAGCCCTCCACGCAGCCCAAGATGGCCAGAGATGCCCGCGGGACTCAGCACGGCCCTGCCCTCAAAGAGGATGGGGGCAAAACAGCCTCCACCCAGATATCCAGGAGACTGTGGGCAGGCTCTGACAATTATGAGACACAGCATCCCGGCTTCCACCCACCCGGTGCCCATAGCACACAGTAATCATGACAATCAAAAATGCCTTGAAGCATGGTTGGTCACTTGTGCCTGAAATCCTAGCCCTTGGGAGGCAAAAGCAGAGACTGTGAGTTCCAGGCCAGTCTGGACTACACAGCAAAAGACCCTGTCTCAAAATTAAGTCTCTAGACACTACTGTATATTAAATAGTTGAGGGCCACTGTTGTGGAGAGATGGAACTCTGGTCTCATTTGTAATCCCGGGCTGAAGGACAATCTTCCCTGCCACCCTAAGGAAGCAAGTTCTACGTCCTTGTAAGTCACCCCATGCTCGGAGCGGGAGGGTCTGTATACAGAGTGGGGGTCACAAACTGGCAGTTATAAGACAGGAATCGGTGCTCTGTACTTACTGGCTTACTTTATGATACAGCTTTGCAATGCCCTGGTGGGTCCAATCCTTTCCCAGCGTGGGCAAAATATGACCAAGAGTATCCGATCTAAATAAAAATGAAAAATACATATATAAGCTAAAGGTTACTGTAAGAGGAGAAGAAAAAAATGCCTGTTTGACTTTGAGGCACTACTCACGCCCCATAAAAATAGTATGAATGAGGGCTGGCAAGACGGCTCAGAAGATAAAGGTGCTCGCTGCCTTGGTTCCCAGGCACCACCCGGCAGAAGAAAACAGACTGCCCCCAAGCTGACCCCTGAGGTCCATGCTCATGCACATGTATGTGCACCCACAAAAAAAAAAAAAAATGTGTTTAAAAAAGAAACTGAAAGAAACAGAGGCATGAGTAAGAGCCGTGGCTTCCTTAGCATAAAGCCCAGGCTACAGAATCAAGTGAGGACATTAGGAAAGGCTCTGGTGAGCCACCGTGCTGAGGACTGCCTTGCCAGTCCCAAGTGAGGGCCTGCTAACCATTCCAGAACGGCATTCTTCAAAACCAGGTTGGAGAGAGGATACCCAGGCAGAAAGAAGCCAACAGGCCCTAGTGGCAGCTACTGAGGCCAAGGTGCTGCCCTATCTGTGCAGTTCCAAATGCACAGGAAACTGTACGCTCCAGCTCCCACGATGCTACCCAGGGTGAGGTGGAAGCCAGCTCCAGACCATGATGCAGCCAGACCCACCTGGTGATGGTCCCATCGATATCCGAGATGATCACTTTATCGTCCCAGTTCCAGAGGTAGATGGTGCCTTCACAGCGACAGGTGCCCTGGTACTGTGTGGTGACGCTAAAAACCACATCGTTGGGGCCATTCTTCAACTTCAAGCTTTTCTGAAAAACACGAACCATTTGTGTGCCTCATGGGGAGGTCCAGATTCAGGGGTTGTCTGGCCTCTGCAGGCTTTAAAAAATCAAGCCTGGCTTCCCCAGGCCACTGCGAAGTTCTCTCCTCTGTTCCCAGCTCTAGTTCTGTCCAGGGCTGGGCAGGCAGCCTAAGTCAGACCCAGCTCTCCCTGGCCCCACTCACGAAATAGTCACCCACTCTTTACAAATCATTCTGCTTCTAAAAGCAGTGCTGACCTGATCCAGTCCTTAGAGAGCAGGTACACAGAGTTCAGACTGGCTGCATGCTTCACCCAAGTCACACCGTTACACAGGAAGTGTGAAGGGTCCCAGTGTGAGAACACAAATGTAAGACAGGCAAAAGTGTTTCCCTCAATAGTGTGTTTTTATTGATTTCTATAATGACACAGACTGGAGAGAGAGGCCTTGAATCCATAAAAACATAGAGCAGGCCCAAGCACATCATACCAAATTCAGAAACCACACTCCTTCGGTTGGTCTTCGGTCTTTGCTGGTATACTCTGAGACACAGCAGCTGGCCACACAGACCCACAAGGTCGGCTCTAAGTGTCCCCCCCACCCCCGGGTCCTACAAGTGGTTAACATGGGGTCATCTTTTCCCATTTAATACCATCCTGTCAAAACCTGCTCCCCATAAATTCTTACATTAGATACACAGACTTTAATGTAGAAAAGCAGAGATGCCTGCTCACTGGATGGCCTTGATTTGAAGGAAGTTCAGTGTTGGAAAGGCCTCATTAAAACTATTCACACACACATACACACACACACACACACACACACACACACACACACACACACACACACCCACCAGAGAAGGGGGACCCTTTGCTTCCTAAAATTCTCTAAACTCCATCACGCCTGCTTGATTTCCACCAATTTTGTAGATGCATTTGCGTTAACAAGCATCTCTCTCAAAGCAAACACACTCAAGAGAGACATTCCAAAGTCTCTCGGCCACAGGTAATGAGGATAAACGGGCTCAGGCAAAGCTGCCTCCTCCTCCTTCTAGGTCAGAAAAAAAGCAACTCAGAGTGCCAAGTCATGTAGCTGGTCCATGTGAACAGACACAAAGTCAGGGTGCAAACACAAGGCACTGAAGTGAGGGTGTGAGGTCACTAACAGGCACGCTGGCACAGGAAAGGTTCTGGGAAGAGCTGAGGGAGTAAAAAAGGAGAAGAACCCCCAGACCTTCAGAAAAGCCCTCAAACTATTTGCCCACTACCTGACAACTAGGAACACCGCTGTACTAGGAACACAGGACTCACCAACTGCTCCGACGTGAGCCGCAGGGTCTTTTTGTAGCTGACGTTGGACAGGAGAGAGAGATGGCTTGAGGTTGATGGCTTGGCGGCTGCGTGCTCTTCATCACTGGAGGATGACTCATGCTTTGTTCTGGAACACATGGGGAAGTAATTAGGAAACGCATCTGGGTACCCATTAAAAACGCATTAGGCCTGAATCAATGACTCAGTCAATTGGGTCTCCTGGGTGGTCATTTGCCATATGGCTTTAGATTTATCAATGAACTCTCCTATATCCCCATTCATACACAGCTTCACCGTTGAGGGGGAAGGGGCTGCCTCTCTTCATTCACTCCGGTTTACCAACTCTCATCACTCACTTTTAACTAGTGTGACTCCACTCCTGATGGGCAGGGCTACACCCATCCTGCCCAGAAAGCCACAAGCCCACATACTCTTCGGCCTCTTTTCTCTCCACTGAAGGCTGTGGGCCAAGCCTTAAGAGTCCAAATGTCTACAGTCCAAACACCATCAGTTCTCTCATAGCCAATTCCATCAATTCCACATATTCAATTCCAAACAATTAGAGCACTTCCTGGACCTACCAAGATTTGCCACCTCTAGCCCCAAGACTCCTGAAGTCACTATGCACCAAGAAAACACTGCCTCTGCCGGTACAGAATCCACAGACTAATTCTCCAGCTCGTCTAGTGGCTTCTCCAGGCTGGGGCTGGGAGGCAGGGTTAAGACTCAGGCCCAACGTCTTTAAGTGCCTCACAGAAAGCAAGTTGGTAAATTAGTTGCTCCCTAAGGTCAATTCTATCCTCCAACCTAATGAGGTTTGTCTGCCTCCCAAGTGACTTAGCACCCTGCAAAGTACTTAACAATGGGCTTGGAAAAGCCAAGTGTCCCCAAAGCAGGCATGCCCCTGATGGTCTTTCTATTGCTGTGATAAACACCATGACCAGAAGCAATTTGGGAAGGAAAAGGTTTATTTCAGTTTATCACTGATAGAAGCCAGGGCAGGAACCTGGAGGCAGGAGCTGAAGCAGAGACCGTGGAGGGGTGCTGCTTACTTGCTTGCTCCTGGTGGATTTATTCAGCCTGATTTCTTGTGTAACAACCCAGGGCCACCTGCCCAGGAATAAATGCCGCTGCTTCTGGTGAACTGGGCCCTCCCACATCCATCACTAAATAGGGCAATACCTTACAGACTTGCCCATAGGCCAATCTTGTGGAGGCATTTTCTCAATTAAGATTCCCTCCTCCCAGGTATGCCTGGGCTTGTGACAAGTTGACAAAAATAAATAAATCAACCCGCACACCAACTTTCACATCCCTTTATACAAGACAACTGGCACACAGATCTCGGTCGTCTTTACCTCAGGACTGCTCCCCTCTCCTTCCAACCTGTCCCTGCCTCCATTTCCACTGGCCTGCCTTGTGGTCACCCAGATAGCCTCCCATACAAGCCTTTCCACCATGGCTACTCATTCAAGAAGTGGTTTACACAGCCTGATGCTGCCTGGGACCGAGGGGTCATCATGGGGGGCACTCTCACAGCGCACCCCCACTTCTGTGTGGAGCCAGATATTGCAAACAGCGGACAACAGCCCAGTCATCCCTGCTGTCTTCCGGCTTTTGCCTAATAAACCAATTACAGCACAGCCATCGGGGCTGGAGAAGCGCCTTGGCCATCACAAAGCTTGTCAAGAAGTTCTGGGATCAGTGACCATGTCAAAGGAGACAGGCTATGTACAGGCTGGGATTCCAGTTTTCTGAGGCAGACCTGAGCTCTGTGTGAGTCAGAGTGCCAACAGCAGCTGTGATCTGGAAACCCAAGGTTGCCCGCTCAAGGAAACGCACATTGTCCGACTTAAGATGAATTTCTCCCTGCCTTTCAGCCGGTTTCCTTCATTCTAAGTCCAGGACACACTGAATTCCACCCCACCAAACCTCAGGATGTGGCGGCGACTCTGGGGAGAACCAGACAGACACCTCCGTCCAGTGCCAACTGACTCCCCTCTGCACCTCAGGCAGCTCTCGCATAAAACGCTCAGCAGGAGTCCCTTCCTGTTCCAGTATCTGCAGATCCCATGAGGAGCTCTCATCCTCCTGAACCGACATCCTAGAGGTTTCGGGACGGGGCAAACCCAGTCCTGCGGCCTGAGCCACCTGACAAGGGCCCAGACAAAGACCCTCTCATCAAGCGGGATGAGGCTGGAGGCCCCTCGCTGAAGAGGAAGCCTTCATGCTCCAAGCAGTCTAGAGCACAATGAGATCCCAACAGAATTGCACCTCTTAGTAACAACAGATTGATGTGTGCCTCAGTGTGTGTGTGGGGGGGGGGGGGTAGGAGCGTGCAAGTGGCAAGAGCTCTGATTTCCATCTGCCGCCTAGGAGAGGAACAGCCCACTAAATCCATGCTGAAGGAGTCGGAAGGGAAACAGACTCGAAAACAAAAATGGGAGTTGTACAGTTGGCTGCCGGCGGCTCTCGGGTGGGCATGTGGACAGCCACAGAGGCTGCCACCTTCCGGATCTCGCCCCCCTGAGAGGAACGGGGTGCTCCTCGGCAGCGCGCCCACAGCACTCCTGCCGTGGTCCCCTACAGCGGCTGCAGACAGCAACAAAAGGCCCCGAGTCATCTGAAAGTCTGTGTCCTGATGAGGAACTGTGAGCAGCACTCAAGTCAGCGCTTGTCACAGTGCACTCTTTTCAAATGGCATTTTAATTATTTGTATGGTGACAAGCTGTTTGCTCAGTTGTGGGACGTTGGGGACTATTCTGTCAATCAAGTCTGCCAATTAGGAAAACATTTGGATGCCAATTTTTCTAAAGGCATCTATGTGACTCTGATATGCCGGGGAGTCACGGGCCCCGCCATAAATGACGAGATTTACATTCCTCAAGAGAACCTCCACACATTTCAGAATCTCAGTTCCATCACACATGAGCCAATTTATGATTTTTCAGGTTTGATAAGTGTGATTTAGAAGGGGGAGGACGGGGGCTGTTTCTCCGTATCAGCAAAAGCACCTCTCCACGGTCCAGATGGAAAGAAAACCCATCAGAGCACATGAACTCCAAGAGCCGTGCTCAACTCAGGAGGGTTCCTGGATAGTGTCCTGCTGTCCCTCCACCCTCAGCCCGTCCCTGTGTCCCCGAGCCCCTGCATGGCCAGAAACAGGAAGAACGAAAGTGATAAGACAGGGTGGCGCCATGTGCTCTGTGTCCCGCCCCTCGGCCAAAGTGTCACAGCCCATGCTTTCTAGCAGCTCCCTGGGCCTCAGACCCTCTCTTCCAGTCTAGGCCTGGTCTGTGGCAGCAGTGGAGGTTTGGAAGACACCCGGCACCTGGCCCATGTAACAGGTCTTCAAATCGTTTAAAATGCCCAGTGTAGGATGATGACATGTCCTTCAGGAGACTGTGGTCTGATCACCTTGTCCCAGGGTCACTGTGAGCATCAGTGAGGTGGGAGGGGAAAAGAGATGCCAGCGTGTCTCTCATCTTGTGTCACAGATGGCGACACAGAGGGGCCATCCGCCACCACCCCTGCCCCGCCCCTGCAGAGAGACAGAACTCCTGAGCAGAATGCCAGGAAGACAGTGTTGAGGTTCACACTGCTGGACAGCTCACCCATTCCAGGAATGGGCACAGGAGAGCACGGGACAGCAGGGTCAGGAGAAAGGGCCACCGCCTGGACACCAGCGGCAAAAACAGGAAGCCTCCTGCTTCAAGAACATCCCAGCTGAGAAACAGCCCATCCGTACAGAACATGCTGAACTCCCCAGTCTTCAGTTCTTCCTCACGCCACCCCCAACTAGTCTCCAACAAAGCAGGCTCTTCCTTGCCAACGGCACAAGTTCCTACTTTCAACAGAGAGTTCTAGAAATACCATAGTCTAAGGTACAGAGCTGTGGCTAGGAGCCAGGAGCCATGAAATCTAAGCCAGCTTCCCCTATAAATGAGCCAGCAAACAGGGAAGCCCTCATCAGCTCAGGAAGAGTCCCGTGTTGACCTCTGACCTCCACATGTGCACTCCCAGGTGTACACACATGTACTTGTGTATGAGCATACCCACACACACAGAGACACATACCAGATGCCAGGACTATGAGAGACATTCTAGCCAAGTAGCTCCCTGGAGCCTCACATTGACCTCAAGCCTTCGCTATGGGAGAGAGAAGCTGCAGATGCTGGATAAATGGGAAGACCATCTAAATACAGTGCTCCTGATCTCAGCCACCTAATGACTCCAGGGCCAGCCGGAACCGAGGCCTAAGAAACGAGCCGCTGACTGACCTCATCAGTGTCCAGTGGGCCTGCACACGACCCTAACTCAGCCCAACAAAGGGGTGGCATCACTGCCAGAGGGACGCCCCGCCCCCATACCTGGGGGCCAGGCCAAGCTGGGAAAGCTGTTCTTCTGTACCGTGGCCCGTCCCTGGCAGGCACTGCTCAGGCTTGCTTTCCTGGAGGAAAAGAAAAGAAGCCATCAGAGAAGGAGGAAGGAGAAAGGATGTTCCCAAAAGCTTGGGTCCCACCACAGGCTCCCTAAGGCCCAGGGCAGGGCAGCAAAGGCACACACCCAGGAAGAGGACCTGGACCCAGGAGGCTCTGGGAGGTGCATGTTTTGGCAGGTGCCCATTCCTTCCCTGCCTAGAAATATCGTAAGATTAAGCTGAGAAACATTTTTGACAGAAACGAGTCTGTTAGTTATCTGTAAGTGTTCCTGGTACCCAACCAAACACCATCGACCCTGTCACAGGGGCACATGCTTGAATGGGGGTTGCCTGGATTCCTGAGGGGTTTCACAGTATTTTCTTCTAATTGCCAATAGAAATGTTCAAAAATATTTGCATGCCATATTTTTCTCGAGGAAAATGAGAAAGCATTTCTCTCTTCTAATGCTGCATAATCCTAACGAGAAATATAACTTGGGCATCCTGAGAGAGCCTGGTGTGACTAAGAGAACTCTAGGCCCAGGCCCACTGCTCTCGCCTGGGAACCCTAGGAGCAGCACACTACTGTTCAGAGCTACGTCTCCCCACTTCTCACCCACTTCTCAAATGGAATGAGGATGCCGATCCATCATTGCTGATCCACCAAACAGAAAGCCTGACACACAGTGGAGAGGGGAGGGGAGGGAGAAGGGGGAGAGGAGCAGAGGGGAAGGGAGCAGAGGGGAGGGAGGGAGTGAGGGAACAGGACAGACCACTGAGTCAGAAGAGGCCAGAGACCATGTCAAGGGATGAAGGAGACAGAGTGAAATCACTTTGTGTGTGCCCTTTCCTAGGCATGGTGGCTCATGCCTATAATCTCAGGGGAAGTTGAGGAAGGAGGACAGCTGCAAGTCCAAGGTAAATGGGGCTCTATACAGAGTCTGTCTCAAGGGGGGGTGGACATAAATCAACACAACAGTCACAATCCTAAAGTATGAGTGCTGGAAACTAGTCGGAACCATGCCCTCAGCTGTTGGTTAGACGCAGGTCTTGCTATGTAAGGTCCTGGCTGGCCTGACACTCACTGTGTACCTGGGCTGGCCCCTGACTTGGGGCAATTCTCCTGTCTTTTACTTCGGGTTTTTTTGTTTGTTTGTTTGTTTGTTTGCTTTGGGGATCTTGATTGGGGTTTTGTTTGTTCTGATTGTTTGGGGTTTTGTGTGTTTTGTTTTGTTTTGGAGACAGGACTTCACTACACAGCCTTGGCTGGTCTTGAACTCACAGAAATGCACCTGCCTCTGACTCCTGAGTACTGGGATTAAAAGGCCTATACCACCATGTCCAGCTGTTGCTTGCTTTTATAAATACAAAAGCAGTTGATGTAACCATTCATTTATTACTGACTGAATGATTAAACTATGTGGCTTGGCTACCACAGTTAACAACTTTTCACTCAACTAATTCAGAAAAACAGATCTATCTGAATAGTTGTATTTCCATTCTTTAGAGAAATACTTAAATGCATCAACACTCCTTACTTCACACTGGCATTCTCCTTAATTCCAACTGCTGAGACTCTAGATACCCTACAAATAAGAGGTCTTTGAAATATAATTCTGCCTAAAATTCTAGAACCTTCTGCCCTCTGAAAAACAAACTGGACAGCCCTTTATGCTGGAAGTCCCCTGCAGGAAAGCGTGCATGTTTGTCCTGACTCGCTCAGACCCTTGCCGGTAACGCAGCAGGTGGCAATCACAGACATGTTAGCAGCATGCCAAAGAACAATTAGACCTGCACACAGTGCTGCACGGCTCCTCCTCCCTTTGACCTCACAGAATCCGATGAGGCCAGTCATGGCTCTGGTAGTGTTTACATAGCCTCCTGGTTTTCCATACTGCCTCGGGAAGCAGTCGTTCAATAAACACACACCACGTCCCTACGCCAGCTCCACAGCCAACAGAGCTGTAAGCGGTTTCCACTTCAGGGAGCTCAGGGTGTGAGGAGGTGGGAAATGTTAGTCAAGCAGTGAGTGTGCAATTATAAATCCTGACAAAGTGCACGAGGGAAAAGGTCATGGCCCGTGAGAGCGGAGCCAGCAGACCAGGTTAATCTGGCATGAAAGGAGGAGTCGAGCTGCTGGTTAATTGAGGGGATCAAAGGGATCCTGACAGCACTAGGCGGCAGAAACAGCATGTGCAAAGGCCCTGGGGTAGACTCTGTTTTGATCGATTATGCTGAAGTGTAGAGGGAAAAACAAGACAGGACAAGCAAGGGAGGTCAGAGCTAGAACACACAAGTGCTGTAGGATGCTGAGGACCTTCACCATCACTGTAGGAACCCTGGGAAGCTGCTACAGAGGTTGAGCAGGGGCTGAAGACATGAGGCTCTGAGTGAGCTCTCAGCACCCGCGTAAAAGCTAGGCACAGTTATGCGAGCCCGTAACTCCAGAGCCGTGGCAGGTGGAGGCAGGGGGCTCCCCAGAGCTCGCTGGCTGAAAGTCTAGTTCCAGGTTCAGTGGGAGACATGGTCTCAAGGAAATAAGGAGAAAAGTAATAGAGCAGGACACCCAATGCCCTCCCCTGGCCTCCTCAAGCATACATGCACATGCATGCGCACACATACCCGTACACATTACCACATACACATACATACATACATGCATACATATATACATACATATATATACACACACACACACACACACACACACACACACACACACACAACCAATAACTAGGAGGGGGTTTAAGCAAGGGGCAACATAAATCAGGACCCACCTTAGACAGGCCAGTCCAACTACAATACAGAGAACGAGAAGGAGGGGACAATGATGGACTCAATACCCAGCTTGAAGGAGCCAGGGAGAGGGGAAGGTGGTCTGGAGCGGAGAAGAGCTGAGGGGCAATGTTCTAATCAGGGCGACACTCTGCAGCCTCACAGGCCTCCGTGGATGAGTCTGAGAGGGCCATGTCTGGCCACAGAGGGACGTGGAGCCTTTTCCTACCCTCTGCTTCAACAGAGGAAAACCCTAGTGTGCCAAGAGCAACTCTGACTCCATGACCTGACGCTTGCGCTTCGCTGGCTTAGTGACAAACGGGTGTGGGGTGCAAACGGTCATCTGGCTTGTCTGGTTTGGAAATAAGAACGGAGTCATCCTAAAGGCCATGTGTGGGTGACCAGAGAAAACCAGGAGGTGAAAGTCAGATGCACTGAGGGGCTGGCCGGAGGAGGGGCAGTTAAGAGAGGGGAGAAAAACCAGAACACTGAGGCCACACGCAGGGAAAGTGCTCAGGACAGAGGCGGAGAGATGGAGAGAGGCCCAACAAATCAGGGCCTTTCAGAGGTCGCAAGCAAATTCTCATGTATCGACCCGACCCTGCAGAGCCCTGACCAAAGAGGCTTCGCTGACAGCCATGGTAAGACTCGCTGGCGTTATCCTCACCAACGTAACTTAGTACTTTAAAACATAGGTTATGGTGAAACCCTTCTGTGCTGGTTACCATTGCCAAGGTGACAAGATCTGGGCTATGTTCCTTAATCCGGCGAGACCCACCCTAAATGCGGGCTGAGGAGAGAGCCAGCTGAGCACCAGTCTACCTCTCTGCCTCCTGTGGACAGAATGTGACCGGCTGCCTCATGCTCCTGCGCCCTTCATGTCTGCACCATCAGGGGCCACGCTCTCTAGCTGGGAGAGCCGTTTTTTGTCAGGCACTCGGTCCCAGCAACTAGACATGCACCTCGTACGTCTTCTTTTTATTGATAAAGAAACCTCAGCATGGAAAACAGCTTGACCGGGGTCTGCAGGCCAGAGGGTGGCAAAGCCAGGCTCTGTTGGCCCCTCCTCCTCCTCCTCCTCCTCCTCCTCCTCCTCCTTCTCCTCCTCCTGCTCTTGGCCCCTCTCCAGGAGGGCCAGCTCACAGAAACCCAGCATTATGGTGTTCATTTCACTCACAAAACCAAATGCACTCAGGGCACCTGCCAGGCCACGCTCCCCCGCTTACCTCCTTGATTGTGGCGTTCCTTCCCCTCCAGGAAAACCACCATCTGCCGCCTTTTTTGGGCATCTTATCCCTCATGATGGATTCCACAGTGGCCTGTTTTAAATGGATGGTAACATAAATGATGGAACCAAAATAAATAAATAAATAATAAAAAATAAAAATCAACTTAGCACACTTGAAACAAACTAAAATGTACTTGCAAATCAAAGGAGATGGAAGAAATAAATAAACAAAACATAACTCAACATACTGTAGGTGGACTGAAAATTTTAGAAAGGCAAAACCTAATGGCGTCCAAAATCACGTGAAGGTAGCTGAGGCACGAAGACTTAAGAGGATGGGAAAAGAACCAACAACAGCAAACAGAACACAACACGACAACAGGGGAGAGAGAGCGGGAGATCGTTAGTGGTTAGTAGGTCTGCCGTGGTCGGTTAAAATGGCTGACTGGTTACGATGCTATCAGTCTCAAATGATTACAAAATAAGACTGGAAAGAAATAATGATCACTATGGTACAGGATCCAACAGCTCTAGACAAAAGTCAAAATATGCAGGCTTTTTTTAGTAAATATGTTTCCAAAGCTTAACTTGATTTAAAAATCAAGAGTTAAAAATAAAATTTAAATGGATACCTTGAATACGTCAAAGTTTGATGGGGGAGATTAAATATGAAATAATGATTTTATAAGTATTTCCAAAGAACAACGTCTGTCTTAAGGCTATTTTGGGGCCCAGGCAAATGTTATCCCATTTTCCTTCCTCCTTTTAGACTGATTATAAGTAGCTCTTCCTTAGCTAGTGGGGAAAGACTCAAATCTTTCAACCTAACAGGTACAGCTAGTAGACAAATCATTCACAGGTTTAGCCTCAAGTGTGCAATTCCTACTTCAAAGCTCCTCAGCTCACACAGAAGACAGACCAAGCCCGCTCAACTGCAAACCGTGCATACGATGTCCAGGGACCACACGCTCCCCAAACCTACTGTCCGCTTCCCCCGGAATCCATCCACACATGACAAGCCCCAGATGGAGTCTACGGCTCTTTTGAAGAATCCACGAACAAAAACAGCACAGGAAGCCCTCAGACGGCACCACAGTAGGGAGCTGCCAGTCCTGCTGGGTGCTTCAAAGCTACAGCAGTCTACAAACTCAGTGCTGGTTCATGAGCAAACACATCACGGGAACAGAAAATCTAAAGATGAAGACATGAGCCTAAATGTACAGCTAAATGGGACCACCAGCACCAGCCATCAAGAAGGCCACCTCACCAGGGACACCAGGGCGATCCTGAGGTGATTCTGAACTGTTTGGGACCCTGTAGGTCGAGCACCTGCCTCCCTCCAAGCTGTGGTCCGGAACCAGGCAGCAACGTGTTCAGGGATACTCTCAGGGGAAGGTGGACCCAGCTCCAGAAACAAAACCCCACTTTGGCTGTTCCATTCATGATCACCCCGTGGCTCTGCCAGAACCGATTCAGAAGCGGTCAAACTTTGGGCAATGAGACATGAAGAATCTGTCTTGTACAGGCACCCCAAATCATAGAGCATTCTTTCAGCCTGCCAACCATTGTCACGGAAGATACTAAATCCTTAACAGTTAAGCTACTGATATGTTCTCCAGCAGAAAGGATCCTGACTCGGTAACCATCTGGAGCGGGAGGGATTTGAGTCCCCAAATCTCCCTCAATTACTCTCAAGATAAAATACTGATGGATAAAGATTGAAAGTAAAAGGAAGGACTAGAAGAAAATGTGGGTTATTTTACCAACGAAGAGGTAAGAGCATTTTAATGTGCTGGCTATGTATGATACAGAGTAAATGCTACATAGAAAATCACTTCCATGCTAGAGAAACACCGTCAGCAGAGCCCCAGCCCCTAGGCCACCGGCTCACAGCCCTCAAGGAGCCCTCCGAGCCTCGCCTGCCTCCTCCTCTGTAAGCTCCACATCTGCTGCAGGGCTCTCCTTCTTAATACTTTTCAACCCTTGAAACCAAATCCTGGGCTGTGGATACAACCTGGCAGGGACATAACTAAAGTCCCTTTACAGAACACGCCTAGTCCAGTCCCCAAATACGGAAAAGGGTCACCAAATACAAGCTCACCACCCCAAACTAGGGTACACACACACAACCTTCCAGAGGCCAGCCCAGACTAAACAAAGTGAGATTGCACCTCCCAGAACCTCAGACTCTGCAATCACCGGACAGACTGCAACAGTCGGGGGTCACCAGGCACAAACTGCCTGAAACTCCGCAGCCCACGAAGGAAGATACAACGAAGACACGAGCCACTCCAGGCAAGCCGAGGAGATGAGCACTCCATGGCTGGGGGTCTGACTTCCTCATTCAGCTCTGCCTTGTAGCCACCCCCTGTTCTCACAGGCAGGTGCTGAGCTAAAGTCACATCCTTACCCCTGCCTCCCCATCCTCATCCCTGCCTCCCCCGTCCACACCCCTGCCTCCCTCGTCCTCACCCCTGCCTCCCCATCCTCATCCCTGCCTCCCCATCCTCACCCCCTGCCTCCCCGTCCTCATCCCTGCCTCCCCATCCTCACCCCTGCCTATCCCATCCTCACCCCTGCCTCCCCATCCTCACCCCTGTCTATCCCATCCTCACCCCTGCCTCCCCATCCTCACCCCTGCCTCCCCATCCTCACCCCTGCCTATCCCATCCTCACCCCTGCCTCCCCATCCTCACCCCTGCCTATCCCATCCTCACCCCTGCCTCCCCACCCTCATCCCTGCCTATCCCATCCTCATCCCTGCCTCCCCATCTTCACCCCTGCCTCCCCATCCTCACCCCTGCCTATCCCATCCTCACCCCTGCCTCCCCACCCTCACCCCTGCCTCCCCATCCTCACCCCTGCTTCCCCATCCTCACCCCTGCCTCCCCACCCTCACCCCTGCCTCCCCATCCTCACCCCTGCCTCCCCACCCTCACCCCTGCCTCCCTACCCTCACCCCTGCCTCCCCATCCTCACTCGGCCTCAGTGAACCAAGCACAGGGCTGGATTCTTAACAAGGCCTGCTGACAGTGGCGGCTTCTGCATCTGACCCAGTGCCCGCTTCCAGCCTTCCACGGCTAAACTTTCTCTCCTCGGCCTCACTTAGCTCTGCACTCTGGTGTCTGCCACTCTGCCCACTTGTAATCCCGGCCTAGGAGGCATTGGGAGTAGGATCGTGGGCCTACAACGCCATAATTTTGGAGGCTTGCCCTGGTGAGGAAGGGAAGCATGATCAATGTGCGAGGGAGATCTGAAACACTGACATGGGTCCTCGTGAGCAGCATCAAGACACCACGGCCTCAGGCTTCTAAAGTCAAACAGCGACTCTCCCAAACCTGTCCCTCCTCTTCATCCTGTTGGCGCTCACCTTTGGCAAAGGTTTCTGGAAAGCCTGCATCGCCAGAAGTAGAGGAGCTGCTGTTGTCCAGTTGTAATACCTAACAAGATGAGGAGACCGTGTCAGAAGATGGGGGGGGGGGGGGCAGAGAGCCTTTCTACTGTCATGTGGAGCGTCGTGGGACCCCAGTGAGGTCCTTTAACAAACTTCCCGGCCCTCCACATGGACCCTCTCTACACACCGACTCCCTTCCCAGCCCTCCACACAGACCCTGTCTACACACTGACTCCCTTCCCAGCCCTCCACACAGACCCTGTCTACAACTGACTCCCTTCCCAGCCCTCCACACAGACCCTGTCTACAACTGACTCCCTTCCCAGCCCTCCACACAGACCCTGTCTACAACTGACTCCCTTCCCAGCCCTCCACATGGACCCTGTCTACACACCGACTCCCTTCCCAGCCCTCCACATGGACCCTGTCTACACACCGACTCCCTTCCCAGCCCTCCACATGGACCCTGTCTACACACCGACTCCCTTCCCAGCCCTCCACACAGACCCTGTCTATACACTGACTCCCTTCCCAGCCCTCCACACAGACCATGTCTACACACCGACTCCCTTCCCAGCCCTCCACATGGACCCTGTCTACACACTGACTCCCTTCCCAGCCCTCCACATGGACCCTGTCTACACACCGACTCCCTTCCCAGCCCTCCACATGGACCCTCTCTACAACTGACTCCCTTCCCAGCCCTCCACATGGACCCTCTCTACAACTGACTCCCTTCCCAGCCCTCCACATGGACCCTCTCTACAACTGACTCCCTTCCCAGCCCTCCACATGGACCCTCTCTACAACTGACTCCCTTCCCAGCCCTCCACATGGATCCTGTCTACACACCGACTCCCTTCCCAGCCCTCCACACAGACCCTGTCTACACACCGACTCCCTTCCCAGCCCTCCACACAGACCCTGTCTACACACTGACTCCCTTCCCAGCCCTCCACACAGACCGTCTACACACCGACTCCCTTCCCAGCCCTCCACACGGACCCTGTCTACACACCGACTCCCTTCCCAGCCCTCCACACGGACCCTATCTACACACTGACTCCCTTCCCAGCCCTCCACCCAGACCCTGTCTACACACCGACTCCCTTCCCAGCCCTCCACATGGACCCTGTCTACACGCCGACTCCCTTCCCAGCCCTCCACATGGACCCTGTCTACACACTGACTCCCTTTCTCCTGTTCACCTCACAGCCACGGTGAAGGTGAAGGGTCAGCAGCAGGTAAGGCAGCAGGGTGAACATATGAACATGCCACTAGCAGCTAGTGACTAGCTGGACAGCAGCCAAGTCCCCTGGGCGGTCCCTGCTCCAAGCCATGTCCTACTGAACTTCATGGAAAGGGGACAGATAACTCTGAAACCTCCTAAGTCAATATATAAAACACTTGCAACTTCCTCTCGGTGGGAAAAGTCCGCCAATAGTCTGCAGAACCTACTGCACACCACAGACTGAGCTTAGATGGTTATGTCTCTATGCTAAAGAGCAGCTGTGCCCTTAGACCTAGGACTACATAGGGTTGGAGTCCCACAGTCCCACACCATGCCTGACATGGTCGATTTCAAGATCTATACAGACACGTGTTAAAATCCACGGGCGGGGCTGGGGAGCCAGCTCAGTAGATACAGTGCCTGCCATCATGAAAACATAAGAAACTGCTGGGCAGTAGTGGAGCACGCCTTTAATCCCAGCACTCGGGAGGCAGAGGCAGGTGGATCTCTGTGAGTTCGAGGCCAGCCTGGTCTACAAAGCTAGTCCAGGACAGGCTCCAAAGCTACAGAGAAACCCTGTCTCAAAAAAACAAACAAAAAAAAAAAAAAGCTTAAGAAACCAGTTCCAGATCCCCAGCACCCACACGGGAAAGCCAGGCCTGATGGCACAGACCTATAGTCTAGTACTGGGGAGGTGAAGACAGGAGGATACCTAGAGCTTGCCTGCCTACCAATTAAGCCAAACCAGCAAATTCCAGGTGGAGTAGGACACCCTGTCTCCAAAACTAAGGTAGAAGGCCAGGCAATGTAGGAAATGCCTTTAATCCCAGCCACTAGAGAGGTAGAGACAGGCAGATCTCAGTGAGTTTGAAGCCAACATGTTCTACATAGTTCCAGGACAGCCAGGGCTGCACAGGAAGACCCCACCTCAAAAAGCCAAACCAAACCAAACCAAACAACAACAACAAAAATACAAAAGGTAGAGTGATCAAAGACAATGTGGACCTCTGGCCTCCACATGCATACATACACACATGCATACACACCATGTACCCACACCTCACATGTACACTTACACTGAACACACACACACACACACACACACACACACACACACACTCAAGACTCTTAATGATCTCAGTCTAGCAGCTGCATGGGAACATAGGGACATGGAATTTTACAAATAAAAAAAGACAGTAATTAAGTTCAAAAAGACTTCATTAAGGCTCGACAGGAACACCACCGTTCCACACCAAAGGGCTGCCAGCAGGAACTTACTTATTACCAATCTTGACCACGAGGTTGGGGTCATCGATGATAGCGGGGTTGTCGGCAAACTGCTGATACGACACAGCTTGTTCCAAAAATGCATCTGTGGCAGCAGCCGTAGGACAGAGGGGGAAAAAATCACAGAGTGTGTTTTTTAAAGAAACAGACCAGTTTCAGCTTGCTCAGTCTTGTGTGTTTGTCTGAGAGTTTACAAACTACAGTTCATCAGGCAGTCCTGCAAATCCTACAAAATGCCTTGTAAAGAGGGAGCTTGAGCTTGGCTTGTTGTTGTTGTTGGGGTTTTTGCTGCTGTTCTTTTCTTTTTTGCAGGCTGGGGTGGGGTTGGATTCTCTTAAGACATCAACAAATGTGAGGGGTAGGGCATGGAGTCTGCATGCAGAAGCAGAGTCACGTTTACCAGGGACACCAGCCTGAGTCACTTGTGTTGCTGAGGCCTGAGACAAAAGACTGGACTCAAACCTCAGTGATCTCCCCACTAGCATAAGCATGATGCCCATGGCCACTTTCCGGGGTCCTGAAGATGGGAGAGGACGGCAGTCAGCATCCTGCCCAAAGTGAGGGCTTCATCGGCATTGGCAGCTGCAATGCCGGTTACCGACATATCTACGCAGGGGGTGGAAGCCAGGTGGGGCATGGCCGGTTGCTGACCATGCTCATCCTCGATCCCCTCATCTTGGAGAGGGCAGCCTCACCCAGCTCAGCGCAGGCCTTCCAGGCAGGAAGGCTGTAGGGTCAGAAGGCCCCATCCTCAGCCCTGGACCAGAGATGAGGTCTCTGGCCAATGACACTGACTTCCCTCAGCTTCCCGACTCAGCTGGGCCATGCAGTGGCCTCGGACTGGAGCTCACTGACCCCAATCCATACACACTGGTGAATCCTAAAGTTCTAGGTGGAACCAAGACCCAGAAGACAGCAGACCAAGAGGATCACCCCTGTCAGGGAGAAAAGTACCCCTTGGCCTCCAGAGGAATCCTCAGAATCCTAATGGAGGCCCAAAGTCCTCTCTAGAGCCTCCAGCCACATCTGAGACACAAGACCACTGCCACCCACTGTGCACATACAGGGAGGGAATGTCCATAAGTTACCAGCCTCCCAACATCTCTAGCGGTGAAGGAGCAAGCTGCCTCATCACAGCTCAGGAATATAACAGACCCAAGTGGTCAGAGCTGTGGTCTTAGAGGATACCAAGGACAAAAAGAACGAGCTGCCAGGAAGGGCTGGTGACACCCAGGCCGGAGTAAGAGGACCCAGTCTGTGCATAAGGATCTGCGAAGCCTAGGAGGGACTTCACCATGGTCACTGGAGCAGGAAGAGGAAGAAGTGTGGTCACTAAGAGCATGACCACCTCCTGCTAGGAACGGATAAAGCCGTGGTGGAGAGGGGGGGAGGGACGGAGGGATATTAGGTCTGGTTCAAGAATTCAACAGCCAATAGCTGCTGCTCCACCAGCGAGGGTTCTGAGGCATGACTCGCCATGGACCCATCACTTTCCAGTACGGCACATGGCTATGTGTAAGTCACCAAGGCCTACCAGCATGGCAGCTTCTGGAACCCAGTGGGGAAACATTTCCAGAATCCCCCAAACTGGCTCAACCTGCCTTCCCTCCTCTACAAGCCCTGGATTTCACACACACACACACACCCAATGCTCTGTTACAGGAAGACTGATGTGCCTAGTCTCCCACCCCCCATCTCCACCCCCGCAACCCCTGCCGGGGTCCCACCCCACTCCCCACACCTGCAGGCTCACGGTGAACATTTTTCAGGGCTGGCCCTGGGCACGGGGACACTCAATTGTGCTCAACGATCACCTCTGAAGATAAGTGCCCCCAACAGCCTTCTTGCTGCCTGAAGACCCTTGCACCCTGTCCTTGCACTGTGAGGACAGCCAACTGCAACAGTGAACCTCTGCCCTCTCACCCACCACAAACAGGAACTAGAGAACGGATCCAAGATGCCTCAGCTCCCGACCCTTCTGACCAGCGGCCACTAGAGGGTGCTGTCCCATGCAGCCTAGTAGTACCTTTGGTGATGTCTCTGTGGTCGCTGAGGCCACCGCAGAGGGAGATGGCAATGGAGGGCAGGTCCCTCAGACCATCCGAGGTGCTCTCCACACCGCTGTCGATGCCCGAACTGCCCACAGACTGTGGGGACTGGTTGGCTGACCGGGCTCCATTGTCGCAGGCTTGTTTGGGGAGCCCCGCAGGATCACCACTGAAAGGAGGGGAGAGAGAAGCTGCTCTGAGCACCCTGCTGTCATCACCTCTACTGTTCTATTAAATGACCCTCCAGAAAGCCGCACCACCTCAGAGAAGCAACTCTGTCACCTCGGGGCAGCTTTGCCATCAAAACATCGGTACAGGCAGCAAGGTCACGTGATCCACCTCAGGCAGGCCTGTCACAGTCTCCTGCGACACTCCAAACCCATCGGAAGTAAACCTCAGAGAGACTGTGTGCCTGGGAAGACACTGCTACCCCCTTGGCCCTCCCTGTATCTCAAGGGAGCTAAGGCTGCACCCCCCAGGACTGAATGTGAATCCCTCCAGGGAGGACCATACAAAGGGCTCTCTCACTGGGATCGCGGGTCACTGATAGCCATGAGCCCACATTCCTATAAAGAGGGTAGAGGACAGTCGCCTGTCTGTCCATCCACCTCAGCCTCCCAACCCCTAACCCCCCTCCACCCACCCCCACACACACACGCAGAGTCTCACGCAGCACACAGAGCCCAGGCTGTGCCCAGGTTAAGTGTGAGCCCTCAATGTCCCTGCTTCCTCTCTGATGGGCCAAGGCAAAATGGGCTCCTCTCAGACTGCAGAAAATGTTATCAAGGCCAGATGTGATGGCTCAACCCTGCAATCCCAGCAACCAACTGAGAAGCTGAGGCAGGGGGACCACCACCAATTCAAGGGTACCCTAGACTACATAGTGGGACCCTATCTCACAAACCAAAACAAAGTAGTCTGAGTAATGAAAGGATTTTTACTTCTTGGGGAAATACAGGGCTGCCACTTCGGGGTCCATGTCTGTGAGGTCATCCAGATAAACGCCATCAGCTCCCAGGTGTCGACTCCGCTTATCTGAAAGAGTAAATGGAGTGGGTCAGAAACCAACTCACAAGTAGCCATCTCCGGGAAGAGCATCTGAGCCCAAAGTGCAGATCTGCTCCCCGGTGGCATGGCTGCCCCTGGCCCAAGAGCCACACAGTGAGAAGCCGGCAAGCACATCACTGCAGAACTAGCAGGCTCGGGCACTCCCTTCCTCCTGGCCCAGAGGAAATCAAGCACTTAGCCTCAGCCCTCATCCGCAGAGGACCTGACAGGTTCAAAGCCCTCCACACTGAAGCTATGATTCCCATAATTACTGGCTGTGGATGACAAATCCTTTCCTGAATACTTCCCTGCTGACACTCTAAGGCACAGTACCCTGACAGCTGCATGAGTCCCTGTGCGCCATGCCCATGGACTTCCTCTCTGCTAAGAACTGTGTGGCTGGTTCACACAGACCCAGAGTGTTCACACCAAGCTATCTGGCTAGCCAGGGCGGGCTCAGCATCATCACTTGTCAGCATGGATGGTGAGCTGATAGGGCTACGCTGTCACTGACATGGTCAGGGAAACATAGAAAGATCTCTAACAATGCTAAACGTGTCTGGCCCCACACTAGACAAGGGACACGCAATCTCCTCACTTGGCAAAAGAGCACAGATTAAAGATTCAACACAATGGATGCCATGGATGTGGGTCTTCTTTGCATGAAGCTGCAGTGTCTGTGGTGTGAGCAGCGTGCCTGGCGGTGAGCAGGGAGCCCCAGGCTCAGCCCCATACCTTTCTTCCTGGACGGGGAGTCTGTCTTGCTTGCTGCCTGTGCTGTGCAGGCAGCTGGGGGCTTCAGCTCTTCGGCCACGGGTAAAGGTGGGGCCGCGGCTCCTAAGGCCTCAAGATCCTCCTCATTCTCAAACTGCATTTCCGTCTGAGCCTTGCTCTGCTGTACCAGCGGCCCCTGGGCCAGGGTCGGTGACTGGTCACTAAAAGTGTCTGAAGACTCACTATGGATGGCCTGGAAGTGGATTTTATCAGGGATCTTCCGGCTCCCTAAGGGACTGGAGTCCTTCATCTTGTGTGGAGAAGAAGTCTAGAAGAGAGAAGGGAGTGTTAAAAGCCAGGCAAAGAGCAAAGCCGAGGTCAGTCAAGGATCTGTGGCAGACTCGTCAATCCCAGGGACTGCCTGATGAGCCCCACGCCTGCCTAGAGAAGCCAAGAGCAGCAAACGTGCTTCCAGAGAAAACACCACAGCCCTGGTATCCTACTTCACCCATGGCAAAAGCTGCACCAAACACACCCTGTCCCGGTTCTTCCCCTACGTTGCCAAGACTGGAGGAGACAGCATGGCATTGTGGGAGCTGTGGATACTTAGGGTCCAGAATCAAAGGCATTGTGGGAGCTGTGGACACTCAGGGTCCAGAATCAAAGGCATTGTGGGAGCTGTAGACACTCAGGGTCCAGAATCAAAGGCATTGTGGGAGCTGTGGACACTCAGGGTCCGGAATCAAAGGCATTGTGGGAGCTGTGGATACTCAGGGTCCGGAATCAAAGGCATTGTGGGAGCTGTGGATACTCAGGGTCCGGAATCAAAGGCATTGTGGGAGCTGTGGATACTCAGGGTCCAGAATCAAAGGCATTGTGGGAGCTGTGGATACTCAGGGTCCGGAATCAAAGGCATTGTGAGAGTGTGGACACTCAGGGTCCAGAATCAAAGGCATTGTGGGAGCTGTGGACACTCAGGGTCCGGAATCAAAGGCACTGTGAGAGTGTGGACACTCAGGGTCCAGAATCAAAGGCATTGTGGGAGCTGTGGATACTCAGGGTCCGGAATCAGAGGCATTGTGGGAGCTGTGGACACTCAGGGTCCGGAATCAAAGGCATTGTGGGAGCTGTGGACACCATGGCTGGCTGTGACAACTCCGACACATCTAACTCACGTGCACCTTCACCAGGCCATGCCTGCTGTGCTGAGGAGCACCCCGCCCCCACCCCATGCTCGCCATCTCCCAGGAGCTCTGTGCAGTCCCTGCAGCTCTTTGGTCTCCCTATTTTCCTCATTCTCCTCCGAGTCTAGGCACACCTCAGTTACATTTACGGCTACGAGTACAAATTACATATGCACAAGGAAGGAAAAAGGAACCGCGCCAAGGAGGCGTGAGAGAAGCGGCGAGGTGAGTGAGCGTCAGGCCCCAAGTCCAGCAGCCCCAGGGCGCTCAGCAGAACGGGAAGGAAACTTCACGGTGGGCTTCTCTACAGCAGTGAGAATAAACGCATCCCGGGGCACCCCGCAAAAGCAGCCCCTGTGCCTACAGGACAAGCAGGTGGCAGTCAGTGTGGGCGGCCACTGAAAGGGGAAGGCTCTCCATGCTGCTGGCCACCCACAGCCTCGCTGGGACCTGGGATCGGGCTAATAAACACACACACAGTGTGAAAATACAGAGTCGCATACTTCAGACCTGTATCTCTCTAGATACGTGTATCTGATTTCAATAAAGTTTCTCCCCGAAACCGCAACTCAAGAGGCCTGGTGGTGACGGGAAATTTACCACACAGGGGTCTGCAGTCACAGAAAGTGTAGGCAAACAAAAGCTGGCACATACCGGCAGGCCCCTCCCTATCTGATATCCCTGGGTCCCTCACAAATGAAGACAGGTCACAGGAGGTTCGAGGTCTGCAGTTAGAGCCACCTAGCCACAAGTGACTGGTCCGCACTTGGACATGCAGTCGTGATCCACAGTCTAAGTTCACATCATGCAAACACACACACACACACACACACACACACACACACACACACACACACACGTTCACTGAGTCACGGCTGGGGTACTAACTCCACACAGCTGGATCCACACAGCTGGAGCTAACTCGGAAACCCTCAGCGGACCGCAGGACTGAGACGAGAAGGCTCACCTTTGCAGCCTGCGGCAACTCGCCCCAAAGCCAGAGCATTTCCAGGTTACTCTTCGGTGTCGACCTGTCCGCCGACTTACTCACCAACTCAGAATCGCTCTTTGGTGTTGAGGGGCGGGAGCCTGAAGGGCTTAAGAAAACACAAAGCCGTCGTTTGAGGGAGAAAAGAAAAACCTTTGTTTTTGTCCCACTGTCCTGGTTCTAGCAACCCAGAAAACAGAGCTCTGCTGCCATCCCCTTGTGACAATCCCTCCTTTGGCCACCAGAGGGCAGTGTGCACCACCACCCCCAACCAGGCGGCCAGCCTTGGAGCCAAATTAAGAAACAGGAGCTATCATTTGGGGGAGCAGGGGGATAGAGTCAGAACTTGAAACTCTCCGAGAACTAATTAAAAAAGGAGAAGGGGAGGAGGAGGAAGAATCAGAGAGGCAAAGAGACAGGAAGGCGGGGGAGGGGCTCTGGTACAAACTGCTGTCCTGTCCAGTCCCTGCGCTCCCATTTTCCTATCAAGCATCTCAGCTTTCAGAGGCGTGCAGAAGGTCCTGGCAGGTGACCCTGTATCCCAGGTAAACATTGGCTTTAAGAACAGGGAAAACACCTGGTTGCCAACTTCATCACACTGGATCATGAGGCTGCCATCTCCAGGAATGCATCAGAATTGGCTTTTTGCCAAGCCACCACATCTAAGTGATGGTGATACATCTCACCTCCACATTGCACATTTTTACTTCTAACACTAGAACCAAGTCCTGTGTCCATTCAGTCAACTGAGGTCCACCTTCTCAGACACTGAGCTGAGAGGCGGTTTCCTTTCTTGGTATTCTCACACCACTTCCTCAAGAGGAACACAGCAGCCTTTTTACAGAAGCAGGAAACGGCCTCTCCACAGACCCTATCTGTGTCCATCCATCGCCCTCCCCCAACTGCACTGAGTCTTGCTTATCTAAGTCAGCTTCCACCTCCAACTCAAGATGGCGTTTCCTGTTGGCACAAGTGGAGACCGCTTGGTAGTGCACACAAAATCATGGCCATGTGTAACTAGCCTGGCCCTGACGCTTCCTAGAAGCCAGACTATGGGCTATTTGAACCTCATTTCATAGTGATGTACAGAATTCCTTTCCTTTGGCGCCTGCTGACCACCGATCTTTCCAAAGAAAGCATAGTGCCATAGGGCAACCTTCATGTTCTAGCCCTGTCTGTAGGGAGGAGGCTCCTGGTACACCATACTGTGAGAAGTTCTACAATGGAACCCTACCACACCACACACACACACACACACACACACACACACACACACACACACACAACAATAAAAGCAGTTTTAAACCACCAGACACGGCAGCACACATCTTTAACCCCAGTATTCAAAAGATCTCTTTGAATTCTAAGTCAGCCTGGTCTACAAAGCAAGGTCTAGGTGAGCCAGGGCTGTATTAGTGAGATCCTGTTTCAAGACAAACAAAATCCATGGGGCTTTTTGGGGGCAGGGGAAGGAATCAATAAATGTAATTGTGAAATTAAATTTTAAATTTTAAATCAAATGAAGTTGTAAAAGTTATGTTTCCCAGACAGAAATTAATCAATGCTCACTTTGGTAATAAAGTTTCAAAAGTAGACGAGGAAGTTTCAAAAGTAGATAAGCAAATACTGGGGAACCAGAGGAGCAATCTCAGACACCTGATCCTAATAAAAACCCACACCCTAAGACACTTCCTATGCACTCTTCTAAATTCCGTTCTAGAAATGCTGGGAAGAGTGTCTGAATCCATTATACAGACGGCCTAATAGGCTGTTTAAATATTTATAGTAAGTGGTTTGACTTCTCTACTAAAGTGGCATTCTAAAAATAGCTTGTAGACTTGTCTGTCAATATGACCCACACAGGAAAGGCTGCACCTCAGGCCCAAGTTCCTTGTCCTGGTTTTCAAGGCCACCCGGAGAGTCAGGCAGCAGGATGGGAGAGACCAGTAGAGGGTTTTAAGCAAGTCGCTTTGGGACTCAGCAGCACATGCTGCTCTTCCAGAGGACCCAGCTTAAATCCCCAGCACCCACAAGGCAGCTCACAATCCCTTGTAACGCTAGTTCCAGGGGATCCATCGCCCTCTTCTGGCCTCCTTGGACACTGCATGCATGTGGTGCATGAACTGCATGCGGGTGCACGTTCACACCCATGAAAGTAAATAATCTTTAAAATAAACTAGACGAGTCTGATCGCCCACTTACAGCTTACAATGAAAGGAGGGAGGTATTGTTCATAAGTAAGTTGGTTAGTGAGTAAACCTGATTTTGAGTGTTAGAGCGACATTTCTGTTTCATATCTGTCAGTGAGTTTCTTCACAAGTCACTGGGTTAAGGTACGACACAGAGGTTAGATGACACGTCTGTAAGAACTGGTCTACCTTTCCGGAGGACGGAAGTGGGAAGGCTGTGGAGGGTAAGAGCTAGAAAGAACTCCCTCGGCCACCACCGCGAGGTGAGGGGGAGTCCTCTGGCAATCTACCAGGCTGCTGGAGGCAGGAAAGACCACAAGGAAAAGAAAGAAGAAAAAAAAACACAGGTCAGTTCAATGCAATGTCCCATCGCCGCCGCATCAGCTGCTCTCGGCAATAACAATTCTAAGAAGGGAGACATTTGGCTGTTAAACAGCAAAATGTGAGTCTGCTGAAATCAGCAGGCATCAACACAAACTGTCTTTGAGACAGCTCTGTTACCCAGGCTGGCCTCAAACTGGCTATGTGGCTGAGGATGGCCTTGAACTCCTGTTCCCGAGTGCTGTGGTTACAGGCATGGACCACTATGCCTGGTTTTATCTGTGATGGGGAGCAGAGCCAGGACTTCACTATGCTAGGCAAGCACTCCGCTAACCCGAGCTACTGCCCCAGCCATTGGCATCACTATCTGGGCCACAAAGACGGGAAGCTGCCAAAAGATCCATTGGCTTCCCATTTCATCCTGTGCCCTTGGCCAAGACAAGATGGCCCGTGTCTGGTTGAAGCTGGGTGCTGAACCAAACTACGAGATCTGAAGACTTGAACGTGGGTTCTGTCTATTGTCTCCTCAATAAAAACACATCATTCTGAGTGTGGGCGTAAGTGTCTATGTAACCCAATGTGTAATCCATTTGACAACAGTCACACACTCTGATGCCATCAGTATCCTGGACTCGGGAAGCAAACAAGACAGACAGACAGACACAGTTTGTGCTGTTTGAAAACCTTCCTTTTTCATTCTTCAGCCTAACGAATAGGTTTTTCAATTGATGAGCAGTTTCTAAATACCCTGCATTGTTTTCTTCCTAAATCACTAGGTTTCCTCTTTGTAGGGGTCTTCTCCCCTGAACCAGGACAAGGACACATGAGGTTCCAGGCATCTTAGGGATGTCCTGTCCTGTACAGTGAGCCACTGCTCATGGGCAGCCATGAAACTGACATGCTCCAGGTACAAAGAATGAGTCACTGACCTTAAAGACTTACTATAAACATCCTGTTAATGGTTTTGTTTTTGTTTGTTTAGGGTTGCTTTGTTTTGTTTTGTTTTGTGAGACAGAGTTTCTCTGTATAGACCTGGCTGTCCTGGAACTCATTCTGTGGAGCAGTCGAGCCTCGAACTCACAGAGATCCTCCTGCCCCAGCCTCCTGAGTGCCGGAATTTGTGCACCAGCACCACCCAGCTTGAAAGATTTTGTTAATGTTTTTAAGTGGATTATTCTACAAAATATGGGGCAAATAAAATCTACTTTTGAAATTATTTTCATGTTTTTATGAAGGTTTATTTTATCTGTGTGTGTGGTGTGTGTGTGTGTGTGTGTGTGTGTGTGTGTGTGTGTGTGTGTAGGTGTCCACAGAGACCAGAAGGCATAGGATCCCTGAAGCAGGAGCTACAGGAAGTTGTGAAGCACGCACAGTGTGTTCTGGGAACCAAACTCAGGACCTCTGGAAGAACAAGAAGTGTTCTTCACCTCTGAGCCATCTCTCTGGCCCCAATTACACCAATTCAAAAAACTAACAATCTTTTAAGTACATGTGGTGGTTAAGTGTTAACTGCCAGCTTATCAGAATCTATAATGACCTGGGAGATGGCCCCTGGACATGATGTGGAGGATTATTTTGATTTGGTTAATTGGGATGGGAAGACTCGCCTACTGTGGGCAGCACTGTTCCCTGTGGGATCCTGGACTCTGATTGGAGAGAGGGGGCTGAGTAATGGCATCCATTCATCTCTCCCTGCTTCCCAATGGTGGATGTCACATGACCTCAAGCCTCAAGCTTTGCCTTGACATCTCTGTTATCACAGACCAGACCCTTGAACTGTGAACCAAAATGAACTGTCTTCTCCTTAAATTTCTTTTGTCGGGGTATTTTATGAGAGCAAAAGGAAAAGAAATTAAAACAGCATGTCTAGCAGAAAATGTTTAAACTACATCATGTAGCTAGGCATCAGGTACCTAACGGAAGGGCTGATCTAGAAGCAGGCAGACCCCTATTCTTGGTAAGCCAGCACTTCCTGTCAGTCCGAGCTGGAATCAGGTATGGGGCACATTCCACCTAGGCCCCACTGCTGACTGCTGCTGTCTGGTTCTCATGATGATGCTAGGCAAACTGGAACCAACGGGGTTGCTTTGACAAGGCTGGCAGCCCATGTCACAGTCCCAGGGTGCCCCCACTTCCATTCTAAACTACAAGTGAGCCTACAGCATCAGGAAGAACAGCCCAAGGACGCCACAGCCATTGCCTCTCGGCCTCTTTGTGACTCTCTCCACATCCCCGAGCATCCTGAGCAGGTTAACCACCTGTCTGCCACCCGCCATAGCAGTCAAAGCTACAAACCACTATCATGCCCAGGGTTTGTCTGCCACCCAAGAACCAACCAGTTTTCACCCTAGCAAGGGTGAGCCTGTCCCATGGTGAACACGGGACTTAGATCCACATCCTTGCCAGGTTCTGGGCAGAACCACTCGGCAGGCCGTCCTGCTCTCAAAGGTCCCATGGCTCTGAAAGCTTCTGGAGTCTAGGGAAGGGCACTTGTGCTCTGTGTGCAGCTGCAGCTCGGTTCTCAGGTTCACGGGGGCACAGCAGGACAAGTGGAAAGGGCATTTCAGGGAAGCCTGCGGTCCTGACCCAGCAGTGTGGATTAGCTGTAGGCCGGCAAGCCCTCGACAGTCCTTGGCGACGTCAGAGGCTCCCTGCTGCAATGTCCCTACATTTGAACTTCACATCAAGGCTAAGGCCCACAGCCAGGTTGGCCATGCTGCCCTCCCCTGCCGCCAATGGGCACCGGGTAATTCAGCAGGGTTTGTTTTTCTCCTGTATGCCTCCCCCACAGAACTTTGCAAACATGTCTTCAGACGGAGTCTAAATTCAAGTCTGAGATTTGCTCACCTTCCATATTTAATCCTAATCTGTACCTCCCCCCGCCACACACACACACACACACACACACACACACACACACACACACACACTGGAGATATTCTGATCCTAATTATTTTCAGTTTTAATTTCTAATTCACTCTTTTCTTACACATGTCTCCTATACCTGACTTCTAAGTCCTCTGGACCAGAAAAGGCAACTTACCTGGGGCTGGGGGACCACTCTCTGTCGGAATTGGGGTATGATGCTGACTGGGGGTACGGTGATATTGAGAGGAGGTTCTCCTTGGGAATATCGTCTTGGAATGGTGGTACATCATTAGGAAGAGTTCTGGGGAGATTTTAAAAGAAAGTGAAAAAACTACCAAGGGCAGATCCATAATAAAATGACGTTTCTTCTTGATTACATCTAAGGGCTTCATTAATCAGCATGACCCCTGTCACACTCAGGCACATTCTAGAAAGGGAAGATGGAAAAGGTAAAATGTCAGCACATATAAACGTGTGTTTGTGCATCTGCCTTGGGTGGACTGTAAACCTATAATGATTTCACCAGAGCATGAACATGATGAGCAGACCAGTGAAGTACCACTGATCTTCAAACATGTGTGTGCATACGTGCGTGCGTGCGTGCGTGCGTGCGTGCGTGCGTGCGTGTATGTGTGTGTGTGTGTGTGTTGCTGGGGATGGAACCCAGGACTCACAGTAGACAAGCACTCTTACCACTGAGCTAACTGAGCTATTACCTAGTTTGCATATTTAAAGATAGAGTCTCCCTAAGTCACCCAGGCTGGCGATCCTCCTGCCTCAGTCTCCCCAGTTCTGGGCTTCCTGGTGTGTGCTAGCACACCTATAGCATCTTTCTGTCACCTTTCACATTCCCCTCACCAGAGTCTGAGAGGCAGGCCAACTGGAACTGGGTCCAGCTGTTCCAGAACATTCCCATATACAGGCGGAGTGCCATTTAAATAAATAAGCCCATACAGAACATGTCTTATGTCTAGCCAGAAAAATACATGGCATCAATCATGTCTCTCTCTGAACTGAACATGTAAAACTCCCTAGCCTCAGATGGGAGAGCAGACATCACAACACACGGTTCACAATCCCACTCCGACAGCCATCCGTCTGTACTTCTGACGCTCCTGAAGGACCTGTGGCCAGTCTGGAACGGAAAGCTGCAAAGGAAAAGCCGTGACAACCAGCCCGAGCCTACCAGCCCCAGTACCCACTTTAGCTAGAGGCCACAGTCAGCGAAGGCCGTGACGCCAGCCAAGATCTAGTTTAAGCCATAAAAAGACACATTTGAAGACTGAGGGGTGAGGCTCCCACGGCTTGTTTGCTTAGCATGCACAGAGCCCTAAATTCAATCCCAGCACACAAAAAACGGAATGTGGTGGCTTAGGTCTACACCAGCCTTTGGGAGGTGGAGCAGGAGGATCAGAAGTTCAAGGTCATCCTCAGCCACGCAGGACCCTGACTTAAAAAATAAAAACTAGTTTACTCTGAACAATGAATGGGGGGGCGGGCATTCTGTCCCTGGTGTTCTTTATGCCTTGTTTATGTTAACGAGACATAAAATTTATCAAAACATGGGATTATATAAAAATCTGAAACAGCAAACATTCTTTAAAAATTTAGTTTTTAAAATTTGGCTTTTTGACGGGCGGAGATGGTGCACGCCTTTAATCCCAGCACTCGGGAGGCAGAGCCAGGCGGATCTCTGTGAGTTCAAGGCCAGCCTGGTCTACCAAGCAAGATCCAGGAAAGGCGCAAAGCTACACAAAGAAACCCTGTCTTGAAAAAAAAAAAAAAAAAAAAAAAAAAAACTTGGCTTTTTGCACCAAAATACATACTTACAAACAGAGCTTTGTGACAGTCTTAGAAGCAAAGGAAAATCAAAAGGAGACAAGATCATTAAATTTGGTCATAATTCAAAGCAGGATGGAAAGGTTTCCTCCACATAAAGTGACTGTAGGCTCCAGTCCCTTACAGCACTGAGCTGACCACACACCCTCCCAACCTAAAGATCTGCCTCAAGGCCGCAGGCAGAGATGGGGCTCAGGGAAGAACAGTGAGGGCAGAAAATGAGGGAGTGAAGGGTGGGACTCAGGGACACAGAGATGGATTAACACACACAGTGCCACAGGCTTGATCCCCAGCAGCAGCAGATGCATCTGAAGTCCTGAGAAAACAGTTCAGTTCATGGAATACTCATCTGCCGATTCTTGTCTCTCGACTCTATTTCAGGCAGCTGAAGTTATCAGCCACAGAGGAATGACGTGGCCAACTGTGTCTTAGGTTAAAAAACCAGACCGAGGCTTTATTCCTCTCTATGTTGGGTCCGCTACCTGACTGCAAAAATTCAGTCTAGGATGCCTAACAGAAACACAAAAAGGTTTTTTATAAATGTATGAAAATCATCTTTATAAACTAACTCATTTAGGACCAGAGATACAGTCCAGTTGGTACTTGCCTAGCATGCATAAAGCCCAGGTTCAAATCCCGCCCCATTTAAGAGAGCATGGTGGTGTGTGCCTATGATCCTAGCATTTGAGAGTGAGAGGTGATCCTCAGCTACAGATTCAGTTCAATTTGTCAAAGAAAGAAACTACCTCCTCCTTCTCCAACACAGACCCCGTCTTTCCTCAGTTTACCTGCCTCCTCCATCCATCGGGGCTGCGTCCTCATCGGAGCTCATCTCTATGGGAAACATGTCCTCATCCTCAGATGTGTGGACGTTCTCATCTCTTTTGAGATTGTCCAACTGAGACTTCCTCCTCCTTTTCCTTCTCTTCTTCCCCAGAGAACCAGCGGATGGAGTGTCGCTGGAGGGCAGGCCCTGGGCAGCCGTGGTGGGATCCAAGCACCTGATTCTGTCCACGGAGTTCCTTTTCAGCTGGCTTTCCATGCGAGAAGCTCCTTCCGACAGGATGGGGGACGTGGCCAGGTACATGGGGATGACTTCCTACAAGGCAGGTATTCAAGAGTCCCATTAACACAGGTGATGGAGAAGGGCCATGACAAAGGGAGAGAGCCACAGCAGGACAACCTGGCATCCCCCAGCCAGGGGGAGACGTCAGACAGAGGGTGGGGTTCGTGAACTCCTCAAATACTGTTTTGTACTCAATACAGCCTTCACAGAATCATAACAGAGTCAGGCCGTCACCAGTGACTTCAAACCATCAAAACTCATCTAAACACCCAGGGGCAGAGAAAAATGATGGCCGAGTCAGGACACTGTTGCTGGGACCTGGGCACACTTTTACATTTTGTATTGAGGATCAGAGTAAGTGTGAATGGGCTTCAACAGGTGAGTGGGTAGGTGTGCATATGTGTGTGTTCTCACATTCCAACATGAGGCCCAGTCTCATTTAAAACAAAATAAAAATCCAGATGATGACAAGCCTGCCCACTCCAGAGCATATCCGAGTGTGTACCCAGGAGACGGGGACCCCTCAGAGAGAAGTGTAGTCAGGGAGAGCTGGCACAAGAAGAAGAGGGCAGTCGGTGATACGGTGTGCAGGTCTCAGCTTCCAGCCGGCTCCCAGGCAGCCACAAATGCTGAGCTAGCAGACTACTACACAGCCCCAAAGGACTCCTCAACTCCTAGAGCCTAAAATGGGCCTCAGCCAGAAGCAATAGGAGGCTATAATAATCTCAGCTAGTACAATCAGGGCTCCTCATTTAGACACGAGTTGCCTGGAGGCTGTGGGTCTGCAGCAGACAGTGGGGTGCGGCCCTTGGCTTCCAGCCCAGAAGCTGTTCCCTCAGGTAGATAACAGGGAGGCACTAGCCTGGGGCAGTCTAAATGGCAGATGCTGGTTTTAGTGTTTGAGGATGCAGGGAGCTTCCTTCCCAGGAAGGAACCAGCTTTAGTTTAGCTTAAGGAACCCCTGCGTAAGACTGCTTCACAGGAGCCCCACACGGGCTGCTGAGTATCTTCCCCTGTCGCTCTCCACCCTAGGGCATTAAGACACAGTCTCTCTCACTGAACCTGAAGCCGGCCATTTCAGCTAGACTGGCTGGCCAGCCAGCAAGTTCTCTGGACCTGCCTGTCTCTGCCCTGCTCAGGGCTGGAGTCACAGGCAGGAACTGAGCTTTTCTTAACTTGGGTGCTCAAGATCCAAACCCAGGTCCTCAAACTTGCAGAACAAACACTCTTAAACCACCCAGTCATCTGCTCAAGCCCAGACCCTCAGAGTATTAAACGTGAAGTTAACACACAACCCAGCAATTTCACTTCTAGGCATATACTGGGGAAACCTGATTATGAATGTGCACAATACTCACACTAGCCACAAGGTGGCAACAACCCTAGAGTCCCTCAGGAGACACTAGGTAAATGGAATGTGGTATACCAAACCACTGAGCCACTGATAACACTAACAGTTGGAGCCAAAATCTGGCTCAGTTGGTAAGGCACCTGCTGTGAAGCCTGACCATTCAAGTTCTGGGTCTGGGATGCACACAGTGGGAGGAGAGAACCGCTCTGGAAGGGGCTTTGATGTTTCCCACATCTCAGTCCACTTCCTGCTGCCTTCTGATCAAGACGTAGCCAATATCTTGTCTGCCATGTTCCACTCTAGGCTCCCCACCATGATAATGGACTGAACCTCTGAAAATGTCAGCCTCCACCTCAGTGAAATGTTTTCCTTATAAGAGCTGCCACGGTCATGGTGTCTCTTCACAGCAAAAGAAACCCTAACTAAGATATACCACATACACACAGTAACTGTAATACTAGAAAATGAAAAGGATTTGGTCCCCTGCTAAGTCATTTCAGATTTGTCGTGCCAGCACACAGTTTGGCCTGTGTGTGATATCAGCCCCTCTGTCTCCTGGAAAAGGCAAGTTAGTTGAAGCAGGCCAGGGCTGGGTCTCTGTGGCCTCAGCACGCACTCGGCTTGCCTGGCTCTGTTCCTGCGAAGGTAAGCAAGTCCTCTGATGCCAGCATGTACCCAACAAAGGACCCAGAATTCCTTCTCCTCGTGTCTGCCTGCTGTGTCTCCACACCCCGGGGTGACTCGGACACCCAGTGCCCCTCACCTGATCATTGTCAGTCTCTTGGACAAAAAATGCTTCTCCATTGTCTCCCAACTTCATGTGCAAATCCACAGACTCCCCGTTGATCTCTATGTCCACCTGAAGAGAGAACCAGAGAAGCACGTGAGAGTCCCGGAAAGCTCCTCAGGTATCAGTGGGTGTCCCTCATCCAGGCACACCTGGGAAGGAGGGAGGGAGGGAGGGAAGGAAGGAGGGAGAGAAGGAACTTGGGTTTCCAAACATGGCTACACTGGTCCTTTTTAACACCTCCATGCTGTTCTAGAACCTTCCACTCCCCACCAATATGCACACTTCCCCCCTCTTCCTAGAGGACGAGAGAGGCTTGTGACTGACACCAACCAGTAGACTACAACAGAAGTAACTCCAGGGGACTTCCGAAACAAGGTCATAACACCACCACGTCCACCTTGTCTCTCATGAGCAGCCACCATGCTTAAGTAAGGGAACCAGACCGCATGGAAGGGCTCTGCCCAGTAATCTCACTGAGAGCACAGAGCCCCCCCCCCCCCCCCCCCCCCCCCCCCCCCCCCCCCCCCCCCCACCCCACCCCCGGCCTGCCCTGCCCTGCCGGCTTTCTGCCTTCTGAGCCACCGACCTGATAAGCAGTGGGTGTGCCTGACATCTTGGAGTAACTAACTGCCCCTGCCCTAGGAACTGGAACAATGGGGTCCTTGGTGAGCATTCGATTGTGCAATGCAGCATTCGCAATGGTGAGTCTGAGAGCTCCCGGCAGGGGGCAGCGCCCTCACACGGCTGCTCTCTGTGGAGAGGGGTGCCCGGGCACGCTCACCACTTTCTCCCGGGAACGCAGGACGCCCATCTTCCCGAAGCGGACATGGAATGGGGAGCACTGCAGGCTGCCATTGGGCTGGCGGACCACGATGATGTCGATGCATCCCGACAGCGTAGCAGGGTTCAGTCCCTTGTAGAGCTCCTTCACCGTCACAAACACCTGGCCAGCCAACTGCCCCACGTAATTCATCGTCTGAACCTGAGAGATGAGACAGATCACACCAGTGAGTTCACCAGGGCAGTGAGCGCGGCACGGCCACCCAGAGCCGCCAGCTCAACACTCCTCCATGCCAACGACGTAGAGTGCACAGGCTTTCACACTTTGCCCACATCATTTGTTTCTGGAATGTTCTCCACAACACCCCTGCGACGGCCCATTTCTCCATTCCATCAAGAAGCCCACCCACTGCCCAGGAATCCTAAGGCAGGGTACCACTGGGCTCAGACCATGCATCCCAGGGTGACTATGAACGTGACCTAACACGTTGTGTTTGGCGATGCTGTCTTGATGTCAAACACAGACAGCTTCACTTGCGTGGCTAGCAGGAGGGAGTACCTCACAAGGACCTGGGCAACATGACAACACGGATAACTGTTTTTGTATGCCTCCTCATTCTTCCATTCCCACAGTCCTCCCACGCCCTCTTCCATGGCGTTCCCTGGGCCTCAGAGAGGGTGACGGCTGTGTCCCAGTTAGTGCCAAGCACTCAGCACTCACTTACTCCCAACACTCTGACGAGTTATGTTATGAGCACCCCCCCTTCCCAATATTGACCAGTGCTTACTGCTGAAGGAGGTCCCTCACCGAGTCTGAGAGCGGCATTTGCCTGTGTGGGTAAACACGAACTGTTCAGAGGCTGGCAAGATGGCTCCGCTCATAAGGACACCTGCCAACAAGCCTGGAAACCCGAGTTCATTCCCCAGGACCCACATGGAGGAATGGGAACCAATTCCCACAGATTAGGGAACCACTCTGACCGCCATACCTTCACAGTGGCATACACCCCCACACACATTAATGTCGTGAACATGACTAGTTAGGAGGCAGTTTGGCAAAACCTCAGTAGCGGATTTCCCCACAGAGCCTGTGACCTCCCTAGCCATAAGCTCTTGACCAGTTCTACAGCATTAGACGCGCACTCTCTCCCATGGAGCCGACTTCAGATCAAATCAGGAGGCAGTTGGTTTCCTCACAAGCATGACACCACTGCGTCATGGGCAGAGCTTACAAGGCAGTTGGGGTCTGTGGCCCAGTGTGACAGCTGGTGACTTTTCTCCTCCATCAGTCAGCCTGCCCGGCATTCTAACACTATGAATGCTAGGCAACAGGGAGACAATGGCACTTATCCGTCTCTGCCCCGTCTCTGCCCGCCCAGCTATTCTCTGACAACTCCAGGGGACACGTATGTTAAGTCATTCGAACAACCAGCCAGCCACTCTCCATCCTCAGCAAACCATTGGGACGTCTACCCTACGGGGCTTGGCACTACAGTGCGTAGAAAAGACAGTCCCTGGCATAGGCTTGTGAGAGAGAATTAATGCACCTGTGACCAAAATATAAACCAGTGATAACACATCGCTATAATCCCAACACATAGAAGATGGAGGCCGAGGGATCAGGTTTTCATGTAGCCAGCCTGTGCTACATAAGATCCTGCCTCAGAAAACAAAATAAAACAACAAGAGCAGCAGTCCCCGCAAAAGACCTGCCATTTAAAAATGCACAACGCTGCAATCCTCACGTTCCTCCGATGAGCGTCACCCTCCACAATAAACTGGAGATTTGAACTTCTGCTGTGTCTAGCAGAGGAGGAAAACTTCCAGCTCTGCAGCCTTTGGGGGCATTTTAAAGGCGTTTTTTTGCACAATTTCTGCCATGCCTCATATCCCTGTGCCTCTCACAGTAACCCTGTGGTAGGAGGCCTTTCACAGGAGGAAACGGAAAAGTAGGTCCCAGCGACACAAAGCCGATGCCTAAAATCACAGGCTTGGCATCAGGCTGCCAGACCAGAAGCAGGCTCGCTGGATTCTGAATCAACTCTATTCTAGTTCACCATGGCATCCCCTAATTCCACCCTGCTCCAACAGGGTCTGTGCTTGTCACTGAGCAACAGACCAAGCTCTCTGGCAGGGAAGGCCCAGCCCAGGCCCGCTCAGCTAAGGCCCACCTTGATACTTCCCATGCGGGGGAATAAACACAGCTCTCAATTCAAAGGGAGTAAGAGATGGTTTATTCTAAAGCAAACACAGGTGAGCATTTCCTGAAAACAGATTCCGACGGCCCTAAGACTGTGTGCTACCATGAGAACAGTTCCATGAGATTGTATTAGTCACAGGACAAGGAAAGTCATAATAACTGGTGGGGACCACATAAGCATGATACTCAGTAAAGAGAGAAAACTCTGCTGCAGGTTTCAAGTGTTATCTAATGACACTCCTAACTTCTGAACCAGCAGAAGCCGGGAGAACACATTTGCAAAGAACTGATAGTCAAAAGGAAGTTAGAACAGTGTGGTGGTTTGCATGAGAAATCTCCCCCATAGTCTGGGCATTTGAGCATGGTCAGCAGCTGGTGGCCCTGTTTTGGAGAGTTTTAAGTGATGGAGTCATGGTAGAAGTACGTTCCTGGGGGTGGACTTTGAGGTTGAAAAGCCTCCTTGTCACTACCAGTTCACTCTCTCTGCTTCCGGCTTGCTTTTGACAATGTGAACTCTCAGCTTCCTGTTCCGGCCACCATACCTGCAGCTTGCTGCCATACTCCATACCATGAGGACTCTGTCTTCCTTCTGCATATTATTTTGGTCATGGTGTTTTGTCACAGCAGCGGTAAGGTAACTGATACAGTCAGACAAAGGTGTGGACAATGAATAGTTAATAAGAAAACTAAAAGCAGCCCCAGATAATTCAGTTCTGGATCAACGAGATTCTAACTCTCCACAATCAGTTAACAGTTTAGCCTTCTAGAACCTTTAATACTGGTGTGTCTCTTGAGGAGGGGGAGGGGGTTCAGTTTACACTGTGTAGGAAAGAAAAGGGTTCTGAGAGTGGGGGAGCAGTTAGCAGATCTCAGCATTCCAGTTTCCCAGGTTCAAATGCGTGAGCACAGGGTCCCAGATGCCTGCAAGGCCCAATTCTAGTTCTAACTGGTCAGGAATAAAGGGCATTTTCCCACTCTGTTTAGCATCCCAAGAGGCATCCTTCATCACTGACGGGCATGGCTGCTCTGCCCTTTTGACTTCAAGAAAGCAGCCCGCCCAGGCACAGGAATTGTAGAACAGGACACTCACTTTGCTGCTCCAACAGGTTCTTTTTAATTGAAAAAACCATAGAAATGGGAAATGTGAGGCTGAGTTCTCCTGAGGATTCACACACACACACACACACACACACACACACACACACACACACCAGTAACCGTCTGCTGTGTGAGCAAAGGGCTTGGCTGGTGTATTTTCTTACTTCAAATAGCCAGAAGCAGCTGACTGCTGGGAGCCTCCACAGATGTAAAAAGGTCTCTATGTAGACATAGGGACACTGTTCACAAGCCCCACCAGACGAAAATCTTCTTGAAATTATCCTTGACATCAAGATCCAGGGGCTGCCTAGACAACCCTGCACTAAGCTTTTTTCTTAAAAAAAAGAACACATTGCCTCCACAAACTCATGAAGATGACTATTAACTGGAATATAGGAAGTTCTGTCAAGTAGGTGGTGAAACTGAGGCCTTGTGTGCCATTTGTAGCAAGGGAAAATGGTGCAGGTACCTGGAAACCAGTGCCACAATTCCTTGAAAATGAAAAATAAAATTACCCTACAACACAGCAATTCAACGTCAATGTGTCTCTTCTGAAGAGCTGGAACCAGGGTCTTGAGAAGGTATTTGCACACTCATGCTCACAACATAAAAAGGAAGAATCACCCAGCATCGGCAGCGCAGCATCTGTCTGGCATCCAGACATCCATCTACAGAGCGACAAGAACGTGTGGGATGATGGGAAATTATTCAACCTCCCAAAAGAGGGAAACATGGAGACTGAGGAAATGGCTCAGGGCATGAAGCGCTTGCTGGGCTGGAGTGCAGAGTAGAACTCAGATCCATCCCACCCCACCCCACATGGCAGTCAGTTAGGTGTGGCGGTACACCCCTAACAAGTCCTGAGGAGGTAGAGAAGGGGATCCCCAAGGCAAGTGGGCTAGCTAGACTCGCCCCCTCAGTGAGCTCTGGGTTCAGCCAGAGAACCTGACCTCGGTCCACAACGTGGAGAGAGGAAGACACCCAACATCCACTCTAGGCCTCTATGTACATGCACGCACGCACGCACGCACGCACGCACGCACGCACGCACGCACACGCACGCACGCAAGAAAAGGAGGGGAGGAGATTCTTCAAGCTGCCCCAGCACAGGAAAGAAAAGTCAGGAGGGCCATGAGGGTGTGAAAGAGGTCATCAAAACAGGACAAATGCTGCAGGATCACCATAGGAGCTACCTAGAGAAAACAGCAGCTTCCGGGGGGGGGGGGGGGGGGACAGAAATGTGGAATGGCCTCTGGAAAGGGTTTCCATTCTGGAGGAACGCAATGATGGCTGCACTGAGCTGCACGCTTTAAATGACTGGAGATGCAGCTGAGCTGGTGCAGCATTTGCCTGGCAGGCACAAAGCCCTGGGTTTGATCCCCAGCACTGGGTAAAACCAGGTACAGAGGTGTGCAGCCTGCCATCCCAGGACTGGAGAGGTAAAGACAGGAAAATCAGAACTTCAGAGTCATCCTAGGTTTGAGGCCAGCCTGGGCTACATGAGATCTCGCCTCAAAAATGTAAGTAAAAGACTCGAGGTGCACCCCCAGGAGGCATGTGACCCACAATGGCCTTTAACAAGCCAATGTAAGCCAGGTCCTCTCAGGCACCTGCTGGGCTGAAGTCAGGCAAGGAAAGGGCTCTTTCTCTGCCCCCATTGGAGGCTCTCTTCTCAATAAGCCTTGCGTGAATTTTTCTTTAAATGTTCTACACAATCAAACCACCACCGGACGTAAAGTCCCAAATTTCACTTCCTTCAGCTGCACTGGCATAGTTAAAAAGCCCAAGGAAGCCGCTAATTCAATTAGCCTGGAGATAAGCCGCCAGAACAACCTTGCCGGGGCAGAGGTGCCTCCCACCGGGCCATAATCCCATCCCTCTGCCGTGTTTCAGTCTTTGGCTTCCTTGAAAGCACGTGAGGAGGCAGAAAGGGAGAGGTCTGGTTTGAAGGAGAAAGTGTCTGGGAAACTCGGGGTGAGGGAAGATCAAAGGAAGCAAAGAGAACAAAACAAAACGCTGACGTCCCCGGCGGACCTGCGGGAAGACACTGGCCACCAGACTGCTTTCCAGTCTGCTGGGTTTTTTCTTGAAATCTGGCAAGATATTGCACCTGGCAGGGCTGAACACGCTGGAGAAAGAAAGGATTCTGCAGTTCCTGGCTCCAATGTATTTTTGAAGGAGAACTTGACCGGGTCTTAGAGGCTCCTCAGGCGGGCCTGGAATTCGCTAGAGCAGCGGTTCTCAACCTTCCTGATGCTGTGAGCCTCTAATACACTTCCTCATGTTGTGGTGGGTGACCCCCAACCATACAATTATTTCTGTTGCTACTGCACAACTGTAACTTTGCTACTGTTATGAGTCATACTGTAAATGTCTGATATGCAGGATATCTGATATGCCACCCCTCTGAAAGTGTTGTTTGACCACCCAAGGGGGTTATGGCCCACAGGTTGAGAACCACTGCTCTAAAGCAAACCAGGACCTTGTGGATCTGTGGATCACGAAATACACAGACTTTTTTTTTTTTTCTTTGATTGCAGCTGCTTCTGGGCTGGCATTCTGAACCAACACTAAGTTCTCTAAAATGCCATTTCCAGGTAAGATCTTCCTAGATAAATGGGGAACTCATTCGGGGAAGAGAACCCCACTTCAAGGCCCCAACCTGCAACTGGAGGACACACACCCTCCCGAATCAATCCTAGTATTCAGCAGGTGCTTGGCCTAGCCACCACCCCAGCCTCAGACTCCCAGACATGGCCGAGGGACTTCATCAAGAAGTACCCCAAGTCTCATGACTTCCCATCTAGAAAAGTCTACATTTAGCCCCAAATTGGCAGGATCCATCAGCAGGCTTTATGAACTGCCAAGAAATGCTGCTTCCCTGCCCCCTACCTGTTTTTTTTAATCTGCCAAAATTCCAAAGCTCTCCTAACCCCACCATTGTATTAATGCCATTTCCCCACCAAGAACAGTAACATATTTGAGGGTGGCCTCAGGTCAACTCCATTGAAAACTTGTCACGATAACATAAGGGGCTCACAAGACAATAGAGGACACAAGCATAATTATGTATGAGGAGTTCATCAACCCAGATTCACACAGATACGAAAATCAAAAGAGGGATGGCTCAGTCCATAAAGTCTCAAAAGCCAGAGGACCTGAGTTTAATCCCAGCATCCACATAAAAGCCAGGCACGAGCCACTGGGGAGGAGACAGTGAAATCCCAAGTCAGCCAATCCAACTGGACCAGTAGCAACAAGTCTACTTGGAGATCCTGGCTCAAAAGATAAGGTGGACCTTCCTTAGGGCCCCACATGTGCACATATACACACCCACCTACACACACACACACCTCTACCCACATACACCTGCACACACACACACACACGCACACCCATGTACACACACAAGCCTGCACACACATACACACATACCTACACACACACACACACACACACATACACACACATCTGCAAACACACACACACACACACACACACACACACACACACATTCCCACCTGCACACACACAGAGACACTCCCACTTACACATACACACACCCCCGAACACACATGTATAAAATAATTTTTAAGGCCTTTCAGAAGGCCCCACATCAAACCATTCCATAAAAACTCCAATAATAACAGTAGAATCACAGACCATACACTCAATGCTCTGGTCATTATCCCGACAAAGTCCCAGGAAGAACTACCCATCTGGCACATCTGAGCAGACCCCAGCAATCCCACCACAAAAAACTGATCCTACAGATAAAAAGATCGTGGTTTTAGTGTGTGTGTTTGCACAGGGTTTTAGTGTGTGTGTTTGCACAGGGTTCTAGTGTGTGTGTTACAGCACATAAGTGGACCTCAGAAGATAATCAGTGGAAGTCAGCTCTTACTTTCCACAGAACAAGTCAGAGTTTGTTCTTTTTTTTTCCAGGAATGTGGGTTCCAGAAACTGAACTCCAGTCATCCTGGTTGGCAGCAGGCACCCTTACCTGCTGAGCCATCTCGCCAGTCCCCAGAAACAACACAGTATTTTTGGGTGGCACTAACCACAGACCTGACTGTGATAGGGAGAAGCAGGAATCACTTTGAGGTCAACGAGACCCTGGATTAATAAATTATTGACCACCCACATTATGTACAGAATAGTACAAGCCTATTAAAAGTGGAAGGGAGCTGTGGGCTCTATAAATACCCACACTCACAGGGGTGGGGAGGAGACCTTGGCTTTTCCGTCTACACAAGTATTTCTTTCACATCAGTTTTTCATGGGAAGTCTGAAAACTCCTGTACACGTGGTCTCGGGGTCTCCATGTCAATGAAAACTACTCAGCAGAAAAGGGACATGTAGGGGCTGAGGAGACGCTTCCTGGGAAAGGTGCCTGCTGCCAAGCCTAAGAGCCTGGCTCAACTCCTGGAGCCTGTGGGGGTAAAGGGCTGAGAAGAGATTCTATGAAGTCATCCTCTGACCTCCACACTCATGCTTGTGACATGCACAGACACACACACACACACACACACACACACACACACACACAATTGAATATTGCTTCTGATAAGGTTGTCCAAATGGCAGGGTCAGCTAGGACATGGTCCCTGCTCTGGCAACAAGGGGGTATTATTATAATCCCAGGTTATAAGAGTCCTCAGGTCCCTGCCATCAGGAGGGGGACACATAGAAGACACAATATGGCCCCTATACCCTGGGACACTGCCCTGGGTTGGGACTCAGAACCTCAGCCCTTAACCGTTAGCTCCCTTGCAGGGCACAGGACCTTTGTTCCCCCTTGGAAGTGCCAAGTGTCCTCTCACACACTTGGGAGAGCCCTCTAGCCAGCTGCACATCTTGGTCAAGAATGCTCTGTTCCTGGGACCTCTGTTCGTCACTGCACCTCCCCCTCCAATCCTGTCCCAGTCATGGTCATGTGTCCCCTGCCTGTCCAAGAGAACTGTGGCTCGTTCTGAACCTGTGAGATGGGTGATTTAAACAGCACCCACCACCCAGAGATACTAGGAAACAGCCTGTAGTCCTTCCCACGTCCACACTTCAGGTAAAAACTGATACTGACCCAATGGCGGCAAACAGCTCCAAAAAAAATAAATAAATAAATACTGAACTAAGTCCCTTACAGCAGAGTACTTTGTATGTATTTAAATTTAAAGTATCCAGATTGTGCCTATACACAAAAAAAGGCAGAGCAAGGAACATTTCGATCAGATGAATACTGGGGTACTGAAAGAGTATTCCACAATAAACATGGCTTCAGGCAGGGTGTCCAGGGGCACTTGTCTCTGATTCCAACATCCATCAAGGAGGCTGAGGCAGGATGATCCTGAGTTCCAGGCTAGCCTGGGCAACACAGGTCAAGAACAGCCTGGGCTACATAGCAAGTTCCAGGCCAGTCCAAGCTACAACAGCTCCACGTTCACATATGAGGATGTCCCAGTATAGCCGGATCACCTACCATCCTGTATCACTCCATCCTGGTTGTTTTTCAAATAAGACTCCAAAGGCCAGGGCTGTTAGTGCACAGGACACCAACCCCACAGCCAGCCATCCTAGAACAAGGTACCTATCACACCTACATACTTGCTAAAATCAATTCACATCATTATTGGACCCTTTCAGACCGTGAACCTAAGACAGAGAAGACACCAGAAAAATGGATTTACAATCTAAGGTGGGGTAGTAGGGGTGAGCCAAGGAAGCTCAGGGATGGACCAGAAGCTAGCATGGGCCGGCCAGGACGAGCCCAGCTCTGCAAAGGGCCCCCAGTAGTACCCTGAGCTCCCCACTTAGAGTGACAGTCTGAAGTTGCTCTGAAGCACCTCAATTCATTTGGGCAACAATCTGGTAAATGGAGTGTGGTTTTTCCACTCCGTCTAGATAGGGAAACTGATAACCAGGCTCCAGAAGTGACTTCTCGGGCCCATGGATCTCCAGCTATCAGTGGTCAGCTGCCTTGCCATCCCCTGACCTTTCCCTCTCTCTAGCCCGAAGCCCTGAGAGCAAGAGATAAGCAAAAGGCCTGCCTGGCCCAGCCCCACCAGCTGAGACCTCCCCACTCAGGACAGCCACCAAGGGTCCCATCTCCCTCATCTGAACCCCAAGTCATCACCCAGGCAACAAGACCGGGCATGTTGTCCCTTGCACCACCGCCCGCTTTCCAAAGTGACAAGCATCCTAAAGAAAGTTGGCGACTGCCACCTAAAGAGGGGAGAAGTCACGCGGGGTGGCGCGGCCACCAAGACAGCACCAAGCACAGGACCCAGGCTTCCCAACCCAACCACCAGGCCCTACAACAAGCAGGGATAAGGGCCAAACACACACACCCACACACACACACACACAAAACCCGTGACAGCAGAAGCGATGTCAGCAAACAGGAAGCGCGGTCAACATGGGGGACCGAACACAACGGGGATCTTTCAGCCTTTCTGGGGCCACGGAAAAGTTCCCTGACTGGGGTACTTATCAGTCCTGAATTATTACGCATTCCTAAACTGCTTTCATCCATAACACGCGTATTAAGGAACAGGGGGTGGGTAGCACGTCTGAATCCTCATGGGTTCATCCACTCCTCTAAGAACCGCTACAGGCTCACCTTCCCCACAACGTCGCTACCCTGTGGGAAGCCGCTGTGTCCCACGGTCCCCAGTCCAGCCCTGCCCACCCACGGCTCTCACCTTCTTGCTTCCTGCCAAGGAGGGTGAGTATCTCAGCAACTACTGGCCACCCAAATGATCAGCCAGCCACCCTGACTCTAACCCCCTTTTGCTGAAGATGACTTCCAGAGCGTTGCTTTTCGCTCTATATTCCCCGGGCCTTCCCCCAGGTAAACCTGTCCCTAGCCCGGGCTGGGGGAACCGCAGGCCCAGCGCCCACCACACGGCAGAGCAGCAGGGAGGCCTGGCCGGGTAACCTGAGGATCTGCGTTCCAGGATCGCTGCCACCCAGCGGAGGTGTGCCCTTGGGCACCGGAGGTCAACCTCCCAGTCTGGCCTCAGTATCCCCGGCTGCAAAGCCTGAATCCTAAGCCCCTTGGGATGAGTCTCATCCGGGTCCCAGCCCCGTCGGGCCCCCTGCAAGCTCGGGCGCGTCATGGGAAGGGCCGGGGGGGATGCGACGCGGGCCCGCATGGACTCCTTGCGGGTCCCCACATCCCAAGAACTTGCCTGGGGGTGTGAGCTGGGCCCCAGGTCCCCGCTGCTACTCACCAAGCGGACCTGCGCGCGTAAAGCCGCCTTTGTATGCAAACACCAGGCCTGAAGCTGCTGTCAGTTTACAGCACGGGGAGGGGCGGGGCCCGGGCGGGGGCGGGGCCTCCGGGGCGGCGCCAGGGGGCCTCCGGAGGAGCGGTGGAGCTGGGACGCTTTCAGGGCCCACTGACCTCCTCTCCACCCCCCCCCCCCACATCCCACCCCACCCCTCCGTAGACAGGACTGTCTGCCTTGACTTTGCCCGGAGTAGGGACGCTCAGTCTCCTCCCCGCGCGCCAAAAGTCTTCAATTTCAACAACCTGACCCCCACTTGACCTTATTGCCACAAGGCAGCCGTCAACCCCTACTCTGAGCGCCGCCCACACCCGACCTATCCTGGCTTACCATTCACCACCAGGGAGCAAAAACCAAGAAAGAATAAGCATTGGATAACACCAAGTCTGGTGGTGGAAAGGGCCAAGTCAGGGCAAGCCACTCTCAAGGGTCACTGAGACCCCAAAGGACAATAAATCATGTCTTGCTTTGTTTTGGAGACAGGGACTCCTATATCCCAGGCTGGCCTCAAACTTTCTATGTAGCCCAGGATGACCCTGAACTTCTGATCTGCCGTTCACCTCCCAAGCCTTGAGATTCCAGGCAACCCTCTCCACTATGCCTAGATTATGCGTGCTGGGGATGGAGCCCAGGGCTTCAGATGTGCTTGGCATGCACTCTACCAACTGAGTCACATCCCCAGTCATAAACATCAAGTTATATGTATATACATAGACCCTCCAAAGAGGCGGTGCTTTCTAGGGAACCACAGCCTGGAGACACAACCCTAAGGTCTTGTAGGGGCACAGAGAGAGTCAGAGTACCATTTAGATGTTATCCCAGGAAGGAAAATCTATAAGGGGGCTGGTATGGCAGGAATGGATGCCATCCCACAGCATTCCCGGAGACCAGAAAGGAGGTGATGGAAAGAGAGGATTTTACTCCATCTGGGGAAAAAAAATAGCTTTTTATGAAGGGAGGGAGTGTTGTGTATCCCAGGTTGGTCTCAAATTCTATATATCTAAGGATGACCTTGAACTTCTGATCCTTCAGACCTCCAGAATGCTGAGATCACAGAGGTGCACCCCCACACTGGGTCTATGTATTGGAGTTTGTGCATAATTGGGTTATGCAGGCCAGGCGAGTGCTCTGCCAACCAAGCTGTGCTCCCCTGACCCACCCTCGCCCCAGTCAAAGCCCGGATCCCTTTTGAGGTCCAGAGTAGACCTGCAGGGGAACTGAGGCAGGCTGGGCAGGCTCCACCCAGGAGCTCGGGAGACAGCTTCGGTGTGCAGTGACAGAGATCATCATAGGCCAGGTTGGCTCTGCACCAAGCCAGGTGTGGAATTACTCCAGCTGTGCTTGGGGCAACCCTCAGCCAGCCACAAGGATTGTCTCCACTGCCCACGAATTCCTGAGGTTCTGGGCCCCAGCATGAAGGCAGCCTGCCCCCTCCCCTTCCCCTCCAGGCTTTCCAGAAAGCAAGTACTACATTCTGCCATTTACATGAAGCCTTAATTTTTTTTTCTTTTAATCATTCAGCTCTATAGACAGGAAGATTCCGAACGCATAAAATTCAACCCAAAGCCCTTATCCCACAAGTGAACCTGGGGATTGGTGCATACACACACAAACACACACACACACACACACACACACACACACACACACACACACACACACAGTCACTTTTTTCAGAAACATTCACCAAGTCACTATACTGAAAACTGGATTCTCTGAAGCCCAGGAGCCTAGCGCAGCACTGTCTGGAGCCTCCCTGGTGGGGCCCCAGGCTATGTTGTCTGCAGCCACACTGGTGGCTGGGTGGTGACTCAGCCTTGGAGCTGAGGTGATCCCCTGAGCCAATCCCTGCACCTGCAGCGTTCAGCCCAAGTCGGAAGAGGGGAAATAACCTAATGACTCTGGTTAGAGGAGGAAGAAGCCAGACCTGGGCTGAGCAACACAGCATCCTAGATTCCAGACTCAGTTTCACAATCCAGGAAGTGGGTGGAGGTGTTGGAGAAGCAGGCCCATTCTGAGGCTGGAAAAGGAACCTGTTGGGTTCAGGGCTATGTGGCTGACTAGACTTTCAATTCTAAAATCCAGTACTCTTGAGGAGCAGGGATTCCATAAGGACCTGGTGGCTGTTCCGCCCAGTGGCTGCGACTCCCTGGTCCCTCAGAGAGGACAGGCATCATGAACTGGTCCCTGACCCGACAATGAGAATATGAAACTCCCCCTTCTCATTGACAACCCACCTCCTCCCTCTCCGGCAGTGACAATAACTGTTAAGTCCTTGGATTCTGTTTTCCTGACAGACTACTCCATTGCTAACAGCTCTGACCCAGGGTGCCCGGGGCAGGTGTGGGCAAAAGGGTGAGCTGCCCTCTGCATGAGAACCCACCCCACACCCGCCCCAGTCAGGCCACATGGACAGACAACTGACTGACCTCTCCACTCCAGAGGTCAGTTCTGCAAAATCCCAGCAGAAAAGATCCCTGAGGCACCTAAGGCTTCTGGGAATGAGGAGGTTCTTTGGGGTCTAACGCTAGCCCTTAGTGGAGCTCCCCCACCTGCCCCACCCCACCCCACCCCGTAAGGTACCCAAAGGAGACTCTGCGGGCCTTCTCTATGAGACAATGGACCTCAAGAAATTGGGACTTCCCTAGGACCCCGTGCTGGGAGGAGACAATGGCTGGAGCCTGCTGTCCGCCTGGGAGGATACTTGTCTCCCAGGAAGAGAGGTTTCACATGGGACTTGTGAAGATTCCTCTTCCCAATGGGGCCACACTGAATGCATTTCCTTTCTCTGTTTTTCCCCATTACCTGTCTAACTGTCCTGTTGAAGACAGGTAGCAGAGCCTAGCTTGTCAGGGTGCTAGGACCCCAACAAACTCAGGGACACAATGGGGCAACTTCTCCATGGGGACTTCCTCAATCGGGTCCCCCCAACACAAGGTGGGAACCACTGGCCACCTGGTGCTACTTCACTGAGGAGGAGGAAGGACAGAGGACAGAGCCGTGGGAACACCCAGCAGAGACAGAATGTAGCCTGTGGCACTATGGCTGACCTGCGAGAATTTCTGGGGAGGGAGTGGATATAAATGGCCCAGGTTCCAAAGGCAGAGGAGGAAGGAAAAGAGGAGGAGGAGGAGGAGGAGGAGGAGGAGGAGGAGGAGGAGGAGGAGGGAGGTAATCCAGGACCAGCAGAAGGCGGGAGCAAAAGCTTCAGGGACAGAAGACTTTAGAAGATCACCAGGGACATCTTAATTAGGGTGGTGCTCCAGGAGGGTAAAGGAAGTGCCAATGACATATAGGGAAAACACCTAGTTGGCGGCAAGTGGGCATCTCGGAGCTTGTGCTACTCCAGTCCATCCCCCGCATCGTGCCAGGAAGTAAATAGCACTCAGGCTCCCCGGGGACCCTGGCACACATCACTGCAGCCAACACAGCCGGCCTCAGGGCCAACCCACGTGGGGCCACACCCACACTGTGGCCATGCTCCAGAGTCCCACTCCCCCATTCAGCACAGTGGCCTCTGTGGCAGGTGCCCAGGCTGCACGGGGGGGGGGGGGGGGGGGGGGGGGGGGGGGGGGGTACCTGTCCTCAGTGGGCACACAGTCTCAAGTAGTGATCACATGTTGGGTGCTGCTATGGACCCGAGGGTTGCCCACCGATGAAGGGTTTTGGAAACCTAGTCTCCACGCAAGAGGGTTCCGCCCACTTTGGAATCCCGTGTGGGCAATCCCTTCTAGGCAAATCCGGGCCAGATGGAGGAGCTAAGTGCGGGGGACAGCCAACAGCATCTGCACCAGGGCTGACAGAGGCCGTGGCTGGCCTCAGGTGGGCAGGGACAGTGATAGCTACTAGGTAACATGTCTCTCTCTCCCCAAGGAAAAGCGAGAGAGGGGCCAGGATACCCTTTGCACTGTGGTCACCTGGGAAAGAATCATCATAAGAAGCCAGGTAGAGCAGAAGGTAAAAGACAACACAGGACCAGAGGTACCAAGGTGCTGAGGGAGACGCCAGGAGTCAGCATCAGCAGGAATGGAGGAATGAATTCCATGACTTAGGAACAGGGGCTGCCGCTCTGGGAAGCTACTGACTGCTCTACTTGGTTCTGGTCCTAGGAACAAACAAGACAGTCTCTGTCCTCAGGGAGTCACCTGTGACCTTGTCAGGCAAATGTCACAGGGGCAGCAGTCCTGAGAGCTGTGTGTCTCCAGTCTCACATTTCCCAGCTAAGAAACCAGCTGCCCAAGAAAGGAGATCAAGGGGGGTAGGGATGCAGAGGGACCTCAAGAGTTTCAAGTTGGGGGTGACTATGGTCAGAGTATTTGACATGCTTGAAAGGAAACAGGTCCGTGAAAGCCATCGCTGTGTACGACGAGTATAAGCCAATCCTTCAAAAAGTAAGTTTAAAAGCAAGAAGAGTTCCCCTGTATAGAGAGGCAGCCAATGTGATAAAACACAGACAGTTGTGGCTAGCATTTAGAGACCATTTACAAACCAGACCCAGTTCTGGACTGCATGCTGAGTTTCTTCTTCAAGTCCCTGGGATAGATAACACCGGCTGACCCAGACCCTTAAGGAGGAAAGTAAGGCACCATCGAGGGATGGCTGAGGTGACATGCCCGGGTGGCAGTCACGTGGCAATTAGCAGAAATTAGACCTCGTGGCACACGCTTATCCAGTGTGCTATCTGACCCTAGATCTTTCCCTGGAGTCTCTTTAACCTGAGTGCTCCCTGGCCAGTAGACTTTCCTGTCTCCTTTTTCAGGCTAGCCCTGCCGGCGTGAGGCTCTTGCTTTGGCCCATGACGACTCAGTGACATGCCATATTTGTGATCCTCCCACACCCTGGCACACTAACCAGCCTACAGAAGCCATTGATCTTTCATCTGAAACCCACAAGCACACTGCTGTCTCCCTTGAGGGAACGATCTTCGTTGACAACCTCTAGGGAGCAATAGGCAACCAGGGTGGATATACAATGTCTAGGGCCTAAAATGGTGTGGGCCTGAGTTCCAAGCCCAGCCCAGCCATGGGGCAGGTGTGACTTAACCTCAATTCCCTTGGCTATTTGTGGTGATATTTTATTTGTGCTCTAAAAAACAAAGCTTGCCTGGAGATCAGGGAAAAGACAGCTATTATATTAAACAGAAGTCAGGCAATGATAGAGTACCTTTAATCTGTCACTTGGCAGGCAGGGATCTGTCTGGATCTCTGTGAGTTCAAGGCCACACTGGAACAGAGCCAGGCATGGTGGCACATGCCTTAAATGCCAACACTAACCACGGAGGTCTGGAGGTCTGTACAGACAGACAGGAAGTGACAGAACTGGGCAGGAAAAAGTGATGTATATGGACAGAGAGAGCAAATCAGATTGCAGAACAGCAAGGCATATAGGCCTGGGTAGACAGGAAGTCTTTGGAAGCTGCAGAGTTGGTGAGGTGAGGTTAGCTGTGGCTTTCCCTATTTCCCTGATCTCTCCGGTTTCCACCCCTATATCTGGCTCCATGTTTATTTCATAAGACCATTTAGAAATTCGTCTACAGCTCTTCACCATGAGTGACCAGCCTCAACTCAATGTGTTGGGGCAATCAGGTGGGTGGACACGGATGTCAAGTAAAATTCTTGTCGCTGGTCCAGCCTTAGCTCTCACTCAGCATTCACAAAGACACGATGCCGATGGGTGAATGCCGAGTACTAAAGAAACATCTACTGTTCATTTTGCCAACCTGTCACTCACAGCAGGTCAGGACACCTCAGCAGATAGCAACACTCTTGACACAGTGACATGGTGCCAAAAAGGTGGGAGTCAACTAAGAAAACGATCATCTCCCTCTGACACCCATGGGAGGTTCCAAGGCCAGACCCACCCTCATGCTCGACGATGTCTGTGACATCTGATGTCTCGAAGGCCTCTGCCCTGTGACCAGACCGTGCACTGAGCTCATGGCCAAGGGAGATTGGGGAACATCTCCCCTCTTGGGAGTTCTAGCCCTGGGTCTTGCTGAGTTTGCATTGATTGTTTCTAACAACCAGCTTAGCTGAGTTCCGAACCACCTAGACAGCTGGTAGAGTCCTCATCTCTTTGGCTTTTTTCTTTTTTTCCTTCTGGATACATCCCTGGGGGTGTTTCTGAGGAAGAATGGTATCTGAATCAATGGGTTGAGTAAGAGAGATTCTCCATCAATGTGACAGTCCCCATCCCTCAGCTGAAGGTCTCAACAAATAAGTAAATGTATCTTAGCATAAGTATGAAACAGCCTCCACAGATTCGTGTGTTTCAAAACTAGTTCCCCAGCCAGTAGCTACAAGTGGTTGTGTGACCTCTGAGATACAGAACCTGGTAGCCAGGTTGACATAGACCAATAGACTTGAGGATTGTAATTCTACCCATTTCCCATTCCACTCACTCTTCCCTGGTACTGCAGAACTGTGGTAAGTCACCTCCACATGCCCCCACGGCCGTAGGCACGCCTTTCCCACCACGGTGGGCTGGACCTTTTGGAACTCCAAATCAAAGACCATTTCTCCCCTCCTTTCGGCTGCTTCTGCTGGCTGTTGGTCACAGCAAACACAATTCCTGAGTGGTTTCTCTCCAGACTGCAGTAACACTGCTCCTGCTTCTTTGAACACCCCATGTTTTTGCAAGGGCATTTTGCCTTGTTGTTGACCGGGTTCTGTTACATCCCTTTAAGCTTTATTGGCCTTTGCTCTGAGATGCAGGTAAGACACTAGAGATTAGTTGAATCCTTCTGAGGCAGGACTTCAAGCCCGGCTCCTGCCAATCTGGCACAACCCTCTTGCTGGGACCCATCTGTCACTAATGCTGCAGGACTTCCTTCCTGATCCCCCTGCCCAGTGATCTGCTTTGTAGGGAATCCTCCCATCCTGGATGGTTATCTGATGCTGCCTCAAAACTAGCAGTGTTAGCCAGTGGACAGCTCTTCTCTCATCAAGATCTGAGGAGCAGCCCGACAGGGCAATCTTTGGAAATCAAACTGTCACCTCTGGAAGGGTCATAGTCGTGATGACTGGGGCTAGGACCTGCTTGCAAAAGAACGTGCTTGCCTGGTAAGGGTCTTTTCCATGGGGACCTTCCCCATAGGGTGGCTGGAGTGACATAGCTTGGCCCTGCCCCTGGCCCCGCCCCCCAGTGAAGGGTCTAAGAGAGCACAAGGTGGAAGCCAGAATACTTTCTAAGACCTAGTTGCTGAAGTCACCCCCCCCACCCTCTCTGCCACCACAGTCTGTTCCTGGGAACTACATGAGTAAGTAAATCCAGCCACACTCAGTGGAGGGGAAGTGGGGTCAGACTCCTCACCAAAGAATCTGCAGGCCTCTTAGGAAGTTGCCACCAACCCAGATTATTCCAGGCCTGACTCATCTCTGGAGACTGTCCCAACCATAAGAAGCCACTTTTGTGGGTGGCTTCAACCAATCCTATGCAGAGTGAGGCTCAGTCAAAAGCAAGGGAGCCCCTCTGCTGACCTCTCTGGGGCTCCTTCCTCTCTACACTCTGCCCTGAAAACTCTAGCATCCTCAACTCCAAACACTTTTTTTCTTGGGGAGCCCTTGGGCACTATTTAGGGCACCTCGTACCCTCTGAGCTTGTGCATGTCTGGTTTTTAAAGGTGTGTGTGTGTGTGTGTGTGTGAGAGAGAGAGAGAGAGAGAGAGAGAGAGAGAGAGAGAGAGAGAGAGAGAGAGACGACAGACAGACAGACAGACAGACATATGTGTAAATTTCCAAGGAGGCCAGAAGAGGTCATTAGATCTATTGGAGGTGGTGTGCTGAGCCACCCAACGTGGGTGCTGGCAATCAAACGCTGATCTCTGGAAGAACAGCAAGCTATTTGCTAAAGATCTCCTGTTTGCATCTCTGCTCCCACGCCCTGGCCTCCAATGACTGCTGGTTCAAACATCTGTCCCCTTTTCCGGCTGTTTGAGACAGTGGGGCAAGCTTGTCCCCACTGCCCTGTCAGTACTGCAAGTGGCCATTCCGGTAGCTGCAGTGACCTGGAATGAAGCACTGGAGGGGGACACATGTTCTCACCTCCAGCCAGATGTCACCTTCTCCTCTCCCTGGTCCACTTCTAGGCCTGCAGTGCTCATGACAGCATCGGCACTACCATCTAATAAGCGATCCCTTGGGATACTTCAGAGCAGAACGTGGGCATCGGGCTCTGCAGGCTTCTCCCTTCCCAGCGTCCCTCTCGGTTCAGATTATCTTGAATGACATATGTACCAGCCAATCACAACAGGTGTTAGCCATAGCAGTACTGCAGTCCGCAAGGTTGCAGAGCAGGTTGAAAGAGGCCTCGTCCAGGCCCTTGTCCCTTCTCTTGGAGACCTGAGGCAATGCCTACAACTCATATTTCTAAGGTTTAATTGCTGCCAAAGCTGTATCAAATATATACTAGGCCAATCTACTCGTTTTTTTTCTATTTGGTTAAGGCAGGGTCTCATACAGCCTAGACTAGCTTCTAGCTTGCTATGTAGCCAAGACATGGACCACTATACTCAGTTTTATACAACGTTGGAGAGCAAACCCATGGTTTTGTGTATGCTAGGCAAGCATTCTACTAACTCAGCTCTATCCCCAGCCCCTATGTGAATTCACTCTGGAGCAGGGGCTGAAGAGACGACTCAGATGTTAAGAGCTGCCCCTTCCCAGCACCCAGTGGATCTGAGGCCCTTGTCTGACCTCTGTGGGCACAGAAAAAAAAAAAATATTTGGAATAATTTTTTTAGCCGCAATGAAAAGAAGTAACTGCTGTTAACTCGATGTTTATACCTCCTCCAAATTAATGCATTGACATGCTCCCCTATTATAGGATAATACCAGGGTCAAGGGTGGATTAGCTTAGAGCCCTTCTGAGACCAGAGGAAGCCAGCCCTCACCAGAACTACAACATGCTGGCTCCATCATCTTGGACTTCCAGCCTGCGCCGGAATGGTGAAAAGTGAATTTGTGCTCAGACCAGAACAGAAGCTCATATGAATGAATGAATGAATGAATGAATGAATGAGTAAATCAGTCAATCAATCAATCAATCAGCAATCCCAGGTGGCTCAAAATCTGCAAAGCCTGCCTGTGCAGAAGGCATTGCTGAGGCCTGTCATTCAGTCTAGCAAGCCAGGGAACCTGAGCCACAGCCAGGGTGTCAGTCAGTAAGCTGACCAGCCTCTGGCCTCATTGAGGGAAGCTGGCTTCCAGATAAAACCAGGTTTCTATGCAGCCCAGTCTGCAGTGATAAGACATCCATGCCACCCCTGGAATAATTTGTTCAGCTACTGGGAGGTGGTTCAGTGGATCAACCTTTGCACCACTTAAGATAAAAATCTCCAAAGCCCAGGGACAGGATCATTAAGTGTCTCTAAAGAAGCAACAAAGAAACTGTAAAGGGATGGAGTTTGCCAACAAATGATAAGCGTTTCAAAGTTGCCCGTGTAAGCTGCAGCTGCCGGCTGGCTGCCCGGACACCTGTCACGGTTGACCTAGAACCTGGGCTTGGTGGGGAGAGAGACTTCTTGCTTTTCCCCCCATCCCCCCAGGGGCAGCTGGGTGCTGGGCCCACAGGCTTAATGAATGACCCATGAAAGACGCTGGAGGCCTAGGAGATTTAGGACTCCTTTGTCTGTAGAAAGGCGGCATGAAATTCAAGGTAAAACATAGACTTAATGTATACAAATATCGTACCATACATATGAAAGGAGAGAGAGAAAAAAAAAAACACTAGGCAGACATTATCCTCCACTTCCGCAGCCTGGGAACACTCTCTCAGCCTTCTGGCCAGCATCTCCCGGACCCTCCACCCGTCTGTTTTGTGAATAGAGCTGTGAGGTGGTGGCTCAGTGTTCCGACCTTCCTTTATCCCGGTGCATCAAGGGAAAGAGACTGCCTTTCCTGTTTTCCATGGGGTATTTGTGGCAACTGTTTAAAAATTCTTTCCACACCCCTTTGAGAGGCTGGCGTGCACACACACACGCTTGTGTGTGTGTGTGTGTGTGTGTGTGTGTGTGTGTGTGTGTATGCAGGAACATGAGGCCAGAGGTCAACATTAGCTATCTCCTTGCCTTGTCTTCTACATTTGGGGGTGGGGGGCTGGAGCTCGGCATTTAGGCTGCTCTCTCTAGTTTGTGGTCACACACACACACACACACACACACACACACACACACACAATGTCTTTTGCCTGTGTAGAACTGTTGAGTGCCGTACGGGAAAGCACAGAAGATTTAAAGATCAGAGACGCCAGCCTTACCTCCTGCCCTGCCTCTTATCAGCTGTGTGGCTTCTGCCAAGGGACATCTGAACTTCAATGTGATCGTGCCTTTAAAAGGACATCACCCGGGTCCTCCTGCATTCTTATTTTTGATAAAATGGAACTTGGAGTGCTTACATGGGTTCCTAAGGAGCGTCACACAGGCTGTGCCCATCCACTCACTGGAAAGAGAAGGCAGCTAGAGAGTGACATAGAAGTTCGGTTACAGCGGGGGAGGGAGAGTCCTGGTTTGTGATTGTGTGGGCCAAGCCTGCATATATGAATGTGTGTGTGTGTGTGTGTGTGTGTGTGTGTGTGTGTGTGTGTGTGTGTTGCCACATTAAAGCCAGAGTCACCAGAGCAGCTGCCAGGCTCTGGTCTATGTGAGCTACTTCCAAGCTCCCTGGAAATGCAGGAAAGACAGAGGAAAACTAGTGACCACAATTTTGCTTGGGAATAATGCTCTACAGAGCTAAAGAAGCAACTCTGCCAAGCTCTGGGGATGGGGGGGGGGGGGGACCCACAGGGAATCCGCCCAGATGACTCTAAGTGACTGTGGAACTGAAGGAAGGTGGGTGAGAGTTTTGATGGAGAATGTGCAGCTGAGGAGTGAAATCCTTAAGGATAAAGTGGAGGAGCTGAATGTCACAGACGGTCATCTGCCCTAGTTCATGAACATCTGTCTTAGCGATGTTCTACTGCCTAGCGATGTTCTGCTGTGACAAGACAGCAAGACCAAAGCAGCTCATAAAAGGAACCATTTAGTTGGGGTCTTGCTTACAGTTTCAGAGGGTGAGTCCGTGATCATCATGGTGGGGAGCATGGCAAAAGGCAGGCATAGCAAGCAGGCAGGCGTGGTGCCGGAGCAGCAGCTGAGAGCTTACATCTGATCCAATAGTTGGAGGCAGATAGAATGAGACTGGGCCTACCATGGGCTTTTGAAACCTCCGAGCCCACCCCCAATGGTCTACTTTCTCCAACAAGATGGCGCCTCCTAATCCTTCCCAAACAGTCCACCAATGGGAATCAGACATTCAGATATATGAGCCTATGGGGACCATTCTCATGCAAACCACCATAGTGTGCAGTGTCTGTTTTCCTTCCCGGTAAACAATGAAATATTGATCACAGAGGCCCACAAGGGTGGGGTTGGCTACTGTATGCAACAGACACACATATATGTGCAGGCACAGACTAGCATGTACACACACCCACACACACGTACACACCCCCCCCCACACACACACACACACACACACATCATTCTGGTGACTGTCTTTAAAACAGTTCACTTTGAAATTCAAGTTCTGCATAAGCAGAACAGTAACTTGTCTTTTGCATTTCTTTGACTATGTTTTTAAGGGACTGTATACGGTATATATCCCCTCAAAAGTTATGGTTCACCAGAACACATTTTGCCACAAGACACAGATCCTGTTTTCCATTGTGGAAGCAGAATACCTGAGGCTAGTGCTTGATAAAGGAATTCATACGGGTCACAGTTTGGGAGATTGGAAGCAATGAAAGATGGCCCCTTCAGCTAGCACCCAGCGACAGCCTCCTTGGCTGGGTCACAACATGGCAAAGGATCAGAAAGAAATACGGGCACACAGGCATGGGATATCCTTGCTTTACAACAACCCCTTCTCATCAGAACTAACTCTCCCAAGTCAGTCAGCATCGACATCTTCCCTCCAGTGACCTAAGGATCTCTAACTAGGCATTGCAGGTATGCCTTTGCGTGCTGAACTATGCAAGGGCAGAGAAGAAAGGAAGGAAGGAAAAAGACAGAGAGGTCTATATTAAAAGTCCAGAGGACACCAATTAACAGGGTGTGAAATGTGACACTCCAAAAGCCTCGATGCAGAGTTCTAGTTTCCTCAAATTCTCTTACCGTTCTCCTCTTGAGTTCCTGTCTTGGAAGCCGGTGGCAGAAAACTATGACATCTAAAGAGCTACTGAGCATCTAGGGAGATGGCTCTGTGCGTCCAAGTGCTTGATGAGCAAGCCAGAGAACCCGAGTTCAAATCCTCAGCACCCATGTAAAGTAAGTCAAGCATGTCTGCACCAACAGCTATATCCCCAAGTCTAGTGTCGGGAGAGTAGGGATAAGGGGCTCTCTGGGGCTTTCTGGCTGCCACCCTAGCTCCAGATTCAGTGAGGTCCTGTCACAAGGTGGAGAGTGATAGAAGAGACACCCAGCAGCCCCATCTGGCCTCCGTTCCAGCACAGAGGCACCTACACCCTTGCACATACACATAAAACATACACATGTATCGCCACGCACAAATTTAAAAGAAAAAAAAAGAAAAAGAAAAGAGCCACTGAAGCCTCATGACCCTCTCCCCTCCCTGGTGCCGTGTACCTTAGTTGCGTGAAGGAAGTTTATCCTCCCACCCCTGGAGAAGAGGCTGTGAGGACCCCATCTGTCTTCCATCAACCTCACAGGAAGCTCCCTGCTTGCGAGCTCTTTGGTAGCCCAGTGGTGGGTTGTTCTTTTTTTCTCACTGCCCCGTAGGTCTCAGTCTGCTAGTGCAACCCTCTGTGGTTGTGGTTAGGGGAGGCATGACTGGCTCCCCGAGACCCCCTATTCATGTTCTTCCCTCCCCATTCCCCCTCCCTAATCCCCCCCACTAACTGTCTCCCCTTCTCCGGCTTTCGTTCATGACCATGCTCTGCTAAGGCTCCAGGTTCATATGTGAATGTCAGCATTATGATGTCACCACTGGGGCTGTGACATCAGCATCTGATGGAGGAGCTTTGAGCTCAGTGAATCTGAAGCAGATGTCTAGAGAGGGAGGGATCCCCCTGGGCGATGCTAGAGGCAGGTGGGTGGGTCCTGATCCTTCCATGAGATTGGAGTTCTCCACTGCTTTGGAAATCACAGAGCTCCTAATCCAGCGAGTGGCATCCAACAAGCAGAAAATGTCAAGGAAGCAGACGCCCACTGCCCACTCCCATTTTCCTTAACAGAACACGGGCAATTGGTGTTTAGCAACTCTCATAAAGGATGTTGGATGGAAAAAAAAAAAAAAGCACTGATTCCAGGAAATGTGACCTCTCAGAAATGCCTAAAGCACTTTAGGCTGGGGGGGATGACTCAGATAGTGACTAGCTGGCCTTGCATCTACCTTTTCAGAAAAATGGAGGATGTGATAGCATGGGTTTGTAATCTCAGAATGGTGGAAACAGGAGGAACTCTGGAGCTCACTGGCCAAGGATATTTGGCCAAACTGGTTAGTTCCAAGTCACTGAGAGACTGTCTCAAGGGAGGTAGACAGCCTTCCTGAATATGGCATCTGAGGTTTTCATCTGACCCACATACACACAAGTAAGCGCAAGCGCACACACACACACACACAAAGAGAAATACCTAAAACCGGAGAGCCATGAAGAATCCCAGAATACAAGTGTTGCATTACTGTCCAGGTCACTACAAACACAAGTTTTTGAATGGCTGTAAAGCTGGAGAGCTATTACACAGAACAGAGTCCCTTAAATGGTGGCAGGGCTAACACACAAACACACACACACACACACACACACACACACACACACACACACACACACTCACACATCAGAAGTCCTCCAGGATATCACACTAGGTTCCCAGGCTCTTCACTGAGAGTCTCGAGGCACACCCTGGCTCCTTTCTTCCTGCCCCGTGTGGAGACCGACCATCTAAGCTCGTGATCAGCTGCCTGGTGGCGAGTGTTCCACAACAGAAGTGAAGGAGAAACCTGGAAGCCTTGGACAGAGCCTGACTATGCACAGAGTCTGACTGTGTGCAGAACCTGTCTGCCCTGTCCCACATGGGTTTTGGTTGGTGCTCCTGAACCGTGAAAAGAAAGCTTCATTTGGAAGACCAGTTCTTACAGGGAAGACTTGTAAGAACTTGTCCACACTTTGGACTGACCAGTGGCTCCACAGCGCATGCGCCACTGTTCAGAGTTGGGCAGAAAGGTATGGAAACCACGGAGGATCTCTGCCTCATTTGTTGGCTTGTCCTTATGGGACGGCCCCTCTTGGCAAGTCACGTGCAAATCCAGCACCTGGAGCTGTCCTCCAAGAGAAGGTGATTGTGCCTAAAACATCTACAAAGGCTGGGCGATGATGGCGCATGCCTTTAATCCCAGCACTAGGGAGGCAGAGGCAGGCGGATCTCTGTGAGTTCGAGGCGGGCCTGGTCTACAAAGTGAGTTCCAGGAAAGGCACAAAACTACACAGAGAAACCCTGTCTCGAAAAACCAAAAAAAAAAAAAAAAAAAAAAAAAAAAACTACGAAGAATTCCTACTGAGGACCAGACTCTTCTACTGTAACTACAGACTGTGACAGTCCTTCTATACCAAAATTTGGGGGATTCAAATTATTCATCTCCACCTGAAGTTACAGTTCCTGTCTTCAAAGGTACAAACTGTTTTCTTGAGACCAGAGAGAAAGCTCACTTGCCAGTATCATCTTTGAGCCACAAGAATGAGATCGCATAGTTTGTGTTTTCCTAACTCTCCGATCTTGCGCTACAAATCCCTGACAGTCTAAAACAAAGGAAGTAATGTTTTATTTTGGTCTGGTCTGGTTTGGGTTTCAAAGCCCAGGTTGGCCACCTTGAGGTTCTATACTTGGTCATAGTCAAAAGGCCAAGGAGCGATTTGCCTTGAAAGCCTCCTGATTCTCCTGCTGAGGAAGTGCTCTCTGCTGGTCCTCTCCTGAGGTCGGGTCACACTCACTGTGGCTGTCACACTGCAGTCACCACAATGCTGGCTCACTCTTTGGAAGAGCATGGCCCAGTGAGAAACGGGACCATAAGTCATGATCTAAGCACAGTGGTCCAAGTCATTTAACCCAGTGTGGGGACGGGAAATGGAGAGGCAATGAAGACCTGCAAGTGTGGATTTGTGGTCACTAAAACAAAGGAGTCGGGAATGAGCTGAAATCTCTCTCTCTCTCTCTCTCTCTCTCTCTCTCTCTCTCTCTCTCTTCCTCCTCCTCCTCCTCCTCTCCTCTCCTCTCCTCTCCTCTCCTCTTTTCTCTCTTTAATGGTCCTGCCTGGCATGATTCAATGAACTAGTCTCTCTCTCTCTCTCCCTCTCTCCCTCTCCCCCTCTCCCCCTCTCCCTCTCCCTCTCCCCCTCTGTCTCCCTTCTTTCCTCCCTTTTTTCTGCCCTCCAAAGTGAGCTGCTGGGTCCTTTGTCAGAGTAGTCTGAAAAGCCCATGGGAAACTGTCTTGTTCCTCATCCGAGCAGACAGGTGGAGCTGGAGGAGGCCGACGGAGCAGAGCCAGCTTCTGAAGGCAGCTGTGATTGCCCCAGTGAGCGTTAGTGGCTTTCCTCCCCTCCCGTCCCCAGCAAGGATGGGGAAGCTCCATGCTGGGCATTCATGAAGAGGGGACCACAGTTTCACCCCATGAGTCAAGAGGGCACAAGAAAACTTGCTTTGTCCTTGCGCCAGATCACATGCCCCAACTGCAGGCTGCCCAAATCCCTGTAGGGACAGTGCTTAGGGGATCACAGCACTGAGTCTGTCCTGAGACCCAGCCAAATCTGTCTTGTGTTATTTTGTCCCTCCACACCCCCCACCAAAGTCAGGTCCAGTGAACAACGACAAACAAAAGATCTCAGAACCTTCTAGAGTTTTGGCTGTCCTGAGGACAGTGAGTCAGCAGAACAGGAGAACTGGGCTCCAGTTTGTTCTCTGCCATTACCAGGTGACTCTGCATGTCACCTGAGGACCCCAGGCTCCCTACTAGAAAGCATCAGTAAACAGAACCTTCCTCCTCCGACCTAGCATCTAAACCAGGACTTCTTAAACTTCCACCCATGACAGCTTTTCAACCAGGAAAGCTTGTTGGGACCCTGAGTACACAGGTGTGTAAAACGGGTATACAGATCACACAATTTCTGCTAATAACTCAGAAAAATTATTAGTACAGTTCTTTGGGGAACATAGAGATGGCTCGGTGATTGAGAGCCCTGGCTGTTCTTGCAAAGGGCTTGGGTTCAGTTCCCAGCACCCACATGGTGGCTCACAATTTATCTGACTCCAGTTCTGGAAGGCCAGATGCCTCTTCCGGCCCTCCATGGCCACTGCTTATACACGGTACACTTATATAAATACATATAAAACACTCATACACATAAAATTAAAATAGAGTAAACCTTTAAAATCATAGTTTGACACACATAGAATTTCATAATTAAAGACTATAGCAAATTTGCATACTAATGAGATGCATGCTTTTGTTTGGCTAACACGATATAAAGACATGCTAATTTGATATTTACGTGCTGAGGACTAACGGTAAAAAATATTGAAAATCTTTGTTTTCTGTAATTAAGCCATTACATTTCTATTAACGTGATAGCAGAAAAATTTGTACATACTGTAAAAACAAAAACAAAAAACAAAAGCAAAAAAAACAAAAAAAACACTGTAATTCAGAAGACAATAGCTGTGAACCTGAGCTGAGGGGTTTTAGGCTGCATTGGCTGAACCCGCATTGAACGATGACACAAGCCATGCAAAGCATGCACATTGTGTGTGTGCTGAACCAAGGCTGCAGTGACATCCCTTGATGCTATAAACACCTTGGGTTCGATACACATTTGATTTTTTTAAATTCATTTCTGGTGGTCGCAAGTTCAGAAACCTTTACTTGTCAAACATCCGTGACTCCCACATCCAGCGTCACGGTTATGATCCACAGGTTAAGAAGCTTGGATGTAAGTACCTCTGCTGGGACACCTATCCTGCATCCTCCTCTCACATAAACACGCCGGCCACGCGTGTCCTTCCCAGCAACTGTCACCTGCCGAGCTATCTCTGACCATCTTTCTCCTCTGGCCTCTCTCCCTGAGTCACTCGTACTGAGCTGAGGAGGGTTTGAGCCTGTCCTTAGAGCCCTCCCTTTAATTCTCCTCTCTTAGATTTGCTTTGCGGAGTCTACTGTGGCACCGTGTGAACCAGCTCAGCCACTGCTCCCACTCTGCTGCAGTCAGGAGCCCCGGGGCTACACCGGCCCATGAGAGCACGTGGCTCAGAGAGACGCTTCTGTCTGCATCAAATGTCTGTCCACCAAGCAGAAGCCGCCACTGCCCGGGCTTCACCATTTCCCCACCAGCTCTAGGCTCAAGCCCTCTTGGGTTTTCATTCCTCACACCCGTCAGGTTCCTTCTTGTCACGTCCCTTCACGCCTCTCTCTGTGCTGGTAAATTGTTCCACGGCAGTGCTTGGGGAAGGCAGACCCTGGGGATGAGGAGGGCCTCGTCTCAGACTTGAGCATGGTTATATCAAGTGTCCTCTAAGACACCCTGTCCTGGGACAGGTGCCCTGGTCCTGAAAACAGGGAAGCAGGGAAGCAGCAAAGAGCTGAGGGTGTCCACACTCTTGAGAATAGCTGGAGGGGAGAGCATTTCCAACTAGGGTCACCGTGTTTATCCTGAGGTATAAAAAACGCCTGTGGTGGGAACCAGAAGCTGGAGGCTCACCCACAGAGAGACCACTCGACTCTCCCCAGGAATTTCCAATCGGGACCTCCCTCATGACCTCAGCAACTCGTCCCCAGTCATCTCTGCTAGATGTCATGAGCCCCCTGACTGGATGATGTTTTGCCATCCTGCTGCTGCTGAAGTCTGTCTGTCTGCTACTCGCCATTTGTGCTTTTACTTTTGGGCACTGCATACTTAATAAATTCCCCCATTCGAAACCGAAAGCATGGGTGTCATGGAGCGTTCCCTTTTCAGAGCAACCCTGGGCAAAGAGTCTTCTCCCTCTTCACCTTCTTCAACCTTACTTTGAACATCACTACCTGCGCCCCCTGCAAACTACGCTGGATCTGTTAGAGACTCGCACTGCGCTGCGCGTCTGAATTCCACGTGCAATGTTCCATTTGTAAACACGATCATTGAGAACCATTCTCTAGTAGGCAGCTACAGCAAGATGATAAAAACTATTGAGTTTTACGTATCTAACACCACGCCTGACTTCCAGGTCTCAACAAATATTGTCTGAATGAATGCCTAATTAAAACATCATGGAGGACCATTCCTGCTTACAAATAGGCTCGCTGTAACTACAAATAAAGGTATGACGAAAATATGCTCACCACGCTAAAAATAAATGAATGAGCCCTGCCGTGGTATGGAAGGTGTCACCGCCCTTGTTAGAGGCCATCCTGATGCTTGCAACATGCCAGGTCCAGTTGTAAGTAAGTAAACAGGAGATGGCTCAGCCCTCAGGGGAGTGAAGAGCCAGCAGATCCCCAGGCCTCTGGCAAGAGACAGCAATTAGAGCCCAGAGCAAGGTGCTCCCTGGGGTGGGAGAAGAGATGGGAGAGGTGGAGGGCTATAAACAGAAACAGCAAACTGAGCTGTCACCACAGTGGGGCCATAAACAGATGAAGCAGTGCCTCGGGGCATCTCTAGAAAACCCAAGAAGCCACGGAAGAAAACGAAAGTTCTGTGCAGAGTGAGGACTCTAACCAGTTCTTGTTGTAACTGACTGTGCTGGTGCCTGTCGCTAACCAACATCCCCACAAACTGATATTAAGAAAATACAGCAGTAGGCTCTGAGAGCCACACCGTGTGAGTCTAGATCAGAGTGCCCGCCTATCACCAGGCACCTGAGAGGACTCCACTCCCAATGCTCGGCAAGGAGAAAGCCACAGAGCAGGAAGCAGAAGGACATGTGCTGTGTTCCCTTTACTTCAAATGGTATGTCTTAGGGTAGCTATCGCTGTGATGAAACACCATGACCAAAGTAACGTGGGGAGGAAAGGGTCTGTTTCACACACACTTCCATATCGCAGTACATCATCAAAAGCAGTGGCTCGCTCAGCCTGCTTTCTTATAGAACCCAGGACCACCAGCCTAGGGATGGCTCCACCCACCATGGGCTGGGCCCTCCCCCCATCAATCACTAATTAAGAAAATGCCCTACAGGCTTGCCTATAGCCTGATCTTATGGAGGCATTTTGTGAATTGAGGTTCCTCCTTTCTGATGACTCTAGCTTGTGTCAAGTTGATATAAAACCAGCCAATACAAGGTGCAAGTTTTTAGAACTTAAAAAAGAAAAAAGAAAAGTCACTATTGGGAACAGGAAGAGCGTCTTCGCCTGTTTTCTAGTTTCACATCTGGCTGCTGTCGTAAAAGACCCTGACCAAAACAACCGAGAAGAAAAAGTCTTCGCTTTGGCTTACAGCCTCAGGTGACAGTCCATCACTGTGGAGAAGTCACGCCGGAAGCAACTAGTCACACCCACAATCGAGAGCAGAGAGAGAGAGAGAGAGAGAGAGAGAGAGAGAGAATGAACGTGTGCATGTTTCGTACTCAGCTCACTTCCTCTACTCTCACACAGTCCAGGACCCCTAACTAGGGAATGATGTCACCCATAGTGGGCTGGGGCTTCCTGCATCAGTTAACATTAGTCATCAAAGAAATCTTTAACTGAGACTCTCAGGTGACTCTAGGTCCTCAGTAATCAGATTTGGAGGCAAATGGAGAGTTGAGGTAAACACACCAGTGTCAATGGGATAAATACTGGGTCCTGTTGTCCCTCGTTATCAATGAAGTCTCTAGAAGATGAGATAAGTCCTCCTGGTCACCAGCATGGGCTCCTGCCACCTTCTCCACTTCTCTCTGTATCCCCAATGATTCCCCTTTCCAGCCCTGTTTCCCTGGGCCGTTTCTTACCCCATGCTCAGCCAACCTTTAGAGCTTTTCCATTGCTCCCCAGAAGACTCCGCTCCTAAACCTTCTCCACCCGCCTCAGACAAGCTGTTACCACCCCTATTTCTCTCCTGCTGCAGAGGCTTGCGGTAGAGAGCAAGCCCTAATGTGTGGGACTGAGCAAGTGCCTACTGTGCACAGTAATGACTGTTCTGTTAGGCATCTCACTCAGTGTCTCTTACATACTGCATGTGGTGGAGCAACAGCCAAACATTTGGATTTTCATGCTCTGCCATAAGTGATAAAGATGTCCTATGTCTCCTGATTTGTTAGGATGAGTTAGTTCTGGGAAGGGTGGGGCTAGTGGGCTGTTTCCCTCACCTGACTCTCCTGTGAACCATAACCACTGGCCTGCATTTGGGGCCAGAGGTGAGCTGGAAACCTGGTAGCCATGACTTCTACCCCCAGGGTCTGCAGAATAGGGAGTTGGCCACAGGAAGCAACGTGGGGCTACTTCCGTGACCACCAGCCTATTCAACCCCCCACAGAAATAGGCACTGCTTACCCGGAAACTTCCTGCCCCTTCTCACAGAACATTGGCTCTGCATTCTGGGCTCAACTGCCACTAACGGCCCCCTCCTCAGACTTCCTGGCCTCTCACTGGGCCCATTCCGGTCTACAACTTAGATATAGAACGCCATCCCTCACAGAGTTCCTGGAGCTCTGTCTTCCTCACTCGCTCCACTGGGGCCTCCAGATCAATGCAAGAATAAATTCCTTGCTTGGGCGGGCACTTTGCTAGGCCTCCAAGGTCCTATGCAAGCCTCAGGCTCCACCTTTCTCCTGAGCCCCTCCAGCCGCTGAGATCTTCAAAGGCAGAGCCAAGGTGCTACTTTCGTTTAATGACCTCAAGATAAGGAAGAAGCCACAGCAAAGTCAAATAAGCCTTCGTAATTGACTCTGCCTTGGACTACCCCAAGAGCCTCCCTACCTCAAATCCTAAGAACCATGGACTGCACTGTGCTGTAGGATCTATTGAAACTTAAGCTAAGCACCAAGACAAAGGGGTTATATGCTAAGAAAAAAGATTTGGGAGGTAGCAGGACCATTCCCAGAGCAGAGGCTCATAGCACGACATAAGGAGAAAGTCCAAGAGGCCTTGAGTGGGCAAGAGAGTCAGAGGACGGGATGGGCATCAGGCTCTTGAATTTGGGCTCAACTGGGAGATCCACAGAGACAGGCTCCAGGGTCAGACAGAACAAGGGCAGGGTATAATCCTAGAGATGACAGGGAGGGATGGGACCCAAGGCTTGGACCAGCTGCAAGGAGGAAGGAATCCACAGCAGGACTGAGAGGAAGCTGTGAAGGGCTCGGATGTAGCTACCCAGGCTCTTATTAGACATTTCTGACTATGGCCAGGGACAGCTGTGAGCAACCAAGGGCATGAGTGTTAGTGTGGACCTGCTTCCACTACACCAGGAGCCTTTGGATGGTTTTTAACTGGGAAGATGGTAAGATTCCACCTGTGTCTGGAGGGTGGTGGACTAGGAGGAGAGATCAGAAATGAGGTAAATGGTTAGCTGCCTAGGCAGAGCTTATGAAACACAGCGCTCTGGAAGCGTCCACAGAATGGATTCCCGATTTGAAGACTGTTTGCCCATAGCAGGAAGCTGCACTATGACAGGATTTTATCTTGACATATGAGACCCCAAGAACTCCTTCTAACTACCGCACTCACGTTAATGTTGGAAGGCCACACGTTTCGAATCCACCCAGGGTCTCTCATGATTGGAATCTGAAAAACAAAAACATTAGAAGTTAATTTAGAGACATAAGGTAAGCCAGTCATGACCTGGGCCCTGTTTATAAGTCAGTCTTTATGTTTTTAAGGACTGAGAATAAACTGGGGGGGGGGGGGGGGGGGATATGACTCAGTTAGCAAAGTGCTTGCTGACAACCACGGGGACCTGAGTTTGATCTCTAGAACCCACATCATAAAATTGAGCATGAGAGCATAAGTCTGTAATCCCAGCGCTGGGATTACAGCCAGTAATCCAAATCCAAATCCAGCCAGTCTAGCCAAAGCGTTTACAATCCAGGCTAAGGAGAGAGACCCTATCTCAAAAACCCAAGATGGGGTCTAGGGAGACGGTTCAGTGGGTAAGATCATTTGCTGTGCAAGCTGAGGACCTGAGTTTGAGTCCCTAGCACTCACTTAAAAAATAAGGGGAGCATGGCAGTGTGTATGTATAATCCCAACACTGGGGGTGTGGGAAAGGCAGCTACCAGGGGATCACTGGCAAGCTGAAGCAGTGAGTCGGTCTCAGGGCAACAGAGGGGAGAGTGATGGAGGAAGACACCAGATCTTCTCCTCTGGACTCTGCATATGCATTGATGGGCATTCACACACGCGCACACACGCACAGAGACAGAGACAGAGGGAGACACAGAGAGAGACTGAGAGAGAGAGAGAACAAAAACCATATGTGATGTCTCACATCTGTAATCCCCATCTCTCAGAAAGCTGAAGCAGGAGGATGACAGTTGTTTGTGGCCCGCTTAGGCTCCATAGTAAATAAATTCCAGGCCAGCCTGGACTATAGTATGAGTGAGATCCAACCTCAAAAAACAAAACTGTTAGCAACAAAAAAGGGTTTTTTAAAGAGTCAATAGGAACACTCTAGAATTGGCCAGTAGTGGTGCTCAGGAGCCAGTGACTGTGCTGAAATCCACAGGATGGAGCACTCTAGCAGAGAGAATTCCAGCTCAGCCTAAAACAAGAATTCAGCACTAAGCAGCATATGGTGACTTCCCTTGGCACTCAGGAAAGTGATGTGGTCATAAACCCCATTCCTTCCCCCCTCTCTCTACCCCATCATCAGGAAACACACACAACCTATGGGTGAAGCCACAGGTCAGGCAGGGAGAAAGCAAGGGGACCAGAAGTCAGGACAGTGTGCCTCAGTGCAGCCACACCTGGTTCTTAGGTGTGTGTCACGGCACCCGGCCAGCTTGATCACCTCTAAAAGGGGATCCTCCGGGTATTGTGTGAATGGAGTCCACGGAGACTGAAGGGCAAAACCCAGTTCCCTAGTTCAGCTGCCAGTACTCCAGGTGCAGTGTGCCCACCCGAAAAGAGACCACACCCTCTCAGAGTGTATCACCATGTGGGTTAGCTCAGCTTTCTAAAGGACATGCCAGCTCTCCAAGACCTTTCATTAATTGCATCCCAATTTTTCTCAGAACATGCCTTTCTGAGCCTAGGGAATGGTCTCACCCATAGTGGGAAGGTTTTCCCACCTCAGCTAACACAACTGAGATAGTCTCCCCCCCATCACCAACTTGATCTAGACAATCTCTCATTGAGACGCCCTTAGAAACTGACTCTAGAATCTTCCTGGACTGTGTAATCATACAAAAAACACTAGCATACATGCCTTCATTGCCCTCTGCTCTTGGCCAATGATGTAACATGACCAGCTGCTTCAAGTTCCTCCTGCCTCAGTTTCCCCATAATGATGGACTGTAACCCAGAATTGTGAGCCAAATAAACCTTTTGACCCTCAAGTTGCTTTCGTTGGGTATTTTATCACTGAAAAGGAGATGAAGATACCCAGGGAATAGTGAAGGCACAGAACAGAAAGCCAGCCAGCCACCTACCTCCAGACTTAGACTGGAGAAAGCTCCACACCATGAGCAAAAGACACTATCTGTTGTTGCTTATGCTTTTGGGGAGCCAGCCACCCAGTTCCCAAATAAATCACATGCAGAGGCTTATTCTTAATTATAATGTCTGGCCTTAGCTTGGCTTGTTTCTAACCAGTTTTTCTTAATTTACCTTATCCCGTCTACCTTTTGCCTCTGGACTTTTTCCTTTCTTACTTTTGTATATGTTACTTTTACTCTTACTCCATGGCTGCTTGGCTGGCCCCTAGCGACCTCACTGAGCTACACATCTGAACTCCACATGCAATGTTCCAATTGTAAACACAATCATTGTGAACCATTCTCCAGTAGGTAGCTACAGCAAGATGATAAAGACTACTGATTTTTACATATCTAACACCATTGCCTGACTTTCAAGTCTCAACAAATATTATCTGAATGAATGCCTAATTATCACATCATGGAGTACCGTGTCTAGTTACAAATGGGCTCTTCTTCCAGATTTCTCCTCTATATTCTCTCTGCCTGCCAGCCCCACCTATCCTTTCTCCTGCCTTGCTATTGGCTGTTCAGTTCTTTATTAGACCATCAGGTGTTTTTATACAGGCACAGTAACAGAGCTTCACAGAGTTAAATAAATAATATTCTACACCACCATCTGGCACACCTCCTAAGGCTGAGTATCTCCCAGGGAGAAGCAAAAAGACAAATCTTCGATAAGCATGGAAGGGGCTACTCAAAGAACAGAAGCCCCAGCCCCCAGGGGGCCCTGTGGGTGTAGAAACCTGCAGCATGCCCAGGAGCGAATGGGACAGGCAGCTTCTAGAGTGAGGATCCAGAAGTGTTCAGACTTCTGCGGGCCCTGACTTCAGCATCTTAAGAACATGTTTCTCAAAAGAGACCCTTCCAGAAGACTATTGTGTAAACCGACAGAGAGGAAACCACTCAGATCAAGTCTGGAGGAGGCCTCAGGATTCCCCATCTTGTCTAGAGAAAATCTCTGGACCATGAAACAAGAGAAATGAGGGGTTGAGAGGTGTGGGTCTCAAAGGAGTTCTGGATCGTTTGGGCTGTCACATGAGTGCTCAGAACCAAACCAGGGTGCTCTGGAAGAGCAACAGTGCATTTGTTTTGGTTTTTTTGAGACCGGGTTTCTCTGTGTAGCTTTGCACCTTTCCTGGAACTCACTCTGTAGCCCAGGTTGGCCTCCAACTCACAGATCCACCTGGTTCTGCCTCCTGAGTGCTGGGATTAAAGGCGTGCGCCGCCGCCGCCGCCGCCGCCGCCGCCGCCGCCGCCGGCCACCATCAGCACAACAAGTGCTTTTAACCCATGAATCATCTCTCTAGCCCCCTGATTTCTGAATAATGCTCAATAATGCATAGTCATGAATGAGCCTGATCATACCACAGTGGGTCCTTGTCTCCAGTTACAAACTGAGGTTCTGGGCTGGTAAGAGCAAGCTGTCATGGATGGTGTACACTAAACCACCCTGGAAAAAATCTCCCTACTTGAAGGTCAAGGGGAGTAACCTTCCTTCCATCTCATTCCCTGTCTTTACGCCACACTCTAGCTCATTCAGCTTCCAAAGCACAGCCTTGCCCAGTGCTTCACACGGGCCGGGCCTTCCTCCCAGGATACTGCCCAGTGTGTCAGCTCCTCAGCAGAGCTGACCTTGGCCTCCTCAACTTGATTTCAGAGGGTTGTGCCTTCTCGGCACCTGCATGGTTCCCCCATAGCGCTCAGCACAGCTTGCAGATGTATATTTGTCTGCACAAGCATCCAGCTAATGATGGCCTCCTCCGTAAGGAACATGGTCTATTCTTGTCATCTAATTCCCTGAAGCCTCTGGCCACGGCACATAGTCATTAAATATTGCTGAATGGAAGAACAGAGGTATAATTTTCTCAACATTCAGAGGAAGACGCTGGAGCCCAGAGGGTCAAGAGAATTAGTTAGCCCAAGTTACACAACCAGCAGATTGGGGTGGGTGAGCTGGGATTTGTCCCAGGTTCCAGTAACTTCAAAGCCGGGATGCCATCTGTATTCCAAGCTGATGGCTGTGGGATTGGCTAGCACAGCCTTATTCTTACACCTTCCCTAAAGGGGAGGAGACCTCCAGCTCCTTCAGCAACTGTCTGCAGCTCTCTGTGCCTCTGCCTTGGCTCCGGTTTTCCTCTACTCCTTATCACACCCTCATGGAGAGCTGAAGTCCCAGACCTCACCTAATGTGCACATAAATGAGTGACTTCTGCAGGATCTTCTGCAGGTGGGAGGCCAGGCTGAGCACCCTCCACAGAACAGACCCAGTGAATGTCACCGCAAAGGAGGGCCCCAGACTGAGGGGTTCAGGTGTGAGATGCAGAGCAGATCCACCAAGGACTTGGCCTCCGTGTCCTGGAGTGCAGTGAGGAGCATAGTGTTAGCTATCCACACGTTCTCTGACTCCAGTGAGTACACACAACGTGACTGACAGTTCCAGACCTTGTGGATACTGTGTACTGGGCACACCAGATGTCTGTGGATTTAGCGAGGGAAGCAGAAGATGATGGATTTAAGTCCCAGGGCAGAAATCACTGTTCAGAGGTTCATGAGGACCTGGGACAGACGCTTAGAGGGAGGCTGTGAGCTCTTAGCTCTGCCACAACAGGGTCATCCCAGGACCTGCTGCTTCCAGCCTAATTGTACCCCAAAAGTATGCTGGCCAAGGAAGGCAGGCTCAAACTTGGATGAGCTCTGCAGACTCTGTGTGTAAGAGAGAGAGAGAGAGAGAGAGAGAATGAATTGGGGGGGGTGTGTATATAAATATGTGACAAGAGCATGTGCCTGGGTGCACACACATGCATGCATGTGTTTGCATCTATTTGTTCTAGATTAACGAGGTCCTCACATTCTTCATGAAGCAGGAATCTACAGTCCCCTCTCTAAATCTGAGCCACCTGAGTGACTGCCTTAATAACAAGAAGGACCCATGACAACCTTCTCAGTAGCCAGGATGTGCGAGTCCTCCCGGCATCCTCCTCTGCCTCTTTCTTGAAGTGCTCTGAGAGAAGGGCCCAGCTCTGAGGTGCCACCCCTCAGGAGCTTGTGTGTGACTCCTGTCCACAGTCCCCACTGTGCTGGGCCTCCAGCTCCCTCCTCCCACAGGCGTAGACGGGTTCCTCCAAACCAGCTCTTCTAGCCAATAGGTACCACTGAGTCAGTCAACGGGGGGGGGGGGGGGGGGGGGGGGGGTCATTGAGCTGACTCCCACGCACATTCCAGACCTGAAATGTCCCCTATAATGACGGTAGTGACTTAAGCCAGAAAATTTTCTTTTCTTTTAAAAAAAAAATATTTTGTGCCTGTCTTATTTAACTAACATTACTTAATGTTTTCTTAGCATACATTAAGTATACAAAGTAAGTTTCATTGTAACATCTTAATACACGTAGATAGCGTATTTTGATCCTATTCACCACCAGCTCACGACTCTCTTGTTCCCCCCCCCCCCCCCCATTGGTTCTGGTTCTCTTCCACACTAGTCTTCCTTCTTCTTCCACGTCTTCTTTTTCTAGTGGCCCAGTGAGTTCCATTAGGGTTAATTACAGGAACATGAGTGGGGGCTGATAACAGAAACGTGGACACCTTACGAGGACTATACGATTGAAGGAGACATCCCTGCTTCCCCAGCAACCACTACTTGCCTCTAAATGCTCAGCCGGAGGTGGGGCTGCACGAGTCCCCCCTCCCCTTCATAACAAGATGTCCATGGGCCCAATCCCGTGCAGGTAAAAACAGTCGCTATGAATTCAAGACTGCAGTGGCCGCGTCGGGCCCTAAAGTCAGCATTCTACACTACTCCCCACCTATGTCCCCCAGATTTTATATTTCTGTTAGCCAGTCTCACTGTGTGTGTGGCAGGCTCCCCTTGAACTCAGAGATTTGCCTGCCTTCAAAAGGCTGGGACTAAAAGCATGCACTACCATGCCCAACTCAGTTCTTACATTTTTTTTTAAACTTTTATTCAACAGTGTGTGGAGGTCAGCAGGTACCTAGCAAGACTCCTCTCTCCCCTTCATTACGTGAGCACAGGTCTTCAGCACCTAGCCATGCCACTCACCTCTCTTACATTAATCACTTCTGCCCCTTCTTCTACATGTTCCCCAAAGATTGGAGGAGGTGACATCGTCATCCCATTGAAGGATGGCATTCAGCAGTCACTTATTCTCCACACTGTGACCAGTTCAGAGTCTCCACAGTAACCACTACTCACCACAAAAAAAGAAAAAGAAAAAAAGGGTTTGTGAGCAGAGCTGAGAACAGCACCCTCGCCCATAGGCATAAACAGGGTTGTTTAGAAGGCAAGTTGGCCAGGTACATTGTGTCCATTTAGCAAAACAACAGAGCCTTCCCCAAAGACAAGCCAGCAAGTTTTGGAGCAACATGTTCCAGAAGAGTAAACAGCCAGAACAGAGCATGTGCACAGGGGCAGGAAAACAGTCTGGACTGGGCGGGCCTCTGTGTACGGTGGCATGCACGTGCCTAGAAGGTGACAGGGACAGTGACTGTCCCTGTCTGGGCAAGAATGTCTGTTTTGTCTGTGCAGACAGTTTTGGCTTCTGTGTGATTCCACTCCCAATCCCCTCCCCCGTGGTGTGTGTGTGTGTGTGTGTGTGTGTGTGTGTGTGTGTGTGTGTGTTTACAGCTAAATGACACTCTCTCCCAAGTAAATCCCACAGCTCACTCACCCTCCCGGCTATTTACAAAAAGTACCATGAAGAATCCACGTGTTTGCATGCGTAGATGCTTCTGTGTGGGGTCAGGTTGACTGGGAAACTGGCCAAGCCTAGGATCCAGAGCTAGCAGGCAACTATCCCAGCTTCCTTGGCCTCCCTGAAGGCCTGATCTCCAAGCCTGGAGACAAGCCCAAGAGTGTTGGCTCAGAGCCACCCACCCCCCCCCCCACCCCCACCCTGCTCCAGTTGCGCGTGAGCGCGCGCACGCGCGCACGGGCACACACACACACACACACACACACACACACACACACACACACCAGCAGGGAGACATTCCCAGAGGGTTTTTCACAGTACTTGAGTCAGCTTTAGGAAACATCAACTCCATGGTGGGTCACAGAAGTGTAGTCAGAATGAATCGTTATCTGGATGAGAGGTCTGTGCCATAGTGACATGGGGAGAGAGACAGACAGACAGAGATGATAGCTACAAAGCTAGCAAGGTGGAGCAGTAGGGACAGACAGATGAGACAGACAGATGAAGTCATAGATTAAGAAGAGACAGAAGTAGACAGAGAATCAGAGAGACAGAGACAGAAAAACAGTCATGGCAAGACGGGTAGAGATAGAGGAACAGGGTTAGAGAGACAGAGTCAGAGAACCAGGGGAGAAGAGAGGGAAGCAGGGACATACAAAGACAGAGATACTGGAGAGAGAGATGCTGGATGTGGTGGGCAGAGGGACAGAAGGGAACTGAGGGAAGGGAAGGCTCACTGCAGCCTTCCTCCGAGCCACCCACATACTCTTTGTGGGTTCCTATTGCACACAGCCCCGTCCTAGCAAGAACACGCCATGGAGGGCAAGGTTTATCTCTCTTGAGACTACAAGTGGGAGCTTGAACCATGTCTCCTTCAAATTTATTTATTTGGGGATTCTTTGAGATAGGATTTTGCTATTCAACCCTGTTGTCTTGAAACTTGGAGTAATTCTCCTGCCTCAGCCTCCAAGGTGCTAGGATGATAGGCCCGTGCCACTACACCCTGCAAAATCCTACATGCTGTGCGTTTCAATCTATTTGAAAAGTTTTTGGGTTTTGAGGCACTAGGGACAGAAGGTGGGACCTCGCACATGCTAGACACATGCACCACCACTGAGCTGCATCCTCAGCTCTCCTGTCTGCTTACATTTTGCTGCACTGATGTCCTTTCAGGACTGGCCCTGATTTTTTTTTCAGAGCTGAGGACCGAACCCAGGGCCTTGCACTTGTTAGGCAAGCGCTCTACCACTGAGCTAAATCCCCAACCCGGGCCCTGATTGTGAGGCAGCTTTTTACAAGCAAACCAAGCAAGTCAGAACCTAGGCCCCAACTGCTACTACCTCTCTGGGCTTTCATGCCCTTGGGCCTCCAACCACCTGTCTGTCTTTTCACGTCCAGACTGAGCATCACATGATGAGGTCAACTTCTTTGTCCCAGATGATTCAGGATGGCTGGTTCCAGCCTGGGTGCCTGGCCTTAGCCCTTCTCTACCATAGAGGCACCATCGTGTACTTACCTGGCTTGCAATGCCTCCCGAGCAGCCCCTGCTTTCCTGACAGCCCTTTCTGATACTCCAGGCCCCTTCTTCCCAGGGTGTCACCACCCTTCCTGATTCATGACACTTATTTCCATGTCTACATGTCGAATACACCTCGTTAAAGCAAATTCCAAATAACTTCCGAACTCCTGGCTTCCTGGAGCCCGTGCCTAGAAGGTGAAACTCAGTGGAGACAGGCAGAGTGGCATGGGTGTACTGATAACCAGACACTGCACCGGCTTCCTCGGCAGGACAGCATGAGTGACGGCCTAGCCAAACAGACATCTGCCAGCCACCACAGACACATCGGGCCTGGATTCCCCCAGACATGACACAGGCTGCTTGCTATCCTGTAGAAGACCCGAGTGTCCAGCCAACAGAGCTCAACCCTAACCCATCACACACATTCTTTTCTCTACTGTAAGAGAGATGATGACACACAGGTGATGTAAGCATTAAATGACAACAAAATCAGAGAACTAAGTCCAAAAACTAGTATACTGTCTGGTTTTGACAACTCTCAGATGTTTATTGTTTGGCTGTCGTTATTAAAGCATATCGCTAAACAATAACAGGACAGGGCAGTGACTCTTTAGTACGACAATCCTCCACAGGTGCCATCTGGGCCCTGTGCTGGGAACAAGTCCAAGAGCTTGTGGTAATCAAAGCAGAAGGACTGGAGACCGGGTCAGTCAAGTCCACTCACACAGGGACTGGGCACCTGCTGTGAGCCATGCCTGTGGTAAGTAATGAGATCACAATGGGGTGATTTCTATGAGGACAGAGACAGGATGCTTGGATCGCTCACGGTATCTGACATTGGCCACAGGTACTTCAGATTTCACGCTAAGCCTTCTGCTCACAAAATGCAAAGCTTTGACCTTGTTCGGGGCACCACAGGTTCCAGGTGAGCAGACTTGCTCACACATACGGAGATCCCCTTTGGGAGGCCAGCCCAGGATTGTAGACTGCTGAAGGACACGGTGCACTTTGTAGAGTGGGAGGGAAGAATTCAGTCAGTGGTCACAGTGTGGCTGCATGGCATGGGGCCACAGACAACTGCGACATCTGACCCCAAGTCATCGACTCCAAAGCAAAGTTTATCTGTAGAAACAGCAGCCCAGAGTGTGGAGAAATCACGGTTTCTGACGACATCTGTGCCTAGACGCTGTCCCCACAGTGCCTGGACTGTTCTTGTGTTTCTTAGAAGAGGTAGATGCATGGCAGCCAGTTCTAGCAGCCACAATCAGGAGAGAAGTTCAAAATGAGTAACTTGGAGAAAGGCCTTTGGCCTCTAGAACATCCAGTTCCCCCTCGGAAAGCCTCTGGCCTCCTGGGACTGCCTTGGTGACGTTACCAAGCATTAATAAGGCTATCCAGAGTCAACTTGGTCCCTGCCAAGGCAGCCAGCAAGAGGCCCTCTCAGCCTTGGGTAGGTCTTGCTGCATATAAGGATGAACTACCTGAAAACATAGACTCCCATGTCCCAGAGAAGCTGGCGCCTGGGCATTATTCTAGCTTGAAAAGGGTTCCACGCCGGGCGGTGGTGGTGCACGCCTTTAATCCCAGCACTGGGGAGGCAGAGGCAGGCAGATCTCTGAGTTCAAAGCCAGCCTGGTCCACAGAGTGAGATCCAGGACAGGCTCCAAAGCTACATAGAGAAAACCTGTCTCAAAAAAAAAAAAAAAAAAGGTTCCATAGCTTGGGAGAAAACAATGGCATGGTCAGTGCTGCATGGAGCAACACTCCCGGAGGCCACCAGTGACCTATCATGGCTGGGAAGCCACCCAAAGCCCAGGTGTATGACAAGTCAGGCCTGTCTTCCTTCCGTTGAGATCTGTCCTCAGGAGACCCATTATTGAGCTCACTTCCCTCTGAGTAGGATGAGGCAGGGCTTGGTCCCCAGCCCGGTTAGACAGGGAGGAAAAAGCTGGGAAGAGGGCAGGGCATCTCCAGGTGCCCTCACACCGGTGAGGACTGTGGGTGCCCACACACCGGTGAGGACTGTGGATACCCACACACCGGTGAGGACTGTGGGTGCCCACACACCGGTGAGGACTGTGGGTGCCCACACACCGGTGAGGACTGTGGGTGCCCACACACCGGTGAGGACTGTGGGTGCCCACACACCGGTGAGGACTGTGGGTGCCCACACACCGGTGAGGACTGTGGGTGCCCACACACCGGTGAGGACTGTGCTGCCCACACACCGGTGAGGACTGTGGGTGCCCACACACCGGTGAGGACTGTTGTGCCCACACACCGGTGAGGACTGTGGGTCATGGAGACTAGCAGAACCACCCAAGTACATCACTGTTTTGTTTTGATTTTTTCCTCTCACATCTTACAACCTACAAAACCAAAATGACCTTTCCCAAGGCCAGCTCTGTCTCCGTCCAGGCTCCTGTAGGCCTAGGCGTTGTTCTAGAACAGTAGTAGGTCTCAACCTTCCTAATCCTTTGACCCTTTAATACAGTTCTTCATGTTGTGGTGACTCCCTACTACAAAATTATTTTTGCTGACACTATATAACTGTATTTTTGCTAGTTATGAGTCATAATGCGAATATCTGATATTTTTGATGGTCTTACTCAACCCTTGTGAAAAGACCATTCAACCCCAAAGGGGTTGTGACCCACAGGTTGAGAATCATTGCTCTCAACAGTAGAGAAGAAACAAGTTTTTTATAAGTACCTTCAAGCACCATGTTCCCTTTACAGCCAACATAAAGACACAGGCTACTCTGGATCTGAGTCATAATTCAAATGTGCCCAGCTTAAAAAATAAAATAAATAAAATAAAATAAAGTGCCATTGTCTCTGTCCCCAAAGGCAAGCCACAGGACGTGTGCCTCTAATTCCTCAAAAATACGATATAGAGATAACAGCATTTGGTGAATTAAGAACTCAGAAACCACATATATGTGTGCTGGGGGCAAAGAGTGGCCCAGAGACACACAAAGGTAAGGAGATGAGGATCTAATGGGGGAGGGAGGCCCGGGAGGGGCACTTACCCACAACAGTGCCACTCGACTTAACTGGTCCCATGTCCTTCCTGGTGTTCCACAGGAGGACTCTGAGCTGGTGATTATGTGACCAGAACAATGAGAGAGAGATAACTGAATCTTTAAGTTATGCTTCATTTAAGGAGCAGGCTAGTCAAGAAGGTGGAAGGTTAATATCCTAAATTGTGTCTTCCATTGCATCTCCAGCCAACAGGCTTGGTAGAGAGGGGCGGAAACAAAGGTAGTCCGTCAGTCCTTCCAGAGTTCAGCCTTGCCCTCTCCAGTCAGATGGCCAATCTCGTCCCTGAAGTTCATCATAGCTGTGTCTCCCTCATCTCCTACACTCCCCCCTCTTTATCTGGAGATCTGGACTCGGGGACTTTTTAAAATGTTGAATGTGGGATGAGTGAGATGGTTCTTCAGGTGTAGGCTCCTGATGGTCGGACGGAGGTCAATCCTTTACGACCCAGGAGGTGAAGGAGAACTCCAGTTCTCATAAGTTGTCCCCTGACTGCCATACATACATGCCATGCATGTACCACCCACACCCAAAATAAATACAAGAAAAACTAAAATGTTCAATATGGATAGTGTTCATCGCTATCAATGTAGCCCTCTTCCACTGAGGTTTACAGCTGTATACCCATGCAGTAGCAGTGCTCTAGCTAAAACAAGGTCACCAGGCTTGAATTCTTACAGGGTCCTAAAGGCAGGCAAGAGTTTTCCTCAGGCAGTGACCAGCAGGCTTTTTTTTTTTTTTTTAACCCAAAAGGCCAGTGGTAAAGGAGGAGGTCAACTAAGAGCTAAAATTGGTTAATATATCAGAAAAAGGGAATTTATGTGCTCAAACTATATTCCCAAAGGTTAGGTAAACGTTAGGAGTCTATAAATTAGTATAAATACCACTAAGGCTATGTAAGAAAAGGAGGGTCTGAGCTTAATTTGCCTTAGTTCTGGAGATCATTTGGCCTTGGATGCTTGATAGGTACTTCAGATAAAGTACACTGTTGTGAGTTCTTGGAAGCACACATAGTATACAAGGAAATCATTGCAGAAATCGGCTAATATATATACAAAAGCTAAAATATCACCAAGGTTTTTTTTGTTTGTTTGTTTGTTTTTGTTTTTTTCCTGAGACGGGGTTTCTCTGTGTAGCTTTGGAGCCTGTCCTGGAACTGGTTTTGTAGACCAGGCTGACCTTGAACTCACAAAGATCTGCCTGCCTCTGCCTCCCAGGTACTAGGATTAAAGGCTTACACCACCACCACCACCACCACCACCACCAGGCAAAATTCACCAAAACTCCTTAAGCCACGGCTTGACCTTTCGAAGAGTCTGGCTTCTCCGAGTAGTAGCTTTTGTGATAGCAGCTGGATTCCACTGCATTTTCCTGCGGCTTGCAATATCCACAGTCCCCTGGGCTTCGGAGTTAACTCAGAACAAGCCACTAGTACTATGTACCTGCTATGTTACTAGTGGACCTTACATGCAGATTCCTTTTTGCAGTCCACAGTACAAATGTCCCCATACAATATCAAATACAACAGTTCTCCTGTCCATCCCTGCTGGGCCCTAAAACTCCTCTATCTTGTGGTGATATACTGTGCACCCTAATAAACTTGCCTGAAGATCAGAGGACAGAGCCAGCCACTAGATTAGACATAGATATCAGGTGGTGGTGGCACACACCCTTAATCCTATCACTCGGGAGGCAGAGATCTGTCTGGATCTCTGTGAGTTCAAGGCCACACTGGAAACAGAGCCAGGCAGTGGTGGCACACACCTTTAATCCCAGGAAATGATGTCTGGGCAAAGAAAGGTATATAAGGCGTGAGGAAACAGGAACTCACTCTCTCTAGGCTGAGGATTTCATAGAGGTAAGAACTATCAGCTGGCTGTTCTGCTTTTCTGATCTTTCAGCTTTCACCCCGATAGCTGGCTCTAGGTTTTTTAGTAAAGGACTATCTAAGATTCGAACAATACTATCTGGAACACTTGTCCCCAGATTTAATGTCAGATTCTGTCCCCTTCAAGTCTTTGCATAAATGGCATCTTCCCATGAAGTCATCATCACTGTTATCTGCCCAGAACCCCAGGTCCCTGTACCCAGCTTCATTGTTTCCGCCATATAGCGCACCACAGAGTGTTTGGTTTCATTGTTAATGAACTATCCAGAATGGGAGCTCCAGAGAGGCCTGTAGTCTGGATTTGTGCTGTGTGGGCAGAATTATTCGGGAAGTCTCTAGCAGAGGAGCTGACATTTACCAGCTCTAGATAAACTTCCTGGGTTAATGAACACCAAAGCACAGCCTGGTGATTGCCTTGGACCATGGTGGGAAGATCCTGATCAGGAGCTTGAGATGTAGCCTTGAGGCAGAGTGCTGGCCAAGCATGTGTAAGGCCCTAGGTTCAAAATCCAGTGTTACAATAATAATAATAACAATTCATAATAATAAGTACCATAAGGTCTCATGTAGATGATCATTGAAATAAATCTATAGATGCTGAGAAAGTAATTCGCTGCTTCCTTCATACCTTGGGTGTATATGAAAAATTGCTTATATATTTTAAATAACAGAATTTCAAAAGCTCCGCCAGTCCTATTCCCAGTGCTTGAGCTTGGAAGCTGAGAACCATGGCCCTATCTTAGAATTGGGGGTACACTCTACCCCTAGAACACCAAGGCCAGAGTGAGAAAGCTAGACTAGAGTCCTAGAGCCACCGTGCCACACACCACGGCAGACGATCAGAGGTCACAGAGATAGGGCCGAGGGCAGAGGAGTTGCAGGAAAGCCGAAGCTCCCAGATCTGGCATCGATGCGGAATCGGAGGGCTCTTCAAACCCTGTACCCACCTCCCAGGTAGATCACACAATAGTTGTGGAGCATCCCAGCATATTGCTTAACCTCCCCTTGACTTCTTCACCCATTCAGAGCAGCTGCTCTGCACAACCTAGGAAAACCTACACTGTTTCAGTTTTGAGCCCTAAAATTCTGTGCCAAAATGACTAAGAACAAAACAGCACTTTGCTGTGACTATCCTGACGAGTCTTCTTGGACAATGACACTCTCACCTAGGCAGGGTCTTATGGAGCCTAGGCTGATTGCAAGCTCCCTATGCAGCCAAGAGTAACTGTGAACCCTTGGTCTTCCAACATTCACCTCCCAAGAGGGGGGTTTACTCATAGGACTTCTGATTCCTTAGGGACCCAGTGGTGAGGTTTGTCTCCAACTCTCCAGCGCCACCTACTGTGCACAAAGTATCCATCCTTGTAATCCACGCTGACCCAGTTCAAAGTCTCTATAATTGATGTACATGGGAAAGGCTGATTCCCTGCCCCCAAATAACTTATCTTCCTGACTTCAGCTACTCTCAGACTTGCAGTACATTCTCAAGATCTCTGGGGATGGTCAGAATCCCGTTCCTCTCTGTAGTTTGGAATTTAACAAGAGGGATTTGAGCCAAGTCTCATTCTCTGATGACTTTTATCAAAGGCAGACATCTGTAGAAAAGGAGCCTGAATGAGTCTTGTCCTACAGTCCTCTGAGATCCCATCCAGGCAACCCTAGAACCCCACGTCTCTTGGAGGGAAGTAAAGGACTCCTCCTATGAAGAACTAAGTACTGTTTGCTGAGCACTTCACAAAGTCTAACTCTGGGTTTTGTTTTTGTTTTTTCCCCTACCAGAGACAGCCAAAGGGTTGGCTAGCTAGCATTATGCATCCCCAACCCTCACTCATCAGCTACAGACAGCAGATGATCCCAAGAGAGGTAGGCAAAGCCTAGGAGATAATTCAGCCCGGAGCCATGTTTGGTTTGGGTTACACACACAAATGCATGTGCGCATGAGCGTACACACACACACACACACACACACACACACACACACACACACACATACACACACCTTATAATGCACTTGGCAACCTAATTCCTTCCCCTGCATGTACTATGCACACACTCCCTTCTCCAAATAATGTTGGATTAGGGTAGAAAGCATGTTTGTGGCCTATGGCTAAGATGATGTTATGAATCTCCACCCCCTGGCATGCAAATAGATGAAACAAAAGTGATGTCACAGGGAAGAGAAAAAAAGATACAGACCAGGCGGTGGTGGCGCACGCCTTTAATCCCAGCACTCGGGAGGCAGAGGCAGGCGGATCTCTGTGAGTTCGAGGCCAGCCTGGGCTACAGAGTGAGTTCCAGGAAAGGTGCAAAGCTACACAGAGAAACTCTGTCTCGAAAAACCAAAACAACAACAACAACAAAAACAAACAAATAAAAAACCCACAGGCTTAAACAGGGTGTTTGCAGAAACCCAAGGCAGATCAGAAACGGAGAGGGAGGGCCAGCAATATGGCTTCATGGGTAAAGGTGCTTCCTGCCAATTCTGAGGACCTGAGTTCCATCCTGACTTCCACATGTGTGCCCTGACACATGACTGCCCACCCCCCCAAAAAAAAAAACCACGCATACACAAATAAATACTTAGCTTTTAAAAATAAATGCAAAGAATTTACACTTCATAGGCCCACAGACAGTGGTTCATAACTTTCTGCGACTCCAGGCACAGCCAATTCAGTGCTCTCTTTGGGCTGCTGCAGGCACCAGGCACACACGTGGGGCCCAGGCAGACATGCAGGCAAAACCCTCATCCACACAGAATGATAAATCAAAAATTAAATTAAGAATATTTTATGGCAGGGTTTATTGGTGTGGATGTGCGCATGCCCCAGCACACCTGTGGAGGGCAGAGGACAGATGGTAGTTGTCACTTGGGTCCCAGAGACTGAAGTGAGGTCAGCAGGCTGGCGGCAAGGGTCCTTATCTGCTGAGCCATCTCCTTGCCCCCCCATTTATCCCTCCCTCCATTTCTCCATTTTTCCCTGTTTCTGTGTTTCTCTCTCTCTCTCTCTCTCTCTCTCTCTCTCTCTCTCTCTCTCTCTCTCTCTCTCTCTCTCTCTCTCTCTCTCTCTCTCACACACACACACACACACACACACACACACACACACACACACCATTGATTCTGGGAAGCACCAGCAAGTCCAAATACAAAATATAATTCTGACATTACAGACAATCAAACTTCATTTCTCACAGGTGTGATTAGAATGAACTTTTCCAGCCCTTCCCAGGGGTCACCGCCAGAGCTGGAAGAAAACAGGGATACCTGGGGCCCAGCCCCGTACATTCAGATTCTCTGTCATCGGGCAGTTCTGTGAGCAATCCTGATTGTCCAGGGCTGGCATGAGCAGACGGTACCCATGAGGCTGGACAACCATGTCCAGCCCTGAGAATAAAGCTAGACAACCAAGCAGGCCCCACCCATAGTCAACACTCATGACTTCCACGTCCCCTCCAGTCTCCTTCCACCTGGACGTTTCCAGAGAGGGGATCCCTGAAGAAATCCCTCTCCTGCTTCTCCTCACATGCATACCCCATCTAGCTGTCAGCCCTGAGAAGACTCATGCTAAAATCCGCCGGGAAACTATCATCATTTCAGCGACATCACATCTCTGACTCAGGCTGGAGATCAAGCGTCCGTGAAAGTCAGGCCCCGTCCACATGTGCAGAGAGAAGCATATGTGGTGGAGTGAACAGGGTCTTTGGACATAGATGCCCCCCAACCTCCGCTCCCCAGAAACGTCCTGCTAATAAACCTCTCTCGGGTCCTTTGTGTGTGGTCTGTCTGACCAGAAGCTAATTGTCACTGTAAGATTACCATTTCTCTATCCTTTTTTAAAATTTTTATTTACTGTTACATGATGTATGCTGGGGGTGAGGACAGAAGACAGCTTTCAGAGGTAGGTCTCCCCTTCCACCATGTGAGCCTCTGAGAAGCAAACGCAAATCCTAACACCCGGCAGCAAGTGCCTTGATGCGTGAAGCCATCTTGCCTAGCCCCACTGTGGAATTCTTAAGCAGGAATAGAGCAAATTATGGAAAATGGCAGATATGGTCTCCAACGTGAAAGTTTTTGTAGTAAACAATAAACCTAGATACCTCACTTTAAAGCACTTTGGGTTATCAAAAACCCGAGAGTGACTCATGTTTGCAAAATGCTCTTCCCCAAGTTGACTGCTTGGATTCACACTGACTCACCCTCTTTTGCTCCATGTGCTGACACCAGGGGCATTTCTAACTGGATGGAAGCTAGACACTTGATCTCAGCTCACCTCACTGTCCACTGCAAAGCGTCTGTCAAAAGGCTATTAATAAACTCGATTTCTGCTCAGGTCAAATCAGGTAAGAGCACCAACTCCCCACCCCTCTCATTCTGAACGTCTTCGAAATTTCAACCACCTCCTTCTTAGATAAAGAGAATTCATCTAAGAAGTTCAATAAAACTCTTCTATTGCTGGCTGAAGACGTTTTATGTAATAATTCATTTTCCATGTGTAAATGCTGGCCACTCCTCACGGGAGAAGGGATGAGCTCCCTGGGAGAGACCTGGCCTGAGCATCTTGTCTGATGCCACAAGCAGGATTTGGCTCTCAGCCCCGATTGCCCCTCGGTCAGTACTCTGCAGCTGTACTGTACACACAACTGTAGAAACTCAATTGCAACTCTGCCATGACCTCATTTGATAAAAGTGTCCATCACCTGATAAGAAACCGAAGCAAACAGGTGGACAGATGGAAGGAACTATACCATGCTCCTGGTGTGGGTCCTCTGCCACTCTCTTCTGCTTATTTTTCTCTACAAGCCTTCTTTGCCTCACCTGACCCATCTTTACTCAATTGTATGCCTACTGTTCCTTCCTCATCTTGAATGTAAGCACCCGGAGGGCATGGGGGTGTATGTTACACATGGGTCCATCTCCAGCACATAGAAGGCTATCTAACATATTGGTTTACTTATTTGTTGTATGCATATTTGGGTGCAAGTGTGAGCACCTAGAAGCAGGGGCCAGGGTGCCTTCCTCAATCACTCGCCACCTTCTATTTTGGACACAGATTCTCTCACTGATTCTGGAGCTCCCTGATTCAGCTGAGCTAGCTGGTCAGCAAGCCTCGGGGATCTGATGGTCTCCGTCCCCTGTCCTGTCCACTGGGATGATAGGCACACACTACCATGCCGGGCTTTTTGGCTCTTTGTTTATTTGGGTTTCTGGTATTTTTGTTTTGTTCTGTTTTTCTTTCTTTTGTGAGACAGGCTCTCACTATGTGGCCTTGGCCAGCCTAGACCTCACTATGTAGGCTTGCCCATGCTGGAACTCATACAAATCTGCCTGCCTCTGCTTCCTGAGTGCTGAGATGAAAAGTGTGTATGGATGCTGGGGATCCACACTCAGGTCCTCATGCTTGACCGGCTGGCACTTTACCAACTAAGCCAACTCCCTCCCTCCCTGGCCCTCCTACTGAAAGACAATCATCTATTTTGTTTCAGGTCAACATGAAATTATCCACTTTTAATCTTAGAGAAGAATGGGGAGGGAAGGAGGGAGGGAAGGGAGGGGGGAGGAGGGGAGGAAGGAGGGAGGGAGGGGAAGAAGGAGGGAGGGAGGGGAGGAAGGAGGGAGGGAGGGAGGGAGGGAGGGAGGAAGGGAGGACCCATCTACTGAGATAATCTCACAAAGGAAAGAGACTTCCACTCCCCAGATGTGTTACTTTTCCCATCACTGAAACAGAACACCAGACCAAAAACTCAAAGGGAGGAATTTTTTACATCATCTCACACTTTCAGAGGGCTCAACCCATGGTAACGTGGCTCCTTGCACTTGGGCAGAACATCCTGAACAGTGGCAGGGGGTGTCATTTCCTTATGGCTGACAGGAAGCAGAGAGCAAAGTAAAGACCAGGGACCAGTTACAACCTCCAAATGCACCCTACCAGTGGCCCACTTCCCCCAGGTAGGCCCTGCCTCCTGACGTCCCCAGAACATCCATGTCCCAGTTAGGGTTTCCATTGCTGTGATGGAACACCATGACCAAAAGTAACTTGAGGAAGGAAAGGGCTTCCTTTCCTTTGGCTTACACTGCCATATCATAGCCTGTCATTGAAGGAAGTCAGGACAGAAACTCAAGCAGGGCAGGAACCTGGAGGCAGGAGCTGATGCAGAGGCCATGGAGGGGTGATGCTTACTAGCTTGCTTTCCCTGACCTTCTCAGCCTGCTTTCTTATAGAATCCAGGACCACCAGCCCAGGGGTAGCACCACCCACCATAGGCTGAGACCCACCACATCAACCACTAATTTAAAAAATGCCCTGCAGGCTCACCTATAGCCCAGTCCTATGGAGGCACTTTCTAAATTGAGGCTTCCTCCTCTCTGATGACTCTAGCTTGTGTCAAGTTGACATAAACCCAGTCAGGACAGTCCCCAAGTATCACCAGCAGCTAAAGACCGAATATTCAATACATAAACCAGTGCAAGACATTGCTTATTCAAACCACAACAGTCTCCCATGATGGAAAGTCCATTCTCTAATAAATATTGTCCTTTCCCAAGAAAGCTGGGTGAGCAGAGTCACTTTAAAATATACACTACACAACTCTGTCTGACGTTCTTCTTTCCCGGTACAGCACTGGAAACCTTGGCACAACCACACAACTGAGTCACTCTAGTCCCTTCTGCAAAAATTCAAAGAAAAACCATAGAAGAGCCATCCACGCCTGGCCCCTGTTTCGGTATTGTTCTTGGCACTGAGAGTGTTGGAGGCTGAAGTCCCAGCAACTGGCAGGACCCCAGGGTCACCACTCAGACCAGCATGAGACTGATGCCCACCTGGGCTCCACCAGCTGTGCGGGTCTTGTGGAACTTTTCCACTAATGCATACTCCGCCCCTCCCCCCCCCAGCTTCTTCTGATACATTTTTCATGAGGAAGAAATTTCTAGGACTTAAAAAAAAAAAACCATCTTAGTAACAATAAGACATTGCATCACCAACCTCCCCTCACCCCTGTCACAGGCTAGGAAAGCTGATTCCGAAGCCCCATGATTTCTGTTATGCTTTGTTTAGCTTTTGAGACAAGACTTCCGTATGTAGCCTGGACTGGCCTTAAACTTTGGATCCGTCTACTTCAGAATCCCAAGTGCAGGGGTTATAGGCCCCGCACCACCAAGCCCCAGTTTTAAAGACAAAGGACCAGAGACCCTGCGAACCCAAAAGCAAGTTGTGTCAAGGACAATAGCTTTGTTTATAGGCAGCAGAGCTGGAATTTCAATTCAGGGATTGTGGGTTCCAAAGCCTGGGTACCCCATGTTCTTTATCTAGACCAGTGTTTCTCAACCTGTGGGCTGTGACCCATTGAGGGATCAAACAATCTTTTCACAGGAGTCACCTAAAACTATTGGAAAACACAGATATTTACATGACAATTCATAACAGTAGCAAAATTACAGTTATGAAGTGTCAATTATTAAAAATAATTTTATGGTTGGGGGGGTCACCACAACATGAGGAACTGTATTAAAGGGTCACAGCATTAGGAAGGTTGAGAACGGCTGTTTTTCTGTATGTGATGGCAAGGTACCACCTGCAGGGGGCGCGGGAGACTCTCATGCTCACCCAACACTGGCCAGGGTGGTCCCTAAATGCTGGAGCAGGAGCCACTGTAAATGGCTGTCACTAGACATCTGTCCCGTTCCCATCTCTCCGCACATTATTTCCTGCAGTTTTTCTCTCTGACCCTCCCCCAGCCACACCCACCCAAGTGCAAAAGCTCTTGGACCAGGTGAGCGGGGGACACAAGTGTTGTTGTTTGTTTATGCTCTTTTGGGGGCCCGTCACCCAGCTCCCAAATAAATCACACACGGAGGCTTATTCTTAGTTATAAATGTCTGGCTTTAACTTGGCTTGTTTCTTGCCAGCTTTCCTTAACTTATATTATCCCATCTACCTTTACCTCTGGGCTTTTCCCATTCTCTTACTTCTGTAAATCTTACTCTTACTCCGTGGCTTGCTGTGTACCTGGGTGGCTGGGTGGCTGAACCCTTGAGTCCTCCTCTTCCTCTTGCTCTTTCTCCTCCTCCCAGATTTCTCCCTCTGTATATCCTCTCTACCTGCCATCCTCACCTATCCTTTCTCCTGCTATTGGCCATTCAGTTCTTTATTAGACCATCAGGTGTTTTAGACAGGCACAGTAACACAGCTTCACAGAGCTAAACAAATGCAACATAAACAAAAGTAACACACCTTCAAATAATATTCTCCAACACACAAGCGCTCGGCCTGCAAGGCTCTGAACAAACACAGACCTTGTTCCTGACTGCCACAGATTCTTGAAGAAAACAATCCAAGAAATCATCCTCTAGCCCCTGTCCAAGTATTTGGAAGGTGGAGGCAATCCCCTAGAGGCAGACATGCTCTGTGGTCCCTTTGCAATCCCATTAGCCAATCATCCAGGACCTGAAATAGCAGGTTGGGTCTGGGGTCCTGAAGGGTCACTGCCCTGGAGACTGCTGAAGACAAGGACATGGCCCAGTCAAAGTCACTAGGATGAAAGGAGATCACAGAGCCAAGAGTGGCTGGGGCTGGCTAAAGGTCTTGTCTGGATGAAGCCTGCGCTCAGGGTAGATGAGGAAGAGACATGGCTCCATGTGTGTATGTCCTCTTGAGAGTGTTGTATAGGCCCAATACCTAGGTGAGTGTTATAATGGGTATATATAACACATTTTTATAAATGTATATTTTTTATAAATTTTTATAAATAAATATATAATAAAATTTTATGTAGTTATGTAGTTTATAATATATAAAATTATATTTATATATATATATATATATATATATATATATATATATATAGAGAGAGAGAGAGAGAGAGAGAGAGAGAGAGAGAGAGAGAGATTCTCACGTTTCATAGCCTGACCTTCAGCTAACTGTATAGTCAAGGATGGCCTTCAACTCCTGATCCTTCTCTCTCTACCTCCCAAGGTCTGGGACTACATACCTGTACCACTATGCCCTGTTTTATGCAGTGCTTGGGATCAAACCCAGGGCTTTGTACATGCTAGGCAAACACTCTACCAACAGAGCTACATGCCCAGCCCTGAACTTTTAAAAATTTTCAAAATTTAGACTCATTCGTTTTATTTTATCAGTGAGTACTTGGCTTGCATGTACATATGTGCATCACATGGCAAAGGAGTTCAGAAGAGGACATTGGATGCCCCCAAACTAGAGCAACAAATAGATGGTTGTGAACCACCATGTGGGTGCTGGACATTGGACCTGGGTCCTCTGCAAGAGCAACAAGTGCTTTTAACCCTGGCCACCCCTGCAGCCCCCCAGCCCGAAAGTTGATTACTTGTCCCTCTCACATTTACAGCCCATAGCCACAGGCCACCCTACCCAGGCTCAGTGCTAGTGTGAAGGACAATGGCTGTCTATGGCATTTCCGTGGGTCTTCTATCATCAGCTGTTAGAAACATTGCTTTACAGATGGGGACGCTGAGGTTCCACATGCCACAGCTGGCATATGAGCGCAGGCCTTCTGGCTCCTGTCCCTTGGCCTTTTGGGTCTCATTTTTGGCCCGTGACTACTTGCTCTCTTTCAGAGGCAAAGTGCCCAGCCAAGATGAATGTCATGGTGCACGTCGCAATTGGGGGGGGGGGGGGAGAACTACCGAGAGCAGACAGCTTGGGGGTGGGGGAACACCCTGTACTCTCAAGCTGCCCCTGTGCTCAGACTCACCTCCCAGCCCAGTGGGCTCCATCCCTGTTTGCTCTTTATTGAAATCCTACCCCTCCTCTGCCTGGTTCTTAAAACAGTTCCTCACAGGCGCCTTCCTGGCCCTGCTCGGCACAATCACTCCTGAACTTGGCCCCAGGAAATCTGTGGCTGGCACGCTGCAGCCTGCCCACCCACAGTTGGCCTGACCTCCTTGAGGGACCAGGCTTAGCATCTCCCCACTCTGCTGGGCTCTGCACACACTCAGGACCCAGAACTCTGGCCTCTGAAACAGAGCCCAGAGACTCCGTGAATGTCGATCGATGGCCAACGACGCTGCAGGTGGGTGGTGCCAACTGAGCAGGTGCCTCCAGGGGTTGTATCGCTGCCAGCTGCCCTTTGCCCAGCCCCACAGTGGCTGGGCTGCTTTAACTCTTCCCAGAAGCCAGACAGCTGAGCCCGGGCCCCTGGCCAGGGCAGCTGCAGCTCCTACCTTTCCTCTGTGCTCACCAGATCTTCTGAAGCCTCCCACCAGCACCGTGGGTCCCATCAGTCCGTTTGGGCTTCTGCTTCTGCTCCTGAACTTGGTCCCAGCTCCTCTGCTTTACTAAAACCACAACCCTGGGGCACTCCCTTGTCCCACAATTCAATGCCAGAGCCTGATCCAGAGCCTGATGAAACCCCCACCATCGGAGGAAGGCATTGATTGTGCTGGGCCTGCTGGTTAGGCAGGCCATACAGCAGGTCAGATTCTTCCAGAAGGCAGAGGCCCGAGTTGAGGTCCCAAGGCCCTAGAAAATGCAACCTTAGAGCTGCCCCCACCTCTTGCAGGGAGCCAATAGCAGTGTGTCTACAGCAGCAGGAGGATGGATTCTATCACCCTCACTGTCCCCACCCCACCCCCAACAGCCAGACTATGGCGGGACAGAGGAGGGACCTGTTGCAGACTCTGCCTGTTGAATTTCTTCAGTGAATGAGCATTTTTCTAGTCCACGTGACAGTGGGAAAAGTGACATTTCAAACCCTTTTGTCCCTTTATTATAAAGAGCCCTCGAAGAACAAAGCTCAGCCTCTCCTTGCAAGTCTACACTGAGCACAGATCAAAACATAAGCATGGCGGGGGTGAAGGGTGGTTAGCCTAGTCAGCAGCGTGCTTGCCTCACAGGCATGAGGACCTGAGTTTGAGCCCCCAAGGGAAACCCATGTGGAAAATCCTGGAATGTGGTGGCACACGCTTGTGAACACAATTGTGGATGCAGAGACACAGAGGTCAATGGGGCTGGCTGGCTGCTCATCCTAGCCTCCATGGCAAGTCCCAGACCAAGGAGACACCCTGTTGCCAAAAGCAAGGTGAGTGGCACCTGAGGTTGACCTCTGTCCTAAACACACACACACACACACACACACACACACACACACACACACACACACACACACATCCCTACCTAACCACACATCTGTGCCACCTCTACCTCACACACACATAAAAGCAGAACACAGACGTTCAACCAGAGCTTCCTCAGGTTACAGAACCAATGGGTATGGACTTGGGGGCGCCAAAGAGTCTACACCACCCCCAGTTTCACAGTCAGCTTCCTCAGATGCCTGCTGCCTGAGCTGGACCAGACGTCACCATGACAATGAGGCCTGTCCCTCAGGACTACAGAGTGTCAGTCATTATGGTGGACACGGACATGTCTGGTGTGCATCCAGCCCTGCCCACAAAGGGAGAGAGAGTGTCCATCTCAACGGATACAGACGAGGATGGGTGCTACATGTAAGTGACATTCTAGGATGAAAGAGAAGAAAACAAGCTCCTTTAACCCCTGACTAACCACAAAACCAGTTCATTCCATCAGAGTGTGACTGTGATTCACCAGAACAGCATTCTCAAAGCGTGCTGTCACTCCTGTCCCCAGGGCTAGCCTGAGGTAACACTTCCCCAAGCATGGGTCCTTTCAGGATATATCTGCCCGTGGGGCTAAGTGATAAACGGGGCAGATGTACAAGCAGAATGCAGATCCGCCTCCCTCAGAATCCAGAATCAGCTCCCGTCACTGTTCTGCAGCCTGTCCCTGCACAGCAGTCCCTAGCAAACAGACCCTCTGCCCCGAGGTCAAGGTTGAGCAAACTGACAGGTGACGGGTGCTCTGAGCCACCAGCATTTAGGAGGCTGCACCCTGGGGATGCAGAGTCACAGGGGCTCTCTGCTCTCAGAGCCCTCCCTGCTGCTGGTCCAGCCCCCACATCCGGGGTCCCATCGTAGTATTAAGGGGGTGTCCAGGGGCACCATTTGAGTCAGGAGTATGAACTCACAATACGTGCACTGCACCCAAACCCACTGGCCTTTTCAGGAACAGTGAGGCCCGAATTGTAGCCCAGGTCCTAGCCTCAATACTCACTGCCACTTGGGGTGATCTCAGGCCCCCCCACTTTGAGCTTTGGGGTCTTCCGTGAACATAACTACATCTGAACAAAAGACCCTTATCCTGAGGTCTGAAACAGGCAGTCCAGAAGAGCAGAGAGCTTTGGAGTCCAAGGAGGCCATGTCATACACGGTGCTGTAAATGACCCTGCCAGATGCAATTCTCATGCCCCTGCCTTCCTCCCTGATGGGCGGGTGGGGAGGGACCTGAAAACACCCATGGTCAAAGCACACACCGAGCATTTTCCATCCAGGGCAAAGAAACCAGGTTTTAACTCCTGAATCAGCACCAACAACTTATAAACAAGCCTCCATGAGAGCCTTGGGGTGGGAGCTTGCGGGGCACTTGGATGGATACTGTGAAGGCAGGGCTCCCGAATGGACCCTCTGGACACAGAACCACATAGCTGTGCCTGGGAGCAGAGAGGCTGAGTCTACAAACAGCCACATGCAGCCTTACCCAGGACCATGCCGAATCCACAGAGCTCTTGTCCCCTGGCGCCTCCCACTTAGAGTTGCAGATATCATCCTGCTCCGCCATGGCTAGACCTGCAGGGTCTAGCCACCTCCTCATTCAGCGTCTGGAGAGAAATGACCCTCAGGGACATGAGCTCAGCAGCTGGAGGCTGGGCCTAGTGACACCAGAGTAGGCAAAGTTGCTTCCCTTCACTGAGCCCTGGCCAAGTCACAAGGCCCCAGCAAAGAGCAGGGTGTTGAATTGCAAATCCTTTCCCACCTGGGGACTGGCTGACAAACACAACACCCAGGATACAAAGATACCAGAAAAATGCCAGTTTCTGTCGGGGGGGGGGGGGGGGGGGGCGAGAGGAGGGGCTCAGCAGGGCACTTCAAATCCACCAAGTCCACTCCTGCCTTTGAGGTCTCTCTCTCAGGAGGAAGACCGAGAAACTGAGTAACTTACAAGGCTGAGAAGTCCTAAGACAGAATCAGGATTAAAACCCACATGGGGTTCCCAGAGGGAATTTGATGAGAGGAAATGTTGGCAGAGAGACTATCCCTCAGGCTTCCTGGTTAAGTATGGGAAATGATGCTTTCAAGTGACTGAAATCCACAGCCAGCGGGGGTGGGGATGGAGGGCTCAGTGGATAAAATGGCTTGTTGTGTGTCTTAGAGTTTCTATTGCTCTGATAAAATACCACGACCAAAAACAACTTGGGTAGGAAAAGAAGCTGGAGGCAGGAGCTAATGCAGAGGCCATGGAGGGGTGCTGCTTACTGGCTTGCTCCCCATGCCTTGCTTAGCCTGCTTTCTTATAGAACCCAGGACCACCAGCCCAGGGATGGCATCCCCTCCCATGGGCTGGGCCCTCCCCCATCAATTACTAATTAAGAAAATGCCCTACAGACTTGCCTATAACTTGGTCTCATGGAGGCATTTTCTTTTCTTTCTTTTTCTTTTTCCAGGTTCATAATTTATTATACAAATTGAGTATTACATGATGAGTTGACATCAGCTTCTTCAGGCATGGGACTAACAGATGAGGTCAGACATTTCAAAATCCATTTATGTTGCCTTCACAGCTGGGGATTTTTCAGGCCTTAACTTGAAGTATAAGACCAACAAAGCAATGCTTCCATATGTGGCCAGTAGACAATTCATTCTACCTTGTTTATTCCTGATCTAACACTCCAACCAGCCATTTCTTCTGAGCCTTTCTTTGTTCCTTTTATTAGAGTCTGGGCACCGAGAATGCTCTTTGCTACTATGTTGTCTTCGCTTCTGTACCCATGATAATTTAGGGGTCAAGCTTGATGCCACTCAGAAAGACCTCAAAAACACTTAGAGGTAACTGGCCTTGAAGTACCACCCTTTGGAGGGTCCCACTGGACATAACGCCACTCCGAACATGTGGCCAGAGCCTCGCTGGGCCAAAGTAGGGCATCCCACCACCAGGGCGGAAAGGGATTGCTCCCTAGGTGTGGGACTCACAGAAGAGACGCCACCAAGAGGCGGCTACACAGCGACCCCAAAGGCCTCCCACGCTAGCCTTGTGGAGGCATTTTCTTAATTGAGGCTCCCTCCTCTCAGATGACTTTAGCTTGTGCCAAGTTGACATAGAACTAACCAGCTCACTGTGTAAGCAGGAGGTCCTGAGTTTGAATCCCTAGGGCCCATGTGAAGTTGGTACCATCTGTAATCCTGGTGTACCTACAAGAAATGGGAGATGGGGAACAGAACTCCCAGAATCTGGTTGGCAGCTAGCCTGAGACACACAAGCAAAACAAGAGACTCTCTCTCAAACGAGGCAGAAGGGGAGGACCAACCCAAGCACACACACACACACACACACACACACTCATCATATACACACAAGATTATACAACAAAATGCCATGTTCTGTGTGGTCATACTCCACAGGTTTTCCACCAAATATGAGAGAACTTGCTCTCTGTGCTGCGCTGTCATGGCCTTGCTGGAGACAAGGGAGCAGGGTTCATTTCGCACATGGTTATGCAGCACACCAAATTGTGTCCCTGCACCCTTCATTTCCACTGTCCTGCTCAGTTCCACGGGTCCTTCAACAGCTCTGGGTTTGCAATGGTTCTGTACACCTTGGGAACTCTGCTGAGCACACAGTCCTGCATGATCATGTGTGTGATTTCCCACCACACGTCTAATGTTACACACAGAAAAACAGAAGCTTCAAAGCTGGCCTTGGGAAGTCACCCAGCAGGTCAGGCAACTTAAGGGACAGGGCCCTTAAGCTGATCCTTATATTCCCACAAGCCCCGGATTCTACTGGGCTCAGGTGGCCTGAAATTGCTCAGAGGGAGGCTTATCAAGACTGATTGTGGGCACAGCTGGGGTCAGGGGCCACACTGGAGGGAGTGTGCCTAACACAGCAGGGCCAAGCAAAGGAGCTCCAGAATACTGCCATTGAGCACATTGGTGGGTGAGGGAAGCCGGAGAGGAGCAAGTCAGCAAAGGCTTGGCTGCTCACCAGAACTAGATGTTATTATTGCAGGCAAGATGGCTATTGCTGAGAATGTTACATTCTGTGGTCAAAGGACATAGAGAAATCAAGCTGGAACTGAGCAGGAAGCTTCCTCATTGCTAACTAGCCCTCATAATGAGGAAAATGTTATATAGGCTGCTGGGGGATAGATGCCGGTTGTCTTACTTAGCTGTGAACTCTGCATGTAATACTTCTGACTGGTCAGGCAAGATGTGCCCACTGCTGTATAGTGGCATGACTGTTGTGGAGGTCACCAACGGCTTTCCTGTAGAATTCGATGACTACTCCACAGGAAGGAATTCACATCCAGTCCTACAAACCTAGTCAAAAGCCCATGATGGGGAGGCCATAGGCCCCAGCAAGGAAAGCTATTACTACTAGCTTGTTAAATAGACACAATACTCTTGCTGACTAGCCTTCTAAATCATTACATTTATACCCAGCTTTGGACAGAGAAGCTTCTGTAAATGCAGAGACTCATAACTGGTCGGAGTGATAAGAACAGGTGAAGAAGCATGGCCAGCCATAAGCAGGATATCCATATTAACTTTTCTAAGACTCAGGAAACATCACAGATGAAGGGACAGAAAGAAGAGTGGGAAGACGTGGGGACAAGGTGCAGAATTTTAGGTATGACATTGAACTCTTGAATTCAAGCAACTGGGATTACCTGCACAAGATCTGGGCCCTCAACACCTTGTCCTGGAGAAGGAAAAGTTCATGAGGCTCTGCCCCTCCCTGAGGACTGATAGGTGGTTAATGGTTGCTGGGGAAGGGAGAGACATTTTCTTCAGTGGTGTGGGCATAGCAAGTTACCCATGCTCCAGGAACCACCCCCACCCATGCTCCTGTAAACAATCCTAACAAAACTCATTGGGTCACATGAAAACCGAAAGGTCTCAAGTGCAAGAGAGAAAATGCCAATGCCCAGGATACTTCCTCCAGTCTGGGTCACCAATGCCCTTGCTATTTTTAATTTGCCCTGTCAAGATATTTTAAGAAGCTCATGAGTGACAGGTGATAAGATTGTGAAGAGCTGTACCTGTCAGGTTCGGCCCTGGCCCACGGTCTGATGGAAGCACCCCACCACACATGTTACACATGTGTCCAGACACTCTGCACTGTGAGGAAGGCACCGTGGGCTGCATCTTGGCCACTGTCTCTGGAGCTCCAAGCCTAGCCCAAGAGTTTTCTCACACACTGGCAGCAGAGAGTGCTCGGGTGACATCTCACTGCTGGGTCAGACAGCTGGGAGCGTGCACTAGTTGGACACTACACCAAGAATGGGGGAGTAACCACGGATGAGCTCGAAGCATGGGCTCCTTTTAGCAGGAGTTCAGCATGGAGGGGTGCAGCTACAGCCTGCCCCAGACCAGCTCTCATTTAACTCTTCTGCCCATGAAGCTGACAGGACTTAGGGGATTCCTCCACCTCCAACAGCCTTCTCTTTCCCATCTGGGAAAACAAGGATAAAAGCAGCCTCTCCCACACATGTACTGTGGCATACATCTGTAATGGAGAGACCACAGCAGGAAGATCACAAGTTCAAAGTCAGCCTGAGCTGCAGTGTGCTCAGGGCCTGTCTGAGCAACTTAGTGAGATCCTGCAAAACAATTCTTTCAAGAGGTTGTGGGAGACTTGAGGCCATGTCAGAAAGGACTCGCTGTGGTCCTTGTACATTGTAACCCGTGGAAAATGGCGACGATTCCTGTTCTTCACGGCAGCTTTGAGGTTGGCATTATGGACACCACTGTGCAGAAGCAAAAACTCTGTGTGCGTGTGTGTGTGTGTGTGTGTGTGTATGTGTGTGTGTGTGTGTGTGTGCGTGTGTGTGTGTGCGCGTGCGCGTGCATGCATGCATGTTTATGTGGGCACATGTGGATGGGTACACACGTATGCATGTGTGCAGAAGCCAGAGGAAAACTTAGCGTCATTCCTCCGACACCAGTTACGGTTTATTGGAGACAGGATCTCTCACTGCCTGAAGCTCACCAATGGGCTATGCTGGCTAGCTGCAAGCCTCAGGGACTTTCCTGCCTCCGTCTCCACAGCCCTGGGACTGTAAGAGTAATGCCATCACAGTTCACTTTCTCACGTGGGTTTAGAGGTCAAACTTGAGTCCTCACACTCAATTGGACAAGAGTGTCCCTTATTTGACAGTTAGAATGTGCTGAGGAGGGCTATCTGTGAGTCTGGGTCTCACCATCTCCACCACCATTGAGACCCCTCAGGACAGGGTCTAAGTCCTCAGCTCTAAAAGCCCGGTTCTATTTTGAGTATCATCAGTTGCTGGAGGCTCTAACTTTTGTTGTTGTTGTTGTTTGTTTGTTTGTTTTTCAAGGCAGGGTTGCTCTGTCCTGGAACTCACTCTGTAGACCAGGCTGGCCTAGAACTCACAGAGATCTGCCTGCCTCTGCCTCTCGAGTGCTGGGATTTAGGGTGTGCACCACCACCGCCCGGCAAGGCTCTAACTTTTTACAGTAGCACACTGAAGTTCCCCACCACTGCCTCAGTGATTAGGCCAGGACCTGGAGAGAGGTCCTTTGCAGATCCCAGCTGTCAGGAACCCGCAGGATGCCACCTTTGCCCTGGCAGCCACACCCACATCTGGGAGCCGCCCACAAGCTCTCAGAGCGTTTGATGCCATGACTTCACCCTTCTCTTGCTTGACTCCTACTGCCACAGCCAAGGCTTCTCCTCCATCCCGGGATGGTTTCTCCTCCTTCTGTCCCTTGAGGCAGAAGATCAGAGCTTGGGGCTGACATGACTGAGGTTGTTCTGGGAGCCACATGCTCTTCTTACATATTTCATCTCACTAACTTCCTTGGGGTTAGGCAGGGTCTTTCCAGGTGAAGAGTCAGGACATTTGAGGGCCATAATGGGTGCAACTTCAGCAGAGTCCTCACGTCCCAGTCCCGTTACTTAACACTTCAGATGTGCAAGGGAAGGTCTGTTATCTCACGTCATAACTGCCACAGCAGCCTCTCGGGTTGAGGTCCGGACTTAATCTATATTTGACATCAAAAAGCAGCAAACCGACACACAGACACTTCAAAGCGTATTTGAGTGAATAGCAATGCAGGAGTCAGCAAGCGCCCGACATCTTAATGGATCCCACAGGGGACCCAAGGAGATGAATGGCTTTTATAAGGCAAATCCAGAAGTGTTTCACGGGTTACGATCACATAGCCATAGTCTTTGATCTGATCAGTGGAAAGGTCCCCACAGTAGAAGTATAGGTAACTGGCAGCTCTGATGGGGCAGTTAGAGTTTTCCTGCCTGGCCCACAGTCAGGACAAATCTCTCTCACCCACCAGGCCCATAGACACTCAGAACCAACCAAGTAAACACACAGAAACTTACATTGCTTATAAGCTGTATGGCCGTGGCAGGCTTCTTGTTATCTACTTCTTCTATCTTAAATTAACCCATTTCTATTAATCTATACTTTGCCACGTGGCTCGTGGCTTACCATTACCTTACATCCTCCTTGTCATGGCGGTGGCTGGCAGTATCTCTCCGTCCCAGCCTTCCACCTCCCAGAATTCTCTTCTCTCTTGGCCTGCCTATACTTCCTGCCTGGCCACTGGCCAAACAGCATTTTATTTATACAGAGCGATATCCACAGCACTTCCCTTTTTCTTTTTTATTTTAAAAAGGAAGGTTTTAACTTTTACATAGTAAAATTACATATAACAAAACAATTATCAAGCAAGAATTACAGTTACATTATTAAAGAAGATATCCTATTTATCTTATATTTGTGAGTCTAAGGTTTTATATCTAACTTATCTTTTATCATAATTGAGGAAATTATAACTACCTAGTCTTCAACCACATCAAAGACCGCAGAAGGATATAATATTACCTGAGAACCGGGAGAAGGATGCAAGCAACTTTCGAGAGTCTTGTAGGGTAGACAGAGACAGCTGGCAACCCGGACAGTCACCTAATGTTCCTTTGTAAAGTTGGGGCATTTGTCTTCAGCCCACAGGGCTAGAGTCTCTTGGTCACTTTTTTCAGTGTCCTGTAGAATGCCTGGCAGTTTCCTCTGCGAAGCAGGAACCTGAAGGACCATTTTGTCAAGCAAAGTTCAGTGGTTACCTTTCTATGGGTCCTGCATGTCCAGTTGATCAAGCAGTCAAGGCAAGAACAGTTTCTTGCCCAAATGTCTATTTTTGCCAAGGTGAAGATAAAATCCATATGAAGTATCTTCAATGCCCATCCTCCTCTCTGAAGTAAATCTGGTGTTGCCTGGAGCAGACATGTCTCACTGTCCAGAAAATCTAAATTTTAAAAATATTTTAAATGCCATATTCTGTAGGTCTTTGAAGTATTTGAAGATTACCTATCTATCTGAAATATCTCTGTGTATACCTAGAAGACTTAACTAACATGGCTATGAGTATGATTATCATAGATGACTAATTATTAATCTATTTTTAATTATCCATTACAATTTTAAATGAGCTGTACAAACATAATACCTTAAACAAGAGTAGAAATATACACACAGTATAACAAAATTAACTTTAAGTTTGTATCAATAGACTAAAATCTATACCAATGTAAAACATTTTAAATGAGTTGTTGCTCTTTTAGAAGTAAGTTCATTAATCTACCCTTTCTTCCTATCATATCTATATCATATGTACTTTTTTTTAGAAAGATATCACATTTATAATCAACCTGATTTAAATAAAAATATTGGTTTTTCTCTGTTCCACACCAGAGGACTCTTCTGATTTGGGACACAAGAATTTCTTAACCTTTTCTTTTACTAATATGTCTGGGTTTAGAGAAGGAGTGAGCCAATTCCATCTCCAAAGCCAGCTTGATAATTTTGGGAATGTGGGCGTAGTTTCTCTTACTACTTCCTGCTGGAGGGGGGCACTGTATCTTATGGGGACACAAAGAAAATTTTAGGATTATGGAGTAGTCCATTAGGGTGAACCTCTGAGCCAGTTGTCTTGAAACCATTTTGGATGTTGGATCATCTGGGCCATGGTGTCATCGGAGACCTTTCAGGTGGTCTTGGCTGATCAAACCTGATGTATCTTAATCTGGAACAAATCCACAGCCTCTGGCTTTCTGTGGAAACAAAAGCAGAGACTCTTTTCCAAAGCAACATATCTTTATATCCAAATTTTGAAGTCAAGGTACCTTTAAAATTTACATATTTGTTTAACTCAACAGCTTTTACGATCAAATCTTTTTCTGTAGTTAAAAGTCCCAAAGACAAGACAAACCAGATTCTCTGTGTAATATCCATCTTTGTAAGACTGAAACGCCGCTGTGGCTGCTGGCTCCGCCCACCTCAGCTTTCCAAAGTGGCAGTGGTACAGTTTACCGCCAGCTCTGGGTCTGGAGCCATGTGTACCATCAACTATCAGAAGCAGTTCTATCAAAGCAGCGCATAGCCCAGAAACCTTTTTTTTTTTTTTTTTTTTTTTTTTAAACTAGCAAAGGCTAAATCCACCATGCAACCGAGTAAAGTGCCGCTTGTAGATTCCTCATTCCCATCACACTGCAGGTCAGATACACACGCCAGGAACCCGCCATAGTAGCTCAAACCGGCAGGCTGCCGCTAACTTGAGAGAGATAACTAGGAAGCTGTTTTTAGCTCTGTTTTAGAATCTTTTTTGTCAGGTTTTAGGTGGAAACTCTTGGCCCACATTGGGCGCCATTTAGAATTTTCCTGCCTGGCCCATAGTCAGGACTAATCTCTCTCACCCACCAGGCCCATAGACACTCAGAACCAACCAAGTAAACACACAGAAACTTACATTATTTAGAAACTGTATGGCCGTGGCAGGCTTCTTGTTATCTACTTCTTCTATCTTAAATTAACCCATTTCTATTAATCTATACTTTGCCATGTGGCTCGTAGCTTACCATTATCTTACATCCTCCTTGTCATGGCGGTGGCTGGCAGTATCTCTCCGCCCCAGCCTTCCACTTCCCAGAATTCTCTTCTCTCTTGTCCTGCCTATACTTCCTGCCTGGCCACTGGCCAAACAGCATTTTATTTATACAGAGCGATATCCACAGCAGGTAAGCTGTTTTTGTTTTATTTAATAGAGGCATTAACAATAAATAGTCCGTCAGGACGTGCTTATGTTTGCACTGAGCAAGTCCAATGTATTGGTTACTTTCATTGTTGCTATGACAAAAATACCCGATGGAAACAACTTAAAGGGAAGAGAAGCCGGCGGCGGTGGTGGCGCACGCCTTTAATCCCAGCACTCAGGAAGCAGAGGCAGGTGGATCTCTGTGAGTTCAAGGCCAGCCTGGACTATAGAGCAAGATCCAGGACAGGCAGCAAAACTACACAAAGAAACCCTGTCTTGATAAACAAACACAAACAAATAAATAAATGGAAAAGAAGCTGCTTTGAATTTTGCTCTGGAATGTTGTACTTTTCTGTGTCTGCTTGTCTATCTCTCCAACTCTGAAGCCAGTGTCTTGACCTTTGACCTTGTTTCTTTGACTGCCCCCAAGAAAAATTGTTAATCTTTCAGGTTTGGTTTGTTTGTTTGTTTGTTTGTTTGTTTTGGCTTGGCTTTTTGCACTCAGGACAGAATGGCTTCTGAGCCCCCACCACGCTGAGTGTAGAAATGAAATCCCACACCAGGGCTTTTGTGGATGGTGACAAGACGTGTTAACACTATGGGACTGTGTTGGCCAGCCTTACATCCCTGTGACAAAGCACCTTAGAGAAATGGTGTAGGAAGAGGGGCCTGGGGAGATGGCTCAGCTGTCAGGAGCACTTCTTAGCAACTGTCCTCACAAAGGATTCAAGTTTGGGTCCCAGTACTCACATCAGGCTCACAACCAACTGTGACTCCAGCTCCATTTCTGGCCTCTGCAGGGTGAAAATCCTCTTCTTGTTGTTGGTGGTGGGTTTTTTGTTGTTGTTTTAGACATAAGGTTTTACTATGCAGCTCTGGCTGTCCTGGAACTCACTATGAAGACCAGGTTATCCTCAAACTGTCAGGCCACAGATGCTGGTGGCTCCTGTAACTTCTGGTTTAACTAAAGCCATGAAATTGTTCCCTGTCACTTTCCCAGCCTCAAAAGCATGCTGGTGTAGGAGCAGCCTGAAAAGTAAATTTACATTATCTCAGTTTCATTGTGGTTATGGACGTATATCCAGAAGAAAACTAAACTAATTGTCACTGGGCCATACAACCTCTGATAGAAAACAAACAAAACACCAGTAGGCCTGGGTGTTGGTCTAATTCTGTTCCCAGTAGATACTAGGCCTCTAGAATGTCTTCTAGTTTCAAAATTCTCGTTTCTTCATGAGCTTATAAATGAGCACAGTAAAATGTTCTTAAACGGGCTTCACACTCGTTCTTCCCTCCACTCTGAGAGCAACATCCTCAAAGGCATGGGACAGTGTGATACCCGGGGAGTGTGTGTGTGGGGGGATGAGCACCGGCCACCTTCTTGAGGTTATTACTGTAGCAGAGGTAGCCCTTGAATGATAATTACTGGGTTGGCAAAGTTGCTGGAGCCGGGCAAAGGCTTCCCGAGTTGTCTCTTCCTCAGACTGCTCAAAGAGAAAACAACAAACAGACAGGGGTACAAAGCTCAAACTCCATGTCTGTCTGTCTGTCAGTACCATAGCCTGGACCACTCTTTCAATCCGCAGAGAAATTCTGCATCATGGGTGGTATTTTAAAACTGAAAAGGAGCAGGTGAGCACCAAGGTGTTTAAAAACTTGCCTATGGGTCACACAGCTCATCAGTGACGCTATCCAGAAGAAACCCTCAGGACCCCCCTTTTCCACCAACACGTGCTTTTCTGGATTGAGCCGAATGGAAGAGGGGATTCAAGACTGATGCTGCTCTGGAAATCTCTTCAGGGGCGTGTCCTCCCAACTCTGGAGGTTCCCAGCAAGGAGGAGGTGCTGGCTCACCGGGCAGCTAGCCCAGGCTCTGGGCAGAGAGAGGGAGGGAGCGCAGGCCACCGCGAGACAGTGATGGAGACCGGCAGCCCGCGGCCCCCGAGGCCCAGCCCCAGCGCAGGGCTGAGCCTGGACGCACGGCTGGGCGTGGACACGCGCCTCTGGGCCAAGGTGCTGTTCACGGCCCTCTACTCGCTCATCTTCGCGCTGGGCACGGCGGGCAATGCGCTGTCCGTGCACGTGGTGCTGAAGGCACGGGCCGGGCGCCCCGGGCGCCTGCGCTACCACGTGCTCAGCCTGGCGCTGGCGGCGCTGCTGCTGCTACTGGTCAGCGTGCCCATGGAGCTCTACAACTTCGTGTGGTCCCACTACCCCTGGGTCTTCGGTGATCTGGGCTGTCGTGGCTACTACTTCGTGCGTGAGCTGTGCGCCTACGCCACGGTGCTCAGCGTAGCCAGCCTGAGCGCGGAGCGCTGCCTGGCCGTGTGCCAGCCGCTGCGTGCCCGCCGCCTGCTCACCCCGCGCCGCACTCGCCGCCTGCTGTCGCTGGTCTGGGTCGCCTCACTGGGCCTTGCCCTGCCCATGGCGATGATCATGGGAGAGAAGCACGAGGTGGAGAGTGCCCACGGGGAGCCCGAGCCCGCCTCGCGCGTGTGCACCGTACTGGTGAGCCGCGCCACACTCCAGGTCTTCATCCAGGTAAGGGGGATCCACAGTGGAAGGGGAGAACCCACTCCCTAAAGTTGTCCTCCGATACACACACACACACACACACACACACACACACACACACACACAACACACGCACACACACCGCACACACACCTTTCTTTAAAATGGAACCACAAGGTGAGCCTATGAAGTGCACATTCTTGTCTTCACCTACACCACTCCAACCATGTGGTTCTGGAACATGAGTCTCTCAGAAATCGAGAGGCGTTTCTTTGCTCCCGTCAACTGGGGGCTGATGGGGTTTCTTGGCCTCATTTCCTGGCCCCTCCTCTCCCCCGCTTCCTCCCCCTTCCCCATTTTCCCTAGCTCTGCCTGGCCTCTCTCTGGCATTCAGGTCAACAAGTCTTTCTTTGCTCTCTCCTTCCCCAGCCCTTCTTAACCCTGAAAGGGAGCTGTATTTTTCCAAAGCCTTCCCTCAACAGGCTGCTCCCAGGGCTTCTCCTCTCTTGCCTCCTCCCCCTAGCCTGTGATCCACTCCCAGCAATTCCGACAGCAAGCCTCACCTTCCCAAGCACTTGTTTCCAGTAACCCAGGGCCCTCTGAGTTTGCCCTGCCTCTGCTCAAACGGGCAGTGAGCCTAAGTGGACACACGCTGGGGCAGTGAGGAAAACTAAAGCCGCCACTCCAGGGTCCTTCCCGGAAACCCAAAGGACCAAACTGGGTGTAACCAGCATCCCTCCACTACCCTTCACTACCCGGGAGCACATTGAGAATGTGGAAGGATAAGCACACGGAAGTGCAGGAAGGCACGCTGGCCAGTGTGTCAGGACACATCGGGGGTTCGGGGGCTGCATAGACAGACGACTGGACGTCTATCCCTCCACACTGCATTGCTGGCCAGGTGTGGACTGTAGTCTGGAGGGAACTGCTGAGAATTCCAGGTCCTTGTGTCCCAGAACAAACAATTGAAAGCACTGGACTAGGGGCATACAGGTGGTGGTTTATTGGGGGGGGGAGTATTTCCATGACTGAAGTGGACAGAGGGGGGGGGGGGGGGGGGGGAAGGTTAGAAGCTCAAGGGCACTGAACCCGGAGGAGAGTGGAGTGGTGTTGAGCTTTTATGGCTCATTTACATAGCACCCGCCTTCTTCCCCATTTGTAGTTCAAGCTCAGTCCCTCCCACGTAGCCATTGGTAAGGACCATCGGCCTTTCTCTGTCATTGGTTTCTCTCACGTTAATCTTGACGCCTCTTTCTCCCCACCCTACTCTCCCGCCACAGTGCAAGGGTGCAGCCCCAGACACAAAGCTTCCCCTCTTCCTCTGCCCTCACCCTGAGTGTGTCAGCTGGGTCTGCTGGGTAGGGAGAGAGGACACCTTCCTTTTCACCCAATTGGAATCGGGAGAAAGCATGGGAAGGGGCAAACTGTGCCGTGTTTACCCATGTTCTGTGAGGCTGCTTTATCCCTATCTGGTCCTCATTCTCCCTGAATAGGGAACTTTCCTCTGGGGAAAAGGGGGACCACACGCCTAACAATGGTTTGTCTGTAATGGATTTGCTTCCAAAAGAGTTTGGCATTTGAAACATCATGCCCATCCATTTCTAGACTGAGAGTTCAGCCACTACAGGGGAGGGAGCGGGTGGAGGGAATCTGGAGTGTTCCAGTTGGGACTCTGTCGCCAAGTGTCACAAACGCAGGGTTCGGGACAAGGATGGCAAGGAAGAACAGCACCCCCTGTCAGAATTGAGGGTGTGCTGGCTCCCAGGAGGCCCTTTGTCCTGTTCTTTGTCCCTGTTTTGTCCCTAAGACTGTTTGCCAGGGTGGTGTTCACATGCCCGGGTACACAGGGCCAGCATCAAGAGAATAATTAAATATGAGCCTGTGAACGTGCCAGGGTAGAGCACAGCAGCTCCTCAGCCCATGTGCCCCCACTTGCCAATCCTGCTTACGCTCCAGAGGGTTGAGCTTCAGTTTTCCCTCCCACCTAGCCCAGACCTCTTGTGGATATTATCCCAGGGCTCCAGGCAGCCTTTTCTCCTCCCCTCCCCCCATCAAGTCCCCTCCATTAGCATAAGAGTGACAGGTGGAACCCGCAGCACAGTCACTGAGAGAATGAGTGGGGGAGAGTAGCCACAAGCCACCCCCTCTGCTGTCTTTGCCCTGGGTATCTCCAGGGGTCCTCACTTCACATCTGCTACTGCTGCTCTTCCTGGACAGACTGAGAGGCACCTCCAGAGCTTACACTTGCCTTCTGACCGTGATTTTTTTTTTTTGGCCAGAGCTGAGGACCGAACCAGGGCCTTGCGCTTGCTAGGCAAGTGTCTACCACTGAGCTAAATCCCCAACCCCGGTATGACCGTGATTTTTAAAAACTGATTTATTTTATTTTTAATCATGTGTCTATGTCTGGGTATATGGTTATATCCACATTTACATGGATATAACCTTCTTCCCCATTTGCAGCTCATGCTAACCCTAACCCTGCAGAGTCCAGAAGAGGGCACAGGATTCCCTAAAGCCGGAATTACAGGTCGTTGTGAGCACTGTGGATATTGGGAACAGAACTCTGATGTTCTTCAAGAGCAGCAAGTGCTCTCAATCACCAAGCCATCTCTCCAGCCCATAAAATGTGGCTTTGTTTGTTTGTTTGTTGAGACAGGCTTTCTTTCTGTAACCCTGACTTTCCTGGAATTTGCTCTGTAGACCAAGCTGGCCTCAAACTCACAGAGATCCACCTGCCTCTGCCTCCCGAGTGCTGGGATTAAAGGTGTGCACCACCATGGCCTGGCTTATGGACTGTGCTTTTAAAATGAAGGTATCCAGCTGGTGGGAGCCATTTGAAGACTCTGCTTGAACATAAAGACTACAAATCAGGCTGGGACACTCAGAGTCCCGAGGAAAGTAGATTGAGGAGTTTGAGCATCCAGTGACGTCTCTCTTTGGAATGAGTGTCTGTCTCTTGTCCATGGGGAAGAACAGCTTCTCTGTGACCTTGGGTTTGCACGGTGGCATCACAGCTCTGCGACGTTCCTTAGCTTTACCTTCCAGGCCTTTCTGTCCCCCACTTCTGCTGGTGCAGATGCTGAGTTCAGAGTAAACCTGATGAGCAGAGCGAGCCACAGGCCTTTGGTACCGCCCCCCCATGACGCTTGGAATTGCCTTCACAGGTGAATGTGCTGGTATCTTTCGTGCTCCCCTTGGCGCTCACGGCTTTCCTGAACGGGGTCACTGTCAACCACCTGATGGCCCTCTACTCCCAGGTACCGTCAGCTTCTGCCCAAGGCAACTCTCTGCCCAGCCGCCTGGAGCTTTTGAGTGAGGAAGGTCTCCTGGGCTTCGTGGCGTGGAGAAAGACTCTGTCCCTGGGGGTCCAGGCCAGCCTGGTGAGACACAAGGATGCCAGCCAGATCCGCAGCCTCCAGCACAGCGCCCAGGTTCTCAGTTAAGTACGCTGCCACAGTATTCTGAGGGAGAGGGTCCCGGGTACCAGGGCTTCCTCTAACAATCCCTAGCTGGATGTCCTTGGCAAGCTATTGCCCCTCTCTAGGTCTCCTTTTCCCTGTACCTCTGAGGGGCTGTACGTTCATCCATAGCTCTCCCTCGAAAGCACAATAGGATTGCATGAAAGTACAGACTCATCCAGGGAGGAGCTTTCCCAGACAGGCAGAGACCTGGCTCTGTTTCAGATTGTTGGGCTGTGTGAGAAGGCCAGAAGTAGCTACAGTGAATGACTTCAGTCTGGCGATTGTGGACTCTCAGACTGGCTGGGTCCCCAAATCCCATTTCCCTCTAGCACATCTGTTTACTGGCTTGCCTTTGTAAGGATCTGGAACAATCTGGCCTTGTAAGGGACCCTTTTAAAGGCACAGGAAAACAGGTCTCTCTGTGTACCCATCATGCCCTAGTTGAAATCTGGGCACTAGCTGAAGTCTGGGAGGATCCGATCTCCGCAACATCAGCAACCATCACGCATGGCCTGGTGGGAAAAGACATTAAGAGCTGAGTGCACCAGCACAAAGTCAGCTGGGTGGAAATATCTAGCCCTAAGTTGGGAGTATATTCCAGCATGTGTCAGATTTCACTCTAGAACTGCGGGAGGAAGTTCCAAGAGCCAATGTCTAGATGATCTGTTCCCTTCATGGCTCTTAAGCATATGGGCTAAACAGTGCTCCCAAACTTCAAGGTGGACGGCAATGATGTAGAATGTTGTAAAAGCCAGAGCATAGGGCCCAGTCAGGAGATTGCAGCCCAACAATTCTGCATTTCTACCAGGGTCCTGCTGCAGGGGGCCACACTGGGTTATATGTGGGTGGATGCTCCTGGGAGGAGAGGGAAGGTTGTCAGTGGGAGGAGCTGCATAGGGTGGCCACAGTGGAGACAGGAAAGAGATAGAGTGGACAGTTGCTGAAGAAGAAGAGCCCATTAAAAGGCAAAATGTGAGAGGATAGAAAACTAAGAACGTTCTGGCTTCTGGCCTGATGATGGTACCACCATCCATCCAGAAGGAAGAGTTCCAGCATTTATAGTGTGTGGCCCACTTAGTCACTCAGGTCGGAATATCTAGCCCTGAGTTGAGAGTGTATTCCAGTAGTCAACAGAAGATTCTGGAAGCATGTTGTATGCAAGGTCAGGGCAAGTTCATATCTAATAACTTAGGTTCTCTTCCCATCCTTTGGCTCCAGGAAGAGGTCACAGGAATTGCTGGTGTTGCCTTGGGCACCTTCCTCCCTGGATGATGATGTAACTGAGAACATGTCTGTTTTCTGTCTGCTCTTCTCTCTCCCACTGTCCTGCAGGAGCCATTGTGGCTGTGTATGTCATCTGCTGGCTGCCGTATCATGCCCGCAGGCTCATGTACTGCTACATCCCGGATGATGGGTGGACCGAGTAAGTGTGCTGAGGCTGCCTGGCCATGGAGAAGGGACTGTTGGGCCTGGAGCCAGGCAATGGGCCCTCAGCTCAAATTTTCTGGATTTTTTGGCCTATAGTCTATCTGGTCCTGCTCAGGTTCTCACACTCTTCCACCTGGAGGTGGGGAACAAGGCATTGCGGGGTTCTTTTGTTTGTTCATTTGTTTTTAAATTATTTTTATTTCATGTGCTTTGGTGTTTTGCCTGCATGTATATCTGTGTAAGAGTGTCAGGTCCCCTGGAACTGGAGTTACAGACAGTTGTGAGCCACCATGTGGGTGCTGGGAATTGAACCCAGGACCTCTGGAAGAGCAGTATGTGCTCTTAACTGCTGAGTAATCTCTCCAGCCTTTTTTGTTTGTTTCTTTTTAAACCAAGTCTTGCTACATTGCCTCAGCTGACCTAATATTCTCTTAGTAGCCAAACATGTCAACCCTCCTGCCTCAATCTTCCAAGGACTGGGATAAGAGGCTTATGTCATGCCTGTCTGGATCAGGGCATTCTCTAGAAACCTCCCTGACCTGGTAAGGCCATGAGTATGACAGGCCTTGTGGATGGTCAGGGCTATGAGCATCTTGACATCAGAACAGACCAACGCTGCAGTCCAGTGAGGGCAGAGAAGGCCATGTTATTACAAGGAGAAAGACACAGCATGTTCCATGGTCTAATCAAAACTGCATGGAGCATAGGATGTGAACCCTCTCTTATTAAAGTTAGAGAAGAGAAAAATCATGGGCTGGCTTGATACAATGGGGAGGGGCTAGGCTCTCCTTCAACTTGGTATGCCAGACTTTGTTGACTACCATGGGAGGCCTTACCCACTCTGAGGAGTGGATGGGGGTAGAGTAGGAGGGAGGTGAGGAGGCAGGAGAAGGGGAGGGAGGGGGAACTGGGGTTGGTATGTAAAATGAAAAAAATTTTAATAAATAAATATATTAAAAAAACATAAACAAACAAAAAAATTTAAGATATAAGAACAGCTAGCTAGAAGCCTGAGCCATTAGGCCAAACAGTTTAAATTAAAAAAAAAAAATCATGGGCTGGAAATACAGCTCAACTAGTAGAGTGCTTGCCTAGTATGCACAAAGCCCTATGTATAATCCTATCTTAGTGAAGGTTTCTATTGCTGTGAAGAGACACCATGACCACAGCAACTCTTATAGAAGACAACATTTAATTGGGTGGTTTACAGTTCATAGGTTCAGTCCATTATCACCATGGTGGGACATGGCGGCATGCAGGCAGACATGGTGCTGGAGAAGGAGCTGAGAGTGGAGAGGAAGCTACATCTTGATCTGCAGGTGACAGGAAGTGAACTGGCACACTGGGTGTGGCTTGAGCATATATGAGACCTCAAAGCCCATCCCTCCAGTGACACACTTCCTCCAACAAGGCCACACCTACTCCAACAAGACCACACCCACTCCAACAAGGCCACACCTACTCCAACAAGGCCACACCTACTCCAACAAGGCCACACCTCCTGATAGTGCCACTCCCTATGAGCCTATGGGGGTTGATTACATTCAAACTCCCACAAGGAGCACATGCTAAACCCTTACCACTGCAGAGACTCTCTGCCACAGAGAGCATGACTTCTAAGAAACAAAAAGCTTCCCTTGTTAGTAAAGCCACATCTCTTTGACCATGCCATGAAGCACAGGCATCTCACTGACCTAGGTGGGTAGCCTCTGCCATCAGGGGTGACATCTGCTACATAGATGATCAGCAATCATAACCAGGGAAATCACAGAGCCTGGGTGGGATGCAGGGAAGGGCAATTATAGAAATTTGTACTGTTTCCATCATGTGTCCCGTCAACAGAAAGACCTTCCTCGCTCACCTGGTACTTTGGAGGGCACAGGCACTCTACTGCAGGACTTGCAGGCACTGTGAGGAGGTGACAGCCTCTAACCAGAGCCCTGGTTTTCCCTTCCAGCACACTCTATGATTTCTATCACTACTTCTACATGGTGACCAACACGCTCTTCTACGTCAGCTCGGCAGTGACCCCAGTCCTCTACAACGCTGTGTCTTCCTCCTTCAGAAAGCTCTTCCTGGAATCCCTTGGCTCCCTCTGTGGTGAACAGCACTCCATGGTGCCCTTACCCCAAGAAACCACAGAGTCACCTCCTAGTACATACAGTTCCCGGCTCTGGGGATCACCAAGAAACCCCAGCCTGGGCGAAATACAAGTATGAAGAGAACAGACCATGGCTGCTCGGGACAGGCCCCTTAGACAAGCCACGCCATCACTAACAATCCAGGGGGATCTCCGGACCCAGCTCAGTCACTGACCGGTGCATACTGCAAGCCACCTAACACCTATCGCTGTCAGCTTCCCAACTGTGTAACGGAGTTAAAGAATAGGAGCCATTGCCTAGCGACAAAGGTGTCCAGTGACAGACCTGATACATAGCCAGCAAATCAATAAATTTAGATTGTGTTACTTTGTTCTCTGTGTGTGTGTGTGTGTGTGTGTGTGTCTGTGTGTGTGTGTGTCTGTGTCTGTGTGTCTGTCTCTGTGTGTGTACGCACATGCATGTTTGTGCATCTTATGTGGTCTTGGGTCTTGGGTCATGGTCTTGCAGATGCATGGGTATGTCCAGGGGCTCATGTATACAAAGGCTAAAGATCAACCAATGGTCTTAGGGTTTCTGTTGCTATGAAGAGACACCATGACCATGGAGACTCTTATAAAGGACACCATTTAATTGGGCCTGGCTTACAGTTCAGAGATTTAGTCCATTATCATCAAGGTGGGAAGCATGGCAGCATGTAAGCAGACATGGTGCTGGAGAGGAAGTTGAGAGTTCTACATCCAAACTGACAGGCAGCAGGAAGAGAGAGTGGGAGACACTGGGCCTGACTTGAGCATCTGAGACCTCAAAGCCCACCCCCAGTGACACACTTCCTCCAACAAGGCCACGCCTCCTGATCTTTTTAATTAACGCCACTTCCTATGAGCCTGTGGGGGCCATTTTCATTCCAACCACCCACCTTGTTTTTGAGACACAATCTGTCACTGGCCTTGAGTTCACCAAACATGCTAGGCTAGCTGGACAGAGAGTCCCAAGTGTCCTGTCTCTGTCTCCCTGGCACTAGGATTATAAATGCATGCCACCATACCCATGCATTTTTAAAAAGCATGGATTATGGTAATTGTCTTAGTTAGGGTTTCTGTTGCTGTGAAGAGACACCATGGCCACAACTGTTCTTGTACAGGCAGAACATTTAACTGGGGCTGGCTTACATTTGCAGAGGTTTAGTCCATTATCATCATGGTGCTGGAGAAGGAGCTGAGAGTCCTACATCTTGACGAAAAGGCAACAGGAAGTGGTCTGTCTCACCGGGCGTGGCTTGGGCATATGTGAGAACTCAAAGCCCGCCCCCACAGTGACACACTTCCTCCAACCAGGCCACACCCCCAATCATGCCACTCCCGTTGGGGTCATTTTCTTTCAAAGCACCACAGTCACCAATCTTAGGTCTTCATGCTTGCGGGACAAGGGCTTTGCTGCTGACGGTCATCACCCCAGGCCTGCTACTGTTCCTACATGAGCAGGACTCCCGGTGTCCTTTCTCTGAACATCTGCTGCAGTCCTCTGTTGCTCTGTGCTCACAGAGTTTAGGTACAAACGGCCTACAAGCTTCCACCAATGACAAGCAACAGCGCCCAGGTGCTGGCTGAATGGTGGGATTGTGTGAGCAGTAGCGAAGATCTCCAGTCTCTTCTAAAGTTGGGCACAGCCGCTCAGAGACAGACGCCGTCTACAGGCTTTGGAAAGCCATGGTACCTCTAGCTTCCGGTCAGCCTCCAGACTGTGTGATGTTTATCTGTGCCAGCCAACATTGCTGGCAGGACAGTGGCTGTGTGGCTGAGGGAAATGGCCACCTGCATGCTGTGCTGGCCCCAGAACACACGGGCCCAGATGCACTTGGGCAGCGCCATCCTGGACAAAAGAAGAATCCAGGCGCAGTCTGTATGAGCCAGGTGTAAGTCCTGTGGACTGCCACCCAGCACCAGGCTTTACCACCGGGCTCTACTTCACAGTATGGCCCTGCTGTCAAGCCAACGGAAAAACATGGATTCTTCCTGAATGTGGAAGATGCTGTAAGGGAGGCAGGTAGGGCTTTGGGCTGTGAGGGGTGGGAAAAGTTGGGGTTCCATCTAATATCCTGACTTCTTCCTCAAGTTCACCCAGCTCAGCATCCATGATTACACTCTCCCCACCAGAAATCGATGTAGTGAATACTCATAAAACACACTAATTTATATATGCATGCACCACACATATGACATATGTATGTACACATCACGTGTCTCATATATACCACATGCATCATATAACTGTTTGGGTGGGAGCTCCACCTCAACCCCTGGCACCCTGGCACCCCTATACCTAAAGAGTCTGGAATGTTCTGGTGGAAGATCCACCTCCACTCCCCTCCCCATCTCTTTCCCTAAACCTGCTCCTTCAAAGTCTACCAAACACAGCTCCTCCCCCAGAGAGGCTCAAGACCACTCCCACAGGGTATTTAAGCTGCATCCCAGAAAACAGACTCTTCTGGTTCTTCTGGTCTCACGTCCCCATCTCCTCTCTGCGGGGCCAGAGAATCACCCGGGAGTGCTTTACCCATTAAACCTGGGCTTTTCAATTCAGTCTGATTCGGTTTAATTTAGATTGCTGCATCAGCAGAGAGGCCTTCAGTGTGCAAAAAACTTATCAACAACATACACACATCTCAGGGATTATACACACTACATATCTGCTGCACGAATTATGTACACATATCCCATAGGCACCATGCAACACTACACACTCATTTCACATATACATGCCACACATACCCTACATATCCATACCTCATCATACATTACATATATGTACCACACCCACAACAATAGTCATTATGTGAACATCACAGATACTTATCATATGCCCATACACCTCTCTCTCTCTCTCTCTCTCTCTCTCTCTCTCTCTCTCTCTCTCTCACACACACACACACACACACACACACACACACACACACACACACACGGGCTAGTAACTGTCTGAAATGAGTAAATGGCAAGGGACAGTGAGAAGCACACAAAGCAGAAGGCAGGCTGCCCTGCCACGCAGCCTGGGTCACTGTGCCGAGATTTTTGCACAGCTTAGAGGTGACAGTTTTTCTGCCCCAGAGTCCTTGAGAGCCAGCCAGAGGCACTGACCATACTTCCCAGGACCTATTCTCATGAGGCCACCTCCCTCCCCCATCAGCCTCTCCCCACCTAAGGAGGTGGGCTAGAAGAGTTGTCACTGAATGGTAGCAGCCAGCACAGCACTGGCCTGAGACCTTTGTCACGGCTGAGGGATATAAGAAGGGTTCATCCACAGATGGAAAAGACAGCCCCAACACACCCTCACCTAACCTCCCCCCACCCCCATGCTTCTCACCCATCACACTGGACTGAGCCCTCACTAGGAGATGGCTCCGGAAGCAGGTCCTGCTGACCTGAGGGGCTAGAAGACCCTGTCAGGGTAGAAATGAAGCAGCATTGTTTACCTGGATGGGCTGCGTGGCTGCTAAGACAAAGTAACACAAACAACATGATGGTAAAGAACCCCCAGGGAGTCTCATACTTGTGGAGTCTGCAGATCTGAAAGCCCGGCCTTAGCTGGTCTCCTAGTTAACTTCAGCTGTCAATGTAATACAACGTAGTTATCTGTAGAAGTCTCCGTTTAGGGGAATTGCCTTGATCAGATTGGCCTATCAGTATGTCTGTAGGGCTTATTTTTATTGCTAATCAATGTAGCAGGGCTCAGCCCACTGTGGGTGGTACCATCCCAAGCCAGGGGGTGCTGGACGGTATGAGGAAGGCAGCTGAACAGCAGCAAAGGAGCAAGCCAGCAAGCAACATTCCTCCATGGTTCCTGCCTTCAGTGCCCACCCTGACTTGACTCGGCGATGGGTTATGAACCGGAAGTGTAAGCCAAATAAACCCTTTCCTCTCCAAGTTGCTTTGGATCAGTATTTTCCCACAGCAACAGAGAAGCAAACTAGAGAAGCCATCCCCCACCCACACCCTTACATCCTACCTTGCTTCCTCAGGATGATCCTTGACGTTCTGTGCTGGCACATCCATCACTCCAGTCTGCACCTCCTTGTCCCGTGAACTTGGCATGCTTGTGGTTCCTCAGGGGACCTGTCACTTAGGGCTACCCTCACTCTAGGACAGTGCTTCTCAGCCTTCATAAGGCTGCGACCCTTTAATACAGTCCCTCATGTTGCGGTGACCCCCCAACCTTATAAAATTATTTTTGTTGCTACTTCATAGCTGTAATTTTGTTACTGTGATGAATCATAATGTAGATATCTGTGTTTTCCGATGGTCTTAGGTGACCCCTGTGAAAGGGTCATGCGATCCTTTGAGGGGTCGAGACCCAGAGGTTGAGGATGGCTGCTCTGGGGTCATCTTAGCCAATTATATAATAATAACCTATTTCCAAATGAGGCCAAAATCCTGAGGTGCTGAGGGTTAGGATCGATATGTCGTTGCGGGGGCACAATACCTCTTTTGAAAATCATGACAGCCCCCACCTGGGAGGGCAGGGCTGCACCTCTGGATGGAAGTTTCTGCTGAACAAGAACAGCCACAGACATGACCCCAGGTACCAGGAAGAATACAAGAGCTCACCAGAGTTTAATGAAGAAAGAAGAGAAACTGGGGCAGTGTATTCGGCGAATACAAACTCAGAGAATTCTTGTTTCTTCCCCGGACATGAAGGGTTTTAAAACTCTGCACTGGCCTTTCCAACTATTTTGTTCATTAAGATGCTAATCTTTTCGGAGCTGGGACATCTGCCCAGACAAGCAGATTGAAAAAGAAATTAGATCAGTTGACGACGCTGGAGGCAGTCTTGGTGCATGGTAGTCCCTCAAATAAAAGCCGTCTGTAGAAGCTGAAGCCAGGTCGAGTGGTTTCTGTGCAAATTTCTGAATGAAAAGAGATATAAACTCCAGACACTTCACAGAAGGTGCAAAATCCAGGGAGGTTGGTATTAACAACTCATGTCCATCACTCAGCCCTGCAAGTGGGCTTCCAAGGGGGGAAAAAATGGGATCAATACATGTATCCAGTACAGAGCTAGAGAAGCCGACAGGACCTCCCTAGATGGATACCGGAAGAAGTAGGTTGATTAAGATGGTAAACAGCTGAATGTAAACAGCGACGTTGCTGTACTCAAGGTGAAAGGCCTACTTTTTTTCCCATCTAACATCAGCGTAATCTTAGTTCACTTGGCCTCTTTGTTCAGATGGTCCCAATAACATCTACCTCAGAGAACTGTTCTGTCGATAGAATGACAGAGTGGATGTTAGTCACCTATGGAGGAGATGGCACACTGCAAAAACTCAGTAGTGTTTGCTACCCTTTGGGATTTGCTTTTTGGCTAACAAACGTCCTGGGGGAGCTGAGTAACTAGCCAAAGGGCAGGAGGCGTGAGCCTGAGGATCCATCATCGTTTGCTCCACCCCCACATGATGCTGTAAGAACGCCAGCATACCTACTGTTATAAGGGCTAAGTCTCTGACATTTTTCATCTCTCCTGGTAATATGCCTGACATCGCTGGAGAGTTATAGGGGCAGTTTTTCTCTTTAGGGACCACACGTACCAGAAAGGCATCAATGAGCCCAGATGACAGAAAATAAAGCTCCAAAATAAAGCTCCAGGAGTGGTTCTCAACCTGTGGGTCGCAACCCCTGGGGGAGACTCAAATGACCCTTTCACAGGGGTGGCATTTCAGATCCTGCATATCAGATGTTCACATGACAATTCATCACAGTAGCAAAATTAGTTATGCGGTAGCAACAAAAATAATTTTATGGTGGAGGGGGTCACCACAATGTGAGGGACTGTATTAAAGGGTCGCAGCGTTAGGACAGTTGAGAACCACTGAGGTAAAGAACTGTGTCACATGTGTGTTCATGTCACTTAGCCATGACGACCTCTCAAGTATCTACTTGGAGCCCCAGGCCCCTGGTGACCCAAGGTTGAGTTGTACTTGGGCAATGGTGAGGTCTGTGTTTGGTTTGGAGTGTTATATTTGGGTTTAAGGGTGTTCTAGCTGGTTAGATTTGAACCTGAGGTCTCAACAAGCTGTGTATCCCAGCAAGGATTCTTACAGATCGTGGAGTGCTCCCTAAGTGAAGAAAGTGGACATTAAACAGCTGGTTTTGTTACAGCTGTCAGAGACACTTGAGTGTGGCTTCTGTACAAAATGACATGTGGCTAAGAGTCTATGACACTGCCTCTCCTATCACAATGTCTATAGACTGGGAAAAACTCAAGACATTGGGGAAACATGGGGTGGAAACTAAAAATCTTAGAACCACTGACTATACAGCTACTAAAAAAGTGTAACTAGCCAGGCAGCAGCAGTGCATACCTTTAATCCCAGCACTCAGGAGCTCTGTGAGTTTGAGGCCAGCCTGGTCTAGAGCAAGATCCAGGACAGGCATCAAAACTACACACAGAAACCCTGTCTCGAAAAACAAACAAACAAAAAATTATAACTAATATTTGACACGTGTTCTGTTACCAATATAGAAAAATAATCCTTCCAGTTCAGAATAAGTGAAGGGGCTCAGTTGATAGAGTGTTTTGCTAAGCATGCATGAAGCCCTGAGTTTGATCCCTAGAACCACATAAACCAGACATGATGGCACATATAATCCCAAACCCTAAGGTAGAGGCAAGAGGGTTACTGTAAGTTCACGGCCAGCCTGAACAACCTAGTAAGTTCAAGGCCAACTAGAGCTACATGGGGAGACCCTGACTCTGAAACAAAACCAACAAAAATCAAAATAAGTTGGGAGTTGCTGGGTTTCTTGGTGCTGGAGTGCAGATGGGAGCTTTTCCTGTGGCACCTCTGTCCCTGGCCTTCACCTCCTCACCTGTTCCTTCTTCAGCATTAGTTCAGAAGGAATATTGATCCAGAAGAGCAGATTTGGATCCTGTCTAGAAATGAGACCAGGAGCAGTGTGTAGCAAGCAGCCCTGCCTCCTGGGAAAGAGGCACAGCCTCCCAAATAAGCAAAGAGCAAAGCCAAGGGCAAGCTGTGCTCATCAGAGAAACTGAAAAACTGAACTGGTTGGACTTTTCTTTAGTCTGCAAACACAGATCATGGCCCCAGGCACAGGACCCTGGGGATGGGTGCTGTGGGGCATGATGCACGTGGGGCTGGGGTGCACTCCTGAAGGTGACTGTGATCGATGGTGACACAGCTCCCATACTTCACAAAGAAGCATGGCGCATCCACGCTGTGCGCAAAGAGCTAGGAAGGAAGGAAGAAGTTGGGACCAGATGAAGATCTTGGTAGCAAGAGGATGATGGAGGAACTCACAGCAAGGACATGGAGTCACGGTTTGGTGAGGCGCTTGGGAGTTCTCCTGGAAGGAGAGAGAGAAACAGAGCAGCAAGACCTGGAAGGCATAGAAAAGTGGTGCCAACAAGGGACCACGGGGTTTCCTGAGACAGAAGAGCAGGGGCTTGGTTGGAAGTTTTAAAATGACCAGTAGCATGACACAGATTAATGGAGTTCAATATAATGATTCTTTTCTTAGGGGTGTGTGTGTGTGTATCCACTCTATTGTGAGTGCAGTGCCCAAGGATTCCAGAAGAGGGCATCAGCTCCTGGATTGGGAGTTATAAACAGCTATGACTAGCCGTGTGGTGCTGAACCTGGGTCCTCTGGAAGAGCAGCATGTGCTCATAACCACCAAGTTACCTCTCCAGGCCCTGGTGTCACATTTCAACACATTTATATAGCATGCACTGATCAAATTGGGGCAATTAGCATTCCCCTCCTTTATTGTTGGTTTTCTGACTTCAGGCTTCTCCACTCTAGATCTTTATAATGACGTTTTATGGGCTGGTGTTGATCAATGCTCTCCTGTGTGTTGGGGCACACCATCAATCCATCTCCATCCTGCCTTCCCTGCTCTCCCTTTTTCCAGCCTCTGGAAACGACTGTTTACGTTCTGGGTGACTTTCTTCCGCTTCTGTGCACAGCAGGACACGGTGGTGCTTGTCCTTCTGTGCCTGGTTTAGTGAGAAGGTGTGTGTGTGTTGGTTGGTTTTTGCAGCACTGGGCGATAAACCCAGGGGTTTGTGCATGCTGGGCAAGTGCTCGACCAACTGAGCTACATTCTCAGCCTTTATTGGACATTTTGATAAGAGACGTGATAGGAGAAATCTATGAGACACAAGAAGGGCTGTTACTGAACACATGTGCATGAAATTTCCTTTTTTTAAAAAAAAATCACGCACAAGTATTGTTAGTATTGTTTTTGTTTTGTTTTGTTTTTGTTTTTTGAGACAGGGTTTCTCTGTGTAGCTCTGGCTGCCCTGGAATTTGCTCTGTAGATCAGGCTGGCCTCTCCTAAATCAGCCTGCCTCTGCCCTCCAAGTGCTGGGATTAAAGTTGTGCACCATGTTCTGAGGGAGAACCCTTGAAAGGTGATTGGGAGATGGACCAACTCAAAGGACAGCCCAGGCAGGATGTAGTCACCAGAGAGAGGTAGACAGATCAAGTCCAGGCTGGAGTGTAAGACTGACCTACACTATGACTCCTTGTGTGGCTTATTTTATTCAGGGAGAGCAATTAAGATTTTCCAAGCACTTAGAACAGAGTGGAAAAGTAATAAATATGTATTTCATTAACTATGTGAAAATGAACACACTTTATTTGCCTGGCATATAAAATTAGCAGGTCCCAAACATGGAGTTTATCTCTCTTGCCTCAAGGAGTCCAAGATGACCAAAGAGACAGACAGACATTGGCAAAAGAAATGTCTGGGCAGAAAACTCAAGAAATTAAAACATGTACTCCAATCACAAAGGAAGAGAGAGGTCATATTAAGGATGTGAGAACCAGAACTGTCTTTCAAGACAAAGGAGACAGAAGGTGTAGCTGAGGAGATTATCAAAGGCCAGGAGCACTTGAGAATGAAGAAGAAGGCTGGTGAGAGATTTGGCCTTCGCCAGGGTTGGGAAGGTAATTCCATAGAAGCAGCGTGAAGGTGGGCAGCTTCTCTGGGAGGCAGGCTCCATGGCCCCCACACAGTTCCACAGCTGGAGAGCTATGGTTACAAACTACCTACCTGAGTGTGAAAGGCTGAGGACAGTTCACCACAACAGGTGGACCCATGATAGAAATGGCTAGGGCCGCCATCTTGCTAAGTGTGATGGTTAATGCTGCCAACCTGACAGGATCTAGAAACATGGTTAACATTGTCAAGTTCCAGGCATGTCTGTGAGGAAGTTCCTAGATTGGATTACTTGAGGCCAGACTATCAAGCCTAAATGTGAATGACTGTGGTGATACACTGTGTACCCTAATAAAATTTGCCTGAAGATCAGAGAACAGAACAAGACACTAGATTAAACAAAGAGTCCAATACATCTTTAATCCTAGCACTTGGGAGGCAGAGATCCGTTTGGATCTCTGTAAGTTCAAAGCCACCCTGGACTACATGAGATTGACTCAGTCTAGAAGAGAAACAGAGTCAGGCAGTAGTGGCACACACCTTTAATCCCAGCACTTGAGATTTCACACATTTAATCCCAGTACTGGTAAGCACACATGCCTTTAATCCCAGGAAGTGACGGCTGGGCAGAGAAAGGTTTATAAGGCTTGAGGGGACAGGAACTAAAGGCTTTCCAGGGGTTGGGGAGTTAGCTCAGTGGTAGAGTGCTTGCCTAGCAAGCGCAAGGCCCTGGGTTCAGTCCTCAGCTCCGGCAAAAAAATAAATAAATAAATAAAAAAGGTTGTATTATTTCGGGCTGGAGAGATGGCTAAGAGGTTAAGAGCACTGGCTGCTCTTCCAGAGGTCCTGAGTTAAAGGCTTTCCAGCAGAAGCTCCTTTGGTTGGAGCCTTTTCAGCTGAGGAACCCCTTTTGGCTAGAGGCCTCCGGTTAGAGAGCTTTTCAGGCTGAAGAGTCCTAGAGGTAAGAGGTGGCTTGTTCCTTTGTCTCTCTGCTCTTTCAGCATGTACCCCAATATCTGGTTCCAAGCTTCTTACTAAAAGACCCTCTAAAAATGAGAGCAACAAATGACATCATCCTACGGGCTGGGGTTCCATACTGAATGAAAAGACAAAGCTGGCTGAGCGCCGTCACTCATCTCTGCTCCCTGACTGTAGATACAGTGTGACCAGCTGCATCACACACCAGGCACCATGCTTTCCCCATGACAGTCTACGCTCTCAACCCCTTCCTTCCTTAAGGGGCTTCTGTTGGGTAGCCACGAGCAGAGTAGGCAACACACCAACTTTCTCAACTTCGAGAGGAGCCATTTGATACAGGGGCAAGCACTCAGAACTGCACCTGTGAGGCCACAGCAACAGTGACCCAGCTGTGGCTCTGTCCACACAGCAAGTGAACTCTGAGATCCCAGGAGCTTACCCCGAGGCAGAGGTGAGGGTGTCATGGGTTCTGGGTTTTCGTCATAGAACACCATTAAGAGGGGGAAGATGGCAATGTTTATGGTCCAGGCTCCTTCCATTTCTTGGGACTTTCTCCTAACACAGCCACATCCTGGGGTCAACTCACAGGTTTCAGAAGCACTGGCTAAAAGCAAACACTAGGTTTGCAGTGAGCAGTCTTAAAAAAATGAGAGCCAGCTTTTACTAAGACCTTTTCATCTCCCAAGAGATCACCCATGTCAACCGCAGACTGAAGGGGCAGGTCCCGCAGGTCCTTTGGGTTAGAGATTCCCACCTTCTGATGTTTCCTCTCCCTGAGGGGAACAGTATGAACAACTCACTTCTAGTTTCTCTCTGTCTCCTCATTTATCCTTCCCCACTGCCAGAGTACTAACCTAGTGTGGTATTGTGTTCCCCACAATATTGTGCACCCTAATAAATTTATCTGGGGTCAGAGAACAGACAGCCACTAGAACAGAGCCAGAAATGGTGGCTAGAAAATGGGTCAGAGCAAGCCATAGCAGAAGCTGGGCGGTGGTGGTGCACGCCTTTAATCCCAGCACTTGGGAGGCAGAGCCAGGCGGATCTCTGTGAGTTCAAGGATACAGCCAGCATGGAGACACATGCCTTTAATCCCAGAAAGCGAGTCTTTAACCCCAGGGAGTGACGGCAGAAAGAGAAAGATAAATAAGGTGTGAAGACCAGAGCTAGTTAAGCGTTTGGCTGGTTAAGCTTTTAGGTTGGAGCAGCACAGTTCAGCTGAGACTCATTCTGGATGAGGACTCAGAGGCTTCCAGCCCGAGGAAACAGGATCACCTGATGAACTAGCAAGATTTATGCTACAACCTAGTTTATGGTATTGGCAGGGGAGGAAATGGCATGCAGAGCTTGACATTATATACTCTCTTCACTCCAGGAGCCCGGCTGCTCTGTCCAGCTAGGAAAAGAAACACCATTTGTCTCCAGGATTGTCACTGGGTGTTATCAGCCATTTTGTGTTCCTGACGACTCCTGCTTAATCTAGCTTATGTCCCCATTGTCTGCAAAGCACTGAGGTCATCATCCCCCTGGGGGAACCACCCAGAGACACTTAAGTTTTACTTTCCAAGACCTGTCGGCATTTTATGTTTTGGATACAGTCACTCACTTTTTTTTTTTTTTTTTCAGATTTTAACCTTCCTTGCTTCATGAGATCCGTTCACTGTATCTATCTCCACACAGCGTCCCCTCACTATATGACATTTCCTGTGTTTCTTCCCTGGGTCTTTATTGTGTTCATTTCTGCGGTTCCTGTTTCCCTACCTTGTTCAACTGCCTTACCTATGCATTTCAAGTGATTGTGGGGGTGGAACATGCCCTCTTTTCTCTAATTCAGTGGTTCTCAACCTTCCCAATGTGACAGCCCTCTAATACAGTTCCTCATGTTGTAGTGACCTTCCAACCATAAAATTATTTTTGTTGCTACTTCATAACTGTAATTTTGCTATTGTTTTAAATCATACTGTAAATATCTGATATGCAACCCCTGTGAAAGGGTCCATCATGAGACCTACAAGGTGAGAACCCCTGCTCTAATTTGCTTTGTTTGGGTATTCTATCATAGCAAAAGCAAAATAGCTCAAGAAGTCAACCCTCACCTTCCACCTCGACACAGGGTCATTCATTGCTCCCTACAATGAATGTTAGCCATGAGCTTTAGATTGTTTCTATCTCCCACATCACTGAAGGAACACTTGTATTATAAATGCAACCACACCCAGCCTTGCTTGAGTGCTGGAGTTTTGAACTCAGGTCCTCACGCGTGCATGGCAAGTACTTTGTTCACTGAATGATCTCTCTAGCCCTCTAGGGCATTATTCTGATTTTCATTCCCAAAGTAAACTGTCATGCCATAAGATGTTAAGTGTACAGTCCCAGGAAATCACTGGCTAAACCAGGTCTCCTCAAAAAATACAATCTGTACCCCTCATACAAGCAAGAAGTGCATTATATGTTTTATTTATAAGACTGGACCAGTTGCAAGTGTTAGTTTAAATTAACTAATAAAACAGGGCGAACGGCAGAGGAGCCACTATTTACAGAAGATGAACTGAACTAGAGATTAGTTTTGTTCCAAAATAGGAATCATGACATTCACAAAGTGATTGTTTTATAAACATTGATCTAAATATTTTATACTTGTGTATTGTTTTCCCTTGGGGGAAAAAGTTTGCAGTAAATCTTTGGCATCGACTTGAACAGGTTGTTTCTCCTTGGACGACCACCGAGCATGATGCTCATCCATGTCTTGGCGGGCACAAGGGTTGTGTTCTGATTGCGTTTTCGGCAACCTCAGTACTTCCGCCAGGTGTCAGGTGCTCCTAAAGCGCTGTGGTCTCGGGTGGAGCTGGAGTTTGAATCATACTTCCGATTCTTGCCACGGCTGGTGCTCTGCACCACAATCTGTTCATCTTTCAAATGAGAACAGTCATTCAGGGGTCATGCAAACCACAGAGCGAGCAAAGGGCCGCCAGGGGGCGTCCTGAGGCGTTGATCTAAACACTGTCGTGATAACACACACGTCTGCACGCTTCTCTCTGGTCTGCTTTCTCAGGCCAGACTCTCTCTAAGTGAACTAAGGTGAATAAGAAAACACAGGCTGTCTCACTGGAAAGTGAACTTCAAAACATTATAAGTCTGGTTCTTAACTGGTTTGTTGGTTGTTTTTTTTCTTTTTTTTTTTTTAAAGATCCTCTCTCTCTCTCTCTCTCTCTCTCTCTCTCTCTCTCTCTCGTGTGTGTGTGTGTGTGTGTGTGTGTGTGTGTGTGTGTGTGTGTGTGTGCATAGGCCTGAGCATACAGAGAACAGAACACTGGATCCTTCAGAGCTGAAATCACAGGCCTTTGCAGACCACGTGGCTTGTTATCTATTGGGATCCAAACTCCAGTCCTCAGGACTGAACGGCAAGCTCACTGACACTGCTGAGCCACCGCTCCAGCCCTCCTCACTGTCTTGCATATCACTTTGGTTTTCATTTTTTTTTTATCACGTAAGCAATTCGGTCCTCTTTCCTTTGGAAGGCAAATCTTCTGTCCACTGCTACAATCCACATTTCCTCCCTAAAGCCCTTTGGTTTCTAAGAAAGCTGCTTTTCCATTCTGCCCTTTCTAAGAGGTAGGGTATTTACCCTGTACTGTTTTAATAGGGGCATATTTTTCTAAAGTAAAGCAATTCATTTTATCATATTGAATTGGATGCCTTTGGGCTAGCTTTGGCAAAGAAAACTTGTAGGTGATTAAATAATTACTCTTACGAAAAACGACCTACTCTTTTGTTCTTGTCTCCAGCCTTTACAGTTAAAACGTTCCTTTGGAATATTGCTCTGTAGGGAGTCATGGGAAATCCACTATGTGAAATCATCGTCACAGGCACCGTGACAAGATAACCCAAGATTCTCTAGAGCAGGTCAAGTTTGTCCATGGAAGCATATGAATGACAGCAGAGTGAGCAAAACTTCATTCTGCATCAAATGGACTTCAAGATACCAGGGCATGTGGTTGGGCCCAGAACACAGTGGTCTTCGGTCTTCAGTCCTGCCCATCAAGGACTCGTGGCTGTGGCTTCAAATCACTATCTGCCACAGGACACTGTGACTTGTGTCACAAGGGGCTACGCATGGCCATCTCTGGGTGTGCCTGAGTCCATACACCCCTTGGTCTGGGACCTTCACTAGCCTCAGTGGCAGCTGGGTCCTGACGACCCCACATTCTCAGGAGCCTCTCTCTCTCTCTCAGATGTGCCGTCCAGTGAGGAAAAAGAGCGGCCTGTCTTCCTTGGCGTTGGCTGTCTGGAACTCATCCCGTAGCCGGAACTGCCATGCATCTTCCAACTCCAGGCGGACCACGGTCTGGCGAAGGGAGTTCCGGTCTTGGCAGATCACACACAGGGTGGCTCCTTGAAAGGGCAGTGACAGAGGCAAGGAGAGAAAGGAGTGAGTTCTCCCAAGAGAGCTGTGTGGGGGTCCCACTTGCAATAACCGAACGGCTGGGTGGAAGCGCCAGGCACCCCGTGGCCTCTGCTCCTTTCTGAGCGATTCATAATCCCAGCGTCACAGATGGTGGTAGGGATTAGGCAGGCTTGCTGGGAAGACAGTATGGGGGGCAGAGACGATGAAGGGAAGCCATCTCAGCTCCAGCCCTGGGTTCTCAGGCCACAGCTTCTCTCAGTTCAACCCTGTTCCCCACTCCTGTGGGCCTTGGGCGGCTCGCACTTTTACCACATGCCCTGCCCTAGGAATTCTCCATCTGCATAGCTCCCAGCCTGCAGCCAGCCATCGTCTGCCAGGCTCTGTTCGTAGTCTTTTTTCCTTCCTCCCTACATGTGTTCAGTCATCCCTGGAGGCCTTGGCAGAGGTGTGCAACCTTTTCACATTGAGACATCACATGGCTGACATTTACAAGGTACTGAATAATCAAGTTTAAAAAAAGTCAAAATTGCCCCACCTTGATGTTTTAAATAAGTTTACCACTTGGGGGGAGTCAGATTCTTAGCTAACCTGGGCCTCACGGGGGCCCCCAGACCACAGGATGGATAAGCCTACTACACACTGTGAGGCTGGACTCTATTCTTGCTAATTAAATGAATGAGAGCAAGGAAAATGGACAAGGTCCATGCTGTGCCAGTGAGGATTGGAACAAGCCTGAAACCAACACAGAGACAGAGCACTTGTATACGATGATAGATGATAGATAGGTAGATGATAGATAGATAGATAGACAGATAGATAGATAGGTAGATAGACAGACAGACAGACAGATAGATGATAGATAGATAGATAGATAGGTAGATAGATAGACAGACAGACAGATAGATGATAGATAGATAGATGATAGATAGAGGATAGATAGATAGATAGATAGACAGACAGACAGATAGACAGACAGATAGACAGACAGACAGACAGACAGATAGATGAAGATATAGATAGATAGATAGATAGATAGATAGATAGATAGATAGATAGATAGATGATAGATAGACAGACAGATAGACAGACAGACAGGTAGATAGATACAAACATACATACATACATACACACACACATATACATACATACATACACACACATACATACATAGACAGATGGATAGATAAGTTGTTTTTTTTTTTTTTTTTTTTTTTTTTTAAAGAACAAAGCTCTTCCAGCCTCAACCACTAACAAGAAAAGGAGAAAGACCAGAGAAGAGACAAAGGTCCCTCTGAGGGGCCCCGGGCATCAACAGAAAAGGACCTAGAGGGGAAGGAACAGAGAAATAAGAAATGCCTGCCACTCACCCCAAAGAAGGGACATGTCTTTTCTCTACTGAATGATGCCTGGGGGTTCATCCCCCATTTCTGCTACATTGAGAGTTGAGGTCATTACTGTCCTCTGAGCCTCCGTTTACCCACTGGCAAAAAGGTCCTGTCATCAGAGACGCCAGATGACAGTGGCCAGTCGAATCGAGGTCCAGGCTAGGAGTATTACCTTTCAGGAAATGGAACTTCTTCAAGAAGTTGGCCCCCACAAAAGAGTCACAGAGGTACAGCAGGAGCCCACTGAAGGTCATGTCAGAGCAGCTGATGTTTAAGGAATGGGGCCTGGAGCTCACGTAACAAACAGAAATCTGGAAAAGAAGGAGCCCAGGAAAGGTGTCACCTTCCAGGAAGTACTCAGTCACACTTGGGACTAATATCCAGCAGGTAACAGGTGCTTGGTCAAGCTCAAGATGGAGTTTGGGGAAGAGATATTCATGCTATTGCCAAATCATATCCTTCAAAAAAAATCGGTTCTAGGAGGTTTGTTTGAATTCATAAACTGATTTGAGAATCAGTAATGCCTTGCCATCAGAATTGGGTTTGCACCCTAACTTCTATTTGACAGACTAACAAAGGGTGCCCTCTGCCTTGGTTTTGGCAGAAGTTGAGCATGGGTGAGCATCTGAGATAAAGGCTTGAACACAGCGTGGCCTCAGCATCCCCAGGTTCCATCCATATCCACAGGTCACAATCATCTGGAGAACTGAATCCATAGTGAGTATGCAGACTTCTGTGACCTTGTGTCACTGGGCAATGTATCATACAGCTACGTACACAGCACTTATACTGCAGTGGGTATATTCCAAATATGTAGGAGGGCCACATGGGTAATACTAACACAGCCCTGTCATGTGCAAGGGACGTGAGAGCATGCAAATTCCCATTACCCGCAGAGTTCCCTGGCCAATCCCCTTGGATCCCTGAGGGACACCATAATTCTGATTCAAGATCCTGGCACTGGGCCACCTGTTCCGTGGGTTCCAAGCCGAGTTACCTGGGGTCCTAGGTTAAGGTAGCAGTCCACAGACAACACGGGGTGGCTGTGGTTCTTCAGAGAGAGCGGGAAGAAGCGGTGGCTGTGGTACTGAAGGAACTTCTCCAGTAGGAGCTGGGCGGGAGCCGCCAGGAACGTGTGTTTACTGTCCGGGGCACAGATGTACTGGGACGGCATGATGGCCACGGAGCTGTCAGATACCTGTTGGGAAGCGGGACAGGCCTCAGGCCTCTCGGAGACACCCCAGGTAAAATACAGCAGCACAAGCATGATGTTCTGAGCTCAGATCCCTGGCACCCATGTAAACGCCAGATGTGGCCACACACATCTGTAACCCCAGGGCTGGGAGAGGGAGAGAGGCAGGGTGCATCCCTGTAACTCACTGGCCAAGCTGTCCAGCCAAACAGTGAGTTCTGGGTTCAGTGACAGATGGCAACTCAAAGGGTAAGGTAGAGAGCGGTAGGGCAAGGGATCCAACAGCAACCTCTAACATCTGGCTTCACATGCATGCTGATACATGTGGGAGCATGTAAACACACACGCAAACACACACACACACACACACACACACACACACACACACACACACACACCACACCACCACCACCACCACCACCACCACCACCACCACCACCACCACCACCACCACCAAAGAGAACCTATGAAAACTGACCAAGGAGATCACACTCATTTGTATACATTGATCTTTCCATGGAGAAAATTGATACAAAGAGAACAAGAGCCCACATAGGCTTTGGAAACCCTCCAGAGCCTGAGATACGTAAGCATCTAGAGCATTAGTTCTCAACCTCTGGGACGGAACCCCTTAGCAAACCTCTGTCTCCCAAAATACTTACATTATGTTTCATAACAGTAGCAAAATTACAGTTACAAAGTAGCAATGAAATATTTTGTTTGTTTTTTTGTTTGTGTTCCAAGACAGGGTTTCTCTGTGTGTACCCCTGGCTGTCTTAGATCTTACTCTGTAGCCCAGCCTGGCCTTGAACTCACAGAGATCTTCCTGCCTCTGTCTCCTGAGTGCTGGAATTAAAAGGTGTGCTCCACCACTACCCAGCAATAATTTTATGGTTGGGGCTCACCACAACACGAGGGACTCTATTAAAGGGTTGCAGCATTAGGAAGGTTGAGAATCACTAATACAGAGATAGCCAGCTTCTCCCTGACCACCAAATCCTTTCTGCACCTCCTCCTACAACTCTTCTTCCTTACGGTCCAGCCATGTGCCCACAAGTCCCCACCCCACCACCAGCACAGTTCCCCTGCTGCGGCCAGAGACTGCTCAATAAATGAATCTGAAACCAGAGCCTCTGCTGGAGCCCATTAATGCTTCTGCTACGGTTTCACTCAAACGTCCTCGCTGGCTCCCATTCTGAGGACTTGTTCGCAGCCTGGTGGGATTGTTTGGGGAGAAGGAGAGACCCAAGTCTCACAAGTTGTCTTCTGACCTCTATATGTGCACTGTGGCACGCACATACACACACACACACACACCCACACACACCACACATACTATACCACATACCACATACACACCACACATACCCACACACATACACATCACATACATATACCACACAAACACACGCACCACACCACACCACACCCACACCCACACCCACCCACACACACACCACACACACCACACACACACACACCACACACCCTATACAACATACCACATACACACCACACATACCCACACACATACACATCACATACATATACCACGCAAACACACGCACCACACCACACCACACCCCCCCCCACACACACCACACACACACACACCACACACCCTATACAACATACCACATATACACCACACATACCCACACACACATACACATCACATACATATACCACACAAACACACACCACACCACACACACACACACACACCACCACACCCTATACAACATTCCACATACACACCACACACACATACACATCACATACATATACCACACAAACACACACCACACCACACCACACAGAGAGAGAGAGAGACAGAGAGAGAGAGAGAGAGAGAGAGAGAGAGAGAGAGAGAGGGAGAATTCAACCCAAGAACTTTAAAATGACAATGAGGAAATAAAAGGTGAATTTAAGGCACATCACGGTCGTTGGTAGGAAGATCTCCATGGGCCCCAAGTTAAACAAGTCCAACAGTCAAGTTAAAAAAATCACAGTGGCAGTGGCTTAATCATTGGCCCTCAAGCTCTTGGGTAGAACAGACCTGCCACTCCGAGATGGACTGTTCTCTTAGAAGGCTCTGACCTCCACCTGTGGGGTGGCTGTAAGGAGCTGTTACCAGTCCAGGTCTGCTCCAGGTCGGGTTAGGGCCCTGCAAGGAGCTGGTGGAGACTAGGGAAAGACAGACGCTGGGCAAGGACCCCCTGATGTCACTCATCAGGACAAGATTCAAAACATTATAAACGAGAATCAGAGGGACTTCAGGCAGAGCTTGGCCAGCCTACCTGGCTTTTTAGGGGCTATCTGATTTGCGTTTTCTTAAATGTCTGGGTCTGCTCAGCCAAGACAACTGGAGACACATCTCTCCCAGTAGACCCCGGCTCATGGGCAGACAAATATAGCCACTGAGCTGGCTAGCCTTGTGTAGGAAGGTAACAGTTCTTTAGCCAAGTGCTATCCAATGGTGTGAAGAAAAGCCTAGGACCCAATACCCTGCCTGGGTCGGGAGGGCAGGAGTACACAAGAAAGGCTTGCTTGGTGGTCTTGCACTGAGCAGCATCTCACTGGGTGCTATTTAATGTCAGAGAGTAAGAGATTAGTCCCCAGGGCCTGGTACCAAGTATCCAATGCCCTGACTTCCTTCAAAGATGCGGCACCACCCTCCATCCCCAGGCTCCTGCTCTCGGGTTTGATACCTGGGCAACCTGGGCTTGGCCTGAGCACCTGCCTGTGAGTGCCACTTACACTCACCTTGGATGTGATGTGGAAGGACCTGTGCCCACCCACCGCAATCTGCTTCTTCATGACGCTGAATCGATTGAACCGGCAGAGCAGGAGGCCAGCGCTGTGCACACGAAGGTTGAAGTCTACATCGTCACATGTGAACCTGCGCAGAGCCAGAGGAGGGGCAGGTCTGACTGGGCACGGTTCCCAGACCCCCAGACAAACCCATCACTGGGGCTACAAGTGTTAAAACGCATGTCACAGTAAATAATGGGGTCTACCACTAGGTGGAGACATGCCCTTGTCTCCTCTCTTTAGAGTTAGCGAGGCAAGGGGGTGTTCTGATAGGGTGAGGGGACCACCCCTAGGAAGGCGGGTTCACCTTGAGAAAATGTTATCTTCCCTCGCAGAATTCCAGGCCCCTAATTCAGTCCCCGTGAGATACTGTGAGGTTCAGCCCGGTCTGCCTGCCTTTTTGAGTCCTGCTTCAGAAAGGCAAAACTCTTTGCTTCTCTTCTGTTCTTTTGGATGCTGGCCAGGGCCTAACCAGGCTTTTGTGTGTGTGCATGCATGCACAAGCACTTTTTTGTTTATTTGTTGGTTGGCTGGTTGGTTGGTTGGTTGGTTGGTTGGTTGGTTTTTTCGAGACAGGGTTTCTCTGTGTAGCTTTGTGCCTTTCCTGGAACTCACTTTGAAGACCAGGCTGGCCTGGAACTCACAGAGATCCACCCGCCTCTGCCTCCCAAGTGCTGGGATTAAAGGTGTACACCACCACCGCCGGCACAAGTGCTTTTACACTACTTTACACACAGTTTGGGCTCCTTGCTGCCTACAGTGTGGCTGCCTGCTGCCAAGTGGTGGACCTCCACACCAGCTTTCCTCCACAGTCTGAGATTCACAGCTTGCTTGCTGTCTTCCATTGAAGCTCTCGCTGGCCTCAAGCTCCCATCTGAGTCTGTTCATTGTCCCTGAGCCCCCAATTGCATCTGCTCTTAAATGAGTTTTACTGAGGCTAAGGACCCCAAGAGGGAACACTGATTTCCCCCAATAGGATATGATGGCACTCTGGCATTCTCCAAGGTTTCTGGCGACACTGCTATACTCCCTTTTAATTCTACAACTAGCAAAGACAACAAACTTGCTCCTGCATCCCCACACTGCATTATGAGTGTGACTCGGACTTCACCCCTGTCCGGAAAGTCTTATTATAATGGGGATGGGAGGCAAAATGCAAGGCAAAGGATGGCCTCACTGGACCCTGAGAGGCTGTGTGTGCCTGGAACACTAATTACACAAGGGCTTGGGTGTGAGTGCAGACACCATGAGAATGCTTCACAGACACAATTCCACTGTGCTGTTCGGTTGGTCTGTTGTTTTTTTGAGATAGGGTCTCATGAAGCCCAGGCTAGCCTTGAATTTATGATGCGCAAGGATGACCTCAAATTTCTGATCCCCCTGCCTCCACTTCTCAAGAGCTAGGACTGCCTATAATTTATGTGCTATTGGGGATCTAATCCAGGCCTTCACGTGTACTAGGCAAGCTACGTCCCCAGGCCTCCACTAAACTGTTTAAAAAAAAAGAAAGAGAGAGAGAGAGAGACAGAGAGAGAGACAGAGAGACAGAGAGAGACAGAGAGAGGAAGGAAGGAAGGAAGGAAGGAAGGAAGGAAGGAAGGAAGGAAAGGAAGGAAAACCACCACAACGCAGAGTATTTGGGTATTTTTTTTTTATAGCTGAGGCAAACAGGTTCAGAGAGAAATCACTACCTACCCTGCAGGGCTAGTAAGTGGGTGAATCCAGGCTCCAGCATGATGGCCAATCTGGCTTCCAACCTAAACACTCCCTAGTGGCCCACTGCCTGACATACAAGAACCTCAGTCAACAGACTTTTGAGGCTGAAGAGCAACTCGTTCAAATTGCTTTATAGTTTTCTTTGATGGTATGATGGTTTGAATAGGAATGCCCCACATGGGCTCATAGATTTGAATGCTTGGTCATTAGGGAGTGGCACCACTTGAGAAGGATTAGGGGGTGTGGCCTTGTTGGAGGAAGTGGGCTTTAGGGTTTCAAATGCTCAAGCCAGGCTCAGTGTCTCTCTCTCTTCCTGCTGCCTGAGGATCCAGATGTAGAGCTCTCAGCTACCTTTCCGGCACCATGTCTGCCTGCATGCCGCCATGCTTTCCACTGTGACAATAATGGACTAAACCTCTGAAACTGTAAGCCAGCCCTAATGAAATGTTTTCCTTTATAAGAGTTGCCATGGTCCTGGTGCCTCTTCACAGCACTAGAGCACTGACTAAGACAGATGGTAACATCTTACTAAAAAAAGTGATTTATTTGTTGAGGAAGCCCAAGCAAAAGAAACACCCAGCACAAGGTAGCTAGCTCACTAAGGAAAGCATCTATGAATGAAGGAATGGCGTCAAATAACTATAAAAATTCAGAACAATTATACAGCATGTGAGGATTTCCAGTGCTACAAGCAGACCTGCTCCTTTGGTGGCTGTGCTGAGTTATCTTGATTGTCAACTTAATAGGCTTTAGAATCACCATGGGAACAAATCTTTGGGCCTGTCTCTGGAAGAATTTCTAGACTGGGGTCATTGGGATGGGAAGATCCACCCTTTATGTGGGTGGTGCCATCTCATGGGCTGGGGTACCATACTAAATACAAAGGAGAAAGGGAGTCGAGCATCTGTGTTCATCTCTCTCGGCTTCCTGACTGTGGAGGAGATCTGACCAGACACTCCAGCCACCCTGGCTTCCCCAGCCTGGTGGACTTAACTCCCAGGCAAACAAGCCTTTCTTTCCCCAAGAGGCTTCTGTTAAGTTTTTGCCACAGCGGCAGTAGAGCGTAGGTCAAGTGGACAGAAGTCTGCATCCTGTACAGGGCTCAGGGCCACCAATACGGGGGCCAGACCCCACCCAAGGACCCTGTGCTCACCGGTTCTGGTTGTACTGTACATTCTGGGTCAAATCCACATTGAGGATGATGAAGTCGTGCACGTGGCACCGGGAAAAAGGCTCCTGCACCTCGCGGCCCCTTGTCTTGCTGGCCCACTTCCGCATGCCGATGAGGGCGTAGTGTGTGATGTTGGGGGAGGCCTCAATGTGCTGCATAATGTACTTCAGAGAGACATTCCTCTCAGACCAGGAAAACTCCCTGTTGGGAGGAGAGAGGCCAAGGTCCCTGGGATGAACAAGCTAGTTCCTAACTGCATGGTATGTGCCGAACAGGTCTGATACGGACTGAACCCAGCACCATCCAACCGAGGGGCACCAGGTATCCTGGCAAGTACTTCATATTTACTATGACTTTGATATGCGGAATATAGTCACATCCCATGTGCTGAGCCCACATACAGATGATGGTTGGGTTCACCTTTATAATGAATGCTAACCTGGGGACTGATACCCTTCAAAAATGAGACACCTAGAACCCCAAGAGATTTAGCTGCATGCCGAAAGACACAAACAAAATCCATGCCGAGAGTGAAGGGTTCTGGGAGGATCAGGGCCAGAACACAAGGACAAGAGCATCTTGGGAGAGCAGCAATGTCCATTTATTGATGGGGGAGGGGTCAGCTAACCAGGTATGTTTCACATGTGAAAAAAAATTGCATACATGTTATAATTAACTCTTGTATGTGTATACATTGTTTTTCTCATTTTCTAAAGATTTATTTTACATACATGTGTATATATGTGCACATCTGGGTATATATACTTGTGTGCACGCGGAGGCCATATGAACCCTTAGAGTGGGGGTTACAGACATTTTTTGAATGTCTCTCTTGTTATGTGGGTTCTAGGATCTGGACTCTATCTCATGATTCTGCAGCCAACCAGTCCTTACTGCTGAGCCACCTTCCCAGCCCTTGCATTCTGTATGTATTATATATCTCATAAATGACTTTTAAAAATCAAAAGAATCAGGTCATGGACAATGAGTCCGCTTCTGCCACATCCAGGGCCCTGGCTTTCCATCATGAGAGGCACACTGTGGTCCTCAAGGTCGAGAGGGGACTGCCCATCGCCATCTCCTATGGTTCTCTGAATAGAGGGAAGGATGTGGTCAAGCCACCTCACCTGCTCCTCTCTCCAGCACAGTCCACGTCTGCTGCATTCCACATCACACAGGAGTCATCGGCAATGACGATGAAGGGCCAAATGTCCTGGGGCTTGACCCCCAGCTCCTCCTGCCGGTTCCTCTCCAGCTCCAGGTTGTGGTAGCACAGCTCCTTGATGAGGAAGTGGGCGGCCCCTGTGGTGGCCAAGCGACCTGACTCAGTGTTCAATCCTGCACCCACATGCACAAGACAGAGCGCACACCAGACACACCAGAGCCAATACTACATATCCCTCTTCCAATGACCACTGACCATGGAAACACCCCTCTATAGTTTATACACACATTTGTAGTGATATATTGTGTACCCCAATGAAGCTTGCCTGGGGATCAGAGGACAGAACCAGCCACTATATTAAACATAGAGGTCAGGCAGTGGTGGCACACATCTTTAATCCTATCACTTGAGAGGCAGAGATTCATCTGGATCTCTGTGAGTTCAAGACCACAGTAGGAACAGAGCCAGGCAGTGGTGGCACACACCTTTAACCCCAGCATTTCTCATGCCTTTGCTTGGGAAGCACACACGCCTTTAATCCCAGGAAGTAATACGGCAGGCAGAGAAAGGTATATAAGGTATGAGGAAACAGGAACTCTTCTCTTGAGGCTGAAGATTTCATAGAGGTAAGCTAGCATCTGGCTTGTTCTGTTTCTCTAATCTTTCAGCTTTCACCCCAATATCTGGCTCTGGGTTTTTTTTATTAATAAGACCATTTAGCAATTTGTGTTACACACATTTGTTCAATCTTTTTTTTTAACATCTGAGAAAATGAGTTAAATGAATAACCTAACAGTTTTTAAAAGGATATTTATAAGAAAATCCTAACACAGGGGCTAGGAGATAGCTCAGTTGGTAAAGTTCTTGTCTTGCAAGCACAAAGACCTGCATCCAAGCCCCGGGACCCATGGTTTTTATAAAGCTGGTCTGTGTATATAATCCCAGCACCAGGTAGGCAGAGACCAGTCTATCTAGGTCTCACTGTCCAGGCAGCCTTGCCAAATCATTGAGCTCCAAGCAATGAGAGACTTAGTTTCAGAACCCAAGGTGGACTGCTTCTGGGGATGACAGCAGGTGGTCCTCTGGCCTCCACACACATGTGTATTTGCTGGCACCCACGTGTGCACACACAGTCAAACACATCAGAGCAGCTCTGTCATTCCACAAGCAAAGAATTTCATGTCAACCGCTCAGCTCTCTCCCTCTGTAAAACATTCTCCCAAGTCTCCATTCACAAAGAGCATCGCTGGTAGTACATGTCAAAGTCACCTACCGACTCCAGCGCTGTTGAAGATGCTTGGGAGCACAAGCATGATGTGATTGGGCCAGTACTTCTTATAAATGGCCATTTCATACTCCTTGACCACCAGCACGTGTAGATGGTTGGCTCCATCCATTGCATGGTACAGATTAAAGAGTCCGTGCTCATGACGGCCCGTCGTTGGAGTGAAGGTTGGGCTCTTGATCTGTTCATGACTCTGCAAAGTAGTGGGATTGCAAGGGAGGGCACGTGTAAACGTTGGCGTAATGCTTTGCCCCATCTCACATCTGCCATGGAAAGATGCAGTCGTTTCTAATCTCAGAGAGGGCACTGTGATCTGACATAGCCAATAAGGTGCGGGGGAAACAATGCTGTCCCAGTTCAGAGTGGCCTTGCAGAGCGCACGCTCTCAGAATGTGCCTGTGATTAAGCCTGGGCTAGCCCACTGGTGGTCGGAGCTGTACAGGGTAGGGAAGCATAGCCCAGTGAGGTCACTCAAGACAGATGCCCTCTGGCTAGCTACTAGCCAATGACAGCTGACCCAGATACGGGAGTGAGCTTTATGAATTTCAGAGTAGGCATCGATCAAAATCTCACTTACCTTCAGGCCTCTGAATAAGAAGCCTGGGTTTTATACAACAACCTAACTGGTGTCCACCAGCTAACCAAATCCATCACCATTTCATACTGGAATCCTGTCCTAGCAGGTGTTATTCCTGTATGCCCAAACACTCCCCTCACTATGGACAAGGACATTCCCACACAGCCTAGACATCAAGGCTCGTAAGTAGTAATGCCCAGCCTGACTGACAGCTGGTCCTCTTGACTAGCAGCTTGTCCTGTCTGCTGACAGGGGCTGGGAAATTGCATCCGGTCAACCCCTGAGGCTGTCAGGTGGATGTGGGAAGCAAGGAACCCTGTAGGGAGCATCTCTGTAAGGGGACAGACGGTGAGGACAAGGGTTTAGAAACCTGCCCTGAACTGTTGAAGGGAGAAATGAGATGCTGGGCATTATTTTCCCACAAATGACACATAGAAAGAAAGACAAGGCAGGAAACGCAACCAACAATGGGTTGTGGACTCCTCAGGGAGTCTTAGAATCTTTCTGCTACTCCTTCTACCTCAACCTAGCCAAATGTGTCATGACAGAGCATTAAAGAAGTGCGGGGCAGGGGGTGCGCACATCTCTTACAGCAAACGTTGTGGCTGTTTTTGACATAAGATCTCATACAGTCCAGGCTGGACTTAATGCCTTCACAGCCTTAAAATGCTGATTCCCCTGCCTCCACTTCCCCAGTGCTAGGATGACAGAGTAAATCATCACATCCAGTTTATGTGGTACTGGAGAATCCAGGGCATTGTGTGCGTCAGGCAAGAACCCTAACAACTGAGCCCCATCTCCAGCCCCATCCACAAGCTTTTATAAACGAATTGCAACCACCCACCTTTATAAGTTAAGGAAACTGGCGCTCAGCAATATCAAGTGCCAACTGACATAATTAGCAAGTGTTATAGCAAGGCTCGAGTGTCTTCCAAGCCCACACCTTCACCCATGTCGCCAAGGTTCAGTCACCATACTGTTTTTTGTGCCCTGCTCCAAATGCCCTTGACTCTTCAGGCAGCTACGTGTCTACACCCCCAATTCAGATATCCCCTCATTCTCTGGGACTCCCAGTCAATACCTTGTCTGTGACGAGGGGCAAACGCATGCTCTCCAGCTGACCTCCAGGTTGGCTGAACACAAAGTGATGCTCCTTGGACTTGGGGATGATGAAATGGAGTTGGATCTCCTCTCCTAGCATGGAGTAAGAGAAGGCAAAGGCGTGCAGGGCAGACTCATAGAGCTGAGGTGTGAGGGGAAAGGACAGAGCTTATCATCAGAGTCCGACTTACTTCCCCAAAGAACCCAGGCCCAGCCTGGCCATGACAACACCCGGGTCACACCCACCTCTGCCCTCCAGTGTAAGAGACTCAGAGCCAGAGCATAAGAAGTTCAGATCTTGCTACTGGGAGAGCACACGCAAGACCACCCACACAGGGCCAGAGCTGGCTCCATCCTGGATCCCAACCATGCTTGCCCAGGCCTTCCTTTCTGCTCTTGAGATTTGATCTAGAGATCCATCCTGGGTCAGCAAATAAAGCATTCATGCAGTTCTCGTGTGCGTGCGTGTGTGTGTGTGTGTGTGTGTGTGTGTGTGTGTGTGTGTGTGTGTAGACTATGGGACAACCTTGGGTGTCTTTCTTCAAGCACTGTTCACACTGGTTCTATTTGAGACAAGCTCCTTCGTTAGCCTGGAATTTGCAAAGTTAAGCAAGCTGGCTGGTCAGTGCACCACAGACCTTCTGTTAAACTACTGTGTATTAAACCTAGGCCTCACATTTATTAGACAAGTATTTTAGCGCTAAGCTGCATCCCTAAACCATCTTCGATTTTTTGAGTTAGTGTCTAAGCTGCCCCAGCAGGCCTTGAACTTGTGATCTTCCTGCCTCAGTCACCTGTGTAGCCAGGGTTACAGGCCTGTGCCCTTGAGCCCAGTTTTCCGTTTTCATTCAAATAGGGCATTTTCTGTTGTGGGTGTCCTGATAGCTGGCATATAGCGAATAATAATGGCCATGCAAACTTGTCTGTCTCAATACGCTGGGCCTTGTGCTGAGTGCCATTCTGTCCTCTGTGCACTGTCACTAACGATCCTGGGAAGGATTGCATCCCTTGGAGGCACAGTTACTACCCTACTGTGTGGACACAGAAGGTAGCTAGCTAGCATTGAGAGGTTCTGGGCTCACTCATGGTCCCTAGTCTAACCTCACTTTCCTCCTGCCCTACGTGACTGTATGTGTGTCCTCCTTTCTGGGGGTGACTCCCATCTAGCTTTGTTCTTGACCTAAGCAGCCTCTTGGATCCTCCTGAGCTTTGCCCTTCCCACTGGACAGGGCTGCTCTGTGCTTGGCACACCAGGAGCTGCGGAGGAAGGTGGCAGCCCAGCATACCAGCACACACTTCCTTCTGTCCCCACTAGGGCTCTGGTGCCATAGAGCCTTCTGGGGAGCAAAGGGATTAGACCTGAGGGACTATGTAGTAAATAAAGGTGGCAATGGGAAAAAGATTCACTTAAAAAAATAAAAAAGGACTCTTGGGGGCAAAAGGAGAGAAGGAGCAGAGATGATATGGAGCCAGAATCAGATGCCAGTGGCTGGCTGGTGCCTCTGCATCCCTCACAAGATGGGATCCAGATCCCCTCACCATGCCGAGCATGCTCTAATTTGACAACCCCCAGACTGGTGCGCCTCATGAACACAAGGCCTGGAGTACCACACCATCTAAACACAGGTGTCTGCTTCCTGCCCCGTGTGCTCTGGGCTTCCGCTAACCCAGAGAAGAAGGACAAAGGCCCTTGATTTTAAGTAATAATTCACTGTTGAAAGGTAATGTCCTGAGTAGTGGTTACAGCACATGAAGCCTCCTCAGTTTATTAAATTTCAAAAATCAAGAAAACCATTTCACCATAAGTATGTGATATTCTCGTTGTCGTGAGTGCACAGACATGGAGAAATTGCTTTGATATTGTCATTTTGTAAATTTTCTACATTTACAGGAGAAATGTTATCTGGAAAACTGTAGTAACTTAGCATATTAGGTAGGAAAATTCCCAATATATTAAGTTGGAAACATGCTGGATAATAAGTTAAGAGCATTGTTTTGGAGTAAATGGTTACAATTTTGAGAGCCTTCAACAGTTTAGCATGGAATAGATCTACAGCAGGTAGGAACTGGGGCACAGATCTAAGACTGCACTACCTGTAGCCAGACTTTAAAATTCAAGTCCAAATAAACTATACCCCCATGGTAAAATAAAATAAAATAAAACCCAGTGAAATGTGGGGACTTAATTTAAAAAAATAAAGAGGAAATAGCTTACATTTTTTGTTTTGTTTTGAATTCTTGAAACAAAAACCTCATGTTCAAAGTGAGGAAAACAGCTTTCATTTATGTGGTATTACTGTTTTGACCTGTTTAAAAATTCTTTCCAATGTCACCTATGGTAAAGTCACAAACTTAAAAATACATAGTGCTAAAGGCAGCTGCTATACCTGGGGTGGACAAGCCAAAGGCCAGGCTGAATTAAAGCCACTAGATGTCTTTTCCCTTCATAAGCAAGACAAACAGCAAACAGGGATCCTTGCCTTGGGCCTTTTCAGCTCCCTGTCATGAGCAGACGTCCCTGGTTCCCACCTGCTACAGCCCTCCATGTCCTCCTGCCTACCCTGCTTGGGTCTGAATTAAGATGAAACTCTTAAATCTAAACCACTAGAGTCTACGTGTTTATTAACAGCCAGCTCGAGTCCTCTGCAGAGACCAGTAAGCTAGGGGGAGTCCATCCACGCTGCAACCTTTCCTGCAGAGTTCTCTGAAGAAGCAAGTGGGCCCAGGGCCTTCTGTGACCCGATATCTACACACCCTCTCCCCAGGCTGCTGCCTCTTCAGGCCTCTGCATCTTCCACTCTGTACTCCAGCCACACCCAGCTAAGATCAATTCTCATCCCCAGACTCCGCCCCCAGCCCCGCCCCCTTCTGCATATGCTACCCACTTTCAACAGCTTTGACCCCTCAGCAAATTCCTCCTGATCCTTCACAGTCCTTTCTCTACCCCACCTGAATTGTAAAGGTTGACTAACCCATATCTAAAATGCTTGATCCCAAGGATCCTTCAAATCTAGATTTATTTTTTTTCAGATCTTATAAAATGTCTAAAGACTTTTCCAGTTGGTCATCCATAGTCTAAAATCCCAAAGGCTCTGAAATCTGAACTGCTTTGGGCATTGGGTTAGGGGTGACTTTGGCTTTTCTGATGAGGGATGCTCAAGCTCTGTTCATTTATAAGGCGATGATGACAAGGCTTAGGTGAGAATCCACTAAGAGCCCAAAGAGGATGCTTTTCCAGCCAGGGAACCCTGAATGAATCGCAAGTGTAGTTTTCCACAAAATACCCTGATAACAATCCAGAGCCAGATCCCAGGAACTTAACCATTTAGTTATTCACGACAGAAAGAGCTGGTACCTAAGAAGGACATGAGCATGCTGCTGGCATGCTGTAGGTACTCAATGATTCAAACTCCTCTCTCATCTATGTGCTTTCTCTCTTATCTGTGCCACAGCCATATAATTCTCTTGCCTGCTTCATGTGCCTCTGAAATCTTGCTCAGGCGCCCATCTCCCAGACCATGAACCCGAAGGATGGTAACAAGGTTCATTTGTATCTACATTCCCAGGTCCTTCTAGTAAGCAATCAGCGAGTATCCCCAGCAGTGAAGTCACTTTCGGATTCTCTAGAACCTGAATGACAGGAATGACAGACACCCCTTGTCTTGGCCATTGATGCTTGTCACAGGGGAACCACTGCCTGTAGGGTCAACAATATGTTCACAGCCTAGGATGGCAACCTGAGAGGCATACAACCCCTGAAACAAGGCCTTCCAGAACTCTCTCCTCCCACCCTAGAACATTATCAAGGGGCCACAGGGAAACAGAGACGTGGCCTGTGACATGGCACCGGCAGGAGCTGCTGGGAGCGGCCGGAGAGCCAGCTGGTAGTATCAGGTAGTACCCTACCTGGTAGTGGGGATGGAAGCCCATGTATTGGTGGCACTGTTCACAGTGGTGGTACGTGTTGTAGGCCGCATACTTGGACAGCCTCATGCGCGCCGTCTGACGCCGTACATACAGGTCCTCCGGCTTCCGGGATGTCCCTCTGTCTGCAAAGATAGTCCCAGAGTTAAGGAGCATCATCCCAGAGCAAAACCCCTACCCCTGACTGCTGAGCTCAACTGAGTGCACCATTCAAAATAAGCAGCTCACAGGCAGGCTGTAACTGCCCTGAAGATTGTCTCTCACATCTCTAGGCCCTGGTTGGAGGAAGACAGTGTCTCGGTGGAGAAACTAACAAGGGAGAAGAACCCAGACTGTGCGGTGTCACACTTGTGGACCTAAAAACACTTTATGAACTCTTCAAAGGAAACTTTACATGACTGGGCAATAAATTAACAGCATGTGTGGTCCCCAGTTTCTTCAAGCAACTTGGTAGGAATACAAATGTAACACTAGCCCTTCATTGGGGCTATCTGTGGGAAGGGACTCCCTGGTGACAGGGAGTCAGAACAGCAGGTACCTTTTATCTTTTTGGAGACAGAATCACACTATGTAGCCCAGGCTAACCCCCAATGCTTGATCCTCCTGCCCCAGCCTCCTGAGTGCTGGGGTTACAGGTGTACACACCACACCCGGTTAACAGGTAAGCTATTTTTCCTGACATGACATTTATCAAACATCCTCAGGCTATACTAATAATCCCACAGGCCACTCCCAGAAGTGTTGGCTGAGGCTGCCCTCATATACCATAGAAGCCAGTGTCCCTGAGAAGAAAAGAGGAGGCTGAAGACGGGAAAACCTATGCACCCATTTGGTGACAAATTCATAAACAGAAATACTCATTTACCCTCCATTAACCAAGCCTTCAACATATCGTGACCACAAGTCCCCAGGGTTCTCATGGGCTTTGTGGTAGTTCTTTCCTTCTACCAGCAGAGGACAGTCTCAGTGCCGAACCAGGTTCTAGTAAGTCACTGCTCACTTACTACTAAAGAGCATCACTAGAGGGATGCATCTCAACTTAGCTGGCATCTATTAATACATAGGAAGCAATTACGCCAGTGTACTTTGGGCAATAGTGAAGTAAGACATCTTACTTCACTGGCTTCGCACTGGCCAAGTCTACTCTTTCTTTCTCTCTCTTTCTCTCTCTTTCTCTTTCTCTCTCTCTCTCTCTCTCTCTCTCTCTCTCTCTCTCTCTCTCTCTCTCTCTCTCTCTCACACACACACACACACACACACACACACACATGTGTGGGTGTGTTAGTTACCTATGTGTCCACATGCTCCATAGGTACATGTGGAAGCTAGAGGTCGACCAGATGTCTTCCTCAAGAGCTTTTCCATGCTATTTTTTGAGGTAAGTTCTTGGCTACATCTGGAGCTCACCAGTTGGCTAGACCAGTTGGTCAGCAGGCCCCTGAGATACACCTGTCTCTACTGACTCCCCCAGCTACAGATGTGCATTGCCATGCTCATCTATTTATATGGATGCTGAGGATCTGAACTCAGGTCCTCCTGTGTGAGCAGCAAGCATGTTACTGAATGAGCTGTTATCTCCCCAGCCCCTGACCTTCACTCTTGATGCTTTGGTGATGTGAGCAAATCAGACTGGCATCTTCATACTTTGGGTCATGAATGACGTAATCAAAAGGCATCTTCTGGAAGAGCTCCAGGTCTGGCCAGGGGTCGGTGAGCTGCAGGTAATGCCAATCTGACTCCTCTTGGAGGCCTACAAGATTGGTAGAGAAAGGGACACATGAGACACGAGATGTGAGGATGTGTTGTTTAACTGTGCCCAAGGATGGTGCGTGGAACCGAATCATTGTTGATCCATGGCTTCCTGGGGATCCCTACTGTATTGAGAAAGCTTCTGACACAGCCATATTTCAGGAGGGTTCTAACAGACAAGGTCACACACTGTGATCTGTCTCCACCCAGGTGAAGATCCTTCACTCTGTGTCCTGCAAATGCAGGTTGCTCCCTGCCCCGCACACTGGCTTCCAGTCCTCCAGAGTTCTGAGCATGCACAGCCCAAGCTCCTTGCTCTTGTGGTACCTGTGTGGGTTTCTTACTCTGTCATCTAATTCGTCCCAGCCAGGGTGACTCGGTTGGCATTGCTCCACCTCTAGAAAGTACTTGAGCCATTGCTTTCCCCCTGCAGAGGTCAGTGACACTCACACAAACCACAGTTTACACTTGCCAGCATCCTCTTACACTAAGCCTCAAAAAGCCTTCTGCTGCTCATCAAGGTGTGCTGGCTGAACAGCCAGCCAAAAAGTCTAGTTGGCCCAACTCCAGTTGCATGATATGTTGATACCATGCATTATGGTGAATATGTAATAGAAAGTTAGAGATGCTAACTGAAGTCTATGCCATATACCTGGGCAGTGGATGTGTCCACAGGGAGAAAAGAGTGCAGAGCTTACAAAAGCTTTAATAGGCACCTCATATCCTGTGAAACAGCAGGTAACCTTGTTTGCAAGGGGAAAAAAAACCTGAAGCAATAGAGTAGTTGGATTTGACGACATGTATTCCAATCCTGTCCTCATCACTGGTCTATCCAAAAAAGCAAGATGACATAGATTCAACTGCTCCTGGGTGTGAGAAAACCACAGAAATCATCAGCCCACAGAATGGCAGAGGGCTGGATGGGAGTCCCAGGTTCAAAGTTTCTCCTGATCAAGTTCAACCTCAGAAAGTGTTCACAGGAGCTCCTCTGATTCCAGAGTTGGGTAGCTGGTGGCCTCTGCATGGCAGTCAGTTCCCCTTACACAAGAGCACAGACTCTTTTACAAAGGCAAGACCATGAACCGCTGGGCAGGATATGAGGAGGAAACAGAGTAGGCCTTACCATTAGCACAGGGCATGTGCAGAGAGATAGGTGCCTTACTCAAAGCAAGTCTATTCAGCAAACAGGGAGCCCAGATACCTCCTTCTCCCAATCTCACATAATTCTTCCCCATCTCCAAATGCTGTCCCAGGTATTTGGTTGCCTGGAAGGTGGGGAAGCATCGGACCCATTCCCTGATGAAGAACTCCACATTCTGCAGGCCACAGGCCAACGCAGGCCAGTTCCTGCTTCGGTACTGTCCAGCTAGGCTTCCCATGTAAGAGGATACTATCCCAGCTCACAGGGCTGTATTGAAGATCAAAAGGGACAGTATCTATCCTGGTGCTTGACACATGGAAAGTCCTGAACAAGCATGAATTACTTCAGCGTTAGCAACTCTATCCCTACGAAGTTCTCCAACGTTTCATTGAGGAAAAAAAGACAACAAGAAAGAAGAGGCCCCCGGACCAAGTCAGCTGTGAACCTGAGAGTCCATCCCAAAAGGGAGACACACAGTGACCAGGGCCACTGACAGTCGGTGGATACTTGCCCGAGACCAAGCGTCACAAAACATAACTCACTGGTATTGATTTCTTCTTCGTCGTAAACATCCACTTCCGTCAGCCGAATCAGCATCCTAGACAGGATGCTGAGGAACTGCAGGTAGGCACCTGTCTTACCTATCTGTGAAGACACTAGAATCAGACCCCAGTGGCAAGAAGCATGTGCATGTGCACCCCCACACATGTGTGTATACACACACACACACACACACACACACACACACACACAAATAAAATTATTGTAAAAGGACCAATGATCAATAGACACATTGCAATGTTCTCAATCTTTTCAAAACTCCAGTACCCTTTTTCCTATCTAGTAAATTGGTAGTAAAAGCTCTACAGCTGTAACATCCAACACTGTGTGGGTGCAGACACATGGGGACTCCTAGAAAACCTATGGTTTCTTTTCCATTTTTTTATGCATGTATACATATGTATTTGTGTGTGTACATGCATGTAAAGGCCAGAGGTCAACCTGGGGTGCCATTCTTCACCTGCCACCCACCTCATGTTTTAAGGTAGAGTCTCTTCATTGGCCTAGGACTTGCTAATTAAGCTAGGCTAGCCCAGGGGTCTTCCTGTCTCCACCTCCCCAGTACTGTGACTACAAGTATAAACCCCAAGCCTGGATTTTTATCTGGGGGCTGGGGCATAGAACTCAGGTCCCCATGCTTGCATGACAAGCACTTTGCCAACAGACCCAACACCCCAACTCCATTTCTCCGATTTTTTTTTAATTAGAAAAAGTAATATATCGTCATTTTAGACAATGAGAAAAAAATACAGAAAAAAAATATTGAGAATAAAGCAGAATGTTACCGATGCTGCCTTCCCCCTAAAGACAGTGAATTAGGAGCTGGCCTTCCCAAGATTCCCTCAAGACAGGCTCACGTGTACAGTGATTTCTTTCCTAATTGATAAGACATTATGTGGGGGGCCACGTTGATAACAAGTTAAGTTTCTTAGAGAAATCTCATTGGCGGAATAAAGAGACCACTTAAAACTTCTGCGGCTGAGTTCTAGGATACGTTTGTCCCCAGATGTGTTTAGCTGAGACTTAGCCAGGGGAGTTTCACTAGGAGTTATGTCTCATCCTTCTAAACAGTACTAAAATGAGTGACCGTACGCGTGCTTTGTGCATCTGCATTTCTTGGGGTGGATTCCTGGAGATGAGCAGGCTAGTGGAAAGAGAGTTCGTGGTAAACGGGTAAGGAGACATCCAGAGCAGTCAGTGTGCACTCTTAGAGGTCACACAATACTCTACACCTCTACACACGCGGGATCAAGTCAGGTGATACATGAACAAAATGTGGTCCCAGGCACTTGGACCCTAGTCTTCTCTCAGCTTTCGACCAATTCTAAAGATCTTGCCACTCTCCTCCTCCCATGCCCACCACAAGAGACACATAGACCCTTGAGGTTCTGTGTGTGAGTATGTCTGTGTATGTGTGAGTGTGCAAGTGTACATAAAGACAAGAGGTCAATACTGGCTGTCTTCCTCAATTGCCCCCCCCCCCACCTTATTTTCATTAACACAGTCTCTCACTGAGCCCAGAGCTCACTTATGCAGCTCTCCTAGCTGTCCAGTGAGCCCCAGGGATCCTGTTCGTGTCTCTCTGGCACTGGGATAATAAGTGTGTAGGCCACACCCAGCTTTTTATGTGGGTGCTGGAAGCATGAACATCCTGTTTACAGGGTGAGCACCTCACCAAATGAATTGTCTCCCTGTTTGTTCTCTGTGGATTTGTCAGCTAAAGCAGTCTATGTTGGATACACAGTGAACTGAGAATGAGCTGAATCCAGGAAATAAAGCCCCAGAGTCCCCATTAACAGTCCATTGAAACCTTCCAAAATACACTGTCACTTTGTTCCTTATTGGAAAATTATCCAGAGACTGTGTGTGAGGGTGAAGGTCGAACTCAGCCTGAAATGACAAGAAGTTCCTATCTAGACGCCATCCCTATGCCTCACACACATAGAGGAGAAAACTGATTGGCCGATGGAAGGAACCTAGCAAGACTGTGAAAAGAGCCTTCCCATCACTCTGGACCATCAGAGAGACTCTTCACTGTGATGGCTCGTCTTAATTGTCAACTTGACAATTACATTGGGAAGAGGGTCTTTTGCTGTTGTTTTTTGAGACAGGGTCTCATTATGGAGCCCTGGCCGTCCTGGAACTCTCTAGGTCGACCAGGCTGGCCTTGAACTCACAGAGAGAACTGCTGCCTCTGCCTCCCAGTGCTGGAATGAAAGATGTGCAGCACACTTGGCTGGGAAAAGAGTTTTAATGAAGGATTGTCTAGATCACGTTGGCCTGTGCTCACATCTGTGAGGGATTATCCAAATTATGTTATTGGATGTGGGAAGATGCTGTGGAATAATTCTCTTGTACACTGTAAAGATTTGTCACTCGAATTGGTTTAATAAAACTGATTGGCCAGTAGCCAGGCAGGAAGTGTGGGTGGAGCAACCAAACTAAGAATGCTGGGAAGAGGAAGGGCGGAGTCAGGAGTCGACGGCCAGATGCAGAGGAAGCAAGATGAAAATGTTGTACTGAGAAAAGGTACCAAGCCATGTGGCTAAACATAAGAAGAAATATGGGTTAACTTAAAGTGTAAGAGTCAGTTAGTAACAAGCCTGAGCTAATGGCCGAGCATCTATAAGTACTCTTAAGCCTCCGAGTCAATTATTTGAGAAGCGTCTGTTGGGTATTTGGGAATTGCTGTCTAGACTCAGAAACTTCCGCCTATAGAAGACACAGCCCTAAGAGGGCATCATGACGCCCTAGGTTTGGGTCCTGAATTGGTGAGGAGTGGTAAAATAGAGCTGAGTGCTAAGCACGCATGGGTTCATGTCAACGCTCTTGACTGTGGGTGTGATGTGACTAGCTTCTGGCCATCTTGGCTTCCCTGCTATGATAGATGGACGACAGCCTGGAACTGTGAGCAAAAACAAACCCTTTCTCCCCTACGTCGCTTTATGTCAGGGTATTTTATCACAGCGACAGAAAGGACACCAGGACATCCATAGAAGGAGAGTCGAGTGAACCGGTGGGCACTCTGGCAGCAACACCAAAGATGACCCTGGAGGCCCGGCCTGTGCAGGGGCAGCAGGCATGGCACCCACCTGAGGCGGCCCACTGAGCAGCAGCCTGCGGGGGTGGAAGCTGTCCACCCGGCCTTCGGCTCGGTTGCCATAGTCCATGTGGCTGGGCCTGGGTACCGTCCACTGCCGGTAGTACAGGGACTGCTCAGTCGATGTCATCATCTTGCTGAGCAGGGGGCGGAAGGAGCTGGTCCACATGACGGAAGGGGAAGGCAGGAGGGAGGCGGACTTGGGCAAGCCGCTGCTGTCCGTGGACACAAGCACGTCATACACGAGCTTAGGCAGGAAGACGATGGGCGGCTGCCGGCGGGCCTTGGCCATGGAGCACTGGGAAGCCTGGAGGACCAGGACATTGGCAGCGGGCACCGCACAGGCTGACGATGAGCCCGCGGAAGAGGAGGACAGCTGGGGGGACGGGGCAGCTGGCACCTGCAGGCTCCTCCGGCCAGTCCTGAGGCTGGAATCAGGCTGTGGGGCCAGCCCAGGGCTGTTCCTGCTGGTGACGGTAGATCCCTGACTCACACGGAGCTGCTGTATCTCCCCAGGGGTCCTGCCCTCTTCTGCAGGGCCACAGGGTGGGGGTGACCTGGCCAGCTCTCCCTGTGGAGGGCCTGAGAGCGGTACCAGGGACTCGCCATAGAGCACTGAGCCTACGAAAGAGAGGAATAAGGTCAAAGGCACCCCGGGAATAACCCGGCACAAATACACAGCTGCTTCTGTGCCTGCCCCAGGAATGCCAACTTCTCTGCAAACCAGACCTTCCTTCGGTCACAGAGTGCCATGCCGATGCAAAAGGGGCATGCGTATCTGTGCGGCAGACCACACCCACAGGGTCTGCTGTCACTCCTGGGTTGTCCAGCAAATCTCCTACGGGGCCCTGAGCCCAGACCGTAAACCAGTCTCTCCTAATCTCAACTAGGCTCCACAGAACCCCACACAAGCCGACCTGCCCTTGAGCTTCCAAGCCTGGACTATTCCCTCCCCAGGAACAGCTTTTCCACTGAGGCTCTGCATGGAGAGGACCACTCTCTGGAACCTTTGATGAACAACTACCCTAAGTCTATCCTACATATGGGACAAGGTGAAGGACTTGGTCTGACTCTGTACCCAGGGAAGATGAAGACAGCAATGGTGTTTACAAGCAAAGATGAATATATTTTGTTCTGTTCTGTTTTAATTATATATATATATATATAATTATGCATAGTACTCTATCTGCATGTATGCCTACAAGCCAGAAGAGGGCATCAGACCCCATTAAGGATGTTTGTGAACCACCATGTGGTTGCTGGGAACTGAACTCAGGACCTCTGGAAGAGCAGCCAGTGCTCTTAACCTCTGAGCCATCTCTCCAGCCCTTGATTGTATTTCCTATTTAGCTTACATAAAGTATACATCTTTAGTTTTGGTCAACCCTCCCTCTTATCCCCATCTCTCCCCCATCCCAACATCCGGATTTGTTGTTTGGTCTCAAACTTTCTCTGTAGCTGAGGATAGCTTTGAACTTTTGATCCTTTTGCCTCCAACCCTCGAGTGCTGCAATTACAGGCTTGCACCACTATATCCATGATAGGCAAGCACTTTACCAACTGAGTGACATCCTGAGCCCATAAATGAAATTTCTTTCTTTTGGCGGGGAGGGGTGATTGGGGGGGGGCTTTTTTGTTTTTTTCAAGACGGGGTTTCTCTGTAGCTTTGGAGCCTGTCCTGGATCTCACTCTGTAGACCAGGCTGACCTCGAACTCAGAGATCCGCCTGCCTCTGCCTCCCAAGTGCTGGGATTAATAGATGAAATTTCTTAGGGGCAGAGTTCATAATGAATTAACCTTTCAACTCTCAGATCATACTGAATGCCCAGTTTGATACACACTTACAGGTAATGCTATTTCCTGTGCATGAGGTCTTGGCTGAGTTCAGAGACTAAGGACCTCTTGGGACTGGTGCCCACTTGAGACTCTGTTCATAGTTTCTCCTCCTGGGTACAGGCGCTGTGGACTCTTGCTGGGGCTTCTCCCATGAAGCCTCCTAGATCCACTTCTCTGGACAAGACCCCTGCTCTCCTCAGGCAGGGGCTGCCCAAGGCAATACCAGGAAGGGTCACCAAAAGTGGTACTGCCACATGGCTCGGACACCATGGCCTACACTGCAGCCGGGGCAGTCTAGTGCCCTCTGCCCAGCAGGAACAGCCGGACCTGAGAGTCCGTCAAGGTCTCAGATGTCACGTTCATTTCTAGGCTATTCTTGAGAGCCTGTTCTCACAGGTCCCGACGGGACGCCTGCAGTCAGCACAGCCCTGGGTGTTCTTCCCAGTCCCTGAACTTGGGGGGCAGCCCCGGTGTGTGACGTTCCCTCATGGGGACTCACCAGATGCTTTGGAAGAGAGGGAGGAGGATGCGGAGTCGTGGGAATGGGAGCGCTCCCTCTTCACAGGGATCCTCTTCTCTGAGGGGGAGCCTGCCTCAAAACACCCTGCGAACACAGAGGACTCAGCATCCCTGACCGCAGCCTGGCACTCAAGTCATGAAGACATCACGCCTCTCTGCCTGTTTCTTCTCTCTCATTCCTCCGTGTACACACACACACACACACACACACACACACACACACATACGTACACACACACACACACACACACACACACACACACATACGTACACATACACACACACATACACACACACACATACACACACATACGTACACATACACACACATACACACATACACACATACGTACACACACACACATACGTACACACACACATACACACACATACACACACATACATACACACACACATACGTACACATACACACACATACACACATACACACATACGTACACACACACACATACATACACACACACATACACACACATACACACACACACACACACACACACACACACACACACACACACACACACACACACACACACACACACACACACACACACACACATACGTACACACACACACACATACACACACATACACACACACATACGTACACACACACACACACACACACACACACACACACACACACACACACACACACATACGTACACACACACACATACGCACACACACACATACACACACACATACACACACACACATACACACACACATACACACACACACATACACACACACATACGTACACACACACACATACGCACACACACACATACACACACACATACACACACACACATACACACACACATACATACACATACGTACACACACACACATACACACACACATACACACACACACATACACACACACATACGTACACACACACACATACGCACACACACACATACACACACACATACACACACACACATACACACACACATACGTACACACACACACACACACACACACACACACACACATACACACACACATACGTACACACACACACATACGCACACACACACATACACACACACATACACACACACACATACACACACACATACATACACATACGTACACACACACACATACACACACACATACACACACACACATACACACACACATACACACACACATACACACACATACACACACACATACACACACACATACACACACACACATACACACACACACATACGTACACACACACATACACACACACACACACACACACACACACACCTACCTTAGCTAGACTGAGCTCACAAAGAATTTAAGAAGAGACAATGAGTGAGTCCAGTCATACCATAGACAACATTTAATACCATGGTCACAGTCATGCTAAAACTAGCCACCACACAGAAGATCCTGGCGAGCAGGCCTTGCCATCTTACAGGACAAGCGGCGGCCAGGAGGGTCTGCACTCTTGCCTCACGTCACCCAGTCAGCAGACACAGAAGTAAGGGGAACTTACACTCCTCTCTTTACAGTCTGTACACGCAAAGGCACAGCACATTCATATTACTGGACTCTATGTTCCCACTGTACTGTGGACCACAGGCAGATACCGCTCTTATTTATGTGTCATATTAAAAATATGGCACCAGACTCTTGGCGTCTACAAAGGATGCTGGCCTGCTCCCGTCAACTTCAGCGGCGTTCAGCGTAAGGGTGGATGAGTTGATATGCAACAGAGGGAACAAGCGAGTGAATCCTACCAGCTCTGAAAACAAAGCATGACCTTGAACCCTAAGACGCCACCGTTTCCTTCCTATTCTTTAAGAATTCTAGATCTTGAAAGAACCTTCAGGAGTTGCCATCTTCCCACACCAGAATGACAGAGCAGGGGAGAGGGCGGAATCCAGATCTCACAAGGGCGCTGTCACGGAAAGGACCGCTGAGGAAGATGTGAGGCAAGAACACGGAGGCCCGCCCAGCCCCCTCACCTTCCGTCCCCACCTCCTCGTCTTCATCAGTACTGCTTAACCTCTCCCCATCACTCTCCAAGGCCTCGTTCTTGGGCCCCTTCTCCAGGGGGGTATCGTTGCTCACAAAGTAGGCAGCCAGGCCCAGTTCCTGCTCCAGGGCTGTCCTCACCAGGCACGAGGAATTGATTAGACGCAGGTCACAGTACCTCAGGGACCTGGGGAGAACAGAAGGTGCCCATCCATCGCGTGCCTTCCACGAGGAGGTTCTATGGCTAGAGGACAGAGTGATGGCGCCACACCCGTCTTCCTCCTTAGACCAAGGGGCTCCCGGTACACGGAGAAGCCTCCCGTGAGCTCAGAGCAACAAAGTCAGGTTCACACTACGCCTCTGAGGACACCTACCAGGGATCGACTCCTGTGGGGCACGGAATCAAGATACCATGACTTTCGGATCGGGCAGAAGGGAGGATTGAACCTCAGCATCTCCGCTTCCCAGGAAACTGGGAAGATAGGCAGTTTCTCAGAAGCTCTGATTTTTCCCCCCCACTTAAAAGATGAGGCTGAGCTGGGCAGGGCGGTGGTGGTGCACACCTTTAATCTCAGCACTCAGGAGGCAGAGACAAGTGGATCTCTGTGAGTTCAAGGCCAGTCTGAGTTCCAGGACAACCAGGGCTACCCACAGAAACCGTCTTGAGAAAAGAAAAAAAAAAAAAGATGAGGCTGAATATTCATGCTTGTTACAGGTATTCGTCCCGCCAATAGCTTTGGAGTACCAAGCCTTAGGGGGTGGCTACTTAAAACTGATGAGAAGGTCATGCTCACCCTCTCTTGTGGGCAGAATGGAGGACCACAGCACTGTTGATTCTGTTCTGTATCCATGGGTGCATTTTTCTCCCCACTTTATATCTTAACAAACCTTTGATACCCTTTTAACAGACTCTTGTTGATCCGCTAACACCTATGAGTGCTGTTGTAGACTGAAATGTACTAACTGGATCTTCACTGAGTGACCCGCACTTAATGGGTCCCTGTGCTATGCTGAAAGCTAAGAATGTGACAGCCACAGAGACACAGTCACCTCTGTGTAGCCAGTCAGTCCTTGTAGGACAAGTCACAACCTAAGTGTCTGTGTGTAGCCTGAAGATCCCAGGAGTCCCTCAGTGGACATGTATCTGTGAGGACTGCAGAAATGCACAGGTAGGGGATATGGTGGCGGTTTGAAGGAGAACGGCCCTCAGAGGCTCCTAGACTGAAAGGTTTGCTTTCCAGTTGGCAGGCTGTTTAGGAAGGATCAGGAGGTGTGGCCTCATTGGAGGAGGTTTGTTACTGGGGATGGGCCCAGGCCCAGACTCCCTCTCTCTCTCTCTCTCTCTCTCTCTCTCTCTCTCTCTCTCTCTCTCTGCCTCCAACTTACAAACCAGATGTAAGCTCTCAGCTACTGCTCAGTGCTGCCGTGCCTGCCTGCTCGTTACCACACTTCCCACCATGCCGATCAAGGATTAGCTCTCTGAAACTGTAAGCATGGCCCAGTTAAATGCTTCCTTCTATACATTGCTTTGGTCGTAGTGTCTCTTCATAGCCATGAAGCAATAACTAACAAAGGTGGACATCTGCCGGGCGGGGTGGCGCACGCCTTTAATCCCAGCACTCGGGAGGCAGAGCCAGGCGGATCTCTGTGAGTTCGAGGCCAGCCTGGTCTACCAAGTGAGTCTCAGGAAAGGTGCAAAAACTACACAGAGAAACCCTGTCTCGAAAAACAAAAACAAAACAATACAAAACAAAAGGTGGCATCTACTCTGTGTACTTAACAACCTACTCTTTCTGAATGGCTTCATGAGTGCCCCTACACCAGTCACCACAATGATCAAGGTACCAGTGAACCTGGCCCCAGCTCTGGAGATGATGGTCGGCATCCCACATGGCACTGTCCTCTCTAATACAGAGACACCTCCCCAACTGAGTTCATCTCCCCTCAGTCTGGCATTGCCGCTTTTCCAAAACTCTACCCACACACAACGGTGTCCTCTGAGAATTGGCAAATAATGCCCACACCTCAGACAGACTGCCCTGGAGAAGCAGCCCCAAAATACCATCCATGCTGACTAAGGAAACCCTACACCTAGAGTTGGGAGGTGGTAACTCAGTTCCCATCCCCTCAGGACCTCAGGGGTCCTGATGCCCAGCTTACCGTGGCAGCGACTCCCCGTGAGGGTCCATCCCACTGAAGATCAGGATGCAGGGCAGGCCCTCCAATTCCAAGTAAGTCTGGGGCCGCCACTCCGCATCCTCGATCTTCTGCCACATCTGCAGGTAAGAGAATGAAGAAAAGCCTCAGAAATGAGACCTGACTCTGGAGACCGCCACTTCCTGGGGTTGCTACTGAGCTTTACCAAAGCCCTGATTTCTCTCATCTGAGAGATGTGGGGATCCAAGGACACCACTGGGTTTTAAATGTAGTACAATTGGTGCTGGTGAGATGGCTCAGTTGAAAATGCACTTGGCCACCAAGCCTTATGACCTGAGTTCAATCCCCAGAACTCACTCAGTAGAAAGGAAGAACCAACTCTCAAAAGTTATCTTCTGGCCTCTGCATGCACCCTGCGACGTGTGTGCACGCACATACACAATAAAAAGTGTAAAAATGACACCTAACGAGACATGCAATGTGTAATCCACACTTAACACAGGCCTCTTCCTAACCATCCTGGCTTTAGAAGACCCTGATGTCCAGCCACTAATGGGTGGGCCTCACAACCCATCCTGTAACACAAAGGAAGAACTTGATTCTGCATATAAGCATGCTGTGAGTCACTGTGTGTCAGGGCGGGGGTGGGGGTGGGGTTCTGTTCCTGTCTATCCCCCACAGCAGGAGCCAGGCCTGTGAAGACATCTGAAGACTGGCCAGTCCTCTGGAAGACAGTGGGTGCTCCTGTTGTCTGTGACGCCTCTCCCTGACTTCTCTAGTG